>NC_082662.1:66027434-68427434 GCF_025265405.1 Mesoplodon densirostris | reverse complement strand
GCAGTACTCACAGCCTTCTCGGTTTACAGTAGTTGTTCAGCCAGTTTTAAACCCACACGCTCAACCTTCCAAACATTTATTGGGAATTATGCTAGGTGCTGTGAGAGATTCCAAATCATGTTAAGACACAATTATTGCTCTTCAAGAGGCTTCTAGATTCACAGAGTACTGGTATACCTTGGAGATGTTGCGGGTTTACTTCCAGACCCCTGCAACAAAGTGAATAGCACAACATAGCGAGTCACACAGATTATTTTAGTATCTCAGTGCATATAAAAGTTATGTTTATACCATGCTGTAATTAATTAAGTGTGCAATAGCATGATGTCTAAAAAACAATGTACATAATACTTTGGTTAAAACATACTTTATTGCTAAAAAAACACTAACCATCATCTGAGCGTTCAGTGAGCTGTAATCTTTGTGCTACTGGAGGGTCTTGCCTCCATGGTGATGGTGGCTGACTGATCAGGGTGGTAATTGCTGAGGGTGGGTGGCCGTGGCAGTTTCTTAAGACAACGAAGAAGTTTGCTGCATCGCCTGACTCTTCCTTTTTTTTTTTTAATTTGCGGTACGCGGGCCTCTCACTGTTGTGGCCTCTCCCGTTGCGGAGCACAGGCTCCGGACACGCAGACTCAGCGGCCATGGCTCACGGGCCCAGCCGCTCCGCGGCATGTGGGATCCTCCCAGACTCGGGCACGAACCCATGTCTTCCGCATCGGCAGGCGGACTCTCAACCACTGCGCCACCAGGGAAGCCCCTGACTCTTCCTTTCACAAACGATTTCTTTGTAGCATGCGATGCTATTTGATAGCACTTTACCCACAGGAGAACTTTCAAAATTGGAGTCAATCCTCTCAAACTCTACTTTATCAACTAAGTTTATGTAATAGTCTAAATCCTTTGTTGTCATTTCAACGTTGATTAAGTTCGCCTTCTATCATGGGTTTGTCCCTCAAACAGTTACAGTAGTAACATCAAAGATCACTGATCACAGATCACCCACCGTAACAAATATAATAACGAAAAAGTTTGAAATATTGTGAGAATTACCAAAATGTGACACAGAGACAGGAAGTGAGCATAGGGCTTTTGGGAAAATGGTGCTGATAGATTTGCTTGATGCCGGGTTGCCACAAAACTTCAATTTATAAAAAAAATGTAATAAAGGGAAGCACAATGAGTATGCTTTTACATACATTCATCAGATTTTAATAAGCACCTTAAGCGTGCCAAGCATTATTACGTGCTGAGGTTTCAAACAGGAAAAGTATAGAGTCTCAGTGAGTTTCCATTGAAACAGATAATGGCATATAATTATAATCCAATGCAAAAACGATAATGAAATGTACTCCTGGGATGTCATTCTCTCAGCCTTGGTTTCTTCATCTGTGAAATGGCACCATTCTTCTAAGTTGTAGTTAGGGTTTGCATAATATGAAGTAGGGACAACCCTTAGTATGATGCATTACACAAAGTCTTTAGAATGTTAGTATTGATAATATCAGTTGCAAGTATAATAATAAAGTGGGTATTATTGTTAGCAGTAGTACTACTATTATCCCACATTCAATCTGATTGATCAAGCTGTCTGGAACATTGTGATAGGATCATTCAGAAACATTTACTAGGTCCACTAGAAAAGAATACTGTGATGGATGCCAATACCATGATGTGCAGAAGCGGGAGAAAGCCATGCAAGTGTTAAGTGATGCTGATGCACACAAATAACTATACTACATTTGCAATGTAGTCCTCTGACTTAGGAATGCCACAAAGTACATAGGAGGGAACTGACTTTGCATTTCAGGGTAGGGAGAAATTGACATCATATCATAGGATCTTGTGTCATTGTGAGTTTCAATCCTGTATTACTCTGAATCAGAAACCCCAGATGTGTTTTTAAGGGTGGAGAGACTAAGAGGTCAGGTAAAGCTGGCTGTGGATAAGACCTTCTGCTACCAAAATGAGGTCATTCCTGCTAAGGCAGTTGCAGAAACTCTAGGGCAGTGATTTGCAACTGCTGCTTCATGACGAAGTTCTCACTGATCTGCAGCAAAATGAGAATGATAACAACAATGGTGAGAGGAGTTCATGCAACTAAATGTCCATAATTTAAAGGACTGATATTGTGTTCTTTCTGTTTTGTGGGTGTTAAAAAGTCATCCCTTTCATAGGAGGAAAGATGCTCTGAAGACTTCCCCTCCTGTATTGGGCCTCGAAATGCTCAACGTTCCATAATACTTATTTCCGTGAAACCTTATCTAGTCCCATGACTTTAATACCATCAATAAGCTGATATCTCCTAAATGTATATCTAGTAGCAGAATACTCCTCCAAGCTTCTGACTCATGTATCTGCCTGCACTGGATATCTCACAGGCACCCTAAACTGACGAGCCCAAAAAGGGATGCTCAAGTCTCCCTTCCCGCCTCAACCTCTTCCTCTCTTGGTCTTTCTACCTCAGTAAACAGTACATTAAATGGCAAGTTGCTCAAACAAGAATATAAGAGAAATCCTTGATACCTCTCTCCTCCTCCCACCACCCCCTCATCTATCAGTATGTCTCAGCAATTCTAGTTTCAAAATATTCTTCAAATCCAACTACTCACCATCACCATAGCCATCACACTAGTTACATCTGTGCCACTGAAATTTCGTCCCAACTGATCTCACTCCTTCCACTCGTGTACCCCTCCAATCGCATCCAGAGGCATCTTTTAAGAACATAAATCCTGCTTCAAAATCTTTAATTGTTTTCTATTACTCTTAGCATAAAGTTCAAATTTCGCATCATGGCCTACATAGTCTGAGACCTGTTAAGTCCAAGCATCAGTTTTAAAGAGGAAGAGTTCCCTGACCCTCACTGTCCATATAAAATTAATGTGTCACATGCTGTCAGAAAACCACGTTTATTTCCTTAATAGCATCTTTATCACTGTGAATTTTATATACATTAGTGTAAGTGATTAAAAACTATCTCCCCCACCAGACTATATGATACTTGAGGGCATAGATTATGTCTAGCTTTGCTTTTTGTTGCATTCCCAGGACATACTCTAGTAGCTGCAGATAGTATGTGCTCAATAAATGCTCACAAATGAGTGGAAAGGAAGAAAAAATGTAAACATCTTTACTTGGTAAAATTAAAAAGTTACCACCCTTCATAGGACTCTAATTAAGAATAATTTTTTTCCCTGGTCTCTGAAATTCAAAGATATGAGAAATACTGCTCTGTGGTTGAAAAAGATAAATCAGTTTGCGCCTCTCAATGTAACAGTCTATGCGAATGGCTTTTGAAAGCTTGTGGGAGGTACTAGTAGGGACCAGCCAGTGCTGGGCTGGTTCTCTGCTCTTTTGGACGGAGCAATTTCTTTGGTCTAATTCTAGCTCTAGAACTCTGGGCATGGCCTCTAGAACACTTAAGTAAATGCTAAAGGAGTAAAGGAGTAAAGAAAATATGGTACCCATCCCAAGGATAAGCTCTGCATATATTAGAAAAAAATATTTGCCAATTTTATCTGACATGCTGATAAAGTCTAAAGATAGAAAAATTTATTTATGGTAGAACCTTGTCCATATACCAGTTGGCTCTACAGTATCTCAAATCATAATATGTGGACTATAAATTAGAAAAGCAATATTCTAAGCCAACCAATCAGGTTTATATTCCCAGTGGCAGCTCGTGTTATAGCACTTGGCTTGTTCTATCAAATAATTTATTGAGATCCAGATGTTCCAGTTTCCAATCTTCCCTGAGTGAGTGGTTGTCAGGTACTCCTGTCCAAAAACAAGGCCATTGGTACTTAACTATAGGCTCCCAACACTTGTCAAATGATCTCCAAAGAATATAAAATTGCTTGTCATCTCTGTTAAAATTACATGAGTGAGATATTGGCTATCTGTGTTGTAATTAAAAACTCAATTACAAGAAATTCCGAAATCATTATCAACTTTTTCAGGCATGAATCATCTTATCAAAAAGCAAGCTATTTATAGCTTAGGCTTTTCCCAGTATTCATAAGATGGCTGAATAGGCCCAAGGAAAGGATGAGATCTGGACTAAGGTGGAAGCAGCCTAAAGGAGGGCAGAAGCAAGATGCAGACAGTGACATTACCTGTCAGGTAGCAATTCTTTTCTTTCTAGCACTAGTGTATATAACTGCAATTCTCTAATTAGATTGTGTCATTTCATTAGCATTGAGGACCACTGTCCCTAATGAATCTCTTTTTAAAATGAGCAAACAGGAGGTAGCTTATCATCACAGCTCTCATTTCTACTGTGCCTATCTACTAGATGACTATTATTGGAAAAATTAATTGCATTACAGTGGGTGCCACTGAATGTAAGCACATCTGGTTCTTAGGAAATGATTACCCAAAGTGGTCGATCATGTTAATTGACTACAGAGAGTAGGCATCAGTGATGAGAGCAAAGCAAGTATGTGTGCACATCTGAAAAGGAAACTCACCATTTTATAGCCATATAGTAGAGACTTGGATGAGAAAGCAGCCTTTGCCTGGAGATAGTTAGACCAGGTAGTTTCTTAAGTCAAAGCATGAATTATTAATGGTAATAATTCAATAGCAGTCTCCACTTATTGAGAACTTACTGTGTACTGGCAATGAGGCGAAGCCCTTTAAGTTCATGATCATACTTAGTCCCCATAACTCTATGAGAGGTGTGTTGTAGGTTGTAAGTGGTAATCAGGAAGCAAAGCAGTTTGACTCTAAAACCAGTACCCCTAGCCATAAAGTTGTACATTTTAGATATAGACTCCACAGAGATCAGAGCCTCTGGGGTGTTTTTATTATTAGCCCAGCCATCCTATCAGCCTGGGCTTAGCCAGTACATCTGGGATTAAGGTATCTAGGTATGACACTGAGCCCAAGGAGCTGCTGTGGGTATTTTTTCCTTCTAGTCATTTGGACATAATGGAAAACACTATTTTTTTTAAAGAAGAAAAAGGCTTAGCTTTTGCTTTTGTGATTGTAACACTAACCAGCAAACAGCAGTAAAGCCTGATTTTTAAAAAGTAGCACTGGGGCTTCCCTGGTGGCGCAGTGGTTGAGAGTCCGCCTGCCGATGCAGGGGAACAGGTTCGTGCCCCGGTCCGGGAAGATCCCACATGCCACAGAGCGGCTGGGCCCGTGAGCCATGGCCACTGAGCCTGCGCGTCCGGAGCATGTGCTGCGCAACAGGAGAGGCCACAACAGTGAGAGGCCCGCATACCACACACACACACACACACACACACACACACACACACAGTAGCAGCGATTCAAATTTTCCTAACTTTCTATTAAGACAGAAGGGGTAAGCAGTACTCCTAATCTGTAGCTTAAAACTAATGAATGGAGGTAATTTATATTGGAATATGCCATATCAGAAGTAGCAGCAACCTTTCCTTCCAGAGCTGCCTGTGGCATACCTGACAATGGGGACACCTCAGAAAATCTTCACTGTCCTAACTATTATTCCAACCATGTGAACTTCATACCACGTGCTTCACTTTCTGAAAAAGTGAACACTTATGTGTGACTAGAACAGAGGGCGCATATTGATGGAGTGTGAGAAGAAAGGTTGAGAGGGTGGGTCTAATAGGGCAGGGCCCCTGAAAGCCCGAGTGCCCATCTATAGGGCAGATGCTTCTGGGAAAGCTGGCACAGTTGACTGGGTATCAGATATTTACTTCCTTGAAGGAGGTAGTTTGTAATATACTTAAATGCTGATAATCAATGGATTTTTTTTTTTTTTTTTTTTTTTTTTTTGCGGTACGCGGGCCTCTCACTGTTGTGGCCTCTCCCATTGCAGAGCACAGGCTCCGGATGCGCAGGCTCAGCGGCCATGGCTCACGGGCCCAGCTGCTCCGCGGCATGTGGGATCTTCCCGGACCGGGGCACAAACCCATGTCCCCTGCATCGGCAGGCGGACTCTCAACCACTGCGCCACCAGGGAAGCTCTCAATGGATATTTTAAGGGGAAGCCAGTGTGGGGTGGCGGGGAGTGGCTGGGGGATAATCCAGCACTGCTGGAGAAAAACTTGTGCATGGAGGTGGGAGAGGAGCCACAAGAGAACTGAAGCTGCTCGGGGGGAAAGCTTTAATGGCTGCTGGGAGAGCAACCCTGAAAAGGATGATGAAGGACTTGCGAAGATGATTTCACTTGCTAAATCAGTGTTTGGGCCTTAGGAGAATGAGTAAATACTAATGACCTTGTCCTGAAGCCAGGAAGCACGACTGACCTCCCTCCTCCACTCCCCCATCGCCCACTCTCTTCCTTTTACCCATCCTTCCAGCCTTGGAGGTTTAAGAGTTTAAGTCCTTCTGGCATAGAGACAACCTTTCCTGTGGATCCCATCCCCTTCACACCTCCCACTTTCTTTGGGAACATGCTACACCATTTTTTCCTGTTTTCTTATATATTTCTACCTTTCCCATTATCGGTTCCTTCTCTTCAGCCTCCGACCTTAACTTAAACTTCTACGCTCCTAAAATAACCTGCTCTTGCCCCTGCATTTCCTCTCACAGCCATCCTAGCCCTCTCCACCCTCCCACCCAAAATTCTCTGCAGAGAAAGACCTGTGCTCACTCTCCCCACATTTATTCTGCAATTGACTGTAGTTGATTGCCACCCCTGCAGTGAGACTGCTTTGATACAGTCACCTAAAGTCACAGTTTCCTAAATTTAAAGGATTCTTTTTAAGGCTTTATACTGGCTTTTATTGCTTTGGTTTCCCTTTGGATCCCACCACGTTCCTGATCCTCTGTCCCTCTGGTTTCTGTGCTATGACACTGTATCAGGTGCCTTCGCACCATCTCACTGTCCCCTCTAGGGTTTCTTGGCTTTCTCTTTGGCCCACTCTTTAAACACTGGCCTTCCCAGGTTTCTGCCCTCGCTTCTCTTCTCTGAGGGTTTTAACCACCACTTAAATGCTCATGACTTACAAACCTGAATTGCCTACTCAGATCTGCAGTTCACAATTCAGGGCCATATATCCAATTGCCTCCTGGACACCTTCACTCAAATGTCTTATAGCAACCTTGAGATAAACGTGACAAAAAAAATGAACATATATCTTATGCCCTATACCTGACTCTCCTTCAGTATTCCGTACGTAAACCGTACTACAAATCACCCAGTCTGTCAGACTATAAGCTTGAGGGTCATCCTCACCAACTCTCACAAAATTAATCACCATACGTTGCCTTTCTTCACTATTTTTCAGATTTGCCCTCCTTGTTTTATCGGAGAGCTTAAGTTCCCGCTCTCACCGTCTTTCACCTGAACTACAGTAATATCCTCCTCACTGCTCTCCCTGACCCTCAAATCCGCCTGCCATCCTCTCCCAGAGTGACCACATTGTGCTGTGGCTTCATTGGGTTTCTGTCAACAATGGGGTAAAATCTGAACCTCTAACACAGCATACAGGCCTGCTGTAATCTGACCTTTCAAAGACACGTTTTGCTATTCTCTGCTTGATATTTTAAGCTCTAGTCATATTGATCCCCTTACTGACTCAGAATATACTGCACTAATTTTTACCCCAAGGCTATATTCATGTCCTCTCCTCCTCCTGGGACTCCCTTCCTCTCCTCTCCCTAACTTCCTCTGTCTTTCTGACTCTAAAAGCTTAGTCAGGGATCCCTTACTATCCCTTTCTATGCTCCCAAGCACCTGGCACATATCCATCATTTCCACAATACACTGACATTCTCTGTTTCTCCAACCTAATTATAAATCCTTAAGGCAAAATCAGTGTTATTATTTCTCTGAATCCTCAGTGCCTAAAGCAGTTCCTGGTACATGGTACGCACTCTTCTGATTTTCACTTAATGCAGCAATAACAGAAACAAATATGTGTATAGGACTTTAGATTTTTCAGAGCATCTTCCAACATATTATATCTCACTGAATTTACATGGCAATCCTTCTTGGCTATTCAAAGTGTATATTTTACTTCAGTTTATTCCATATGGAAATAAATGGCAGCTGTAGCTGAGAACTACCTGAGAAACACAACGCAGAACAATGTTATTAGAACACAGTCCATCTTTATTTTACTAGGAAGCTATGGTACTCCTCCAAATAAAGTTCATGAGTAAAAGAAAAGAAAAACAGAAACAGAAGCAAAACCACAAGGTGTTTTTTTAAAATCCCCATTCCCCATTCCCATGTAAATCTTACAGTGTACTCCAGTGTTTCTGATCTCTAAAACAAATGATTCAAAGTCATTTTCCCGTGCTGTTGTTGGTAATTGAACATTTTACCTACTTATTTCTCCAACCTTTTAATTAGAGGTTGTACTTCTTTTTTGGCCAAAAATTTCTAGCCCTTATGGAGTCCCCAGTTCTCATTTTGTATTTTTACCTGATTTTTTTTTAACTTTTAAAATTTACAAATTGATTTTGTATGTAAAAGCATTAAACTGAAATGCTGTTTAAGACTTCATTTGCCCAATAGAACGGTAGAATAAAAGAGTTATCAAATGCTACTTTTGCTCATGAAGCAAATATAGTTAGCTTATAATACCTGTAGCCCATTACCAACACCATTTAGTGTTTTTTTCTTTAAGACAAATAGCTTTACCTCTGACCTAGAGAAAAAGAAGCCATCTAGCAACAAAGAAGCTCATGATTTAAATGCTGTTCAGAATTTTAAGAATGGTTTGTTCAATACTTGAATTCACTTCTTTAAAGATAAGAGAAAGCCAATTAGATTATTTAGTTACTGCTTCCCTACTAAAGGGAAAAATATCATCTGCATAAAATATTAATATATTCATATTCTGTTCCATTTCTAACTGACTACTCTATAGAGGAAACACTTGTTTCTGATAGATACCAAATATAGAACTCAAGATTCTTGTCTCAACATCTTTATTAGCTGCTGCATGAGCCTGAAGGACAATATTCTTTTGCTTTACTTCAAAAAAGAACCTTCCATATGCCAGACAAGAGATTGCTGCAAATGTTAGTAGATTTTCTTAAATTTATAAAAATAAGAGTAAATACTTATACTTCACTTATTATGTGTCAGACACGCTTCTAAGCACTTTACAGGTAGTAATCATTTTGTCCTTCCTATCATTCTGGAAGCCTAAGATCAGAAGCCATAGGACAGACTCTCACCTATACCCAACACCTCAACCCAACAGAGCCTTCCATATGATTGCTGTATTCCACAGAGATGATTTCATATTAAAGACTCTCTTCCTGTTGAAAAACTTCAGTGAAGTTACAGAACCTTTGCAAGTTAGAGTGAACAAGGACTCAAGAAATCATTCAGTTTAACCAAGACCTAAATGATGTGCTAAGTGTTGAACACCTAGTTGGTGGCAGATTAGAAACTAGAACATAGTATTCTGACCCCTGTATATTCTACTATTCCATATCCCTTTTCTTCTGTGAAAAGTGAGACACTCATTTGTGTCATATTTCCTGATCACCTACAACATACCAGGCACCATTTGCCAGACATTGTAAATATGGTTAAGAATAGAGAAAATGCCTACCCTCATGGAGTTCACGCTATTCAATTCACTAAGTAAACAAGGATTTACTGACCCCTGATTATGCACCGAGCTCCAGAGACGGTCTGCAGAGGTGGGGATGGGAAGAGGTGGAGTGGGAGAGGGAGTACTATGAGAAATAGTCCCTGATTTCCAAGGAGTTACACAAAAGACAAGGGAAAAACATGAAACACCATAGGAAAATACAGTACAATTAAGAGCCCAGTGTAGGGTAAATGAATACTGAGCGATTTCAGAGCAGGGGAGATCCAGAGAGTGGGAGGGATGTGGGCGTGTACATCATGGAGAAAGCTGAGAGTTGAAGGTGATGGTTGCCTACGATGCAGTATGCAGCAGCCAGATTTAGAGACATGGATGGACTTTAACGGTATAAGCCTGAGTGAAAATAGTAGGAGACACATGAAATTTAATATGTGTGTTAAGCAAAATAATTGTATATACAGTAGTAATAATTATTTGGTAAAGGTGTATACAATAAAAAATAATGCACATAAAACATAATAGAATGCCTGCCTATGCAGAGAGGTAAGGAGATAGGAATAAATATAATAAAAACATTAATTGATAGATTAATTTAAAGATAAGATCAGGGCCCTCACAGACCAATGTTGATGAAATTGTGTCATGACCTGATTAAGTTAACTCTCTGACATCAAGTCCAGGGAAAAACAAATCAAGGTGGCCTGGGATAGACACAGTGGAGCTTTGTAGGCTGTACAGACCATGTTCAGGCTGAGAGAGGAATGGAAAAGGTGATCTAGGTGAGGGGACAGTATGAGAGGGGAGAGACCATTATGCCCAGAGGGGAAGGTGCATGTGGAGGGAGTAGAGGAAATATGGGCAGATATATGGCTTGGGTCTCTTAGGGGAACCCTCAGAAGTCAGGCAGAGGCCTCAGAGGTGACAGAAAACATGAGCAGGGGAGTGATGCAGTGAAAGAGGAGACTAAGGAAGGGGAGGCTGCCAGCGTCCTTGGGAAGAACGACCCAGATGGTGAAGCATCTAGGAATTCAAATTGTGGAACATTCAGATGTGTGTGGATGAGGGCTGAATTAGTGGTGTCCATGGGGAAGAAAGGGAGATGAAGAAGGGACACGCACACTGTGAGAAGACCACAAAAATGCCACAGAGATGTATTAGTTTGGTTCTTTGTGCAGGACAGTTTTTGAAAGTTTGCTTCAGTGTAGCCGTGGTTCCTGAAAACAGTTAAGTGGGTCACTTGCTTAGCTTTCCTTAGTGGTAGATTAATTAGCCAGCTGTAACTCCCGGATCTCTATTTTTAAATAACGACTTGCATAAATCTCTGAAGACAAGAACTCACCACTAGTATACAGCATATTCCAGCAGCTGCAAGTTATTATGCCCAGTGGAAATTAAATATCTTTTAGGGAAATCATGCAAGATCTCATGACAAATATGAAATTAACCCCTGCCACCTCTATGTCCAACTCATTTCTTTGCTTGCCTGCCATCCTAATAAGCAGAGTCTCTGGGGTCCTGAAATGACAGCAGAATTGGCAATATTTTAAAAAGACATTATTCGTCTATGAGCATTAGTGAAAGACAGAGCCTTTGTCCCAGGCTGAGCCAGAAGCTCTGGAAATCAAACACTGATAAAAACACACAATAGGCTCCTACTGAAAAACTATTAACCCATGGTCAGACAAAGATACTTATAACTCCAAGGATGTAAACAAATAAACAAACAAGCCATTTGATTTATCATTTTAAGCATTGTGTCTCCTCTGCTTAACATCCTCAAGCTCCCATTCTTTTTCCTTCTGACCAAATGCATTCTCATCTGGTTATTACTTCTTTCTTTATTTACAAGCTTCAGGTTGCAGATAACATGTGACTTTTTACTTTCCCTTTTCATTGCCTATTTTTTACATTCAGGTTCTTGTAGTTTGTAGGAGATATGAAACACTGCATTCTCAGTCAGAGTGAAAATGGAAGAAAGAGAAAGAAGGGCAAGAGCTGGCTGTCAGTAACTCCTACACAGCTGCACTAGGAAGGGTCCTGAGGTCTGGAGCATTGTTGGATATTCAGGTGCCATTTGTAAATGTGTGTTTAATAAAATGGCAGTCAATACTGCCATAATCACCAAGAAAAGGACTTAATTTGTTTGGCCATTTTCAATAAAAGACAGAAGTCAGGCATGGTTTTGGCAGGAAACCCATCCCTGGGTGGGTGAAAACAGAATCCTCAAATTTCCCAAGTTATTGTAAAGACTCCATAAGAAATCCTTGATTTCCCATGTAAACACCAACAATCCAGAATCCAAGAGAATAAAAAGATGGAAGCAACCTAAATGTCCATCAGTAGATAAATGGATAAAGAAGATGTGGTATATATACCCAATGGAATACTACTCAGCCATAAAAATGAATGAGATAATGCCATGTGCAGCAACATGAATGGACCTAGAGATTATCATACTAAGTGAAGTAAGCCAGACAGTGAAAGACAAGTATCATATGATATCACTTATATGTGGAATCTAAAATATGACACAAAAGAACTTATTTATGAGACAGAAACAGACTCACAGACATAAAGAACTGATTTGTGGTTGCCAAGGGTCGGGGAGGGATAGAGGGGGAGTTTGGGGTTAGCAGATGCAAACTATTATATATAGACTAGATCAACAACAAGATCCTACTGTATAGCACAGGGAACTATATTCAATATCCTGTGATAAACCATAATGGAAAAGAATATGAAAAAGAATAGGTATATATATATGTATGTATAACTGAGTCACTTTGCTGTACACCAGAAACTAACACAATATTGTAAGTCAACTATATATCAATTAAAAAAAAGATGTAATGCTTTTGTATAGATGGCATACTTTAGGGTCAGAGGCAAAGGAAATGTTAGCAGTAAGGACCTGAAAAGAGAACAGAGGTGATGGTTACCACAGCACCCCTGCTTGGAGAGGCCCATCACTCAAGCCCATCGCTGTGGAGTTGGGATCTGCTGCCCTTTTATCAGTTCCCACCTTGGTTCCCCAGGCCTTCCCTTAGCTTTCCACATGCTCCAGGACATCTCTGACTCTCAGAGGGAAGGCTTCAAACCCCAGTGCTGCCAGACAGCACTGTTTTCCTTTCATCTGAGTCCAGACCTGGGCTTTCACCTTGACCCTGTGACCTCCTATGTCAAGAAGTTAACACGGTCCCTGCCTCTAGCTAATGGTTTCCAACATTGCTGAATGGGAGTCTATCTAATCAATTATGTGAACTTCAGACTTTGGCATAAAGGTCATTATTGTGTTGTGCACCTGGCATCACATTGTAATGAGGCAAACCACATTCTCCTACAGTCAATGAGGGGGAAAAAAGCACACAAAATGGAAATTACTCCTAAAATGACCTTGCTAGATTTCTACATCTGGCTAGCAGAGCCTGTTTCTATACATCAAGAAACTGACGTGGCAGCTTTGTCATACAACTAGGCAGCCCAATCCCACGTTAACAAACATGCTATTACGGAACATACGGCATAAGTCCATGAACTGTGTGCACAGTTGATGAATTCCCAGCGTAGTACCCATGATATTTACTGATTCACTGCCACCCTGCCCCAGGCTGCTTCCAAACATGTCAGGAAAATAAAATATCATCCATATATACATTCAGAAATTATTCCGTATTTACGCATGCTAATAAAAACAAAAGCTTGCTTTTTAAGGAAGAGGCAAGCTCCATAATCAATTTTCTGAGAGACCCCAAGGTTTGACACCTTCTGCATACACTGCATTCACTGGAATAGCAGCTCGAAAAACACAGGAGGCCTGGCTCTGTGGCTTCTCACCCCTTCCTATGCCGACAGCAGCTGAGAGCAGCCAGCCAGCCAGCAGAGCTGAGGGCACCTGTTGACCACTCATTTCCTCTTGCCAAACAACTCGCTTTAGATTGTTTCTTAGTGACTGAACAAATATTTAATGAACCAGTGAATGAATTAACTATGTGAATAGCTGTGACCCGAGGGTGACCCAAAGCTTCCCTGCCCCTTTCATTAATAATCAGCTCCATCTCCAATTCCTCAGCTTTGCTCTCTTCCCTGGAATATAACATTTGGGTTTATTAAATAGGGCATGAAGTTCTGAAAATCACTGGTAATGTGATCTTCATGAACAAATCACTTAACTTCTCAGAGCCTCAATTCCCTTATCCATAAAATGGGTGAATTTCAGCATTTGTCTTGTAAGCATTCTTTAAGTTGCAAGAGACAGAAACTTAATTCAAACTACTTTAAGAGAAACACAAAGAATAAGTCTAGTGGCTCACAGGGCTGGGAGGGATATTGGGCTATCTGACCCAATCAACGGATGGGAGCCTGGGCCTCAAATGCTAGGATCAGGACTCAAAGCCACCAGAACGCACTCCCTCCTCCATCTCTCAGCTCAGCTCAGCTCTGCTTGGCTTCACTTTCCTTCTGCAGCCATACCTCTTCAACTTGGAATGAACTTGGTCACTTTTAACACTAATTTCACAGTCATTTAGCATAATGAACACAATGGCAAAACTGTTTATTTTTCACTTTCAAATCGAATCCTTCTCTAGTATGTCAGGGGAGGCCTGAGATTGGCCCCACAGGTTCACATGTTAACCTTAGGGTGAGAAGTCTGATTGACGGGCATGGCATTGTGCCTGCCCCTGCACCTACGGTGAAAGGATGTGGCCAGAGTGAATTACCAGAAGAAGGGGGATCAAAACCTTACTGAGCAAATAAAGCAAAACTAAAAGCTGCCCCTGTCCTAACCCATCTCACCAGGTTGTTGTTAGCACCCAGGCACATGGCAAGTGCTGAGCAACCATAGGTTAATATTATACTTAAATGGGCTTTGTAAGCTGCCAGACGTCATACTTGAGTCCTAGCAAATTAACTACCAATTCTATTTATTATTTCTTTCTCTGAGGGTGGAAGCTGTAGAGGCCAGTATTAACGACGATTATAATGATAATAGTTAATATTTAAGGAGCAATTACTGCAAGTTAGGAATTGCTTTTCTGAGCAACTTATATATATCAGGTATGAGATAGATACTAAAACTGTCCCCAGTTTTTATATAAATAAACTAATGCAAGGAGAGGTAAAGCAACTTGCCCAAAGTTATCAATACTTAACCAGCAGTGGGGTGAGGGTTTGGCCCCAGGAAGTCTGGGCCAGAGTTCACACTCCCAACCACCAAGCCTCAATATTTCTTGTACTAGGATAATGGGATGTAGGTTGAAAAGCAACTAGTATTTTGCACTGTGCCTTTTCCTGATGCACCGAAAACTCCATGAGGTTGGTAATTATGTCTATTCTACTCACAGTTGCATAAATATGTCACTCTTAAAGTCTATATGACTGGTGTGAGAAGAGTAGAGATAATTAGGATTGGGTTAGACTTTTATTTGAGTGCCTGACTATCATTCAAATAATATTGCTTTTGAAAATGAATATGCACATTCATTTTTCTGAAATTCAGAAAAGATGCAGAATATTCAGGTGCCTAATAACTTGGCTGCTAGTTAATCATGCTTGACACTTACATAGCACTTCACCTTTTAAAATTATTCTAGAATATGTTAGTTCATTAATCCTTACAACATCCATGTAAGGATGGAACCTTCAGGGAAGGTTCCTGAACCTGCCTCCCATCTCCCAACAAGCTGGTATCTAAATACTTGGTGGATGAAGGAAGGAAGAAAAAAATCAGATAAACCAAGTAAGGAAAAAAACGCATGCCACCAAGAGTGACAGAGACACGTGGGCAGTGAATGCAAAAGGAATATCCTCTGACTTAGAGGTTTGCCCTTGACATGTAAACTTTAAACATACAATATCCATAGAATAATTATTATTCACTTCTGATTGGTTATAAATGTAAGAAAACAGCAATCAATCCACTTCAAATGCCCGTACACCAATCACTTAACCTTATCAGTGGTCATTTCCATTGATTAAGACTTCCTCCTTAAATTTTCATAGTATTTTTATATGTATATTCCACGTTCTGTTTCCCACCCCAATTCTACTTTTCTCAAAAAGGATCTGACTGATGTTAACATCTGGTATGGTTTTGGCTATGTTCAGTATCAATTCCTTCATGTTCTCTTGTCATCTGGCTAACAGTTGCTTCTAGATAGCAGGAGATGCTGAGGTGGTCCCACCAGTCACCTGAACAAAGATATTCTTGGCCACTGCTTTTTCATTCATATACTGTGACTGCCCCTGTTTCTCCTCAGGCATGGACGTTAATCACCACTGACAACCCAAAAAGGTGGATAGAGAAAGGTACCTGAACAAGGTAATAGGGTTAAACACTATCCTAGGAGGCTTTGGAGCCACAAACAATACTTTAAAAATTATTGTGAAGGCAATCCCGTTAATAGAATGGCATAAAAATCAGACCGAATGCAGGTGAGCATACAATCCTGGTTATAAACAATCATCTTATTTCTAACATCAGCTCATTCTGCTTTCTCAAGGTACTGAGGATTAAAGGGAAGGCAGTACAAGAAAATAGTTATGAGCTCAAGTTCTAGGATCAGGAAGACCTGGCTTCAAATTGATTAAACTAATTACTAACCGTGTGATCTTAGGCAAGTTGCTCAATCTCTCGGAGTATCAGTTACCACAGGATAATACCAGAACCTACCTGGTAGAACTGTTAAGGGATTAAGTAAGATAATTCACTCACAGCTCAGCTCAGTGCCAAGGATATACTGAATACTCAGAAATAAAGATTATTAACTGTCTCCAGAATTCTTTGATATTCTCACATTCAATTTTGAGGTATGATATTGAGGCTGCTTTAAAATGATAAACCCAGGAATTCCAGATAATGACTGCCGTGGAAGAGGAATACACAGGCTAGAAACAGAAATGCTCTAAATCACCCAAAAGGTCAGATACTTGCCAGCTGTTAGCAGACTAACATGCGATGTTGACAGTGGGCAAAGTCAGGGAATAGATGATATGTCTGTGATGAGCTTGTGTTTTCCTGCTTGCACCCTCTTCCCTCTTCTTGAGATGTTACCCTCACCCTATTTTATTTGGAGCATTTGAGGCCCTCCCAGATGCCTTGGAAGTTCCAACAACTAAATGACATCTTTACCTACTCATGAGTGCTACTCTGGCAGCTTAAGACTCTCAAGGTTACTGATGGTAGCCTTTGTCGATTCCCTGTCACCACATTATTAACCTGGAAGATTTTTCAGCTCCTTTCCCTTCCTTCAAACAGCTACAAAGATAATCCATAATAAAGGCACTTGATGGTGCCTCTGATTACCCATTAGCATGGGACATGGCAAGGATGTTGAAGGTTGAGGGGAGGTGTTATCAAGTTCATGGTTTAATTTGCATTGGTACAGGGAAATCTGAGCAGATCTTTTTAGAATCAATCCACTGAGGGAATATATAGAAGGAAGCATTTAAACCACGGTGCTCAAGCAGGGTGAACACTTATTTCACAGACACAATTACAACTGCCAGGAGAGAAAATTTTTCCAAAACTATTTAATCTCTGAAAAGGGCAATAAGCTTGTCAGCCTCTTGGGCATTTCACCCTTGGTGCAGTGGTTCATAGCAAATCTTTCTATGACCAAAACCCATTAGATTCATCAAGTGTCTTCATTCTCTCACAATAAAAGTCTTTTAAGACTCCGACGATGAGGTAAGTTTTGTGTGTGCAATATATCCTCCTCTCTGTCACCAGCGCAAAACCTGGGGATATGATAGAGAAAGGAGCCTTGAGAAATGAGGATGTTCATCTTGCAAGTGTTTGAGATGCTATTTCTAAGGTAATTTCCCCTACAAATCAAGAAGTCCAATTCAATTCAAGTTTGTTTTCCAGAATGTCTAGTAAATCCTCAAAACCATGAACTGTACACTTGCTTTTGTCTCATTTTCTACCCATCCTTCTTTGCGCTCCATGAATTCATCATGGCTATGAAAAGTATTAAGACTAGAATTAGCAGTCAGAAAAAGGGCTAGAACCAGCTTTTTTCCCCCATCATGTCTATTAATGACTGCAACATTATAAACATAAAGTTTAATTAGGAACTAAAGTGTCTACAGCAATTAAATATGAAGGAAGTATTAAAAAACACAGCAGGAAGGATCATATTTTTAAAGCATTTAAATTGCAAATGATGTTATTGACAGAACTTTTACATGAAATTTTGTGTTGGGGAAAAAAAAGAAAGAAATCTAAAGTGAAGCGTTGACTCCATGGCATTTACAGACAAATAAATATTTACGATGGATCAATTTGCAACCATGAGCAGATGCTTCAGGACATATATAGAGCTAATAGGAGCTATCCTTAATTTTTACCTCACTGAGTCAATGAGGAAAAAAAAATCAACTTAAAGGATTCCAGAGTAATGACATGACTCTTTAGTGTTATGGCCACTTCAAATTAAAGGATTCATCTTCAGTTACTGAGAGAAGAAAATTAATGAGCTTCATGCGTGAATATTTGGAAAGGGCTACAGCTCAATCTCTGGGCATAAAACTATCTGAAGTTGTAATCACAGGGTTTTAGGTTTCTGAGACCAGATTCTAAAAAAAAAAATTGCCTCCTTTTGGTTCTGTAGTTCACTGCTTGATAAACAGGGCTGGAAACAGAAGTTGTGTGCCCACTAAGCTATTGAGAAGAGCTGGAATATTGTAAACTACAGGGACAGGGTGAATGCTGGAGAGAAAGCAAAGTTCTAGCTTCATGGAAAGACACGCAAAAGAGGAGGGAAGATGAGCCTTCATTCCTCTAAGTTTATGCTATTCCAAAATACAGTGGTAGCAAATTCAGAACAAAATGGAAAGATGAAGAAAGGTCAGGCATCACTTTCTGAATGTTTTGCAGTACTGCACAGCTTCTGCATTTGTCATTGTTTTTGGCATTTGTCCTTGAGCTTGAATCTGGACAGTTTGCTTTCATCTTTAACTCCATCACACATTAGGCCCACTGCAGAGAGGTGTTCATTTGAAGCCTCTGGTAATAAAAGTTTGGCATTTGAAGGAACTGTGTTGAATGAGTTGTCTTATTCCTTGCAAACAAGTTGTATAAATAGCAGTCTAATGGAAAATGAAATATGCAAGTGTAAAGTAAAAGGGGAAGTCCAGAACGTGATGAGTACAAGGGGTTGGGAAGTTTGTAGCTAGTGGTGCTGCCTCCTGTACCAGTTATGAGAAAGATGTTAATGTTCTCTCTATTGGGTTTGAATATTGCCAAAACAACTGGACGTTTGTTCACTGGCTCATGGGATGACCTACAGCCGTAGCTTATTTCTAAGTTAGGGAAGAAAGGAACAGAGGTTGATCTTTTTGGAATTCCTATCTAATGGCCAGGAATCCTGGAAATTTTCTTTTCTAGTGCAATTATGTTTTTTCCTACTCTGTGTTTGAATAGCAAAGGAACAGAAGCATGGCATTCCCAGTTGAAGTCTTCAAGTTGACAGTCTGATACATTGATCTGTTTTTATTTACTTTAAATTTAAATTCAAAGCCAGTGTTCATAGGTGTCTTCACAACAAGCTGCAAGCCCATGGGAAGTACTCCCTGGCTCCTCTGTTTATCTAGTTTGGCCTCCTCACTATGATCAATTAATATTTCAGAAAGTTAATTTTTTCTGAGATTGGAATAGATGTCACTTTCCAGAAAGTCATTTACATTGCTATTCATTTTCTTTTCAGTGCCTTGTTTATGACTAAAAAAATGCACTGATGATTTCATAATGAGAGCATATTATGTAGAAGTGGAAATATAATCTTTGAAAAGTATGACTTTTTATGTGTTAGGTAACATTTCTTTTCAATTTTCTTTTTCATGTGATTTTTTTTTCTTTTCTAAAGGGAAATATAAGTGTTAGGAGAGAAGTGAAATATATATCAGGATTTTTTCCTATATATTTTGAACTACTATAAAATCTAAAGGGACCATATGATTAAAGTCCTTCATTTTTTTTTTTTTTTTTTTTTTTTTTTTTGCTGTACGTGGGCCTCTCACTGCTGCGGCCTCCCCCGTTGCGGAGCACAGGCTCCGGACACACAGGCTCCGCGGCCATGGCTCGCGGGCCCAGCCGCTCCGCGGCATGCGGGATCCTCCGGGATCGGGGCACGAACCCGCGTCCCCCGCATCGGCAGGCGGACTCTCAACCACTGCGCCACCATGGAAGCCCGTGTCCTTCATTTTTAAAGAATTTTCTTTGAGAAATCCTAGAAGCTAGAGACAAATTGTTTTTATTATTGTTTAAGTTTTGTTTAAGGGCATAGACTATACTACATTCTTTAAAGAAACAAAATATTTGTCTCTATTTCTCTAATATTTCATACAATATGTTAGATTTTTAAAAGCAATACTATTCAAAATGTGGAAGATATCAATAAAGTCATTGACCATGAACATCTTGAGGTCATTTATTCATTTATTTCATAATTTAGTTAACAAGTAAATGGTAAGCACCTCCTACATGTGATTACTTATGGCAAGTATTATAGCAAGCAAGAACATGAATACAGTATAGTTCCTACCTTTAAGAAATGTATAATATAGTAGTAGAGACAGATATAATCATAGAACAATAATATGCAGAAGGTTCAAAATGTTATGAGATTTCTAGTTCAAATGGCTTACTGCAGGTACTGCCTTTCTTCTTAAATTACTTCTGATGTGACTTTATAGCAAACCATTATAAAAGCATGGTAAGACTGGAAAACTGGGCATCCTAACAGTAGAGCAGTATACTGACAGGAATTTGGGATGACATAAATAAGAACAGATTGACAGGTTTTTCTGTCCCTTGTAGATTAAGGTAGTTTTTGGTAGACCAATTCACCTGCTAAGAATTTTTTTTAACGCAAAATAAACACAAAAATTCTCTGTTTAAAGATATATACAGCTACAGAAATAATAAGTACTAGAGAGGCTAAAATCATGGAAAGAGGAGACACTTGGAAGGGTGTAATAATAATCTTCAGTGGCATTTTCCCTGGAAACATGCTGATTCTTGCAAGGTGAGGCTGGGAACCGGGGCTTTCACTGGGTAGAGGACCACTGCTAAAGACAGAGAAACCAGCAGATACTTTGGCATTTAAATGAGATGGACTCACAAAATTGGATACTTGAGGAGCTTCAAGCCAGAAGTGATTCTTCCCTCAAAATACACACCAAACTGTGAAAGTATACAAGACAGAAGACTAAAGAGATAAACCACAAACTCTGAGAAGTAAAGTGGAAAAATGTGTAGTCTCCTGATGCTGAGAAGATAGATGTGTAGTGGGCCTAGTGAATACAGTAGGCTCTTAATTGAAAGCAATGAGGTCTCTGGAGGAGAGGCAGGAAAAACCAGCAATAGACTGAGTTTTAGTTTAGTTTAATAAAAACTTCAATAGAGCCCCCAAACTGGCTCATTCTTGAATGATTTAAGATAGCCCCTCACTCTACCTAGCAGGAGAAAAAATAATCCTTTTCTGATGCTAGATGACAAATCTGGGACTTCTTCAATATTTATACCCAGTGTTCTTCATTTATTAAAATCATCCTAGATAGGGCAAGAGACAGGACCATATGTCCAAAAACCAAGGGAGAAAAAAACAGGCAACAGAAACAGATTCATAGGTGATACAGACATTGGTGCTATAAGGGGTATAAAATAACTGATTAATATGAAGAAAAAAGAAAAATGATAGAGAAAAAAGATAAATGTTGGAGAATTTTCCCAGGTAATAAGAATCCGAATCAGTCATGTTACATTATTTATTTTTATTCACATACATTATATATGTGTGTGTGTATATATATACACACACATACATATATATATATACTCACATGTGATTTTCTAAGTTTTTATAGGAATTTAACCCTACACAACTGTGACAGTTAGTTAAATTCACTATACAGTGGATGTCTTTGTGTCTTATACTGGAGCTTTGCATCTAACATTTAGGTATTTGGGAAATAAAGACGGACATAAAGTTCCAGACAGTGAGAGTAAACTGGAATCCAAAAGAATGAGCTGGATAGGGATGGACTAACACCCATACCAGTCTCTCACTGCCTCTAACTTTAATGGCAATTGTCATGCACAAGAAGCTCTTACCCTTCATCACCCACTTGAACACACATTTGGCTGAGGGTTCAGAGAAGCTGAAAGAGGAGTAGTAGCTGAACACTTGACTGCTGCCCAACCCCAATGAGGTGAACAAACAGATCAGTGACAACGTGTATGAGATGCAATGGCATTTGATGTCACTGCATGACCTTCTAAGTGTAAAATCTATATGGCTACTACATCAATTCTACCTTCCAAATCCCACTGTGGCCCACCTGAACTCAAAACATGTAAGCAAGAGAATTCTTGGAAATGTAGTTCAGCCTAGCTTAATCGACACACACAAAAAGCCACCAAAGAATCTATAAAAGTAATTAGATGGGGGTTGCAGAAGTAAAAAGTGTCCTATCTTACAATAAGAACTAAATTAATGCATAGAACACCAAATTGGACAGAGTTGAGAGAAAAAAATAATGAATTTGAAGACAGTGGGAAAGATCCAAATGGAAGCACAGAGAGAGAGACCAAAGAACCAGTAGGGGGAGAGAACAGAGCAAAAGAGAAATATTATGACATATACGTAATTGGTTTAGCACAAGGAGAAGAGAGAATTGAAAAGAAATAGTATTTGAAGAGAGAATGGCACAAAATTTTCCAAACTGAAGAAAAACATCAATTCACAAATTCAAAATTCTCAGCAAACTAAAAGCAAAATAAATACTGTTAAAAAGAATTAAGGTACATCAATAAAAAACTGAGTTAAAAAAAGAGATAAATAGGGGCTTCCTTGGTGATGCAGTGGTTGAGAGTTTGCCTGCCAATGCAGGGGACATGGGTTCATGCCCCAGTCCGGGAAGATCCCATATGCCGTGGAGCAGCTAGGTCCGTGAGCCATGGCTGCTGAGCCTGCGTGTCCGGAGCCTGTGCTCCACAACGGGAGAGGCCACAGCAGTGAGAGGCCCGCATACCGCAAAAAAAAAAAAAAAAAAGAGAGAGATAAATAAAATAAATCTTAAATGCAGCCAGTGGAAGAAAAAGACACTATCTTCAAAGGAACATCAGTAAGAAAACAGCTGCCTTCTCAATAGAAATGAGGTAAGCCAGAAGGCAATGGAATAATACCTTAGAGGTGCCAAAAAATAACTGTTAATGTGGCATTCTACACCCAGTGAAAATGTACCTCAAAAATAAAGAAAAGAAAAAACATTACTAGAAAAAGAAAAATTAAAACAATTCATTGTCAGTATGATTGTACTAAAGGAAATATCAAACAAAGTTTTCAGGCCAAAGGGTTATGATCATAGAGGAAAATATGGAAATCGAGGAAGAAATTAGGAGCAACACAAAGATAAATATGTGGATAAATATAACTGAATATAGATGGCACAAAAACAATGGTTATATTTAAGGAATTTTAAATATATGCAGAATTAAAATGTGTGATGACAATAACACAAAAGGGATAAGTTCTATTATTATTATGGAAGAGGTAAAAATAAACATTTGTATTAGTCTGTAATAAGTCACGGATGAATATTTTGATCTCTTAACCATTAAGAGAATTATTTAAAATGTAAAGCTGAGAAAATATCAGATAGAAAAAATTGAATGACAAAAACCTCTTGATTAATCCCAAAGAAGGCAAAATACTAAAAACCACTTTTTACAAAACCCTCAGATGGGCCAAATATTAAACAAATAATAAGAGGGTTGTTGTAAACCCAAATATATAAGTACATTAACTATAAATGGACAAAGTAGTTCAAGTAAAAGATTAATATTTTCAGGCTAGGTTTTAAAAACTTACATGTGTTTACAACAATAAGGAGGTACTATGTACCAGGTAAATACTAACCAAAGAAAACTGGTTTAGCTATACTAATACCAGCTCAAAAAACTATAAGTCTAAAAGGATTACTAGGGCTGAAGAAGGTCATATTATAATAAGGTGCCAGGCCCCCAGGATGATATAATAATTCTAAATCATTTATGTATCCGATATTAAAAAAAACAAACTTAGCATGTCTCTGGAATCTCTAAGCCATACAGATAAAAGTGAGAGCCCCCAGAATAAGTGAAAATTTCCAGGAGAACCCTAACTAACCACAAGATCAGAAGTAGTAATGAAGGCTAGAAATAATAGAATGTGGGTGATTGGTCAGATAATTTTGTGTGTGTGTGTGTGTGTGTGTGTGTGTGTGTTTACTATACCAACCCCTGGTTCTTACAGCAGCCAACTCCTATGTTTGCCTCTAGGATTAAGCTCTAAGTATAGCTATATAAAGTGAGAATTCTGAGAAGTACCTCTGGTAATTTATGGTCTTCTGTACCAAGATAAGAGGCTATGAACTATCTCTAAAGAGTGGCCTGTCTAGTTATATGTCTCTCTTCCCTTCTTTAGTCCCGGGAACAAAGGCTCGTGTTATCAGAGCCTGTATTTGCTGCTAGGTCAATAGAGATTCTCATTTGTACTGAGTAAATAAATGTCACTATCAATACTTTTCAATCAAGATCCTTAGATACAAATATGAGCAAACATGCATGAATCACTAAGCATTTGAGGGAAGCTACAGCATGAAAAGAGTCGCTGACTCAACAAACAGAGGAAGTAACCACCAAGAAAACAGAAGTTAACAGAGGAAACAAGGGGAAAAAAGTATGTTAACAGAGAAAACAAGAAAAAAAAAGACACACGTATTTTTTAATCTCATACATATTTTAAAAATATATTATCTATGATAAAAGCAACTGGCTGCTATGAAAAATAAATGAGCAGAGTTCTTGAAATTAAAAACAGAATTACTATAAACATAAATCAGCAGAATGGTTGAAAAATGAACAATGAACTAGAAGATCAAATTGAGGGATTGTCCTACAAAAAAGTACAAATGAAAGAGTTGAAGAGTATGAAAGAAAGAATGACTCATGCAGAATGGAAGCCCATCCTGAGTATTAATAAAGGTTAATGAAACAACTAGCTATTTCTGCATGATCATAAAGCTGCATTAGTACAATAGTCACTAGCTACACATGGCTATTTAAATTTACATTTAAATTAATTAAACTGTGATAAAATTATAAATTCATTTAAAAAAATCTACTAGCCATATTTCAAAGACTCAATACCACCTGTGATGTGGGCAGCTACTATTTTGGACAATACAGTGAATAAAGATTATTTACAAAGAAACAAGGAACTGACTGATGTCAGCCTCTTCTTCAGAAAATTTGGATGCACAGAGCTTGTAGAACCAACCAAGTCTTCAAAGTTCTAGTAAACATTATTTTCAACCTAGAATTTCACACTTAAATTATTTTACAACTGTAAAAATGAATTTGATATTTTTAGACACAAGTTCTCAGGATGTACTATCCCATAGTTCTTTTTGAAGGGAGCACTTGAGGATATGCTCCAGAAAAAAACAAAAGAATCTAAAAAAGGATTAATGTCATAGAGTGTTCTGCCTACATTTTCCTCTAAGAGTTTTATAGTGTCTGGCCTTACATTTAGGTATTTAATCCATTTTGAGTTCATTTTTGTGTATGGTATTAGGGACTGTTCTAATTTCATTCTTTTACATGTAGCTGTCCAGTTTTCCCAGCAACATGTATTGAAGAGACTGTCTTTTCTCCATTGTATATCCTTGCCTCCTTTGTAACAGATTAGTTGACCATAGGTGCGTGGGTTTATCTCTGGGCTTTCGATCCTGTTCCATTGATATATTTTTCTGTTTTTGTGCCAGTACCATACTGTCTTGGTGACTGTAACTTTGTAGTAGAGTCTGAAGTCTGGGAGCCTGATTCCTCCAGCTCCGTTTTTCTTTCTCAAGATTGCTTTGGCTATTCAGGGTCTTTTGTGTCTCCATACAAATTCTAAAAACTTTTGTTCTAATTCTGTGGAAAATGCCATTGGTAGCTGGATAAGGATTGCACTGAATCTGTAGATTGCTTTGGGTAATAGAGTCATTTTCACAATGTTGATTCTTCCAATCCAAGAACATGGTATATCTCTCCATCTGTTTGTATCATCTTTAATTTCTTTCATCAGTGTCTTATAGTTTTCTGCATACAGTTCTTTTGCCTCCTAGGGTAGGTTTATTCCTAGGTATTTTATTCTTTTTGTTGCAATGGTAAATGGGAGTGTTTCCTTAATTTCTCTTTCAGATTTTTCATCATTCTTGTATAGGAATGCAAGAGATTTCTGTGCATTAATTTTGTATCCTGCTACTTCACCAAATTCATTGATTAGCTCTAGTAGTTATCTGGTAGCATCATTAGGATTCTCTATGTATAGTATCATGTCATCTGCAAACAGTGACAGATTTACTTTTTCTTTTCAGATTTGGATTCCTTTTATTTCTTTTTCTTTTCTGATTGCTGTGGCTAAAACTTCCAAAACTATGTTGAATAATAGTGGTGAGAGTGGACAACCTTGTCTTGTTCCTGATCTTAGAGGAAATGGTTGAGTTTTTCACCATTGAGAACGATGTTGGCTGTGGGTTTGTCATACATAGCATTTATTATGTTGAGGTAAGTTCCCTCTATGCCTACTTTCTGGAGGGTTTTTATCATAAATGGGTGTTGAAATTTGTCAAAAGCTTTTTCTGCATCTATTTAGATGATCCTATGGTTTTTTTCCTTCAGTTCATTAATATGGTTTATCACACTGATTGATTTGCGTATATTGAAGAATCCTTGCATTCCTGGGATAAACCCCACTTGATCATGGTGTATGATCCTTTTAAAACATAAACAAGTTGAAAAGACAACCCTCAGAATGGGAGAAAATGTTTGCAAATGAAGCAACTGACCAAGGATTAATCTCCAAAATTTACAAGCAGCTCATGCAGCTCAATATCAAAAAAGAAAGAACCCAATGCAAAAATGGGCAGAAGACCTAAATAGACATTCCTCCAAAGAAGATATACAGATTGCCAACAAACACATGAAAGGATGCTCAACATCACAATTATTAGAGAAATGCAAATCAAAACTGCAATGAGCTATCACCTCACACCAGTTAGAATGTCCATCATCAAAAAATCTACAAACAATAAATGCTGGAGAGGGTGTGGAGAAAAGGGAACCCTGTTGCACTGTTGGTAGGAATGTAGATTGATACATCCACTATGGAGAATAGTGTAGAGGTTCCTTAAAAACTAAAAATAGAACTACCATATGACCCAGCCACTACTGGGCATATACCCTGAGAAAACCATAATTCAAAAAGAGTCAGTTACCACAATATTCACTGCAGCTCTATTTACAATAGCCAGGACATGGAAGCAACCTAAGTGTCCATCAACAGATGAATGGATAAAGAAGATGTGGCACATATACAATGGAATATTACTCAGCCATAAAAAGAAATGAAATTGAGTTATTTGTAGTGAGGTGGATGGACCTAGAGTCTGTCATACAGAGTGAAGTAAGTCAGAAAGAGAAAAATAATACTGTATGCTTGCACATATATATGGAATCTTTAAAAAAAAAAAAGGTTCTGAAGAACCTAGGGGCAGGACAGGAATAAAGATGCAGACATAGAGAATGGACTTGAGGACACAGAGAGGGTGAACGGTAAGCTGGGATGAAGTGAGAGAGTGGTATGGACATATATACATTACCAAATGCAAACTAGATAGCTAGTGGGAAGCAGCTGTGGAGCACAGGGAGATCAGCTCGGTGTGTTGTGACCACCTAAAGGGGTGGGATGGGGAGGGTGGAAGGGAGACACAAGAGGGAGCAGATAAAGGGATATATGTATATGTATAGCTGATTCACTTTGTTATAAAGCAGAAAGTAACACACCATTGTAAAGCAGTTATACTCCAATAAAGATGTTAAAAAAGGGGGGGGGGCCTTAAACGTACCAGTTCAAAATAAAAACATATAGAAAATAAAAAATCAACTTAATAATGTTATAAACAACAAAGCAAACAAAAGAATGTTAAAGGAAGGAATTAATAAAAGTAGAAAGTAGACACCATAGCAATAATTAAAGGTAAACTTTAAAAAGATAAGATTGATTAATCACAGCAAAAGCTGATTCTTTGCAAGGGTAAAGAAGATCTACAAAAAATTGACAAGTCTAATGAAAAACTATATGAGATAAGTTAGGTAAAAATAATTAACTTTTTTATATGTCAAAAATAAAACATTAAGAGCATACGTAAAAAGTCATACTCACTAGAACAATAAAAGTATAAAGCACAAGGACATAAATCTATGCAAAATGTGCAAGACCTATATGAAGAAAATGATGAAATTTTACTATAAGACATAAAAGGAGCCTTGAATAAATGAAGCAATATATCATATTTCAGGGTGAGAAGAGTTCATATTTTAAAAGTTGATTCTCTCAATATAAATCTACAAAGTTAATAAAATTTCAATCACCATCCATGGTTACTTATAGATTTAAACAGAGAATTATTTAGTTTATAAAGAATAATAAAATGTTCAAGGATATCAAAGAAAACTTTTGAAATTAAAGCATAATTAATTGGGATCTGTCTGACCAGTTATCAAATTTATAAATAAAATGATAAATGGACTTAGAAAAAATAAAGGAAATGGCTGAAATCTTTTATTAAAAATGTATTTTAAACTTCTATATTGAAAAAGTTACAGTAAGCAGAGTTATAAGGTAACTAGGAGAAAATACCAATAACATGCATAATATACAATGGTTTATTATTAACTTTATACAGAGTTCTTTGAAAAAATTATAAAGACAAGATATTAGAAATATCAAAAAGGATCATTCACAAGAAAAGAAATACATGTGGTTAAGAAATTTAGGCACAATTCATCAATCTCACTAGTATAGGAGAATAAGTATTAAAATAAGAAGATATTATATATTAGATTTAGAATGTTGAAAAGATTGATAGTATTTTTGAAAATGTGGTGAAAACAGCAAGTTCATATACTATCCAGACATATACTCTTTGAAGCAATCTGTCATTGTGTAGCTCTCAAAATATAAAATGCATATACTCCCGGACCTAGAAACCTCACTTCTAGAAATCTCTCCTATCAAAAATCTTGCATTTATACAAAAGTAATATATACTGAGTAATAGCAAAAAAAAAAAGAGCAGAGAGGATTTTTTCAGTTGCCATTTATAGAAGCCCAACTCAATTAGTTTAAGCAAAACATTAACAACAAAAAAAGGAAAAACCATATATCCATTAAAAGAAAACAACAGGAAAAAGAAGAAAATTTATATATATGTATATAAATACATACACACATACATATATGTACGTATATGATTATTTATAGATACATATATGTATACATCTATTTATACGTATATGTACATATATCTATATATAGATATTCTCAAGACATATTGTTAGAGAACATGTAAAAAACAACTCAAGATGGCAGAGTATAAGGACGTGCTCTCACTCCCTCTTGCAAGAGCACTGGAATCAAAACTAACTGCTGAACAATCATCTACAGGAAGACACTGGGAACTCACCAAAAAAGATAAGCCACATGCAAAGACAAAGAAGAAGCCACAATGAGACTGTAGGAAGGGTGCAATCACAATAAAATCAAATCCCATAACTGCTGGGTGGGTGACTCACAAACTGGAGAACACTTATACCACAGAAGTCTACCCACTGGAGTGAAGGTTCTGAGCCACACGTCAGGCTTCCCAACTTGGGAGTCTGACAACAGGAAGAGGAATTCCTAGAGAATCAGACTTTGAAGGCTAATGGGATTTGATTACAGGACTACGACAGGACTGGGGGAAACAAAGACTCCACTCTTGGAGAGCACACACAAAGTAGTGTGCACATTGGGAACTAGGGGAAGGAGCAGTGACCACACAGGAGACTGAACCAGAGCCACCTGGTAGTGTTAGAGGGTCTCCTGCAGAGATGGGGTGTGGCTGCATCTCACTGTGAGGACAAGAACACTGGCAGCAGAAGTTCTGGGAAGTATTCCTTGGCGTGAAACCTCCCAGAGTCCGCCATTAGCCCCACCAAAGAGTCCGGGTAAGGTCCAGTGTTGAATCGCCTCAGGCCAAACAACCAACAGGGAGGGAACCCAGCTCCACCCATCAGCAGACAAGCATATTAAAGTTTTACTGAGCTCTGCCCACCAGAGCAGCAACCAGCTCTACCCACCACCAGTCCCTCCGT
Organism: Mesoplodon densirostris; assembly: GCF_025265405.1. NCBI lineage: Eukaryota > Metazoa > Chordata > Mammalia > Artiodactyla > Ziphiidae > Mesoplodon > Mesoplodon densirostris. The sequence goes on along the minus strand of NC_082662.1, from coordinate 68,397,693 downwards.
TAAGGAAGCTTGCACAAGCCTCTTAGATAGCCTCATCCACCACAGAACAGACAACAGAAGCAAGAAGAACTACAATCCTGCAGCCTGTGGAACAAAAACCACATTCACAGAAAGAATAGACAAGATGAAAAAGCAGAGGGCTATGTACCAAATGAAGGAACAAAATAAAGCCCCAGAAAAACAACTAAATGAAGTAGAGAGAGGCAACCTTCTAGAAAAAGAATTCAGAATAATGATAGTGAAGATGATCCAGGACCTTGAAAAAAGAATGGAGGCAAAGATCGAGAAGATGCAAGAAATGTTTAACAAAGACCTAGAAGAATTAAAGAATAAACAAACAGAGATGAACAATACAATAACTGAAATGAAAAATACACTAGAAGGAATCAATAGCAAAATAACTGAGGCAGAAGAACGGACAAGTGACCTGGAAGACAAAATGGTGGAATTCACTGCTGCGGAACAGAATAAAGAAAAAAGAATGAAAAGAAATGAAGACAGCCTAAGAGACCTCTGGGACAATATTAAATGCAACAACATTCACATTATCGGGGTCCCAGAAGGAGAAGAGAGAAAGAAAGGAACCGAGAAAATATTTGAAGAGATTATAGTCAAAAACTTCCCTAGCATGGGAAAGGAAATAGCCACCCAAGTCCAGGAAGCGCAGTGAGTCCCATACAGGATAAACCCAAGGAGAAACATGCTAAGACACATAGCAATCAAATTGGCAAAAATTAAAGACAAAGAAAAATTATTGAAAGCAGCAAGGGAAAAAGAACCAATAACATACAAGGGAACTCCCATAAGGTTAAAAGCTGATTTCTCAGCAGAAACTCTACAAGCCAGAGGGAGTGGGCTGACATATTTAAAGTGATGAAAGGGAAGAAACTACAACCATCATTACTCTACCCGTCAAGGATCTCATTCAGATTTGATCAAGAAATAAAAAGCTTCACAGACAAGCAGAAGCTAAGAGAATTCAGCACCACCAAACCAAACAAATGCTAAAGGAACTTGTCGAAGTGGGAAATACAAGAGAAGAAAAGGACCTACAAAAACAATCCCAAAGCAATTAAGAAAATGGTCATAGGAACATACATATCGATAATCACCTTAAACATGAATGGATTAAATTCTTCAACCAAAAGACACAGGCTGGTTGAATGGAAACAAAAACAAGACCCATATATATGCTGTCTACAAGAGACCCACGTCAGACCTAGGGACATATACAGACTGAAAGTGAGGGGATAGAAAGAGATATTCATTGTAAATGGAAATCGAAAGAAACCTGGAGTAACCATACTCATATAATATAACATAGATTTTAAAATAAAGAATGTTACAAGAGACAAGGAAGGACACTACAGAATGATCAAGGGAACAATCCAAGTAGAAGATATAAAAAGTATAAATATATATGCACCCAACATACGAGCACCTCAATACATAAGGCAACTGCTAACAGCTATAAAAGAGGAAATTGACAGTAACACAATAATAGTGGGGGACTTTAACACCTCCCTTACACCAATGGACAGATCATCCAAACAGAAAATTAATAAGGAGACACAAGCTTTAAATGACACAATAGACCACATAGATTTAATTGATATTTATAGGACATTCCATCCAAAAACAGCAGAATACACTTTCTTCTCAAGTGCCCACGGAATAGCCTCCAGGATAGATCACATCTTGGGTAACAAATCAAGCCTCAGTAAATTGAAGAAAACTGAAATCATATCACACATCTTTTTGGACTACAATGTTATGAGATTAGAAATCAATTAGAGGGAAAAAAAACCTTAAAAAACACAAAGACATGGAGGCTAAACAATACGTTACTAAATAACCAAGAGATCACTGAAGAAATCATAAAAGAAATCAAAAAATACCTAGAGACAAATGACAATGAAAACACAATGATCCAAAACCTATGGGATGCAGCAAAAGCAGTTCTAAGCAGGAAGTTTATAGCAATACAAGCCTACGACAAGAAACAAGAAAGATCTCAAATAAACAATCTAACATTACACCTAAAGGAACTAGAGAAAGAAGAACAAACATAACCCAACGTTAGCAAAAGGAAAGAAATCATAAATATCAGAGAAGAAATCAATGAAATAGAAACAAAGAAAACAATAGCAAAGATCACTAAATCTAAAAGCTGTTTTTTTGAGAAAATAAACAAAATTGATAAACCATTAGCCAGACTCATCAAGAAAAAGAGAGAGGACTCAAATCAATAAAATTAGAAATGAAAAAGGAGAAGTTACGACACCACAGAAATACAAAGCATCCTAAGAGACTACTACAAGCAACTATGCCAATAAAATGGACAACCTGGAAGAAATGGACAAATTCTTAGAAAGGTAACCTTCCAAGACTGAACCAGGAAGAAATAGAAAATATGAACAGACCAATCACAAGCACTGAAATTGAGACTGTGATTAAAACTCTTCCAACAAACAAAAGCCAAGGACCAGATGGCTTCACAGGCAAATTCTATCAAACATTTAGAGAAGAGCTAACACCTATCTTTGTCAAACTCTTCCAAAACATAGCAGAGGAAAGAACACTCCCAAACTCATTCTATGAGGCTACCATCACCCTGATACCAAAACCAAGGATACTACGAAGAAATGAAATTACAGACCAATACCACTGGTGAATATAGATGCAGAAATCCTCAACAAAATACTAGCAAACAGAATCCAACAACACATTAAAAGGATCATACACTATCATCAAGTGGGATTTATCCCAGGGATGCAAGGATTCTTCAATATCCGCAAATCAATCAATGTGATAAACCATATTAACAAACTGAAGAATAAAAACCATAAGATCATCTCAATAGATGCAGAAAAAGCTTTTGACAAAATTCAACACCCATTTATGATAAAAACTCTCCAGAAAATGGGTATAGAGGGAACCTACCTCAACACAATAAAGGCCATATATGACAAACCCACAGCAAACATCATTCTCAATGGTGAAAAACTGAAACCATTTCCACTAAGATCAGGAACAAGAAAAGGATGTCCACTCTCACCACTATCATTCAACATAGTTTTGGAAGTCCTAGCCATGGCAATCAGAGAAGAAAAAGAAATAAAAGGAATCCAAATCTGAAAAGAAAAAGTAAATCTGTCACTGTTTACAGATGACATGATACTATATATAGAGAATGCTAAAGATGCCACCAGAAAACTACTAGAGCTAGTCTATGAGCTTTGTAAAGTTGCAGGATACAAAATGCACAAAAATCTCTTGCATTCCTATACACGAATGATGAAAAATCTGAAAGAGAAATTAAGGAAACACTCCCATTTACCATTGCAGTAAAAAGAATAAAATACATAGGAATAAACCTACCTATGCAGAGAACTATGACACTGATGAAAGAAATTAAAGATGATACAAACAGATGGAGAGACATACAATGTTCTTGGATTGGAAGAATCAATATTGTGAAAATGATATACTATATTACCCAAAGCAATCTACAGATTCAATGCAATCCCTACCAAATTACCGATGACATTTTTTACAGAACTAGAACAAAAAATATTAAAATTTGTATGGAGACACCAAAGACCCCAATAGCCAAAGCAGTCTTGAGGGAAAAAAACGGAGCTGGAGGAATCAGACTCCCTGGCTTCAGACTATACTACAAAGCTACCGTAATCAAGACAATATGGTACTGGCACAAAAACAGAAATATAGATCAATGGAACAGGATCAACAGCCCAGAGATAAACCCACGCACATATGGTCACCTTATCTTTGATAAAGGAGGCAAGAATATACAGTGGAGAAAAGACAGCCTCTTCAATATGTGGTGCTAGGAAAACTGGACAGCTACATGTAAAACAATGAAATTAGAACACTTCCTAACACCATCCACAAAAATAAACTCAAAATGGATTAAAGACCTAAATGTTAGGCTAGACACCATCAAACTCTTAGAGGAAAATGTAGGCAGAACACTCTATGACATAAATAACAGCAAGATCCTTTTTGACACATCTCCTACAGAAATGGAAATAAAAACAAAAATAAACAAATGGGACCTAATGAAACTTCAAAGCTTTTGCACAGCAAAGGAAACCATAAACAAGACGAAAAGACAACCCTCAGAATGGGATAAAATATTTGCAAATGAAGCAACTGACTAAGGTTTAATCTCCAAAACATACAAGCAACTCATGCAGCTCAATATCAAAAAAACAAACAACCCAATCCAAAACTGGGCAGAAGACCTAAATAGACATTTCTCCAAAGAAGATATACAGATTGCCAACAAACACATGAAAGGATGCTCAACATCACTAATCATTAGAGAAATGCAAATCAAAACTACAATGAGGTATCATCTCACACCGGTCAGAATGGCCATCACCAAAAAATCTACAAACAATAAATGCTGGAGAGGGTGTGGAGAAAAGGGAACCCTCTTGCACTGTTGGTGGGAATGTAAATTGATACAGCCACTATGGAGAACAGTATGGAGGTTCCTCAGAAAACTAAAAATAGAACTACGATACAACCCAGCAATCCCACTACTGGGCATATACCCTCAGAAAACCATAATTCAAAAACAGTCATGTACCAAAATGTTCATTGCAGCTCTATTTACAATAGTCAGGACGTGGAAACAACCTAAGTGTCCATCGATAGATGAATGGATAAAGAAGATGTGGTACATATATACAATGGAATATTACTCAGGCATAAAAAGGAATGAAACAGAGTTATTTGTAGTGAGGTGGATGGACCTAGAGACTGTAATACAGAATGAAGTAAGTCAGAAAGAGAAAAACAAATACAGTATGCTTACACATATATATGGAATCTAAAAAAAAAAAAAAAGAAAATGGTCAGAAGAACCTAGGGGCAAGATGGGAGTAAAGATGCAGACCTACTAGGGAATGGACTTGAGGATACGGGGAGCAGGAAGGGAAGGGTAAGCTGGGACAAAGTGAGAGAGAGGCATGGACATATACACTACCAAACATAAAATAGACAGCTAGTGGGAAGCAGCCGCATATCACAGGGAGATCAGCTCGGTGCTTTGTGACCACCTAGAGGGGTGGGATAGGGAGGGTGGGAGGGAGGGAGATGCAAGAGGGAAGAGATATGGGGACATATGTATATGTATAACTGATTCACTTTGTTATAAAGCAGAAACTGACACACCATTGTAAAGCAATTATACTCTAATAAAGATGTTTAAAAAAAAAGGTAATATGGTACTGGCACAGAAACAGAAATATGGATCAATGGAACAGGATAGAAAGCCCACAGATAAAGCCACGTACCTATGGTCAACTAGTCTATGACAAAGGAGGCAAGGATATACAATGTAGAAAAGACAGTCTCTTCAATAAGTGGTGCTGGGAAAACTGGACAGCTACATGTAAAACAATGAAATTAGAACACTCCCTAACACCATACACAAAAATAAACTCAAAATGGATTAAAGACCTAAATGTAAGGCTAGACACCATCAAACTCTTAGAGAAAAACATAGGCAGAACACTGTATGACATAAATCACAGCAAAATCCTTTTTGACCCACCTCCTAGTGAGATGGAAATAAAAACAAAAATAAACAAATGGGACCTAACGAAACTTAAAAGCTTTTGCATAGCAGGGGAAACCATAAACAGGATGAAAAGACAACCCTCAGAATGGGAGAAAATATTTGCAAATGAATCAACGGACAAAGGATTAATCTCCAAAATATATAAACAGCTCATGCAGCTCAATATTAAAAAAACAAACCCAATCCAAAAACGGGCAGAAGACCTAAATAGAAATTTTCCCAAAAAGACATACAGATGGCCAAGAAGCACATAAAAAGCTGCTCAACATCACTAATTATTAGAGAAATGCAAATCAAAACTACAATGAGGTATCACCTCACACCAGTTAGAATCGTCATCATCAGAAAATCTACAAACAGCAAATGCTGGAGAGGGTGTGGAGAAAAGGGCACCCTCTTGTACTGTTGGTGGGAATGTAAATTGATACAGCCAGTATGCAGAGCAGTATGGAGGTTCCTTAAAAAACTAAAAATAGACTTACCATATTATCCAGCAATCCCACTACTGCACATATACCCAGAGAAAACCATAATTCAAAAAGAAACACGCATTCCAATGTTCATTGTAGCACTCTTTAAAATAGCCCGGTCATGGAAGCAAACTAAATGCCCATTGACAGACAAATGGATAAAGAAGATGTGGTACACATACACAATGGAATATTACTTAGCCATGAAAAGGAACGAAATTGGGTCATTTGTAGAGACGTGGATGAATCTAGCAACTGTCATACAGAGTGAAGTAAGTCAGAAACAGAAAAACAAATATCGTATATTAACGCATATATGTGGAACCTAGAAAAAATGCTACAGATGCGCTGGTTTGCAGGGCAGAAATTGAGACACAGATGTAGAGAACAAATGTATGGACACCAAGGGGGGAAAGCGGTGGGGATGGGGGGTGGGGTGTGATGAATTGGGAGATTGGGATTGACATGTATACACTAATATGTATAAAATGGATAACTAATAAGAACCTGCTGTATAAAAAAATAAATTAAATAAAATGCAAAAATTCAAAAAAATAAAAAAATGAAAAACAACTCAAGTGGCAGAATAATGCTAGTATAACTGCATCTACTAATATGAAGCAGCAGAAAGAACAAACACCATGTAAGTGCAGGGTGTGTGCGGGTGTGTGTCTATGCATAGAAAAAGGGCTAGACTCTTACTAGAGGTTACTTTGAAGGAAAAATGGAGGCAATCTTTCACATTTTTAAATTGTAGTTTACATATTATTAAATTCTTCCCCTACAAAAATCGTAATATTCAAATATGAGGTTTTTTTCATGTAAGAAGAATCATTTAAGGAAGAAATGATGTTATGGTAGCACAGAAGAAGAAGAAACTAACACCAGGAAATAATTCCGAATCTGGAGCCTAAGATACAGTCCCTGCCCTTTGGGACGTTAAGGGGGATAAATATTTCTCAGGTGGCCATGACACAAGTATAGAGGTCTGTAAGAGAAGTGAAACCAAATTGTAGGAGAATTCAGGAGAGAGCTATTACTTCAAATACATTACCTAATAATTCACGTTTTTCCACCACTTAATGTTGAGAGGAAAATTCAATTCATTTGAAATCATTTATTCATATCCCTAAACTGAGCAGCATATTGATTTTTTTTTTTTTTTTTTTTTTTTGCTGTACGCGGGCCTCTCACTGCTGTGGCCTCTCCCGTTGCGGAGCACAGGCTCCGGACACACAGGCTCCGCGGCCATGGCTCGCGGGCCCAGCCGCTCCGCGGCATGTGGGATCTTCCGGGATCGGGGCACGAACCCGTGTCCCCTGCATCGGCAGGCGGACTCTCAACCACTGCGCCACCAGGGAAGCCCAGCATATTGATTTTGATATTCATTTTCATTGCATTCAAGAGGCTTTCAGTGTGGAGCCCTTTCCGGTTTGAACTTTCCTCGAATCACCCACGATTCTACTACCACTCTCTGAATGTAATAAAGCATAGTCAGAGTACAGGCAGAGGGTGTTTTTGCTCAGTTTAGTTGACTGTAACATTTGTGTGCCAAGTACTGTGCAAGGGCTGGAGAGGGGAAGATGAAAATTCCATGTCTTGATGTGAAGACACTTGAGATCTATAGGGAGGGCAGAGGAACATGCTGGGCCTGTGTTCAGGGCCCTGTGGGAGGAAGGGGGAGGGAGCAGCACTGCACTCACTCAGCGGGGGAAGGAGCGGACTGGAAAAGAATTCTGAGGAGGAGCAGCCATTTAAGGGGAGAACAACAGCAGGATTTACTTGGGGGAAGGAGGTGTGGAGGGCAGGTCCACGGGTGTGAGACACGCAGCTGCCTATGGAGAGACGGAATCCACTGTGTCTGGATTGTAAATAGTAAGAGCGAATGAGGAAAGAGATGGGTGGAGGTGAGGTCAAAGAGGTCAGACTCTCCAGGGCTTTGAATGGAGAGTTTGAGAATTTACATTTTATACTTGGCGGGATTTGAAGGGTTTTATTTTATTTATTTATTTATTTATTATTTATTTTTTTCAAGTAGGTCTGTGTCTTTATTCCCATTTTACCCCTAGTTGAAGGGTTTTAAATCGCAGAGTTAGATTTATCTTATAAATGGATCTCTCTGGTGTAGGATAAGAGAAGGGAGCAGAGACACCAGTTAGGAAACACTGGCAAAAGATCCTGATGTCCCGACTAAAGTGGTAACAGCAGGTAGGGGAAGTAGACATGGGTCTGAGAAACTCTGCCTAGATAGTCAATTTACTAGACTTGACTTGTGAGGATTAAATGAATTTATATAGAAAAGGGTCTGAGGGCTTCCCTGGTGGTGCACTGGTTGAGAGTCCGCCTGCCGATGCAGGGGACACGGGTTCGTGCCCCGGTCCGGGAAGATCCCACATGCCGCGGAGCGGCTGGGCCCGTGAGCCATGGCCGCTGAGCCTGCACGTCCGGAGCCTGTGCTCCGCAACGGGAGAGGCCACGACAGTGAGAGGCCCACGTACCGCAAAAAAAAATAAAAATAAAAAAATAAGGGTCTGAGACCAGTGAATGGCATATGGTAAACTATTTGGTATTATTATTCTTGGATCCACTATGTTCTCTCTGCTCCTTAGTACTTTCTGCTCTGACTTCTTGGACCATCTTTCCTCTGGTGTCTCTCCCTCACTCTACTGTTCCTATCACGACACATTTGAATGGTGTATATGCTCTCTCTGGCTGTGAGCTGCTAGACTACATGTCTGTGTCTCACCTGTATTGTCTTCCCCAGCACCCAGCATACTACCTTACTCAGGGTATTCAAGACATTTTTGGTGAAGGGTAGGAACCAAAGCCCATAATATCTTACAGTACTATTTTTAGCTCAAAAACATGCCTTTTAGGTAATAAATTCAGTGTGGACACCCATTTTCAAGTTCCTGTCCACAGCTCTTAGTATGTTGTGGGTTAAATCATGTCCTATGTGTTGGTGCTGTGATCTCTTATTCTAAGGTGGAAAATCTATGTCATCCAAGCCTTTGATTTCATCATCAGCAGGTGACACTTCAGAACAGCCCACCATGTTTTAACTTGTGCCCTGGAGAGTATGGCTCAGCCCTCACAAAACAAACACACTCTGCACCACTTTCAGGCTACTATTCAAAGAACTGAGAAATTCCATTTTCCCTGAGGTAGTTAGAATGGCCCCCTAAAGATGCCTACGTCCTAATCCCTGAAACCTGTGAATGTATTACTTTACAGGGCAAAGAGACTTTGAAATTGTAATTGAGGATCTTGCGATGGAGAGATTATCATGGATTATTCAGTCCCAGTGTAATTACAAGGGGTTTTATAAAAAGAAAAAAGGGCTTCCCTGGTGGCGTAGTGGTTGAGAATCTGCCTGCCAATGCAGGGGACACAGGTTTGAGCCCTGGTCTGGGAAGATCCCGCATGCCGCAGAGTGACTAGGCCCGTGCGCCACAACTACTGAGCCTGCGCGTCTGGAGCCTGTGCTCCGCAACAAGAGAGGCAATGACAGTGAGAGGCCCGCACACCGCGATGAAGAGCAGCCCCAGCTCGCCGCAACTAGAGAAAGCCCTCACACAGAAACGAAGACCCAACACAGTCAAAAATAAATAAATAAATAAATAAATAGATAAATGAAAACAAAAACACCTTAAAAAAAAAAAAAGAAAAAAAGGAGGCAGGAGAGGAAGAAAGGAGATGTGAGAATAGAAGCAGAGTTCAGAGTGATGTGGGGTCATGAGCCAAGGAATGTGGACAGCCTTGCACACATCTTGCTGGAAAAGGCAGGAAAACAAGATTCTCTCTTAAAGCTTCCAGAAGGACCAGTCACAAAGGACCTTGCCAGCCCATTTTCAACTTCTCATTCCTGAACTGTAAGAAAAGTAATTTGTGTTGTTTTAAACCAGTAAGTCTGTGGTAATTTGTTACAGCAGCAGCAGTGGGAAGCTAATACACTCCCCTAACTCAAATCTCATTGGTACAAAAAATATCCAGTTTATTTGTTCCCTTTGATGTAGTTCCAATATCTCAAGAACTGTTCTTACATTTCATAGTGTCAGAGTAAGCATGACTCTTCATTCTTTTTATGATTCTAACCAAGATATTGCTGTAGCATCAGCCCAAACAAACCCAATATTATACATTTCCATCTATTCTTAATACGTTAAGTCAATTTGACCCAAGCCAGTACTCTGAATTTTTGCCAATATTCTTGGAACAATTCTTTGAATGCAAATTCGATAGCAGCTATAATCCTCTCCCCTCCCCCTTTTCTTTAGCTTCCATTTTGTGTTCACTTATTTGTTTACCTGTTTTTTTTTTCTCCTTAGACTGCACTGAGTGATAAAAAGATACTTCCTTAGACCACCAGCATTCAAATCATTTCACACTTTTTGTATCAACAGTTGAAGAATAACTCTGTTGGTCTTTCTAAATAATGCCATTCCCATTTCTTGATGAGCTTAAAAGTGACAAGCTGTTCAACTCATAGACTTTTATATTAGAAGCTTCTCAGATCTAGAAAATTCTGTCTTACTTGGTAAGATATTTATTCTAAATATAAATTGTCCTCACCAAATTGACGCTCTACACTCATGATCTGGTTTTTCCTGGCAGTTTCGGTATATCTTTATATGCCAATAAAAATCTTTCTTATTGGTTCTTAGGTGAGAAATATGCTCAGTGTCTCAGACATCATCATCAATTGTCAACTTCTCATTAACTTAAAAGTGACACTGTGCTCCAAAACCTGTAAAATTTTAGAGCATAAAATGAGAATGAAAGGAGGCCATGGGATATGTGCTACCTGATGCTCACCTAGGAGCCTGGGGTCCAGCTCAGCCCCTGTCTGGTGCCTTCCATTAGGCCCTCCTCCTTCCTTCCCTCCCTCCCTTCCTCCCTTCCTCCCTTTCTAGAGCCTCCCTTATATGCCTTTCTCAGCAACATGTGCTCTAGTGGCTGACTTCTGGATATCATGCTTCAGCAATACTGGGGCTCAAGTGACAGACTTCAAACAGGATGCAGCCTTCCTGAGTCTTTCTGCAGACACTCTAGGGGCTGTTTTGTCCACAGACATCAGAGGTGAAACTCTTCTGCATAACAAATCCATCTAAGGCAAGTTTACTAGTCAAAACAAAGTGAAAGGAGTTAATAAGGACATGAAAAGGTGATCAACATCATTAGGAAAATCCAAATCAAAACCACAATGACATACCACTTTCCACCCACTAGGAGAGCTATAATTTAAAAAATAGAGGGTAACAAGTAATTGGCAAGGACGTGAAGAAATTGGACCTCCATAAGCTGCTGGCTAGAAAGTAAAATGATGCAACTGCTTTAACAACAGTCTAGCACTTCCTCAAAAGTTTACACAGAGTTGTCACATGACCCAGCAGTTCCCCTCCTAGGTACATGGCCAAGAGAAATGAAAACTTATGTCCATGCAAAAACTTCTGTATGAATGTTCATAGCAGCATTATTCATAATAGCCCCAAAGTCAAAACAACCCAAATGTCTATTCACTGATGAATGAATAAATACAATGTGGTATATCCATATAATGGAATATTATTCAGCCATGAAAAGGAATGAAGTACTGATACATGTGACAGCATGGATGAATCTAGAAAACATGCTAAAAGAAGCCAGTCACAAGGGACCACATATTGTATGATTCCATTTATGTGGAATATCCAAAATAAGCAAATTCATAGAGACAGAAAGTGGATTGGTGGTTTCCTAGGGCTAGAGGGGGCTGAGGACCTGAGGGATGACACTTAAGGGGTATGGGGTTTCATTTTGGGGTGATGAAAATATGCTAAAATTAATTATGGTGATGGCTGTACAGCTCCCAATGTACTAAAAGCCACTACACTGTACACTTTAAATGAGTGAATTATACAGCACGTCAATTATATCTTAACAAACCTGTTTTATAAAAAAGAAGTGGAACAAATGAATATTTCCCACCATATTACATCCTGAGCTGCATCACTGGTTGCATAACCCATACTATCTCCTCCACCAGCTCCCCCTCTGGCTCCACCTCCTCTTTACTTAGGACCAACAGAATCAAAACCAGCAGCAGCTCCTAAGAGACACAGTACCGAGCTGGCCAGAATTTTGTATGTTTTGTTTGTGAAATAATGAATGGCAGGGGGCATTTGCTTAATCCTGCTGGCTTCTTCCTGAGAAGTCCTGCCAGAGCCCAGCTGCATATCATTTTTCATTATTTCCAAGGGGATGTTCACCTTAAATATTTATTTCTGTTACCTTCCACGTATGCTCTAAGGCTTCACTCCACTACCTCAACATTCATGCATATTTACTTCTATTGATTTCTACTCATTTCTCCAGGGCCTGCCCTGCACAGAGAGGTGACAGCTGATTGCTTTTATGACATTATCTGAGTGTTGTCTGAGCTAAGCCTCCTTAGCCAAATTGTCTCCAGCCTCCCCTTTTCACTAGCTAATCCTCCTGTCTTGGACCTGAAACCCCCATTATTAGCCTCTCCTTTGGGATAAGGCACAGAAGTCCTGCTTGAACTATAAATGTGCCTTGGAAAGGAAAGCATAATTATATACCCGTGTATATTTTTCCCAATACAGAGTCAAACACAACAGTTGCTCAATAATGTTTTTCAAGAATGGGTTGGGAAGGTCTGGGGCAAGCAGCACAGTCTAGGAAGGGTTTGCTATGTCGAAAACCTCAGCAGTGGGAAGATGCACAGAGCCAGGGAAAGCCTCAGGGCAATGAACATCTGTTTATGTGGGTCACTGAAAGAGAGAAAAGTACCATTAATGGAAAGAGGAAGTTTTAGTGTAAGAGATCTTTCACTTAATTTACACTTTTGCCTGGGATGGGCCCAGACTCCTTTTTTCCCTGGGACAAGAGTCTTCTTTCTTTATTCCATCTTAATGCAATATTATTCTACTACTATTGAACTTCTGTCATATTTCAGTGATAGTAAAATTAGCCTCCCTCTCCCCTTGGGTATACATTGGCTAATAAAGATTTGCAAGAGCCCCAAGATTCAATAGGGTGCAGGAGACTACCTAATGAAAGCAGAAGACCATTCTCATCTCAAGGGCTCCATTTCCAAGGGCCTCAGCAACATTCTGAAGTTTATTGGCATATAAGGTGTCAAATAAAACTCACGTCTCATATACAGCACATTATTAAATAATGATTACGTCTCAAAGTAGGAGCTGAACGCGTTTCATTTTTTCCTCTGATGTTAAATAAAGAGGGTTGCCCTCAGTGGTTGTTGACAAGAACAAACAGTCAAAATCAACACTGTGCCTGGCTCTGAAATTAAGTGGCACCTCTTCTCCCCATGCACAAGCTGCTCCATATGTCCATTTTTAAATTATTTCTGATTGTTAAGATCAGCAAAGGTGAAATATTAATGATTGTGCAGTCTAAAGCCCTCCATTCTGAGCTCTATTTTCAGTGTTTTTAATATACGGTGCTGCATTTCAAGCAATGTACAGACAGAGGGACTAGTTCTGCTTCTCGGGGGATGTAGAGGTGATTCTACATCTAAACTTCTTGAAGTCTTTGCCTCTTTGGAAATGAAATTCTCAAATTAGGCTGACTGAGTCTTGCCAGTTTAGGTTGTATGTGGATCTATTTATAAATTGAAGAATGACCACCCTGTGGTGTCAATAATTGACGATATAAGACAGCTCTAGTTTGATTACATGTCTAAATATTATCCTGAGTTTTGTAATAATAGTTTTGGCTGTCCATTTTTTTGCCTAAGTATGCTAATTAGCACATCACTACCTAAAATAATAATGCTTCTACTAGGTACCAGAAAATATTTAGCCCCATTAACTGATAGAGAATTGTTTTCTGTTTAGTAGGACTATGGTGTAATGATACCACCTCCTTGCTGGTCATGTTGGGTCTCAAATGTGAAATTACAAGATAAGAGAGAAGTACTAGAAGCTTCTGATCTATCACTGAACAGGCCACACCTGAAATATGCTAGAAAAAAATGATCATGGCATGATCCTATTAAAAGGCTTTCCAGGGCTTCCTTGGTGGCGCAGTGGTTGAGAGCCCGCCTGCTGATGAAGGGGACACGGGTTCGTACCCCGGTCCGGGAAGATCCCACATGCTGCGGAGCGGCTGGGTCCGTGAGCCATGGCCGCTGAGCCTGCACGTCCAGAGCCTGTGCTCCGCAATGGGAGAGGCCACAACAGTGAGAGGCCCGCGTACCGCAAAAAAAAAAAAAAAAAAAAAAAAAAAGTATCTTTAAAAAAAAAAAAAGGATGACTAATAAGAAAAAAATAAATTAAAAAATAAACATTAAAATAAAAAAGGCTTTCCACATCAGAATACATTTCTACAGTCTAAATCTTTTAAAATATCAATATTAATAGTACTACTTAATAGTTTAGAGACACTCAGGTTGTGAATATAACTCCAGCAATAGTAAAAGCTCACTGTAATATGATCTATTATGCCACTGACCACAGTTATGTTAGGTTCTGTCAACTCTAAGACTCCACACAATGAAGGCCCAAGATATCATGGTGTTACCCTCGAACACAAACATCTAAATGTTCTTTAAACATCCATTTCTGGGTTTCCTATGCTACCTGCGTGTTTGATCTGCATTTACATTTCTGTATAATTCAATAAACAGGTTACTTTCTTGTAGTATAAATGTATAAATGCTCACACTAAATAGTGAAGCCACACTGAATATTAATTCACTTATTCCCCCAGACATTCAGTCAATACTGTAGTGGGTTGAATTGTGACCCTACAAAATTATGTCCACCTGGAACCTAAGAGTGTGACCTTATATAAAATAAGGATCTTTGCAAATGTAATTAAGGCACCATTGAATGGCTTCTCCACTGGCAACTCCTGCTTGCCGATAGTCTTTGATGGGCCAGTTATTCTTTCTGCCCACTTCCTTGAATTCTTCTGCTGGCTTCCTTTATTTTAGTGTATAGAGCTTAAAGCATACTTAACTTCATGTCTGTTTCATGTTATCAGGCCTGTAAGTGTAATTTAAATTTTGTCTATGCTCAGATACACATTCAAATGTTTTAGCTGAGAATGTGTATTTTTTTTAACATAACCATATAATATTCCTACATTCTGTCCTATACATTAGAAATATCACAATATTATTCACTCACCATTTTTCATTCATTAACTTTTGCTTGCTTGTGTTATGGTGGGAAGAACACAAGTTTATTGTTAAAAAAAAAAGAGCTAGGTTTGGAGCTATTGTGGTGTTGGGCAAGTTATCTAATCTTTACTGGCCTCAGTTTCTTCTGTAAAATGGTGTTATAGATTGAATTGTGCCCTCCTAAAATTCATATGTTGAAGTCCTAACCTCCACTACCTCAGAATGTGAACTTATTTGGAAATAAAATCTTTACAGGGGTAATCAAGTTAAAATGATTTACTAGGGCCCATTTAGGTGGGCCCTAGTACAATGTAACTGGTACCCTTATAAAAAGGGGAAATGTGGACACAGAGGTAAGCACAGAAGGTAGACAATGTGAAGACATATAGGGAAAAAGAAAAAGCCATCACAAGCCAAAGAGAAAGAGCTGGAAGAGATCCTTCCTTCGAAGTCCTCCAACACCCTAATTTTGGACTTGTAGCCTCCAGAACTATGAAACAAGAAATTTCTGTTGTTTAAGCCACCCACTTTGTGGTAATTTGGTATGATAGCCCTAGAAAACTAATACTAATGGCAATAATAATACTTACCTCAAAAGGTTATTTGAGAAGATTAATGTGTCAGGCATTGCTGGTCACTTCCCCAAAGACCATCACCTTTTCTTACTTGCTAACAGAACTCTGATTTTTCTTTAGGTATCAGGAAGAGATCCTTTGATCTCAGAAATGTGGATGCAATCCTTGGAATAGGGTGAGCATGTGATGCAGCTATAGTTAAGGAGATGTGAGGGGAAACTGCTGGGGGAGGGGTTCTGAGAACGATACTGTTCCTGGATAAGAGAGTCACGGGTGGAGAAACACTGCCCTTTGTCACCCTTGTCTCAAGGCTTGGAAGTGGATCGTGGGAGGATGTGATGCTTAACACTGACATTTCAGAATGTAGGAATGCTGGGGAGGGCAAAAGTATCAGAGAGATGCTGAAATGATCAGGAGCTCTGATTTCATTGATTGGCTGAATCAACTTCAGCAGCTCCCTATATTCAGTCTGCTTGCTATATGAGGAAAAGAAACTTCTACTGTTTGGGCATCTGAGCCAGGGATTCTCAAACTGAAGCAACAGGGCTGCTATTTCATAGTATGCACTCATTAAATGTGGGCTGCCTTTCCCCTTTGTTCTCCTGTCAAAGCCTCCGTAGCTTTGTTCCCCATTCTGCATCTTGAGGTTTACTCATTTAGGGTACCTGGATATCCTGCTTCTCAATCTTTGGTTTCACTAATTTGGAAAAATTGTATTTAGCTTGTTCATAAGCATATTTTGTTCTTTTCTTTTCCTTTACTCACCTCATAAAATTTGCTTCCTTCAGTCAATTTTCCCTAAACTGATTCTCCTTCTGTTTCAGCTCAACAAAATGATTTAGTCTCCCTGGTGTTTGTGTGGCTTAGAGCATAATCTCTTGGGATAAGGACTTTACCTTTTGAAAGATTTGCCTTATAAAGCATCATGTATACATCTCGGGATTTACAAATTATAGATGGAGCATGCCCAGGGCTTTGGGACTGCCTGCATTAGAGAATGGATAGGAAAGAGGCTGGAATCATCGAACAGGCTCTGGCCTTTTCCACCAGGAGGTCAGTAGTTTAATTTGGCCCAAGGTAATAGCAGGCAGAAATCCAAATGAGAAATGGCTTGGATGAGGAGGCAGGGAGGCAAAGAAAAGGAGTGCATTTTAAACTAATTTCCATTTAATACATTACTGCCAACATTAGAACAAGGGAAAAAGAGAAAAATATGTGTCTTCCTCCTCCTCCTGGGGTCCTCCCCCCACTACCCTAGTAGTAATCACTGAGTATTATTCCAGGAAAGGTTTATGAATGCGTGCCATGTATAATTAGAGATAATGTTTACTAGTATTGCCTTTTTATTTTGTATAAATGGGTTCACTGTAAATACTATTCTGCAACCTGTTCCTTTACTTCAAAATATTTCTTGGATATTTTCCCACATCTATATACATTCCATAAAAGATGAGTAAAAGATGCCTGAGTAAAAGATGAAATTACTTTCCCAAAATTATCCTTCAGGAAAGAAGGATAATTATTTTGGAGTTCTTACAATGCCTCTCAGATCATGGAGAGCTTTCCTCATTACTCAATTTTTTAATTTAATTTTTATTTTATATCGGAGTAGAGCTGATTTACAATGCTGTGTTAATTTCAGGTGTACAGCAAAGTGATTCAGTTATACATATACATATAATCATTCTTTTTCAGATTTTTTTTCCCATACAGGTTATTGCACAATATTGAGTAGACTTTCCTGTGCTATACAGTAGATCCATGTTTATTATCAATTTTATATATAGTAGTGTGTATATGTTAATCCCAAACTCCTCATTTATCCCTCCCCCCACCACATTTCCCCTTTGGTAACCATAAGTTTGTTTTTTCATTACTTAATTTTGAACAAAAGATTGTTTTTTGGGAAAGATGCATCAGCCTGCAACAACCTCATTCAACCGTAATTCTGAATGCTTATTGAGGTTTCCTGACGGAATTGCTTAAAAGGGAGGTAAAGAAATTGATCAATTGATCAGATTAGTTTTTATTCCTGAGTGTAAGAACTCAAAATTTCAAGCTTGATATTGTGTAAACAAGCCTTTCAAAGATCTCTTAATAAACAACAGAATAAGTAGTTGCGCTGTGAAACCCCACATATACCCTTAGAGAATGAGTGATAGTAAAACAATTTTCCTGATGTTATGTGAACGGGGACTTGTGGTTTAGGATAAAATTTCTAGTGAGAGCGTCATATGTGGTCCAACAAATGTTGCATCTCAAGTAACAGATGGAAGTAAGTGAAACGTACTCTGAAAATTATATGTTAGATAGCACAGAAAGGAAATCCAGTTTGTTTAATATTTAAATAATTTAAATAATACTGATACAATAAATGCAGAAAGTGGAAACATTTCCAAAGCAATTATGTGATCTTAAATGTGAATGTGTAATTAGATTAATAAATTAAATATAAGTAGACATTTGACTATTCCATTTATAACACTAAAAGCCTATACATTTTAAGTAACCAAAGCCTTTAAAAAAGAATCCTCACATTGAATATGAGACTGCTTTCTATTCTAGGCAACTTTCTATGAGAGCATAATGGAAGATCTACTCCATTCTTGAGGGCTGCCTGGTATTCTATAACAGAGGTACCCCCATGGTTTATTTTGCCAGTTGTCTATGATGGCCATTTATATTTTATGTTCTGCAATTACAAACAAGATTGCAATCAGTTTCCTCAAATGCGTCTTCATGCACTCTTGCAAATATGTCTATGGAATAAATTCCTCCAAGTGTAATTTCTGGGTCAATTTATATTATAGTTGAATAGAATTTTCTATTCCTCCTTTATTTTCTTTCTTCCTCACAAGGACGAGTTCTATTAGTATAGTGCATTTGTGTTACACTGTATGTGGCGGTCAAAATCAGCAAGGGAAATGCTTTATTACCTTATATATTTTCACTCTGAAGTCCATAGGGCCCCCTCCCCTCCATTAAGCCCAGCACACAGCAGGATCTCACTAGGGGAGGACCTAACAGAACTGAGACTCTGGGAGCTGCAAATCTGGAGAATGACTCAAAAGATAAAAAGACCATCTGATGAGGGAAAAACCATGGAAAGAGGAGGTAAGAGAGGACATAGAAAAGGAGATTAGAGCAGAGGCTCCCTGGTTTTCATCTGAGCTGAACTCTGTGTAGTCTGATAAGGGAGCTGAGAAGCTAGAAAACATATCCTCTGGGTTTTATGTACATTTTATTTCCAGTAATGGGACTCTACCTTCACACTCTACCAGATATTATCAACATTACTAAGAGGTGATCATAAATATTGCCAAAATGCCCTCCAGAAAAGCTGTTTCAAATTCCTCCCCCACTGAAAGTTTTTCCCTATACCCTCATCAGTGTTTTCTGTCATCAAACTTTTAAATTATTGCGAATTAGTGAAACATATCTCAGTGGTACTTCTTTATATATGTTTAACCATCTTTTCTTGATCATTGACCAATTCTATGTCTTCTTCTTTGCCTATTTTTTTTGACTCCTGTTGTTTATATTTTTCTTATTGATATGTAAAGAGCTTGTTGCATATTAAGGAAATTAATCCTTTATCTGTTAAGTGGGGCAAATTACTCCATCTGTTACTTAGAGTTTTATGTTGTTTAATTAATTAATATTGCTATCCAGAAGATTTATATTCTTAAGTAATCAAATTTATCAATTGCTTTTCTTACAGATTCTGTTGTGAAGTGCTGTTATATTTTAATGCCAGCTGGTTAATGTATCAGAACACAGAAAAGCAGTCAGAATCTCATTCTAGCCACTTACCAGCAAAGCAATTTTGGACAAGTCACATAAACTTCAGTAATTTTCTACCTCTACAGAGAGGAAACTTTATCATCTGTCTCCCTCTGTTTTTCTCTGCTGTCCTGAGAAGTGAATGAGGCAAAGTTTATCAAAGGCCCTCCACCATACACAGTGTCCATGAATGGTAAAGTAGTTTAGATCTGCAAATGAAGGACGAAATGTGACGGAGTTTTAGAAACTGAATTCCTCAAAAATAAACACTTGAACTAGGAAAAAGTAATTCAAATTTGTGGGATCAACTATATAAATTTCAAGCAAGGCAGAGAGAGGATTTTATGAAAGCTTCTTTCTCTTGTTGATCAAAGCTCCACCAAACCATCCCAGATACTGTAAGCTATCAGATCATCTTAATGACCCTCATATTCAGAAAGTTCCTTCAAGTGTCTTGTCAGTCATGGAGAGTGGTGGTTAGGAAAAAACCTAACCACTTACTTTTTTTTTTAATTTATTTTTAAAAATTTAAAATTTTAATATAATTTTAAAGGTTACTTTCCATTTACAGTTATTACAAAATACTGGCTATCTTCCCCATTTTGTACAATATATCCTTGGGCCTATCTTACATCCAACAATTTGTGCCTCCCACTCTCCCACCCCTATATTGTAACCAACTCCCCCCACTGGTAACCACTAGTTTGTTCTCTGTATCTGTGAGTTTGCTTCTTTTTTGTTATATTCACTAGTTTGTTCTATTTTTTAGATTCCACACATAAGTGATATCATACAGTATTTGTCTTTCTCTGACATTTCAATTAGCCTAATGCTCTCCAAGTCCATCCATGTTGCTGCAAATGGCATTAATCCATTCATTTTTATGGCTGAGAGTATTCCATTGTGTGTGTGTGTACATGCCACATCTTCTTTACCCATTCATCTGTTGATGGACACTTAAGACACTAACCCACTAACCACTTACTCTTCATATCATAGGGGTTCTAACCAATTGAGAACAGAAAGAACAAGCTATTTGGTGATTACAGTAGAGCATCAGCTTTATGGGTGATAAAAAGCATTGGAGAATGTGGAAGGACTTCTTACCACCTTCTCTTGGGACCTCACTGCTCTGACTTGGCCACCAGGTACAAGCAGAAATGCAGAGAACAAGAGGGCAGCGCCCTGGTTGGGATGCCAGAAGCAGCTCTTGTGTGGCCTGTTTGCTGCATGGAATCACAGGGGCAAAGCCCTCAGAGGGGGACAGACTGGTGCACAGGGCATGAGAGAGCTCAGCCAAAGGGTCTGTGTTGTCCTCTTGCCCCTGACCAGCCTGGTCAAAGACACTCAGGCTTTCTGCATTCTCCCCTTTCAGATAAGGCCCTCCCTTGGGGAGAGTGAGGACACAGAGAGAGGAAAGAAGGGTTATTTTTTTAAAATATTGCCCACGTTGAAGAGGTGCTGATAGGAACTCCCTTGTCTTCTATTGGAAACATGAAGAAGGAGAGACAGAGATCAGTATTCATCCCCTAAGATTATGGACTTTGATGTGGACGATCTTGGCTTTGAATCTACTGACCCTAGCTGGGTACCATTAGGCAAGTTACTTAAATTCTCTGACCCCTAGCTGCCTCCTCTCTAAAATGGGACATGAATGCCTACCTGCTGGGGTAGGGGGTAGAATTCAAGAGACAACACATGTAAGGCTATTAGCAGAGTAACTGGAGCAGAATGTGAACTCAATAAATGTTAGTTTTCTTTCTGTATCACCTAAATCTTTTACAAGGATCAGGCCTAGTTTTGTTCCTTCACCTCAGTGAAGGCAAACAGTCACAGATTAACCTCCCATCCATGGTTTGTTTGGCTTCATGTTTTTGAGGCTAAACTATACCATTTCTTTTATCTTTTTCCACCTGGGCCCAAATTTTCCAGTCTTGGACATTACCATGGCCCTCTTCAGAACTCTCCTCTATTCTGCTTCATTTCTCTTAATTTATGGAGCAACAGACTGGACGATGGCTCTGCTCCCAAAGACCAAGAAGATCCAACAGGCTCAGATTCAACAGACTTTCTTCCTCTGTCCACCCTCCCCCTCAAAAGCTGCCCACAGTTACACCTCATTCCCCTCCAGGAACTGGAGAGTCCCTTTCTTTGAATTTCTGTGGTGTCAATGACTGCTCATTTCCTGCCATTCCAATATTATAGCTCCCCCTTCCTCAGAGAATCCTGAATTAGGGTTATTAATACTCCTGACTAGGTCCCCTGAAGAAAGCAGACCATCTGGCACCTTTGGTAAGGTTCCAAATTGTAATTGTTAAAAACGAATCCCCCCAACTAAATTAAAAATAAAGAACTAGTACCAAACTTTTCCGTTTCTTCATGCATGTGAAGAAGGCAGATGGCAGAATGGGCCCAGCATTGAAGAAAGCTCCCACCTGAGGCCACAGAGCAGTCAGCTTTCAAGGGCAGTGACTTCAGGATGCAGACATATGGAGAGGTCATTTGTTTCTCATTTACCCAACAGATAAGAATATGGAAATAGTCTCAGTCCATTTGTTTGATGGGCCTCCTAAGCCAGTAATAAACAAATCAATACAATTAGTTTTGGCTCATCATCATTAAGGAAACTTCACTGTTGGGACACAATTTAATTATACCTCTTGCTTCACAGGCAAGGAAAGCTCTCGAGACAGGTGGTTTCTCTTGGGGTTGTAGCAATGTGGTCGGGAGTGGGGTGGCTCAGTGGCAGTGTCTTTATGACTCCTTGAGAGTGGTGTGCCTGTGTAAGGCACAGCTGGGGTCTGCCCAGGGTTGTTCTAAGTGCTCCTGCTACAAGTTTGGGGAATTCATTTGAGCAAATCTGCATTCTGTGTGAAGCTCAGATATAACAATGCTAACAAATTGAAACAATGCATAAAGATTAAAATAAGGATGTCTAATCCAGAAATGAAATCAAACCAGAAGCCAGAATGCCTGGTGTGGGTTCTCCATGTCCCTCTGTGATAGTGACAGCGTTACAGAGCTGCCTTCTGCTTCAGCTTTTCCAGCTAAGTCTCTGGCACATTGTGACTAACAAGCAGCTAATACTCTGTGTAAGTGAGACTTGCGGACTCAGTGTTGCTGGTACAAAGCACTCTTTGGACCACAGTTGATGCTCCATTGACTTAAAGAGTTGAATAGCACCTGTCTACATCTCAGATGGATTGTTGCATATGGATAGAGGAACTGTTTCACATCTTTCCACTTCCTCCCCTCACTTCCAAGTAGAATTCATTCTTAAACCTAAAGGGAGGACTGTCCAGTTAGAAGAGTTGAAATTTTGATTTGGAAGTGATCTTAGACATACCAGTGTGGCCAACATCCAAAGTTTCAAAATAGGAAACTAAGGCACAGAGTAGCTAACTTATTTGCCTAGGTTACCCAGCTTGATGTGAAGAGTTTAGTACTTGCATCTAAAGCTCAATTGGAGGGCTCCCTCTGCTACATCCTAACAGCAAGTCCCTATTTCCAAAATTCCCTGCAAAGGAAGACTCTCAAATAACAAAACCTGTTGAAAGTTTAACTTACTATCTCAACTTGTAGTACTTTCCCACTGGGTTCCACAGAGATCATCAATGGAGAAAAATCATTTGTCTAAGATTATGCAGCTTCTAAGCCAGCAATCAATTAAATATATATGCTTGGAGTTGATTTTATATCTCTTTCCTTTTCAAAGTCCAGTGAGACACATGTTGATTTAAAAATCCATATTTAAACATATGGAAGGGTTCTACAACTAGATATTACAACTTGGATGTGAGTTACCTAGGATAGCCTCCTGACCTTTATCAGACTGTGACGAAAGTGAGAAATAACTTCTTTTCTTAAGCTACCATAATACAAGGGTTGATTGTTATAGGACATAGCATTACTTATCCTGACAAATAAATGAAATTTTTCACATCATTGGCAGCCATAGTATACATTCCAGCAAGAGCAAGAAATTCCCCCCTTAAGCACCTAATTCATATGCAACAAAATTATGACAAGGATACTGTAATTTTTATCACTCTTCTCTAATAATAGTAAAATTCAGCCTTTCTATTATTCTCTCCATTTTCTAATACCAGTAAAAATGTGTATTAAGTAAGTACCTAGCACACGTACACAGTGTGCACTCTGTGAAGGTTAATCTTAAATGTCACCTTGATGGGGTCACAGGGTGCCCAAACATTTGGTTGCACATGAATCGATAGACTGGGTAAAGCAGATTGCCCACTCTAATGTGGGTGGGCCCCACCCTATCAGTTGGAGGCCAGGATAGAAATAAAAGACTGATCTTCCCTTGAGTAAGAAGAAACTCTCCCTGCCTGACTGCTTTGAGCTGGGACATTGGTTTTTTTCCTGCCTGTGGACTCAACATTGGCTCTTCTTGGGCCTTGGGCCTGTAGGTCCTTGGACTGGAACTACATCATTAGTTCCCTTGGGTCTCCAGTTTCCAACTGCAGATCTTGGAACTTAGCCTCCATGCCAGAAAAGCCAATTCCTTAAAATAAATCATATATGTATATATTTATATATGTATATACCTATTTTATCCTTTTGGTTCTGTTTCTCTGAAGAACTCTAATACACACCCAATGAGTGTTTGTAAATGAACAAATGGATTAGAAAACTTAATTCAAGAGACTTGATAATACCAAAATTTCTTCCAAGAAAAAAAGCAACTTTACTTAAAAACAGGATTCTCCATTAGAATGTCAGAAATGAGATTTCTAGATATTTAAGGTGGTATGGATTCTAGAAAGCATAGGATGTGGTTAAGATATCATTTAGGTCTCAAAATGGATAGGAAAAGTATTAGGAAAATGGAACAAGAAACACGTTCAGAAATCCTACTACCAAGATTGAGTCAAGGTTATGATAAACACCAAGACATTTTGACAGATATTCTACTATTTGAAAAATGTCATAGAGTTGCAGAGATTTACAGAGATATGAGCATAGACCCTACTAAGAGCCTGAGCAGAGATGAAAAAGGAGCTCTGATGAGAAAGGGGAACAAATCTGGAGGTGTGCGACATATACATGAAATTGCTCATATCCTCCGAGGAAATGGCCCTGCACATATGTAACATTTTCAGATTGTGGAGATTCTTGATAAGTTTGTTGCTATCAATTTGAAAAAGTTCTGAATGACCAAATTCAATACCTCTTCTTCTTTAATGCATATGTTGAAAGGACAATGTGGACCAAATAAATAAATCAATACATGTTAAACATGTTTTGAAATCAGAATAAACTGTATAATAAAAAGACAGAAATCATACCAATGTCTTCACTGACTTTTATTCTGAAGAGCTGAAAACACACCTATATATGTTATCTCATTTAAAGCAGGAAGACAGGCATTCCTTTCAGACAGTCCAAGAAGGCTTACATTTTAGAAAACTAGAAGCTGTCAAACTAACAGGGCACATTTGAGAAATAATCAAAATCAGGAATCAGTACATTGAGATCTTAACATAAAATCAGGAGCAAAGGATACGCTTGAGCAGAGACACCAGAGCTGAAGAGATGACAGTGGTAGTTTTTGTGTCTTTCTTTCAAGCCAAGATCACCTTTCTACTTCTGGTATCCCCTAAATTCCCTTGTCATACAAGTCCCACTCCAAAGGCTATTTTTAGTGTTGTGCCCTCATCAGTTTTTCTAGGTTTCTCTAGGTGTGCCCCGAGGCCACGTCTTTTGGACTTTGCCCACTCTACATGGCAGCATCTACCTCTCCAGGCACTTGAAATACTTCCAGTACAAATCGTTTATTCTTTACTTCCAAAGACAGCATCCAGTTTTGAAAGGTTACTGAATGGTATAAGCAACTGTAAAAAAAAAAAGAGTCTAAAATTGAACTTAACAGGGAGTAAAATGATATATAAAAGTAGGTCTAGTGGTACTTTAAAAATAAGTCAGCAAACGCAAGATGTCAAGTCTCTGTTCTGTATCCCTCACTCATCCCTTTGCAGGCCCAGCGCTTAGAGTGAAGTAAGAGTGTAGGGTTAGAGGCAATTCAGACAATCTCAGGGCCCCAGGAGATGACCTCTCCTTGCAGGAGAATCAGCTAGTTGATAGAACAGGTGATGAAACATGGCTTATGAATGACATTACCCTGCAACAGATCTGCAGTACCCCAAACTTCCAAACCCATGTGCTTATTAGTCTTAACGTATTTATTTAACCTTCACGTTTCCCCTTTATTCATTCTCTTATTTTGAGTCCATCTAGATTCCTGCTCAGTACTTCCCTCAGGGTGGCTTATACTGTACGCTTAAGTAGTGCTATACCATAGCCTACTTCCATGCCCAAGTTAGGTTTGCATAACTACTTCCTTGTGTTACCGTGGTGTTATAACATGAAGGGTAGCTTGGTTTCCTAAGACATTTTGTATGGCATGGGTGGGGTTCAGTGTTGGTGATAAACTACTGCTGATGAGTTTTCTTTCAAACCACATTAAGTTTTTATCATCAAATAACCAGATACCTAATTTGCAATAAAGATAATGTTTTCCTTTTTAATTTTTACTAAGCTCATATTTTTTGGTCTTTTTTTTTTTTTTTTTTTTGCGGTTCGCGGGCCTCTCACTGCTGTGGCCTCTCCTGTTGCAGAGCACAGGCTCCGGATGCACAGGCTCAGCGGCCATGGCTCACGGGCCCAGCCGCTCCGTGGCATGTGGGATCTTCCCGGACTGGGGCACGAACCCGTGTCCCCTGCATCGGCAGGCGGACTCTCAACCACTGTGCCACCAGGGAAGCCCCTTTTTTGTTTCTTTTTGATGTAAGCCTATTTTTCTCACTCAAGCCTACTTATTCTAAAGCATCGTTAAATCTACTACTTTATTTTACTTCTCATTAATTATGTGTTTTATTTATCCAGTGTAAGGTTCTCTTGGTAATTTTGTTGCCCTAAAGAACACCAATAAAATTATTCCTGTTCATTAACTCACTGGGCCTCCAGTCCATTCTTAGAAGGGCCACAGGTTAACTCATTGTCAGGGAAAGAGCAAAGATCATGAAGTGCGAAAACCTAACTAGCCACCGTGTAGGTTACTAACTTCTGTGAACCTTAGTTTACTCATCTGTCAAACAGGAATAATAATATATGATGCAAACGCCATGGGATAGTGTATATTAAATTGTATATTCATATCAGGAAGTAAAATTGGAAGTTTTGGCTGAACACTCTGCTTTCATAGATAATAGATGTCAAAGTGATTTATGAGACAGACCAGTCTGCAGGATTTGAAAAGGAGACAACTAAAACCAATTACATGATCTTAAGCAGGTCAACTACACAGAATATAAGAGGCTTAAGACAGGAAAGAATGAGTGGGAACTTCAGCATGAGCTATGCTGTGAGGTCCCTTCCCCAAAGGGGTGTTCACCCCTTCACAGCCAATCAAGTGAAAGGGACTTTCACAGGACCTCTTGGAAATTTGGTATCTGTCCTCTGCAGCAGAGGAGATGTAGTGGAACTGGCATCTAACATTCAGTGGCAATAATGAGTTGAAAAGTGTCTCCCAGAGTTTCTTGGGACAAAAGTTGTGTGAGTGTGTGCCTTAGATTAAACATAGGCCATGTAAGCAACGGAACCAGATTGAGGTTGTGTTAGCTCCATTCCGTCCCTTTGAGATGGGAAAACTCATCAAATAGAAGCTGGGGGTGGGCCTCTTATCCAACACCCTCCAATTCCTTGGGACTATGGAAGGAGTAAGGAACTAGTCAGAGGAAAATGAATCATCGCCTATATCAAGAGAACTATGCAGTTGGGAAATTCCCAGCACTGAGGGTAGAAGTGGGATTCCAAAGGAGCCATGAAAGTGTCCAATGAGAAAAAGTGTCTTAATATAGGCCAGGCCCAGAGAGCATGAGGCCAGCCTACAGCAGAACTGGCCATGCAAGAGCTTGCCTCTCCTCCTTACCTCTTGCTCCAATTCCAAATGGTCTATAAATAGCAGCTAGCTAGTGCAGAGAGAAGCAAGAGAGGAAAAAGGAACCAAATGCATCACATTTCCAGGCTGTGGGCCCACTGGGAAGAGAAAGAATAGCTATAATTTTGAATGAAATTAGGTTTGACTGTTACAGGGGACTGGACATCTCAAGTACCAAATTGTGACAGTATTTGGTTGCTTAAAGTGACCAGAATATTTTTATTTCTTAAAAGGTATCAGAAAACCCATGGGTATATATCCAAGTTGAGGTTTCATCTGGCAGCAGAGAAAAAACTGAAAATAAAGAGAGAGGTGACAAAATAATTTTATCATTACATTCCACAAGTTGTTAGCTTTCAAAGTATTTGAGATATATATATATACACACACACACACACACACACTATATATATATATATATATATATATATATATATATAAAACAGTATAAAATGTTATATAAAATATTATGCTAAAAATTGAAGTGTCTACAGAGACTGCAATGTAAAATAGATGGGAATTTCCAAGGTCAACCCATCATGTGCAGATTTTCAAAAAACTGTTCCTGGATCCTAGAACTTAATCCCCACTTTGAGAATCCAAGAGGGTCTAGAGTCTGGTGTAAGGAAGAGAAAGAATGAAGGGATTTCATCAGAAGGCTCTTGCTTTCCTAAATCTCCACCTCCCCACTTCTACCCCAAGTCTGATGAGGGGAAAGGAAGAAGATCACTGGGAGGTCTACGGGCTGTGTTTCCTGGTCAGGAGCTAGAAAAGACTGATGCCTCACTAACTGCTGATTAACAGGCCTCCCCTCCCAGAGTCATTCTGGGGAGGGATATGAATGTTTCCCATGGAGCAGAGGTGGGTCATATAGGAGAGAGAGCAAGTGTAGGATTTTCTTGCATCATCCCTAGATGATGTCTGCCTAGAAGGCTCACACCCAGCATATGTACCCTCTAGCTCCTAAGGGCTGAGAAAAGAGCCACAGGAGACCATCTAGACTAGACCATGCTTAGGAACATGCTTAGGATGAGGGTCCTCAGAAGAAGGGGCCCAGCAGGGAACCTCTGAAGGAGCCATGAAACCTTCCTCAACCAGGCAGATCACCTTGAACCATCTGTCAGGCTCAGAGAACTATCAGCCACATAAAAACTATCCAAGTAAGGATAGTGCGGTACTATCCCCCTTAACCTTCCTCCCACCTCTTGTTCAACCCAGAGCTGAGGTGACCTTAAATAGCAGCTATAAGATGAGAAAAGAGATGAGCAAAGGAGAGTAGAGAAAGGGCCTCAGCCCATGGTCCCCTCTCAGACTGCAGAGCTCCACCTGGGGAAGGGGAGAAGACTGAATGCTAACTCAGGTTCAGAGTTTTGATTATTCCTTAGAACTGGAAATCACAGTTACTGAATTGAGACTGTATTTGTGACTTCAAGGCATTTTAGGACCATTTTACCCTTGAGTGAGCAGAGGAATTATGGAGCCTACTAGAATTTTCATCCAGGAGCAGGGAAAGAGAATCCCTCTCCAAAAAAACAAATGTAAAGGGACGGTAGAAAACAAAAGTTGCATTTTGATTGTATAGTAGTTGACAGTATACCCTAATGCTAGAACAGCCCTGGCACATAGTACGTATTCAATAAATATTGTATTTACATATATATGCGTGAACACACACATACACCTGTAATGCTGGAAACTATAAAGCTTCCTACAGTAATACCTCTAAATAAGTACATTGTTCTGACAATTATTAATGGTGGTAGTACCCAATTCCCTGCGATCTTGATAAATAAGGTTTGTAGTGGAAAGCATTCATCCATTCATTCACTAATTGAGATGACAAATGTTGACTAAACAACTTCTCTATTCCAGGTACCATGATGGGCAGTGCAATATAAGATGGTGTCGCTCCTGTCTTTACAGATCTCACTGTTCAAAGGGGGAAGACAGATAAGCAAACAAACAGTTGGTTCCAGAAATCTTGAAATTTTGACCAGGGAGGAAGAGAAAGGAGAAGAAAGATGATCACAAAAAGTCCATGAGTGGTATTTGCCCTGGGCTTGCTGAGTTCTGAACAGCCAGCAGCCAGCATAAAGGACAGCATGGGCTGGGGATATAATGGTACCAGCAAAGAACCAGAAGCATTTTGCTCTCTTCACAAATTCGTGCAGCACTGGTTCTGGAAGTGGAAGCCAGGTTGTTACACAATCATGGACAAATGACAGATATTAGAATGAGCTAGAATGGATGGCTGGGGAAGTAATGGGGGTTGAAGGCCAGAATGCCTGGAAATTGTCTTAACGTTGTTTTGCATTCATTCATGTAGTCTTTCATTCAATAAATATTTATTAAGTGTTGGTTCTGAGGCAGCCTGTATGCTCTGGGATGTGGGCGCTGGAGAACTGTCCATTGGAAGCCCACCTGATCTTCCTGTTCCTGTTCCTTCCTGATACCTCTTCTTGCCAGGGCTTCTTGTTCCATTCCTTTCTTAGAGAAGACAGTACATAGTCAAGCAATTAAGAACAGGGGCTTGGAATAAACCCTATCTGAATTTTGTCTAGGTGCCTCCAGTCAAGTCATTTAATTTCACTGAACCTCAGTTTCCTCATGAGTTAAAAATGCTACAGTAGAAGTACCTCCTTGGAGAGTTGTTGGGTGGATTAAATGAAACAATGCATGTGAAGGCATTGGCACACTTCCTTCCACACAGGAAGCCCTGGATAAAGGTTAGTTATTTACCATGATAGTTCTCTTTGTTTCTTTTCTGCTCTGCTCCCTGGGAAATTGGGCACTTTATTCTACTCACTACAAATGCTGTGGTGTTTAAAATATTCCTACTTTGTGAAGCATTTAATATTGGTATGTGGGATCTTTTCTCTTTTTTCCTCTTAATCAGTGTTATTGTTAACAACTCAGAAGCAACACAGTGATCATGACTCCAAAAGGATTGAAATCTCAGGGGCTCATAACCTTTCAGAAAATGGAAGCTCTCTTGGGCTGAAATTCCAAATGCTGGCTCTTACTGCAAAGGTGAGGGGTGTGTGTGTGTGTGTGTGTGTGTGTGTGTGTGTGTGTGTGTGTGTGAAGAAAATTTGATAAAATTCTCTTTGACAAATTTCTGAGTCATTGGAGCATGAAAAAAGGTGTTTCTCATCCCTTGAAAGAAATTCTGGGTGCTTTTTTCAGTGCATTAATATCTCAGTAAGCAGCTTGATTTTAAAATGTCAAATTTGCCACAGAACTTGGTTCTTGGGAAGGACAAATGCCTTTGATTTGTTTGAAGAAATTTGATTTGGAAATAGCCAAGTGGTTAGTTGTTGAGACTAAGGCTTTGAAGTCAGAGTATGGATTTCTATTACAGGCCTTTGCAAAGCCCCAGACATTTGCATGTAAAATATTTCTAGAACTTTTGCATATGATTAGATATTAAAATAAGCATGCTTAATGCATTTATAAGATCCCATCTGTCACATACACAGTGCACTTTAAAATGTTACCCAGTGAGGAAATATTGTCTTGTTGTTTAACCTTAATCAAATAGGAGAATGAACAGACAGTGCTGATGAACTATGACTGCTGAAGTCCTAAATGCACAGTTGTATATAATTCTGTACATTGTGCATTGGGAACCTGTTAAATAATAGCTCTTATGAGATCTCCATTTGAAAGAGATGCTAGAATGTGGAGCTGAACCAAAGAGAGCCAAGAATCACTCAAGCATAAAAACAGAAGTCTAAAAGGGACCTTGCAAGGTTAAAACATCCAGTCCCTATCAGAAGTTACAGACTTGTGGGATGTTAGGACTGGGGAGACCCAAGGGAGATCACCTACTCTGAACCGTCCATTTGCCGAAATCAGAGTTTGTTAAAACCTTATCTGTGTTTTGCTTTCAGATTTTCAGAAGAGAAAATTCTACAACTTCCTCAAGCAACAGATTTTTGTGCTTAATCATCAGGAAGCTTCAACTACCTTAATTTCCTCCAATTAGGCCTATTTTCTTGATGTGTATGGATTTAAAATAACAATACACCATACATTTCTGTTAGCGACTAATGGTAGAACATGACACTCTGACAAACTGTTAGAAATTGGATACAGTTAATTCAGAGAGGAGAAAACTCACCAGAGGGGACCCAATCAGAGTTTTTCAATAGATTCACATTTGCCCTATAATGATGCAGGACCCGAATGGTTAAAAGGGAGGGTTTGGAGTAGATGATCTAAGTCCGAGCTCTGTCCCTTACAAACGGTGGAAATGGGCAAGTTACTTATCTTCTCTAGGTCTCTATTTCTTTGTAGAGAATAGCAATGGATAGTATTGGAATGATGCTTTAAAAAAGACTCAGAAAAGTGTCTAGCCTATTGAAACACCCACTCTACGGTGTTTTGACTGTGGTTGATATTACGGTTATATACCATATTTGCAGGGTAATGAAGGATAGTGATTACCTCTTGTCATTACCTCTATCATCTCTAACAAATATGTTACTTTAAGCTATATACATACATAAGAATTTACTGCTATAAAGAGGGTTTGAAGGACTAGTATTTGGGGCAGGAGTGAAGGGATTCTTAAACAGATTACTGAAGGATCTTTTTCCTCTTTGTTCCTGAGATCAATTAAGCACGATAGCAGCTGGAGGTACTATGCATCCCATGCAGGGGAATGGACTAGGTGATATTTTGGTATCTTTCTAGCTATGATTTCCTGACCTTTGTCTATCCAACATCATCTTTGAACTCCATCTTATTTCCTTAGTTTCCTGAAGCATTAATTCATGTTTACACTTAAACTTAAGAACAGATATAGAAAGCCACATATACAAGGCTTGTGTCCAATCGCAAGATCCCGTTATAAGGAAAAGCTATTATTTTAATCTTTTTTCAGCAATACAGAGGAAAAGTCTTGCTTGTTATCACTGGAGATTCTAACCTATCTGGGTAAAATGAAGTCTAAATGATTATTGGTAGTGGTAACTCTTATGCAAATCTATTTCGGATCAGTAGTTGAATGTTAATTTGCACCATAATGAAAAGCAAATCCTCTAAGTTCTCACTCTCATTATTAAATACAAATTGATGTCACAACATGACCAGTAAAGAAATAAAAAAATCTTCCTCTATTACTTCCATTTGTTAGTTTCACACATTTAATTATAGACGTGGGAGTTGTCAATTTTGTTGCATTTATTAACCAACAACTATAGACAACTTCACTACTTTCAGGTCAGTATGTTATATAAAAAAATGTGACTTTTTTTTTAACAGGTGGATTGACCAGTAAAGGGCTAAAAAATTTGGATAATAAGGGTTTGACACTCACATACTCAGGGGAGTCCTTACAGGCCATACATCAGGATCTTGTTTGATTGTATGTTGTTATGTGAGGTTTGGGGAAAAAAGAAGAATGTTGACTTTGTTTTTCTATACATTCCAGTGACCGGCCCCTCCCAAATCACTTCCTGGAGTAGCCTCTTCTAATGATGTGAAGATGTTTGTGGAGTGGATAGTATTTCAGTTCTGCTGTATGTCTCCAGAATACCACTTTAAGCATGTTGATACTGTGCTGAGGAAGGTATTATGAATTATTGAACAAGAAGAAGAGCTACAGCCACAAATCTGAACATGAGAAGAAGAAGGTCAACCAGAGGAAAAAAATTCTACGGCCACATGACTGTAAAAAATAATAGTACTGGGAATATTTTGATTTTAGAACAGAAAAAAAAACATTATTTTGTCTTATGGGTATGAAAAGCCCATTCCCATCTGAATGGGAGTTAGAGATACTGGGCCTGATGGCAAGGAATCTGACTTCACTGAGGAACTGAAGTCTCTCTAAAATTACCTATAGTAGATCAACCAGAACAGAAAAGCCTGGATACATCAAACATAGGACAAGCATTGGTTCAATCTGGGATTCAACAAAATTTCCTCAGAAAGTAAACCAACAGGGCCTCCACAAAACAGAAAAGGACATGTTTGCAAAAGCTCAGGACAGGTGGTCTACATCCGGTGAAGAAGAAACTTCCCTACCCCAAACAAAACAAGCTTTGACCGCATGACATGATAGAGATGGCACCTGCAAGGTGAGTGACATGATAGAGATGGCACCTGCAAGGTGGGCCTACAATAGGCTGAGACTTCATTTAAAGACCATAAAGCAGTTAAAGGGAAATTAGCCCAGACCAGGTGAACAGAATAGGATCAGATGAGGTTAGGAGATGAAAACAAACAGGACTGCCTCTATTCTCGCAAACTAGAGGGGGGTTAGAATGGGAGATTGTCATCCACAGTAAGAAACGGGGCCAGTAGGCAGAAGAAACTCACAGCTCCCTTTTCATCCCTCCTATCAACCCTTCCAAGAAGGACTATGCTATGGATTGGTCTGGTTCAAAGATATTTTCCTTGGTCACTGGCCCACAGGTGTCACAATGCTGAAGGTAAGTGATCAAAGACAGAGCCTGAGGAAAAGTGGTATCTTTGGAACAAGGTATGGAGTAAAATGATGAGATACCTTGTCTTTCATGTTCACTGCTTTGTCACCAGGACTTAGAAGAGTGTCTGGCACGTGATAACTACTCAATAAATCTGTGCTGGGTGGATGAATGACTGAATGAAGCAGTGAGTGGAGGCTGGAGGGCGCTCTTTCTCTTGGTGCAACCCTTGCCCCAAGAACGTCTGGAGCAAAGGGCCCCAAGAAAGCTGGGAGAGGAAGCACAGGCCAGCTCTGTCCTGGACAACTAGGACAAACACGCTCGGGCTCTCTCTATCTTGAGCTGCTTCTCTTCTCTGACAAATGTGCTCTTCCAGAGCCAGCCTTCATTCCTTATTAGATGGGTGAGATGCCAAAGGCCAGGCTCCAGTGTAGGCTTAGGGTAAAAGGAAGACAGGAAGCTCCTTGCCCTAATTTGCTCCAGACTCTATGTTATACTAAGACCAAGCCACCCAAAAGGATCTCTGATGGTCCAGCTTGGCTCACAGAGTACCAGGACCTCAGCTAAGGTGCTACTCAGATAGTGGGTCATGATTCCATTTGCCTCTTTTAACATAAAATATAGGACTCACCAAAAACATGCTTGATTAAAACACAGGAATATGGTCTGCTGTCAGCATATCTAGGGATAAATATTTTGGGGTACTTTATAGGTTTTAAAAATATTTCTCCTTTTTCTCTTTGTAGTCAATGGAAAGTAGAAAGATAGGCACGACAATAGGGCAAAGAGCCGGGGAAGAAGACATTACTGGTATTTCCAAGGAAGCATGTTGGAACACAAGTCAGAAAAGAAAAGATCAAGACAATCCTAGATCATGGCATCCATGAGAATATTTTTCTCCTGGGTCCAGAGAGGCAGGAGCCAAGGCAGGTGCAGGGGCTGAAAGACACACTAATCACTGACGAGGATTTCCCTCCCACTGGGTGATTGAAACATGTCTTAAAAGCCCCTCAACGTGAAGGGATATTCAAGCTACTTGTAAACAACACAAATAGATGTGACGGCAGCCAATGGTCTGGGCTAACCAGCTGTTCATTTTCGTAAAGGGCAACACGACTTTCAGTTTAGGGTTTTAATGGCAACTTGTGCCTGATGCCATAAAACCCTGTATCCAAACTGCTCCTCTGAGGAGGGGAAAGAAATCTGTGCAAAGCACAAGGATATTGTTCAGAGCTAATGTGCTGAATGGTCTCCAGTCCTGAAAATCATACCTAAGCTCATTGGTTCTCCATGAAAATGGCCCTGTTCCATTAAGGAAAGCAATCAACGGTCTTTTTGAAGCTGGCCTGTGTGTGAATCAGAATCAGAATCGCTTACATGTTATTTACTTAATGTATTTTCTCACTCGCTTTTCAGTATTTATTTATTATAACTAGGGTACTAGTTAACTACTAGTACCCTCGTAATAAACAATACAAATTTACACTAGAGCAGGAGTCTGTGAACTATAGCCCATAGGTTAAATTCAACGAGTAACCGGTTTTCATATGAGCTAAGAATCGTTTGTACATTTTTAAAGGGTTGTAAAAAATAACAAAGAAGAATAAGAGACAGAGATCATCAGTGACCTGCAAGACAAAAATATTTACTATCTGGTCTTTCACAGAAAAAGTTTGCTGAATCCTGCATTAGAACATTGTTTATTTTCTTACATCCAGAATTATGGACAATGAAATAAGGAGGAACCGACATGTCAGTTTTGGTTTGCCTAAAGATTTACAAAGATTCTGTGAAACAACGGAATCCGTCCCCTAAGAGGGAAATCATAAAGACACATAAATTATAAAGTGACCTGTTATGAAATAGTATTATATTAAACAATTGTTACATTTAAATCATTGACTAAAATCACTCAGACCTCATTTCCTTATTCTGTAAACATTTCTGAAAAATCATCTCAGTGATAGGCCAAAAATGACAAAGCCCCAAATTAGCACAAATTCTTATGACTATAGGTACCACTTATTGTGCCCTTACCAGATTAAGTGCTTCACATACAATATTTCATTGGCTGTTCAAAACAAACCCATGAGGTAGACAGCCTTCTCCTCATTTTACAGCTGAAGTGACTGAGGCTCAGAGGGGTTAACAGCATGTCCAAGCCTCGTGGTTAGTAAGCAATGGGACAAGGATCTGGACTCCGTTCTAGCTGATCGCAGAGCAAGGGGAAGTAATCTTTGCACTATACAATCTCAACACAATAATGTCTCCCTTAGAAGAGATGCAGTATACTTTATTTTTCACTTTTTTCACAAATACAGCACAACCTGGCCAATGGGAAGTCCTGACATCGCCTGCTAGGTGAAGCCTCACACCTTGGGATCTCAGCCTCCTCCCTACGTGTGCAATGCATGCACATGTGCACACACAGGCACGCGTATACACGCACACACACACACGCGCGCACACACACACAGCCATCCTGCTCAAGACACAAACGCACCCTTTCTGAAAGTTTAAGAATCCATAAAAGGAAAGCATCTCTTTTCCTTTTCATTGTGATTTAAAAAAGCTGAGGTTAGGGTTTCTTATCTTCATTTGAGGCTATTTAAAGGGAGAAGCTGTAAATGACAATCATTTTAGTTGAGTGTTGTGTTTCTTATTTTTACTTAAGCAGTGCAGCCTTCCAAGAGGTGTTACTAAAATAAGGTGCAATCCCACAGGGCACTACGTTGCTTGTTTTCTCTCACATGTGTCTCTCCCTCTCCTTTCTTTCTCCCTTCTGCTTGATGTCTCCGCTTTTGCTACTAAATACAGGAGAAAGGAATTAGAAAATACCCTTCAGGCTGGAACAAAAGGGAAAGAGAGCTGGTTGCATCTTTTTGTTTGAAACCTCTAACAGCTCCAGCCCTGACTAGGCCCTCAGTTACCGGCCTGTGTCTCTAGCTGTTCTGGGAGTAGTTTTACAGGGAAGTTTGCTGTCACATCAAAAGTAACAACTGTAAACTGGACTTACCTTCCTTAAGAACCCAGTTCCTTATCTAGATATATTGCTGTCCACAACAACATTATTTCCCAGACTTAGAGTTTCATAATAATTTTATTTCCCTTTCTCCTTTGCCCCCCATCCAATCACCAGGTCATACTGAACCTGGCCGCCTACTGCTCTCCCACATTTTCACCTACTTCTCTTTCTGTACTTGCCAGCTCATCACCTGACACCTGGACTATGTCTGAGGGCTTTGAATTTGACCCCCTGTCTTGAGACTCTTCCCCTTCACACCCCACTGCAGCATAATAAAGCTCTCAAAATTCGGAGGCTTAAAGTAGTAACCACCACTTATCTGCTCACGTTTCTGCAATGTCGGCAGAGTGCAGTGGCAATGGCTTGTCTCTGCTCCACATGTGTTGGTGGGAGCAACTTGACTTGAGGCTGCAGGAGTCAAGCTGGCAATACTGACACATCTGGTGCCACAGTTGGGTGGCTGAGCCAGCTGGGGCTGCCTGGGCCTATCTCTTCCCATGATCTTTCATCCCCAGGGCCTCTATCTACCTGGCTTCTCTCTCCAGCAGGCCAGAGAAGTTGGACTTCTTTACATGGTAGCTCAGGATTCCTGGAGGGCCAACATGGAAATGGCAATGTCTCCTAGGGCCTAGGCACAGAAGTTGCACTGTGTCACTTTTATTTCATTCAATTCACAAGTCTAGCCCAGATTCAAGGGGAGGGGATAAACTCCACCTCTTGATGGGAAAAGTGACAAAATAACATTGCACAAGGGCACGTAGGATGGGAAGGCTTTTTGTGTGACCATCCACAACAAAATAAAATCCATATTCTAGCACTTATGTTTCTACCTTAATGGATTCCAGTCTACTCAAAAATAGAATGGTCAGCCCTATAAAAAGTTAATTTCCCATCTATAAGTATATTCAAGGACTGATTGGGTGGTATAGGGGCAGCATCAAATCCAACTCTACAATCTACCTTTCCAATAGCATTGCAAATTTGCAAGGAGAAAGATGACTCAATAAATCAAGAAAAGTATGGACATATGTCAATCATTTATTTGTGGTGAAGAATTTTTTTTTTTTTTTTTTTTTGGTGGAGAATGCTTGTAAATTCTAACTTCACATTGTAGACCACAATGATTTTCAGATGTTTACCTTAGACTTATGACCTGTGGAAGCAAACACCAGTGTCTCACTTTGTGAGCACAGTTTCTCATCAAACCAGAATTCTCACTCCTTTGTCAGACTATACATTTTGGTTAGTGCCATCTTGTCTCCGGAAGTTACTGCTGCATAACTACTTTGTTTATCAGTCCTACTCCATTTCTCACTCCTGACACTTCTTTTCTCCCACCAGATGAGCTTGTTCCTGTTTCACAAAGGCAGCCAGCTATTAGCCTTGAATGCTTTCAACTTTCTGCTCCATATGTGTCCTTAGCTTTGCCCCTCTTTACTGGCCCCACCCTAGCCCCAGACTTAGGAAACAAGAAACCCCTTCTATCCAAGGGTTATCCATCCATCCACCCCTTCTCTAAGTTCCACCCTCCCTCATCTTCTCAGTAATACTATTCCATCAATTAAGCCCTAACTTTTCTACATCTTCAACCCATCACTCTCTGAGAACCGTTTCTTTTCCTCCAGTTTATAAAATATTCATATTTCACTCATCTGGAATAAACTTCCTAATCTCTACCCCCTAGCAAACTATGACCTCATTTTCTTTCAAGTTCTCACAGCCAAGCTTCAAAAGTAATCTCAGCTTGTCTTTGCAATCTCATCAAAAACCACAGCTAATATTTACTGAGGACTTGTAAGGAAACCAGAACTGTTCTAAGCATTTTACCCACTTGGTCTCATTTACTCCTCATAACAGCCTTGGGATGGTTCTATTTTTATTCTCAGTTGGTAGAAGAGGAGACTGAGGCAGACAGATATTTAGTAACCTGCCCACAGTCAACAGCTAGTGATTGACAGAGTTTGGGTTTGAACTTGGATGGCCACCTCCAGAGTCTGTGGACTCATTCATCAGACTTCAGCGACTCAACTATTCATGCTGTTCAGTCCACTGCAGTCTGGCTTCTGCCTTTACTGCTTCCCTGAACCTGCTCTCACAAAATCACCAAGGCTATGCTAGTTGCCAGTTTCATTTGACACCTGTTGGTCCTCATCTAAGGTGGCT
Source organism: Mesoplodon densirostris (assembly GCF_025265405.1). NCBI lineage: Eukaryota > Metazoa > Chordata > Mammalia > Artiodactyla > Ziphiidae > Mesoplodon > Mesoplodon densirostris. Next base: position 68,358,518 of record NC_082662.1, on the reverse strand, counting down.
GACAAATTATTTGTGAAGAGGGATGAGGAACAATGAAACTGAAAAGAGAAGAAAGAGGGCAGAGACTTTCCATCTCCTGTTCGGGTTGGGAAGGCAAAGTATGGGAAATTTGGTCCTTGTCCAGCATGGCTGAGACCAAGAAAATGGATCTTTTCTCCCTCCCATTCATGGCTTATGTATTTTAGAACAAATTTCTGCATGGAAACATCTGAAATGTTAGTTAATTCAAATCACAAACTCACAAATAAAGGTAAGTGTTCATTGTGCTTGCGAGTCACTACACAAATCGAGTGTTTACCTCCTTATACACCAATTTTGCAAGGGCTGTTGAATACCCTTACTCACTAACACCTGCACAGAACATGGGCCTGCAAAGAGCTATGGCTGTTAGAAGAACTTCATAAAACTCAGTCTTATAAAAATTGGTCAATTGTGTTGAAATGTGCAACTATTGAAAAAAGTCCCCATTGTTAAAAAAATAACCTTCATCCTGTTTCAAGTTCGAAAACAGAACTTAGACATTCTTGTGAAAGCTGTTTGGAAAAATACAATGACAACAAGAAGTTTCACAAATTATGCCAAAAGACTGAAGAATGTAAAACAAAGGGCAAATAGTTCATTCTTAGATATTTGAATATTTTTCATTTCTATCTCATTTAGTCAACAAATATTTATTGAATGCTAAGTATATGCATGTTGCCATACTCTGTGCAGAGAGAGATTTGAGAAAAAAACAGGCCCTACACTTTTCAGCTTTAAATGCTAGTGCTCACTATATGTGCAAACTGGTGAACATTTGTTCATCCATGAGGCATATGCTGATTGCCCACAATGAGTAGGTATGTCACTGCCTTTAAGGATCCTACTTTTGAGGAGCTTATAAATCACTGGATAAAAAAAGACAAGAATACCATGAACAATAATACAAAGTAGGAAAAATACTTTTAAACACTTGGAACAGCTATAAGCATATAGTAAGCATTCGATAAATATTTGTTAAATAAACAGTCAGTGCTATAACATAAGTTCATGTTAAGTGCTACAAACACTAGAATAAGGAACTCAGTGGGTGTTTCAGTGTATCAGTGAAGATATATTTGAACTGGACCTGAAAGAGATTCAGACTACCATTGATAGGCATGGAGCAAAATGTTCCAGGGCAAAGCCACAGAGGCAGGAAAACCCAAAAGATATGTGACCAGTTGCTTTTGCCTGGATTGGGAGGTTAACCAAGAAGTTAGTATTTTAATCAATAGATAATAAGGAACCAGCAACATTATTGAGGAGTAGTAGGAAAGGATTAGAACTTTGACTTAAGAAGGTGAACTGGCAATGGGGTGTTAACATAGACAGGAGGGGTGAGATTCTGAGAGGGAAAGAAGAAACCAAGTCATGCTTGTCTTTCTGTCAACAACCAGCACAAGGCCTGGCTATCAGTCAGTAGAATAGACATCTGCCATCTGCTTACAGCATCCAGTTCCTGCTTCTGGTAAAAGCACCTGAGCAAAATCATCCTTGTCCCATGCTCAGCCTAGTTGGAGCTGATCCCAGCTCCAGGGGAGAACAGTTCACCCAGGCAAAACCTTGGCCTCAGTGATGGGTTCTTGAGATGTGACCTGACTTGGACTAAAGTAATCAGAACTTTAGTTTTTGTCCAAATTCTTGGGGAAGAAAGCCCTTGATTTTTCTTCCTCTTGGATTTGGGTACATATGAGGGAAAAACCTGTTTGAAAATAGAGACAACACAGGAGAAAATGTATTTTATGCTTGTGATATAATAACTTCCTAAGTTGCTAAAGCCATTTTTAGCTGGAGCTTTCATCTAACTTGGAAACAAAAAGGATCCTGGCTGATACAATAAGAGCTTTATTTGAGGAATAAACATAAGAATGGGTGATTGGTTTTATATGCAGAAATAGAATAGACCTAGTGGGAGAGGAGGCCAGTCTTTTGTTAGACTATCTACCATATCATGCCCCATTCCTAGATGCTGTCAGTCAATTAGTTTGACTTAGAATCTCTTTCACCCATGAGCTATGATTCATTTCCACCCAAGAGTATTATGATATGTTTCTATTAAGTCAATCACAGAGAATCACAGTACTAGGCACACAGTAGCAATGCAATCAATCCTTTGATTGATGTGTGGCAGAACCTAAGCTTTAGAGAGAAAACAAGTCATGAAGGATCCTGTTTCCAAAAAAAAAGTATAGTTTCGCTGCAAGTAAAAAGAGGTTAATACTGGAAATGCCACTCAGCTGGACCAAATAATCTCCACTGCGCAAATGCTAGAGAAGCAAAAGGGGCCATTTTCGTTTGTGCTCATCGGAAGCAATGGCTCCATTAATACAAAAAAATAAAATAATAAAATCAAATACCCATCAGAACATTTCAAACTTTTTTCATTCTAGGAGCTTACTACAAACCAGTCACAGCCACTCAGTATTCCCATGGTGGTATTCCACTGCCAAGGCTTTGACTGTTCTGAAATGAAGTAACTGCTCTCCTCTGCCTCACCTGTCATTAAATCGGTGGGCTTTATACATCATTCATAAGCCTCCTGGTGTTATTTATCGTGAATCTCCCTGGCTCAAGTCACATTTGATCAACATACTGAGATACAAGTGTTCTAGCCACTAAACAAAACTTTTGTAAGAAGAGAAATGATTTGAAACATGTTCTGGATTCAGCTTTCCTTAATACAGTTAACTGGAATAGCTGCCAGGTATCTGTCTGTGAATTATTTGATAAATTTGTGACTTTTCCCCCTCAATGTTCTGAATTGAATTTATTCAATATTTACTGAGCGCCTACACTATGCAAGACAATGTGCTGGATCCTGGGGCAATCTGATGTTTTGTGCTATTAGATATCCTTCAAATCCATAATAAAGTAGCAAAAATGTAAATGAGAAGGACATGAAGGAAGAAACAGGAGGAGGTGTGTTGTGTTAGGGTAGCAATAAACAGGGAAAAAGAAGTCTTTCAACAATAGTCTTTTGTTAGGGAAAAAACTCCCAACAATTTTGGCTAACTCCCAGGCTAAATCATTGCAACACATAACCAGAGGAATTTAAAAGAAATAGATACAATAATTGTCTCCTGCATAAATAATATTATTTTACTACTTAGCTAATAATATTGTAATAATCAATAAGTTATCCTTCGTGTCACTTTTTCTTTTATACTACTGAGGCAGAAAAAGCAATGATTCCCCATCTGCAAATACAGTGAGAAAGACTATTATTTTTTCGTGGGTGATGCCAGAGTATCTCCCTTCCTTCCTCCTTGCCTCTCTTGATTCCGTCCTTCTTTTCTTGCCTCCTTCGTTTCTTTACTTCATAAATATTTACTCAAAACCACTAAAAGGTTTAGGAGAAATTTCCACAGTTTTTGCTATTGATTAGAAACCCCTTCTAATTAACTGCACTGGCCCTTCATATTCTGAACCTGGAATTCCATAGTCCCTCAATCTCAAATGATAGGTGTCTAGATTCTCAAGTATAACAAGAAAAGACATAATATTTTGGTAAAAAAATGAGTAAAGAACAGGAACAAAACTATGAATAAACTCCCCATTTATCAGTCCTTTTAGTGGTGTGGGTGAAGGTAGTAGCGTTGAGAGTTTACATCATTTCATTTACTGCAGGGCTGGTATATTGAGTGATGAGAAGCTGACAAATTTGGGGGCAGATCTCCCTCAATATACTTACAACCAAGAAATACATACAACATTGTCTTTTTGCAGGGTGTTCTATTTAGTACAATTCAAGGCTAAAGGATTTTTTGCTTCTTACTGTATGACTCTAGAAGGCTAACATCAGGCTCTTCATCAATGTGACCCAAATAGCCATTTAAATCATAGGCACTAAACAAGTTGGAAGTAAAGGCTTTATCTAGTTGCTATTGCTACCAATAGGATATGAGTTCAGCAGCTTCACCAATATTGTACCAGCAGTGACTATTATACTTTTAAGAGAATTTCTAATCTACAGATGTAAAATGATAACTGCTCATGGGTTTTAATCTGTGTCTTTCTATGACTTGCTCTCTCAAGAACCCCGGGGAGCTATGTGCTGGATTCTCATTTGGTGAAGTGGTAGTCAGAACAAGCAGATATGTAAATAAAATGGGTCACTCCAGAGCAATTTCACCTCACTGAGACATCTCTCCTCTTCTAAATAAAAGATGATCTAGGGAGTTGATACAAGTTTGTATCTCCTTATATCTGAGTCAGTGTCATCATCACAATGATCTAAAACAACTATCTGAAATTGAAGGTCAGTTTTTCTGGAGACTAACAATATTCAATCTAGATTTATTTGATATTAAGGCTATTACAAACCACCACAGGGAGAAATGTTTGTTATGACACAATTTATTTCTATATGAGCTTTCTTTATACCAAGAGTCATAAAACATATTACAGTGATACATAAGCTAATGGTCCCTGTAGAATGCTGATTTTTCAATGTTTATTTAACTTGGAATGAAAAATTGGTTGTTTTATTTTCTGGCAGGTAACAGCTGACTTTCCAACAACTACGTTAAAGAAAATAATCCCAGAGGTTAAGAAAGACCAGAAAGAACATAGACCTGGAACATCATGATTTACCCTCTCCCAGTGCCTCACACAGAACTGAGGAAATGCAACACTGTGGTGAAAATAAAGGAGGATTGGAAAAGAATAGGAAACAATAGCAATCCTCACTAACAGGGAAAACCTGTCAACCAAGGAATATTTGTTCCTAAAAGAAGTGAAAAACACTCTCTTGTCTTTTCCCAGTAAATATACAACTCCTCAGCTGCTTTCAGGGTACCGCTGATACAACATTTAAATGATAAAGTAAGACAATTTGAAGTTCACCATATCAAATACAGAAACGACTCCCCAGTGAACTAACTAGAAAGAAGAAATCAACGGCTGTACTGTTGAATGTTTTAGGCCTCAGGTAGTATTTTCATAAATTAAATTTATAACCAGCTGGCTTGCTTGCTTTTGCTCTTTCATTGAAGTCAAAACATCAACTCCCATTGAGATGATGCTGACAGGTTTCAGATAGACTTCTTGGCTTTCTCTTTTCTTTTAGCCCCATTCCCTCATCTTAGCATAGAAACTCTGGGAAATTTTGGCGTCCAAGGGAATAAAGGGTAGGTAGGGTTCTTGTAAAAGCACATAGAAGTAAATCAGTTGGTCAGTGGTAAAGCCTTTTATTCTCCAAGGACACAAGTTCAGGAGAAAGCCTAACTGGGTGTAGGGCAAATGACTCAATATCTAAAATGCAGGAAATTCAATGCTTGATTGTTATTTACTTGAGGGTTTCCAAAGTCCTCTGCTAATATATAGTTCATTTATTCCTCCTCCTTCTCCTTCAAATTCCATTCTCTTTAATCTTTTACCACTCGAAGGGAAGAAATGGATCCCAATCAGATTTTTTTCCCCGCAATTTATAGAATGCCTGCTTTTTAAAACATGTTTGAAGCTTTGATAAGATCAAACATGATGGCAACTGAGACTTTTGGCAAAGTTGATGGCAAAAACAAAGAGGCTTTTGGGAGATGGAATAGTGGGAAGAATGCTTCTGACTTAGATGAGGCTAAGTTCAAATCTTAGTTCTGAAGCTAGCTGTGTAATCCTGCACAAGTCACTTATCCTCTTCAACTCTCAGCTTCTCCATCTATAAAATGGAATTAAGAGCTACCTTGTAGGGACTTCCCTGGTGGCATAGTGGTTAAGAATCCACCTGCCAATGCAGGGGACACGGGTTCGATCCCTGGTCCGGGAAGATACCACATGCTGCGGAGCAACTAAGCTCGTGCGCCACAACTACTGAGCCTGTGCTCTAGAGTCCGCAAGTCACAACTCCTGAGCCCGTATGCCACAACTACTGAAGTCTGCACGCCTAGAGCCCGTGCTGTGCAACAAGAGAAGCCACCACAACGAGAAGCCTGCGCACCACAGCGAAGAACAGCCCCCATTCACCGCAACTAAAGAAAGCCCACGTGCAGCAATGAAGACCCAACACAGCCATAAATAAATAAATAAATAAATATATTTAAAAATAATAATATTGTTTTAAAAAAAAAGAGCTACCTTGTAGAGCAATTGCAATGACTAAATAAGATGATAATGTAAAGATCTTAGTATGATGCCTGTCCAGTACAAAGTGTGGCATACAACAGGCAATGAATAAATGGCCACTGGCTCTGTTATTGCTGTTGCCAGGGTTTAGGTTATCACCCCATACTCTTTCATTCTTCCCTGAGAACAGATGACAACACCCAACTAGGACTCGCAAATTGGGGGCTGGTGGCAAATTTGTTAGCAAGACAGTTCCCTCATTCTTCCACAGGAGACTTCCTCCCAGGATACCTGCCACAAAGCCTAGTGAACTGGGTAATTAACGACTAAGGCTGTGACCACTTCATGTGTTGTGATCAACATCACCCACAATGACAAATATTTATTGAGCATTTCAAGTATGTGTTAGAGATAAAATATATTTGTAGGAACCAGCAGTTGTGGTTTTAAATACCTTTCCATATTGATTAATCAGATGGCTTCCTGGAAACATATATAAAAATAAATAAGTCTTCTGAAATTGTTTCAACTGTGTCTGTCAGAAAATTAGCTAAGGCATAAGTCAGGAGAACTGGAAGATTTTAAAGGAAGACATTAGAGTGAAAGTGGTGCTCCGTCAAGGCACACAATGCTGAAGGGATGATCTAGAAAGAAGCGGGCAGGGTAGACAAACCATGGTGATATGCTGTACCCCAGGCCTGGCAACAGTGGGGCACTGGAGAAACAAGAGGAGGGGCAGTGGTCACTGGAACACAGAGAGAGAAACAACTCTGTGGAGAGAGTGCCTGAAAGGAGCTCTGATTTTCGGTATAGCAACAGAGCCTGCCTGGCATGATTTTGCAAGGAGGGAACTGGGAGAATAAATACTCCTACCTCACTCTCCTCCCTCCTTCTGATCTCCTGCCAGGCCACCCACTGGCTAAACCCAACCAGAGGGCAGAGAGCAAAAGAGTCCTTGGCTGCAATCCATATGGGCCGACCTCCCAGGGCAGAGAACTAGGTGAAGATCATAGAGTGGGCCTGGAGGGCAGATGGAGGACCTTCCGTCTACCCATAGACCCAGGCAAGATGGAACCAAGTCTTAAAGTGGGAAAGCTCATAGACCAGGTGATCCTTTAGAGCAGGAATGGTATCTTGCTCACTTTATAATCCTATTGTCCAATAATTACCTCACTCAGAGTAAGCACCCAACAAATGTTTGTTTTAGAAAGAGCAGTATTGCTTGGGTATTCTTCAGTATTGGATTTTTAAAAGAACATTTTCAGTTTGCTACTAAACTGATCAAAAGCTTGTCTCTGCAGAGTCATAGAGAAATATGAAAAGACAAAGTGACAAAAGTTTGGCATGTGAAGTCAAAACTGTCTTATCTCCAACGAGCTGTGCAAGGCAGCTCTGCACATGAATGCATTCCACAGCAAAGTTTGGCTCCCTCACAGCAAGTTGAAGTTTAAATCCTATATTAATGCTATTGACTGATACAAATGGATCCCCACAATTTACCTAAAGTAGCAGTGCTTTTAGGTTAACATTTGGAGGAGCAAGTTTAAAGAAGAGTACAGGGGCCTCCCTGGTGGCGCAAGTGGTTGAGAGTCCGCCTGCCGATGCAGGGGATACGGGTTCGTGCCCCGGTCTGGGAGGATCCCATATGCCGCGGAGCGGCTGGGCCCGTGAGCCATGGCCGCTGAGCCTGTGCGTCCGGAGCCTGCGCGTCCGGAGCCTGTGCTCCGCAACGGGGGAGGCCACGACAGTGAGAGGCCCGCATACCGCAAAAAAAAAAAAAAAAAAAAAAAAAAAAAAAAAAAAAAAAAGAAGAGTACAAAAATGAAATAATCCTGTGAATTTTAAAGTTAAGCTTCCGCTATTAAATTTTTAAAAACTTTCTAGGTTTTTCCTATGAAAATTCTCTGTGGTGTTTTTATTTTTGATCAGAAAATGTTAAAATAATTGTACTAGGAGAAAAATTCCTAAATCTTGGCCATAATTTTTACAAAAGCTGACTAAATGTAAAACTTTAGGAACTGTTTAAGCAGGACAAGTGACGTTGGGTCACAGGTCACACATTGGGATGTCATTTAGGATGGTGTATTTCAAACAGTAAGCAATATACTTCACATAGCAATCTAGCACACACTCAGATATATACTAAATAACAACATAAAATGTTTTTCTTAGTGTAGATAGTGGTCAAACATTTTGAAATACACTTTCCTAAATGCCAGTATGGCATTTACTCTACTTAAAACATGCCTTAATGTATGATATTTAAAAAGTGCTATTGATACACGTGACTCTTCTATTTATCCATCCATCTGAAACAAATACTGTGTCTTTCTATGTGCCATGCATGCTGATAAGTTGTATTCCTTTCTGGTCTGTTTATTTCTTTAAAAAATGCTGACTACTACCCACTAAATTAATTTCAAGACCCACTAATGGATAGAGATTAACAATTCTAAAAGGTTTGATTTGGCTTAGCTTATATATAACTGCCAATTGTGCAGCCTAAAAAAGAAATAATGGGGACTGGAGAAACTAAAGAGAAAAACAACAGGATCATTTATCCAGGGACCTATGGCGATGGCTGGGCCCATTTTATATGAAGAATTGGGAGAAAGACCAGGAAATAACCTATAACCTATTAGTTCACTCATACACACATTTTTTTCCCATTAATTCAACCACTCATTCCACAGATTTTGAGTTCCTTCTCTGTGTTGTGTCCTAAATATAGAGAGATAAAAAACACAGCACCTATGCTCTCCAGCAGTTCACAATCTGGGAAGATGGAGACAAGTGTGGGAATAATTATTACACGGATGACATCAGCTGCTTTAGATGTACAGAATGCTGAGGAAACAGGAGGCCCTGTGATCAGCTGGACTGGGAGAGTCAGGTACACTGCCCACAGGAGGCCATGCTAAAGACATGCTAGGTACCTTCAAGAACCTCCCCAGCTTGCCTTTTCAGGGCTTCAGTCAGGGTAACCAATGTCTCAATACTTATTCTGCCTTTTACTACTTGAGTGACCTTGAACAGCCTTCTGAGCCTCAGTCTTTCCATCTGTAAAATGAAAATAAGCAACGTCTCAATACTTATTCTGCCTTTTACTACCTGAGTGACCTTGAACAGCCTTCTGAGCCTCAGTCTTTCCATCTGTAAAATGAAAAGGTAATGATACCCACCTAGTGAAGTTGTGATAAGGATTAAGTAGGATGATGTAGAATAAGGAGCTTAGCACTGTACCAGAAGGCCAACGCATGCTCGCTGCTACTATCACTACCACTGTCAACATCAAGATCATCATTCTGCTTTCTCCCTCAAAGATGGTGGCAAGAGCTCCCTTGCAAAATGATATCCTGAATGACTGTACTTTTTGAGGCTGGGTCCCCTGAACTTGTACAAGCATGGCAGTTGTTCATGCCGAGAGGGAGACCATGGCCTGAAGTCTTTAGAGAAGAAAGATGTAGAATAAAGCCTCCAGCATGAAGCATCATTGCTCCCGAGTATCTTTACCTAAAGTTTTTTTTTTTTCTTTTTGCAGTATGTGGGCCTCTCACTGTTGTGGCCTCTCCCGTTGCGGAGCACAGGCTCCGGATGCGCAGGCCCAGCGGCCATGGCTCACGGGCCCAGCCGCTCCGCGGCATATGGGATCCTCCCAGACCGGGGCACGAACCCGTATCCCCTGCATCGGCAGGCGGACTCTTAACCACTACGCCACCAGGGAGGCCCTACCTAAAGTTTTAATACTGTTATCTGAAGAGTTTAATTGGTAATTTTAAACATTTTGATGCTTTTGAGGCTTAAGAGCACAGGGTATAATTACTTAGAGATGAAATGTAAAATAAGGAGTGAAGAGCTATCAAACTCCAAAGTCTGCCATGGGCAACCACCAGGGGAGAGACAACTTAAGTATAAAGCACAGCTCATTAAATTGAACTAAGATTCAAATGATAACTGATCGTTGATCACTATGTGTCTTGCATAGTTAGAGGCGTCTATGGAGAATATGAACTACCAGCAGATATGGGATGAAGAACAATTTTATAGATAAGAAGAAAAAAACAGAGACAGATTAAATAAGACAATGACCAATCTTGATGGCAAAGATTCAATTTCCACTTCCATCTTTCCTAAGTTATATTTTTTTATGTTCTGATCTTACTTTAATAAATAAGATATTCAAATACAATGGTCACAAACATTACTCCTCCTCACCTGACTACAGAAGCCTAACCAAACCATGGTAAAATCTACTACCATTCCTTCTCCTATCCATTTACCCAAAATGCTTAAACAAAATTAGAAATTCTGAGTCCCCAGCCTATTCACTGGATCTAAAAAGGAATTCATCCCCATTATCAGGCTAAATGTTTCCATTGAGAATGATTTTGATGATGTGAAGAAGAAAAGTAAATGCTCTTTAAGAGACTACATCTCTATGTATTAAATCAAATAAATGAACGATAACAGGATGCTGGTTTGGGTTATTATCTTGTTACTTCTTATAGCAGTTGCTAATGCAAATGAAGAAGAATGAAGCCAGGGCCATTTAACAATTGTCTTTGAAGGCAATGCCAACTCCTGGAAACCCACAGGGATGAAACTTTAGGTGCAATAGTGAGACTTGGTTTTGCAGTGCATCATTTATTTGCTGGAATCAAAGATTGCCTTATTTCTTGACAGATGGAGCCAGGGTTCCAATGATCAAAGGGAAAGAAATGAGAAAGGGACTTCTTACTGAATAGTGGACAAAGAACTTAGCAAAATTTATCCTTGAGACTTTTCCAAGTGGTATAATTTCTAATAAAATAACCACAAGTAGCTTCCATTTTGTCTCAAGTTTTATGCTTACAACTTCACGGCACAAAGGCAACCTAATTTTTAAAATTGGCAAAAGATTTGACATGTCTCCAAAGAAGATATGTAAATGGCCAAGAAGCACATGAAAATATGCTCAATCTCACTAGTCATTATGGGAATGCAAACCAAAACCACAACGAGATGCCAACTCACATGGATTATGATAGCTATTAAAAAAAAGAAAGAAAAAAGTAACAAGTATTGGCATGGATATAGAGAAATTGAAACCCTCATATACTGCTAGAAGAAATGTAAAATAGTGCAGTTATGGTATAAAACCATTTGGCAATTCCTCAATAAGTTAAACATAGAATCATCATAAGATGCAACAATTCCACTCTAAGGTATATACTTAAAAGAACTGAAAACTAGTGTTCAAACAAAGACTTGTACAAGAGTATTCACAGCATCACTATTCACAATAACCAAAAGGTAGAAACAATTCAAATGTTCATCAACTGATGAATGGATTAATAAAATGTGGTATATCCAGACAATGGAATATTATTCCACCATATAAAGGAATAAAGTACTGACACATGCTAAAACATGGACAAACCTTGAACATACCATGCTAAGTGAAAGAAGTCAAATACAGAAGACCACATATTGTGTGATTCCATTTATATAAAGTATCCAGAATAAGCAAATTCATAGAGACAGAAAGCAGATTAATGAGTGAATGTCAGGGGCTAATAGGGAGTAACTGCTTAATTGGTATAGCTTTTCCTTTTGTGGGATGCAAACGATCTGACACTAGATAGTAGTGATGGCTGCACATTGTAAATGTACTAAACATCACTGAATTATACACTTTAAATGGTTAAAATGGTAACTTTTATATTATGTGTGTTTTAATAGACACACAAGCACACAATGGCAGCTCCAGAAGTTCTATATAGACTTGAGGGAAGTGCTTAAGGGCATCAACACGTTTGAAAAGATCTAGAGGCTCTGCATCAAATCTGTGTTTGCTAAAAATAAACAAACGGGACCTAACCAAACTTAAAAGCTTTTGCACGGCTAAGGAAACCATCAACAAAATGAAAAGACAACCTACAAAACAGGAAAAAATATCTGCAAACGATGCAACCCAAAAGGGCTTAATTTCCAAAACACTCGAACAGCTCATACAACTCAATATCAAAGGAAAAACAAAAACAAAAACCCAACGCAATCAAAAAAATGGGCAGAAGACCTAAATAGACATTTCTCCAAAGAAGAAATACAGATGGCCAATAGGCACACAAAAAGATGCTCAACACCACAGATTAATAGAGAAATAGAAATCAAAACCACAATGAGGTATGAACTCACACTGGTCAGAATGGTCATCATCCAAAAGTCCACAAATAATAAATGCTGGGAAGGGTGTGGAGAACAGGGAACCCTCCTGCACTGTTGGTGAGAATGTAAATTGGTACAGCCACTATGGAGAACAGTATGGAGATTCCTTAAAAAAAACTAAAAATAGACCTACTATATGATCCAGCAATCCCATTCCTGGGTATATATCCAGAAAAGATGAAAACCAATTTGAAAAGATACATGCATCCCAATGTTCATAGCACCACTACTTACAGTACTCTAGACATGGAAACAACCCATCAACAGATGAGTCGTTTAAGAAGATGCCATATATATATATATATATATATATATATATATATATATATATATATATATATAATGGAATATTACTCAGTTGTAAACAAGAATGAAACATTGCCATTTGCATCCTCGTGGATGGACCTAGACAATATACTAAGTGAAGGGAGTCAGACAGAGAAAGACAAATATTATATGATATTACTTATACGTAGACTCTATAAAATAATACAATGAATCTACATACAAAACAGAAATAGACTTATAGACATAGAAACTAAACTTATGGTTACCAAAAGGGAAAGGGAGGGTGGTAGGAGGGATAAAATAGGAGTATGGGAATAACAGATACAAACTACTATACGTAAAGTAGATAAAAAGGATTTATGTATAACACAAGGAATTATACTGAATATCTCGTAATAACCTATAATGAAAATAATCTGGAAAATATATATAACTGAATAACTTTGCTGTGTACCTGAAACTAAGAGATTATTGTAAATCAACTGTACTTCAATAAAAAAACCAAAAAACTGTGTTTGCTAAGCATGAACATGGTTTTCACTTAATTTGGATATTTACTTAGGATGGCTGGGAGTCAGGGAATGACGGAGATTAAGGAAGGGAGACACTTATGAGAACTATCCCACAGCACTGCTAAACACTAAATGCACATGTTAAAACATCTCATAGAAGTAGTCAGTGTTTCCATTTTTAAATAATCAGTATGGGATGCTATTCCTTATACTGGATGCACAGAAAATAAAATAGACTTTTTGCATTCAACTAAGTTCATATTTTGTTATCTGTATTTATTTAAATGAGTATAGCCTATAATTTCTGCTTGCAGTGTCACCTCTTTTCTACCCTGTAATATGGAAACACTGCTAATTTTCTTCTCCACTCTCCTGGCAATTTTTTTTTTTTTTTTTTTTTTTTTTGCGGTATGCGGGCCTCTCACTGTTGTGGCCTCCCCCGTTGCAGAGCACAGGCTCCGGACGCGCAGGCTCCGGACGCGCAGGCTCAGCGGCCATGGCTCATGGGCCCAGCCGCTCCGCGGCATATGGGATCCTCCCAGACCGGGGCACGAACCCGTATCCCCTGCATCGGCAGGCGGACTCTTAACCACTTGCGCCACCAGGGAGGCCCTCCTGGCAATTTTTATTGTTTTGTACAGTGATAGGGAGCAAGCATGTTTACAAACTTGTAATAAGCTACTCCCCACCAGCAGCCCACAATCAATCCCATTCTAGTCCCATATTTCTGTTAGACAGGGGTACCTTATTGTCTAAGGACACTATTTTAATTTGCCAGGCCATCTTGAATCTAAGTTTAAAAACTAGGAAAGGGGAATTCCCTGGTGGTGCAGTGGTTAAGAATCCGCCTGCCAATGCAGGGGACATGGGTTCAAGCCCTAGTCAAGGAAGATCCCACATGCCATGGAGCAAATAAGCACATGCACCACAACTACTGAGCTTGTGCTCTAGAGCCCACGAGGCACAACTACTAAGCCCACGCGCCTAGAGCCCATGCTCCACAACAAGAGAAGCCACTGCAATGAGAAGCCAGTGCACCTCAACGAAGAATAGCCCCCGCTCACCACAACTAGAGAAAAGCCTGCACGCAGCAAAGATGACCAAATGCAGTCAAAAATAAATAAATAACGATAATAAATTTATTTAAAAAAAAATCTAGGAAAGGGAAGAAACCAAATTTCTCAGAACTAATAGCTTAGAAGTTCTTTCTATACAACTTAAGCAGAGGTATGTTCACTCCTAGTGATATTTACTGACATGCTAAGAGTATATAAATCCCAGACATAGTACATCATCCTGAATTGTCAGTTTCTTTCTATGATAAGGGATCTAAGAACATTATTTTTATATTAAAACAGACACTTTATGAAGAAAGATGCAAGATCCATGTGTATTTTTAAGATTATACAAGACTTAAAAAAATTTTCTCACCAGTTTCCAGACACTGAAGAGGTAGGTTCATTCTCCTGTGCCTTCAGGAATACATAAAAGCACTTTGTAAACTGCAGTACACCATACAAATTGGCAGCAATGTAGCACTGGGCCCGCTGGTGCAAAAGTATGAGGGTCTCAGCTAATGCCACACAGAGGAGTCACAACCTTATTGCAGAAATGTATTGCATTTTGGAAGTTTTAGCCACAGCAATCAGAGAAGAAAAAGAAATAAAAGGAATCCAAATTGGAAAAGAAGAAGTAAAATTGTCACTGTTTGCAGATGACATGATACTATACATAGAGAATCCTAATTATGCGACCAGAAAACTACTAGAGCTAATCAATGAATCTGGTAAAGTTGCAGGATACAAAATTAATTCACAGAAATCTCTTGCATTCTTATACACTAATGATGAAAAATCTGAAAGTGAAATTAAGGAAACACTCACATTTACCATTGCAACAAAAAGAATAAAATACCTAGGAATAAACCTACCTAAGGAGACAAAAGACCTGCATGCAGAAAACTATAAGGTACTGATGAAAGAAATTAAAGATGATACAAACAGATGGAGAGATATACCATGTTCTTGGATTGGAAGAATCAACATTGTGAAAATGACTCTACTACCCAAAGCAATCTACAGATTCAATGCAATGACTATCAAACTACCAATGGCATTTTTCACAGAACTAGAACAAAAAATTTCACAATTTGTATGGAAACACAAAAGACCCCAAATAACCAAAGCAATCTTGAGAAAGAAAAACAGAGCTGGAGGAATCAGGATCCCTGACTTCAGAATATACTACAAAGCTACAGTAATCAAGACAGTATGGTACTGGCACAAAAACAGAAATATAGATCAATGGAACAAAACAGAAAGCTGAGAGATAAACCCACGGACATATTTTTGATAAAGGAGGCAAGAATATACAATGGTGAAAAGAGAGTCTCTTCAGTAAGTGGTGCTGGGAAAACTGGATAGCTACATGTAAAAGAATGAAATTAGAACATTCCCTAACACCATACACAAAAATAAACTCAAAATGGATTAAAGACCTAAATGTAAGGCCAGACACTATAAAACTCTTAGAGGAAAAGATAGGCAGAACACTCTATGAAATAAATCACAGCAAGATCCGTTTTTGACCCACCTCCTAGAGAAATGGAAATGAAAACAAAAATAAACAAATGGGACCTAATGAAACTTAAAAGCTTTTGCACAGCAAAAGAAACCATAAATAAGGTGAAAATGCAACCCTCAGAATGGGAGAAAATATTTGCAAATGAAGCAATGGACAAAGGATTAATCTCTAAAATTCACAAGCAGCTCATTCAGCTCAATATCAAAAAAACAAACAAACCAGTCCAAAAATGGGCAGAAGACCTACATAGACATTTCTCCAAAGAAAATATACAGATTGCCAACAAACACATGAAAGGATGCTCAACATCATTAATCATTAGAGAATTGCAAATCAAAACTACAATGAGATATCATCTCACACCAGTTAGAATGGCCATCATCAAAAAATCTACTAACAATAAATGCTGGAGTGGGTGTGGAGAAAAGGGAACCCTCTTGCACTGTTGGTGGGAATGTAAATTGATACAGCCTCTATGAAGAACAGTATGGAGGCTCCTTAAAAAACTAAAAATAGAACTACCATACAACCCAGCAATCCCACTACTGGGCATATACCTTGAGAAAACCATAATTCAAAAAGAGTCAGGTACCACAATGTTCAATGCAGTTCTATTTACAATAGCCAGGACATGGAAGCAACCTAAGTGTCCATCGACAGATGAATGGATAAAGAAGTTGTGGCATATATATACAATGGAATATTACTCAGCCATAAAAAGAAATGAAATTGAGTTATTTGTAATGAGGTGGATGGACCTAGAGACTGTCATACAGAGTGAAGTAAGTCAGAAAGAGAAAAACAAATACCGTATACTAACACATATATATGGAATCTAAAAAAAAAAAAAAGGTTCTGAAGAACATAGGGGCAGGACAGGAATAAAGACTCAGACATAGAGAATGGACTTGAGGACATGGGGAGAGGGAAGGGGAAGCTGGGACAAAGTGAGAGAGTGGCATGGACATATATACACTACCTAATGTAAAAGTGATAGCTAGTGGGAAGCAGCCACATAGCACAGGGAGATCAGCTCAGTGCTTTGTGGGATAGGGAGGGTGAGAGGGAGGGAGACGCAAGAGGTAAGAGATATGGGGATATATGTATATGTATACCTGATTCACTTTATTATAAAGCAGAAACTAACACACCATTGTAAAGCAATTATACTCCAATAAAGATGTTAAAAAAAAGAAAGAAATGTATTGCAGTTAGTTCACATAGTGTTTGTACATATATAATTCATTCAATCCTTACAATGCCCTTGCGAGGTTGGCATTTCATGGAGAGTGGTAAGGAAGCTCTGAAAATTTAAGCAACTTTCATTTGTAGGGATAGTAACAGTTAGACTAAGAATCCAAAGTACCCTAAAAGGCGAAGCAAAATGCTGGGCTGAAAGAGAGATGGAGTATTTCTCCAAAGTCAGTAGTTAGAGAACTACTCATCCCTCAGAGGGGAGGCAGAGTTCTCATCTAGAGCAACTGAAATAAAGAGAGCAGTGGCACCACGGAAAGTGGGGGTAAAACCTGGTAGCTAAAACTCACAAATATGCACACAGAATGGCAAGATCCTCAGCATCCTAGCAACCAAGGTTATATCTCCAGGAGAGTGGGGTGTTTCCTAAAGAAATTGTATGTCTCCCTAGAGTAAAACCTACATATACAAAATTAAGAGTCCTCAAAAAAGCTGGATCAGCAAGACCAAGCTACAGTGAACACAAAACCCTCCACCCAACACACAACTTTCAGTCAGCTTTCATTCTCTGCTTTATTCTTAAATATAAATCAGCAGCAGAAGATTGCCATAAATTGAGGAAAACTTCCAAAATGAAAGCCAAAAATCAAAACAAACAGAAAAAGAGGAAATGGTAAAAAATAATATGCACATATAATATGTGCAGAAAACATAAAAAATGTAATGACATGATATAAATAAAAATGATACTGTATCCATAAAAAAAGAACAGGTTGTTATGGAACAGAAATAAACTGAGAATGCAAAAGAACTCTTGAAAAGGAAAAATTTAATAGCTGAATATCAAAAACCTAATCATTAGAGTATACATTTAAGTAAATCTGCTCAAAAGCAGAATAAAAAAGCAAAGAGAAAAGAAAAGGAGAGAAAACCAGAGAACAAAGCCATATCTAATATAAGATTAACAAGTTTCAGAAAGAGAACTGAAAAAAATAGATAGATGAAATTATCAAAAAAATAATTGAAGAAAATTTCCCAGAGTGTAAGAACAAACCAGAATCTGCATATTCAAACTGCTTACTGAAGCCTAGCATAATTCATTTAAAAGGACCCACACTTAAGCATATTACATTGAAATATCATGACTCCAGAGATGATGAAAACTGCTTAAAATTTCTAATGATAAAAAATCAGGTCAGGCACAAAGGAGCAAAAGGTCTGAAACTAATCAAGATAGTATCAGACCTCCCAACTGGAAAATGATGGCACAATTCCTCCAAAATTCTTAGGGAAAGGATTTCTCAGCTAAATTCCATTCTTAACAAACTATTGGTCCAGCAGGAGGGTAGAATAAAGACTTGTTCAGAAAAAAATGCAAAACAACTCATCTTTCTTATTCACCCTTTCTTAGGGAGCTCCTGGAAGATGTCCTAGAGCAAAATGAGGGATTTACCAAGAAAGAGGAAGACAAGGATCTGAGAACCAGAGGTGCAACAACAAATGTGATGTGGGGATCCTACAATGTCAAATATGCGAGAGGCCTGGAGAACATATGTTTGAATACTCAGGGAAAGATACTGATGTGCACGTGGCAGTGCTGATGGACTGTTTAGAAAACGATGCAAGTAAAAATACAAGGCAATTAATATCACCGGAAAAAGTTTTTCAAGAAAAGAAACATAAGCATAGCCTATTTCTTGCCTTTGCAATAAACATTATTTATACAGTTTTAAACGCTGAACTTTTGCTTTAAGTAAAAATTATGACAAAGCTATACTGGGAGAATGGGGGTAGAATGTGTGTGGGGACATGAGAGAGAAAAATTCTCAACTGCCATCCCAGGAATTTCATAGGAGATGTCTAAAGTTCAGACACCAGAGAAATATATGTATGTTATTTAAAAACATGGATGTAAAGAGTGTCATCAGAAGATGAGAAGTGATTGCCACTAGAGGTAAGAATGAGGAGTGGTGGATGAGCTGCTATTTTTAAACAGATTTTTAAGTATACATATGCATTCTTTTCATAAAAAATAACTCCATGTTGTCCTATAATAACAAAGGATTAAAAATTTTGATATAACCAATATAAGATTTGTTATCAGCCATCCATATCACAAAACATCTGTATCCAAAAGAAAGAATGTTCATGATATATTGTTGAGGGGAAAATAAAAGTAGGCTAGAGCAGTAGATTTTGTATAGTCCCATTTTTGTAAAACACGGACACATATAGACACACACACAGTGGGTATATGCTGTAGATACAAAAATGAATAGTCTCTACCCTCAACTTCTAGTCCAGTATGGAGGCACACATATAAGCTGACAGTTTTGATATGATATGTTTGTCAATAGCATGCAGGGATTCTCAAACTTGAGCATGCATCAGAATTACCTGGAGGGCTTGTTTCAACAAAGATTTCAGGGTTCCACCCAGAGTTTCTGATTAACATGTCTGGGGCAGGGCCTAAGAATTCGTTTTTCTAACACAGTCCCAGGAGATGCTGATGCTACTGGCCTGGGACCACACTTCTAACACCACTGATACTTTTATGTGTAGGGTTCTCTGACATGCTTGGACCAGCAAAGGTGTCAAAGGCTTCCTGGAGAAGATGCTCCCAAGTTGCATCTTAAATGGTTCTTAAATGGTCTCCGAAGTTCTCACCAAGTTGGAAAACCATTTTCAACTGCTCACAAAGCTTACCAGAAATTCCAGATTTACCAATGACAAGACTGTACATACTAACTACCAGCATCATGTTTCCCTGCTTTGGAACACAATTCTCTAGTCAATACTGGTTATTTCAGACAAATCAGCAGCTCTGCTTGGCATTTTTCTATGTCTTTAATTACCAAAATGGAGAAACGAAAGAATTATTACTTAAGAATTGTAGTTTGATAACCAAAATCTTCTGAGCTAGGGATGACTGGGAGGGACCCAAGTGTGTTTGGGTCCTGTTTCAGTCTAATAAACAGAGGACACAAGACTCGCCAGCTGGTTAAGAGAGAGTCAGGACTACTCCTTGCTGTGACTCTGCTCCCTGTCAGATGTTGTTCCTCTGTTCATTTCTCCAGAGCAGAGGGAACAGTGGAAAGTGGAGAAGGACCAACATTAGTGACTTCCTACCAGAGCCCAGACACTATCTTATGCCCTTGATAGTCCCTGCAATGGTAAGGACATCCCTAGGTGTTTAGAATGGGAAGAATGCATCAAAAAAAGCAATCTCTGCTCACATGTTGGTCAGCTAGTTTCTCCTCACTGATTTTTTCACGTTTTATTTTTGTTTCCTAAGGACGAAAATAAAGGAGACATATGATTTGAAATTCAGACAGTATATAATACATCACACAGAAAGTCATTTACTGAGCACAGACTAGGTTGAAGGCACTGTGGTGAGCATTGCCAAGGATAGAGAGATGACCGAGTCATCTTCCAGATAACATAGCACATGTCCATGAGCAAACATGTCATTAGTGGAAATACCACTCCCTGAACTCAAAGTGCATAAGCAGAGGCTGACTGATGAAATGTCTTTGATTTAAGAATCCACAGCCTGGTTCCTCATGGCTGCCCTGTCTCTCACTAGCTGAGTGATCTTGGATAAGCCCCCTTTTCCTTATCTGTAATCAGGAGACAGAAAGATCCCCTTTCCTTGCTTCACAGGGTAGGCATCGAAATCCAATGACTTCAAAAACAAGAAAATAGTTTAGAAAATAAAGGTCCTATGCAAATGTATTATGACATTATTGCCAATTTTATCTGCCAGGAATTTTCAACATTATTTTCAAGATTAGAATGGCATATGAAGCTCTTCATGAGCTGATTTCTGAAAACTTCTCCAGTTTCACCACAGTGTTTCATGAACTTGCCTGCTTCTCACTGGACTGTGTGCCTAGCACAGAGCATGGCCTTGAATTGGTACTGAGTAAAAATTGTTAAATAAGTGGGTAAGCAATGTTGTAGAAGCTGTATGAGAGAACTGAAGAATACATTTAGAGCATCCAGACTCATAAAAATGTATAGATTGAAAAAACATCTTCTAATATCCCTTTATCTAACTCAAAGGATCTATAATCTGATCAAGTTTTAGAGAGATGAATGCTAAAGACTGGATGTCATGCTAGAAGCTATCAGTTGACTCACTGGGAAAGGAAAAACTCTAGATGGAGATACAATGAAGCCTGTAGTTGGCCACGTCTAGCATAAATTAAAAGCTAACCTCCTTCTCTAGAAAGATGCCAACTTCTTTGCTTCTGATTCTGTGAGAAGTAGAAAGTCAATTCCAGTTACCTGAAACATTGGTATGAACTACTCTAGTAAAACTAACCTAAAGAAAATTTGTATTGAGAAATTATCGGAAACACTATTTTCCACAGTTGTTAAGATGCCAAACTGCACCCATTATAGAACCTCCTAGAGAGTGAAAGTAAACAGCACTTAAGTGAAATATAATTCTCTTGGCATCTCTCTTGCGTGGGACCCTGACCTCTTTGGAATGCGTAAGTCAAGATCAGAAGGCTATTTTCTATCATAATATCTTCATTTTCAAATCATTTTCCTTCAATCTTCATAAAATAATTTTTATGGAGCATCAGGCTGTGCTTTAAAAACTTGACAAGGCCAAGAAATCTAAACCACAGTCCCCTTCACACTTCAGCCAAAGCTATTGAAAACAGAAAGTAAGATCCTTTTTGGTTTAGGGATTCTTGATGGGGGTAGGTTAGGGAAGGGGAGAGATGCTTAGGAACTACAGAGGGCCCTGGGTTTCTGGCCATGGTCAGGACTTCTAAGAAGTCCTGCCTTGTACTCTGCAACACGTTCTTGCAGACAGAAGGCAGAGCCCTCCCAATTCCAGGCTGAATGAACTGATAGAGCCATCACTCTTTAAGGCCAAGTTGGATAACATTGCCTTAACCTGTCCCAGAAACTGTTTGAATTAACAAGGATAGCTCTGTTTTTGGCTTTGCTCGGCTTTATCTTGGTCTGGCCAAGACACTTGGATCTTATAATTCAAAAGTATACCAGTAAGTGTGCTGGAATAAAACCAAGTTGGTGCTCTAAAGACTTCAGAAATTGAGACTTCAAGGAAGAGAAATCTTGAGTAATCATAATTGTGATACTATCGATGTCAGAAATCACAGAAGGAAGCTATAGAAAGCCAGTTATTTAAAGAGAAAAGAAGAAAAAGGAACGATCTAAAACACAGTAGGAGACCATTTTGACTTTCCTTATCAGTCCTATGTGTGAAAAAATGAGGGTTGCATTCCCCAGGAGGCTGATGAAAGAGGAAGAGCCAAGTTGTTTCCACTCAAATTTTTGAGTCTAAAATTCCATGAAAGAAGTACATTTTTGGATTGGCAGTCACATTCTGTTGGTGAAAGTCAAAAGAGGGATCCTAAAAGGGGTAGTGTCAAAAAGCCCACTGAGTCGGGTCCCTTGTTGGGTGGTATTAGGATAATGCCAAGCTGAGTACAAATTGGAGGTTCCCATCAGATGACAGATCTGCTTCTGGAAACAGAAGAAAAAAAAAGATAGGAAATTGTTCTTGGTTGATTTAGAAAAAAAAAAAAAAAGCACCTCATACTTTTTCCCCTAGTCTACATCATTGCTCAATAAATCCTGAGGTGAGTTATTTCACAACACAGATAGATTGCCTCTTGGACATGTATGGAGTAAAACCAATCTAGTCAACTTTGAACTATGTCATGCTAATGAAAGCAGACAGTGATGTGGATAATCCAAAAGAGTGCAAAATCAGAAAGTCCCTTATTTGGGTTTATAAAATATACTGTATTATTTGACAGGCATCGGGTTTACCTTTGTGCTTGTGTTTTACTTGCAGAAATGTGAATATTAATGTGTAGCCTCTAAGTACACATCAACTGGCAGAGGAGACAACTGAGGTAGGAGGAATAAATCAGTTTAGAATGGAACATTTCTGCAGATAAATTCCAGGTGGCAAATTTAGAGCTGACTAATCATTCCATTATAAAGGGGAATGGACATCAACTCATCTGAAAGGGGAAACTGCAGCTGATGTTTCTTCACCTGACCCAGGTCACTCCATTAGAAGTCCCTTACCTCTGACCCTGAGGTCCTTTCCACTCAGTACCACTTACCTGCTCCATGCATCTGCACATTAGTACTTAGAGTGCACTGGAAGAACATAAATGAGATGACAAAAAGTTCTAATAAACTGATGAGTGAGACACCATCAAAGGGCTGTTTAGTGAAATTAAAATGCTTGAAGACTGAGATGGGCATCAAAGGGCTTACCTTGCCAAAGTGTGTCCTCAGAGATCATGGCCAGAGAAAGAACCTATTTGATGAAGGATACTGGCATTTGTCTCAATTTAAAATTGTTTAGCTCTTCACATGGTGTTTCCTGCAATGTTTTTTGGGTGCTCTTAGTAAATAGGACAGCTACGTGTGCAAGCTCTAGGATTAAATCTGTGTTGGGATCCCACCTTGAGCACATTTTCTTCTCTATGGTTCCTCCCCCTGCTGGCTTAGACAAGTAACATAATCTTCCCGAGGCTCACTTTCCTTACCTGTAAAATAAAGCTAATAATTGTACCCGCCTCATAGGGTTATTGAGACTATCAAATGAGATGATGTACGAAATACACAGCCCAGGGCCTGCAATATAGTAAGTGTTCAACAAATATTTATTATCATTAAAATAATAATCATAGGTCCACACACCTTTGTTCAACCTTCAGGATTGAGCAAACCCACATTCTCTCATATTTCCTTAAGATTTGGTGTCCACGTTGCTTTTTGCTTCTCTTTCTACTCAGTAGCTCGTGAAAAAAAAGTACGTCTTTTATCTTGTTTTCTCTGCCTAGTTACTGCCAGACAAGGACTCTCACGATAAAAAACAAGTTTAAAATTTCCATTTACTTTAAACAGTGAGTCATAAAATTAATCAATTATAGTACATGAGGCTATAATGTTCCTGGGTGGTCTGAAGGTAAAAATCGGAAACATAATTTGATGAGGAACAATAAGATTTTATCAAATACAGTTCTACTTTCTGGGAACGTGAAAGGATATACCTGTGGGTATTTTGCCCTTGGTATAGTCTCTGCTTTCTAATCCGTGTTCTTGCTGCCCTTCCATGGACAGCCTGGCCCCATCCTGGCCCCATCATCTCTAATATGGGCTGTTGTAATAACCAGCTATGACCCTAACTGGGCTCCTTGGTACCCTTGGTACCCTTTCATAAAACATCATTTTCTGCCACAAAGCTCACTTTTTTTTTCTTTTTTTCAGTACGCGGGCCTCTCACCGCTGCGGCCCCTCCCATTTGTGGAGCACAGGCCCCGGACGCGCAGGCCCAGCGGCCACGGCTTACAGGCCCAGCCGCTCCGCGGCATGTGGGATCTTCCCGGACCGGGGCACGAACCCGTGTTCCCTGCATCGGCAGGCGGACTCCCAACCACTGCGCCACCAAGGAAGCCCAAAGCTCACTTTTTGAAAATATAAACATCAGGGTTAGAAATTCTTGATCTGGCATACAAGGCTCTTTCTCAACTAGTGCCTAACTTCACTCCCAGGATATCTCCTCAATATTTTCCATTAAAAGAAAGTTCTACCAACACCAAACTTCTCTCCAGCACACTTCATACCTTCCTGACACTGTGTTTTTCCTCAAGCTATTACCTCTGCCTGGGAAGTCCTTTCTCATCTTCCCTCCTAAAAAATTCAGAATAACCTTCATGAAACCATTCATATTTATATTCTATTGAGTACATACTGGGTGTTAGGGACTGTTCTAAGCACTTACAACATAAACATTAATTCAATCTCCACTAAATCCGATGAGGTGGTACTATTATCATCTCTATTTACAGAAGAGAAAAGCGAGGCACATAGAGGTTAAGTAATACGTCCACAGTCACACTAATGGTAAGTAGGAGCTATTTCTGATCAGTTAGATTTAATTCTGTCCTCTTTTCTAGTATAGGATCTTGTTTATACTGCCATTTTGGTGCTGGTTACAGTCTGATGTGTTATAAGCTCCTTTTCTTGTTTACCTTTGGATTCTCAGTGTCTAGCACTGTACCTTACATGTAGTCACTAGTGCTTATCTAGGGGTTACCAACTACATGAATCCAAGAAAGAAAAATGTAGTTATGCTCTCTACAGATTACCCTAACATCATGTATGCTATTACATCTTTAGTTGGTTGCAAAAATGGATATAGTGGCAACTGATAGAAATAAGCGTGGGTAGATGAGAGGAAATAAAAAGTTTCAGAGATGGTATACTTTTGTAAAAATAGATGCTTCAACCTAAGCAATAACCCAATGCCTTACACACTCCTAAATCCTTAAGAGTTCCTGAAGCATACAAGGAGAAATTGAAAACATAAAGCATAGCTTTTTAAAGCCCAAACCTTTTTTTAAAAAAGTCCTTTTTTCATTTCTATACATTAGGTTTTATTTTAAGCTATACATATTAGGGAGAGTTAAGAGCCTCTTAAAACAGCTTCGTTTAGTTTTGACAGTAACTATTCTGCAAAAACTTTGTACTACCTCATTTCTCCAGGACTCACTTCTCCAGTTAGGTGTCACAAGAAAACAGATAATGTATATTTCATGCCCTCCATGGACATCATTTATCTTGACCAAAGTTTTTTCTTTTTAATTTTTATTGGAGTATAGTTGCTTTACAATGTTGTGTTAGTTTCTGCTGTACAGCAAAGTGAATCAGCTATACATATACATATATCCCACTTTTTAAAATTTTCTTCCTGTTTAGGTCACCACAGAGCACTGAGTAGTAGCATTCCCTGTGCTATACAGTGGGTTCTCATTAGTTATCTATTTTATACATAGTATCAGTAGTGTATATATGTCAATCCCCATCTCCCAATTCATCCCACCTCCCCTTTCCCCCTTGGTATCCATACGTTTGTTGTCTATGTCAGTGTCTCTATTTCTGCTTTGGAAATAAGATCATCTATATCATTTTTTTTAGATTCCACATACATGCATTAATATACGATATTTGTTTTTCTCTTTCTGACTTACTTCACTCTGTATGACAGTCTCTAGGTCTGCCCATGTCTCCACAAATGGCCCAATTTTGTTCCTTTTTATGGCTGAGTGATATTCCATTGAATATATGTTGACCAAAGTTTAGGTGAAGTGTTACTACGGGAGAATTACTATGAATAAGTTACTATACTATTATAGAAATCCTTCAGACATTTCCAAAGACATCTCAGGATCCATTCAGCCTTTAAGAAAGGTGTGTGGCAATGAGCAACTGTGTCCTTATTTCAAAGAAGAAAAACTAAATCATGGGACATTTAGCTCATGATATCACTGTTTCTGATTTCCAAGTTAATGTTTACTGAGCACAGTGTTACAGATACAAAAAAGCATAAAACTGCCCTTTGCTCTCAAGAAAGCTCACTTCTAGCTGGTCAGGAAGACATCTACTCAAATAGCTACTCCGTTCTACAATCTGGCCCATACTCAAGAAATATGAGAGCCCGAGGAAAGAAGGAATCACTCTGCCTACATGTGGGCAGAGCAGGGAGGGTTCATGGAAGAGGTGCCACTTCTGAGCCTCAAAGAAGCACCAGATTTGGCCTGGTGAGTTGGTTTGGAGGAGGCAAAGTGGGGACCACAATTACAGGTGGAATGAAAGGCATTTACAAACATAAAGGCAAGAAGAGAAGCTTAAAATATCGTTTTGTTGGAGCATGGGGTGTTTAATGACATAAAAGGAGGAGAGAGAGGGGAAGAGAGAGAATAATAATAAGATTTTCCTACTTCATATAAGGAAGGCAGAGGCTATAGCTATGAATCTTATGCGTGAATATTAAGAAGGAAGATGTCAGAGGTCTGTAGGAATTAAATACAATTAAATGATTTATTACAAAGTCAGAATATGTTGTTTGATAGCATTTCATACAATGATGATTCATTTTTTTAAGGAAAACCATAAGGCCTTCCTAAATGGTCCACAAGTCATCAGTATTTGAAAAATTAGTACCCAGGTTTGGTTCAAAACTTTAGAAGATGAATTATCTTCGGCAAAAATAAGTTTATATTAAGCCTTGATCACACTTAGAATATTCAGTTCTTTATATTTGGACATTAATTTAAAAAATAATGCTGCTTGAGAACCTATTATTAACCAAGGACATTCTTAGAACTGATTTTAAGAAATTAAGAAAATACAAAAATGAAAAAAGTTCCAAATGAAATGAAATAATTAACCTTATTATTAATGTAAAATTATATGTAGCCTCTCTATAATAAGGAATTCAGCAAGTTAAAAAAAAGAAAAAGACTTCACTGAACACTGAGAGTAAACAAATGATATATTTATCAGAGAACAAATTCACCTTGGAAATCAAGAAAGCACACCTGTGAAAATAATCAGGCAATAGCAAATCTTATTGAACAGGGTTGCCGAGAGGCAATGATATGAAACCTAACACAAGATTAGGAAATGTCTTCCTCGTTTTTGTAGTACTGCATTTTCTATTGGTATGGGTACACAAGGTTGCAAGGGATTACCGGCAAAAAGGAGCTTTCAGAACCCTGTGTTGACAATAGAAAGAATAGGTCAGTTGAATGCACAGCAAAGCCCACTCACACTGAACCTCTGGTCAGAGCAAGAGACCACTTTACATCATGCCACCTGGATTGGGGATTGGAGATAAAATCCCTAGACTATGCAATGGTTCAATTCCTAAAATTGGTGATCCATAATCAATAGTTGTGTCAGTTTTCAAAATACGGAGAATTTTTAAAATTAAAAAATCCTCAGATATGTTGTAAATCATCTTAGACGAAAATAAATTTGGATTATACGTAAGGTCTTTATGTTTCAATTCCCTTATCTCTGTATGTGTTTGTGTGTGTGTATGGAGGGGGAGGAATATTTTTCCTCATAAAATTATTGTAAGGATTAAATGAGGTAATGTAATAATTGGCACAGTGCCCAATACAAAGCTAAGGATTTGTTAAATAAATTAAGAATAAAGCCCTAACATTTATATACCCACTGTATGTTTGGTTAAGAGATTATTTCCAATATTTAATGTATTAAATAATGGCTGAAGCACCACAAACAGGTAAAACAGAAATGTTGACCCTGATTTCTTAAGAGTTACACAGTCCTCATTAAATGAAAAAAACTGTGACTCAGGATAGCTCAATAGTAACACTGATCGATTCAATTTTAAAAGAAAGCAACTTCCCTTTAGGCTTAAATTTACCACCCATAGCCTTAATGACCAACAGTTTCCCAAATGTGATATGCTGATGGACTTCCAGGTCCTTGGGGAATTACTGCCATCCTCAATCATCTGTCCTTTAATCTAGCTTAGAACTCAGTTTCATTTGATTATTAGCAGTCTGAGCTTAAGTGAGTTTAGAAAATTGCATATTGACCCAGAGAAAATTTATACTTTTTGCAGTCAAATGCTTTAATGCAAAAGAGATTGGATTACAAATTTCATTCAAAGGAGTTTTAAAAACAAAGAAAGAGATTTGGGTTTTCACTCCAATTTGAGGAATTTTAGAAAAGGTTGAAGCATAAGGCAATAGGTCTGTTGTCATTTGATATTCTCTATGATGATTCATCGATGTTTAATCATCAATGGAAAATAATTTGCCAGTACAACCATGAACACAACAAAACTGATATTATTTTGAAGTTATACTGAAATACTGACCAGAGTCCTATGGAAACTACTTTTTCAGGAAGGAAAAAACATTAATTTTAGGAGATTTATAGTTAAGTCTTTTTAGCTTTGGTTAAATAACATTATTCAGGGAAAGTATTACCAGGACCTCAGCGCAGTGCTTTTCACATTTTTAGATTTAGTCAATTATTTACCCAGCATTCAGGACAATCATTATCTATGATCTAACATTCAAACATGGGAATGTCAAACCTCTTAGAATTCCTTTAACCTTTAGCAACTGAATAAGAATGTTTGTTATTTCTGAAAAAGGAGATACTAGATTTTTCTCACCATTTGCTAGTCACACTTTTCATAAATTTGTCTTCCATAAATATGTATATGTTTATTTAATCATTTATTTTCCCCATATATAGGCTAATACTAATAACAGTTACAGTATCTTTCATCTTATATATATATGCTTTTAGATTCAGAGTCTTGCTTGATATTTTCAATCAACCTTTGACATATATTTTTAATATCCTTAACCTATTAAATATCAAGTACATGAAATATTACCTCAACTTTACTCATAAGGAAAATGAGATACTGAGAAGCTAAGTGACTATGAGTACTAAATATGAATTACCAAAATATAAAATGGCAATAAAAAGTCACCTTCCAGTGACAGTTCATAGTGTGCAGTTGAACACATACATCAGCGAATTGCAGTGAATTCCATACAAAGACATATTTGTTTACATGACAATAAAAAATGTTTACCAGAACGTTAACTTCTCTCACTAGTGTATCCTGTAAATAGCTACCTCTTCTAAAATACTTTTTTATAATCTTTCTTTGCATTTATTTGTTAAAATGTCTGCATCCCTCACTGGAAGAAGTGCTTTAAGGAAATGCCAATGTTCTTCATTGTTGCGGGGTTTTTAGTCCGTAGGAGATGTTTAATAAATCTTGTGATGTAAATAGATGAAATGCTGATTTGTCTACTATGTGAGCTGATTTCTTAGGATAGAAGCTTATATGTTCGGTTAACAACCTGATAGACCAAAGCGCTTAGACCATGACAGTTTCTAGTCATGAAATACCATGTTTATGTTCACATGAATACAATGAGAGGTGGCAATTTTAGCGGCATGTAAAAATGGGCTTGCTCTCTGGCCAAAGATTCTTATCTCTGTCTCTGATTCTTGCCACCTAAGACAGGTTTTAACCCATGTTAATGATCACATCATTTGGAAGGAAATCTGGGAGCCTGGGCTTTACTCAGAGCCCTGCCACCTTAGTTCCTGGTGGGGCCTGCCATGGTTTGCTTTTTTTTTTTTCTTGCGGTACGCGGGCCTCTCACTGCTGTGGCCTCTCCCGTTGTGGAGCACAGGCTCCGGACGCGCAGGGTCAGCGGCCATGGCTCACGGGCCCAGCCGCTCCGCGGCATGTGGGATCTTCCCAGACCGGGGCACGAACCTGTGTCCCCTGCATCGGCAGGCGGACTCTCAACCACTGCGCCACCAGGGAAGCCCCATGGTTTGCTTTTTGAGGTTGTCATCTGTGAGGAGTGAGCAAGCAGCAGCATTGGTCATGCAACTTAAATGAGTACCCAGTAATCAATAAGAGCAATCAGTAAGAAGACTAAAATAAATAAATGAATGAATAAATAGATAAAAGATTTTTTTAAAAAACCTCTGTAATCACAATGTGATACTATCATAATAAATAAGTCTCATCACATCTCACCTCTATCTGCTATCACCAGCAGTTTTCAAAAATAATTGTCATGTTAAACCAAGGGTGCTGGATTTCATAAGGTAGTCAGTGCTATTTCTCTGCATTTCCTCCCATCAGGAACAATTTGCAGCAAGCGCCTAGCCTTAGGGAATTCAACAGAAGTGACCCATGACTTGCAGCTTTGTAGGCGCCTGCTAACCATAGTTTCACTTCCACAATCCCGTGGACTGCTGTCTGTCTCCAGCTCAGCCAGCCATTGTAGTCACAGCTGGTGGTGAAGACAGACAGGGAAAAGGAGGTTTGATGGAGGGCTAGAAGCAAGATCCAAAGTCAGGCACTCGTTAAGATATTTTTCCTTGCCAAAATGCAACTCATTTCATTGCTTTTTCTTTCTAACTAGAAATATTTGTACACAGGTACCATGAAACAGTTTCAGAAAATATAGAATACTATAATGAAGAAAGTAGAAATCATCCATAACCCCACCACCGGCTCTGCTGACTATTTCTTCGGACTTTAAGGCATAATGCATACACAAAGTACAAAATGCAGCAGAAGGGAAAACCTAGAATAAGAGGGGGGATAAAATCTCTTTCTTTTTCTCTCATAGAGTTAAAAAAAAACTTAACGAAAAATCAAAGCAAAACAAGAACAAAACCTAACAAGAATGACAAGCATTACCAGAAATCTAGAAGATACACAAGACAAAGTTTTCCAAAGGAGGGGAAAAAAAAAGACAGTGATCAAATCAGCTTGTGCCAAAGAACCATGGCACTGAAAAGCATTAAGTAGCAGAGTCAAGAGCTCTGAGGAAGAACAAAGAGAGACACAGAGGGAACAGTGTGAGCAGGTACCGGAAGGAGAGAGGACAGATGAGCACAAGAGTCAGAAGGCAGCAGGGATGGCAAAAGGGCGTCACCACAAGAAGAAAAGCAACATAAGACTAAAGATGCCCACCTGCCACATCTCACCCTCGAAGACCACCTGTGTAAGTTTGTGATCTGCCCGATTCTTTTGTTTTATTTTTGTTAAACAATAGAAATATTTTTAGACGGTACAAGTGAAAGAAAAAGACTTCCAGTTATATTCACTATTTCTAACTCAAAAAAAATCACTCAGTACTACAAAAGAGAGAAAAAAAGAAAACTAATGAAGGTAACTTAGCTACACATTTTAGCTGGAATTTTTTCAGTGTAAGAAATAAGACATTCTAAAAGAAGGTCACCTTCTTATCACGTTTCCATATCTTATTTCATTGGCAGCTCTTTCCACATAGAGGAGAACCAAGTGTGCAAGAGATACCTGAGAAAAAACTGACTTGGTAGAGAATTGTGGGGGTGTGTGTGTGAGAGAGAGAGACAAAGACAGAGAGAGAGACAAAGAGACAGAGAGAAGACAGAATTTGAGATAGATTTCCCTCTATGAAATGAAGAGCTACAAAAAATCAGGTGGATTTGCCTTGAATTTTATTTTTTTTACCAAAATGTGATTTTCATTTTATTTGGATCCATCTAGCTTCTGATTAAAAAAACAAAAGTCAGCAAATTTTGATGTTTGAGCTCTTCATCCATTTTAGAGTGGAGGAAATAAAGCCTGGAGACTATGGGAAGTGACTTATCCAAGTTTATCCAGTTAGTTAGTGAGTTGCAGCGTTCACCTGCTTTTGTTTCTGGGGTTCGCTAAGTGGCATCAGCTACAGGTGATCCAGCACCTGTTCTTTCAGAAATGAGGTAAGTTAAGGGCCCTACTAAGATGGGAGATTGAGAAAGCTGCCCTTAGCAGGAGAGGGGCTACCAGGGCTGTGATGCTGATCTGTGTGTGTCTGTCCTTTCCCATAAACTCTTAGCTAAAAGGATACTTCCCTAAGGAACAGGTCTTTGAATCCAGGGCAGAGGGGATTGTGCTTAATTCTGCCAAGAGGTTTCACAAGACTCCTATGAGAAGGAGGCTCAGAAAACAATCCTTCTAAGTGTGAAATCAGCTCCAGGCAGATTCCAGTAGTTGCAAGAAGGCTTTTGAGTATTGTCTTCAAGTATTTACAAAATTGACATTCTCATCAACAAATATTTGTTGAAGACCTAATATATACCTAGTACTCTGCACAGAGAGACGTAAGACAGTCTTGAGGGGCTTCCAATCTTGCCAATCTCATTGGCC
The DNA here is from genome assembly GCF_025265405.1 of Mesoplodon densirostris. NCBI lineage: Eukaryota > Metazoa > Chordata > Mammalia > Artiodactyla > Ziphiidae > Mesoplodon > Mesoplodon densirostris. The sequence goes on along the minus strand of NC_082662.1, from coordinate 68,326,094 downwards.
AGCCAGAATCATATGTAAAGGATAAGGAAAAGCCAAAACAGTCTGAACAAAGTAAGATTCAGGACAGGAAAAATAAATGGCTGAGAAATTCAGAGGAGGGAGAGACAAATAGGGCTGTTAGAAACAGCTGCATGAAAGAGTTGACTCTTGGGGTGTGCCTGAATGGATTTATATGACAAGGATACAGAAGGAAGGGCATTTCAGTTGGGGGAACAGTACCAGCAAAGATACAAAGCTCAGAGCATGTTGGAGGATAATGAGCAGATTCATTTGCTTGGGCTAGAGAATATTTGTAAGGACTAGCTGGTGACAAACTTGGAGAGAAGGTAGGGCAAAATTCTTAGGACAAGAATCCAGATGAAAGATACTATTGGCATGAGGAATCATCAAAAATTTGTGGGTAGGGCTTCCTTGGTGGCGCAGTGGTTGAGAGTCCACCTGCCGATGAAGGGGACACGGGCTCATGCCCCGGTCAGGGAAGATCTCACATGCCGTGGAGCGGCTGGGCCCGTGAGCCATGGCCGCTGAGCCTGCGCGTCTGGAGCCTGTGCTCCACAATGGGAGAGGCCACACTGTGAGAGGCCCACGTACCGCAAAAAAAAAAAAAAAAAAAAAAAAAAAAAAAAAAAATTGTAGGTAGGTGAATGAAATGCAAAGGTGATTTAAGATGACTAACGTGTTAGAAGTATAAAATGTGGATTGAAGGGCAAAAGATGGGAAGGAGAAAATAGATGGAGAAAATTTTAGTAGTTTCAACATGAGATGATGGGAACCTTGAAATAGAAATAAAGCATGTAATCAATATTACAAAGTAAGAGATGGTGGACTTGGTAATGCAATCAGAGTTTGGTTGGAAAGATGAGCCAAGTTTTAGACAGATTAATTTGCCTATGGAAATTGCATACCTAGTTTAAGAGACTAATGTTTAGAAGTGATGTCAGAGGTGGAGATAACATGTAACCATGATGGTTGACGCTATGGGACTGAATGAGTTCTCTCGGGGAGGGAATGTTTCATTTATGCTTAATGTATCAAGGGAACAGAAGAAAAAGACCAGTGTCACAGCTTCTTGGAAGTACAGTAGCAACTGACCAAGTCTGCCAACTTCCACCTGGATTCCCTTGAACAGCCTCTGCTTCCTGATGCTTCCTGATGACCCAAGAATGATGACAGTGGCCAGGGGTCCGGAAAGAATCCCACAGTCCATCACTGTGAAAGTGAAACCTGAGTAGCTGGAAACCCTGGTGACTTAGCCAATGCCTTCCAGAGCTCAAGCGTCTCAAAATTCCATTCTGGAGAACATGCTGATTACATATCGAGGGCCCCTATGCTGTTTTCAATATGATACATGTAAGAACTTTTTTTAAAGGAGGGAAAAATCAAAGTCTGAAAGATTCCTTTATATGTAATAAAATGTCAGTGAAGGAAATGTGATATTAGCTTGGAATTATTCTCTTGATTTTATAACATGGATGTAAAATATTTAATAATAATAACAAATATTTACTAATGCTTACCATGTACCAGGCACTAGCTATGACATTTATAAATATTATTTAGTTTGATTCTAACAAAAGTACAGAGAGCAGATATTATTATTCCAACCTTACTTTACACGTGGGAAAACTGAAGCACAGAGAGTTTACTCGTGGCCTAAGTCACGTGGGTAGGCTGTTGGGGACAGTCGTGTGCTATAATCTATAGCAAAGAACGAACATCTACCCCCATTCATCATTATAACCCAAATCTGGGCGAACCTCTTCTAACGTGAAAATCTAGTAAAATTAGTCTATAGTTATAGACAAAACAGATGAGTCAAACACATACAGACACACACACATTTGTGAGAGGGGAAGGGCTAATGGGTATTTTAACTATATCAATGACATAATCCAAGAAACTTTTTTTATAAAGCTACCCTTAGTAAGAGCTCACATTTGCAGTTCATTTAACAAAAAGGCATTAAGTTACAGTTTCTGCTTGGACTGATGGTTGCATTTCAAAACCCATAATAGAGATGGACCTTGGTTTCACTAATGCCTCCACATACACGGTTTCAAGCAAAATGTAGTCCATTTACAAGAAGTACATAAACGTTGTTAAACTAAATTAGATGTAATTGTCACACTTTCATTAGCTATTAACATTATGTAAAGATAAACTAATGCATAATGAGTTATTTCATTGTCACATAATTATAATTTTAATGATTACATTATGACAACTATAGTACAGTGCATATTTTCAATTTTCCCATTAGTGGGCAATTATTTATAAGGTTTTCTATTACAATCTGTCCATAGAGACCACGTTATTAATGCCTTCATTTTCCTATAGTGAAGACCACAGTGTTGAAATCAATATGACGGCCACAGGGTGGACTGCAAAGTAACATATAAAGAACAACAAAACTACAGCCATGAAGTCAGCTCATTCAATACACACCTGAGGAAATTTCAAGATGCAGAAAAATAATATATTAATATTCTTATAAGAAGTTCTAGTTCATAAGGTTTTCTCAAGTATATTTCCTTCAATTTTTGGTGCCTTAATTCTCCAACTCTCTCCTAAGACAGTTTCCATGGTATGAAATATTCAATAGCCTAATCTCTGAAAAATGTCTTAAACAGTGTTCACCATTCAGCGAATTAAATTAATAGCCCACAAAGCCATTTTGAGAAATTTTTTGAATTGTTCAATCTCGGGGTTGTACGTCAAGAAGTAAAATGCTGATGCACTGTATGATCCACCCCCAAAGATGATGAAGAGTGGGGGACATTTACTAGAACAAAGGCCAAGGGCAACGTGATTGGGCAGTGATTATGGCAACAGTAATTGTGGGTCCTGAAAACTAGTAATAATAACAATAATAAGAGCATCTAATAAACTTTTTGCTTCTAACCCCTACCTCTGAGAACTCACTCATTATTCTTTTTGTGAAGATTGAGACTATCTGGGGGACTTGGAGAGATACCTAGCAGTTTGCAAAGAGATTTAAAAATGTAGTCTGCTAACCACCTGGCCTTAGCTGGTGTGTGACTTGTTCTTGAGGCCTTGTATGGAAGCATCAAGCTCTTCAGGGCTTCCCTGTAGCCCTGTGAAACCATATATGTCTCCCCCAACTACACTGGGGCTGTCCCAATTATCTGTGACTCCCTGGCATCTTGGACTCTACAAGGTTTGTGGAAGAAATTAATGAACTAGTTAGGTTTAAGCCCCACATTTCAAAGTACCTCATAGCTTATATAATCTACTTGATGGTAAAACTAAACAGATTTTAACATGGCCCTGTGTCCCTCCCTGAGTAAAGCTGTTGGTTAAAGTGTTCAATAAACATGTATCCGTATAGTTTGGTGATAAGATTTGATTGGTTTATTTTTTCCATTCAAATGGAGGAGAATCAAGAATCCTGGCACATAATAGGTCCCTGGTTCTTAAACATTTCTATGCATAAGACACACCTGGGGAACTGATTAAAATGCAGAGCCCCAGGTTCTATTCCCAGAGATTATGAATCTACAGGGCTAACAGGCTATGTTTTTGTCAACCCTCTCCAGAAGATTCTGAAACAGGTGCTCCATAGAATATATATGTGAACCAGTAAACATGGCACTGGTCTAAGATTCAGAAGACCCTGTGATCAAAGCTTCACTACAGTAAAAGGTGCAACCTTGAGAAAGTCACTAAAACTATCCTGGTCTCAGGTTTCCTCACCCATGAGATGTGTGTGTTGGGCTCATTTTGGAGTTTCCTTACTGAAATCTCTGGACAAGGGTACCATGAAGTTGGCAATAGAAATTCTTGAGTTGTGTATAAAATTTCAAAAGGTCATGTAGGAGTCATTTATTTGTCCAACACAAAGTCTTATTGACACATCCACTTTTTTGCTTTTCAGCTGAAACTATATCACCTCTGGTTATCAGAATTTTTAATGGCAGTTGTATTTGTCTCAGATTTATAAAAATGGAGAAATAAATACTACTGATCTGTGTCCTTTTTGTAGATCACATCTTTCAAAGCATAAAGCCCACAGGGGTAAAATTGCATAAATGTTGGGATGCAGTGGGATAGACATTTCTAAGTTCCATTCCAACCCTAGGAGTTCTTGACTAATGTTGCTTCTTAAATTAAGGACCTAACAATTCCAAACAGACTCACTTTATCCACTCAATAACTGTGTCATGAGCATCTCCTATGTGCCAGGTGCTATTCGAGGGGGCAGAGGTACAGCACTGGGTAAAACACAGTCTTACTCTCATGGTGCTTACAGGTCTAGTGTGGGGCGGGGGTAGAAGAACAAGAGCCAAAAGATAATGTCTCAGGCCATGATAAGTGTGACATAAAGGACAATAGAGTTTGGTAGGCAGGTTGTGGTGGGGCGTCAGATGGAGGGTGTCGTCAAAGAAGGGCTCTCTGATAAGGCAACATTTGAATCAAGACCTAAAGGAGTTGGGGCTTCCCTGGTGGCGCAGTGGTTGAGAATCTGCCTGCCAATGCAGGGGACACGGGTTCGAGCCCTGGTCCGGGAAGATCCCACATGCCACGGGGCATCTAAGCCCGTGCGCCACAACTACTGAGCCTGCGCTGTAGGGCCCGCGAGCCACAACTACTGAGCCCACGTGCCACATCTACTGAAGCCCCCGCACCTAGAGCCCGTGCTCCGCAACAAGAGAAGCCACTGCAAGGAGAAGCCCGTGCACCGCAATGAAGAGCAGCCCCTGCTCGCCGCAGATAGAGAAAGCCCGGGCAGAGCAACAAAGATCCAATGCAACCAAAAATAAATAAAATAAAATAAATAAATTTTTAAAAAAAGATCTAAAGGAATTGAAGGTAAAAAATCATACAGGTCTCTGGGAGGACTCCAGACATATTGAGTTATAGAATACATACTTTTCAAAACAGGAAGATAATTCATCTTCTATATTATCATAAGCCTGATTTAAGCTAACATATTTATAAGCTCATGTTTTGGACAGACTCCAGGCTTACAGAAAAGCACATGATCATGACTCCTTAACAGGAATTGTAGAGGGCACAGGTGAAATCTCTAGCCCACTGATTATCTGACAGTGAGGTAAGCCTGGACTTTTGTACCATACTTATTTTTTGCCACTTCAAGAACACATCTTGGTTTGCCACACATCCCGGTGGTCAACATATTTTTTAGTTCACTCTGGGATTTGTTCTGTCTTGGCAGGGTTTCTCAGCTGCTTTCATTTCCTACCTACTGACAGCCTGATGAGCATGATTTATAAATATTAAAAATAAGGGGGAGAGACCCGGTGCAAAGAACCTGCCAACACATGCCAGAACCTCTGATGAGTTCCCGGTAAAACTAGAGAACATGTTTCAAACACCAGTGGATTCTCCACATCTAGGACAATGTCTGGTACCTAGTTAGCACCCAGGGAATATGTGCTTAAAGAATGAATGAAATGTTTGCAAGAGACTTGAACAACGCTCTACTTCCATGCTGCCTATCTCAAGCCAAAATAAAAGCTCTGCTTAAATAGAATAGCTTGGTGTGAGTATATGTGGGAGTATGTTAGTAAACAGGATGTTTTCTATCCTTTATGAGAAAGCATGGCAGCTGCTCGCTGAGCTACTAATAGACGAAGATGCTAGTTTTACATCCTTGAAAGCCCCTATTTGCATAGGCACTATATAGAAGGCAGAAGTTAGAAATGGAAACAGTATGTGATCACTTTTGCTAGAAAGTTCTGCCTGTGGTTTGTGATTTCTGGAAATGTGGATGTGCTGACAACAAAATTAACTCCTCCAAAGAACTGAGAATTGCCTTGTCTCATCATCCCTCTCCCTATAATATACATGACTTGACGAAATTAGACTGTTATTTTCATTGCGGTGATCTGCAAAATCATAGAATGATGTGTATTTTGGGAATGCCTAATTAACTCTAGTTAGTTCCACTGAGGTTTTAGCTACTAATATAAGCATTGCAAATATCACGGAGGTGTTCACATCTAGTTTTAGTAACCCAAAGAGATGCTCAAAGGACTTGAAAGAAAAATCTCTTTAGAAATCAGACAATAATGAGGATTCAAATCAAATGGTGAACCTATGGGATAAAATCAGACACTGATTTGCTAAAACTTGCTTTGCAGCAACCAGCAAGAAACATTTTTATAGTCGAAGCCAATATTAACAATCAAAACAGCAGAATTACAGGCATATATACACAAAGTCCATCCCTATTCACAGTTTTTATCACAAACATTAACTAATATTGATCAAGCTGTTTGCCACAAAAGTTTGCTTTAACATATACCAGCATACAAAGTGGGAGCCATGTTTCCTAGACAATTGCCAGCACCTTGCGTCATACTTGTAAATAATGGGCTACTCCTACTGAGCACCATCTGCTTAATATAGAAAAATGTTCATCTTAATTAGGAAATTCTTCTTATTATTTAATATTTATTGAACACCCACAATGTGCTTGGCAGCCAAAACACCAGAAACACACTCTCGGCCCACTAAGAATCCACCTGCTAAGGAAAATATGATGAACCAGTTATGCAGTCATTTCTGTTTTTAACATATTTTATGTAACTCTATCCAGGTGGCAGAGTTGCCAATGATTCACTCTTTGGAAGGGTCCTGTCTCCTAATTAAGGTGGGATGGTTAGCTATAAGTTATGAGTGAAGTAGATGATAAAGAACAAATTAACTATGGTCGCCATGAAGAATAAGTGAAATTTGCTCCACTGATGGAAGAAAGTTTAATACACAATTAAGTAAACCCAACTGTGTTTGTTATGGACTGACAGATTAGGACTGCATAACATATTAGAAATACAGAATGCATAGTAGAAAAGTTACCTTGAAAAAGCAACCATTCTTTGTTTGCATTTACCTTCAGTGCTTCTGCACCTCCACAATGATACGACTATGCCGTGTAATATGAACATCTTAGTTGGTAAAGATTTAATAGTCAAAGATCTACTCTCAACTAGAAGAATTAAGACAAACTGACAACCTCTCCCAGAAGCCTCCAACTATACACCCTTCTCTTTTTCCTACACTCCAATCAGCAAAAGTTCAAGAAAACTTGACATTTTCAATATTGCAACTGTGTAGAGAAGCATACTTGGGGAGAATAAATGACCTATTCACATCAAGAGACTGCTACATGTATGCCTGTAATGGTGCCTGGGCATGAATTATCTAGCACTAACTTTAATTACCCTTTTAGAGAAAATTATGAACTTTGAAAAATATGGTTTTGCTCCAATAACTGAATAGCACAAGTATGTTATTTTTTTTCCAGGTCTTGAGTTTTAACTAGTTCTCCACTTCACATGGGAAAAGTTTCCCCATCCACCTTTCCAGTGTCTTACTAAGTGTTTCTAGTTTTGTTTTGTTTCTTTATACTTCTCATTAAATCATATAGGCTCTTCATTCTGATTTCTTCATAAGGAAAACATACAATGAATTAAAAAGAATGTGATGACATTGATCATAATACTACTTATTGTCCTTAAGTTTTATTGTTTTTCACAAATCAGCAATACCAATTGCCCCAGTTATCCCTTTGGAACATGGTGAGTCAGAGAATGGAATATTATCCAGCATCTTAATTTTATGGATATTCAGGCAAAAGAGAAATTACATGTTAGTGGAGGTAATGCTGTGATGATGGCAGTTGTCAAACGGTGTCAATATGAACTTTAAATGAATATAATTTGAGAGAAATACATGACAGAGGGATAATGACTAGCTCATATATTTTCAGGGTAATAAATACCTAATGAGCAAAATTGTAAAGCAAACAGTAGGTTGAACATACACCCAAATGTTGATTCTTGACTCAGAGTCAGAGAACAGAATGATTTGTCTGTCTAGAATGATAAAGCATCACTTCTTCATAAGCTAATGAGCAGCACCATCTGGCATGATTACAGAGGAGCAAGATCATAAGAAAGGGAAGAATAGAATGACAAAGCTGCAGTAGGATTTTCACAGGAAGTTAAAAAATTCCTCACCATAAAAATAATCATAATAAAAGTAACTTTAGATGGTCACAGAACACTACGCCAACAGTATAAAGATTATAGGACCAAATGTATTCAAAACAATTGAATATAACTCCTGATATCTTAGAATCTTTCTGTACCACAAAGGTTCTCAAAGTGTGGTCCCAGGACCAGCTATGACAGAATTACCTGGGAAGTTGTGAGAACTGCAAACTCTAGGTCCTTGTACCAGAACCACCAACTCAGAAACTCTCAGGGTAGCCCTAGCAATCTGTGTGTTAACCAGTCCTCCAGGCGATTCAGATATAGGCTCATGCTTGGGAACTACTTCTCTACCAACCCAAATAAGAGTCAGAGATTTTTGCTGTTTTTGTGGATACCAAAGAAATTAGCTAATTTGGTCTATTCTGTTTAAACAACTGGTCCATGTGCTGAAGAATAAAAATCAGTCAGACCAGTTCCTTGAGTGACATGATGATCTCTTCAAATAAGAGAACTGTCATCCTAGTATTATTTTATAGAATAACAGCAGAACAAATTACCTTAAATCTGTACCTTGACGTAGAAAACAAACTTACGGTTACCAAGGGGGAATGTGGGGGGGATAAACTGGGAGATTGGGATTGAGAAATACACACCACTATATATAAAATAGATAACTAGTAAGAACCTACATACAGTTAAGCACAGGGAACTCTATTCAATACTCTGTAATGACCTATACAGGAATAGAATCTAAAAAAGAGTGGATATATGTATATGTATAACTGACTCACTTTGCTGTACAGCAGAAACTAACACAACATTGTAAATCAACTATACTCCAATAAAAAATTAATTTAAAAAAACCCTGTACCTTAACTGTATAGTTTCTGAACACATGTATTTTCTTCCTTTTAATTTGCTTTGGTAGACCCCATGAGATAAGTTTTGCAAGTTTGACTGAATCCTTTATTTACTTAATTGTTTTTCCATCCCTTGGTCATTCATTCAGCAAGTATTAAGTATCTACTATATGCCACGCACTATTCTAGGTGCTGAGATATATAAGTAACAAAAACAGACAGTGATCCCTGCCCTTAAGGAACTTACATCCTAGTAGGGGAGAACAACAAAAACAATAAATGATAAAATTCCTAAGTACATAAAATATTAGAAGGTAAACAATGCTATTGGGGAAAGAAAGGAAAAGTTAAACCAAGTAAGGAGAATTGGGAATGCTGCTTATTGGGAGTGGGGATTTCAATGTTAAGTAGTATCATGGTAGATTCACTGAGTGGGAGACGTGAGCAAAAGCTTGAAGATGATGGAGTTGATCATGTAATACATGAAGAGAAAGGGTGATCCAGCAAAGGGCTGAAATAAAGGCCTGCAGGAGGGAGCATGCCTGGTGTGTTTGAGATGCAGCTTGGAAGACTGTATGGCTAGAGCAGAATGAGCATGAAGGAAGTTTAATAAATAGAGGCCAGAGAGGAAACAAGGGTCCAGGTCACCCTGGAAGGCATTGTAAGTCATTGTAAAAACTTGTGCTTTACCACCTAGAGGGGTGGGATAGGGAGGGTGGGAGGGAGACGCAAGAGGGAGGAGATATGGGGATATATGTATATGTATAGCTGATCCACTTTGTTATACAGCAGAAACTAACACACCACTGTAAAGCAATTATACTCCAATAACGATGTTTAAAAACAAAAAACAAAAAAACTTGTGCTTTTACTCTAAGGGAAATAGGGGACTACCTCAGGGTTCTGAGCAGAAGAGTGACATGATCTGAATTATGCCAAAATACTCACTAATTTTCCTCTAAGTCTGTGTACAGTTTCATCAACCATTTATGTAGCAGGTTAAAAGACACTGCTACTATTTTTTTCCTTTTCTTTATGTTCTTCATAAAGTTATTTAAAACTATTTTCACTAAGGCAATTCACTTTCTTTGTTATCAGTGAAGAAAATATTGTCTAGAAGACAATTAGAAGATAAAGTTGGATAGTGATCAGTTCTCCTTTACTTGGGTCTTTGGTTTCCTGCCTTCTGTGGCCTTTCTGCCTAAGGTCCAAGAGTACAACCTTGGGTGCTAGGAATTGTTTTTTCACCAGGCAACTGACAGCTAACAGAATTGTGAGTGAAGTCTTGGAACCTGCTTTGCCACTGAAGAGAAAGTAAAATGCAAACCTGTATTTGAGGAATGGCTCTGTCAGTGACTTATTAAAAACCTAGTGCCCAGTCACAAAATATCTGGCAAAGGTAATAGACTTGCCAGCCTTTGGGTAAGATAGAGCAAGGGGTGGTCTGTCTGAGTAGAACTGTGGAAACTTTTCTATCAAAATCCAATCCTATAACTTGACTCATTTGGTATTACTGTGACCCCTATATACTGAAGAAAAGTGTTTGGAAATTCACAAGTATTTCAACAAGTGGCAAAGGGACTTGGAAACTTAAAAAAAAAAACTATTGGGTATTATTTCTTTCACTCCTTAACTCATTTATTCATTCATCTATCAAATGTTTACCAAATACCTATTAGAGTCAAACACTGTATCAGGTGGTGGGGAAACAAATATATAAGAGCTGATATTCCCTTAAAGAGTTTATGGACTACCTGGAGAATTAGACATAAATAATAATGCATGGTAGAGAGTGATGATTTTTACTTTAAAAAAAAGTCCAAATGCTATGGATTTTCAGAGGAGGAAATATGAGTTCTAATTAGAGATATTACCAAAGTCTTCATGGAAGAGGTAACATTTAATTTGGTCATAAAGGATGCATTTGTGTGCATGGTAATGGGAGGAAGTAAAATTTAGGCAGAGGGAGCAATCTCTGCAAAGGCATAGAGGCAAGGCTATATTCATAGTCACCCATATGAGAGGAAAAGAAGGCCTCAACTAGAGCAGCAGTAGTGGTAATGATAGAAGAAAGAAAATGAGCTACTGCTGAGGTCATTTCAAGGAAACCTGAAATATCTGTGAGCCATTTAGCTGAGAGAAGTAGAGTGAAAACAACACATTTGTTTGCTCTTTTAATGGTAAACCACCACTGTGCTAGGTCTGAAAATAAACTGGAGATAAGCAAAGTCCCTGTTCTTAAGAAGTGTGTTGTCTAATGAGAGAAATGGACAAATAAACATAGTAAGATGAGATAAATAAGACCCTCATTGAATTCTTAAGGACTTCAGGGTGCCATCATGTTTAAATGGCCAGGAACAGGTCATAGTCACAAAACTGGCATCCAACTACAAGTAGATTACCAAGGCTATTTGAGACATAGTTATCCTTCCCTTATGTATTTCTCTGACTCAACGAAAAATGAAATGTTGTCCTGTCTCTTCATTCAAAGCAATCTAACATAGTGCAGTTCTAAGTGTCATCAGCAGATTAAAAGTACTGGCCTGGCTTGGGAGCTTGTTCAAAATGCAAATTCTCAGGCTCCACTCCAAATCACCTGAATCATCAGGTGACTGCATGCACATTCAAGTTTGAAAAGTACTGTACTAAACAGAAAGAGAGAGAGGGAGGGAGACAGAGGGAGGAAGGAAGTGAGGAAGGGAGAAGGAAAGAAAGAAAATACTGTACTGATCTAGAGCACTCATTCTTTAGTAAAAAAAAAAAAAAAAGCTAAGGAGGGAAGTCCATTTAGAAGGTCAACATTACTATATCTAATAAATAGTCTCTTATTTTTGTTTTCAAAGAAGCAAAAATTCAATTCAACAAACATTTGTAGAGCTCCTACAGCATCTCAGCAAGATATTTTGAAATGTTGTCCAAGCAAGTAAAAATCTAGTAGTATAGATGGATACTGTATAGGTTGAAAAGTCTCAAAGAAACCAACTCTGTCTTAAGAGTCAAGGTATACAAGAATTGAGGAAAAAAGAAAGAGATTGCCCCTGCTTCATATTTTTCATGGACAGTATATAACCATTCTTAATTTCCTTGATTTTGATCTAAACTTGGGAGATGAAAAAAAAAATCAAAGGAGAGGAGAAATCCAAATTATAGTAGGGAAGCAAATCAACCGAAGAGATAAACCTCATGACTTAAATAAATAAAAATCCCATGACTTTAAACAAACAAACAAACAAACAAACAAACAAACAAACAGGAAAGGAAAAGAAAAGAAAAGAAAAAAAGACCCTTAAAGCCCTTATAAAGTTTAAAGTGTAGATACACTCTAACGAAGCTTTCGATTTAAGGTCTATTTGTCTTTGAGGTTCACACCCTTTGTAGTGTTCAAAAGCCTTTATATTGAGGGACTGTTTAGCATAAATGTCTATTGGGACTTCTTTCTATACAGCATAATCTGGCTATGTATCTAGCCATTCTGTCAAGTCATATCCTAAGCCTCAGGAGAACATCATTTTCTGAAGTAGACTGGTTGCAAGTCTTGATTTCTACAACTATCAGTAGTCTGAATATCAGTCTTCCTTTTAAAAATATAGTCACTGAATTAAAGATGTTTCTCGTTTTACTCCTAAACTAAGCTGTTTTATCAAATTAGTTTTACCCACTGCGTGCGTGCACATGCCCTTGCACGAATGTGTGTAATTTTAAACAAAAGAGAGGTCAGTACTGATATATTGGTAAATTAAAAACATCCCTTCCAAATTCCCATTATTAAAATAGATTCTTCCCTTTTTTTAGTGAATTTTTAGTTTCCAGCCTGTGTGTATTACAGAGGAGGCCTAATGTAGGTCACTACATGCCATCATGAATAATAGGAAAAAGGAAGTCAACTATTTCCCAATGCTTGTTAGCATGAAAACACAGCCCTGGATGCCTTATTATGCTTTTGACTCCGAAGTCCTATGGGTCTGCCCGTGACTGCTGTGTGAACTCACTGTTTCTGCCAAATACATCAGCTGGGGTGGGAACATTAATTCATTTTAACAGAGATGAGTCAACGTTGCTCCTGAAAAAAGTGCTGAGATGCTATATTTGCAAAGACTGTCTTCAAAAAGAAAAAAAAGAAAATACTGTTTTTAATACTGGGTTCTGTCTCTCAATCCAAGAATTTTTCTACTTTGCCTATTTTCCCTTGGTCCAGGTTTTCCTAAGGTTAGTACCTATTTATTCCAAGTTAGAAATAACTAGACATCTTTGTTTTCAGAGTCCAGGTAGAGTAACAGGATTTCTTTGGGTGAACTAGGCACGTGTCTGTGCCTCTTGGCTGGCGCTCGGGCTAGCACATCTTCCAGTTTTTGCTTTTGCCCCTCCCTCTCGCTGTACTGCATTTGTTGAGGCAGTTTGCCTGCCTTGTGTCCCAACAGAGGGGACTCTCAGAGAGTTTCTAAATTCTCAGGGGGGAGGCTTTCCTCTTTCCATTCTAGGAAATACTAAGGGTTTGTAAACCTAAGGGATGTGAGACAATTTAATCCCTAAAATCGATCACACAGCAGCACAAGAAACTTTCAAAATGGCCAAAGCTAAAACAACGAAATCTGGGCTGCACTTAAAACCCACACCAGATGACAAAACCGACTCCAACACAAGGCTGTGAGAAACAACACATCACTGATTTATTTTTCTCTCTGTAGGACTGAGTGGGAATGGATGGAGCATGCAGGCAATGATTAGCTATGTAGCCATCTTGATATTTACCAATCAGTTTCCCATTTTGACAGTGTCTTCTGAAACTAACTTTAGTGTACCCTGTTTCCTAAATGAACCTTAAAAGTAACTCTTTCCCTTCACATCCTCTGCACCTGAAGCAGTAACGTCTTGAAATATTGATCTATTTGCTGCTAGCTTTCATTAATTTCATCCATCCCTGAAGGCAGAGCCACATTTGTGCCCGCTAATGAAGACCTATTTAGGGGAGCTCAGGGCCCTTTATCAGCCCTGAATTAGCTTTGCAGTTTTAATGGGATTATTACTTAATTAAATAATGTGCCTGCATTTGCCAATGTATTTCTAAAGTGGGATGCAAGCTGCAACTTCCTACACACCCATAGGTAAGCAGAATACCTCACACAGGCTTTGTTGCTTCTCCAAGAGAATAACATCCGCTTTACATCTGTACATGGCCAGGCACATAATCACATTCTGCAAATGTTGAATGCAGTACCATGTGCCACTGTCAGCCCTACAGCACCTCTAGGGTATTTCAGTCTTAAAATGTATTAATGCAAATGTGGAAATGTCAGCAAGCTAGTATTATGTATGCACACCAATCATTCAAAGGGGGAAAAGAGATCCATTTTGGTCCAGATTATTTTGACTACAAGACCTTTAATTACAAAGGTTTCTGGTTTGTTGAAGGTAGCTGTTTCCCAGAAAAATATTTGGTAAGTAAAAATATAAAGGGGACCACTCCCCAAATGACCTAGAATTCCAAAGAAAACTAAGCCCCAGAAGATGAACAGAGAAAGGGCAAGCAGTCTCTCTCTCTCTGTTCTCTCAGCCTTTCCCAGAAGGTCACCGTTTCTAACTGACATGCCAAATAATTTTAGTCAGTAACTGATAAGAAAGCAAATTAAATTTCATTTGGTTTGAAAAAGTATTCCAATATGCATATGAGTTGATCTAAACTCATTCTAAGAAATTTAACAGGGTACATGTTCTTTTATTACTTTATGTTTTCTCAATAAGGAATCCCTTACGATAAAAATAAAACCACTGGAAAAATGAAAAGATGCCTGCCTTGAATGGAGGAGGGGCTAGTATTTTTTAAAAATGATTTTGACAATTTGAAGAATCAAGTTGAGAAGCAAATTTTTCTTTGAAGAACTTAATTTAATTACTTTCCTATCATGAATCACTCTAACTACTAGGAACAATATATATATATATATATATATATATATATATATATTTTTTTTTTCAGTATGCGGGCCTCTCATTATTGTGGCCTCTCCCGCTGCGGAGCACAGCCTCCGCACGTGCAGGCCCAGCGGCCACGGCCCACGGGCCCAGCCACTCTGCGGCACGTGGGATCCTCCCGGACTGGGGCACGAACCTGAGTCCCCTACATCGGCAGGCAGACTCTCAACCACTGCGCCACCAGGGAAGTCTGGAAAAATATTTTTTTTTATTTTATAAATTATACATCATAATGGTGACATAACTTCTCCATTAAAAACCTGATGACGTCAACAGATGAATGGATAAAGAAGATGTGGCACATATATACAATGGAATATTACCCAGCCATAAAAAGGAAAGAAACTGAGTTATTCGTAGTGAGGTGGATGGACCTAGAGTCTGTCATACAGAGTGAACAAGTCAGAAAGAGAAAAACAAATACTGTATGCTAACACATATATATGGAATCTAAAAAAAAAAAAAAAAAAAGGTCATGAAGAACCTAGGGACAAGATGGGAATAAAGATGCAGACCTACTAGAGAATGGACTTGAGGATACGGGGAGGGGGAAGGGGAAGCTGGGACAAAGTGAGAGAGTGGCATGGACATATATACACTACCAAACGTAAAATAGATAGCTAGTGGGAAGCAGCCGCATAGCACAGGGAGATCAGCTTGGTGCTTTGTCACCACCTAGAGGTGTGGGATAGGGAGGGTGGGAGGGAGGGAGATGCAAGAGAGAAGAGATATGGGGACATATGTATATGTATATCTGGTTCACTTTGTTATAAAGCAGAAACTAGAACAACATTGTAAAGCAATTATACTCCAATAAAGATGTTAAAAAAAAAACCTGATGACGAAAATTAGCAGTTGCCTCCAGGAACTGCAGGCAAATCAACCAAAATAGTTTACACAAAAGTCAAATTATATGGACAATGCTTTTTCCTCACCCCTTCATGCCTGCAGTGATGTATACCACTTAGCTTCCTCCTATTTACTTAGGAGAAAAATATTTAAAACATTTATTAGGATATAACCAACACACACTTTGTGAGCATGTACCTACACGAATGCTTGCATAAAACATTTTCTTTGATGCAAAATAATCTTAAAATGTTCACAGTAATCATATTTTGGTTGTGCTGTTATTTTTATTCTAAAAGCATTGTGTGTATGCTGTGGGATAAAGCAGATGAGTATTTACATTGGTGTCTCTAGGACCTGTGATTGTCAGCATGGCAGAAAGAAGAACAGATGTAAGATAGATGAGGTAAGCTAAAAACCTGGTAGACCTGAATTTGTATTGGAAGTTTCAGTTTGAACTCAAAAAAACTTTATCTTTAAACAATATATACAGCATATGTTGTTTATATACTAGCTCTGTCCAATGAAAAGACCACGAAACAAAGACCAATCCAGTAGTAATGAGCATGTGTAGTGCCAAGATTATGCTCTCTTCAATACTAAAAAAGACAAAAGTTCTTTGGAAAAAAAAGTCTGAACCCACGCTTGCATCAGGATATGCACAAGAAGAGCCTGAAACATCCTATAATACCAGAAAGCAAAGGAGATTTAAAAGACTTTGTTTTACAAGACTACTAAAGACATGTCAAAAGGACTCAAAATCCAGTCTGAAGAGGTTCCCACAGCTCAAAATAGGACAGTTAAGCATAAGAACATAACTGGAATGAATTAAAATATTTCAAATATGTTTAAGTACATAAGTCAATATGTAAATACTGAAAATAATAAATCTACTTGTAACTTTTGGAGAATGATAGGGCATGAATGCCTTAAAACTAAAAAAGAGGGGATTGGTTCAAGATGGCAGAGTAGAAGGACATGCTCTCACTCCCTCTTGCGAGAACACTGAAATCACAACTAACTGCTGAACAATCATCAGCAGGAAGACACTGGAACTCACCAAAAAAGATACCCCACATCCAAAGACAAAGGAGAGGCCACAATGAGAAGGTAGAAGGCGCACAATCACAATAAAATCAAATCCCATAACTGCTGGGTGGGTGACTCACAAACTGGAGAACACTTATACCACAGAAGTCCACCTACTGGAGTGAAGGTTCTGAGCCCCACGTCAGGTCTCTGAACACGTGGGTCCAGCAATAGGAGAAGGAATTCCTAGAGAATCAGACTTTGAAGGCTAGTGGGATTTGATTGCAGGACTTTGACAGAACTGGGGGAAACAGACTCCACTCTTGGAGGGCACACACAAAGCAGTGTGCACATCGGGACCCAGGAGAAGGAGCAGTGACCCCATAGAGACTGAACCAAATCTACCTGCTAGTGTTGGAGGGTCTCCTCCAACACTAGGGTCACAAATCAAGGCTCACAAATCAAGGCTCAGTAACAGAAATAGAAAATATGAACAGACCAATCACAAGTAACAAAATTGAAACTGTGATTAAAAGTCTTCCAACAAACAAAAGTCCAGGCCCAGATGGCTTCACAGGTGAATTCTATCAAACATTTAGAGAAGAGCTAACACTCCAAACTCATCCTATGAGGCCACCATCACCCTGATACCAAAACCAGACAAAGATACTATAAAGAAAAGAAAATTACAGACTAATATCACTGAGGATTATAGATGCAAAAATCCTCAACAAAATACTAGCAAACAGAATCCAACAGCACAATAAAAGGATCATACACCGTGATCAAATGGGATTTATCCCAGCAATGCAAGGATTCTTCAATATACGCAAATCAATCAATGTGATACACCATATTAACAAATTGAAGAAGAAAAACCATATGATTATATCAATAGATGCAGAAAAACCTTTTGACAAAATTCAACATGCATTTATGATAAAAATTCTCCAGAAAATGGGCATAGAGGGAACCTACCTCAACATAATAAAGGCTATATAAAACAAACCCACAGCAAACATCATTCTCAATGGTGAAAAACTGAAAGCATTTCCTCTAAAATCAGGAAAAAGACAAGGATGTCCACTCTCACCACTATTAGTCAACATACTTTTGGAAGTCCTAGCCATGGCAACCAGAGAAGAAAAAGAAATAAAAGGAATACAAATTGGAAAAGAAGAAGTAAAGCTGTCACTGTTTGCAGATGACATGATACTATACATAGAGAATCCTAAAGATGCCACCAGAAAACTACTAGAGCTAATCAATGAATCTGATAAAGTTGCAGGATACAAAATTAAGGCACAGAAGTCTCTTGCATTCCTATACACTAATGATGAAAACTCTGAAAGTGAAATTAAGGAAACACTCCCACTTACCACTGCAACAAAAAGAATAAAATACCTAGGAATAAACCTACCTAGGGAGACAAAAGACCTGTATGCAGAAAACTATAAGACACTGATGAAAGAAATTAAAGATGATACAAACAGATGGAGAGATATACCATGTTCTTGGATTGGAAGAATCAACATTGTGAAAATGACTATACTACCCAAAGCAATCTACAGATTCAATACAATCACTATCAAACTACCAATGGCATTTTCTACAGAACTAGAACAAAAAATCTTAAAATTTGTATGGAGACACAAAAGACCCCAAACAGCCAAAGCAGTCTGGAGGGGAAAAAAACGGACCTGGAGGAATCAGACTCCCTGACTTCAGACTATACTACAAAGCTACAGTAATCAAGACAGTATGGTACTGGCACAAAAACAGAAATATAGATCAATGGAACAAGATAGAAAGCCCAGAGATAAACCCACGCACCTATGGTCAACTAATCTATGACTAAGGAGGCAAGGATATACAATGGAGAAAAGACAGTCTCTTCAATAAGTGATGCTGGGAAAACTGGACAGCTACACATAAAAGAATGAAATCAGAACACTCCCTAACACCATACACAAAAATAAACTCAAAATGGATTAGAGACCTAAATGTAAGACCAGACACTATAAATCTCTTAGAGGAAACCATAGGAAGAACACTCTTTGACATAAATCACAGCAAGGTCTTTTTTGATCCACCTCCTAGAGTAATGGAAATAAAAACAAAAATAAACAAATGGGATGTAACGAAACTTCAAAGCTTTTGCACAGCAAAGGAAACCATAAACAAGATGAAAAGAGAACCCTCAAAATGGGAGAAAATATTTGCACACAAATCAACGGACAAAGGATTAATCTCCAAAATATATAAACAGCTCATGCAGCTCAGTATTAAAAAAACAAACAACCCAATTCAAAAATGGGCAGAAGACCTAAATAGACATTTCTCCAAAGAAGGCAGCACATTGAAAGCTTCTCAACATCACTAATTATTAGAGAAATGCAAATCAAAACTACAATGAGGTATCACCTCACACTAGTCAGAATGGGCATCATCAGAAAATCTACAAACAACAAATGCTGGAGAGGGTGTGGAGAAAAGGGAACCCTCTTGCACTATTGGTGGGAATGTAAATTGATACAGCCACTATGCAGAACAGTATGGAGGCTCCTTAAAAAACTAAAAATAGAACTACCCTATGACCCAGCAATCCCACTACTGGGCATATACCCAGAGTAAACAATAATTCGAAAAGACACATGCACCCCAATATTCATTGCAGCAGTATTTACAATAGCCAGGTCATGGAAGCAACCTACATGCCCATCGACAGATAAATGAATAAAGAAGATGTGGTACATATATACAATGGAATATTACTCAGCCATAAAAAAGAACGAAGTTGGGTCATTTGTAGAGACGTGGATGCATCTAGAGACTGTCATACAGAGTGAAGTAAGTCAGAAAGAGAAAAGCAAGTGTCGTATATTAACGCATGTATGTAGAATCTAGAAAAATGGTAAAGATGAACCGGTTTGCAGAGCAGAAATTGAGACACAGATGTAGAGAACAAACATATGGACACAAAGGGGGGAAAGCGGCAGGGGGTGGGGGTGGTGTGATGAATTGGGAGGTTGGGATTGACATATTTACACTGAAGTGTATAAAATGGATGACTAATAAGAACCTGCTGTATAAAAAAATAAATTAAATAAATTTCAAGAAAAAAAAACTAATAAAGAGAAAGAATTGGTACTATCTTCTACCTCATGGTCACCAAATGGTTAATGAGACCAAGTTTCTCTTTATAAGGTATATCAGTTAATAAATGAAAAAGAAATGATGAAATATCACCATTCTGTAATCTCTAATGAACTATTCGATCTAGACAATGATCATTAATGAATGCTAACATAAAGAGACAGAAAACTAGATGGTCTTCATGCTGATAGAAGTATCACCTAATAGTCTTGATAATTTTTTTAAAAAAAATTAGACCCGAATCCAATAAATCCTCAATATAGAGATACCAAAGTCGAAGTACCATGGGGGTGTAATCAGCACAATCTGGATTGTGGACAAATGACTAGGTTTTTTTCAATAATAAAGGGAGAGAGTGGGAGCGAAGAAGCCATGTGTTAAGAGAAATATAGGAGACATATCAATTATTTGTAAAGCCCTTATGCTAATCTTGATTTGAACATGCACTGACCTTAACACTAATCCCGATTCAATTAACTGTTAAAAATTTTAATGAGATCATTGGAGAAATTTGAAAACAGACTAAATATATATTGTTATTACGAAAGTATGCTGATTTTTCTGTAGGACAATGGCATTGTGTTTATTTTTAAGAATCTTTATCTTTTAGAGATACATGCTGAAATATTTATGAATAAAATAATATGATGTCTGGCATTTGCTTCAAAATAATCCTTGGGGAGGGAGAAAGTGTACAGGGATATAGATAGAACAAGATTGCCTATGAGTTAATAATTATTCAATCTGAGCTGTGGTATACAAGAGTTCATTACAGCATTAGTTTCCCTATAAGTCTGACATTTTCCTTCATAAAAAGCTAAAAAATATCCTTCTTTGAAATCTGGCAATGAACATCAGGTCACTATGGGAAATCTTTAACAATAAAATCCACACAGCTAAATTTAGGGTACAGATTTAAATCATTGTGGAGATTGCTACCCTTGAGGTCGTTTTGGTTGACCTTTTGTCAACCAACCAGATTTTACCAAAACCATCTGTTCTGCTCATTTCTAGCATAGTTGTCTTCTTTGGTCTGGTTGTAGTATTCAGTGAAGCACCAGACGGGATTAGACTTGGGGAAGAAAACAGCAAGAAAGCATCATAAAATCATCTTGACTTGTTTTTTCTACTTTTATTTTGGTAACTCTACCAATTGAATGATACCTGCAAATTAATTTTACCAAGTGTCCTTTTCCCCACTATACAAACAGCTTTCCTCATCACAGCCAGTAGGAAAATGAATCTCCCAAAGCTATTCTCTTCCGGTGCTTGTTGTACAATCCACACATCTGTGACAGTTCTGTCTCACTGAAAGCTCACAGCAAAGCCAGCATAATATAAACACATGGGGACAGACAGCATGCTGAGCTCTTCTCTGATACCACAGAATTATTCTAGGGCTTATAGTTATGACTAGGGCATACCCCGAGGGCTAAGTGTTACTAATGAAAAACCAAATATACCTAATTAACTGCACTGCTCTGGGCTAGTGAGAGACCAAAAATTTCCAAAGCCACTTGAGAATGGTCGTATTTATATAGAATGGTGCTACATGTGAGAGTATTTCTTTGAAGCACATACCTACTCCTTTAACCCCTAGTGCCTGTCTCTTTGGACTGTTTATGCTATACTGATTCAAATCTTAACACTGGGATTCTTCTTGCTAACACTAAAGTGGAAGGGGTCACTATCATGGCTATTTGTCTTGCATTTCATTAGAAGCTATGCATTTTTGGTTCTCAGAAGTAGAAAACACTAAATTCCACCTACATTATCAGTAGGAGAGTTGAGCCAGATAAGATTTTGAAATAGTTATCAGCATTTAAATTATAACCAGAGACATCAGAAACTCCCCTTCTCAAGCACACACTGCAATATAGTTGAAAGTTTAAATTTGATAATAAGGAAGAATAAAAGACAGATATTTTGAGGAAATCAGAATGTTAATATTGGAATTATAGTCAATGCTCAATTTATCCATAGTATTACACAAAAAAGCAAAATTCACAGTAATTCAAACTTTCAGCAATCAGTTTCAATATTTTCCTTCAGCAGTTCTTGATTAGAACTAGATATATGAACTAAGGTAAACTGATTTATAATTCTACTTCTCTCTCACATACTGGTTACCTTTCTAAAGAGGAAGAAAAAGTGGTGAGCAATAGTTACACGGGAGAAGAGGAGGAGGAAGAGGAAGCAGGGGGAGGAAGCAGGAAAAGTAAGGAGTAGGAGAAGAATAAGACAGGCAGGCCTCGGGAAAGGTGGTTTACAGAATGCTGCAGGAAACGGGATGTAATGAAAAAAATGCAAATTGGTTTTTAGATCATTGAGTGAACGGTATGTATATCTCATTTCTCTTCAAGAATCCACTGTTAATGATTTTAAGGAATGCATAATTTCAACATGGTATTCTGCTTAACATGTTAAATGCTAAGTTATGGTGTTCATGATCATAGGACCTATTTGCAGGCAAGAAGCTATGCAACCTTATTAGAGAATCAATAGCTTGTTCTGTTTTGTGCTCTCAGTAAATTTTTGCCACAGCTTCCAAAGGAGTTTAGGTCCTAAAGTTCTCTCACATTTCTATTTTAAAACAGAAATGTGTAGACTTCTTTCGGCTAAAATCCAATTTATTCAATAGCAAATTGAGCTAAATAAGAAGAAATCTAAAGATATCTTGGGGAAGCAGCCAGTGTTTTTTTGGAGCCTCAAGCCAATCAAAAGGGAGAGAACAGAAGGTGGGGTAGGTGGAATAAATGGGGCCTAGCTGCTGGCTCATCAAGTAATCATAATAGTCAAAAACATATAACAATCAGTTTGAAAAGTTACTCTGTTCATTTGATAGCTGGCAAAAGAACTCAGCAAAGATTTAGCATAAAAGACAATAAGGCTGCTTCTCAGAGGACTCACCTGTCTTTCCCAGTTTCCTTCTTAAACACTCCATCACAGTAACTCATGCGCTTCTCTGTGGTCACGTAAATCTGGGCATTGGGATAGATGTCAACAGTCTTTTTCAACATGTTGTAAACAATGCCATTGCCGTCTTTCCTCATATTGCGGAAGGGGCCCCAAATAACATAAATAGTAGCATTTGCTTCCTTGAAAAAATAATCAGGGTTTTTCAGCAAAAGAGGAACGCTGGTATGGGATACAACTCGAATCATTGTCATGCGGCCAACATCTTCTTCATAGCCCTTGGTGGGGGCATTGTTCATTCTCCAAATGCA
Source organism: Mesoplodon densirostris (assembly GCF_025265405.1). NCBI lineage: Eukaryota > Metazoa > Chordata > Mammalia > Artiodactyla > Ziphiidae > Mesoplodon > Mesoplodon densirostris. The sequence goes on along the minus strand of NC_082662.1, from coordinate 68,303,021 downwards.
GGAAGACTGATCTATCTCGTTCCCCACCTTCTGGCCAACCATCTGACCTGAGTTTGACACTATGGCACAAAGGTTACAGTCCAGTTGCAAAGGCTGAAAAACAAAAAGAGAAACAGGATGGGGGAAGAAATGTGTAAATTAGTAAGTTCCATCTATCCAAACAAATTCCTCTGGGAAAACAGAAAATCTAGATATTGTCATAACTGTTGAGTGTGGGAATACCTCTGAAATATATTTATACCAAACCAACAATAGTTGTGTTGCACTTTAATTTATTATTTAATTATGCCTGTCTACTAGACGGTAAACTCAGTAACGACAGAATCAATGTCTGTCTTCTTCATTTTAACCCCACTCCCCAGAAGTCCCTGGAATACTATAGTAGCTCAATATATAGCGGTTAAGTCAGGAAATGAAAGCAATTTAATTTAGATAATTAAGATAATTTTATTAATTAAGATAATTTATTAGGACCCTGAACTTAATATTAGGGAAGAAATGGACTTTTCTGATTCATCTAGAATTACTGATTTAGTTGAAAAGAGAAAAGCAATCCAGAAGAAACATATCAACATACCAACAGGTTCAATCTAGGTGGGCAAATTGAGTAGCAAAGAGACTCAGAAAAGTCACCAGGATAATTATCACACAACTGTCAATGGTAGGGACTCAAAGTAGTTATTTGACTAACTATTAACTACTATGTACTATGTTCTAGGGGTTGGGGATTCAGCAGTGAAAACTTTAAACAAATATCCCTGCCCTCACAGAGCTTACACTCAAGTGAGGGAAGAAAGGCAACAGACAAATCTGCACAGTATATGTTAGATGCAGGTAAGTGTTAAATAGGGAAAATTAAAGCAAGGAAGGAGGTAAGGATGTATCTATGAGAATGTATGTGTGTGTGTTGCTGGAGTGACCAGAAAAGGCCTCAGGAAAAAATTATATTTGAGGAAAAACTTGAATGAAGTAAAAGGGCTGACCATGGGATTTTGCAAAAAAAAAAAAAAAGCATTCCTGCAAAGCAAAAGCAAAAGTCACTGCAAATACCCCAGGGTAGGAGAGGAACAATAGGGAGGGCAATGTGGTCTGGCAGAGCATTGAGAATAGCAAGTGAGTACTGGGGCAAGAGAGGTGGCAGGGGAGCCATCACTTAGGGCCTTTTACTTAAGAGCCACTGAGGGTTCTGGGCAGGGGAATGACTGATCCAACTCACATTGTAACAGCTTTGGCTGCTGTGTGGAAAACTGACACAAGGAAGGCAGGGGTAGAAACTGTGAGAACAGGATGCTGCCATAATCCCAGCAAGAGAGGATGATGGCTTGGACCAGGTTGGGCAGCAGAGGAGGTGGTAAGAAGCTGGTCACATGCTGGATTATTTTCTGAAGGTAGAGCTTGCTGGGTTGACCAGTAGATGGAAGGTGAGATCTGAGAGAGAGAAAGGAGTCGAGGATAACTTCAGAATTTTAGCCTAAGAAATTGGAAGCCTGCAGCTGCCTTTAACTGAGAAGGAGAAGGCTTCAGGAGGAACAGACCAAGGGAGGAAGCAGGAGCTCATTTCCAGACCTGTTAGATTTAAGGTGACTTGAACACAGACTCCTGCAGCAAATGTTATAACAAACCTACTCAAGCAGCTTTTATTTATCTTCCTGATTATTAAAGTAATATGGGCTTGTTGTGGAAAACTTGAAAAATATAAAAAGAATTAAAACTCTCCATATTTCCACCACTCAACAGCTGCTACAATACCATTTATACAATTTGGCCGCCTTGATTTTTCAATTAATTTCACATCATTAAACTTTCCCATGTTAGTAAATAGTCCTTAGAGATATTTTTAACGCCTGCATAATATTCCATTGTATGGATGTACCATAATGTACCTATCTGCCTCTTTCTGGGCATTAGCTATTATCTGATTTTTTTAATCACATAAAAATTGCTTTGATGAGCATCCTTATGCTTCCCATTGTATTCTGGATGCCAACAGTTATTACATTAATTTAACTTTACTTCTTTGATTTCATTTTTATGGTACACTGTAAAATACACTAGAATCAAGGGCATTTATTTGAGATGTCAAATTAAGAATTTCAAAATAACTTTACTTATGCAGCCCACAAAGGTCCATTTGTGAAGTGCCTTAAAACTCTGCTATGAAAGGGACTGTCCATCACTCCTGCTACAGTAAGATTCCTGAACTAAGGTGGGCAGCAGGTGATCCAGGCACCAGGTTAGAATAGGTCTGCTCAAAGTGGGTGAGTATATTAGAGCACTTGGAAATGGGGTTCTCTAGGTTGGTGCCATAGTGAAAACTTCACCAGTGGGCAAATGGAGGCACAAGGGGATGCCTCTGAGAATCAGGCATTGACCTAAGCCCCTTCCTCATGCACCCAGGAGCCCACAGTCTTTGGGGATGATAAGGAAGAACACGATGTTCTTCCTGCCAGGCGATTTGCAGCTGGGCCTGACATCCATTACACTTAGCTGAGTCCTCCAAACTCACTTAGAGTCACACAAATCAATGCCTGATTTAAATTGTGTGGGTCACATGGCACATTCCAACTTATCACCAAGATGCATATGGTACAGGGGGGTTAGGTTCCATTTATTGTTCCAAGAAGTTGCTTCACTATATAATAAAAACATTTTGAGGATAGGGCCTCCACACATTAAAAAAGAATCAAAAAGAAAAAAGAAAGATATAAAGAAAAAGCCTTGGATGTGTTCTAATCTACAACATGTAGCAATCTGCATTGGATTTCCAAGTCGTTAAAGTGAGTCAGCTGGTTCTGCTGTAACAAAGCTTAATTTAACTAATAAAAATCAGTGTACTGGTTTCACTTGACAATTGTGACCTTTGAGAGTGATCAATTAAGACATCACAATCTGTTTCATGACAACATATCAGGATGCTGCAGCTGTGCAGTTTATGAGGTCAGCAGCTGACTAACAACTTGAGGGCAAACACTGGGAATAACAGCCTCTTATCTATGTGACTAACATGTAATTGGGCAGGGTGCTACGAATGTAATGACTTTGGGGATAGGTGGTGATCTTTAAAGTGTCCCTTTCTTTTATACTATTCGCTTGGCCATATTGTCACCACGGCCAGAGTGGTAAGAAACTTCTGCATGTCATATACTTCTTGTTCTCAGACCTGCCTAGCTGTCTGATTTCCTGAATGAGGTGCCAGGAGACATGGCTGCATGGAGTGACTGTTCTATTTACCACTTGGTTGCAGGAACCATCTTTACAGTATGATAGGAGTGCAGGGCTAGATGAATGAAACAATCCTAATCATAATCAGAAGCTTCAGGTAACAGCAAGAGCTTGTTAAAGCGCAAGGGACTCATTTATATGTTTGAAGGCATCTTCAAACTACAGTAAGCCATGATAAAAAGAAAGACGCACCTGGGCATGAATGGATGGTTTGACCCAAGAGCTGCTCTTATCTGGTTATCTCAGTTCCTTTTATTAGCTTTATCGCTGCATCTTGTGATCTCAACTTTCTTTGTTAAAACATCCTGCTGTTTCTTGAGCTCATTTATGTTATTTGATTTGAGGCCCTTGCTTGAAAATTTATTCCATATGTGTCCACTCGCTCAGTTCTGCCTCAGTAAGCAGTTTCTTTGTAGACTGAGGCCCTGGATTTTCCGAGACCTTTGGAAAGATTTATCTGGCTCCACTTTATCAAGCCTCATCTTAACTTTCAATTCTCCTTTTCAGTTGACTTGTCCCTATTTTTTGTTTTTCTTTATTAAAAACAAACTTGACCTCTTTGTCTTTTCTTCTTGTACACTCAAAACATCAAGCCAAACGCTTTGCTTGGGCTTGGGCTGTGTCTATAAACTGAGATCACCACAAATATACAACCGACCCTGTCTAGGCAACTGTGTCACTGTTAAGAGAAAGCTCACAAATGTCAAACGCTTTTTTTTTTTTTTTTTTTTTTTTTGCGGTAGGCGGGCCTCTCACTGTTGTGGCCTCTCCCGCTGCGGAGCACAGACTCCGGACGCACAGGCCCAGCGGCCATGGCTCACGGGCCCAGCCGCTCCACGGCATGTGGGATCTTCCCGGACCGGGGCACGAACCCGCGTCCCCTGCATCGGAAGGCGGACTCTCAACCACTGCGCCACCAGGGAAGCCCTCAAACGCTTTCTTTCATTTGACATCTGAGACACTGATTTTTTTTTTTTTTTAGTTGTAACATCATTATATAGGCATACCTTGTTTTTACGGTGCTTCGTTTTATTGCGCTTCATAGATATTGCGTTTTTCACAAATTGGAGGTGTGCAGCAACACACGTTGTCATATGATGGTTAGAGTATTTTAGCAATAAAGTATTTTTTAAATTAAGGCATGTACTTGTTTAGACATACGGCTATTGCACACTTAATAGACTATAGTATAGTGTAAACATAACTTTTACATGCCCTGGGAAACAAAAAAATTCGTGTGACTTTACTGCAATATTCACTTTATTGCAGTGGTCTGGTACTGAACCTGCAATATCTCCAAGGTTTGCCTTATTTGATTTGGGTATTTTCTCCCTCTGCAAAATAATACTGGCTCTATACCTGCATATCTGGAAATCAGCTTGGGGAACAGTCAGCTTGGGGAAAGTTAAGTATTTGGTGACATCTAGTAAACAATCAAATAATTTTTACCTAGTACCTATTCTGTGCAAGGCTCTGTTAAGGGTGAAATAATTTTAGAATTCTAATCAGTGTGAGCTTTAACCTCAGTACACAGCCTTGAAGTAGGTGGGGAAGTTTTATGATCAACTAGGGTCAATTCATATACTATTTTAAAGGTCTAAGGGATTGCCTTGAAAAACAAGTCCTTTCTCTGCTAAAACAAATCTTGACATTTGCCTCCTTATAAGAAAAAGGACTTGATTCCTGTCTGGGATGCAGGGAGAGAATGAGAGAGAGAAGAAGCAGTGTGAGGGAGATATATAAGTATGGTGTATTATATTTATTGATATTAACATGATTGAATACATACTATGGGCCAGTCATCCTGCCCAGCACTTTATTACATTATTCCATTCAGTTCTCCTAATAAATTCTTCAAAAGTTAGTTTTTATTTCCCATGATTGAGTTGAGGAAATTGAGACAAACATGATGTCCAGTGGGTACTAGATGTCTTTCAGGTTAAAAAGAGAGCACATATTATCTTTCATGAAATGCACTCACAGCACTATTAAGAAGTGGGGGATATTAAAGAAATATTTACTATTAATTTGCACTATTCCTAATATACATATAGGCAAACACCTCAAATCTCACCTAGTATCATATTAAAATTATTTATATTAAATTATAAATTAATGTTTTTAACCATGCTGGCGGCCAAGAATTTCAACAAAACAGGACAAAGTTCTTAGCTGATGAAAGTCTCCTCAGGAGTGTTACAGTTTGCATGGGGGTAGAATTAACCTCTCCTTTCTGACAATGGCATTATGATGGCAGAAGAAATTATGTGGACATTTTTTTCTTAATATTTCAGTTTGAAATACGACTGAAATTTTAGTCTAAGATAAACTAATCATGACCAGTTTTACTGGCTTTAAAATGGTCCTCCACATCTTTTCACTCAATTTGCTTTTCAAACTTCTTTTCATAGCAGCAGTGAATCGTGTTTCTTTCTGAAGCATTAAATGATTACGGTCCATGTTCGAGAAAACAAAAGGCCATGGCAGATGTTGTTATAAGCTGGTCTCCGTGGCTAAAGAGAATACCTCCCCATGTCGGAAAGCCTCCTTGAGGCAAATGCACTCTAGAAGCCCCCAGGGGCTGCTTTCAAGTCCTTGGGAAGCAAAGTCAGCTGGAGACGCCAAGCCCTCCTCTAACTCTTTGAGTCGCTCCCCTCTCCATATGAAGAAGGCATGAAGGTTCTAGGACACTGGCTGCCTGGGATACTATGCTCATCCTGTAGGTCATTTTACAGGCATGCTGATTTTTATTTTTATCTTCCCAGAAGCATGAGCATTTAGAACAGAAATGGATTCTCGTTTGTATAAACATTGAAGAACGTAAGCGCCAGAAATCCTTGATACTATGGAGGTAAGGAGGAAGACATGGCTCTTCTCATCTCTTTTTAAGAATCTGTGGTATTTTAATAATTAGCTTTATTTTCCTGTGTGTAAATATTATTTAGGTGGACTCTAGGAACCAATTTACCATGACATGCCCAACTGATCCTTGCCTGGTTGGAAAAAAAAAGAATGACCAAAACTAACAGGTCATTCACTCTGATCGGCAAGTTTCACCTTTTGTTGAGTCACAGTCACTTTTCTCTTCAAACTAGGACACATATAGTTAAAGACTTCTTTCTGTTTTTCTGCTCTAAATTTACACACACACACACACACACACAGAGACGGTCACCCTCATCCAGCTAATGAGACAGCTCACCCTCCTGGCCACTTTCTCCATCCTGCTTCCTACCAACCACTCTGGAAAATTCCCCTTCTCTCTTCTTTGGGTAAGAATCTGACAAACTGCCCTTTCCTTTTTGAATGATATATTGGGACAACTGCCAAGCACTTTACATTTTAATCAGTAAGAAGAATGAAATATTTAACCTTTACTTTTTTCTCCATGAATAAGCTTATAGACAATACAATAGATAATTAAAATCTGTGAATTAAAACTTGCAAAACAGTGTGGTTTCCCCAGCAAAGAGAAATGGCCAGGTACGAAAGGTCACCTGTCAACCAGTTCTAGTTATTAAATCTCTGCATTTATCACTGAGGTGGCTCTACAGAAAACGAAGGTCAAGACATTAAATTATGAAACAGTCAGGATTAGAAAAGGTCGCTAAAAATTCAAGTAAAATTTAACCAAACCTGCTAATTCTAAACCCTACAAGTAAGCAGACACAGCCAGGGATGAAACACAACACTGGAGAGAGATAATCTATCTTCCTACTTTAGCCCCATATTGAAAATGAATTTCTATTTGATGTCTTGAAGTCTAAAATGAAACTTGCTCATCTCAAATAAAAGCAGGAGCTTCGATAAATATTTCAGAACGGAAATCATGTTTGAATCGAACCAGCTTAAATTATTAAGAACATTGTTTTATACTATTCTAAGGGCTGCTTTCACTTCAACCATGAGAATGCAATTTAAAGTATCGGCAATGGGGCACCCCTGGCACCTTAAATGCTTTACAGGACAATTAGCAACTCACAACTCACTAATTTACTACTTTAATGTTGAAACAAATGAGATCTTTGCTTTTCATCATGCAATTTGAATAAATTTGAACAAAGCAGGTTGAACAAAGCTCTGGAGACACACTCTTCAGTTTGCTGTCATTTATTCCTCTACTCTTCCTGATGTCTTTAGAGTTTTCGTTTTAGAGGCTTCAACATGTATAATGACGCCATTGGGGAATAGACTTTGCCTTTATTCTCCTCGATGTTCTTTTGAGGTCTTTCAAGTGAAAGGTACAAAAAAGGCATTAACAATCTGGCATTGTTTTTATTGCTTGACAAAGAAAAAAATGTATTTTAATTTTTCCTGTGTTTCAGGAATGGTTAAGCAAGCTGTTTTCATCTACACTGAGTCACTTTCAGCAGACCTCTGTGAACAAAGAATTGTAAAGACTGTTCTAGAGAGAAATCAACACAGTTCAACAAGCCAGCCTGTATATGTACTTTTTTGCCCCTCCACAAGCTAGCTTCTTTCAGTTAATGCAGCTTTCAAAAGCAGTGTGTATAAATCATACACTGAGTAACAGCACATAAAAAGATAGATGTGATAACCCATAGTTTGGCTCTGACTCTGTGGATTTGGGATATGGCATTTACCTTGATTCCTACCTGGTGACATTATATCCAAGCATAAAACTTAATAGGGGGGCGCATAAAAATGTTAATGTCAGGAGATAATTCTAAAACCAGCACCATAAAACTATGTTTTTCCGTCACCGTAGATGATGTGTTCTCTTTATTTGGAACTTCCTTTAGAAAATGGATCTGTATAATCATGAAGGCATGCCAAAGGAAAGCAGTTTGCTTTCTCTGGACTGGAAGGCAAACAATGAGTCTTTTCAAACCAAAAAAGAGTTTTCACCTATAAACTGAGAAAATGGGAGTAATTCATATTTCACTATCACTATCAGATCATAACAAAATTTGACTGATTTTGAGGCCAACTTACCTCTGGATTATTTTCCTCTCCCTTCAGGAAGATGAGCTCAGGACTCAGTGCTAACATACTATCCAGGTGGATCACATAAAGAGAGTAAGAGAGAAAGCTGATTTATGCTATGGTATTAGTATCTCACATGTCACTCAACTAGGGACATGGTTCTCAACTAGCTGTGCATTACAATGACCAAAAGAGCTTTTAAAAACTTATAATGGGGCTTCCCTGGTGGCACAGTGGTTGAAAGTCTGCCTGCCGATGCAGGGGACACTGGTTCCTGCTCCGGTCCGGGAAGATCCCACATGCCGCAGAGCGGCTGGGCCCGTGAGCCATGGCTGCTGGGCCTGTGCGTCCGGAGCCTGTGCTCCGCAGCGGGAGAGGCCACAACGGTGAGAGGCCCACGTACCACAAAAAAAAAAAAAAAAAAAAAATTATAATGGCTGACTTCACCCCAGACTATTTGAATCAGACAACTCTTGAGGATGGTGCCTGCATGTAAGTTTTTTTTTTTTAAGTTTCACACATGATTCCAATGGGCATCTAGGTTTGAGAAATATTGTCCTAGAGGAATTAGCAATGGCAAATTAGACCATAATGCCTGATAAAAAAGGATGAAAAACAAAATGGTAAATTTGGATCCCTCACGCACTAGATGATAGTGTAGTAAATCCTTCCATTACCTCTCAAACACTGCTAGATTGGTGAGCGGCACTTAGAATTGAAATCAGTCCTAAAAGTCAGAGGTTATGAAGAACAAATGGGAAATATATTGGAGGTTTGTATGTAGTACCAAGCATGAGAACTTTATTTCCACAAACATATTGTTAATTATATAGCATTAGAGGTGTTCTTTATGTTCTGGTCAGAATTTGCTTTGGAAGCAAGGAAAATCATGTTACCTTACAAATGCTCTTAATTGTCATGTAGAATTTCTGCCAGCATATAAGGCTAGTGATAAATTGAACATTCGTTGACATTCATTCAATACAGTTTTTTTGGTTTTTTTCATCTTGTTTTATTTTCTAGGCTGGAGGATGCTTTAGGGGGTTTGTAGTTTGAGAGGAGGGGGTTGGTGAAGAGGGAGTAATTGCAAATACAAGAAAAGGAGCCACTAATGGAGTGAGAACCCAGGAAAGATAGGAGTCAATAATTTAAGGAATATTACTAGGTCATAAAAAGAATGAAATATTGTCATTTGCAGCAACGTCAATGGACCTAGAGATTATCATACTAAGTGAAGTAAGTCAGACAAAGACAAATATTACATGATATCACTAATATGTGTAATCTAAAAAATAATACAAATGAACGTATTTACAAAACAGAAATAGACTCACCGATGTAGAAAACAAATTTATGATTACCAGAGGGGAAAAGGGTGGGGTAGGGCTAAATTAGGAGTATGGAATTAACAGATACATACCACTATATATGAAATAGATAAAAAACAAAGACCTACTGTATAGCACAGGGAACTATAGTCAATATCTTGCAATAACCTATAATGGAAAAGAATCTGAAAATCCTTTTCAGAATTTTATATTTTAAATATAAGTGTATTTATATTTACTTCTTTTATATTCAGATTTATGTATTCAGATATATATATCTGAATCACTTTTCTGTATACCTGAAACTAATTAATACATATTTTAAGTCAACTATAGTTCAATAATAAATAAATAAATAAATAAATAAATAAATAAAAGAAACTTAAGAGTACAGTTGGATGAATAGCCTTTGAAAAAGTAGAGACACCTCTTCCTCTGAGACAGGAAAAAAAAATTAAGACTGAGGAGAAACATGTGACCTTTCAAGATTGGAATACAACTAGAGTTTACTCCAGATTCCCTTATATTTCTATAAAGCAAGTAAGGGTTAATTATTGAGAGACTTAGAGGTAAGCTTAACAGACTTGGGAAGAGACATGAACTTTTGAGAAAGAGAATATTTTGAGCAAGAATCAAAAGGATTGCCAATTGTGCCACAGTTAGAATTTAGAAATTATAGACTTTTGATGAATATACTGTAAGGTTATGCATTCTTTCTCACACTGTTTAGGAGCACAGAGGCAAGGATGAAGAAAGAGTTTAGCTAGCTTGATCCAGGGCTTGAGATTGAGGCAAGTGGTGTACTGAAAACTCAAAGTTGAGAAATAACTATGGGCACTAGTAACATGAATTCCAAGCTGAAAGTGGAAGGAAATGGTAGGAAAATGAGTAAATGGAAGAGATAAGGAAACAAAAATGTCTTAGTGGGGTTATGTTCCTTCATTGGAGACAGGGAGAGATATACATGTATTGTATATCCTAAGGGTATGCTTTTTTGGGGAATAAGGAGAAAAATGTGCCTTGCAGGCTTCAGGAAGGAAGCTGTAGTATAAGTCATTCCTTCCAATTTGGAAATGCAAAAACGAAAGAACAGAGGATATTCAAATTCATTATCATTAAAAAGTACCATGTTCTTGGATTGAAATAACTAATATTGTTAGACGACCATACTACCCAAGGCAATCTACAGATTCAATGCTATCCCTATTAAAATACCAATGGCATTTTTCACAGAACTAGAACAAAAAATTTTACAATTTGTATGGAAACACAAAAGACCCCAAATAGCCCCAAGAATCTTGAGAAAGGAGAACAGAGCTGGAGGAATCATGCCCCTGACTTCAGAATATACCACAAAGCTACAGTCATCAAAACAGTATGGTACTGGCACAAAAACAGACACACAGGTCAATGGAACAGAATAAACAGCCCAGAAATAAATTCACACACTTATGGTCAATCTATAACAAAGGAGGTAAGAATATACAATGAAGAAAAGACAGTCTCTTCAATAAGTAGTGTTGGGAAAACTGAAGAGCTACATGTAAAAGAATGAAATTAGAACATTTTCTAAAACCAGATACAAAAATAAACTCAAAATAGATTAAAGACCTAAATGTAAAACCAGAAACCATAAAACTCCTAGACGAAATCATAGGCAGAACACTCTTTGACATAAATTGTAGCAATATTTTTTTGGATCTATCTCCTAAAGCAAAGGAAATAAAAGCAAAAATTTTAAAAAAATGGGACCTAATTAAACTTAAAAGCTTTTGCACAGCAAAGGAAGCCATTGACAAAACAAAAAGACAACCTACTGAATGGGAAAAAATATTTGCAAATGACATAACTGATAAGAAGTTAGTATATCCAACATAATATAAGCAGCTCATACAACTCAACATTAAAACAAAATCTGATTAAAAAATGGGCAGAAGACCTGAATAGATATATTTCCAAAGAGGAAATGCAGATGGCCAACAGGTACATAAAAATATGTTCAACATCACTTATCATCAGGGAAATGCAAATCAAAACCACAATGAGATATTACCTTACATCTGTCAGAATGGCTATCATCAAAAGTCTACAAATAGCAAATGCTGACGAGGATGTGGAGAAAAGGGAACTCTTGCACACTGTTGGTGGGAATATAAATTGGTACAGCCACTATGGAAAACAGTATGGAAGTTTCTCAAAAAACTAAAACTAGAACTACCATATGACCCAGCAATTCCACTCCTGGGTATATATTTGAAAAAAACAAAAACTCTAATTCAAAAAGATACATGCACCCCAATGTTCATAGCAGCATTATTTACAATTGCCAAGGTATGGAAGCAACTTAAATGTCCATCAACAGATGAATGGATAAAGAAGCCGTGGTATATCATATATCCAATGGAATATTACTCAGCCATAAAACAGAATGAAATTTTTCCATTTGCAGCAACATGAATGGACTTGGAGGGCATTATGCTAAGTGAAGTAAGTCAGACAGAGAAAGGCAAATATTGTATGATATCACTTACATGTGGGATCTAAAAAATATAACAAACTAGTGAATAAAACAAAAAAGAAGTAGACTCACAGATATAGGGAACAAACTAGTGGTTACCTGTGGGGAGAGGAAAGAGGGAGGGGCAACATAGGGGTAGGGGAAAAAAGGGTTATTATGGAATTATATGAAATCATGTATGTGAAACTGTTGAAAATTGTAAAACACTGTGGAATTTAAAGAATCATTCAATAGGAGAAAAAAAGAAAGTAAAGAAAGGAAGGAAGGAAGGAAGGAAGGAAGAGAAAGAAAGAAACCAGCATGAGAATATCTGCTTCAGTATGTTAACTTGCAAAATTCAGACCATCTTTCCATGTAAGATAACTAAAATAACCGGAAAAAATATAAAAACCATCTCTTTAAGACTATCCAAGACCTAACAAGATAGTGAGGAGTTGCCAGTCTGGAGAATTCTGGAACTCAGGGAGGTACACCAACACTAAGGACTATTTTTGCCCTGGAGGCATTTGTGGCTCTGGAATAATTAGCTAAGTTCTGTTTCTGGCAGGCTCCTGGGTCTAGGAGGACAGAGATCAGAATCCAGAGCCCAAAAAGGGTAAATCAGCATCCACTTTGAACTATGTGGAACCCTACATAAAGGACACCCTACATCAAGGACACAGGGCAAAAATTCCAGAATTAACCAAGCTCCCATAGCACCTGCTGCCATGGGCTCTCCTAATCTAAACCAGACAGTGCACCCCCCACCCCATATTAAGCAAAATAATCACCATGTAGTAACCTTGTAGCATCCTGACCAATCACCTAATGCCATCCTGCCAGCAGGAATTGTCTTTGTCTTGAGGCTATAAAAGTTGGCTACTAGCCCACAAAGGGGGCCGGCTCTCCCTGGTCTACCAGGAAGTTGGCCCACTGTATTTGAAGGGCCCCTCACTAACTCTGCTCTTTGTTCTTCATAAACTCACTCTTTTCTAAAATACTTCATGTCTGGAAATTCTTCTTCCAACCTGTGCGCAGACATGACAGACTAGGACTCCTAAGAGGTATCCTAAGAGTAAGTTTGAAATAAACCAGTCTTGCAAAAATCTATCATCTTCTTTCACGTCAATTGGTTGGCTCTGAAAACCTCAATTTTGGAAATTACATTATGTAGTCCTAAACATCTAAATGACCTTAGACACCTGGAAAAAGCAAAGAAACTCTTCCCTGGAGGAACATAATAGCACCCTAGGCCTCAAATTATTGCTACAAATACAATTTCAAATATATGAAAAGACAAAACACCATTAGAGAAAACCAATAGAAACAGTCCTATAGGAGCTCCACATAAGGAATTACAGGGCACAGACTAAAACAGCTATGTTCACTGTGTTCAAGGAGATAAAAGCCAAGTAAAAATGTTGGCAGGGAAATGAAAACTATAAAAAGTGATGGACTGTACATGAAAAAGAACCACTTAGAAGTTCTATAACTGATAAATATGATACATGAAATGAAGGATTCAATGAATGTATTTAACAGCAAATTAGCTGAACAAAGAGCAAACAAAGCTAAAGAGAATTAGTGAACTAGAAGACAGGAGCAGCTGTTCAGAATGAAACATGAGATTTAAAAAAAAATAGGTTAAGAGACACAGAGAATACAATTTGAAGGCCTAACACAAATTTATTTGAAAGACCAGAGAAGAGGAGAGAGAGAATGGACAGAGGACAATGGCTGAGAATTCTCCAGAACTTATAAGAATCTACAAATTCAAAAGGCTCAGCTGATGACTCCCAGGTGAAATAAACAAAAATAAATCAACATCTAAACATATCATAGTGAAGCTTCATAAAAACAAAAAAAAAAGAGGAAATTTTAGAATTAAAATACCATAAAATAGTGTATAATTTGAGAGGGAAGTAAATGGAGTTCAAATATCTTAAAGTTCTTACATTGTCATGGGAAGAGGATAAATGTGCTAAGTAACATTATACTTTCATAAACTTAGGATGTCTGGTGTTATTCCTAGTGCAGTAGTTCTCATACTTTTTGGTCTCCGGTGTCATTTACAGTCTTAAAAATTATTGAGTATTCTAAGGATCTGTTGTTTATGTGAGCTGAATATGTATTAATATTTACCATATTAGAAATTGAAAATTTAAAAAATTTACATATCCATTTATTTAAAAAAACCAATATGTCCATTTCATATTAACCTAAGTAACACACTTTTTTTATGAAAAGTAATCATAGTTTCCACAAAAATAGTGAAAAGAATGATATTATTTATATTTTTACAAATTTCTTTAATCTCTAGCTTAATGGAAGATAGCCAGATTCTCACATCTGTTTCTGCTTTCAATCCATTAAAACATGTTGTTTTGGCTTAAGTAGATGAAGAAAATCCAGCTTCACAAAGATATGTCATAGTAAAAGGGAGATAACTGTGGATATTTTTATTTGAATCTATACCAAAATTTGACAAGTGGCAGTTTCTTAAAGTTTATTTGCAATATGGAATCTAAAACCATATCAATAAAATTGTCTATGTTGCATTAGAATCCATTTGTCTAGCTTGTATCTTGCATAGATCTTCAACTCATGCATGATTTTATAACATGATACACTGCTAATGTGGAAAAATATTAGTCCAATGAGTTATGCAGATATTTGAAACATTGATATTTCCAAATGTATATTTTAAACACATTTATTGATGTTACCACTGACCTCATCAGAAAAGCCTTTTTTTTAAGTTTTAGAAAACCAGAAAGCTGATGGTGACAAATAGAAATTTTCCAAAATGCTAATTTTGACTTGAAAGTTCAATTTTTGTCATTAGTTAAATATACTGCCTGTTATTTTCTCGAAGTGACAAGCTCACTTCACTCATTTTAGAAAATGTCTGCCAAATACCTAAATCTGAATATTCATAGTTTGTCTGTTGGCTGTTATTTCAAGTAAAAATGATGTTCAATGAAACTTGCAACTCATATGAAATTTTTAAAAATAAAAGAATTAGGAAGAAAAATCAATGTAAGTTGCAACATTAATAATAAAATCATATGATCACTTCAAAAGGAAAATCATATGACCATATGATCATCTCAGGAGATGCAGAAAAAGAGTTTGATAAAATTCATCATCAACTAATGATTAAAATCTCTTAGTTAGGGACTTCCCTGGTGGTGCAGTGGTTAAGAATCTGCCTGCCAATGCAGGGAACATGGGTTCGAGCCCTGGTCTGGGAAGATTCCCACATGCTGTGGAGCAACTAAGCCCGTGCGCCCACAACTACTAAGCCTGCGCTCTAGAGCCCACGAGCCACAACTCCTGAGCCCGCATGCCGCAGCTACTGAAGCCTGCGCGCCTGGAGCCTGTGCTCCACAACAAGAGATGCCACTGCAATGAGAAGCCTGCGCACCGCACCGAAGACCCAACGAAGACAAAAAAACCTCTTAGTTAAGGAAAAGTAACAGGGAGATTCCTTAATCTAATGAAATGTTTCTACAAAACAAAAATTCTATAGCAAACATTGCACTTCACATTTAATGGTAAAATGTTGGAAACTGTCTCTTTGAAGTTGGGATTTCCACTGTCACCATTGCTATGCAATATTGTACTGAGTTCCTAGCCAGTGCAGCAAATCAGGGAAAAAAATGAAACATATAAGGATTGGAAAAGAAGAAACAAAAATAAAATTATTCACAGATGACATGATGGTGATGTGGTTCAAGGCAAGCCACCCAAAATATGCCACTTGGAATATTGATCATTTTGAATTAGAGTTACTTAAGAAATAGCCTGTGCAATAAGGATACTCTGACCCTCCTTTTTTCCCCTGAATGCAGGAAATACATCTGTCACGTAGAAGGTACCCTCCCTGTACTAGAAGGTAAAGAGACATCCTTATCACCAGAGATAGAGAATTTAGGGCCAAGAAGGCTGTATAAACAAAACTTGTTACTTCTTCACTAATTTACTACCCCAAGCCCAGACTTCTTTGTCTTGTTAATTCTTCACAAATTTATTGTTTCTTTTTCTAAAAGGTATAAAAGCTGCCTGCTTTGGTCACTTCTTTGAGTCTCATATTTTTATGAGCTCCCATATCGACAAAATTAATTTTGTTTTTCTCCTGTTAATCTGTCTTAGGTCAATTTAATTATTAGGCTGGCCAAAGTACCTAGAAAGAAAGAAGGGAAAAATATTCCTCCCCTAAAATGGTATCAAATAATCCATCTATAATTTGTTATAATTTTTATTAAAGTTAGAATTGTTAGGTACAAATCAGAATGCAAATCAATTGTATTTCAATATATCAGCAATAATAAAAAATTTTAAGTATATCATTTACAACGGCATCAACATATAAAATACCTAGGAATAAATATCATAAAATATGTGCAAGACCTCTGTGGGGAAAATAACAAAACTTTATTGATAAGCATTTTAAAAGCTCTCCATAAGGGGATGTGGGAACAGATATATATGTATGACTGATTGACTTTGTTGTAAAGCAGAGACTAAAAAAAAAAAAAAAAAAAAAAAAAAACCAAAAAAATAAATAAAAATAAAAATAAATAAATAAAAAGCTCTCCATAAATGGAGGGTTATAACATGGACATGGAATAGAAAACTTAACGATGTGAAGATGTAAATTCTCCTCAAACTGGTCTATAGATTCAAGGTAATCTTAATCAAAAATCCCAAAATACCACAAGATTTCTTTTCTGGAGCTTTATAAGTTGATTCTAACATTTATATGGAAATGCAAAGGGCCAAGAAAGCTAAAACACCGCTGAGGAAGAACAAGGTGGTACTGGCACAAGGACAAAGAGACCCATGGAACACAGTAAAGGGCCCAAAAAGTTGTGATGAAAGCACCAAGCAGAGTAGTGGAGAAAAAAAATCAGGCTTTAAAAAAAAGTGGAGCTGGAAGAACTGGACAAACTCATGGAAGAAGGTAAATCTAGACTCTTACTTATATGCAAAAATCAGTTTCTGGTGAATTGGAAACCTGTATCGGAAAGACAACAGTAAGCTTTAAGAAAAAAATATACAGGAGAAAACTTCTATAGTATCAGAATAGGAAATTTTTTCTTAAGACATAAAAGCACTAACAAGAAAGAAAAAGACTGAGAAAATAAACCATATTAAATTTAAGAATAGCTGTCCTTCAAAAGATGACATTAAGAGAGTGAAAAGGCAGGCCACAGAGATATTTATACAGTTGACCCTTGAACAACAGGTTTGAACTGCAGGGGTCCACTTACACAGGGATTATTTTTTCGATAGTAAATACTACAGTACTATATGGTCTGCCGTTGGTTGAAACCACGGATGTTGAGGAATTATGTCTTCAGAGGGCTGACTATAAATTATATACGGATTTTCAACTGCATGGAGGATAGGTGCCCCTAACCCCCTCGTTGTTCCAGGGTCCACGGTATATATTTTCTCCCTCTCCTAGGGTGTGTGTGTGTGTGCGTGTGTGTATCCTAGAAAGAGTTAATATACAAGATATATAACAAATTCTTACAAATCAGTAATAAAAGACAGGAGACAGCCAAAGCAACAGAAGACTGACAAAATTCAATTGTTACGTAAAAAAGGAAATTCAAATGGCAAATAAACATAAGAAAAGGTGCCTATTATTAGTAATCAGAAAAATACAAATTAAAACAATAAGATGTGTTTGCAAATTTACCAGGTTGCCCGAAATTAAAATGTCTGACAATACCAAGTGTTAAAAAGAATGTACTGTATAGTAACTGGAAATCTCAAGGAATAACTGGTAAGAGTGTTAAGTTTATATTAACACTTTGAAAACCTGTAGCATTATCCTGTATACCTGAATATATGTATATACCCTAAGACCCAGGAATTCTACTTCCTGATATATGTATCCTATAAAAGTGCATTCTTTTATGTACCAGGATTCATGTACAAGAATATTTAGAGCAGCATTATTTATAAAACCCTTAGATTGCAAATAACACAAATTTTCATCAACACACTTGTGCAAGGGAATACTATCTAGCATTGAAAACAAATCAACAACATGGATGAATATTAAAAACATTATGTTGAGCAAAAGTCAGATACAAAGAAACACATAGTAGAAGATTCTATTTATATAACACTCTTAGTAAGCTAAGAGTAGGATTTATTTAATGTGATAAGGAATATCATTCTGAAAGCAAAACCAAAACCAAAACCAACATCACAGTGCCCTACCAGGGTAGCAGTCACGTGTTGTAAGATGGTAGCTAAATGGTCTTCAAAAACAATGTTTTGTAGACAAATATGTTGAGAAATGCCACATATATTCTCCACCTCTTGAAGACTGCCAATGCATATTAAACACTAAAGGCTATGTAAAGTTATTCACTAGGGAAATCTGTCTCATTTTGCTTAATTCAGAGTTCCAGAAAATTATCTGGAAACCTCACCTTATTTTTGGGGGGGCGGGGGGCTAGGAAACTGATTAACATCTTATGGGATAAGAGTTTGGAATATAGTTTGGAAACTCTGCACTAGATATAGTCTTGTTAGGGCTGGGAGCAAGACATGAATGCCCACTGATATCATAATTATTTCACATTGTTCTGAAAGTTCAATAAAATAACTGAAGCCCAGAGGCAGGGTTGGGGGAGGTATTAATACTGGAACAGAGAAGAAAAATCATCATTATTTCCAAATGATATGATAATCTTCCTTGCAAACACAACCAACCAAAGAAAAATGATTAGAACTAATAGCAGAATTAAAAAATGGTAGCCAGCTACAATATGAATGTACAAAATTGTACAATATGAATGCACAAAATAATACCATCAGGAAAAACAGAACTAGAATAAAAAGAACTCTAATGCACAGTAACAACTAACATGAAAAATACCTAGGGAAAAAAACTGAATATGAAATTTGTGAATGCTCTAAGAAAATGAGCACCTTATATAAGAATGAACTGCAATAGGCTGTCCGGATACAGAATTATAAGTGGTTTTTAAGAAAAAAACAAAACAAAACAAAACTTGAATTTCTACATCCAGGCTAGATGATTGCTGAAGTTTATTTCAGGTCTAAGATCTTGTAATCTACTATTGGACAAGTTAAACCCTTTGAGTTATAGAAATCTGATATAAGGTTAAATATAATATTTATACTTGCTTTGGAGTCTCTTTTTCCTTTATTGCTATGGTAATTATAATTTGAAATCCCTTTCTTGTTTGAATAATTATTTTTAAACTATTTTAAATCTTCTTCTAGATATCATGGGTTATTGACCCAGTAAATGAAATTACTGAGCCCACAGTATTTTAATGCTTTAATGAAGTGACTTTCTAAAATGCACAGTCCCTTAACCATGTAAAGCATAGCAATTAGTTAAAACTGAAAATTACCATTCTTCCAAGACCCAAGATTGCAGAAACTAGACAAACTAAAGACTCCACTCAGGCTTCAGAAGATCAAACAACAACAATAAACAAATTACTTGCAGGATGAATGAACCAAACCGCTTTGTTGAAAATTATGGTACATCTTGGCCACATTTTTAAGAGCAGATTTCAGACTTTCTTAGAGTCTTCTCCAAAGTCTACGTAACTAGATTTTAGAACTATCCATGGGATCATTTTGATAAAGAGTAATTTGGGCATCTCGCAGGCACCAAATACTATAGCAACTTTACATGTTTTAAAGCTGAAAAAAAAAAAAGGTTCTTAACTGAAACCAGATCAGTTGCCATAAAATGTTAAAGCATAGCCAATGCATAATGTAAACAAATTTTTAATTTTTGTTTCACTTACAAAATAGGTTTACTGACAGGCCATGGAGAGAATGGGATTCCTTCTCCCCTTAAAAGAAGGAAATCTGAACCTTGCAAGAATCTTGGCTGCGTGCTGCAGCTAACATACAAATCCTCAGCACAGCTTCCTTGCCTCACTCCTGGGCTCCAGTCTGTAGCCGCAGATCTAAAACACAGGGCCTAATTAACAATCTAATGAATTAGGTAGGAATATATTATTGATTGGCCTGATCATAAAAATAAATAAATAACCTTTCAGTACCATATAATTCACTCGGTGGGGAGTAGGGAGTCGGGAAATGAGGGGGTGAGGCAGAGAGGGCGAATGTGAAAAGTCAAATAATTTTTCTAGTTCTAATTTTTATGAAAACATTTTGTGTGTGTGTGTGTGCAATGGCTGTAAACAAACAAGTGCTAATTTTAGGCAAAGTTTAGGTAACATTTCAAAAAATGGGATTTGCTCCAATTAAGTGTTTATTTCTTGTTAGAGGAGACAAGAAGTTTATGATACCGTGGTCATATCCTTTCTATACCTTTTCGGTTCCAAAAGCATACATTTGCCCATAAACCATATTTTCCAAAATGGGTCAAACAATGAAGACATAATTTAAAATAAAAGCTATTAACACTAGGGCTTTGAAAGTTTAATATATAAACATTTATATATAAATATATATAATTTTATAGAGTAATTTCAATACCATCAACCTTCAACATTCTCTCATATTCTGCTTCTATCTCATCCAAAAGAACTTAAGTTGTTTTGGGAAAATTATAATGGAACCAGTTTCCAGCAGCATAGTAGAATAAAAACAAGCATTGGCTTTGTCATCAGACTAGCATTCAAATCCCTCTCTGCCCCTTTCTAGCTGCGTACTTCTGCAAAGATTTCTCAACTCTTGACTCTCTGTTTCTTAACTTCTGCAACTAATTTATTAGCTACCCTTGAGCAACCTCCATATTTGTCCCACGGCAAATTTGAGTAAAATTCAACATTACTGCTCACTTCCCACAAAAGAAAAACCACCCCACAGAGTATAAGTGGACAATGGAAATTTCACCGAAGATGATATGGGAATATGGAAAAAGGTTCTCCCCTTCCAAACATTCATTTCTTCCAAGCAACACACCCTAGACTCTATATCTCTCCATTTATTTACAAAGCAGTATATTTCTCTGGGTTCCTGCAAGTTGAATGCTCACACCTACCACTCACCCAGCCCCCTAAAGACTCTCTAGTTATTAGGATCCACCCTTCTTAGGGGTGAGTAGAGATGCATCGATAACAAATCATGTGATTAATAAATAGAAGGACGCACGTACACATTTTCGAGGGGAAATAAAGGCTTTTTATTTCTTGCATTGTATCATGTGAGGATTCCCTTCAAACTTGTAAAATCATTCTGTTTAGGTTTTGCTCTGTTATTTTTCTTAGAATATGTTAGTAATAAATTTAAATATGTTTCAGAAGGATTGTACACTTGTTACCTTCATTTTTTTTCCCATACAAATCTGCTTGGTAGAAAAATGCTACTTAGAAAACATCAGGAGGTAAAATGTCAGATGCAGCTTAAGGACACACAGAGCAAAGGCTTCTGTGTGGATCACGCATGTGGAGTATGAATGGTGAATAAAATCATTCTTCCATCTCATGATAAGAATAATTTCTCAGACCTGAGCTCCCCCACTGCCCCACAGAGGAAATCTAAGTAACAATTGTGATCCATTCTTAAGACTGCACTGCAAGCTTTAAAAGAAGACCAAGGCCAGGAAAATTCCACTAATGCTTATTTGTCTTCTCTGAGCGATAAGATAGTTCCAAATCAAACAGCATTGGGCTTTGTTTCTTAGAAACAAAAGGATAGATTACACTAAAAAATCTTTTAAGAAAATTAATTTTAAAATAGATTCCTAGCTGGGTGTTGGGAAGACTGTTCTCAAAAAAAAATAGAGTGTTATTTGTAGTCCTTTTTGGAAAAATAGTTAGGTTTTATGTGTAGTATGGATAACCACAGATGGCAGTAAAGTGTATAATGTATGCAAAGGGGAATGGTTCCAGGCTGATATTTTTTCCCTGGAAAACTTTCTAATATTTCCACATTAATAATGGGCCATTATCTAGAAATTGAAGCTGCTAAGTCCAGACACCATAAGACTTGTAGTTATGCTTTGAATGTGTTCTTGCAAGTATCCAGCTGCAAGTTAAATGCAGTGTAGCCTATGGCTTCCCAAGCTGAATTTCGACTTTTATTTCTAGCTAACTGACCTGTGCTCTGGTTTTTGACTGCAACATGAGGTCAATCCACAGAAATATCCTGGATGAATGAGAGGACATTGCCACCAAACCCTGAGTTCCAACTCTCAAGCTGGAAGTCTAACCTCTAATTTACTCTAGTCCCAGGCTGATTAGACCCATTATTTAATGAAGTCTCTCTTGGTTGTCTGTCTATCTAATTATTTGTATTCATGGAGAGAAAGTGATAAGCCAAAATGCTAATTATCCATTTTTTCTAAAATAAAATGTCCATCTAATAACGAGTTATTAAAATAGAACTTTCATCTGACATAATACATCTTAACAAGCTCTTTGTATCCAGGGATTTTCATTGCCGGACATATTATCTAATAAAAAGGAAGATGTCTACTTTCTATCTATTCAGGCTTTGTTAGCATTGGTCATCAGCTTTTGAATTTGAATGCTGTAGGAAATAATGGGATAAGATGGGGACATCCAGTCTTTAAAAACAGACTTTTTAAAAAAAACCTACGCATAACGTATTGATTTATAACATCACGTGTCCAGGTACCTGGGTCTAAAATAGTGGTTCTCAACTGGGAGTGGTTTTCCTCCCTAGGTGCCGTTTGGAAATGTCTGGAGAGATTTGGGGTGTGGGGTGTGGTTCTACTGGCATCTAGTGGGTAGAGGATCTTTCAATGAACAGCAAAGGACCCCACAACAAAGAATTATCCAGTCCAAAAAGTCAGTAGTGCTGAGGCGGAGAAACTCAGGTCTAAAAGAAATCAAGGAATCCTCATAAACGATCAGGCAACAGGTCTAATGAAATTAAGCTATTCAAATGCTATGAATTTAATCTTTTCTGTGTTCCAAGTTTTACTGATTTTTCACAAGAGTCTACCTTCTTAGAATAGTACTAGTTGTACTGAATGTAAGTTAAGCCCTAATTTCATAAGATCCCAGGTTTACATCTCAGTCTTGTGCTAGATTAAGTAGAAAACTTTCCCTCTGATGAAAACTGGATGGAGAAAAGTATGTACTGAAGGAGAAATAGGAAAGAATAGAAAGAGGGTAAATAAGAAGAGACAGGGATGGTTGAATTAAAGTGAGTAAAGTCAATTCCAATGTTATAGGTCAAACATATATATTCCTAATAGCTTTGAGACTTATTTCTAAAGAATATGCAATCCTGCAAAAAGTTTTGTTAGCTAGTGAATTTACGGGCTACCAATATCATCAGCATTACCTGCCCACATAACCCACATTCACTTATATATAACCACGCAGCTGGAATAATTTCCATCCTGTCACAGGCTTACATCACACAGTTAAAACTTGAGGCCTTTCACACACAGGGACTGCTTTAGTTCAAGAGCTGAAATAACTGTCACCACCACCACAATTTTATTAATCACTTAAAAAATTAATAGACATTTTGATAATTGGGAATAAAGTAATTTGGGGAGCATAAATAATGCGCCATTTTGTTTTCTGTATGAAATTGTAGTATTCAACTTCCAAGGTAAAGTCCTAAGTTATTTTTTAATCATAAAACAACTTACAGGTTCAACCTCTTCTAGTCTTCCTAAAGGAAAAGTCAAGAGAAAATAGTTTATATTGTAGACAGGTTTCTGTTTCCTTGGCACACAAACTCCTAGCACTAGAGAGCTGTGAAGAACACAGTGGTTTGGGGTTGGCAAGCTCTGAGCATTTCAGTTCCCAGCAGCCAGGCTCCTCTGAGGCCTGCCAAAGCCACAGAGCAACACTTAGTCTTTGGAGCCAAACCCCCTTGGTCGGGAACCATCATTCTCTGTGCAAAAACTCAGTATGTGCTCCATTAGCTAAAAGGTTGATTACCAGTAGCAGAATCTTTAATAAATCTTAGCTCAGTTTTGAAATCTGAAGGATGTTAGTGTTATAGAAATTCAGTAGTCAATAAATCCATAATGTAGATGCCAGAGAGGGGCAGCCATCTCTATTAGTTAACATCAGAGTCCCTCTCATGGCTCAGATTGAATATAATAAATTCCTTTCAAAAAAAACAACAACAACAACTTGGAGAGTAAAGATAATAATAGCTGCAGATACTGGCAGAAAGAATCATCAACATTTACTTACATGGAACAACTTATCTAAAACTCATGTATACCCAATGAAGAAATATTTGTTAGAATACAGGGTGGCTCCTCCAAAACAAAATGAAACACAGAAATAAAAGTACCGTGAAAACAATATAAATAGTAAATCATTTCTATAAATAAATAAGCACCGGGAAATCTATCAAAACCCATTAAAACAGGAATTGGATATATAACTGAGTTTGTATGTAAAGGCTGGATTAAAGGTCAGTATGATACAATGATAGGAAGTGGTAGCAGATCATCCATAGGGGAGAAAGCAAATACCCAGCTGTGTTAAACTGTTGGCTATTATAAAAAATTAAATCATATACATTCTTAATAAGTGGAGCCAAAAAGTTAGGCTGAGTGTATAAACAGTATTATGTAAAAGCAGAATACTAAATCATCTAGAAAACAAACACATTGAGATGTTTAGCATTTGATCTTATTTTCATCATTCTCTCTAAGTATGCTCAGTTTTTCATTTCCTCCTTGACAGATAAATTGTGTCCAGCACAAAAATCCTCCAGAAGAAAGTAATTAAAATGTGGTTCATGTGTGCCATATTTTCTTAATAGAAAACATTTTTAAGAGGATAAATTAAAAGTGATCTCAAAGGTTAAATGTAATGGAGTGTGCCTAAGATACACAGTTACCAATTAAAAACATATTTGTGGTAATTAGCATTCAAAATAAACATGGAGATCCTGAGCTTGGGAATCCACATTTCTTACTCTCAAAAGGCATATAGGTCCATGAAAGTAACTGAATCCAAACACAAATGACACAAAGCAAGACACTGCCCTCTGGCATTCCTTGGAATGTCTTGCGTGGCTTTAGGCTCCCAGTCATAATCAGCCAGCAACCAAATTTCTCTAAGTTTCTTGACCAGGTCATGTTCTTGCCTCAGCCTCAGAACTTGGACTATTCTGTTTCTTTTTCCCTGGAATACTTTGCCCTCCACTTCCCCTGCCATTTTTGCAGGTACCTTCTCATCATGCACCACCAAGCTTAAATGTCAGCTTCTCAAAGAAGTCTTATCCTGACCACCCATCCAGCTCAAAGTAAATCCTCCCCATTAGGTCTTTTCATAGCACACAGCACTGTACCCTCAGAGACATTATCATAATTGTAATTGTGTACTTATTAATCCATTTACTCATTTATTGTCAGTCTCTCCGGTTAGACCCTAAATTTCTTGAAGGAAGAGAACAATCCGTTTGCAACTGCATCAACAGCATTAACAATCTACCTGCCCCAAAGCAGGTGTTAATAATATTTTTGAATGCATGAAAATAGATTCAGATGTACTGTAAATATCACACTTGTTATCTACGATGTTTACTGATAGAGTGGTTTTAACACCATTACCCAAACATCAATGTTAAATAGTGTTCTGCTTTATTTGTATAGCATCTTATATTTTTCAGAACGTAAGTCTTAAAATTTTTTTTAAGTGCAGTGAATTCTGAGGAATCTCCAAGAATATGGAGACCTCTGGTACCATTGGGTCATACAGTTCACCAACTTCTTATTGAACTGGGAAACAATATAAAATATAAACTGTACTCAGTGTATTCAGTGTCTAAACCACACAAATATATGACTTTGTGGACATAAGCACGTGTGCACATGTGTCAAAACACACCTATAAGCAGATTCCTAGTCAGGAGCTCTGCTGGACAGTCATGATGATAAAGATATGTGAGGATTTAGCCCTTGAGTTCTTTCTGCTCCTGAACTTTTCAAAAATTGCTTTTTTAACCTACATTTTACTTTAGCATCCAAGAGGTCTAATATGAAATTTCAGATAAAGTACCATATTAAGTTAGAGGGACTGAATCTAAAAGAGACTTGAATTTATAATAAAAAGGTTATGATAGCTTGAGAAGCCAGGATCACAGGATTTTTTCCTTCGTTAAGCAGGTCAGTTCAAATGGGTACAACATGAAAATGGAAGAGGGGTTTGAAAGCAAGAAAAATAAAAAATAACAACACAGTAGGATTATTCATCTACACATAAGACTACAAAATAATTTTAACCTTCATGTTTAAGAAAAAGGCAGATCTTAAGTGTTATTTGAAAGGAGTACAATGTGTAATATTCAATTGCAATTTTTTTTTTCCCCCGGTACGCGGGCCTCTCACTGTTGTGGCCTCTCCCGTTGCGCAGCACAGGCTCCGGACGCGCAGGATCAGCAGCCATGGCTCACGGGCCCAGCCGCTCTGCGGCATGTGGGATCTTCCCGGACCGGGGCACCAACCCGTGTCCCCTGCATCGGCAGGCGGACTTTCAACCACTGCACCACCAGGGAAGCCCTCAATTGCAATTTTAATGATTATTAATTAGTCGGTAAATTTTATAAAAGCAAGGAAATTGTTTTATTCTTTGTATAACTCCAGCATCTAAAATAGTGTCTGACATCTAGTAGGCAATCAGTAAATATTTGTTAAATGAATAATAACAATAATAGCAACTTCTATTAACACTGTCAAATATTGTGCTAAACGGCTCATAAATAATATACCAATTAACCATCACATCAACCTTAGGAGGAAGGTTTATCATTACTATTTTATAAATGAATTAAAACAATCCAAATAATTTCTCCAGGATCTGAGAGCAAAGCTAGCATTCACATCCAGGACTAGCTGACTGCAGAGTCTGCTTTCCTACCCACCACACGAAACAGGCTTTTAGGACTTGCAGAAGTGTATGGAGGAGAAATGCAACCACATTTAAAAGGATGTGCAGAAAAAATATCAGAATGTAAGATGAACTACAGAGCTGGAGAATAGGGCCTATTTCTGTGCAATCAGTTCACTGAAGCTGCAAGTACAATGCCTAAGATGTTATGGAGGTGGGTAAAGGCAGGATGGGGGTGGGAAAGGGAGTCCAGAAAAAATAGATAGCAAATAAATAAAGAGCTCATTCCTTTCCATGGTAACAACTATACCTCTAGCTGCAACACTGCCAGTGATGTCAGAAGAACCTTGCAGAAATGGCAGGGCATTTCTGCCAAAACAGGGCAGACCCTGTTTTTCAAAAGAAAAATAATGAAAAAATAAAGTCCTGTGGTGCTTTTCCTCTATCGGGCCTGCTTATAAATTCATAGCACAGCATGGAGGTTATTAAAATCCCATATGTGAGAACCACACACAGCACAAAGAGATATGAATTGGCGTTCCAAGGAGATAATGGTATCTAATAGGCAAAACAAGTAGTAGGGTTTCATTTGTATTCTGAGTACATTTGAAAAGGGCTCAGCATCCAACTACTGCACGTGGATAGTTGACCATCCAAAGACCGTTTCTCCCCTTCCTTCCTAGGGATTAATAAGTGGGATATAAAGAGTAGGGCTGTTATCTGCTCAAGTCTGGATATTCCCATGACATTTTTCCTTTGCTTGCAACTGTTTGAAATAGAGTGGATGAAAGTGTCTCTGGTTGACTTGGCACAAAAGGGAAACAGAGCAAATCTCCCCCTGCTCCCCGTGTAGCATCAGGCAGTCCCAGGAGTCTGAAGGAGCTCACAATTTCTGGTCCAGAGTACACCAGAGACTCATCTCAGGGCCCAGCACAGGATGGTTTACACTTTGTTATTTTGGGGCTCATTTGTTCACAGGTTTATTTATTTGTTTGTTTGGTCAGAAAAGGTTGCTGAAAGTCCTATTAGGGGAAATCAAACATGACTAATAAATAGCAGCAAATGCTATTCTATGTGCTCTGGCAATGAGGGTGGAAAGCAGCATCTTACAGAAAGTCAATTTTAAGAATATCCTATGATCTTAATCATCAGAAAATCTTATATCTGAAATTTTCTAAGTAACTTAGCTCTAGAATTTAATTAAGACAAACTAATAGCTTCATTTTTAATTCATTTACTCTGAAATCCAATTTTCAAAAGCAGGTAAATTCATGGCCATAAACACCTGGACCAGAGTATGGGTAGAATACACTACTCTAAGAAGCCAGAAGTTTAAAATTCAACTAGAACACAAAGTAATTCTACAGTCTTTCCAAATAACTGAAAGCAGCTCTTTTGCCCCTTTCCTATGTACCCATTTCTGTCCCCATCTAACCTTAAAAACCTAACTATAGGGTTCACTATAATTACAGTGACCCCTAATTATAGGGATCACTAAGCAATTGAAACTAATTCCTGACTTACACTTTCCTGAATGCACACCATGCCTTGCCTAACCTGTCGATTGTTTCCCTAGATAAAAAATTAAAAATGAAGCATGAAGTGGTTAAAGAATGATTATCTCTCTACCCCCAACAGGCCCCTAAGGAGTCCTGCAGGCAGATCATGAGGGCAAAATAACATCTGAAAAGAGAGTCAGACAGTCTGTACACAATGGAGAATGATGCAGAACCCAACCTCCTGCCTCAATGATTCACTAAGAGTCTTGCCCCCATTTTTCACTTTAAAAACTGTCATGGCTGAGCAGAATCTTTGGAGTTGGTCTCTGGACACAAGTCCACCTTCTCCCCAGATTGCCAGATTTCCTGATTAGAGCACCTTTCCTTCTGCTGACACCTGCCTCTCGAATTATTGACTTTTGAGCAGAGAGCAGCTAAACCTGAGTTTGGTAACATAACCTAAACCCAAAAAAGCATCTAAACAGAATCTAAACCAGAAATCTGAAATGTATGGAAAAAGGCATAACAAAGATAGGAAATTAACTAAAATGTGAAGGATTTCTGAGTTGGATCATCCTTCATTCATTCATTCATTCAGGAAAAACTTAATGGGCGTATGGCACTGTCCCATGCCCTGGGGGATTCTGCAGGGAAAAGAGACAAAGTCTCTGTCCTCGTGAAGCTCACATTTAGTACTGAGAGGGAAGGTAGAACACCTCCTGCAGCCTTAGAGTTACCTTAGTTTAAAAAAAAAAAAATTAAATGGCTTGCCTGTTGACCTAAATTTTCTTCAAGGAAACCTTGAGCTCCAATGTAAAAACTCATCGCTGAGTTGATAGCTTTAAATGAGGAGCAACAAACGTGGGAGACATGATGAGGAAACCATCCCCAGCCTGGGAAGTAGAGGAACAGAAAAACCCCAACTAAGAGCAAGAAGAATTCAGCAAGATGAAAGGCCATTCTGGAGAGAGGTTCAGGCTAAAATGAGCTCTAGTGTGGGAGAGAGAAAATGTTGGGTCTTAAAAGTGGGAGCATCCTTAAATGAAGCTTTAGTATCAAACCTCTTAGATCTCCTAAAATACCTCTGTTGACTTATGTCAACCACCTAACTACCATATCTGAAAAGATAAGATGTTCTTGGGCTAGTAATTTAGGATAATACCCTGCTCTTTCAAGAATCCTTTACATGGGGGTTATAAATACTCTCTCACTGGGTATCTGGAGATAAGAATGTAGAAAAAAACAGGAAGGAATAAAAATTTCAAGGCTAACATTGAGGAGGCCTGAGTTCTAAGCTCATCTCTAACACCAATAGTTATGAGATTGTTATGCAAATCACTTTATTTCTCTATGTTATTTCATATGCCAATTGCAGATAATAGGACCTCCCTATCCAAACTAAGGGTTATCAGGAGACTAAAACAAAATGGATTTTAAGAAACAAAGAAAGGACACATTTGGAAAGCTCACAGCTCATTTTCACAATTCAGGTCAGCCTGGTTTAAGCCTCTTGGCTGAGAGTAACTAAAAAACAACATCTATAATAATGGTATTTGCTATAATTTACTGAGTGCTTAATACATGTACCAGACACATATCTCATTTAATCCTTACAATGACCCTGTGGAGTTCCTGTGACTATTGCCCACATATTACAAATGGGGAAGCTGAGGCCCTAAGAAGTTAAATATTTTGTGAAAATTCACATATCTGGTAAATCAAATTCAGATCTATCTGACTCCAAAGCCTACAAGTTAAACCACTAAACTACTGTAGTTCTTACCCACCTCTCAAGATTCAATTCAGTTCATATCAGTATAATTTAATTCAATTAAATCCACAAACATTTTTTTTTCAAATACATAGGCTTTCAGAGTTCAGGTAGCTTACACATTTGCAGAAAATGACATATACATGCCCTTGCTATAAGGTCCCAACTTACTTAGCCATGAGTTCTTAGCAGTGGAAGCAAGGTGAGTACATTGGTAAGGGACTGATGTCACATGTGTTGGCACTCACGATTTGGGTCCTTAGCACAGTTCTAAGATGCTCTTGACTCTCCAGGGTTGTAGAGTCCCACCAGAGTTAGGAAAACAAATTCTTCTCATCTTACTCTTAACACTTACACTAATTTATGCAGCTCTATTTAAGCTCCTGGTTCATGAGCCAGCCTTGTCATCAGTGTAAGCTCATCCTCATCCATAGAGAGAAAACAGTCAGTTCCCAAAATATCTGTGCCTCCAGCTTTCTGGAAATCCCATCTTCTTGATTGCTCAGTATAGTTCTAGGTATTAGAAGGATTTAAAACAAATATAAGGAACGGTCCAATCCCCTAAGGTAATTATAGTGACAATCACAAACATTTATAGAGTGCTTACTTTTGTGCCAGACACTGTTTTTTTGTTTTTGTTTTTGTTTTTTTGCGGTACACAGGCCTCTCACTGGTGTGGCCTCTCCCGTCCGTGCAGGCTCAGCGGCCATGGCTCACGGGCCCAGCCGCTCTGCGGCATGTGGGATCTTCCTGGACGGGGGCACGAACCCGTGTCCCCTGCATCGGCAGGCGGACCCTCAACCACTGCGCCACCAGGGAAGCCCCAGACACTGTTTTAAGTAATTGACTCATTTAATTCTCAAAACAGCACTATGACATAGGTATTACTGTTACCTTGATTTTACAGTGAAGAAACTAAGACACAGAGAGTTCAAGTGATTTGTCCAAATATTAAGCTGGGATTGAAACCAAGTAGTCTTGTCTCTAGGGCTGTGTCTTTAACTACTATATCATGCTGCCCCACATGACAGACCCTATATGATGGGGGAGAAAAAAAGATCTGAGACAATTAAATAATACCATTAGCTGGTATATTTATTTCCATAATAAATAATAGATGAGAATGTTAATGGGGTTTAAAAGTAAGACTTTATTAGGTGGAGGAAGGCTCATGAAGAATACAGAACTGAAACCCAAGAAATGCCCTGTTTGTAATGTTTGCCCACATTTGTTTTTTCACCCAGAAAGTACTTCATGTTTTAATCTTGAGGGTTTTTTGTTTTGGGGGGTTTTGTTAAAAGACATTTGATGAGGTACAACATATATACAGTAAGAAAACAAAACACTATTCTGACTTGTATCATTATAGCATAATTTTACCTGATTTGGAATTCAGAAATGGAACCACATGTG
Organism: Mesoplodon densirostris; assembly: GCF_025265405.1. Classification (NCBI taxonomy): domain Eukaryota; kingdom Metazoa; phylum Chordata; class Mammalia; order Artiodactyla; family Ziphiidae; genus Mesoplodon; species Mesoplodon densirostris. The sequence goes on along the minus strand of NC_082662.1, from coordinate 68,271,528 downwards.
ATGCATTCTTTGTGTCTGGCTTTGTTTGCTCATCATTACATCTGCAAGACTCAACCATGCTGTTTTGTATGTATAGAAGTAGTTCATTCATTATTCCATTATATTAAATATATGACATAATTTTTTCATTCCACTGTTGATAGACAAAGGGTTATTTTAGACTTCATGAACATAATTGTACATCTCCTTTCCTGCCAAAAGTACACATTTGTTTTAGGTATCCAGGAATGGAATTACTGGGTCATAGGATATGTGTATGTTCTTGTTATCTTTTGCTATTGATTTGTAGCTTAATTCCACTGTGATCAGAGGAAATACTCCACGCAACTTCAATACACTGAATTTTTTAAAGACTTACTTTATTGACTAGTATGTAATCAATTTTATTGACTGTCTCATGTTTATCTGAAAATGTGTATTTTGAAGCTTGGGGGTATAGAGTTCTATATGTGCCATTTAAGTTAAATTTTTTAACTGTGTTTTCAAATATACTATATTCTTACTCATATTTTTGTCTGCTAATGCTAACAATTAAAGAGAGAGTGAGATCTATTAAAATCTTCAACTGTGATTGTCAAATTTTCCACTTCGAAGGTTTTTCAGTTTTTGCTTGAAATATTTTATTAAATACATATCTTTTAAGATTATTGAATATTCCTGCCAAATTGCTCATTTTATCACCATGACATGGCCTCTTTCATTTTTAGTATGACTTCTTTCCTTAAAATCTACAATGTCTAATATCAGTATAGCTATACCAGCTGCCTTTTGATAAGTGTTTGCATGGTATATCTTTTGCCATTCTTTTATTTCCAATCTTTCTGTGTCCTGATATTTAATGTGTGTCTATTCAGGTAGCATAAAAACCATTTTTATATGGTTGAGAGATGCATCTTTTAATGGGAATATTTAAGCCATGTATATTTAATATAACTATGAATATATCTGGATTCAAATTTACCACCTTCTTGTTTCCTATTTCCATTTGTTCTTTGTTATTATTATATTCTTGTCTTTTAAAAAATTAATCAATTAAAAAATTTTTCCATTTCTTCTTTATTGACCTGTTACTCTACATCCTTTTTTTAAAGTTTTTTTTAAGTATTATTTTTTTAAGTTATTACCCTAGAAATTACACTATTCAACCTTGATTTATTAGAGTATAATTTAGTATTTTCATCAATTCCCAAACATAGCAAGGATATTACAACATTTTAATACTTTACCTTGCTCCTACATTTTTTTACTATTATTGTCATGTATTTTAATTTAACTGGATATTATTATTTTTGTTTTGCATGATATTTATCTATATTTACCTTCATACTAAGACTTTCTCTTGCTCTTCATTCCCTTTTTTTTTGTTCCTGTACTTCCATAAAAGTTCACTTCCTTTTGTCTAAATAATTCTCTTTAATATTTTAATGTGAGTCTGCTGACAACAAATTCTGTTTTCATTCATCTGCAAATATCTTTATTTCATCTTTACTTTGAAGGGTATTTTCACTTGGTATAGAATTAAGTTGGCAGGCTAATAATTATTATTTTCTTTCAGTACCTTGAAAATGCCATTCCATTGTCCATTGGAATTCTGGATTCCACCATTTCTATTGAAAAAGCAGCTTCAATCTTGCTATAGTTCCTTTGAAGGTTTTCTTTTTCCTTTTCTCTGGCAGCCTTCAATGTTTTTTTCTTTGTCCTAGGTTACTAACAGCTTCATTCTGATGCTCCTAGGTATGGTTTTATTTGTATTTATGCTGCTTATGGTTCATGGACCTTCATGAAGTTGTACCTTAAGGTCTTTAACATTTTGAAAAATCCTTAGCCAATACAGTTTTAAACGTTACTTCTGCTACATTCTTTATCTCCTTGACTTCTGGGACTCCATGTACACATATGTTATGTCAACTATTTGTAGTGAATGTTTTCTTTCCTTTTATTTATAATCTCTTGTAGACTAATTCTGTCATAAAATACATTAAAGATTTTGTGGCAAAGTCAACTGATATAAATATTTGTAAATACTCTATTCTTATTTACTCATCTTGTCAGGGACTGATACTAAAAGTGGTCTCAAGATTATACTTTGAGAAGCACTATGTTAGTTTTCTTTTTCACTGGGTTTCATATGTCCGTTGTGTTCTTTTCTTTATCGTTCATCCTTTTCCTCTCTGTGCTTCAGTCTATCATATTTTACTAACATCTTCTGCTTTACTAATCTTCTACTATGTGTAATGTACTATTACACCCATCTCTTATAGTCTTAATTTATGTTTTTCAATTCTAGGATTAACATTTGATCCTTGTTTATAGATTCCAGTTGTGAAATAATCAATTTTCACATCTATTTTTCTTAAACATATTAATCATAGTTATTTTAAAATCTGATAATTCATTATATCAAAAACATGTAATATATCTCTATTTCTTTTGAAATTCAGTTATTTGGTCTTATTTCCTGACATACCTGGAAATGTCCATTGATTACTGTACATTTTTTTGATTATTGTACATTTTAAGGATGATAAGGCTTTGGATGATATCTTCCTACACAGAGAATTTCACTGTCTTCTGGAAGACAGCATAGACATATTACCTTCGTCCTGTAGAAAATGGTCTATTTCCAGTTTTATTTTGCTTTTAGAGTCTAGTTCTTCTGGGTCTCAACTGAGAGTTTTCCATTTTTACCAGGGCCCTTCTTCCTTATAGGGCTCTGAACTATAATTTCTGCCCTTTAAATTCTATGGGATTGCTTAAATCCCTGTTTGGAATTTTGCTCTCTCTCTCCCTCTTTTTTTTTTTTTTTTTTTTTTTTTGGACTTTTGGTCTCTTAACTGCTGCATTCTTCTTGGTTTCTCAGTTTCTCAGTCTGCTAGTGCACAGTGTAGAGGTCCAGAAATTCCTACGGAAATTTGCATGCATAATGCTGGCTCAGATATCTCTGAGTTCCCTTTTCTCTTGCATCTTGGTCTTTCATATTATGGCTGTCTTAGTACTCCTGAATATGAATTTATGTCTCCTAATTCCACTGAGATTCCTGTGAGATCTAGGCCACTACCTTCTGTTCAGCCTCTATGCCCCTTTTATGTACTACAAATGCATCACAGAAGAAAAAAAAGCCACAGAGAAGGTCCTTTTTTCAGTTGTCTTGACCTCTCAAATTCTGGCCCTTTCAGGTGCACTCTGATGCCTTCAAGCAGTAATTGATCCAGCTTCTTAGTGGAAGAATTAGTCTGATACCAGTTACTCCATCACGTCTGTAAGCAGTGTGCTTACAGGATTAAATAACGTAGAAAATACCTAACATCACTAAATAATAGTAAATATTTAATAAGTATTTACTAATATTATTATTCCTACATATTAGCTAATGTTTAGTTCAGGGGCATTTTTTAGTGAATGTTCCTGGGAGCCCTTACTCCAAACTTCCAATTCCATGTGCTGTTTATTCCAACACTTGCCCCTGGCATTGCAAGTGCATCTGTATTGCCTTTAGGTTACATGATATTAGATTTTCCTGGTGTCTGGTAGTTTTTTACCACCATCAAAAGTCCTTTAAAATCCTCTAAAGGTGTGTGTGTGTGTGTGTGTGTGTGTGTGTTTTGTTTGCTTTTGTTTTTGTTTTTAGTAGCCCAAACTATTTGCAAACAAATCTTACATAGATTCCCAATAAATGCACCCAGAGCTGCCTGTTCTGGTTACTCTTATCTCAACCTTCCTTGTCATAGATAAATAGATAGATAGATAGATAAACACTCCTGAGTTGTACCGTCTTGGAGCCCAAAACCTCTGAGGAACCCAGTTTAAAAACTACTACCGGGACTTCCCTGGTGGTCCAGTGGTAAAGAATCCACCTTCCAATGCAGGGGATGCGGGTTTGATCCCCGGTTGGGGAACTAAGATCACACATGCCGCAGGGCAAGTAAGCCCGTACGCCACAACTACTGAGCTCACGTGCCTCAACTAGAGAGCCCATGTGCTGCAAACTACAGAGCCCACGCGCTCTAGAGCCCCCGCCACAACTAGAGAAGAGAAAACCCGCATACCAGAACAAAAGATCCCACATGCCACAACGAAGACCTGACACAGCCAAATAAATAAATAAATAAATAAACAACAACAAGAAAAACTACTACCATAGTGACAATTTCTGGACACTGCAGCTCTTAAAACAAAATAATCCTCAAATATTAATGCCATAATTTTGAAAACATTGCCCAACATTTTATCTTCTTTAAGTCCCACCATAGAAAGGCCCCGCATGGCTCAACCAAAATTTCTGGTGATTTTTACACATCACTCCACTTCTGTAGTGCTCATCAGAATCCAAGTTATTATGCATTTCCTGCATAATATGCTAAATACACGTCATGGCCTAAGTACTATGCCTGTTTATCATCTGAATAAACAAGTATCAGATGAGGCAGCAGAGTTATCACGTACAATCAAAAACAACTCTGACTCAAGATGGTCTAAATGTCAATATTAGACTCTTCATTGCTAGAAGAAAGCTACACAGAAGAAAAGTGTGTAGTATGAAAGCACTAGGAAGGAAAAAGAAAAAAGATGAACAACCAAGCATGTTATATAGAAGGGCAGACATTCTAGGTTTCATGTGCTATTGTTTGGGCACAATGTCACAGTTAAAAGGATAGAGTTGAAAAACACAATTAATTTAAAAATAATTCCAATCTTATTTTGGTCTCTCAAAAATAAATTTTAAAATAAATAGATAGCTAAATAGATAAATAAATGAGATCTAAGCTATAATCCAACACTCCTCCTCCTTTTAAATAAACTTTTTAATTGGAGTATAGAATAAGAAAAGGCATAAATAATAAATATATAGCCTAATGGATTATTTCAAATTGATCCTGGGTATGTAACCACTACCCAAAGTCATGAAATAGAAAGTTACAAGGACCTCAGAAGCCCCTCTGCCCTTTCCCAATTACTACCTTCTCTCTGTTCCCAAAAGGCAACCACTATACCACATATAGGTTAGCTTTGTCTACTTTTGAATTTTATATAAATTAGATATACAGCATATAGCTTTTAACATCTGATTTCTTTTATCTTATCTTTGTGAGACTCACCCGTATTTCATTCTTTTTCAGTGCTATATAGTGTTTCATGATATAAATATACAATTTGTTTATCCATTCCACTGTTGATGGACATTTTTATTATTCCTAAATGTAGCTATTATGAAGAAAGCTGCTATAAACATGTATGTGCATGACGTTCTGTGCTCATATGTACTCATTTTGTTTGAGTAGATACCTAGAAGTAGAATTGCTAGGTTATAGGATATAGGCATAGCTTGGAGCTATTGGGAGTTCAGTTCCAGACCACTGCAATAAAGCAAATATTGCAATAAATTGAGTCACACAAATTTCTTGGTTTCTCAGTGCATATAGAAGTTATGTTTACACTATACTGTAGTCTATTAACTGTGCAAAGCATTATGTCTAAAAAAGCAATGTACATGCCTTAATTTAAAAATACTTTATTGCTAAAAAATGCTAACCATCATCTGAGACTTCAGTGAGTCATAATAGTAACATCAAAGATCACTGATCACAGATCACCATAACAAATATAATGGTAATAATGAAAAGTTTGAAATACTGTGAGAATTACCAAAATGTGACAGAGATAAGAAGGGAGCAAATGCTGTTGAAAAATGGTGCCAATAAACTTACTTGACACAAGGCTGCCACAAACTTTCAACTTGTAATATACGCAATACCTACAACATGTAATAAAGCAAAGCACAATAAAACAAGGTATGCCATATGTTCAGTTTTAAGAGATAGTGATAAACAGTTTACTACAGGGGTTGTATTAATTATACTCACACCAGGGCTTCCCTGGTGGCACAGTGATTGAGAGTCCGCCTGTTGATGCAGGGGACACGGGTTCGTGCCCCGGTCAAGGAAGATCCCACATGCTGTAGAGCGGCTAGGCCCGTGAGCCGTGGCCGCTAAGCCTGCGCGTCCAGAGCTTGTGCTCCGCAACGGGAGAGGACACAACAGTGAGAGGCCCTCATACCGTAAAAAAAAAAAAAAAAAAAAAAAAAATTATAGTCACACCAGCAGCGTAGCAAAGTTCCAATTCCTGCATATCCTTGCCAACACTTGGTTTTGTCAGTCATTTTTGGTTTGGCCATTCAGGTAATATTTTTATCTCACTGTGGTTTTAATTTGCATTATCCTGATGAGTAATGAGGCTGAGCATCCTTTCACTGTCAATTTCACTATCCTTCACTCTTTTGTGAAGTTCCTGTTCAAGTTTCTTGCCCAGTTTAAAAACACTTCTCAAAAATCTCCTGGGGCTTCCCTGGTGGCGCGGTGGTTGGGAGTCCGCCTGCCAATGCAGGGGACGCGGGTTCGTGCCCTGGTCCGGGAAGACCCCACATGCCGCGGAGCGGCTGGGCCCGTGAGCCATGGCCGCCGGGCCTGCGCGCCCGGAGCCTGTGCTCTGCAACGGGAGAGGCCACAACAGTGAGAGGCCCGCGTACCGCAAAAAAAAAAAAAAAAAAAAAAAAAAGTCTCCTGCTTTCCTTTTCTTCTCCCAGAAGCCCAAGTGGCTAATCTGCCACACCCCATGCCTCCTCACCTACTTCCATTTATTTTCCTTAACAAAGGTGATGTGGCCTAACTGCCATACTTTGCTCCTAACCTCTTTGTTTCATCCAAGAGTCAGATTCTCCCCAACACAGGAGAGCCTGGGATGCAGCCAGCAGGAATCCTCCCCCCTTCCTCCCCTGCTGCTACTCTATACCATCCTCCTGTTTCTGAATCACCAGAAGCCCAGGAAACGTCTCTTTAGCAGTTTCTTGTAAGTTCTGTGAGTTTTTTTTAAATTCCTTCTCATGACTCTACACTCTCCTATGCCATGTTGGGCACCTGGCATCGACTAAATTCTGCAGATGGACTAGGAAAGAAAGAACGCACACGGGAGACCACTCTATGATCTTGGATGTCAAATTTGACCATTTGCCAGGAGAAGCCTGTTTTTCTGAGAGATGAGCCACACATTACAAAGAGAACGAGCAGCCTACCAGCTCTCCTAATCTTCCTCCTGGGTAGTATTCCTCATTTTTCAGTAACCTCAAACCAAAAGCCATTATCAGATTCTCCATCTTTCTCCACCATGGAAAACTACTTGGCCACAGTTTGACAGGCACAGATGGTACCACCAGCTGCAAGTTTTTTCAGTTCTTGTTGACTCTAAACTGCCCTTAGTCTTAATCTCTTTGCAGTTTGCTCAGTAGGATGGGAGAGGGGGCCAAACTTCTAATCTGGGTACAAAATTCATGATGGGAGATTTAGAAGGGTCTGGTGAAGGGTGAAATGGGGTTAGGGATATTGGCAAGATACATGAGAAAAAAGCCCTGGGGGAAAAAATGTATGGATAGTCAAAATGAATCAGAAATTTTTAAATAAAGGATGAGGACCCATAAAGAGAAGAGTCACAGAAAGAGGAAAACATTCTTAGGTCTCATGGTAATTTTTCTGCTGGTCTGAGAATTTCTGTATCAAGTAAGGAATAAGGAAAATAGAAATCATTTCTGGGAAGTACACTGAAATGGCTATTCAGTTAGAATAGCCTAAACTGCCAGTTCTGATTGTGTTAAGTGTCATCTAACAGACCTGGATGATCTTTTGTACCACAGAAAACACTAAAAAAAAAGCAACTGTAAGAGTCATTTACATATATTCTGGGTCCTGTATAAAGCAAGTAAGCATCACTCATTCCCGACAAGAGATTCTAGCCAAAGATCTATCAACAAGGATGCAGGGAAAGTTGGAAAAGACTGATCATGTATCTTATTGCTAGGGACAATGCTGCCAGTTCTGACATCTTCCTCTCATCCTCCCAAGGTATAAACCTATGAATCCATATCTATCTTTTAGTTACCCTTTGTTTTTATATCCAACTACTATAAAATACCAAAGACCATCAGTCTAAGGGTAGGGAAATGAGCCAAGAGGCCTGGAGTAAGTCCTTTTCACCCCCAAACACTGTTATATGGTAAAATCTGGCCTTTGTGGGAAAAAAAAGTAGAAAGATGGTGCCATTAATGCAGTCAGAGGAGTGAGAAATACCAAAAGGCACAACTGGGGGCACTAGCTTCTTGTCCTGAGGAATGGCACCATGTCATTCTACAATTGCAAACTCTGAGCCCAGTCCAACCTCTGACATCAGGGGAAAATTCAGTTAGATAATAGCAGTAATTTCTTTGAATTTTTGCCATGTGCCAGACATGATACTAAGGACTTTACATACATTTTCTCAGCAAATCCTCACAATAGTTCTGTGAGGTCAGTTCCATTATTAACTTCCAAAAGTTAAAAAAGGAATATAATACTAACAAACTTTGCTAATTTATACATGTATGTTGTAATACCCAGAGCAACCACTAAGAATACTATACAAAGTGATACCACCAGAAACACTATAAAGCAATAAATATGGAATCCTAAAAATGTTCAAGTAACCCTCAGGAACATGAGAAGCAGAGAAATATGAGAAATGGAGGAAACAAACAGAAAACAAATAATAAAATGTCAAACTTAAGCCCTAACATATCAATAAATACCTCCCATATAAGTGGTCTAAAAACACCAATTAAAAGTCAGAGATTTCAGGCTTCCCTGGTGGCGCAGTGGTTGGGAGTCAGCCTGCCGATGCAGGGGACATGGGTTCGTGCCCCGGTCCAGGAAGATCCCACATGCCGTGGAGCGGCTGGGCCCGTGAGCCATGGCCGCTGAGCCTGCGCATCCAGAGCCTGTGCTCTGCAGCGGGAGAGGCCACAACAGTGAGAGGCCCGCGTACAGCAAAAAAAAAAAAAAAAAAAAAAAGTCAGAGATTTCTGCAAAGTGGATAAAAACAACAATCCGACAATATGCTGTCTATAAGAACAGACACATGCAACAGCTTGGACGGCTCTCAAGAGAACTATGCTGAGTTTAAAAAGTCAGTCTCAAAAGGTTACATACTGTGTGATTCCAGTTATACAACATTCTTAAAATGGTAAAATCATAGATATGGAAAATAGACTAGTTGTTGCCAGGAGTAAGGAAGAAGAGAAAAGGAGGGAGCTGGCTGTGGCTATAAAAGGGTGATAAAAGCACAAGAGATCCTTGTGATGGAATTGTTCTCTACCATGACTGCAGTATTGGTAATGTAAACCTACACGTGATAAAATTGCATAGATGTAAACACACACACACAGACATACACGTGCATGTACAACCAGTGAAATCTGAATAAGTGTGGTGGATTTGTATCAGTGTCAACTTTCCGGTTGTGAAATTATATTTCCACAAGATGTTACCATTGAAGGAAGCTGGGTGAGGGTATACAGAATTTATCTGTATTATTTCTTACAACTGCTATGAATCTACAATTATGTCAAAATAAAAAGTTGTTTTTCTCTTTTAATGGAGGAAGAAATATACACTGAAAAGGAAGGCTTCCATTTGCTTCTGCCTCCCAATCGTTCTATTCTCTTCCCCAGGAGTAACTACTGTGGCTATTTTCCTATTATCCTTCCAGAGATAGTCAGCAGTCTCTCCACATAGAAATATGTGTGAATGTACACACAGATTTTTACACAGATTTTAACATCATGTACACTTTCCCCCACGCCTGACATTGCTTTATCAATTTATCTTTGCGCTTTTAGTAGCGATAGAGCACCTTGTTTTAATAGGTGTATAGCCTTCCTCCTATAGATACTGATTTATTTAATCAATCCTTTGTTCATGGAAAAACATGATGCAACAAAAAACAGATTTGGCTTATTTCCAATTAGTTCCTATTATAAATAATGCACCAGGTGAGCCAGTAATCACTGAATTGATTTTTTTCTAACCACATCAATCCTACCCCATACATGCACCCTCAAACAACGAGGGTAGTTTGGTTCTGGGGTCTTGGGAGCCACGCCTAGATCTTCTAATCACTTTATGGTGTGTTATGCTCTGAACTTACCAAACACTGAGCAGATTTTTATTTATCTTTGTTACCATGCATCACTCAGCTTCTCATTGTTACTTTATTTTTAGGCTTGCAACTTTCCCTTGGTAAAAGCGAACCTATTTATAATTTCTTGCAGACATTTTTCTCTACTTTAAGAACATGTTTCCTCTCGATTCTCTCCTAAAACCTAGAGCACCCTCTCTTCTTGATTCACCTCCCTGCTGTCTCTGCCACGACTTGTCTTCCTTGAATGGGGAACTACTTTTCCCTACAATCCCATTTTGACAAGCAGCTCAATCAAAAGTATAACTGCTCTTTTTCTTTGAGTACAAGGGAAGTAACGTGTTGTAATATGCCTCACAGGCGTGTAGCCAGGTATAAATAGTATGGTGTGTACTCGAATGGGGAGCAGGCACTTGTACTTTGACATCATATGATCCCTCCCCCTTTCCTCTTTTTCTTATGTATGTATACACACAATATACTTTTCCATCAGACATATATAATACTAAGTAAAATGAATTATAATACAGATAATATGTAGTCTAACTTTACATTACCTATGACTTCAATAAAAAGTACATGAAAAATGTTATTAGAATTAATCTCTCTTTCCTGAAATAAAGAATAATAAGTAGTAAGGAAACACATTCAAGTAATCGTGTTATTAAATTAATACTAAGTTACTAAGGTTTCTTCCCAATTGCCCATTTTTTTGATTGTCCCACGAGACCTATATGTGATGCAAACTTGCACAGTCATGCATTTCAGAATTTCTCACAGCCCTCCCACCCCCATGCAATTTATTTGGAAGGAGAACAGTCCACCACTCCATGGGCATACACAGATCAAGACCAAGCCCAGTACTCCCTGGCCACTTTCAAAAAGCTTTGCTCTCTGGTCACTTTACTCTCTGGCCACAAATCCACTCTAGAAAAAAGAAATTTTAATAAGTTTTTTTTTTTTTTTTTTTTTTTTGCGGTACGCGGGCCTCTCACTGCTGTGGCCTCTCCAGCTGTGGAGCACAGGCTCCGGACGCGCAGGCTCAGCGGCCATGGCTCACGGGCCCAGCTGCTCTGCAGCATGTGGGATCTTCCTGGACCGGGGCACAAACCCATGTCCCCTGCATCGGCAGGAGGACTCTCAACCACTGCGCCACCAGGGAAGCACAAGAAATTTTAATAAGTTTTAACTCCAACAAAGATACGAGGTTTGTAGTTACAGGGGCTGACAAAATAGTGTCTCCAAGTTACTGTATATCTCAGGGGCACTGACTGGTCGACTTATGCCAACAGTTTGCAACTGAGGGGGTGTGATGAATGGCCAATGAAGCTGTGCTAAAATTTCCTCAAAATCACTTGTGAGATTGTCCTTGAGAATTTTATGCCAGAATTTAACAGTGGCTCTCATGAAACCAAGAAGATGAGTACAGGATGATGCCTGAAGCTTGATGTCAAGTTCTGCCATAGAGACCAGAGTAGAGGCTGCCTCTGGGACATTATTGGTCATCAGATATTGCTGAATGTTATCACTGAGCTCTTCAATTTGGGAAATCTATTTAAATAAGCAAGATGCTGTCCAATCTCTTCAATTTGGTTAACCATGGCTTCAAGATCTTCCATTCAGGGCTGTGCAGTCCAGCAGATGGCTGTTAATGGAACTGAAAAAAATGGGTTTCTTGCTCCAGACAGTGATTAAGGAATTGCTTTGATTCTTCTGCATTTTTTAAGGCACTCTGAATTCTTTTAGGGATTTCTGATGAAACTGTAAGTACCTGTTCTTCTAACTGCATTTTACTTTCTGTCATCTGTTCTATGAGTTTATCAAGTTTCTTTAAAGATTTAAGGTCACTTCCGACTTCCTCTTCTATAAATACCGCCACATAGGAAGGGAGATCACCATTATCTGTACCTTCGCAGACTGGTTCATGTGCAACAAGAGCTGCAATATTTATGTCACTTTTCTCCTTAATGTTCTTCCTTTGGTCACCATTTTCAGAGCCGCACGTGGTTGCCAGCACCTCGCCGATCTCGCTGGGAGCATCTTGCCTCAGCGTAAGTCCTCAGCCCCTTGAGCAGCCAGCGTGGCCAGTGGACTCCGGCTCCGGCCAGCGATCTGACACCAGTTGAGCCTCGGAGACCGTAGCTCCCAGAGCCACAGCAACTTCCTTTTCCCTCTCCTCTTTATGTATCACCTCCCCTCATCTCTGCGGAATTTCCAATCTTTCAAATAGACACTTTAAATAGAATAACAGTTGTAAATTAATATTTATATATATACTAATTATGTGTAATAATATATATAATATATAACATATAAAAAGAATGTAAATTTTTTGCTGTGAGAAAACATGAATGAAAAAAGAAAAGCTGGCTATTTCCCAATGCCAATTGTGGAAAATCACAACAAAAAGCATTTTTCAGTTATTTGTTTACTTTGTTTTCATAACCAGACTCAAAGCTCAGCTCATGCACTGGTATGTTAGCTCATTTCTGCCAATTAATCAACAAAGGAAAATGTTGACAGAACTGAATATGTTTGTGTGCATGCGTGTGTGTGTTGATATTAATGTAAAATTATGGCCCAATAGGTAAATGACGTACCAAGATGATCCATAGTTGTTTTTAAATTGCTCCCATGTAATTTTTTAAACGTATGTCTCCAATGTCTGGTAAGTGCTCAACGCATATTTGTCGAGTGAATTTGAATGAATAAATGAGAATGCCTGTTTATGTCAATGAGTTTTCTTAGAGCATCTGTACCTACATGTCAGATGTCTGTTTCATTAGTGTTGCATGTGTCTGTGATTATGAAAGTTTAATGAAAGGTGATGAGGCTTCTCTTTGGCTTTCCCTCTTCAGGTAAATATTCTGTAGCCCTTGCAATATTCCATTATGTGCAAGCTCTGCCTTATCCCTAAAGATTATTACTTTGTGCAGCAGGACTATTTTAACGTCTGATCTAGTCCACCAGGTGAAGCAAACAAATTAGACAGAGCACCACAGCTGCTTGATATAGGATGTCCTCATGTTTTTGCTCCCTTTTTTAATACACCCAAGCATCACATTTATTTTTTTCAACAGCTGCTGCACATTGAGCAGACTTCCTAATTAGCTAATGTTTAGAAAGCCCTTTGAAGATAAAAAGCCCTATGTAAGTGCTAAGTGTTATTATTACCTTGACAAAAGAGTTCTCTTTTACCCTGGCTCACTGCAAAATGTGTAAGCTTTCCTTCTCTCTAACTAGTGGTAGTGAAACTATAGGCTACATAAATCTCAGGAGAAAGAATTGGAAATTCATCTGTGGCCCTTGAATGTAAACAACTGGGTACCTCTGAGTGTTCCTTCATGTCTTAATGTAATGTTTACTAGGCACCAGAAGAAAAGAATGCTGGGGATGGGAAGGGTGAGGCTATGGAACGCTTTGGGGGAATGCAAACCTTTGAACCCAGGTTTGCCTGGCCACACACCTGAGCTCTTTCAACAAAAGGTAACACTTCAAAGTCACGGTCATTAGAGCCTCAAGAGGGTACAAAATAAGTATGGTGTCATTACTGATACAATCTTTTATTATTATAGAAATGTAGAAGAGGCAGGGAGCATGTCTGGCTGCTTTGATCAGGGAAGTCATTAGCAAAATGACCTTGATCGCTTTCTTAAGGAGATAGCTGTGCTACATCCTACAGAGTAGGTCGACTGGAACTCTCAAATCATCAACTCATGGATTAGCACTTGATATTATTTTCATTCCAGAATGTATTCAAGAGATAGGAGGTGAAAATAATGGGAGAAGATGAATTGAAAGAACAAATACCCATGCCATGGAAATCAGCTCTGGCCTTCAGTGCTAATTTAAATAAATTATTCTTTTCTTTTTTTTTTTTTCCCCGGTACTCGGGCCTCTCACTGTTGTGGCCTCTCCTGTTGCGGAGCACAGGCTCTGGACGCGCAGGCTCCGGACGTGCAGGCTCCGGAAGCGCAGGCTCAGCAGCCATGGCTCATGGGCCTAGCCGCTCCGTGGCATGTGGGATCTTCCCAGACTGGGGCAAGAACCCGTGTCCCTTGCATCGGCAGGCGAACTCTCAACCACTGCGCCACCAGGGAAGCCCTCTATTTTTTAAGTAAATAAATTACTTAAATTTATTTCAATAAATGATGTTATCACCAGTTTTTCCTAATGGCACTAAAGTTCCAAATTTGAGTACCTGGAAAGATAGGACAGTCATGGCATTCATTGAGAGGGAAGGAATTTAGAAGAAAAGAAACTGGGAAGGGGGAAAATAATAAATTCTACCCAAAAGATTGAAAATTGAAAAATTTTCCATTAAAACCCCCAACTGTTAGGCAAGGACTCTGCAAGCAGCTTTAGTACCGTCTGGCCATGCAGAGCTCTTAATCAGCCTGCTTCTCCTGTTACTTGAAAACTGCTGCTTCCGCTTCCTGGTGCCAAAGTACACTTATGGAACAAGGACACACTCGAGAGGCTCACGTGCCAAGATAAAAACACTTTTTGCTGTCCTCCCTAGATGATACTGGAAGTAGAAAATACTATGTCTTTCACAGCTCTAGGGCTAAAACTCTGGTGAATGGAGAAATCCATACTCCAGATCAACTTTGAAATAATCTCTTGGAACAGACGACAATTCATAGCTCCCTCCTGCAAAGCAGGAACAGGGGTAGTGAGCTGCTTAGCAGAAAGCTTGTTTGTGGCTAATATATTAGATAAATTATTCAAGAACAACATCCTGGTGAGCCCTGTAATTTCTGCCAAGTAAGTAAGCCTGTTGACCTACAAAATGTAGATCAAAGACCAAATGTGCATTTCCCACAAGATTCCTTCCAGGCTCTAGAAACTGGGTTGGCCAAGTTGCTGATCTGAAACCCAAAACATGGAGCACAAAATATTGTCACTCAGAAGTTACAGTGTAGGTGAGATAGAGAGGTTCAGATAACAGAGAAAGAGAATCTTGGACTCACCACTGCCAACAAGTGACATCAAAATTCTCCATAATTTGACCTAATCACTCTTTCCAAATAGATCTTCCATTACTACCAAGCTTCCTTCCTCTAACCTAAATCACTTGCTTTTCCATTTCTTATATATCCTGTATTTCCAACCTCCACTTGTTAATTCCTACTATCACTTTTTTTTAGAATGCCTTTTCGTTACAACTCCCCATTTCCAAAATTTCCCCCTTGTTCAATGGTTATCTCACATGTCACTTCCTCAGGGAAGCTTTTCTCTCAGGGAGAAGTATAAGTAGCACTTCTGCTTCATTTCTCATATGGAAACAACTACATTCCCCTGTAAAGTGATGCTATTAAAAGAATATATTTTGATAATGGCTTTATTAGTCTGGAATCTCCTTGAGAGTGAGATCCATATCTATTTCATCTTAGATCCTTTTTGGCTGTCAGTCCAGTACTTTGAAAAGTAGAAGATGCTAAATAAATATTTATCTAATAAGAAAAATCACTCAACAGTCCTCACATTTATCATCACTTATTGCCAGGTACTATTCTAAGTGCTGGGATATGCTGTGAACAAAGGGGACTAGCATTTCTGACCCAACAGAATTTACATTCTAAAGTATGAGGCAGAGAATAAACAAAATAAATAAGTGTGGATGGGTGGGTAGATGGATGGATTACAAAGTAAAAAACTGGCTTTATCAGTGGGAAAATAAACTTTCCCAGAACATTTTCTATTCTCTATATAAATCAGTTTCTGAGGCCAAAAAAGTGATGGTTCATCTCATCCACAATAATTTTAGATAAATAGAGGACAGAGAATCTGATTTCTCAATTAATTGCTGTACTGACTTCAGATGCCCTTGCACAAGTCACTTTTGGTGACCTTGTAAAAAATATTTTAGGGGCTTCCCTGGTGGCACAGCGGTTGAGAGTCTGCCTGCTAATGCAGGGGACACGGGTTCAAGCCCTGGTCTGGGAGGATCAAACATGCCGCGGAGCAACTAGGCCCGTGAGCCACAACTACTGAGCCTGCGCGTCTCGAGCCTGTGCTCCACAACAAGAGAGGCTGCGATAGTGAGAGGCCCGCGCACCACGATGAAGAGTGGCCCCCGCTTGCCACAACTAGAGAAAGCCCTCACACAGAAATGAAGACCCAACACAGCAAAAATAAATATAAATAAATTTAAAAAAAAAAAGAAAAAGAGAAATGGTCATACAATTACCATTATGAAAAAAATATATTTTAATGCCCATGAGTTTATGAAGAAGCAGTTTCTTTGGGTCAGAAAGAGCATGTTTTAGTCTGGGGATGCCCCTATAAAAAGAATGTTTTTTTCAAATAAGAATTAACCACTGAAGGTGGAAATATGAGAAGGCAAAAGTTTGGAAGAAAAAGGGAAGATTTTTACTTTGAAAAATAGATGCCTATTTATGCTAATTTAATCAAGCCTGTAATGAAGACAGTTTTCACAAAGCAGGTGGGACCTGAGATCTTCAGATAGTGGCCAGTTTCTGTGTCACAAGTGAGTCCATGAAGCTTATTGTTATTAAGTTACTAATTTTTCTTTGCAACATGGAATGGTGAGAATCATTTCACGTGTCACCATTCTACAGATGGGGTGAGTACCTGGTCCAGCAGGTGGCCACATCTCATGCTTGGTCTCTGCTGCATTGTCACTGGGAAAAACAGCTAGAGGCATTATATTCTCCACATTATTTCATAAGCTGATTCAATTTTAGAGAAAACATCTATTTGTGGCTAAAACTCGACTTCAAACTTAGTGAAAAACACTTAGTGAATAAGAACATATTTTCAGTGTTCCAAGCTGGCTCTTGAAAGGAGAAAGTAGCATAACCATTCAAGTGCATTTTCATTTCCTTCGTGATTTTCAAGGCTCATAATATTCTGATTTGGAATTTTCTACCTATTGTAGAGACAGTATTGCCTAACATCTAATGTGGTCTCTGAACATTTCCACTTCAGTCTCAGCCTCTAGCATAAGTCATGCACTCTTATTTGTCTCCTGCCCCTTCTTCATTCTTATTTTCTGAGATTCTAAGAGACCAGTAGAATGGAGGCTGTATATGCCACCAGAAGGGGTGAGGGTAAGAAGTGAGTGACCATAGCATCAGTGAAATGATTTAATGCACCAGCTCAGAATCAGCTTGTCCAAGTTCAGCTCCCAGCTCCACAATTACTAGCTGTGTGACTTTGAGCAATGTAGCAAATTTCTCTGTGCTACAATTTTTTCTTTGGTAAAATAAAGATACTGCAATCGAACTGTCAAGAGGGTTAAATAAGTTACTCTCTGTAGACAGTGAATGTCTGGTGCCTAGTTAGCTCCATGTGTTTGTTAGTTGTTCTTCCTGCAAGTGGAAGAGGAAAAAAAAGAGATTCTTCTGTGGCCAGGGTCTCAGCTTGCTCTGGCTAGGATTCAAAGTGATGTCTGAGCACGTTGACAAATTGGGGGGCAGGCTTCTTGAAGTGTGTGCCTGTAAGGGATAGAGGAGCTTCCTGGGAAAGTATTCTTCCCAAGGGCTGAGCTTCACGATTTAGATCCAGTAATGAAACCTTGGCCCTGGTGGAGGAAAGAATTGTTCTGATTATATCTGATCTGACTTCAGGCTTGTCTCATAAGTCAAGTAGGCTTATTTGTTTCTAGGGAGATAATGAGCCATATTAAAAAGGGAAGACACATTTTACTAAAATCCTATTAGACACTGGAGCACAGATAGCACGGTCCTGGGACCCCCCTCTAAAGAGTGAAAGACACTCTTGGGGACAGAGAGGTGCTATTCTCCACTTCCACAGAGCAGCAGTCGAGGGGGAGGGGGTGGGGAACGGGGGACAAAACTTTTAGTGGTCACAGACTACCCAAATGGCACTCAGCTAAAGAAGGGCTAAAACTATTGATGTCCACAGCCCTCTGAATGCCATTGGAACCAAGATACAATGAAACGGTTGCTTTGTTACAATACAGGGACTAAAAATGTGACATGGCTCATAAACTATAAAGCCATAAAGAAACTTCACCTGCTAGATGTACAATCCTAATTAAGTCAGAGAAGGAATAAATAATTTCATTCCTTAAGCATTAAACAAATACTTATTAAACCCCTCCTATGTCCCAGGCATTGTGTGTTACATGCTAGGGATACAAGGTGGCGTAAAACGGACCAGTTTCTGCCCTTAAGGAGCTCACAGTCTGCAGTGGACTGGAGTGAAGAGACAAGCCCCCAGACGACTAGAAATCAGTCAGTGCCCTGGAGGGAAAGGTACGCAGAGCTGGGGGAGCACATGAGGGCACACAATGTGGATCTGGGGTACCAGTGAGGGCTTCATCCTTGAAGGAATGACTTCTATGCTGAGGAGCTGAAGAATAACTACAATCTAGCTGGGCAGAGAGAGGGAAGAACAGCATTCTAAGCCACGGCAAGAGTATGGGTGAGGGTCCAGATGCTGCTCCATACAGAACTGTTATAAGCAGGGGCCAGCAAAGTGTGACCCACAGGTCACTGCCTGTTTTTGTAAATCAAGTTTTATTGGAACATTCATTTGCATACTGTCTATAGCTGGTTTTGTGCTACAAATGGTAGATTTGAGTAGTTGTGACAGAGACTGTATGGTCTGCAAAGACTAATATTTACTATCTGGACCTTTGCAGAAAAAAAAAAAAATCTAGAACATAACAGGGCAAGTGGCAAAGTGGTGAGCTCTCTCCCAGAGAATTTCCTTCAGCATTTTTCTGGTGTTGGATTGCACAGACGTATAAAGCAAAATGGAATGAGTCGACGGGTATGCTTTTCCATTCAGGTTATGAGTCAAACTCAAAGCAATAGCCCCTGTGGCACTATGAAAGGAAGAGGTGCTTTGTGGTATGTTTTTACATTGGTGCTTCGTGGAGCCTTTTCATAGGACATATTTTTATCCAAGTTCCTGGGAGGCAGTAACTCATTACATGCTGCTGAGACCAAAAATTGTGTTTCTAGATTATAGCCTCAAATTGCCAGCAACATGCAGAATAAACACACTATCTGACAAGCTACATGACAAGCCCTCTTAAGATGAAACGTTGAAGGCAGGTGGCACAGCCAGTGTGGCCACACTGTCAGCTCTTGACTGAAATCACAGTTGATATTCATCTGGTTCAGAGAGGTATCAGTAATATATGAACAGAAAACCTTTACTTTGGGGTTTTAGAATGACAACAAAAGCTTCACGGAACTTTTGCCCCATTCAAAATTTAGTGCATGCTTCTGCCTGGAACCTTCTCTCTTACTCTCCTATAATCCTACCATCCTTTGTTCGTAGTTACATTTATTTCCATTGCCTACAAGAATTCAGATAAATATCCCCACTTCCTGTTTCCATAGTGCACTGTGCTTACCACACAGTGGTGGTGCTTTCCTGCCATCTGCCCCATTCCTGTAAGATCCCTGAGGGCAACGCTGTACCCTTCTCACCATTGTAGGTCAGTGCCTGAAACATCTGTGGGTCCTCAGTATATATTTATTCTAAGTATAAATGAAAAGGAAAAACCAATAATGATTGAATTAATGCTATGAAAGGAAAGTTATATATGTGGTTCACTCTTTAGTTAACAAGCATAATTACATGAATAATGAGCCATATGGTTCTGATATCAACCACCATTTCCCTCACACTGAGGAATTAGCCAGGTGTTGCTTAGAGAATATTCTCTTTTCTGGTTGTAGTTTATATCTTGTTCTGCTTTATTTTGTCTAGATTTTGCAATCGCACTGATTCTCTGCCTCAGAGTCCTACACTGCCATTTTCCAAGACTGATCTGCTAGAATGGACATTTCTTTATGTCAGAATTTTTAATATTTACTCTAAAGACTTCTCAATCTCTCATATATAATAAAGATTTAATGAACCATATTTCTATGGAGCTTTGTCTATTCCAATTTTCCTTGCAAAGTGCTGGCTTCCAAATCTTATGCCTAGCAACGGTACTATTTATCGGCTATAGTTTTCAGCGCTTGTATTTTCTGTCAGACCAGGGAAATGGGAGGCAGTTTTTACCCAGATGAAAAAGTGATTTCTTGATTGATTTCAAGTTATGATATCAGGGGCGCCTTGATATTTGCTGTGTGGGGACTTTCTGCTTAATCATTTTATACCCACAATCACACAGAAGAAATCAAACCAAGTAGGGAAAGACCTAGAGCTTCTCAATGAAGATGTTCAAAATGGGAGAAGGATCATGGTACAAGGCATTCATTTTGCAACCTGTGTCCTTACATTTATTCTTATTCTTATCACTTACTTCTTTCGGGAAGTAGATAATCCATGGAGGGGAAAAAAACTCACAGGTGATGCTTCAGCAAAATCAGGAATCAAGTAGAATTGACTGTGTGCATTTTTTGCACTTAAGATCTAGTTTCAAATGTCTTCAAATGTCTAACAGTATAAACAGTAGATACTTCATTTTAGAAGCTGAATTAAAGGTCAGGGGAAAAGAATTTGGAGGGGCTAATCAGACTGGGTTTTTAAAAGGAGAACCATGGACTTGAATTCACAGATTTCTTTCCTGCTTTGAAAGCAAAACAAATAGTGCATTGGACAAAATTAAGCTTGGTTAAAAATTGAATATTTCATGCACAAATTGATTTATAAAGAAAACAATGCATTCTGAATGCATTGAAAGGAATTCTGAAATGTATTAAGAATCAGCTTAGAGAAAAAGAAATTCAAGAAGTTAAATCTGATTAAAGAAACCATCCAATGTGAAAAGAGAAACAGGAGGGACTCAGTCTGAAGTAGTAAGGCAATAGATTTTTCTGAGCCTGGCAATTCTGTAATTTCACACCTAACACATATGTTTTACCAGGGATTGTGGGTAATATAAGGACTTGAAGGAGAGAGAAAAGAGGAGAGAAAAAGCAAATGAAAGTGGAAGATTATATTTACAGATCCGTACATCCATGTAGTTGACACAAGAACGATAACCATGAATTAAACTAATAAACCTAATCCTCAGAAAATTAGAGACAATGTACATGGTTCTGTTAGTTTATCAGTTTTAAGAATGTGAAAGAATGGAAAGACTATGCTTGTCATTATTTTAAAAGAATTCTAGGACCTACTTTTACAAACATACTCAAAGCTCTTGTGAATTCTTCTTCGAAAGCATCTTAATTATGTGGGTGACACATTGATTTTCACTGGCACAAACCTCAGAGCCACAGACTCTAGGTTCTGAAATTATTTAAGATATCACAGAAAATTCTACTCATTGTCTTGTTAAAACAAAAATAATAGCTTTATCTTCAGTAACTGTGGAAAATAATTTAATTTTTTAAAGAGTTTTTAAAAGGGATGGGTTTTTCTTAATAATTCTGTCCCAAGTTTCCTTGATCCTTCAGGAGGTCAAGAGTCATTCATTTCCAGAGTCTATTCACTTATCTGTCAAAACATCCAATATCTGTTTTTGGAGTTTTAAATGTTCCTTGCACTGAGTTTCACAATATTTCTCTGATTAAAGAAATATTTGGTACCATTATTGTCAGAGAATAACAATCTAGAATAAGGAGACTTAAATGATGAAGATTTTTGAGAATTTTTCAAGTGTATCAAAATATTCTTCCTTCATTTTTATAAAATTGACATGTCTAATGTAAGAACTTTATATTTTCAAATATACTTAGTTTAAAAATATCATAGCAGCTGGGCTTCCCTGGTGGCGCAGTGGTTGAGAGTCCGCCTGCTGATGCAGGGGACACGGGTTCGTGCCCCGGTCCGGGAAGATCCCACATGCCGCAGAGCGGCTAGGCCCGTGAGCCATGGCCGCTGAGCCTGCGCGTCCGGAGCCTGTGCTCCGCATCGGGAGAGGCCACGACAGTGAGAGGCCCGCATACCGCAAAAAATAAAAAAATTAAAAATCACAGCAGCCAAGAGGTGGAAGCAATCCCAAAATCCATCAACAGATGAATAGATAAACAGAATGTGATATATGCATACACTGGAATATTATTCAGCCTTTAAAAGGAAGGAAATACTGTCACATACTACAACGTGGATGAACATGGAAAACACTATGTTAAGTTAAATAAGCCAGTCACAAAAAAACAAATACTGTATGATTCTATTTATAGAGATATCTAAAACAGTCAAATCATAGAAAAGGAAAGAAGAATGGTGGTTAGCAGGGAATGGGGGAGGGGAGAATAGGGAGTTGTTTAACTGATATACAGTTTCAGTTTTACAAGATGAAAAAGTCTGGAGATCTGTTGCAGAATAATGTGAATGTACCTAACACTACTGAAACTGTACACTTAAAAATGGTTAAAGTGGTAAATTTTGCGTTATGTATTTTTTACCACAATTTGCAGAAACAAAACCAAAAGCAAACCCTGAGGTATGTTTCTGACTCATTTATATTTAATTCATCACTCATTTGCAGAGAAATCAGAGGGCCATGAAACCTTTGCCATCAGCCCTTTAATTAGCCTCTAGCTCTTTTTTCTGAGACACAAAATCTCCTATTTTGACAGGATTAAATGAACAGGAGCACACAAAAGGAAAGGTTTAAATTTTCCTTGAAATTGTAATGCTACCATCAGAAGGCCAATGAGGTTCTAAACTTGAAATGTACACTTGACAATCATTGTTAATAACTAAGATATACCATTAGGCAAATTCCCCAGCCTACTTATTATGTATGAACACAAGCAATTATGCCTTTGCAGAATACACATACCATATACTGCAAAACACGGAATCAAATTAATGCATAATATCGGGGGGCAGGGGGCGGTGGTGGTGGTGTGATGAATTGGGAGATTGGGATTGACATATATACTCTAATATGTATAAAACAGATAACTAACAAGAACCTGCTGTATAAAAAAATAAATTAAATAAAATAATTTTTTTTAATTAACACATAATATAACCTAGCATGGATAACTGATAACAGGAATATTGATTAGCCATCAGAAATATTTCATCTCAACACTTTGTATTTTTATTATTAAGTAAGGAAATAAACAAGTATATTTATTATTAAACTATTGAAAGAAATGCCTGGGGTAGAGAATATTTGAAATCAGGGCCCAAACTTGTTCATTCTCAACAGAGCAGCAGTTATTAAGTTATTCTGCTTAGTGTTAGGATACAGGTACTGGTAAAATAAACAAAGCATAGTCTGTGCTCTTAGAGATCTTATAACAAAATGAGGAATTTAGCTAGGCCTCTATATATAATTAAAACGTAAAGAGAATAATAAAAGAACCATAAACAAAGGGCTATAGGAATGCAAAAGAGAGAGAAAAATAGACTGAAGTCATAGACTTATGGTCATCTAGACTCTGCTTAAAGACATCAGAGATAAAATCTACCTCCCAAGAGCATCCATTTCATCTTGAGAAGTTCTGGTTGATTAAAAACTCTTGAATGTATGTCTCCCTTTAGCATATAATTATTTGAAGGGCTGGGTTATTTATCTATATGGTAACCCTTATTAATTATTAGTAATTTAATTAATTCATTTAATCAAACATCATCAAAGTGGATGTGGAAAATCCAAGTGGAGCTGACTTGGCATTTGGATATGAGAATCTGGAAGACTGGAGAGAGGTCTTAGCTAAAGGTATGCATTTGGGAGTCATCAACTGATAAACGGGACTTGAAATCCTCCATCATTTCTCAAGCCTTTCTTCTCCTCTCTCAACAATCCAAGCCCATCTCTCACCTGTCCTAGTTGATTCTACTTTCTGGGGTGGGCAGAGAGGACACAATTCAACTCAAAACACTTATAAAATGTAAATATAATCCTGTCATTTCTCTTCAAATGATCTCATGGGTCCCCACTGCCTCTAGGATAAAATCCCTGGTTTACTAAATGCTTCTTAATCTGGCCCCTAGGTTCTCTCGTTTTACTTCTTCCAACAGTCTTTCTCCCCATCCCCCTCCCAGATATCATCAACAATAAATGTAAAATTATAATAGCAATATGTGTTTTCATAACATGGTGCTATAAGAGATTCTAATAGTGGATTTGAGCTAATGAGGGAGATGAGAGGATGCTTCCTCAAGGAAGTGATGACTAATCTGAGAAGTGAAATAGCTGAAGGTTAGGTATTTGAAGAAGGGAGACAAGAGCATCCCTGACAGAGGGAGCAGCTTGTCCTCCATACTTAAAGGATGGACTAAAGGAAGGTGAGGGGAGCATGGCGTGAGATGAGGCTGGAGTGGCAGGGAGGGCCAAACAAAGCAGGGCCCTGTGGGCCCTACCCAGCCATGCCCACAAGAGTGTGGGGAAGGCACAGGAGCCTCACCCAGGTGATTTAAAAAAATCACCCTGGTAACTGCAGAGAACCGGAAAACAAAGGGAAAGAGGCAAATGTGGATGTGGGAAGCCCAGTTTGAAGCTATTGGAGAGGTTCAGGCAAGAGATGATGGTGTTCTCTTGCTTGGAAATGGTCTAAGTGAGTTCCAGATATATTAGGTGGTAAAAAATGAGTGCTTGGAAGTGGATTGGTTATGACGAGTCAGGGAGAAGGGAATGTCAGAGATAATTTCTAGAATTCTGGCCTGGGTACATGGAAGGCCATTAATGCCATTTGTTAAAATTGGAAAGAGCAGAAAAGGCTTATGAGTTCTGCTTGTCCATGTTGGGTCTGAGAAGCCCCTGAGACATCTTGAAGGAAATGTTGAGTGGGCAGTTGGGGGATCGGAGGCCTTGTCCACGGTGGATATATAATGAATCTCCACCATGTAGATTGTAACTGAAGCCATAAACATCAGTAAGTCAAAAATGAGGAGAAGAAAGTACCTAAGATACTGAGCTTAAACTGCAACATTTAAACACTGGATAGAAGAGAAGTCAGCAAAATAGATGAAAAGGATCAATTCACATCATGGATATGGAAGGGAGAAAATATTTCAAAAATTAGGAGTGGTAAATGCCAATAAATTTTGCCAGTAGGTCAGCTAAGAAAAAGACTGAAAAAAAAAAAAAAAAGAGGAAGAAGAAAAGAGGAAGGAAAGAGGAGGAGAAGAAGAAGAATTTAAAAACTTATCTGTCATTACTTTTCTCCTCTCCAACCTAAACATCTCATGTCTTTCATCTATTAAGCATGTCACAACATTCCCATTTCCAGTGCCTTCATATAAAGTCACTCTATTATGAATATGCCACAGAGCACTTTTGTTCATTATTCCCTCACCCCTGCTACACACTTGCTGGTCATGGGGGAAGATACAAGATTAGTCAGAGCAGAAGCTTATTCTCAAAGAGCTTTCAGTCCAACAGAAATGTGGAGGCACACTCATATATAAGTAAATACAATGCAAAGTGCCTCCAAAAGAGTCTGTTATTAACATTCAGAAGAGGTGGTCATTATTTTCATTAAGTTTTTATAGAAAAGGAAACATTTGAGCTGAGTCCAGTAGGGTGAATAGAATTTAGACACTGATGAGATGGTGGGAAAAGATCTTCCAGCTAGGAAAACAAAACAAAATTTAAAAACCCAAAAAATAAAGGCAGCAAGGAAGGAAATCAGAAGACTGGTGCTGGGGAGTGTGCACAGGAGCACTAGGGGAAAAGGTGGGAAAATTAGTTGGTGGAGGGCTATGATTATTTGGCTAAAAATTTTAGACTGTTTCTTATTGGCAGTAAGAGTTCACTAAATGTTATTCATGGTTCCCATTTGTGTCTCATCCTGGAAGTCCCATTTTATATCCCTTGAGTTACGTACTGTGGGCATGCCTCTTTGGAACAACCTTAGTACTTTCCCTCAAACACAACTCTTTCCTCCCTCCCTCCCTCCCTTCCTTGCTTTCTTCCTTCCCTCGTTCCTTATTTACTGACAGTACAATTATTATGTTTGGATCTCAATAAGGTTTCACTGAAAGTACTGACCTGGTACAGGGATGGCTCAGAGAGAGGGAGAATTGCTTGTGGCTATCGTAACAGTTTTTATGGAATTATGCTCAGGCATAAATTATCACTATGGATTGGTATCAAGACTAGGAGATTCAAGAAAAAATTAAAAGAATAAGAATGCCTTTTGCTGTATTCTTTTTTTCATGATACTCCTTTAATTTTTAATTAACTCTCATTATCATCTCCATTACCTGCTTTATATCTAATACCTTCCTTGTCCACCCCAGCTCTCCTATGTCCCTTCATTGCTTTACTTTTCTTCATAGCACTTAACAACATCCACACACTATATTTTACTTACTTATGCTGTTTTTTTTTGGTCTCTCTCCCGTTTCCCACTAGAATGTAAACTCTGTGAGGTAATTTTTTTTTTTTTACTCTATTGTTCAATGCTGCATCTCCAGAGCTTAGAAGAGGGTTTGGCAAATGGCAAGCACTCCGTGTTATTGAACGCATTACCTAATTTGTTTTGGCGCTTATATCTGGATCCCATCAAAAGCACTCTAAACAGACTGGTTTTCTTCTTAGAAAATAGCAGACAGCGTCAAGAGTGCAGTAAACAAAAGTGATGAAGGGTGGGCTCAAAAAATATCCAGGAGGTAGAGAGTCCAAAGTATTTGACAACTCAATAAATGCTTAGAAAAGGTGAGAGAAAGAAATCAAAGATAATTCAAGTTTTCAGACTGAGTAAGTAGGAAAAGTAGGAGCTACTGGCAAAAACTGAACCAGGGATACTAGCAAAGAAGCAGGTTTGGAGATTAAGGTTCTAGAAACTGATTAACAGTATTATTATTGTTTCCTATAAAATATTACTTTGCACCATAATATATTATTTTGAAAAAGCAGAGAAATGTGATAAATCCTTGCATTCCAAATAACCTTCTTTAAGCCAAAAGTATACACTTATGAGACAATACCATATGGGAAGGCGAGACAGAGAGAGGCAGAACAAAGAAATTCTGACTTTGATAGATTAAACCCTTGACTTGATAAATAGTTCATGCAGATCAGGAACAGGAAGGCCTGTGTGCCAACACAAAGGGCCAAAAATAATCTTGTAGTTTAAAAGAGTGAATGAATGATATGCACTCTGAGCTTGGAAAGGCCTCAGCTGTGATCATGAAATATGGATCAAAAGCACTGGCTCTCTGGGTGATACGTAAAGTTTTCTCTCTGCCTGTGGTGGAAGCTATTTTTTCTCATACAGAGTGGGCCAAATTCAGATTACAGATTCTACATTTTATAGTTCTTCTAGCATAAATTGCTGCAAACCAAGCGAAATCCAGAATACACTTTTTCTTGGTTGGTGGAGAAAGTGGCAATCTATAAAAGGAAAGGAGCCAGCAGATTTATCCTCTCTATCACAAAGGGAAATCACAATGCATAGCTCAAAGTGAAAGAGAAAAAGACCATATATCAGAAAAAGGACTGAAAGGAAATACACTAAAATGGAAATTTTCTTTGGTGGAGATATGCATACTTTCTATTTTATTTCTTTATAATGAATATATATTACTCTCCAATTAGAAAAAAATAAATAAAAGGTTGCTTTAAAAGACTGATCACTGGTTTAAAGCTGCTTGAAAATAAGCTCATGGGTCATTTTAAAGAAATTCTGACAGCTTGCAATCTCCACGGAAAGAAGAAATTAATTGAGGAGGGACGGGGATTTCTTTTATCAACAAAAGTCACTTTGAGTTTAAGCTAAGCAAAAAAGAATCCACATGATTGTTTTGAAATGACTAAAGCATAGGCAATTCTAATCACCCTGATGAGATGCTAAATACATTAAATTATATTAAATTCATAGATATCTCTTAAATGCTGTTTTAGTACATAAAGTCAGCCTCTGCATCCAAAGAGTATTTCAAATAATGTATATTTTTTAACCTCAAATTTTCCCTTCTTATCTCAATTAGGGTCTACAAAAATGTTTGGTTTGTTTTGTTTGACTTTGTTTTAGGACAAAGTATAAAAAAAAGTATAAGTATAAAAGTATAAAAAAAAGTATAAAAAAGTATAAAAGTATAAAAGTATACTTTTAGTATACTAAAGTATACAAAGTATAAAAAGTATACTTTTATACTTTATACTTTGTATACTTTTATACAAAGTATAAAAAAAAAAAAGAGGAAAGAAATGCAAGGGGTAAATAATCAGCCTGATAATAGCTAAATATAGATAAATGTAGAATTGTCAGTACTGTCTACTTTCCCCAAACCAACATTCGTAGAAGTTCTGGAGCAATACTTGCAAAGCATAACTAATCATTTGGAAGGAAATAAAAAAGAAACCTCTCCTCTGTATAGCCAGCCACATAGGTACACACCTCACCAAATTCCATAAAATTTCACATAAATAAAAACTGCTTTGATTTTTAAAGTGACAAATCAATCATCCTCTAAATGCAGCACACCCTTGGCATTTAATAATTTAAGTTCCATTATCTGGATCTATGAGAATTAAGCCAAAAATTCATTCCATGACATACACGACAAATACCCACTGAAGGGCAGGTGCTGTTCTAGCTATTGAAGATGAGTTGTACATGCAGCAACAAGGTCCCCTCTTTTGTGGAGATGACAAGACAGAAGTGGAAGGCCAACAGGAAAAAAGGAGCCATTCCCCAAACTAAGATCAACTCTAAAACTACTGTACAGGGTAGATGGTGGGCTGGTGGGTAGGCAGGGCTGGCAGGCCCAGGCAACCTGGGACAGGAAGTCAAACTGGTTTGGTTCTCACTGGGGCAGCCACTGTGAATCTACATCAGTGACAGCGGCAGGAGCAGGACAGCTACCAGAAGGAGGTGGAAGGTGAACATTTGGCAGGACCCACAGCTTCAGTGGCACCTCTGTAGCCATAGCCCCTATCAAGGTGGCAGATGTCATCCTGACATTGGTGCTGCTTGAAAGGAGCGTGGGAACAAGGTGAACCTGGCAGATCTGTACAAAGACGAGAAGGGTGCCTCTACCCTGGGATGTCCCAAGATCCACCTGCTGGGGTTTGTGGAGCAGAATGGGGCTGGAAAGGCCAAGGAGGCCCAAGTCCATGTCTGAGGGTCAGTTTCACTGTGACTGGAAAGTGGGGATGAGCCCACGATATGGAAGGCAATGTTCAAATCCTAGCTGACCCCATGGGGCCTTTGGGAAGGGGACAGATTTATTACTAGATAATTCTCTGCTGCTACTCTTTGAGGTAAATGACACAAGAAGTTCTCCATGGCGATAGATGCCAGCATTGTGAAGGCCCTGAAAGTGGAGCCCAAGAGTAAAGCCTTCACCTACAGCCTGGCTCCCAATACCCTCTTGCAGCTCTGAGGTCCACACCCAGTGGCCTTCTGTGACCCCTTCCTCTATCCTGCCTGCCCAGCCCTGGCAGGGGGCCCCAGTCCAAAATTAGATGGAACCACCCAACTAAAACCTTGGCCAGATTTCTGCAATAATCACTCTGGTTCAAAACAAACAAAAAAACTGGTACAGGGTAACTTAATAGTCACAGAGGAGAGGGGCCAACATTTCGCTGTAGTACCACAAGGGAAGGCCTCTCTAAGGAAGTGACAACTGAGCCGAGATTTTTCAGACAAGAATGGCTAGCCATGTGAAGACCATGACCTCAACAGTGTCTAGGCAGAGGAAACAGCAAGCAATCCCCTGACAGAAATATGTGCAGCATGTTCTGGGAATAAAAGGAGGCCAGTGTGGGGATTTCCCTAGTGGTCCAGTGGTTAAGACTCCACACTTCCACTGCAGGGGGGACGGTTCAATCCCTGGTTGGGAAACTAAGATCCCTCAAGCTGCGCGCAGCCAAAAAAAAAAAAAAAAAAGCAGGAAAAAAGGAGGCCAGTGCGGCTAGAGAGAAGATGTGGGACGGGTTCCTTTATTGACCATGATAGGGAGTTGGCATTTATTTTGACCGCAATAAAATGCCAATAAAGATTTTAAGGAGAGGCACCAAGTAATCTGGTTTAGATTTTTAAAAAATCTCTTTGGCAGCTCTCGAGAATGGGTGATTGGGATGGGATTGGAGGATGAGAGTAGAAGCAGAAGACCAGTCTAGGTGACAAAGTTGGTGGTGTCTTAGATTAGAGAGTCACAGGGAAAATCAAGAGAAGTGGACAGGTTTGGAAATATAACTGACTGGCATTCTGATAGATAGGATGCAGAGGCAGACAGGCAGTGAAATGTCTAGGATGCCTCTTAGGTTTTTGGCTTAAGAAACTGAGTGGATAACCGTGCCATTTACTGAGATGGGGAGGAATGGAAGAGAATAAATTTGAACAGAAAACTCAATTCTGAACATGCACTGAGATAACTAATACACAGCCCCGTGGAAGTGTCAAGCAGGCAATGGAATATACAAGTAAGGAACTCATGGTAGGCATCAGGGATAGAGGTATAAAGTTATACAAGGGTATTTCAAGCAATGGAATGGATATGGTCACCTGGGAATAAAATATAGATAGAGAAGAAAAGAGGACCCAAGGCTCAAGCTCTTTAGCACTCCAGCAATTAGAAATCAGCCAGAGGTGAAAAAGCTATCGAACAAGTCTGATAATAGCCGTAAGGTCGAGGGAAAACCAGAAGACAGGCACTGCACTGAGTGCTTCACTGTCAGTTCCCGGGAACCTACAAGGCTGGTAGCATTCATGCTGTAAAAAGGAGGAAGTAGTCAACTGGGTGAGATGCTGGTGAGAGGTGAAGTCAGCCAAGGACACACACTGAACAACTGTGTTGACAACACTTATGTCACAAATGAAGTCAACAGGATCACTTCAGTGTTGAAAAACTAACCAATTTTTTTTTTTTCTTTTTTTGCAGTATGCGGGCCTCTCACTGTCGTGGCCTCTCCCGTTGCGGAGCACAGGCTCCGGACGCGCAGGCCCAGCGGCCACGGCTCATGGGCCCAGCCGCTCCGCGGCATATGGGATCCTCCCAGATCGGGGCACGAACCCGTATCCCCTGCATCGGCAGGCGGACTCTCAACCACTGCGCCACCAGGGAGGCCCTAACCAATTTTTTAAACAGAAACTATAATCACTTTCAAATTTATAAAGTGATTATAAACTATAATCACTTACTGGTTACAAATTACCTGAGTAACTAGTAAGTCAAAAAAGGAAATAAAATAATGGTAGTATTAAAACAGTATTACAACAGCATTTTTCAACATTTCATTATTGTCCCTCTACAGAGCCTGTTTAAACAATCTTTTCCTAATTGCAGTCCCACCCCCATGAAATTTTTAAATTTTTATTATTATTTTTTTTGCGGTACATGGGCCTCTCACTGCTGTGGCCTCTCCCATTGCGGAGCACAGGCTCCGGAAGCGCAGGCTCAGTGGCCATGGCTCACGGGCCCAGCCGCTCCGTGGCACGCGGGATCCTCCCGGACCGGGGCACGAACCCGTGTCCCCTGCATCGGCAGGTGGACTCTCAACCACTGTGCCACCAGGGAAGCCCCCCCATGAAATTTTAACACCACAGATAGACTATATATTATCTATGTACTGTGGCCCTTTGAATGGCCACAAACCATTATATTATCAAAGCACTTTTGCCCCACCCGAATCTCCCCAGAATCAATTTTCACTCCCCTGTGGATGTAACATCACTCTGGTTGAGAATGCACACTTTATAATTATAGGCTGCTGCTAAAGTTGTACTTAGGGGAAACTATGTAATTCGCTCATCATTAGAATGACCATATAATTTATTATCCAATTGACATATTTTTGAGAGGAAAGAGGGTGTTATTGGTAATTGTACTGAGACAGTAGGCAAACACCAACATGTCCCAGGCAAACTGGGGTGTGTGATTCTCCTGTCAACATGAACTCTGAAAAAAAACTGTAAAAATATAATTGGCAATAAATGAATTCTAAAATGAACAAATCAATAATCTAAGAGCTGGTGTGTCAGAAAAATGAAAAAAATGAGCAAACATGGAAAATCTAAGACAGACAGAAAAAGAGAAAACGCAGAGCAAATTAGAAGTTATAAAATTATATGAAAACATAGATATAACAGATTTTAAACATATCATAGAACACTATATACATTCTGTACTAAGAAATTTGAAAGTCTAGATAAAAAGGGAATTTTCTGGGGATGTATAAATTTTTTTTTTTTTCTTTTTTTTGCGGTACACGGGCCTCTCACTGTTGTGGCCTCTCCCATTGCGGAGCACAGGCTACGGACGCGCAGGCTCAGCGGCCATGGCTCACAGGCCCAGCCGCTCCGCGGCATGTAGGATCCTCCCGGACCGGGGCACGAACCCGCGTTCCCTGCATCGGCAGGCAGGCTCTCAACCACTGCGCCACCAGGGAAGCCCTATAAATTTTTTAAATGAACTCAAAAAGGACTTAAAAACAGTATGGATAATCATGAAAGAAAAGAAAATGTTATCAATGAAATATTTTCAAAGATAAATTTAGGCCATACATTTCTTTGGAAAAAAATTCTTTGAAATCTTCAAAACACACATAATGATATGCTACATAATATGTTTCCAAGCTGAACAGAAAGACAGAAAGTTCTCCAATTCATTTTATAAAGCTAGCACAAGCCTAATGCCAAAACTTGACAGTTAATACACAAAGAAGAAAACTGTAGCTCAATCTCGCATATGAATATAGACATGAACATCCAAAGAAATTCTAGCAAATTAATCCACTCTCACAAGCTGATTAGTATGCATGATTCAGGACAAAATCTACCTTACTTTTCAGCACTAAGTTACACTTGGAACTTTTGTACTTCATTTAACACTTTTCCTAGTCACAAGGGTAAGGAGTTAGAAAAGAATATGATGCTGCAAATCCTTAGAACTATAAAAGTGAAATATGTGTCAGAAACTTGAGATGTGGTGTTTAAAATAGTATGATCATATATCAGAGTAATAATGCTTAGGAAAGCTCCAGTAACCTAGTGTTTGCTTCACAACTGTCAGCCCCTGTATTAGTGTAAGTACTAAAAGAGTTTATGACACTAATATTTCATGTTTTAGATGAGATAAAACAATAATTTTAATCCATGTCGTAGAGCTGGTATAATAGAAAGCTTATCTAAGAAGCTGGAAAACGTGTTTATTTTCAACCTGTCTTGGTTTAAAAATCTAAGACATGATTCCTACATTTACCCGCCTTACTGATGATACTTTTATTAGACTATTAATTGCACTTGAGCTGAAGAATCTGATTTAAACGAATACTTTTTTTTTTTTCTCGATATGCGGGCCTCTCACTGCTGTGGCCTCTCCCGTTGCGGAGCACAGGCTCCAGACGCGCAGGCCCAGCGGCCATGGCTAACGGGTCTAGCCGCTCTGCGGCATGTGGGATCCTCCCGTGCCGGGGCACAAACCCGTGTCCCCTGCATCAGCAGGCGGACTCTCAACCACTGCGCCACCAGGGAAGCCCCCAAACGAATACTTTTAAAATGTGTCACTCAAAGAACATTTTCATGGTTTTTCTCTTAGTCTTATTAACTCTCAGTAGTAATACTTTAAAAAACTCAAGCTTAAAAATAACTCTTTTTGAATTCAGTACTTGGTAAATCTTGTGAGGGAGATGTAAGCATTCAATACATTCATCTATTTTAAACTTGTTCAAATTTCTGGACTTTGAAGTGGACTAGTTTTTTTTCTTCAAATTTTTATTTTGAAAAAATTTAAACCAACATAAAAGTTACATGAGTAAGAGAATGAACATGAATATCCTCTGTACCTAGAATGACCAGCTGTTAAAATTTTGCCATATTTACTTTATCTCTTTATCCATCTATGTATCATTCTATATTTCCCTATATACATATTTTTGCTATGTGTTTGAAAATACATTCCAGACCTCATGACCCTTCAATATATATTGTGAGTATAGTGATGGTTCCTTTTCTAGGCACAATATATTTAACAAATGAGGAAATTTAATAGTGAAAGTAATAATTTCTAATATAGAGTCCATTTTCAAATTTTGCCTATCAATACTATAATACAAATCCTGTTTATTAGTTTACAACTTTTATAATCAAATTATATATAAAACTTGGAAACTTCAAATATGGTTACAGAACAGAACACTAGCAACCTTGCCAATGTAAAAGGGGAGAGAAGAGCAGGGGAGCTAATATGCTCATCTTGGTGGGGAGGCAAGATAGGCTGCCTAATGGTGATGGAAGAAAAACTCAAAGTCTAAGTTTAGTATTTAAACTTAAAAAGAAAATTAGCAGAAGAAGCAAAATATGAACATAACCATCAAAGTCTGGGAAGGGAAGGAGAAGAAAGGTAGGGAGAAAGGATGAGTGAAATCCCCCCTTTTCATAGAGCGGAGTCAATAAATAATGTCTAAAGTTGGTAAGTCGAGGAATGGTAAAATAAATAAATAAGGCAGGATGATTCTATCTCAAAATATTAATCTAGTTGTTCCCTGTGCATTTCCCTCCAGTTCTTTTGTCTTATTTGTACCCCAAGAGTTATTTTCCTCCTTCCACACCTATCCCCAGTCTACACCAAAGGGGAAAACAAAGTTTCAAAGAGCCAGACTAAGAGGTTCGCAGGGCTTTTCCTCTAGGAGAGGCTGGATGTGGAGAAAAGTATGAGAGAAGGTGAGAGGCAACACAGAAGAAAGAAAGGGAAGATATCCTGGAGGGACAGAAAGAGAACAGCTCCCACAGAGGTCTGGAAAGTAGAACAGAAAGGGTTCGGAACATGAGCTGTCCTCAACTGTGGACTGCTCCACACCAATCCATCCCCTGCTGGACAACAGGTCTGGTGTTCAACAATCATGGACACTTGTAAGACCCTCACCTGAAAAAGGGTAAAAGGGAACTTTGCCCCTGACCTGGGTGAATCTAGATTGGCCCAGCAGGGAATTTCTCTATAAGAGTTCAGTGGAGAATGCATCACCACTGGTACCTATATTGTTTGATGGAATATAGGCAACTATCAGAAGAACTGAATTTTTTTTAAACTGAGGCTTTAAAAAATATGACTGGGGAAGAACAGAAGCAGCACAGGGAATTTCTGCTTTATATTTCAATTCTTGTGTACTATTAGATTCTTTTTTTTTTTTTTTTTTTTTTTTTTTTTTGCGGTACGCGGGCCTCTCTCACTGTTGTGGCCTCTCCCTTTGCGGAGCACAGGCTCCGGATGCGCAGGCTCAGCGGCCACGGCTCACAGGCCTAGCTGCTCCGCGGCATGTGGGATCTTCCTGGACCGGGGCACGAACCCGTGTCCCCTGCAACGGCAGACGGACTCTCAACCACTGCGCCACCAGGGAAGCCCAGATTCTTTTTATGTACATTTATTACCTTTGTAGAATTTTTAAAGAGAAGATTAAAACTCTTGGCTTTCATCACTGAATACCTACTGTTAGCCAGGCACTATGCTAGGTGCTTTAAATACATTTTCTTCCTTATTATTCAAAAAAAATTAAGTATTGCATATGTAAAGATAGGGGCCTAATATTAATTTAATAGTGGATTACTAAATGAATGCACAGTGTATGCGCACAGATATGCTACATAAATAACAAATGTTGCATGAAAAGCTTAAAAAATTCCAGAACTCCAATCTTGTCCACCAACCACCTCATCACATATATGATCATTCTGCCTGGCTTGCATAAAATTGGCATCAGCTTTTTCAAAGTTCTTGTTTGAGAAAGAAAAATCTATCATTCAATGATAATTTCAATTTCTGTAGCCTCCCTGTGTCTTGGAAGTTCTCGGTCTGCAGTGGTTTAGAGGAGAGGAGGTTCTTCTAGCACAGAAACCTTAAATTAGAATGAATGGAGACTTGGCATAGCACCTGTGAAAGCCTGCCAGCCTCTGCTCAGCTGCCTTTCCACATCCACTCTCATGTGCAAAGGGAGTCAGAATGTACAAGTGTCTGGGAAAGATACTTTCACATTCTGAAATGTACAAAAATCACAGGTGGTCTCTCACACTAAATCAGACTTTCAGGGTAAATCAATAGGGTCAAAAAGTGCACAAGACAATAAAACTACAGACTACACAGTCAGTGCTAAATAATGAGTTATTTCCATAACACAGTGCATAGAAAGTTAGAAAATAAATAACAGGAGCTACTTTTCAAGTGCATTCAGCATGGGTGATTTTATTTTGTAGGGTTCTCTAAGAATAGAATATCCTTTACAGTAAAAACTTGTTTTCAGAGCTTCCGGTTCATAGGCTTTTAGGAAAAACAGGAAGAAAGCTGTCTTATTATACAATTACTGCCACAGTTTGCAGAGAGAGTATTAATTAAACACTGTCAATAGCTTTGTAAAGTTTCATTTTCTTTAAGTTTCTAAGATGAACATCAAGCACTTACCATAATAACTAATATTTGTTAAACCACATACCAGACACCATGCTAAACACTTTATATATATAACTTCATTTACTTCTAAAAATGCCTTCTGAGATAAGACATACAAATATGGCCCTATTTTTTGGTATAGTTAGGCAACTTGTCCAAGATCACTGTATTAGTATGGGTTTTCCAGAGAAACACAGCCAATAAGATGGATGAATGGACAGATGGATAGATGGATAAGTAGATAAATAGATAGATATTGATAGATGACAGATTAGATAGATTAATTGATAGATTGATAGATATATCTAGAGATATAGAGATAGATATATAAAAAGATTTTTTTAAATCAGGAATTGATTAACATGATTATGGAGGCTGAGAAGTCCAAGATCTACAGTTAGCAAGCTGGAGACCCAGGAGAGCTGACAGTATTGTTCTAGTCCAAGTCCAAATCCAAAGGCAGCAGAAAACCAATAATCCAGCTGGAAGACAGGCAGACAAAGAATTATTTCTTTTATTCTATTCAGGCCTTCAACAGATTGGGTGAGGCTCACCAATATTGGGGACGGCGATCTGCTTTACTCAGGCTACTGATTTAAAAATGTTTACCTTGGGCTTCCCTGGTGGCACAGTGGTTGAGAGTCTGCCTGCCAATGCAGGGGACTCGGGTTCGTGCCCCGGTCCGGGAAGATCCCACGTGCCGTGGAGCGGCTGGGCCCGTAAGCTATGGCCGCTGAGCCTGCGCGTCCAGAGCCTGTGCTCCGCAACGGGAGAGGCCACAACAGTGAGAGGCCCGCATACCGCAAAAAAAAAAAAAAATGTTAACCTCACCCAAAAACATCCTACGTACACACCCAGAAATAATATTTAACCAAATATGTGAGTGTCCCATGGCCTAGTCAAGTTGATACACAAAATTAACCATCACAATCACAAAGCTAATAAATGGCAAAGCAAGAACTTGAACACAGGCAGTCTTGACACCAGAACCCTGGTTCCTAACCACCATTATATACTCTTCTCATATCTAGTAAGCAAAAGTACAGTAAACCCTACTATAAATAGTCAACTTCATCGGGGGTAGCACCATGGGAACTAGATAGTTGTTAGGGTTCACCAGGATTTAAATAGCTTAGATACCACCATTTCCTTGCTAGGAAACGATACTATATTATATTACCATACTATATTATATTATCATTCCATCTCATTCTATTCTGTTCTATTTAATATATATCCAAAGTTAAAAACATAAATATTCTCATACAAATACATAAGGGGCCTGTGTCAAAGATATACTAAAATCATTAACGAAGGAACAAGCAAGCAATAAAGCTAATTCAAAAGAGAATACAAGAAACTGACAGGAAGGTAGGTAGGGCAATAGGCAGGTGGATGGATGGAGAGATGGATGGGAAAAGATTGCTGAAAGACATTTCTAAGATATATATACAAAACTGCCTAATGGTCTAGAGAGCAATAATACCCAATAAAATGTTCTCTACTATTAGAAATCATTTGCTTCTCTATTGGACAGTAGTGATTTGCATCCCATAGTTTTCTATTCATTAACATCAGCTTTATAGAGTCTGGACTAAAATCAATGGTAAATAATAAGCCAAAGAAAATTATATTGTCCAACAAAGTCTACTATGAATCAAGAAGAAAGCTGACATAGTCCTGATATTCATAGCCTAGAGTCAAAAGACCAACAATTGATATAAAATAATATTATATGCCAGGGGATAATAAGTAGTACAGAGAAAACTAAAGCAAGGTGAGGAAAATGAGTAGCAGGATGGCAACGGGGAGCTGACATTTTATAAGAGATGGAGGAACTTTTGTTTAGGAAGTGAAGGAAGAAGAGTCTTAAAGGAATCAAGAGAGAAAGGCATAAGGACATCTGAGAAAAGACTGTTTTGGGAAAAGTAAGAACCAGTGCAAAGGCCCTGAGGCAGGACAGCTAGTTTGAACAAGAATTGCAAGGAGGCCAATGTGGATGGAATGAAAGGAGCAAGGGAGAGAGTAGGAGTAAATACTTTCTGAGATGAGGGTGGGAAGTGGGTCCTACTGAGAGGTGGGGATGGGAAGCAGATCCCATAAAGATATTGCTTTTTACTCTAAGATGGGGCATGACTGAAAAATTCTGAGCATAGGAATGACAGGATTTGTCTTCAGCTGAAAGAAACATGCAGAGGAGATAATGGACGTAAAACTCTTAGTACTGTTTAATGAATGTTATTATGCTATTACTTTTAGCGTTAGAAATAATATTCCAAGGTAGAGACACTACCCTGCTAGGGTTATCATGGACCTTGCTGTTAACAGCCTCTATGCGGGTATGAGATATGCTTATAAACATCCAGCAGGTTTGTTTACCCACTGCCTCTATTCTCCTTCGCTCTTTCGTTCATCTCTTAGCTCCCTTCTTCTCCTCCTTCTTCTCTCGCCCTTCTCCTCTCTGCACTCTGTCCTCTCTCTATACCTCTGCTCTCTAGCCTTGTTTTCTCGTTCTTCTATACTATTTCATTCTCCTGCTTTTACTCTAAGGAAAAGGGATTTAAAAAGTCAGCTACAGGGCTTCCCTGGTGGCGCAGTGGTTGAGAGTCCGCCTGCCGATGCAGGGGACGCAGGTTCGTGCCCCAGTCCGGGAGGATCCCGCATGCCGTGGAGCGGCTGGGCCCGTGAGCCATGGCCGCTGAGCCTGCGCGTCCGTAGCCTGTGCTCCGCAATGGGAGAGGCCACAACAGTGGGAGGCCCGCATACCACACACACACACACAAAAGTCAGCAACAGGAAAGCGGGAGAGGTAAAGAGGCCCACAGGGGCAGTGTCTGCTCCTTACCGCTGGGGGAGAGGAAAGCTGAGCCCACAAGCAGGGTGATGGTGTCTGCTTGCTTTGCCCATGCTTACCCACCACGGTAAGGAGGGCTGGCCTGCTCCAGGCATAGGCACAGCAGCTGTCAGCTTGGGGTTCAGCAGCAATTGGTTGCAGATTAATCAGCTATTCCCTTGTAAAC
Source organism: Mesoplodon densirostris (assembly GCF_025265405.1). Classification (NCBI taxonomy): domain Eukaryota; kingdom Metazoa; phylum Chordata; class Mammalia; order Artiodactyla; family Ziphiidae; genus Mesoplodon; species Mesoplodon densirostris. The sequence goes on along the minus strand of NC_082662.1, from coordinate 68,232,316 downwards.
CAGAGCCAAGGGTCCTGAGGGCCTAGGAGGACAGACAGGTGTGGTGTGTGACAGAGAGAGGAAGGCTGGAAGAAAGAACTGAAAGAGACTGGGGGGCCCCAACAAGGGAAAGACATTTGATACTTTGATAACTTCTCCTACTTCACAAAGTTTATAGCTCTCTCTTTTTTTTTCTTTTGCGGTACGCGGGCCTCTCACCGTTGTGGCCTCTCCTGCTGCGGAGCACAGGCCCCGGACGCGCAGGCCCAGCGGCCATGGCTCATGGGCCCAGCCGCTCCGTGGCACGTGGAATCCTCCCGGACCGGGGCACGAACCCGTGTCCCTTGCATCGGCAGGCGGACTCTCAACCACTGCGCCACCAGGGAAGCCCTATAGCTCTCTTAAAGAGAGTTGAGGAACCACTGGAGAATGATGGCTACTCAGCTCCTACAATACACCAGCATGGAACTCATTTCTACATACATTTTCCTCATTTCAATCTCACAACAACCCTGTAAGTATAGCATATTATTCCAGATCTGGCAGTTCTCAAAATTCTTGATCTTTCTTCAATACCATTCTCCTCTCTAGGGGCAAAAAGAACTAGCTTAATATAGTAGAAATGGTCTTCACTGAACACCTCGCTATTCTTCTAGGCACTAGAGACACAGTCACAGTGAATAAAATGGACAAAATGCACGTCCTTGTAGAGCTCACGTTCTAGTGGGGTAGACAGGCAATAAATTAGATAAATAAGCAAATTAGAAAATATGTCAGATATTAGTAACAGCTAGGGAGAAAAAAATGCTGGGAAAGGGAACAGGACATGCAAAAGGCAGGGGGTGGGTAGGAAGGGGGACCAGGGAACGTCTCCTTAGAAGCACAAGGGTGACAGGCTCCTCTTAGACCATGTGACTTTCTCAATCAAAAATCTCCCTTTGAACATATGTATATGTATAACTGATTCATTTTGTTATAAAGCAGAAACTAACACACCATTGTTAAGCAGTTATACTCCAATAAAGATGTAAAAAAAAAAAAAAAAATCTCCCTTTGACAGGCTTTCCTGTCTTCCCAGAGGAGCTAGAGGGAACAGTTTCCGTTCCTGGACTGTAATGGTATAGCTGGCTCTTCCTCATCTTCAAGTCTCAGATTAAATCTCAGGAAGGCCAATCCTGGCTAAAGTTGCTTTCCTCATCCTTTACCAGCCATAACTCCCTAGCATAATATCACATCTATTTCTTTCATAACACTTTCAACAATTTGTAGTTTAATTGCATGTTGGTTTATTTGAATGTTTGTCTCCCCCACTGTTTATATTGTGAGTTCCAGGAGGCCTGGGATAAGGTCTTGTCCCACACCTGCCCACATCCAGTGCTCAGCTCAGTGCCTGACAACTCTTTGATGAATATGTGAATGAATATGCTACTTATAGCAATCCTCATAGACAGCCTTAATTCCTCAGTAAAAACCTGTCTTACAATTGCTTTTCACCTGCACATTTATCATATAATGTAAGGGAATCCTGCAATTCCATGGCGTTAACACGCTATCAAGGCTTTAAGAAAATAAAAGGCAAAGAATATCAAAGCACTTCAAAGCTAGAAGGTGTTTGGCCCCCATTTCTCCTCTGTAGTCTGTAGGGTTTTGCTTTAGATGTTGAGGAGAAGAAAGAAGTAAGGTAGGCCTTTGTTCTGACCTTGAGGACGGGGAAGGCCGCCTGCATACCAGTAGCTGACAGGCCATGATGCCTCAGAGTTTTTCTAGCTGTTCGTCCTGGCTGCGTGCCTGGCTTCTGTCTGGTTTGGACTAGTTTCCCAAGCTTTCTAGGTTGCAGATGCAGCTCCCATAGAACTCAGAACACACACTGATCTCGCATTTTTATTTTCATTCCTCCTGGTTTGGAGTTGTCATCATGCTTAGCCTTCCTTTTTTTTTTTTACAATCCCTCCAGACTGCAGAACAAACTGATATTAAAGCATAAGTTTTATTAAAAAAGGCTCTTTTGCTGCAAAGTGGTAGGGCTGCAGATGTCCATTTTACTTTTGTTACTTTGTATCTAAAAGGAGAAGCTTCGGAACTCAGATGTTAAAGCACACACATTAGTCTTTCAGTTCTGAAGATATTTATCTATCAAAAAGTGGGGAAAGGCAGCTTAGAGAAACTCATTTAGGGAAAAAAAAAATCTAACAGGATAATCAAATTAATGACTGAAATGCCTTTTAGCTAAAAGTGGCTTATTCAGCTAAGGGAAGATGGAATACACACACATCATCTATGACCTTGCCGTGGTCATTCCAAGATTCGTGATGCAAAATGCACTGAAAAAGCCCCCTTAAACCTAACATGTTAATGAGTAAGCACACAGGCCAGCTCTAGACTCCCAGAGCCTTTGGGGTGCCTCCTCCAATCCCTGGCCCCTGCTGCCAAGGAAAGTCTTACTCCCAAACACAAAGCCTTTCAGCATTTTAATTTTCTCAGCCTTTTATAAAAACTAGACCATTTTATCACCTGCCTTGGAAAAAGAATTGTGCAGATTATATTTCAAATATTTCAATTTCATCCTTTGGCAGAGTTTGATTTCTCCTGGGGAATTAGTTGCTGGCAAGGCTGGGCTGTCAGAGGCTGTCCTAACAACTTCTCTCTGGTCCCTGGCCAGGCAGGGGCCAAGGTCTTTAAATTCCTCAGCGATTCCTTTCCCAGGATGGCTGTGCACCATTGTGAGAGACAAGCTGACTGCTCAAAGCCCCAGCTGCCTTGTGGGGAGCACCCTCCTGGACCAGAGAGGTGTAAGAGGTGAGACTGGCCACAGCAACAATGATCTCCCATCCATCCTACCCTGTCCTCACCACCCCTCAAAGACTCGTCGATCTGAAGGGCACACACAGAATCACCATGAGCTCCTAGCTGGGAAAACACTCCTATTTCTGGGCCTCTGTGCCCAATTACCAGAGCCTTGGGCCAACAGCTGTTTCCTCTTGACTTTTGTAGAGGCAAAAAATGAAGGTTAACCTCTGGGTCACTTGGAAGCGCCACAAATACCCTCTGAGGGACCACAACAATGATAATAACTGATATTTTCAAGGTGCTTTGAAATTCCCCAAGGGTTTTCATGTTTGCTGCCCGGAATTCTAAGGACAGCCTTGTGAGGTAATTATTTTCATTATCCGCACTGGTCCCTTCCCTGTACTTTAAATCCCTGAAACAAACTCTTAGCTCAGGACATGTGTTCTTGCCTTTTCTTCTGTCGAGAACAGTCTTCCTTCAGCTTTCGGCATGGCTTTCTCCCTCTCTTCCTTGAGGTTTCTTCTGAATGTCACTTTTTCACAGAAACTTTCCCCAAACACCTCCTATGAAATAGACTGGGACTCCAGCTCCCTTTCCTTGCTTCAGTTCTCCCTCGTAGCACTTATCACTTATGTATCACTTGTACATCTACCTATGTTTTGTAGTTTATTGGCTCCTGTCACTAGATTAGGTGGTCTGTGCTGTTCACTGCTCTATCCCAAGTGCGTAGAATAGTGCCTGGCACATAATAGGTAATCAGTAAATAATTGTTGGAAAAAATGAATGAATGAATGAATGAATGATTGAGGCCCATTTTACAGTGGACCACACCCTATTAACAGAGTAGGACATCAAGAGGAAAAACATCTGACTCAATATATGAGTTTCCTATCTCTGCTATAACACATTACCACAAATTTACTGGCTTAAAACAACACAAATTCATTATCTTTTAGTCATGGAGGTCAGAAGTCCAAAATGCGCCTTACTGGGCTAAAATCAAAGTATTGGCAGGGCTACATTCCTTCTGGAGGCTCTAATGGAAATTTTGTTTCCTTGTCTTTTCCAGCTTCTAGTGGTAGCATGCGTACCTTACCTCGATGGTCCCTTCTTCCAACTTCACTCCATCTTCTAAACTAGCAGCATAGCTTCTTTAAACCTCTGATTCTGACTCTCCTGTCTCTGTCTTTCACTTATAAGGACCCTGGTGATCACACTGGGCCCACTAGGATAATCCAGGAAAATCTCCTCATCTCAAGATCCTTGACCAAATCACATCTTCAGCTCCCCTTTGCCATGTAAGGTAACATATTCACAGTTTCCAGGAATTAGGACATGGACATCTTTGGGGGCCATTATTCTGCCTACTATACTCAAGGTCACTCAGTAAATAGCAATGCTGAGATTATAATGCAGGTTAGGCTTTCCAAACCAATGACTGATTCATCAGAAAGAAGGAAAAGGAAAACGGAGACAGCATCACTACCAAAGACAGACAGGTGGCAGTGGCCTGGGGACCATTCCAACCTCTTCTATTGGACGCTCACCTTGATTCCATCCTAGGTGGATATCCTGGTAGATAATCCTGGATGACAGTGACGTCCATAGACCTAATTTCTTTATCTGTTGACAAACAGGACATGAACTTGGCCCCAATTCTTTGGGTCCGAATCACAAGCAGAAGTGCTCGAGCATAGGGTTTCTCAGCCTCAGCACTGATGATACTTCGGGCCAGATAATTTTTTGTTGGGAGGCGAGAGTGAGGGCTGTCCTGTACTTTGTAGGATATTTAGCATCAGCATCATCCTTGGCTTCTACCCACACCACCTCCATCCCAGTGATGACAACTAAAATGTCTCCCATTATTCATAAATATCCCATGGGGTGGGGGAGGGATTACAAAATCACCCCAGTTAAGAACCACTGCTCTAGAGGAAGCAGACCTAAATGCCAGAGCCCCGGTGCAGGGGAGCAGGGAAGTCAAGCCTCCAGATGAATCAAGTGTCCAGGAATATGAAATTATAGGTGTCTTTGTCTTTATCTACATTAGGCCCATCACAATAAAGAATTCTGGCTGAAATACATTTGGCTGCACTGAGCATAAAGTACTTCCCCACACTGCTGGCAAAACATAATTAACCAAATGACAATGGCTTTCACATACACATTGATTCCTGTAATTTCAAGTCTCCATTACTAGATAAATCAGCAGCAGAATTATGTTTATCAGCAAAAGCCTCCTCTCCTGGCAGACTTTTTGTTAAAAATATTAATCTTAGAAGAGTAATACTCTCCCTCTGCTTTGTAAAGCAGTCTACCTATAAAAATGTTAATAGCCACAGTATCATTTTCAGTATGCTTTTCCTCCCTTCGCTGTGCCCCTACCAGAGCAGCTGTGGGCTCTTCTGACCAGAAGGCACGATGTAAGTGGCTGGTCCACGGAGGGCCACGTGCTCAAGGGCTGACGGGAGAAAGCTTTGCAGTCCTTGCGCAACTGGTAATTCCTTGTCTGGGCATTCACCACCTCACACAGCCCTTTGGAAGTGTCGCTCTGGGCCAGAAAGCACAGGAGGGTTAATATCACCCCATCCCCCAGTACTGGAGGTAGAACTCCATTCGACGTGACCAAGTTATGCTAGGAAAGTACACGGAAAATGTCACAGCCCCCAAGTGTTGAACAAGCCCCTAGGATTCTCCCCAGGCTTGTGAGTGTTTTTTAGGTGAGGGCTTCTCAAACATTCAAGCAAACCCTCTGGAGATCCTGTTAAAATGAAGATTTTGATTCAGTAGGTCTGGGCTAGACCCTGGGATTCCACATTTCTAACCAGCACCACAGGTGATGGTAACCTATAGATCACACATTAGGTATCAAATATTAAGACAACCTGCTTTTAAACTCCTTACCCTTAGACAGCTGGAAAAGGCCTCATTCCAAGAGGAGGATATCCCTGAACAGAAGCCACGGGTACACTTAGTTCCACCTCACGCACAAAGAGAAGTTTGTTTGCTGCCTCAGTTACTCTGCATTCCAAGCCATGGGAGAGAGAATTTCCTGACTTATTTCTGTATCACTGTAATAGCACAGTAGCTTCTGCCATTTGTTAGCATACACATCTGGCAGCCCTCTTGCCTCCGGGGCCAGCAGGCTCCAGACTCCAGAGTCCTGCAGAGCCCGGGCGAGCATCCAGCTGCTGACACAGCAGCCAGAAGGGGCTTGGGGTCTGTGGGAGTGACTGTGCTCCACGTCCAAGGGGGTTCAGCCTAGCCTCTGCTTAAACGACAGGAGGGGACAGAGCTGGGAGGAGAGTCTGGAGATCAGAGGCTGGACTCTGCCTGGACTGACCGGCATCCCTCGAGCTGTGGGCAGATTTGCACAACTAGGGCTGTGAGGCAAATGCAGATGTCTTCCTTGGCCTGTGAAGGTAGCTCTGCTAGTCTGCACTCTCATGGCATATCAGCTTATCTGGAGGAAGCCCTGGCTACTTGCTTATTCAGCTGCTGTTCACAATCTCACAGCATCCCAGACCAAGAGGGGAAGAAAGGGATAGTCACTAAGGAATCCCCTTGACATGGCAGGGTGGGATGGATTTCTGCTTAGATTTCAGAGATACGGTTCCCCAACGAATCAGCTCTCACCCCTGCCTGCACCACCCAATCAGCCTTGCCCTTTGACCTTGATCTTTCCCCTGCCTCATATTTTTCCTCATCAGATAAATGGGAATAAAAGGAGCTACTCTTCACAGAGGTGCTGGGAGTGCAGTGTCTCGAATCTTGCATTGAGCCAGGGGTAAAAAAAATCTGAGATGTTGTCACAGTCTTCACCACTAATAGTTGTTTTATTTTGGACAAAATAAAACAACTTAAACTTGTAGTGACTTAGTTTCCTCACCTACATAATGGGTCTAAGATCCCAATGATTATCTCATGAATTTCTAATGGAGGTCAAACATGAATATGACTGTTGTAAACTGCCCCAAATGCTGAGATTCCATCACCAATGCCAAATGAGATACAAGAACCTTGTTTATACCACAGAGATACACTACTGTTTAGAATTGGAAATCTCTATACTTAAGCATCTTGGGATTCACTTATATGGTAAATTTAAGAGCATTCCATGACAATCATTAGGGTAAAACAGAAAATATTCTGTGCCTTGCCATGCTAAGAAATACAATACTATGAAACATGTTTTAGATCAAAGTCCTATTATTCTAACAAATAATTGAAATGATACCAAAAGAAATTAAGATAACTGAGCCCTACCTTGCTTCCCTTATGTAAATGCAATCTACCCTGAGTTCTTCTTGGTAAGCTAATGGCACTCTGAGGAAATCTACGGTGAGAAACTGCAGCTTCCTCCCAGCCTTCTCAGCCTGCCCTAGCATTCTAATCTTTGCCTCATGTCAGGCAGGCTTTGAAAGTGTGACCCTGCCTTCCTGACTCACTTATTCTCCTTCCCCAGAATAGGAGTCCTTATTAAAATCCATGCAGCCCCTTCAGCTGTGGCACTGCTGGCTGAGCCCAAATTGAAAACATGGAAAATAGCGAGTAAGAAGGGGAAAACAATTTTACACGGCTCTTTTGGATCAGTAAAATTAATGATTTTTACCAGGAATAAGTTATTCTTACTCCAGCATGGTTAGAGACAGGTGGTCAGTCAGTCGAGGCTGGTAGAATAAGGTTTCTCTGTAAGAGATATTCCTTCACTTAACAAACATTCCTTGAGCATCTGCTATGTGCTCTATGGCAATTGGAAAACATAATTTGGAAAAGTAGGTATTAAAAACCTCAATTAATTATTTGCTTGGTCTTTACTGAGGTAGGCATCAGGGAGAGTTCTACTCCCAAACGACCTTTTGAAGCAAGTAGATGCAGACATGTTATCAAATAGTGAAAAATGTAGAATGTTCTGGACCAAACTAACAAAGTCAGTATTGGATTAAATGGCATCAACTCAAGCATTTTGAAAGAGCTGGAATAATACTATGAATATGTGTAACTCCTGAGTGTGCATTAGAATCACCTGTGAAGCTTTCTAAAAATACCTGTGATATCTGTGACACAGCCTAACCTCTGAAAAGCCTAGCCTCTCAAAGTATGGTGCCAAGACCAGAAGCATCAGAATTATCTGGAAACATATTACAAATGCAAATTCTTGAAACTGGCCTCAGATCTACTGACTCTGAAACCCTGTATTAGGGCCCAGAAATTAGTATTTTACCCAATGTTTCAGGTGAATCTGATGAATATTAAAAGTTTGAAAATTGCTTCTCTAAATCATATTTTCCAGGGACTTAGGTGTGCTTATAGAAGAAGTCAATTTGTCATTGGATTATTTCATACTATTGTGGTTCCCACAAAAGCAAAATATAAATGCAGACGTCTCAGTGGAGGAGAATGAACATAAACATGGAGACAGAATCACATCCTTATGAGTTCAAACTAAAGATTCGAAAAGACACATGCACCCCAATGTTCATTGCAGCACTATTTACAATAACCAGGACATGGAAGCAACCTAAATGTCCATCAACAGAGAAATGGATAAAGAAGATTTGGTACTTATATACAGTGGAATATTAGCCATAAAAAAGAATGAAATAATGCCATTTGCAGCAACATGGATGGACCTAGTGATTGTCATACTGAGTGAAGTAAATCAGACAAAGATGAAATCACATGATATCACTTATATATGGAATCTAAAAAAAGAGTACAAATGGGGACTTCCCTGGTGGCACAGTGGTTAAGAATCCGCCTGCCAATGCAGGGGACACGGGTTTGAGCCCTGGTCTGGGAAGATCCCACATGCCGTGGAGCAACTAAGCCCATGAGCCACAACTACTGAGCCTGTGCTCTAGAGCCCGCAAGCCACAACTACTGAGCCCATATGCCTACAGCCCCTGCTCCGCAACAAGAGAAGCCACCACAATGAGAAGCCCGCGCACCGAAACGAAGAGTAGCCCCCGCTCGCCGCAACCAGAGAAAGCCCACAGCAACGAAGACCCAACAGAGCCAAAAAATAAATTATATAAATAAAAAATAAACTTTAAAAAAGGGTACAAATGAATTTATCTACAAAACAGAAATAGAGTTAGTTACAGATGTAGAAAACAAACTTATGGTTACTGGAGGTAAGGGGGGGAGGGATAAATTGGGAGATTGGGATGGACATATACACACTACTATATATAAAATAGATAACTAATAGGGACCTACTGTATAGCACAGGGAACACTATTCTTCAATGCTCTGTAATGGCTTATATGGGAAAAGAATGTAAAAAAGAGTGGATATATGTATATGTATAACTGATTCACTTTGCTGTACACCTGAAACTAACATGACATTGTAAATTAACTAGACTCCAATAAAAATTTAAAAATTAAAAAAATATAGATATATAGTTAGATAGTAAGTTTAGAAAATCATAAATGGTATAATTAGGTAAGCATGGATTTGGTTGGCCAATGTCAGAATACTAGAAAGCAATAACAATACAGAGAGGCTTCAAAGAAGAAATCTTTAGCAAGGACTGCCTTATCCAGTATATAATAAACACATATAATTCTACCAGCTGAAATCATCTTTGAAGTAAGAGATACTATCTTACTAAATGTATTCCTCAAAGGTCAGCAATACTTAATGGTTACAGGTTCAGATTTTAGATTTGCTTGGGTTCTTCCACTTAGAAACTCTATGATCTTGGGCAAATTGATTAAGCTCTCTGTGCCTCAGTATTCTAATCTATAAGATGAGAAAATAGTACCAACCACATAAGATCGTTGTGACGAGTGTGTTCTTATACGTAAAGCACCAGTAAGCACTTGATAAATGTCAGCCACCATAGTCATTATCATATGTTCTTTCTATCTCCTACTGCATCTGGCCCATCATTCAAGTATTTGTTTTCTTAAATTGAAAGACATTAATAAAAGTCTTAGGAATTTTACAATACATATAGACAGGGAGTGAAAACATGCATAAACAAGGATAGCTAGATTCACTGAGAAGAGAGGCAGAAGATAATTTTTTCATTGACTGATTAATAAGAAAATTTTAAATGAAGGTTGAGATAAATTGATGGATGTCAAACCCATAATTGGCAATTATGAGAACTTAATGGTAGTTGAACAAAATTATAGAGATAAAAATAGAATCTTAAGATTAGAAAGGATCTTGGCAAAGCGTGTATTCCAAATCAATAGAAGAATATATATTTGGTAGCATCCCTGTGAGTCTTGGTACAAATACTTCCAGTCATTGAGACCTCATTATTTGACAACATAGCACATTCGAATTTTGAACAGTTTTAATGACATAAAGTTGTTACTTATATTGAGCTCAAATCTGCCTTCACACCTTCCAATCACTGTCCTCCCTCCTGTGATTCTTATGAAATACAAATCTTCCTGAGCATTCACACCCACTGAACATATTATAACTGAGGAGAGCTACATCGCTGGATAAAACTAATTTATTTTTCTTTTAGGGTTGAAATAAATACTACCTTGAAACTCAGACATTTAAAAATATGTTTAGATGTGCTTCTCTCTGTGTGAAGGCACCACTACAGACAGGAAGGGAATGGAAGGGACTTGAGATATACAGAGGACCCGACCTTTAGGAGCTTATGGGTATATAGAGGAAGTCAGCTCTGCACACAAGTAATGGGAATAAATGGTTATATGTGCTCTGATAGAAATAGGTAGAGGCTACATTAGGAACACAAGCACACCAAGGAGAAGAAGGTAATCAGAAAAGGCCTGGAAGGTAGTTCACCAGGTAAACGAGGGGGAGGGGCAGACATTTGAAAATTCAGAAAGGCATGAAATACATTGTGTATTTTGGAATTCAAAGTGATTCAGCATGGCCAAAGCTTTGAATACCATGGGGAGGGAGTTCAATGAGAGAACTGAGAGGCAGGCAGATGTCAGAGTCTATAGGCTGAATGGTCTTAAGGACTAGTCGTATTAATAGATTGATTCAAAACACAGGCTCTACCCTTGCAGCCACCTTATCCACTACCTCAAGGAATGCCATTAGCCCTGAGCCACTTAGCACAGCCTACACATGGTAAAAACCTGATTCATCACGGCCTTATTTCTTTCCAAGGACGTGGTATCGACTCTGTTCTATACAAGGTAACTTAGAGTTCAGTGAAGTTAAGTACCTCATCTCAATCTGAGCACTATGGGACCAGCAGAGGAAAATCTATCTCACAATTTGTTGAGTCCCAAGTTTTCCAAATGTTTCTGGGTCTTTTTCATGAATTAGAAAATGAGAAAAAGGAAATGGCTGGATAAAGAAAGTGTACCACATCCCAAAGCTTCAGTGAAGAGGAATTGATGGGGTGCAGGCTCCAGTTGTTGGCCAATTAGTGATGAAACCTCCAGAGGAGCATTCTAGCAGGTTCAGCTCCCACAAGACATCTGAACCAAATGTTTTGTTTTCCCTTTGGGGATCCCCACTGTCATTAACCTGGGGAAGCTCCATTAAAAACACTCATTTGGTGAAAGGTAGCCTGTCCACACTAATGCACTGCCGCAGAATTAACTCCAGGTTAGGAAAATCGTGAAAGTGAGCACAAGGAAATTTATAGCACTAATGACTTTAACAAATCTGAGCTGATTAACTGGATGCCATGAACTGAAATCCTTGTGTTCCAATCAATCTTCCAGAGAACTTCATGAAAGCACACTTGAGGGAGAAAATCCATGAGATATTCTAGGCAGGTTTCTTTACAAAAAGAGAGGAATAATCAGGAAAGACACAATACACTGACAAGTAGGGTGATTATTAACTACTAATTCTTAAGTTAACACTCTTTGGTAAATAAATGTCTGCATTTACATTAATTCCCCATAAAAGGAGTCTTGACACTTTTTCGAACAAAGACCCACTTGAGACACTCATCAGAGAAAAATTTGCCCTAATCAGTTGGAAGTCATAGGGAAAAGACAGTGATAGGACATTTTCAGGATAAGACCATTACCAGAATGGGAACCCATAAATGATTCGTGAAATGAGTGACCAGAAAGATGAGGAATTGATAGCAATTCATCCAGTATTTAAATCAATAAGTTGCAGAACGTTTAGGAAATAATGGTTATGGACGAGAAGTAATGCTAATGATGTAGCATTTGAACAGGGAAGGGGGAGAAAGTTTCTACTCAATCATTACTTAGAGAGTCGAAGGAGTGAGTGACTGCAAACAGGAATGCATCTGGATATACCCTTCTGGGCATCTGCCTGTGTGATTAATTTTCCAATAAAATTAGAATAAGTTTCTCCTCATGAGCTGTAGAAAACATCCACTCCTTTCTCCGTCCTGTTCCACTACTCATCAAAAAGCAATTGTTTTTTACATCAAACTATGCAGTGGTTCATCTCCTTCTATTGGTTGGGTGAAGCCACTGCAAATCTGAGTGACTGAATATTCAATGACCATTTTAAAAGCATCTTATTCAAAAGGAATGGCCAATAGCCTCACATAATTATCACAGCTATGCTAGCTAATGTCTTTTGGTCCTCAGTATCCATTTTTACCTCCTTCTGTGCTCTTTCTCCATCCTACATAGCAAGAGCTGGAAAACTAACAGCTACATTTCCCAGATTTCCTGGCCACTAGGGTTCTGCATGCCATTTACATTCTGCCAATGGAAAGCACTCCTGCAAAGTGTGAATTGCAGAAGGAAATGGGGCTCAATCTTCCTGTAGCATTGGTGGCTGAAGGGTAGTCTCTGGCAACTGTAGCATTTTCATTGATTAGACACCATTATTTGTGATGTGGAAAACTGGCACTCCCAGTAGCTTCCTGCAGTTATCTGACCTTGAATAAGTTATGTACCTTCTCTGTCCCTTGGATTACTATTTGTAAATAGTGGGATAATAATATTGTGTGGGGTTCCTTTGAAGACTATGTGAGTATCTGGAAGGAGGTGTTAGGTATTACTTCTGCTGCATATACCCACCTAGAAGAATGCCTGGCGAAAAGAAGTGCTTAATAAGGGCTAGCTAAGAAGATGATGATTTGAGACCAACAGGATATACCTGACAAAGGAAGAGATGTGATGTCAGAGACAGAGGATAGTTGTGTGGCACTTAACAAATTACTTAACCTCTGTGCTTCATTGGTTGAATGTTCTCAATTCAAAGTGGAGAACATATCAAGTTCACAAAATTATTAAATGGGATAATATGCCTATAAACTTTGTAAAGCGTAAAGAATTATAAAAGTATTTATCATTATTAGTTACAACAAAAAGTGCTGAAGAGGGTCACAGGAAGGAGCTGTGACTTCTACAGAGAATCAGGCAAACCACCATGGAGGAAATGGCCTTTGGACTGAGCTCTGTGGAATGGGTATATTTTCTACATGTGGAGACAGCAGAAGCTTGCCAGTTTGAACTAAGGCATGAAGGTGAGAAACTGAAGGGCCAATATAGAATATATTATTCTTCTTCTAACATCTTTTCTAGTAGTTATGCCACATAAGCTTTGAGAAACAGTTAAGAGAAGGAATCCTAAGTGGAATCTCCTAATTGGCTTTCTGCATACTTAACATCACTTATGGAAAAAAAAAAAAAAAAAAAAACAGTCATGGGGGCAGGACACATTGAAAAGAGAAAGCTCATGGGCATGATTATGTAGCCTACAGAATTTAAGATGCATTCTTCTACATTAAAAGCAAAAGAGAAAAAAGAAAGCTTCCTACTAGCAGGAAAATGTCAAGGTGGCTCAGATGGTGAATATTATTCTGTTCCCATGATTCCTATGGTTCGTCAGCATAAGTATTTTTAACACAGGCACGCCATTCACTGAAGAGATGAATGACCTCATGTTAGGTGACTCCATTCCCAACTTCTAAGTGGGGATAATAAGAACAGGCTGAGAGTGGGTTATTTAATGAAAAGGAAAATTATAATGATCATGCTGGTTTCAAGAAGCAAGTGAGCAAATTGACCACAGACCCATGCACTAAAAATAAATAAACAAGTAAATTCTGGAGATGATGAGGGCAATTGGAATCAGGTCATATTCATGTGGCTCCCATGGATATCAAAGACAAATCTGCCTCTTTGAAGGAGATATTCAAGAAAGAAACACAAGGGCTATTTGGCATATAGCTCAGCACCTAAAACTGTGCCTCATTTTCATCCTCTGTGGATTTCTGATGGTATCAATTTCCACCTAATTTAAAATCAAGAGAATATATTACCATATTCGCCAAGTTCTTTAATTTGAGAAAGTCAACATTTTCACACTGAAAGGCTGTCCTGAACACATCCTGTCTGAAAGCTCATATTGTTTCAAGAATACAGGGTTAAAAGGCTCAGTGCAGCCAGGGATGAAATACAGCTATCAACCATACTGCTTTTGAAACAGGGCTTAAGTAACTCACAAAACAGCAGTTTCTTTTGAAAAATATAAGGAGAGAAATATGAGGTCAATTCATCAGCAAGATAGCAAGAATGGTGGTGTTCTGGTTGTTGTGCCTACCAGTACAATACAGTAAAAAGTCAGGAGGAGGGCTTCGCTTTTGTTCTCAGTCCAGATGTGAACTGTGACACGATAATCGACTTAGACCAGCTTATACTAGTAAGTAAAAATCGCAACTCTTATACTCATCATCTACAGCTCTTATACATCATCATCAACAAAAGCAATCAAGATTAAGTCATATATGAAAGATCTAAGCCATTGAACCCTGAGCAAAGGAAGTAGTGTCGATATAAAGAATAATGTTTCAGCACATTGGATGCTCCAGAGTCTGGATTTCAAGACTCAGCCCTGACATTTTGAGCAAATGTGATTTGGAGCCAGTTGTATAACCTATCCTTGTCTCTGTTTCCTTATCTACAATATAGGAGAATAATTTTACATAACTCAGAGACTATTTGTGAAAAAATTTTCAAATTCAATGCTTCATTAAAAGACTTACATACACACTGTTATGGTTAATTTCATATGTCAATTTGCCTGGACCATGGTGCCCAGGTATTTGGTCAAACATCATCCTGGATATTTCTGTGAAGTTTTTTTTGGATGCAAGTACCATTTAAATTGGACTTTGAGTAAAGCAGATTACACTCAATAATGTGGGTGGGCTTTATCCAATCAGCTGAAGTCCTAACTGAACAAAGACTGACCTCTCCCAAGTGAAAAGGAATTCTGTCAGCAGACTTCCTTTGGACTCAAACTGCAACTCTTCCTTGAGTCTCAAGCACAGTGGACTGCCCCAACTCACCAGGCCTCCATAACTGCATGAGCCAATTCCTTAAAATAAATCTCTCTATATATATACACACATATCCTGTTGGTTCTGTTTCTCTGGAGAATCCTAATACATACATCATGAAACAGATGAAATTAATTGGCTTAGATGGTTCAAAACAAGAAAGTACCATCTTGATAAGTTCCAAGAGAAAAATCATAGTCATTTCAATATAGGCCCCAAAGTCATTTGATAAAATCAACACATATAGATACAATTTTAGAAAAATAATTTTAAAACCAATTAAGTTATTCTTTAATATGGTAAAGAAGACCCAGTCAGATCAACTTTATGCTGAGTGATCAAGCATTAGAAGCACTCTTTTAAAATTTGCAACTGTTTGATAAGCTCTGGTCAGTGCAATAAACATTGAAAAGAAATGAGAAAAAGATCATTTAAAAACATTGAGACTGCACACCAGAGCAATCCAAAGGAAACTTCTAAACCTTAACTAGAACTTTTTAGTATAGCAAAAAATGCAAGACAAATATGTGAAATTAATAGCATTTCTGCATACCAAATTAAACAGCTATAAATATGATTTTAGCTTGTACTAAAGATAAGAAAAAGAAAACAGCTCAGCAAACATTTATTGAGCTCCTATTAGATGCCACAAGAACTTTGTTTAAAATGTATATACATGCTCTTTTTCAGCAAATTACTTAAAAATTACTTGTATAGGTAATACATCCTTAATAGAAAGAGCAACTGTTATTAAAACATTTGTTTTTATTGTTAACATATAATGCAATTCCAATCAATATTTCACTAGTGTGGGTAGATGAAGTTATTTGAAGCAAATTTGCATTCCCTCTATACTCACCTCCATAGGAAGAGTACACTTCACTCCAATGATGTTGGACTCGGCCATGTAACTTGCCTTGGCCTCATGGTAGGTGAAGTGTACTTTCTTGCATCTTCATATTAGGCTTGGCTCTGTGACTTGCTTTTGGTCAATGAGATGTCAGCAGATGTGAAGCCAGCAGAAGCTTGCAATGTGCTTCCAAAGTTGAGCTTAATCTCTTGTGCTTTTGCCTTCCCCATGAGAAGAATATACTCCAGTTGGCCCAGAGGTCATCAGTGAAGAGTGACACAGGAAGCAGACCTGGGCCCAACTTGCATATTTGAAGCTAAGCCCAGCGGAGCCCACTGGATGGGCGGTATCCCCGCTGACCCACAGAAGAGTGAGCAAGAATAAATTATTATTGTTTAAGCCACTGAGTTTTGGGGTGATTTGTTAACACAGCACTGTTATGCACATAGTTGTCTGATACAACCAAGACTTTCCATTTTGTTCAACAAAATGATGTAGAGGTGAATTAATATTCTGAAAAAAAAGGTGAGCAAAGAGGAAGCAAGTCTAATCCCACAAGGAACAATAATTTTAAAAATAGTATTTACCAAAAACAAATGTTGATGAATGAACCAAAATAATGAGCACAAAAAACAGAGCTAATAAAAAAATATATATATACACACATACATACATACATTCACACACACACACACACACACACACAATAGACTATTACTCAGCCATAAAAAAGAATGAAAAAATGCTATTTGCAGCAACATGCATGGACCTAGAGAATATCATACTAAGTGAAGTAAGTCAGACAACGAAAGACAAATATTATATGATATCACTTATATGTGGAATCTAAAAAATAATTCAAATGAATCTATATGCAAAACAGAAACAGATTCACAGACATAGAAAACAAACTTACGGTTACCAAAGGGGAAGAGGGGGTGTAATTAGGAGTATGGGACTAACAGATACAAACTACTATACATAAAATAGATAAGTAACAAGGATTTATTGTATAACACAGGGAACAATTTTCAATACCCTGTAATAATCTAGAATGGAAAATAATCTGAAGAAATACATATATAACTGAATCACTTTGCTGTACACCTGAAACTAACACAATATTGTAAATCAACTATATTTCAATTTAAAAAATTGTGGACAAAACAGATACTTTTCAGAAAAGTGTTTAGAATTGTATGATCCTGTTTTTCTTCTTTCTTTTCTTTTATTGTATCTATATGAGAAGATGAATGTTAACTGAACCTACTGTGGTAATCATTTCACAGTGTATGAAAATCAAACCATAAAAAAATAAAAATAAAAAATATATATGAAATGGGCTTACCAAAACAAAGGGAAAGAGAGGATTGTAGGATAGTGTAATGATAAATGGTTAGCAATGTAAAAACTATCCATAAACTTTTACATACACCACAATTACAACTTCACAAATATGTGCATATAGAGAAAGAATATATAGAAAATGATTGCATAACAGGATATTTAAATAAAAGTACTTCTGTCTCAAGGGTTTTGGGAGAAATAACAAAGACCAGAAAAATATAACATTTGTGCACGGTATTTCCACATACTAAAACTATAGGCAAAATAACCTATACAGGACATTTTGAAATTATCAAAATGCTTCAGTGAGCATTTGCCTATCTCTGGCATATATAAGAAATGTGGAAGAGGCATTTTTTGAGGAGAAAAGTAGTCCCTCTCTTTATCCTCAAGTTTTATAAGCCTTTCCAGAGCAGAGATGTGATTACATAAATGGTAGCTATTATTACAAGAGACAGTATGTGTGGTGGTCAAGAGTAGGAACTCTGGAAACAGGGTATAAGTCTCAGCAACTCCACCTTAACCTTTCTATGCCCCTGTTTCCTCATCTGAAAAATGGGATGATACTAATACCTACTTATTAGGGTTATTATGAGGCTTAAATAAATTAGTATATGTAAAGCATTTAGAACAATGTCTGGCAAATAGTAAGCACTACATGTGTTGGCTTATTATCACCATCATCATCACTATTATTACTGTTACGATATTGTTACCATCTTCTGGGAACATGCTGAAAACATCATCCTGTGAGCATTGGGAAAGATAACTGAATGATAGCTAAGTGTCCTCAATCCAACTAATATTATTAAACTTTATTAGAAAGAGTCATTGGCAAAATACAATACCATATGGAACACCAAAAAGTTGTCTAGTTTGTACCTTTTCTTCCCAGAAATTCCACAAATAATTTACATTGCCAAAAAAGTGGTTGGCTGTACAATAAAAGAAACTGCTGAAGTGTATGAGTATGGCTAAGAGGAATTTAAAAGCTCACACTGACTTCCACATGTATTCTTGGGGTAATCTTTGAAGGACTTGTATTTCATAAGCTTTTTGAGGAGAAGGCAGGAATTATTTCTATAATACTTATTTTTTTTCCCGAAAGTATGTTGTATTCAGTATAGAAAATTAAAACAATGATGTATTCACGATGCATTTGTCTTATACATCCCTTCCCTATGGAGCTGGACTAGTATATATTTCAAACTATTTTCAACCACTCATTCTGTGTCTTCCTCCATCTCAGTTAATGGCAATTCCAGCCTTCCAGATAGATACACAGGTCAAAAACCCAAATCCATTTTTTACAATAAATTTTTTATTTTAGAACAGTTTTAGATTTACAGGAAATAAGAGGGCAATACAGAGTTCCCATATACCCCACATCCAGTTATCCCTATTATCAAAATCGTATTTTGGTATGATACATTTGTTATAATGAATGAAATACTGGTAAATTACTATTAACTAAAGTCCATACTTGATTGAGATTTCCTTAGTTTTGACCTAACGCCCTTTTTCTGTTCCAAGATCCCATCCAGGATACCACATTACAGTTAGTAGACATATCTTCTTAGGATCCTCTTGGCTCTGGCAGTTTCTCAGACTTTCCTTGTTTCTTTTCTGGTGTTTTTCTCATTAGTCGGGGTTATGGGTTTGGGGGAAGAAGACTACAGAGGCAAACTGCCATTTTCATCACAAGGGAACATACTACCAACATGATTTATTGCTATTGATGTTGACCTTGACCACCTGGCTAAGGTAGAGTCTGTCAAGTTTCTCCACTGTAAAATTACTTTTTTTTCCCATTTCCATGTTGTACTCTTTGGAAGGAAGTGACTATAAGCAACCCACAAAGGAGTAAAAGAATACTCACTTCTAAAAGTACTCCAAACGATATACCTATCTAGACATTTTAAATTCTATTTTTTTTGATGACAGAAACAGCTGTTTCACAGATAGATCTGTGTTTCACAGATAGATATTGCTTAAAAAATATTTAATTCTAGTAATTTGTTCTAGTAATAAGTGCAATATGTGCTCATTGTATAAAAACTGGAAAACATGTTTAAGCAAAAGGTCACCTAAAATGTACCACCCAGACACAGACCACTACAATTAATATTTCGAGGTATCGTCTCCAAAACTTTTTTCTATGTCTACATATAAAGAGTTAAAATAACCCTCTGCATATACTACTCTATCTCGCTTATTACCATTTAACATTAAGAAAAATTGTTCTGTAGTTTTAGACAGAGTGTTCTCGTCTTTACAATTCCCGAGCCTAGCAAAGTGCCCAGCATGTAGTGGCTTCAGCAAGCGTGATCCAATGAGCTTTCTGACTTGAACGGATGAAGCCTCCATGAAACCATTTAATGTAATTTGCTGACCAAGGCATTCTCAGTCTCTTCCTTTGCCTCACAAGATAACCAAAGTCACAGGCATAGCATCACCAATTTGGGGCCTTGGAAAATGAATTAGATTAGTGAAATAGTACGTTGCCTGTAAGGACTAAAAGGTAATGGTGTGTGAGGTGTTTAAACACACAGGCCTATGATCCCTTATCCCAAATCCTTTTGACTAGGTATATTTTGGAATTCAGAATTTTCAGTTGAGGAGGATGATAGAGCAAATATTCAGTATATTATGAAACACTACGATCGGGCATAGGGAAACACATCATAGTCAAACAGTCATATTTTTTTATAGCAAAGCATGTGAATAATCACAATAAATAGACCATTTCCTTGTGTTTTATAATTTCTAACAGTGCATTCTAAGAATCCTTTGTGTCTGGGTTATGGGAACACCCTCTAGAGGAGTCCCAATTCCTTTAGCCCCAGTTTATTACCAGCTAGGAACCAAATTTTCGGTTGATTTCTCAGCTTGCAGAGTTCCTAGAAAGTGCAAGCAGTAAAATTCAAATTGTAAAACCACTAGGGTACAGGTCTGGCATTTTGAAGTTCCAGGGACAATTTTTTGTTATCTAAAGACCAAAGATATAAATAAGCTTCCTTATCTGTTTTCTGTGCCAGTTTTCATGATTTCTTTCCTAGCCCAACGTTTCACTTGGGGAAAGCTTGTAAAAGCCCAGCTTTAGGATGGGGGAGGGGTGTTTCCACTCTCTGCCTTTGCTGGACCCAGGCCTTGCCCTCTAACCTGTAGGGTGGATATTACCCATCTCCTCAGTCACTGATACTAATAAACTCCCAGGAAACCACACCATCAGACTTCAGGCTTATACGTCTCTTTCCATTCCTTCTCAGTTTCTGGTGCCTGACGATTTCCCTCCTTTCTAGCAAAGCCAGCTGGGCATTAAATAATATATCCTATTTTATCCAGCATGTCCTGTTGTTACAGCAGAATTGTCAGGTTATCTCAGGCTACCGTATTGCCAGACCAGAACTCTTGATTTCATTTTCCTTTTAAATGTTTATTAAATACTTTAAAATATTCTATTAGACAGATTACTCAATTAACTAGATATACCTCTTCCAAAGCCTTACAGAATAATATTTAATATAGGAGCTATATAGTTACTCTTGAAATAAAAAATTCTTTACTGAATATTTTTCTTTTGTAAGTAAGCCTACTCTGGAAAATGAGAAGTCACAATTTGATGCCATCTACTTAGTGACAAATTATCTTCCAGATATTAAATACAATTGTTTAGTTGAAATTACTTGAATGTTCACTATTCTTAACAGCAACAGAATCAATCTGTTATGCTGAAATATCAATGCCCTGTAGGTGGTATTGTTCCAGGATACTTGTAATCGAACCAAACCTATTTCTTTCTCTCCCTTAGTGAACCCCAATCTTAATTTTTCTTTAGAGTGGAGTTCATTGCTGAGCCTTAGCACATTGTCTGGAACTGAACAAGGACTTATTCAATATTTGGTGGCTGAACTGCTGCTTGATGAATGGTTTTGTGCTAGTCACTCCATCAGGCTATTAGCTGGAACTTGAGAAAAGATGAACAAAAACTCTTACCATTGGGGCCCCAGTTCTATTATCTTTTTCAACTCTCAAGTCAGGGTGGTCTTTGTGGGTACTCTGTTTTGTTTTCCTTTGCTTGTCACAAATGAGGTAATTTGATATTTGAATTTCTAATAGGCCCCTTTCAAGAGTGTTAACATGACAACTGGCAAATGAGCATTTTTCTATCTAAGGTTGGATAATGAATAAAATTAGCTTATATCTTCCTGGGGAACCAATTACTACATTGAAAACCGTGATAATACCAGATCTTCCATCAATAACAGATGTGATTTGTAAAGTAAAAATCAATCTGTTTTGACTGATGATGCCTCATAGCAATAAGGAAGATTTCATCTGAATAATCATCATAAAACTATATGATTAATCTGTTGAGTAAGACTAGAAATTCAGTAAGTAATGAGTCTTATCGGGTCATTTTCTGGCTTTATAACCTTGGGAAATTGTGACCTTCACATCCCTACCTCAAAAGGACAAGCTAATTTCCTAAACATATGTCCCTGAGCAGGGAGATATATAGGGCACATCTCTGCAGACACCTGAGCCAACTGATGGACTGACGGATATGTCTTCTCATACTCGGCCTCCCGGCAGGTTTGAAGCATAGATTTGGAAAGATAACTCCTCACATCCTCCAGGCAGCACCTTGTTTAAAGATGAGTTTCAGAATGTTTGGTTGCTGTTGCTGTCAAATAACTATAATATGTAATGTATATATATATGTGTATATATATATATATATATATATATATATATATATATATATATCAGCTAGGACTCTTGTGGTTGCAGATAACCAAAACACAATCGAAACCTGCAGACATGAAAGAGAGTGATTTACTGGCTTCTACAGTCAAATCACAGAGGTGGGTAGGCTGACTTCAAGAATGGCTGGTCTCAGCACTAGAGTACTGTCCAGGCCCTTGCTTGAGCTCTGCAACTGGTTTCTACTTCTCTCAACGTCTTGGTCTCATTCTCTCCAGGGAACACAGCCACTGACACCCAGAGAATCATATCTCCACAGCTCTACCACTAAAAAGAAAAGAGGGCCTTTCTCACAGCATTACACAGAAAAACAATAAACTCTGGGAAGGGTTCAGAATGGCACATCTAGGGCCATGTGTACACCCCCTGACCCGTCATGAGATTGGTCAATCACTGGCCTGAATTTTCTGCTCACCCCTGTAGTCAGAAGGGAAGGGATTGTTTCTGTAATAAAGGGACAGTGGAGAGCAATAAAAGGCACTATATATACTTAACCAGATAATTATATTTATTAACCATTTTATGATATAATATAGTGTATATGTATATAGTCTCTGTATGTTTGTATTTAAGAAAGTGTAAATTGTCCTGTGAGCATGCATGCATGTATATATTGCATGCATGTATGTGCATATGGATCTATTTTCTGTATATTTTACATAGTGGTTCATGAATATGGATGGATGCATACATTGTACATATGCATTACTGTTTTGCAAGTAAGAGTGTAGTTTTTCCTTTTCCAGGGATCCCATTCACATCCCCAGATCATAATTACCCAGTGAATGCATCCTCTACCTTCTATCCCCTAGAGTAAGTTGCATTCCAGGCAGATTGCCCTACTTACTGCCCCCACAGGTGTCTGATTTCTTTCTCTGGCAAGTCAGAGGATCACGCAGGCCTATGGCGGTGCCTCAGGGGCCCCTTGAACATGGGGTGCCATGTCCATATCAGGGGTACACAAAATGAAGCATTATTAGAATTGACCTCATATACAGTTTTTGTGGCATCAGGATCAAGGTAAGAGCACTCCAAGACGGGGTAACCAACCAAACAATATGGGGAACTGGAAGATAAAAACTAAGGGGAATGGAACCAGAGAGAGGTGAAAAGTGAATCAACAGAGCGTGAGGCAGTGGTGATTCCTAGTGCAGACATTAGTTTACTATGGCTAAGTGTAGCGCTCTTGGCCTACTTGGGTGTGGTAGGAGCCAAAAGAAAATGGCCAGCACAAAATTTTCTCTCTTCTCTTCAACTCTACTTTCCCTTCTCTCTCTGTCCCATCAAATCCTTACGCTATGCACATGGCTCACCTCTCCCACAAAAGCTTTCTGGAATTATAACCCACAGCAGTGTCCGTCCCTCTCATTTGGCAGTGGAGCTTAGACTGACTTGAGATCTGGCCACTGTTTGGGAGCTGCTCTTTCACAACCAGACTGAGAAACATAATCTTGTCTCCACTCAATAAGTACACTCCCTCATGCTTAGGAAAAAGATAAATTATCTTCAAAATGACGAAACCAATATGCCCATGCCAAGGAAGTGATCTTTGCTATATGTTAATTTAGTTGTTTCCTTTCCTATAACAAGCCCATAGTTGAAAGTTATTTTGCTTTACGATTACACAAATGGAATGTTCAGATTTTAGTTAACAATTAAATTGATCAGTTTTAAATTTTTGGAACATATTTGCATATAATTGCTCTCAATATACTTATGTAAAATCCAAAGCCTATATTCCCAAATATAGAAAACCTATTCATGGCAGCTTTAGTTACATGTGTACATTTATTTGAATGTGTGGAGTGTGTGCTTTTACTGCCAAGAAAGTCAGCTCTGTTTCTTAATTGTCGCTATAACTACAATTCGGGAAATGCTACTGCAACATCAAAATGTTATGCACGTCTTTAATTAGGCTAGTGCGGCCTGTCTGTCACAGCAACTGATCCTAAGTATTCTTATTTAGTCTACTTGAAGCTTTAAAATGTTCTCTTTTTATAAGAGACATATTTCGGCCTCATTAAATTGTTAAGCAAACCAATATAAGCCCTACAACTTGATTGCTATGTTCTAGAAATCCTGTGCTTCTTAACTTAGCACATCTTTAGCACCATCTGAAAGAGCACTCTGCCCCAAATACCTGAAATCCTCTGCAGCTCTAATGGGTTAGGGATCTCTTATCAGATCTGAGGGGAGACATTTGTCACCCCCCTGATCACCAGGAAGATCTGGCTGTGGCATCCTATTGAACTCCAGAGCTTGATTCTCTTATCTAGTAGTTAATACAAACAAGTTGCAGGTTGCTTGCTCTGAGCAATGTCTCACACCAGGTCACCACAAAAGAGATAACACAATGAATGATTCCATGGTTTGGAAATTACAGATAGAATCTAGCCTAAAGTTCATTTCCTTCTTTTTCCTCAAAATCTGACATGATCTCAACAGGGAGAAACAATCATTACCTGGAAACAAGCCCTGCGGTACTTTGGTCTTTTATACCTTTTTTTCTGCCGCAATTAATTTAAAATGAATCGTTAAAACTTGCATTAAGGAGAAAGCAGAGTTCCCAGGATACTGCCAAGCACAGATGTTTTTTTTTTTTTTTGAAACACATATAGATGTTACATGCTTTTTTATCATGTCCAAGGTCAAAGGATAATACAGTAACTGCCATAAAACTATAGGTGGAGTCTCTCAAATTCAGTCCTGTTAAAATGGAAGGCTGCATTATTAATCAGTAGTGACATGAAAGGGCAAGTATGAACAGCTAGCAGGTCAAGGATTAAAGCGGGGGTGGGACACAGGGGAAGTATAGGACCTACTGTAAAATCTAAATCTTTCCCGGTCCCAGCTTCAGCATGGCACTACCTCCTGGTGGTGGTCAGCTCAAACGTAAGTACTGATGAGGAATTCTGGGTTCTGTGGCCAGCAGGGACTTTCAGCATTTCAGCACTCACCGAGTTAGCTGGCACTCATTTTGTTTCCCTGCTTCTCAAGACTTCTCCTCTCCCAAATATAAGAACTTTAGCCTACACTGGTTAGGAAAGGGAAGGGCGACAGGGTAAAAAATGGGAGCCAATCACCAACTGCATTATATTTAGACTGTCATTATTGTAGTGGGATGGGTATTTTAATTCTTTCAATTTAACTCTTCTAGATTAGTCCTCATAGTTTTCACTGCATATTCCTTTTTATGGATCTGGACCAGAAAAAAAATACTCCAACCATATGAAATATAACTAAGTCCATCTATTTATCTCTCCTGTGTTCTTTGTACATTTACTTCTTGCACTTCCTTTGGGAGCAGACCATTCAAAAACTAGGTGAATTGATAAAATGAAGCCGAGCTTGAACTGGGTATAATTTACTGTATGGGAGGCCTTCACGACAGACTCACAGATTCATGAGACTGCTTATACTTCTACTTGTGCCAAGCCAAAGGGACTGGAACTCATCTCATTTTTGTTTTTTTATTTTATTTTATTTTATTTATTTATTTTTTATTTTTCACTTACTATTTCTTTTTTTTAACATTTTTATTGGAGTATAATTGCTTTACAATGGTGTGTTTTTAAAGATAACAAGAGAATCAAATTTTGCTCCCAAGCAACTCAGCTCTCCAGTGTCCGGGAAATCTTCAACCTAATCCTGCCACTCCCACACCCCATCTTTTTTTGACAGTAGTGGAGAGACATTCTTTCTTGTAAACATTTCTGCTCATAAAATTTTTGTCCAGCGGCAGCAATGTCTGATCCAGCTAAAGCATTGGGCCATAAAACCATCATCAACAATGATCATGTTTGCAGATGCTCTAAGTCTGGAAATCATTGCTGGCATGTCTATGTGTTTAAAAAAATTCTTGGACTTCTGGTGGTTTCTAGAAAGCATGTGTTTTCTTCTGAGAAATTTCTGAAAAAACCTCAAGGACCAAGATTTTCAAATAAATAGATCATCTTGGTTACCACTTGACTCAGCTCAGCCATAGCTATTGACTCTTCTCCAGATTAGAATAGAGTGAATAGGCACACAGGAGTGTGTAGTTATCTTTGAAGCAAAATTTGAGGGCCACTATTATAGCTATTTGCCCCAGAACATCAAATCCACCACTTATCATTTTTGCAATATTACTTTGGCTCTTGAAGATTTTTCGTTCTGAGTCTGATAGTCTAATACAATTATCTCTGGCAAGGCCTGCACTTGAAGCCATTATTTGGTGAGGACTAATGCACAGAGCATTTGGGCTAAGAGTAGAGCACAGACATGGGGGGTGGGAAGGGTAGAATTTTGAGAAGGAAAGATGAAATCAACAAGGGTCACCAAAATTTGTTTTCCTCCCAATTTAGCCTAGAACTATCTGAGTTTGGAGGAAAATCTGTCATTCTTTTGGAGTGTTATACATTGTTTTTCAACTTCCATGCAAAATTTTCTGCTTATTACCTGTACTAATGTTACAGCATGGGGCCTCCCTTTCTATCATGCATAGACTAGAGGAATAAGTTAGCTGTATATCTGCTAGTTTTTACATAAAATGAAATTGCCTATTTCAAATATTTTTAGTTTATTTTAGATAGGTTACTATCCCATTGCTTTATTTAGTTAAATATTTCTTGCTGTTAAAGTAGATGAAAACGCTTTGTGTGATTCCAGTCAATAAATATCCTACATGGGCTCAGAATGTATTTTTAATTTTTTATTATAAAATAGACATAGAGAAAAGTGCATACAACATGAATGCATATTTAATAAATCTTCAGAATGTGAACCCCCATGTAACTTCCAGCTGGATCAAGAGACAGGATGTTGCTGATACCTCAGAAACTCGCACTAATCACAAACCACACATTTCTCTCAGAGGTAACTGCTCTCTCACTTACGTTATATTTAATTCCCTTGCTCTTTTTTTTTCCTTTTTAGTTTTACCTCCTATACATTTCCCTAAACAGCATCGTTTAGTTTTGTCTCTTCCTGTGATCTGTAAATTGAATCACACTGTTTGTATTCTCTCATTTTTTGCATCTTTTGCTCAAAATTATGTTTGTCTAAGATTCATACGTATTATCACATATGTCTGCAATCTCCTCATTTCCAATGATGTGTGGTATTCCAGTGTATGTAGCACAATTCTAACCATTCTCCTACTGAGAGACATGTGGTTGCTTCCAGGTTCTAGCTGTTATGAATAATGCTTATGCATGTCTCTAGTGAATATACGGATGACTGGAAATGCTCAGACATAGGGTATGCAGATCTTCAGCCTTAATCAATAATGGGAAGCTGTTTTTTCCAAAGCGCTTGTTCCCCCTGCTGGTATATGAGTTTCTATTGTTCCACATCATCACCAACACTTGGTATTGTTGGATTCTTGATTTTTTGCCAATCTGATATTTAGTGTACATTTACCTCCTTGTGCTTTTTTCTTCCTTCTCATTGTGGTTTTAATTTGCAAAACTCTGATTTCTAATGAGATTGGGAACTCCTTCATATGTTTACTTCCTGAATCCAGATCCCTTAAAATTTAAAGTCTGGTACTCAAGACTTTGGTATTTTGGTGTTGTCCACACTGAGCATTTCATGTCATAACTGGTAAGTACTGGGACAGCAAAAGAAACTCATTCATTGAACATCAATTTGGAACTGGGCACTTCAGGCACTTTGTCCTATTTAATCCTCGTAATAACTTGCTAGTTGACCTTGTTTTTTTAAGTGTGAGAACTGGCACTCAAATCATGCCTGTGTGCCTCTGTAGTCTAAAACTCTTTCCAGCAAGAGGGAAGGGATATGGGAACAGATGTATATGTATAACGGATTCACTTTGTTATAAAGCAGAAACTAACACACCATTGTGAAGCAACTATACTCCAATAAAGTTGTAAAAAAAAACTCTTTCCAGTAATCATGTTCCCTCTCAAGAAATTACCTCCACATGATCAAAATAATGATCAATATCCCGTAGTAAAGTCATTGTATTAAAAACTATACCAAAAGAATTTCAAAGGTGGCTGGTTAATATGTCTAATTAAAGAACTGCAGCCCTAGGTCAGTTTTCCCCTTCACACTCCAAAATCCAGTTTATTAACTTTTTTTTTTTTTTTTGGGGGGTACGCGGGCCTCTCACTGTTGTGGCCTCTCCCGCTGTGGAGCACAGGCTCCGGACGCGTAGGCTCAGCGGCCATGGCTCACGGGCCCAGCCACTCTGCAGCATGTGGGATCCTCCCAGACCGGGGCATGAACCCGCGTCCCCTGCATTGGCAGGCGGACTCTCAACCGCTGCGCCACCAGGGAAGCCCCAGTCTATTAACTTTTAAACAAATGAAAGCCTCTGATATTTGGTGGCATTTCCCTCATGAAAGTAATTTGTGAGACAATTCAGTCACGTTTCATTTTCTACCCATGGCAGGCACTTGTGAAATGATTAACACAACCCAGTAGAGTTATAGGATATTACACGACAGCCAGAAATAAAAGTAGCAAAAGACAAGAGTGAGACAGACTATTCTCTAAGAGATACATTTTTATATAGGTAATCAATTTATTAGGACACTCAACAAATTCAAGCAGTAGACACTTTTTAAAAAATTAATTCAAAGCCAATTAAAGGATAAACATCAAGGCTCCTAAAAATTTATGTTATTAATGGTGCCTTTTTTTTTAAACTATAAAGGTCTAATAAAAAGCTTGTAAATCCTGCAGATATAGAAACAATTTTCAAAGAATCAAATTAACCAGAAGCAATGACTCAGGCATGAAATTGCCTACAAAAGGGTCTGGACCAAGCCAGTTTTCAACATCCCTCCCTGATGCTAAGAATAACTCTTGGGATGGGAGTAGCATTCTGTGGGTAACTCTCCTCTCTCGTATCTTTGCAAAAATGACCTTTCAATGGGATCTGATCCAAAACTCTTCCCAGTGATGTAGACACACTAATGACTTGTACCTTTGTCACCAACAACTTCCAACAGGCTTGGACTTGGCATCGATGAATATTAACCTCACATTCATCCCACTCCATTGAAACAAATGGTGAAAACAATTTTATTAATCACTTCTATACACTTCATACATTTTGTGAGGTCCATTTTATTTCTATTTCGCTCCATGACACAAATCCTTGCTTGCAAAAGTGCTGGCACAGTGTATACTTTCTACTTGTCAATATACCTCCATCCTCTTCTGTACCATCAATTGGCTACAAAGATTTAGAGGTTCAGTGATTATAGGATTTGAATGATTTGAACCCCTTTAAATTTGGAAACTCTTTAAATCCCATTATCTCTGCAGCCACTGAGAATTTTTAAATCAGCTTGGCCTTTTCTAGCTCCAGGTCTAAGGATTACAGAGTTTTAAAGAGTATAAATGCTTCTCTGCAGTTCTACAAAGAGCTGTCCCCAACCAGTTGACCTCCAAGAAATAAAGCCAGCCAGTTCTCCAGCTGGTAACTGCTGATCAGAATTTCTAAATGGAAAGATATATATGTTATGCCACAGACCACCAGGAAAACATGTAATTGCTTCCTCAACTCCACATGAAGCCAGTGAATCAGAAGATTTGATGTAGGAGGGGCAGCAGACTTTAGACGTGTGTCAGTAAATGTCTAAGAAGGAGAAAACAGAAAATGTCAGGGACCCAAAGAAGCTCACTGGGGCAGAGAGTAATGAGTTCATTGATTGCAAGCCACCTTGCTCCTAAAGAAAAGCTGTTACCATGGATACCCTCAAACCCTATGTAACCCTCTGAGGTCTTACCTCTTGCGTCCTCACATTTATGTATCCATAGTGAGTTCGAAGGGGCCGTCTGTATGTGTAGGAGAATGGTATCCATTTTGCACCAGGTTGTCCAAAGCAGTTTAGTAGCAAGGGAAAATTCACTTCATTCACAAGGCGCACAACCAGCAGGAAGAGGAACGCTGCTATGAAGCTCACTGCAATCACAGACTTTTTCTACAAAACAGTCAAAAAAAAAGAAGACTGAATGACTTTCAGTCAAAAGCAGTCTCTGAGAGGTGCTTCCTCTCCCTTTCTCTTTCAAAGGGATCAAAGGACTTTGTCATTTAGGATATTTCACTTGGAGACAGAAAATAATCATTTGGTGACCAGGTTGCCCTAGTGTGCTGAGCCTCTGAGAACAAACAGCAGATTTCTTGGATTATCTTTCCATCCCATCCCAATCCCTCTTTACCTTCCTATCTTCCTTGGTGACTCCTATGCAGTTTTCAAAACCCAAATCAGACATTCCCAGCTACAGGAAGCCTTTCCTAACTGCTCAATTCCCTCCCCACCATCATCCCCTCAGCCCCAACCTATCTACCCTAATAGAGGTAAGAAGTCCTGCCACTCCAATACTTTGGAGGCACTTCTACTGTTGTGCATCTTTCATGGTATAATTCCTTATGTGACTTTTCCTGCATGTAATTTTGAGCTCCTGGAGAACTGGGATGTACTGCGCCATACTGTTCTGAGTATCCTAGGTCCTTAACACAGCACCTTACATACTGTAGGCACCCAACAAACACCTGAGTGAATGAATAAATGGATTTTTCACATTCTTATAGACCCAGTCTCCTTACAAATCATATTCCGCTTCTTTATCTAGCACCCTCTACAGGAAGGAAACTTTGTGCTCTACGATATGCAAAAGATTCAAAAAGCTAACAATAAGAGTAGGAAAAAAATCCACGTCAAGCAGCATAACAACATCCCCTAAACATGTTGTCATCAAACCAGAGTAAGAGCAACTGCATCTGACTGCCATGGGAAAGGAGAGATGTATTTGAGACTGAGCTTGATAAAATTCATGCATTTTAATCAGTAGAGATGTGTGATCAGAGCTTTCTAGGAAGAGGGAACAGAGTAAGAGGCAAGAAAACATGAAGTTATTCACAGCCACATAGCACTTTGTTTTACTGGGACACAGAGAAGAAAAAGCTGAAAATACAAACGATAACTTTATGGACTGTCTCAGATACCAAGCTGAGAAGTCTCTACTGAATTTGTTAGTTGATGGAAAGCCGAAAGAGATTTTTGTTTGTTTAATTTTTGAAATGTGACTGTTTTAAGTTATAATCAAACGCCAGTGTGTAAGGTGCTTTGGAGCAGGGAGAAACCAAAGATAGGCAGAAACTAGTTAGGAGAGCATTCCAATTGGTTGGGACACAGGTAATGAGGGATGGAAATGAGAGCAGTGGCAGGGAGTGTAAAAAGGTGAGAAAAGACATGAGAAACTCAATCTAGGTGGAAGACAGAGAACTTGGCTACAGAAAATAATCTGATTGGATAGAAGTGGCAGATGGAAAATTCAGAGATGCCTGAGATTTTGAGTCCAGGTAACTACAATAATACTGATCATATCAGGAGAAACCAGGGTGGTTAGAGCAGAATTGATTTAAGAGAGTAAGAAGACGAAGCCCTTGGCTTTCTAAGTCCTACTTTTCAAGGACTGATGGGTCATCAGGACGGAGCCATCAAGGGGTCAGGCAGAAAGTCAAGTCTAGAGCAAGAAGAAAGAGCAGAGCTGAGGGCAGATGTCAGGAACAACTCTGCCTTGTCTCCAGGGTGCAGATGTAACCGAAAGCGGGGGTCTGGCTGTTTGCTGCTCAAAAGCCAGTACTAAAGAGGCAAGATTGATGGAAAGGAAAGTTTGCTTTATTTTGGATGCCAGCACCGCGGGGGAGGGTGGACGCCTGCCCAAAGGCTGAGTGCCCCCCGGCACTGACAACCAGTGGTCAAGAGCTTTTAAAGATGGGGGGGGGTGTCTATCAGCTCTGACAGTCATCTTGAAATTAGTCATGTGGCAGTCTGATCAGCATCATCTTGATTGTGTTAGGGACAGTTAGCCTGGAGTTCCAGGGTCGTTTGGTTCCTATTTCTTTGAAGCCAATTCTCGTAATTGTGGCAGCTTATGTCATGGCTACAGTCTTGTCATCACATAGTTAACCTCTTCCACCTGGTGGGGATTTCAGTATCTACAAGACAGCTCAGAATGTTATCTATAGCCCTTGAGGAGGAGCTAAAGGTCCTCAACTAGGCTTACTGACTAAACTATTATTATTTAGTCTTGCTGGACTGTTTTCTTTTGCTTCTGCATTTTCTCACTTCTCTGATTAAACTTATTCTCTGGCTAAAGTTTTTCCACAGACAAAAGGCAGGCGGAGGACATGGGGGTGTTGGGAGGACCACAGGGTCCCACTCCGTTTCAAAGACACAGTGAAGTATTCCTTCCTGAAGTTGGGCTTTGCCCCTGATTCTTCTTCACACTTAAGGGAAACTAAGTAACTTCCTGGGAATGGGTGCTGTTGTGTTTTTAGCTCGCCACTTCCTGGTGGAATTGGCTTCCTTTTACTCGTCACAGAATGTCCCAAAGGAGAAATGAAACCCACAGGTGGCCCCTGTATCCTCCCTGGTCAGAGTCTCCGTCAGGGCAGCAGAGCAAGACCACAAATTCAGACATGCCTAAAAGAAGTCTTTGCTCTTGCTCAGCTCCCATGATGTGTAAAAGCCCATCCATCCCCCTGTCCAGCCAGCCCAATTTTCCAATCACCTGAAAGTCCCTTGAGTTCTGCCTCCTCAAAACCCCTCATCTCACCAGTAACTACCATAGCCTTACCTCATTTAACTTTCTAATCATGAAAACCTGTTTTAATTTGTTCCTCTGTGGAATCACTATGTCCACAACACCGCAATGTGTCAAGGTAACAGCTTAAATGAGGTGACGGATCTTACAAGTTGAAAGGGACATAGACCAGAACAGATGGCTAAATAAAAGCCAAAGGGCCAGTCACCCATTAAGTAAACTGGTAAGAACCTTTTTTACGGGTAGATTGTTGCAAAACAGCAGCTTGCTTTGAAGGAGACCCAGATGGGATTTGTGCCTTTGTCTATTCCAGAGCTCAGCATGGCTCTCTGCTTCTCTCAGCTGCCGCATTGCATTGCACGGCTGAGGGTTTGGGGACAAAAGCATGGAGGGCCCTTCTGAATTCACTGATCTCACACAGCAACACATACATAATGCATCCATGAGAGGAAAATAAATCAGCCATTTTGACAGAAACTTCAAAATGGAATTAAATCACACTTGTAAAAGCCTGCTCCTCAAGTAATCCGTGTCTGCCTCCCATGTTCTGTCAAAGGGAACCAAGTAATGAGCAGAGAGCAGACGAGGGGAGCAAACGGGGAGTGGAAGCCAGACACTGACTCCTCTGTGCTGAGCCTGGATCACAGTCTGCAGTGGGCAGATGGGCTCTTTTCACAGCTCCGGCTTCCAGCCCCATTTCTGTTGCATTGTCTGAACCCGGTTCTCTGCCTTTCTTTATATTTCCATATTCTTGTTTAACATGAACTCATTCCCATAGTGCTGATATAAAACCACCCTGAAATTTCACTAGAAGAGGTCTAATGTCAACCACATTCTGGACACAAGGACAACGGGACTCAACATGAAGTACATTCTTCTAGTAGTCACTTCTGCCAGATCATGACCTTGAGCTTCAACAACTACAATGAAAACCATGGATGAGGCTACTCACAATCTACAGACACCAGAATGCAGTGAGAATGTGTGTGTCTCTGTGTAGGGATGTGGGAGTTGGGGAAGTAACAAAATACCAATATCCATGATATACGTGAATATATTCACTCCTTCAAGGTGCAACTGCTCATTGAGTCCACATTCTGTGTAGACTTGGCAAGGTGCTGAAACACAGAAATAAAACCATAAAAGACAGACAGACAGACCATGCTTCCAAAGAGTCACAGTTCAGTGCACCTGGCAAGTAAACAGAAAATTATAATACCACATATCAAATGGGGTGATGGAGGTATGCACAGGGCACTGCGGCAGTCCAGAGAAAGAGGGGGGAGAGCGGTGCCTGGGACAATTCAAAGAATGATTGTCTGAGGAGGTGATGTTCAAATGCAGTCCTAAAGAACAAGAAGGAGTTAGGCAAGTGGAGATGGGAAGGCCATGCCAGGCAGAGGGAACAGCACAGACAAAGGCACAGGAGGTTTTGAAAGGCCTTAATTTGGTCAGAAACGTGCAAGTCATTTGATAAGTAGTGGGAGATATGCTGGGAAGTGGACAAGGTTCAAATCATAACAAAAAATAATAAGCCAAATGCATTAAGTCAGATGCATTTATCTGTCCCATCTACCTTACATTAGGATAATGAAAGGATAAACACATCAAAGTGCTGTTTTGTAACTCTAAAATATTCTTCACTTTCCAATCAAATGTATCAATCACTTCATTTTATTCCGAGCTGCCAGCACCACACCTTGTTTCCAGTTGTTTGAATTACATTTATCCCATCAGTTGCTTGTCTTTTAACTGTTTTGAGTCTATCAACAGTCAGCAAATTAGACTCTACTTGTTTACACATGTGTTCTACTGTCTAACGATTTGTTTATGGATGTGATCACTGCTGCCTTTATTGAGGTAATCAGAGCATCCCCTAGATTCAACAACCAACAATTAGGTAAGAGAAAGCAACAGTAAGTACTTGTCAAGTTTATAATGCATAAGATTCAGTTCAACAAACTTTTAGTACTGCAGAAAACAGACATAAATTTAATAAGTCATTGCCCTAAGATCAGACATGTGAACATTAAATGATATAATGGGTGGAAAAAGCAGAGCACAGTTCCAGGCACATAGTGAGCACTCAAAAATGGAAGGTGTCACTATTATGATATAACCACTAACTGTGAGATCCTTGGTGGACATTAGCCAGTGGTGAGCATTGGCCAGTCCGTGGGAACAACGATAAGAACTGAGAGATATCTTTTTCTTAAATATTCCAAGCAGCTGCAAATACTTGAACTATTCAGTATAACATCCACACAAGCTCTGAGAGAATGTCACTGTGCCCAAATAGATCTGATGAATTGCTTTAGGGAAAGCTTTCTCCTTCTTTTGGGCAAGTTTGAAGGGGCCTTTAACAGCTGAGACATTTAGAATTTAATCCCCTCTGTGCTGCAAAAATATGCATCAAAAATGTGGCATTCCAGTTGCTCGCTCTTTAGAGTAGGATATCAGAATTTATAGCAGAAATACCTATTTCAAAATAAAACCCACAGAGAATTCATGATTTAGGGAGAAAACAATTGCAGAGATTTGGACCTAGCAATTTTGCAACCTTTATTAACATTTTTATGTTTTTATTCTTCTTATCACAGAATTTAACCACAGAATAAATTCTTTAACTTTTAGGTTAGTCGGTTGCTAGATTTTTGGTTTCTTTTTCATAAATGATAAACAACAGTACAAAGGCGTATTTTTCTACTTAAATCATATTATTTAATGACTGAATTCGTTGCTTACATGGTAAAACAGTGCACTTTTGTCCATATGCTGTCATTTACTCAGTAATAAATATGAAAGCACAGTATCAACTGTATTATTTATACCCTTACTCAGTAAACACACATTGATAGGACCCTACTCATTGCTTATTTGTGACCTGATCAAATAGAATTTCTTTTCCCATATAAAAAGTTGTGCCACTGGCCAAGCTCCAAATCTGGTTCTCCCTGAATACAACAAAGCTTCATCCCATTTGCACAAGGATGAATTAGCAAAGCTCAGATTATATACATAAATCCCTTCATTTGTTTCACTTTATTTATTGAATCAACAAACTGGATCCTGCTTGCTAAACTATGGTGAACTCTGGGGGAAATCTCACTCATTTGTTGGGGGGATAAGAAAAGGAAGGTAAAAAAAGGTGGACAATCCTAGATTGGTGGAGCCCACACAGGAGCTTACCAAGGGCAGTCTTAGGCAGCATAGCTGGTAATAGGATCTTAGAGGCCATCAAGAAGAGAGTAGTGAATGTCAAAAACAAGGTCAACATGGGAGAATGAGCAGCATTTCAGAATCCAGGAGGCTGATGAAGAAAATGTGATAGGTAAAAGCAATACATTTTGAGAGTAGGCTTTGAAGAAGGCAGAAGAAGTGAAGCTAGAGAGGCAGGAAGGGATTTGGTTATAGGAAGTTATATATCATGCCA
This sequence comes from Mesoplodon densirostris, assembly GCF_025265405.1. Taxonomy (NCBI): domain Eukaryota; kingdom Metazoa; phylum Chordata; class Mammalia; order Artiodactyla; family Ziphiidae; genus Mesoplodon; species Mesoplodon densirostris. Next base: position 68,196,343 of record NC_082662.1, on the reverse strand, counting down.
GAGTCTGGACTTTTCTGCAGAATATAAAGAAGGGGTCTAAGTGTGGGATAGAGAGGGTCAGATCTGATCAAGGAAAGCTCACTCTGGAGGTGGTGTAGTCAATGAATGGAGAGGCGGGAAAGACCCTTCAGGAAAGATAATGACAAAAGCCAACAATGGACTACTTCTTCAGATATCACTAATGGACATTAAATTCTCAATATGAAAACTGCAATTGTTACTTTCAGAGACTGTTTTTTCTTTTCCTAGTAGGGCCAGTGGGAATAAAATCCTGATATAGCAGATACGGATGAATAATCATCATAGACTTAAGAGAAGATAATATTTAATGAGTGTTATTAGTTGGAGAAATATTTCTGTAATCCCTACTTTCCAAATGAAGAAATAGAGATATGAAGAGGTTGAGTAACTTGCCCAAGGTCACAGAGCAAGAAAATAGTAAAGACAGGTACTGAACTCAGACATTCTGACTCCAGATTCTGTGTTTTACTGTATGAATTAACTAAGTTGTTAATTGTTACTCATACCAACAGGAACACTCTTACAGGATTGGTTCAGAAATTTTAAAAACTGGTACTAGCCATTAGCAGATTTTGTAATACATTTTGTCAATAAGCAAAATACCTAATTCATATGGAAAATTATGAGGCTGATCTGAAGCATAGTAATTATATTATTTCAAAATCAGTAATTTGTGGACAAATTTAACTCTGGCTCTATTCCCAGTATTAAAAAAAACAACTACAGGGTACCATTGATTAGCACTAAGGGAAAATAAAGCAATTATTCTTCCACTTCTGCTGGAGAATATTAGGTACCCTTTGTCAATCAATAGTATGGAGCCTTAATTCAGGCAGTTTATAGGAACCAACATGACAGAATGGGTATGTCTTTTTTTCTCAGCTCCACAATTCTATAGTCTTTTTTTTTTTTTTTTTTTTTTTTTTTTTTTTTGCTGTACGCGGGCCTCTCACTGCTGTGGCCCCTCCCGTTGCGGAGCACAGGCTCCGGACACACAGGCTCCGCGGCCATGGCTCGCGGGCCCAGCCGCTCCGCGGCATGTGGGATCCTCCAGGATCGGGGCACGAACCCGTGTCCCCTGCATCGGCAGGCGGACTCTCAACCACTGCGCCACCAGGGAAGCCCTATAGTCTTTTTATTCAGTGAAGATGCAGCCAAACAGCAAAATGTTGATGGTTTCTTTAAATAAATACATGCATAAATATATAAATAAATAAAATTAAAATGAATTTTTTACAGTAGTAGAACATCTTCAATATGGTAATCTACTTTAAGAATTTGGAGCCATACTTGTATATTAATGCATATATGTGGAATCTAGAAAAATGGTATAGATGAACCAGTTTGCAAGGCAGAAATAGAGACACAGATGTAGAGAACAAACGTACGGACACCAAGAGGGGAAAGCAGGGGGTGGGAGGTGGTGGAGGTGGGGGGGATGAACTGGGAGATTGGGATTGACATGTATACACTGATGTGTATAAAATAGATAACTAATAAGAACCTGCTGTATAAGAAATACATAAATTAAATTAAATTAAAAAAAAAAAGAATTCGGTGCCACATCACACATCACCTTCAGACAGTCCAGTTCAGACTGGGTACAGTCCAGTAAGAATTACAAATCCAATAAACAAAAGCCAAAGCAATAGAGTTCTCATGGGCACCCCCATTGTCATAAATTATTCTGTTCAAAACGCTAGTCCTAGAGAAGAGTTACAGATGGCCAAAACTTCTTCAGGGATTTTTTTCCCCCAAAGGAGACTTCTTATAGCTGCAAACACTAGAGAAGTTCAAGTTAATGTGAACATTCTGAGTGTCAGATGGCATGATAAGAGGTCACACTGAACTTTCTAACACATTTTAAAACCTAATGAAACATGTCAGTGAGTTTTCAATATGCCTGCACATTTTTCTTCTTTTATTTGAGGAGGGAATTAGGTTTCCTGACCCATTTTGACTTTTAAACTGCTACAGTACCAAATGAAAAAAATCAGGGCTACATTCACTGAGTTTGTCTATTTTGTAAAATTATATAAAACCAGTTTTATATCATTTTGCTTCTTCATCTTTATCGTATTGCTTCAGCATATATCCTTTCACATAGCAGAAGAAAATGAAAGTTCTTCAGAACCACAAGATAGAGCTGAAGACAGATACTGAATATGAAAAATGAAGGACCCCGCAAGCAGTCTCTCAGTGTGGCTGTACAGATAGACACAGAGAAATTTAATCCAAAAGACTGTTTCTCATGATGAGAACATCAGAGACTGGGGCAGATGAACCTGAAGTTATCTTTTTTCTCTTTTTCATTAAATCCTTGTACTTATGGGAAGAAATATGTTCCAGTCCACCTGTTGTCCTCTCCCTGACCCCTGACATTCTGTTGAGGGAAGAGAGGGGCTAACTAACCAGGGGCAATGAAGATAGGTCATCAGACCAGGTGCTTTTGTTTTATTCTCAGCCAACTTATAGTCTTCAAAGGCCTTATTTGGTTTCTACGAACATCTGCTTGGCTTCTTTTACTCTGAAAAAGATGAGTTTGTCTTTTAGAATCCAATTCTTTGTGTTTAGGACACAGAAGTGGAGCATAAGGATAAATTCTGGTGGTCGTAATGTCATTAGGGAGGGAGTCCTGCCCAGAAGCATCACGATAATGATGAGAATGACAATGATGAGGACGATGATGATGACACCGAGTTTTCTTACCACGTCACATGAATCTATGTGACATTACAGTATAAAACACCTTTTAAGCACTTTCAGGCCTACCACCTCACATGATTCTCCACATAGCCAGTGAAGTAAGAAGGGCTGGTTGGATGCTTGAAAGCCTCATCTCCCATTTCTCCTTTCATGCCCTCCATGTTTCCACCTGGACTTCTCACCACGCTCCAACACCCCTTGGCTACCCAGTTCCTGTGACTTTGTCCAGGCTGCTCCGCACTGGTGCCCTGCTGTTTTCTACCATCCCCATCTCTACAAGTTCAAATATAACTCAGCTTAAACAGTGTAGCCTCCCTAAAGCCCTCTATTTCTCCCTGGCTTCCAGTTCATGGATAAGGGTGGGGTGGGGTGGTGAGTAGTGAAAGAAGATAGAAGAAAAAGATAAAGAGGAATGCAGAGGGAGGAAGGGAGAGAGGGAACAATTCCTCTATAATTTTCTTTACAAAAATTCCTTGAGGGGCTTCCCTGGTGGCGCAGTGGTTGAGAGACCGCCTGCCGATGCAGGGGACACGGGTTCGCGCCCCGGTCTGGGAAGACACCACATGCAGCGGAGCGGCTGGGCCCGTGAGCCATGGCCGCTGAGCCTGCGCGTCCGGAGCCTGTGCTCTGCAACGGGAGAGGCCACAGCAGTGAGAGGCCCGCGTACCGCCAAAAAAAAAAAAAAAATCCTTGAGGACCTGAACAAAGGCTGAGAAACATCTCTCATACAGACAGCATCAAACACAGTGTCTTGAACTTAAAAGACATTCAGTAAACATTTGTGGAAGAAAGGAAAGAAGAAAGGGGAGAAAGAAGAAAGGATGGAGGGATTCAAAGTTATTCTCTTCTAAATATAAGCAGTAAACCATCCAAAAAGTTTTAGTTTAGGATCATTAGGAAAAATGTTTTTCTATGAGGGGAAACCCCACAAATTGTTCTTTTCTTTCTTCTTCTTAATTCACCTCACTTGGAGATTTCTGTGTAGATTTGATGTGAGTGTGGAGGGGAGGTCGGGGAGGAGGGTTAGGAGGGGGAATATAAAGTGAAGTGGGAAGAATTTGAGTCTTTGTTAAACCGGACTTTTCGCTGAGCATTGCTTTGAAGTTCCTGATAGAACTCTCAGATCTGCTTAGAGCAACATCATTTATACAGCACATCATGAAAAGACTTACAAGAATTCACATTTTTTAGAAAACCAACTCTTGTCTGAGGAGAACACTTAAAGCTAGAATTCCGCATCATGGAATGAAAAGTGCATAAAAGAAGGATTGCCTGTCCTTCTAATAAGGACAATGGCCCATTTTCTGAGAGAAGGAACTTGCAACTGTTTGCTGTGTGCTCAGCAAGTATCAGGTATTGTACCAGAAACTTTATAGGGATGAAATTAGATTCTCACCAGCAGCCTATCTGTAGACTCAGGGTGGTCAAGTTACACTAAATGAGCCAATATAGGTATCCTTGGGCACATTGCTTAACCTGTTTGTGCTTCTGTTTTCTTACCTAAAATTGGAGAAAAAATAGTACCTGCCTAATATGATTGTTAAAGGTTTAAATGAGTTACTACATATGAAGGGCCTTACAGTACTGCCTGGAAAAGGGAAAGTGCTCAGCACATGTCAGCTTTTGCTGTTAGAGTATTTCATCAGATCTAAGACACCATCAATTGTTCATCACACCGTTACTCTAAATATGATAAGAAAGGAAAACAAGGTGGGGAGTCTAAGATGTCTCTGCAAAAAGTGACACCAAAATACTATTCCCTTAAAGTTAGAATATTCTAGAAATAGAGCTGCCATCCAGAAAGGCACAGCAAGAAGAGAGAAAGGAAAAATAATCCCCCCTGAGAACTTGAACTACAGTCAGATACTCATGCAGGTTTTTGATACGAGTTCACACCACCAGTGTGATTCAAGGTAAAAGTCAGTAAATAATTCAATTTAAAGTGGTCTCCAGATGGTAGTATCCCCAGGTGACCATCTGAAACAACACAAATCCTATCTGGAAGAATTAAACTCCGTTGTAGGCAAATAGCAACTGCAAGGTATTGTGTATAAGACACACCTCCTTCTCAGATATGTGAAAAAATAGAAAACCATTTTTAAATACATGAAATATAGTGGTATTATTATAGCTGTCATGGTTATCATTGTCATCATCATCATTCTAGGGAACAAAGGTAATCAGAAACGGAGCCTGGACTATTTTAAACACCTGTCCCTCACCCTAAAACCTAAAGGAAGTATAACCACAAATCCATGAAGAGAGGATGACAGAGTCCTGGAGTTTCCCAGGGTACTGGAATTCACCAATGTAAAAAGCCTCTGGGTTTTTAGTCTTCTTGTCAAGACTGCACAAGTTAAAAAAACAACAACCCCCCTTTTTTTGAAAATAGTTAGACTACCCTTCACACACATTCATATGGACCCCATCCCCATGCACAGATATCAACTGCTGCACCTCCCAGCATCTCTTTAAAGAATTCCCTTACAGGCCTAAGTTGAACCTTGGTTGAGGAACTCATACATATTAAACAGTCTTTCGCTGAACACAAGTACAGTTTTGCCAGGGCACAGGTCTCATGATGATAATAAGTAGTATTGTGCCAAAAACACTTGAATTTCTAAGTAAGACAGTTTTCCTATTAATTCTGGATTTAACATTCGACTGTAATTTGAATTGCTCATGAAACATAAAGCATATTAATTTATTACTTATAGTCTCCTGTGCTAAAATAGCAAAGGCAGAAAGATCTCCCCTGTTACCCACAAGGTCTGTCATCAGTGAGGCTTTGATATTTTTTTTTATCATAACCAGATCAGTCAGTGCCATATTTCCAATAGCCTACTAGCCACCTCTATTTGGATGTCTGAGGCAACTCAAATTCAATAGTAATAGTCCAAATCCAAACTAATGATACCCTCTACCCGCAACCCTCTCCCCCTCACCTCTGAGTGTGCCTCTGAGTAGCTACCACTAGTTACTTTGGAGCCCCAATAATTAAAATCTCAACTTTGCTTAGTAGCTATATGACATGGAGCATCTTAATTTTCTTTCTCCCTGTTCCTCATCTATAAAATCATAGAGTCATTATAAAAATTAAATAATGAGGTAACACATAAAGGACCAAGCTTAGGACCGAGCACATAGCAGGCAATCAATGATCATTGATTTCCTTCTCTTCTCCACATATTGGTTCCCCTGCACAAGCTATCCTTCCTTCATGGAATGTCTTCTTCTTTCCTTTCTCTGTCAGAAAACTGCTACTTATTCCTTAAGACCAAACCCAGAGGTCATCTCTTCTGAAATGATCCTGACTCTCCACGAAGATTTTAGAGCACTTTTTTCTGAAGCATAATTCACAACACGTGGTAATTATTTGATTACCAGTCAACCTTCATCATTCAACCAGATTCTGCAAACACATGGCATACCATGCCTCCACATTCTCTCCAGACAGACATTACTAATCAACCGCAGTACCATTTCTCTCCCAGTGAGGATGCAAATTCAGAACACTTTCAACACAATGCTCCAGTCAGTAGTGATGCTAATAAATGCGACCTGATATATTTACCTCTGTGGCACAAAACAGTTAGCAACTAAAGGCCAGAAGCTATACCTTGATAAGTCTATAACCCATGTGACCACAGATAAGACTGTTATCCTCTCTAGGTCTCAATTTCCTCATCTGTATGATAGAATGTTTTTAGGATCCTAGCTGCTCTCAAGTCTAATGACACTATAATCATGACCAGGAACCCTGATTGGTCGTAGCTGATGTCACTTCGAGGAAGGTTTGCAGCATAGCTCTGTACATAGCCCCCACTCCAGGTCCAGGCCCATTTTTTATCACAGAGTTACGCATGCCTTCAGACACTCAAAAATTGAACCTGGTGTCTACGTAATTGAAATAGAAATGGAATGAGAATTTGTGATCTCTCAACTTGGTAGACAGCAGCTGACACTTACCAAAGCCTACCTGATTGCAGCAATTTTGCACCTGCTGATAAAAAGTTTGCAGCAAAAGAGATCATTCCTTTTTAATCCTTGTCTGAAAAGAAGCTTCCATATACTTTCACCCAGTTATACAGAATAGGATCAGGTTCAGTCTTTCATATGCATATGGACACTGATGGGTTAACACCCCTGGTCAAACCACTTCCACTGAGCCCTGACACTCACAATAGGAATTTTAAATGTCCACTGAGTTATTTTGTTGAAAACCTGATATCAAAGCAAAGAGAGTATGAACATTTTCAATTCTATGTATATTTATTAAAACAAGAAAAAAAAAAGAACCTGTTCTTGTATCTTATATGTGGCTGCATAAAGATGAGGTTTCTCTGGAGACTGTTACTTCTATAAACCAAATATTCAGATTTATTCGGTAAACATTATCATAAAAATATACACAAAGGTAGTTCCAGGAAAAGAATTACCAATAAATAGTTGTGAAGAAACAAAGGTCACTTTCCCAAATTTAGAAACAGATTCAGTTGATGGGAGGTAAGCTTGTGCTAGATCTTCATATTTTAACTAAAATCTCAGCTCTGGTGCCCAAGACCCAGCCTAGGCGGGTATTCTTTTGCAGAATTGGGTCCCAATGATCGAACTTTCACAATCTCACCACCTCCAACACCGAGCCTCCCATTTACTAAATGTCTCTGTTCACTGTTGCAGTGACTGGCTTAATATCTCTTTCCCTGTGGGACTGTGAGCTCTTGAAAAGCAGACGCTCTACCTGGCTTGTTCATCAATGCTTCCCCTTTGGCAAAAGCAGTCAAGCCGGAAGCCTTGCGGAAACAAACCTCCAAAACACATGAGTAATCTGGGAAGGGTTCTGGAGGCCCAGGTGAGTATGACACAGTTCACCTCCTCTAGCCACGTATCTACTGGACTAGCTCAGCGACAAGGGCTAGGCCACCTCCACACCCTCGTTCCTTCTTGAGCACCTGACCACCAATTCGTAAGATGGTGCTTAGAAAACACATCATTCCTGTTCACTTAAAAAACAATATTTGCCAAATTTGTTAGGTAATTTTCCACAGCATGAAGTTGGCCCAGAGTCAGCATATTTTGACATTTTTCTGCATTTTGTTATTTTGGGGCGTTATTTTGCAAATCGGGCTTTGCTCCTGATTTTAACAAAGCCTCTTCTTCCTGAGCAAAATAGATGAGCAGCTCAGCAAGACAGGGCAGCTTTTATCTGCAAAAAAAATCTGCCTTTCAGCAAAGCAGATAACACCAGCAAAACGAAGGCAGACACAGGCAATAGTTCCTGTATGTGAATAGTGATTCTTTTCTCCAGTGGGATAAGCAAGTGGCAAGATAGTTTATTCCCATGTGGCACTGATAGCAGGCCCTGAATACGTCTGAATATATCACTTTTATTGCCTTTTATATTGAATTATTGTGAAAGAAAAAATACTTTTGTGAGAATTCAAAATCCAAATACTTTAAGAGCTTTTAGAATCTACCTCCAGGACATTAAAGAAAGGCTTAAGAAAACAAATAATTCTGTTCTGCTGAGCAATACCAGATACCACTCCCACTGAGAGAGGGCCCCTTCACAGAAAGGGAGATATTATCAAATATTTATGCTGACTTTCAGGGAAAAAGGTTAAGTGTTCTATTTGGGGTCCAGGCACTCTGAGCCTGTCTCTGCTGCTTTAGAACTTGCCAGGTAAGGGACAAAATTTGCCCCAGGGTGCTTTAGCCTGTAACATTTCAGCATCACATGCTCCTTCTGAGACTTAATTTAAGATGCTTCCTAATGGTATATTTCACTAGAACGCTCACCTCTCCATTATCCATCAACCATAAAAATTCTTATTCAATATATATCATTTCTTAGGTTTTCAAATATGTTTTTAGTAGATTTCCTCTTCTTTCCATGCAATCAAGAACTCCACAAACCAAGATAAGTTGTTTCAACCACTTTAATTCTAGGCTTGTCTTTTTCTATTTAGGTGAGAAGTTGTCTGTATGGTAAGATAAAGCCCAAGTGGCTTAGCATGATATAAAAGCCCCTTTATGGTCTGACCTCTGACTATTTGTCCAGCCTAGCTCTTGGCCTCCCCAAGCTCATTCTTCATATCTTAGCTATAGTAAGCATCCTGTGGTCCTTGAAATGCTCCATGCTTTTTTTTTTTTTTTTTTTTTTTTTTTTTTTTTTTTTTTTTTGCTGTACGCGGGCCTCTCACTGCTGTGGCCTCTCCCGTTGCGGAGCACAGGCTCCGGACACACAGGCTCCGCGGCCACGGCTCGCGGGCCCAGCCGCTCCGCGGCACGTGGGATCCTCCGGGATCGGGGCACGAACCCGCGTCCCCTGCATCGGCAGGCGGACCCCCAACCACTGCGCCACCAGGGAAGCCCACTCCATGCTTTTTGATAGCTTCATATATTGGTATAGTTCCTTCTATCCAAAATTTCAGTTTGGGAGAAGAAAACAATAAAACAAAACAAAACAAAACCAAAAATAAAAATCTGTCTTCATGCTCTAAAAAACTTCACCTCCTCTCAGACCGTTCCCCTAGCCTTTCTACTGCCTCATCAGGAAATTAGTCCCTAGATTCTTGGGGAGTCTATAGCCAGATGAGAGAGAAAGAGAGACAAAGAAAGAGAGAGAGAGAGAGAGAGAGAGAGAGGAGGGAGGGAGAGAAAACAAATAGAAATATAAGAACAAAACAAACATATATACATATATATGTATAATTTGCACTGGGTCAGCCATGTTATAATTGTAGTAGCATTAACTGAGCATCTACTATGTGTGTGGAATTGTGCTGGACCCTTTAGACACATTTCCTCTAATATTTACAAGTGTAATACACACAAATACTTTTATCTCCCACTTTACACTTTTGAGGAAACTCCTGGTCAAAGGGGAAAAATGATTTTCCCAGGATAACAATAAGTAGTGATGTCAAGACTCAAACCAGACTGTCTAAAAAGCTAGTGATCTTTCCATTATACCTCAAGGATATCTTCTCTCATAGACCTGTACTGATTAAGTTATATCTCTATCTACTCCAATAAACTATAATACCTTGAAGGAAAGGACTACATCTTGGACCCCTAGTCCTGGAAACTCATTCTTTGGCACATACTAGGTGCTCAAGAAAGGTAGGTGAATCAATAAATTAAATGAATACAATAATTTGCCTTTGTGCTTTTCAGGTGAAAAAATGGTTATTGTAAGTGGAAACTGAGATGCTTGTACATCTCTTGATGTTTTGTTTTAATCATTTTCAAGAGGAAATGTAGTCAAAAGAAAAGATGATTTGGAGACAGAGATTATAATCTCAGCTCCACAGTGGACAAATTAGTTCCTATATATAGATTTCTAAACTGTAAAATGAAGATTATAAGAGCCCCTTCCTCACAAATTTATGAGGTTTAACTCTGATAAAGGCTATGAAAAGCCCTTTCTTCGCGAACACCTCATTTCCATACAAATGTTGACTGATGTTGATAGTCAGCTACAGAAGATGATTTTCCTCAAAGACTAATTTATTTTAAAATATTACTTTTGTAAGAAGAAAGATGAGGGCTAAAGAAATTTAATATTTTCTACAAATCAATACACATTTATTGAGCACCTACACCATGTCTATACAGGATCTGAGTTCAGTCTATTCTCTTAAAATAAGAAAGTTGATGATGGCAGAAAAATATGAGGAAGAAAAACTAGTATGTATTCATCATAAAATAATTTAATGTCTTTCTTTCCCATTAGGGTTGAAATTCTACATGGGCAGGAACTGTGTCTGTTTTTGTTACTACTACATCATCCTCATATAATATCTGGTACACAGATGGTGCTCAACAAATATTTATTGAATACACATTCATAGTTCATTGTTTAGTAAAATACTATCATGGACATTTGGGGTTTCTAAGATAAGGCATGGTCTGGAATCATCAATTTTCCATATAGGAAAAGCAACAGGAATTTGCAGACTGAAAACTGACAAGAGGAAGGGACGAGAAGGTTGAAAAAAGAAAAGAATTCCAGGAAAATAGGAGCAAGCCAGGACCTAAGTGGAGTGACCAAATGACATTTCCTTAGAAAATGACACCTGAACTTTCACCATCTACTGATATTAAAGTTCTCAAAGCATTATATTGCATGTATATTCTCCCCCCACCTAACATACACACACAGACACACAGACATGTGCGCGCACGCACACACACACACACACACACACACACACACACACACTCTTTCCCCAAGAAATTGGCTTTGATCTGGTTTTATTCTTCCTTATATATAATTCTTCCTCTCTAGAGCCTAGCCCAGTGGAGGCTCCAGAGGACCTAACCACAGACACTAAAGAAACCTGAGTTTGCTCCCAGACAAGTGAAATTTACAGCTCTGAATCTGTAATTTGGAAAATGAGGATAGTAACCTACCACTTCTCATAGTAACAGTGAGGACTGAAAAGTAATATATATTATGTAACTGGCACACAGTGAGTGCTCAGTAAATGGCTCTTCTATTTCCTACTCCCTATCCTCTCTCTATTCATCCTACATCATGAGAGAAACAATTTGTAGCTACCAAGTCTCAGTTCAGCAGAGGTGGGAACACACGTAGACACATACAGATTCATTCAAACACCTTACCTTTACCAAATACAATAGTACTAAAGTCCAACACCTCCAAAGAATAATACACTTGGTAGAACATTCTGAAAGTTTTAAACTACAAAGGCCCATGTTAGTAGCACCCTGAAATACAACCTTTGGGTCTCTTCAGTTGGAAAAATCTTCAAGAAGCTCTTTGATATCACAGAACATACCTATTTTCAGTAGCTTTAAACTATAATTGCTCAGGCTCCCTGGTGGGAAAAGAAATAAAGTCTCATACAGAAAAAGAAAACATCTCAGTAAGGTTTTCTGGAGGAAAAAAATCTGTCACTGGTTTGCAAAAATTCTTAACAGAGCTCTTTTCATAGCATGGAGTAGGGAAACTACCAGGAAGAATCAAATTATTATATAATGGAAGCAACAAGGAAAGAATCACAATGCTCCATAACCTGATCTCTTTTTACAAACTGAACATCTTCTCTTCCTCACCCCAAATTATGGAAATTTAGCTTATTTTACCTTCTAACAGGTGAATAAAATGTATAAAATAAATAAAATACTCCCAGGATATTTCACTTTCATAGAGTAATAGACATTACTATTAATTTCACATAAATTATATGCCTAAATACACCAACTAACAACATGCTACTACAGACCCATCACTCTGCTTCTCTTAAGTGGGTTGAACTTGACCTTCAAAGCCCTTGAAATGCAAAAAAACTTACTCTTTTCTGACATTTATGAGTGTCTTTTCTGCTTGACTGCTTTTTACTACCTGGAAATAATAGTGAAAGCATTGTAGATGAAACCTGCTATAAACACTAACAAATAACAGGAAAGGCAGACAGTTTTATTCCCGGCAGGTTAAAGCTAATCTAATCAAATCTAATTCTCTCTCTTTCTGTAAGCCTACCACTATGTTCCATTTATTTTTGATTAGAAGTGCGATACGATAGTCTTCTGTTGGACTGCAGTTAAACAATACTGAGGTTTACATTTTCCCTGCAAACAATTCTGATGAAACAACAGATTTTAAAGTTTGTTTGTTTGTTTTTTTTTTAAAAAAAACACCATCTAGTAGCTAAGTTCTAAGAAGATTCTAAGGGAAACTTTTTCTCACTGTTTATTGCCTTTGAAAATTTGCGGATGGGTTCCATTCTAACCAATAATAAAATACACCTAAGAGAAAAGTGTTCTTTGGTCCTGGGTTTCAGAGATTTAAGGAAAAGAGCTCTTTTGAAATACTGACTAATGGTAGTAAAGACATTATGTGTATTTTTTTTTTTTTTTTTCTTTTTGCGGTATGTGGGCCTCTCACTGTTGTGGCCTCTCCCGTTGCAGAGCACAGGCTCCGGATGCACAGGCCCAGCGGCCATGGCTCACGGGCCCAGCCGCTCCGCGGCATATGGGATCCTCCCAGACCGGGGCACGAACCCGTATCCCCTGCATCGGCAGGCGGACTCTTAACCACTGCGCCACCAGGGAGGCCCCATTATGTGTATTTAAATACTGAATAATGGGAACAATGAGACCTGAAGAATAGTTAGCCATTTAGTCAGCAAGGTACAAAGAGCTATTTTCTTTCCATTGAACAAATGCAGTCTCTCCTCAAAGATAGAGCTCCCTTAGTGAGCACAAAGCAAGGTTACATTCCCCCAAAATGACTGTGCATAAATGACCAGTTTACCATTATGTGAAAGATTTTCACTGACCAGTAAATTATCCTGTTTCTCCTACTCTTTAATTGTGGCATAAAGCAAATGCACATCCACCTACACACACACACACACACACACACTTATTTCTACCTATAACGTACCAGTTGTTAGAAACAGAAGGAATTTTACTGATGGTCTTAGAAGAAGAAAGAGGAAAAGACCACCACTCTATCTTCTAATTAACATTAGTACATGACTTTCACCTAAAAGACTAAGAAACCTTCCACAATATGTTGGAATTTCAACAAGACATTTAATGTTTCCAATGTTAAACTTGAGAATGATATGAAGAGCAGCACTGGAGAAGATAGTTTAGTGGTTTCTTACCAAACTAAACCTACTATTACCATATGATCCAGCAATCATGCTCCAAAGGAGTTGAGAACTATGTCCACACAACACCTGCACATAGATGTTTACAGATGTTTATTCATAATTGCCCAAACTTGCAAACAACTAAGATGTCCTGCAGCAGGTGAATGGATAAATAAACCAAGGTACATTCAGACAATGGAGTATTCAGCGTTAAAAAGAAGTGAACTACCAAACCATGAGAAGACATTAAGGAACTTTAATAAATATGTGTTACTAAATGAAAGAAGCCAATTTGAAAAGACTACTTACTGTGTGATTTCAACTATATGACACTTCAAAAAGGCAAAACTATGAAGATAGTAAAAAGATCAGTGGTTGCCAGGAGTTAGGGGAGAGGGAGAGATGAATGCGGGAAGAACAGAGGAATTTTAGGGCAGTGAAACTACTCCGTAGGTTACTACAATGATGGATACATATCATTATAAATTTGTCCAAACCCACAGAATGTATAACACCAGTAATGAAGCCTAATGTAAACTATGGACTGTGTGTGATAATGCTGTGTCAATGTAGGTTCATCAGTTGTAACAAATGTACCATTCTGGTGAGGGATGTAGACAGTCGGGGAGGTTACTCATGAAAGGGGCCAGAGAGTATATGGAAAATCTCTGTATCTTCAGCTCAATTCTGCTGTGAACGTAAAACTTCTTTCTGGTCTATTTTTTTAAAAAAGAGTGGCAGCTGTGATAAAAAGGAAAGAACACCTGTCTTGGGTGTCACTTGGCTCTGGTTCTAGTCTGGGTATATCTACTAACCAGCTATGTAGCCTTGGGCTCTTTTGGATTCAGCATCCTTATATGTAAAATTGGAGGATAGAATCAATAGATTTAATATCTTCGAAAGCCAATTCTAGCACCATGTGGAAATTTTGTAGGCCTAATGAACACACAAGAAAGGTAAATGACAGATTAGTGCCACCCTAAAGGGAAAAGAGGACCCTTACTGGCATCTACCAAAGTACCCACAGTTTTCTGTTACCAACTTTATTGATCAAATCTTCAAAGATATAACACTACGGCAACAACACTGTTGACAAAATAAGCATTTAAAAAATTCTCAATAAGGTAGAAAGATGGGTAGAAACCAATATGATTAAATTTTACAATGATAAGTGGGATAGGTCACGAATTCAGAGAAAAAAAAAAAAAAAGCATTGCTCCAATAAAAGATGGGTGGAAATATTTCCTTGATATTGCTAGAAGGAAAAAAGAAGACCTAAGGTTTTAGTTGACCAAAAAGTTCAAAATGATTGACACAGCTGCTCTAGAAAATAATTAATTGAGGGAACTAAGGATTAATCTGGAACAGAGAAAACCTGAGGAGTGATTAAACATCAAAATACTCTCACACAGAAGAAGGAGTTGGCATATTTTTTTTGAGTATAGAATTAGGTTTACCAAGTGGAAATTCACTTGGAGATAGATTTTGACTTCATACAAATAATAACTTTTGTTTCATATACTGGAAAGTGTTTCCAGGGTATTTAATATGTCCTAGGCATAATCAAGATATGGGGCTACAGAGATAGGCATAGACTCATGCTCAAGGAGCTCAAGTCAAGTAATAAATAGGCTAATTTGAGAGGAAGTGAACACTTCAAAGGAGGAAGTAGTTACGTAAAGGCTTACTGGTGACTTTTAAAGGGAAATCTTGTATTGGGTGATTTGTTAAGTTAAACTGGTTGTGCAAGCGGTTTGTGTGTGTGTGTGCATGTGTGTTATTCCGCTATGAGAAAGAAAGAACTTCAAGTTCAAATCCTGCCATTTGCAACAACATTGATGAACCTAGAGGGTAATATGCTAAGTGAAATAAGCCAGACAGAGAAAGCCGAATACTCTATGATCTCACTTAAATGTGGAATCTAAAAAAAAAAAAAAAAAAAAAAATTGAACTCAGAAACAGAGAGTCAAATGGTGGTTACCAGAAGTTGGGGAATAGGCAGAATGGGGAGATGCTGGTCAAAGAGTAAGAGCCTTCAGTTATAAGATTAAAAAGTTCTGGGGATCTAATGTACAGTATGATGAGTAGTAAATAATACTGTATTGTATACTTGAAATTTGCTAAGAGAATAGATCTTAATCATTCTCATCACACACACACAAATAGTAACTGCGTCAGGTCATGGATGTGTTAGTTAACTTGATTATTGTAATCATTTCACAATGTATACGTATATCAAATCATCACACTGCACACTTTAAATATGTACACTTTTATTTGTCAATTATACCTCAATAAAGCTGAATGGAAAAACAAAACTTCTTTACAAACTTCACTCCAGGCTACTGGTCCAAGGTGTAGCAGGGCATTTCCTTTAAAAATTGCATTAAATAAGCTGATCTTACTTAATGGCATTTATATATCAAATGTCAGGACTTCAGTCACAGGGAGTACTTAAATGAAATGAGGAGGAGTCATGGTCATCAGTTCATTCATTCTTTCAACAAACATTTCATAAGGTCCTCTCACACTTGCTCTGTGGAGGTCTGCCCTTATGAGGTGGAAAACTCACCACTTTTTCATGAGAATTCCTCAGTACCCAGGTCTATCACTGCACAGTCTCCCACTAGACTGAAGCCACCATTTCTAACAAAATAATTTAAATGGGGACCCAGAATGCTTTAACTTCCCATCAAATGGGGCACCAACAACTACCCATTTGCAATGTTGCTGTCAGAATATTAAGTTCCTGAGAAGGTTCACTGATTATTACTGGTTCAGTTGATGTTTTGTGACAGGCTACAATGAATACAAATCCCAGCAATTGTCTTGGAGATCTCTCAAAATAGCACTGTAAGATTTCCTCGGTGAGACTGCTAAGTCTTGTGGCTATAAATCTCCCCCCAGTAACACTGCTTATTCAATTTAAGGCTGCAATCCCAGAGAGATTAATGAGATGGGTTGTCTACTAGTCAAGGGAAGAACACAAGATCTATCCCATCTATTTCATCTTCTGGTTTAATCATCATAAGTGTTATGTAATGTGACATTCACACATTATTGAAGACGTTCAAGGAACAAATTGCATATCACTAATCAGCAGATCATTTTTCAGTTTCATTTCTTGCAGACTCTAAAGTTAATGATGCCCTCCCTTTTCTATTAAATCTTTTTTTTCAGAAAAAGTTATATTAAATAAGAAACTGAACATGGGAACAATAAGTATTCCTTTTTTCTTTTGCGATTTCGGTGCTTTTCCCTAAGCTAATGAAACCCAGCAGTGTCAGAAAAATGGCTTAAGGAGCAGCAAATTATTTTCTTTCAGTTCGTTAAATCTCTGACAAGCAACTTGCTCCTTCAGGATCCAAAATGTTCTTTTCCCACTTGATTCTTTCATGTCTGCTATTCCTCTTTACCTTAGTGGTTGCAACACACTTGGATGCTATTTCCAATCTGCTAATTGGGTCCAGGGGAGTGTCTGGATGAACTGCGGCAGTGAGGCCGTGATGAACTCGCTGGGCTCCATGCTCTCTGCCAGTATCTGCTCCCAGTGGAATCTTCTCTGACAGGGCTGCAGGCATGCTCAGGGCTGAGACAGCTGATGGAAGGGGGCACTCTGGCCTCAGGCACTGCAGTCTCAGTCAGCTGGGAAACAGAGGGCTGGTCCAACCATCCGGATCTGCACCCTCTCCAGTAACGTACTGGGGGACTTTAATTAAGTAAGAAACTCTTTCAACAATATTGTAAAATATTGAAGAAGTTTCATCAAAAAGAAGCTCGGGGTTCTCTGAAATTTAAGCTTTTAGTAGGCTCCAGGAACCCTTTTTATTTTAAAGTAAAAGTCAATTAGAACATCCATCTCTTCCTTTCCAGTTCAAAACAAGCCAGTCTCCACAGATTACGATCCTTCACCCTCTTTACTACCCTCTTGTTTAATAATTTAAGCATTACTTCATTCTGACATTTCTGAGCTGGAGCTTTCAAATTCAGCCATTCAGGCAAACACGGTGCCTTCTTTGGCACAGAAGCTTGGTAAACAGGTCGGGTCAGACATTCTGTACAAACCCCTCCACCCCCATTTTATTCACACAGAGCTGTCCACCTCCTGAAAGCCGCCTTCCTTCAGGGAACATGCAGTAGCTGATCTATCACTGAGTGAAAAAGAGCAGCAGCAATGTTTGGGGAAGCCCCTAGGATGTCACTGCTATTAGGAAATAGGTCTCCAAACGCAAATGTTCCAGTCTTGGGAGAACGTGAGCTAGTCTTGGAAGGGGAGGGGAAGAACAGCTATCAAACTTGAATTTGGAACAAAAAGACCTGGATTCTGGTCCTGTGTCACCTCTCTGGGCCTTGGTTTCCTCTGCTGAAAGAGAATATCTGCTTCAAAGAGCAGCTATAGAAATACACCCACATACTCAAAGAGGCTGCTGTCTAGCTGTAGTAAAAGGGAAAAATGGAAATAACATAAATATCTACCAGAAGGAGAAGTGGGTAAGTTAATAATGAAATATTCATTCTATGGGCAAGCAGCAGTTTAAAAGAATGAGATAGATCAGTGTGTTTTATTACGGAATGATTTTTGCAAGACATGCATGGGCTTAAAAAAAAAAAAGCTAGTAGTAGAAATTATGCATAGTATGCTATCATTAGTGTAAAAAGAATACAAAGTAACATTGTACATTTTTTTATGTTTAGTTTGCATGTAAATGAATAGAAAACTATATTGGATATAATACACTATTAATGGTAGTGGTTAACCCTGTGGGGCGAGCAGGGAACTGAGACAGAAATGCTGCTCAAAGGGAATATTTACTCTTATTTGTAATATGTTAATTTTCTTCTTAAAGAGCGTATTTTTTAGAGTTACAGATGTAGAAAATAAACATGCTTACCAGGGGGTAAGGCAGGAGGAGAGATAAATTGGAAGAACTGGGATTGACATACACATACTACTATATATAAAATAGATAACTAATAAGGACCTACTGCATAGCACAGGGAACTCTACTCAATACTCTGTAATAGCCTATATGGGAAAAGAATCTAAAAAAAAAAAAAAGAGTGGATATATGTATATGTATAACTGATTCACTTTGCTGTACACTAAAACTAATACAGCATTGTAAATCAACTATACCCCAATAAAATTTTTTAAAGTATATTTCTTTATTATACGTGTAATTAAAAGTTATTTTTAAAGGAAAGCAGTGCTTGTGAGATACGTGTGTGAAACTACTCTGGAAAAAAACAAAAAAATGCTTGGTAGACGTGAACTTTTACTATTTTCTCTGCCCAGGCCAAACCCCACATATCCTGGCCATTTTCTTCTTGGACAAGTTAGGCAAAGTAACTCCCTCCTCAGTTCAGTTCTCCCACCATGAGTGGCTCCAATGAAGGGGGAACGTCCTTTCATTGGTTACCTCACTGTGTAAATGACCAAAAAAGTGAATGGGTGGACCCCAGGCTGGGCCTACAATAGGCCCTTGGTAGAAGTCTATTCATTACAGACTCTGTTGATTACTAGGCCTCAAAGTACATCTAAACTTCCTTTTGGATGCTTCCTGTCAATGCTTCATTCAGTCTAATTTAATGGAGTTGATTTAAGTCAGTGTTTCCCAACCCCTTTTTTTGCAGCCCCTGCCAAAGGGCAATTTTTTTTTCCTAATCACACCATTCATGAATTTCTGCCCTCTTGGGGTGCTTTCATCCCTGTTGAGGACTTAAGTAAGCTACCCATTCTTTACTATGTACCAGGTACTGCTTAAAGCATCATACCTGATTGGACATACTTAGTCGCCCAAATCAGCTGGGAAATCTGAGGCACAGATAAGTACTTACCATAGGTTCCATGGTCATAAGTGTCAGACCTGGGGTCCGAACCCAGACAGTCTGACTTCCTTCTGTGTTCACACTGTTTCTCAGAGAAAATGTGCCCCAAAATGCTTGAGAAAAATATCTTGCCTCACAGACAGAGATCAATGGAGTTTATTCCGAACGAAACTGTCACCTTTCCATCATGTTTACAGCACACAGAGGTTGAGAGTAAAGGTAACACACCAGAGTGTAAGTAACATAAGGTCCTATAAGCACAGTTTTCAAGAACACAAGTAGGAGGACAAAACAAACCTGTTTTTGCTAGAGTTCATAGCAGTTAAAAATACAGAACAAGATGAGAACATATATTGGCACAAGACATCACTTTGGAGGGTGAAGACTGGTTCCACACACCATATGCAAAAATCAGATTTTTGAGCTCCATGCCTTCATACACCAATGAGCAAAGTATATGTTTTCCTCCTCCCTGTGGGGAAGCCTGGGTCATTTGGTGTCTTTCCAACCTCATCGCCTGGGACTTCTAAAACAGTGCTCCCTCCCTGGCTCTGGCCACACCTGTCTCTCACATTCCCAGAGGCTCACTCACACACCTCTGCACATGCAATGTCATCCAAGTCCAGCCTACTTTTGAGGGTCTACCTCAAATCCAATCTCCTCCCCACCTCAGACAAGCCCACATCCTGTCCCCTCCTGGGAGACCCCTGCCCAGCCAGCCAGATCTGATTTCTCCCTCTTTTGAGCTTCCTAGCACATACCGAGCGTACTGCTCATCTGAAGCTCTTTGCGGTAGGGGTTGACTTGGTTCTGTGTGCCATTCCCTCCGAGACCTCCATTCCCAGGTGGGAAGGCTTGGCTAGGACTTACACTTCTAGGTACTTTCCCCGGGGCCCAGCAAATAGTGATTGATGGGTTGGCATGTTTGAGGGACTGGGTCTGATGTGGTTTGTTGTTTAGAACGTGCATACCAAAACATCTATCTGGAGGAGTGAGTAGAGACATTGTTTTGGTCACTCTGAAAGCAGAAATTGGACCCCAGGACTTAAAAAATGTTAATATTGGATATAAGGATGGAGAGAATAAAATAATCAACATTTCAGCTCTGGCTTCCTGATCTTATATGTTCCCCCAAAGCTTCTAGACAACAGACAACAGGCATAAAAGCTTTTAGGCCCACAGGCTAAAAAGGCAGCAGGTAAAAATCCCAGTAAGCAGAAGAGCCCCCCCTCTCAGTCGCAAAATGAATCAATATTCTCTCAACGGAGAGCGGGACATATAATTTCCTACTACTTCTGAGGAGGGCAGTGGAGTGTACGCAGTAAGAACACTGGCTCCCAAGGCAGGCTGCTTGCTAATCCCAGCGCTGCTACCCACAAGCTGTGCAGCCTTGGATAAGTTACTGAACTATTCTGTGTCTCAGTTCCTTCATCTGAAAATGGAATTAATAACAGTATTCCCACCTCAAAGACTGTGGTAACAATTAAATATGATACACTTAGAAGAGTGTCGTTAACTACACTATTGTTTGCAAAAGTACAATCACTTGTTTATTATATTATAAAAAGTTCATATAATCAGGAAAGAATAAACTAGCAGATGCTCTTTATGTCTGTATAATGTGGAAGAAAAACAAACTCACCCAAGAGACTAACTTTCAACAATGCTTAAACTCTTTGGGCATCATTGTGCACATTTCTCACATGACAGTATAAAGTAGGCTGGCTTTTATTTATTTATTTACATTCCTGAAACATTTATTTGACAACAATAATAATTTATAGACAATATAATCAGGGAGAAAATAAAATTAAATGGTAAAACCATTTCAAGAGACAAAGGAGAATATTGTTGTTTGCAGGTACTGTGATTGTCCACATAAGGCAGCCAATAGAATCTACTATAAGTATATAATGAATAAAATAACTCAGTAATTTGGCCAGATTAAAAATCAATAGCAAAAATCAATACCCTCTCTGTGTTTTTGTAGTCATCAGTTAGAACATGTAATGTACTATTCACAGTAGAAACACATAGAATACAGGCTGGCTTTTATAACACCCACAATCTGGGCTAGAGATGACAAGTCACTCTTTAATCAACCTGCTGCTACCAGATGATTCTAGATAAACTATTCATCTTCTAAACCAATGAGTTCCTCACACTTACTAAAATGAATCCAAAATAATAGCTGTTAGCTTGAGGTGGGGGAAGGAGGCTTCCGTTTAATGTGATCATATAACTCCATTTCTTATGGGATTTATGCACCACCCCACACTCCACTGGTGTCAACAAATGGCAGAAAAATAACCTACAACTGATAAAAAGCAAACTTATAAATAACTTCAACTGCCCGTATTCTCTTAACTAAGCAAATTATCTTCATAATGGACAGTGGCTATGAATGAATTTACAAACAGACACATGCTGTGATCATTTGTGCAAAATAAGAAATTATTTCACCTAAAAACACTTTTCACAACCAAGGACACATAAGCAGTTTTGCCTCAAGGCTGGCACTGTACCACTGCCTATCGCTTCCTCTCTGGCCCTGAAAGGTATAAAGGCCGAGCTTGTCCTGGTTTAATAACTTATTTTTTTTCCTTATTGATTTCTTCCTACAACCATCTGCTGGCAAGATTAGCAGACCAGAATTCAGAGCGGATTGAAGCATGTACACTTTTTAGTGTAAATTATTGCATTTCATTGGGGTTTCTTGTAGGACATTTCAAATGGTGTGTATCTTAACTGGGTCTTTTATAAACAACCTCCAACCCTACTTTCCAGAGACAACATAAATGAACAGAAACTGTGAATTTCAATGAAGGGACAAGGTCTTCATGTTCCAATTGTCCCACTCTCCTGGTACATTCACAATCAAGGCAGCAGTTCTAGGGTTCAGGCTATGGCACTTCCTGCCTAATTTTGCAATTCCCATCTGCCTTGGCTGAAGTACACCCATGAGCTCAGTGGCTTTATAGCATCGACTATGGCACTTTTCGGAGGAAGGGAAAGGCCACTGCATCTTATTCCACCCACACAGAGAAGGAGTACAGCCCAAGGTCAAAACCAAGGACTGGCAGAAACCTTCCTCTCGGGACTGCTGTGTACCCAGGAGCACCCAGGAAAAGAGAAGGCCTGGCCCTCTCTTCTCTCTCACTTGAGTCTCCGTGGCTGGAGACAAGGGAGGGCCTAGAGAGGCCTGTGACTCTTCAGACACATTTGCTCCTGGGGTGTTGAAAACATCACACTGAGGTGATGGCTGCCCCCGTCCAGCAGAATGCTCCCTGTGATACCTTTGTCTGTGTGTGTCTGTCTGTCTAGCTCAGTATGTCTATCCTGGCTCTCCATCACTCCCTCTGCCTCTCTGTATCTGTCAGATTGTTTCTGAGTGTGTGTGTGTGTGTGTGTGCGTGCGTGCACATGTGCCTGTATCTGCCTGCCTCTCCCTCCAAGTATGTGTCCTTCCTTACCTCCTTCTCTCTGTCTCTGTCTCTTTCAGCCTGTGTGTATCTTCCTGTCTCTTTCTCTCTCTGCTCTGTCCCTGTCTGCCTCTTTGAGGCTCTGCTGGTCCATCTGTGCTTCTCTCATGGTTGTCCAGTCATTCAGCCTGCATTATGACTTTCATAGGCCCAGCACTTTTGCCTTCATGGGCTCCTTCCTCTACGAAAAAAAATGTTGCAACACATTTTATGATTGCATTGGTAGAGAGACAAATATAATCCAGGATGGATCCATAACTGTATATTCATTATTATTATATTTAGTTTTTCTCCTGATTAAAAAAATAAATAGTTTATGGACCCCCTAAAATTATCATGGGCCTGAGGCAACATGCCCCGTGGTCAGAGTCTTTCTCTATATATACTCACACCTGCACACACACACACATACCACACCCTTCCAACAGAAGGCTGACCCTGCAGTCCCAGCTTAGAAAGTTGTAAGCAAGATCATCTAGTCTACTTTTGCTCTAAGCTTTGGGGCTAAAGTTATTTTGTTCCGGCACATTCTTCTACTTCTCACAGGTTAGGGTGGTAACGCTTGTCCTGTCCTTATTCGGGCAAGTTACGATCGAAGCTTCTGGTGAGAGCTTCAGGATAGAAAGAAAGTGTGTGTTTCTGCCTGTTTTAAATTCTAGGTTAGGCACAAGGAGTTTCTCCACGCAGCCAGGTCTAGTCCACCAGACATCTGCCTTGGGGATGTAGCTGAAGCTCCAGCCCGACTCAGATGCTCTTTTCCTTGCCTCATTTCCTGCCTCTCTTTCTGGGAGACCTGGCCGGATGAAGGCAGAAGGATGTGTGGCCATGCATCTTCCTATCCACAAACGTACTGGCATCCCATTGTGACACAACTCACACCACCATCATCTCTCTGGGGATGCCTTGGCATCTCACACATAATAAAGCTTGCTTCGTCTTCTCAGAGAGCTAGCTGGGCAATGACACGTGGTGGGGGTCAGGAGCAAGTGGATTTGTTCACCTTAGCCTGGGAAGACTGAGAATAATCATTTGCCTCCAAACCTAACCACCATCCACACTCTATCCCCAGAGATAGTTTTCAGGTTTGCTATTTGGTTCTTTAACTTGTTTCTATAATAGTCCTAATTAAAAAGTCCCCCCCAAAATCCCTAAGCTTTTTGCTATTTCCCTGGGAAATAGAAGAAATGAAATTGATTTTCTTCTTTATCAGTAAAGCTTATAAATTGAAGGCACAAATCCCAGGAAGCCAGCACATTAAATTTATCTTAATGCTACTAATTGGACTCCCCAAAAATGTCCTTTTTTGCTTGTTAAAGTTTCAAAAAACAACTAAATCCCACCTGTTTCAATTATACTTTCCTATCTATTTCCATTGGCCCCAGTAAAATAAAAATAGGTCCAATGTGCTCTTTTAAAATTAGAATTCTCACTTTTCCAATGATTTTGATAATTTCTGGCCCTGAACCTTTTTTGCCAGTTTTGCTTACAATAATGTCCTCTTCCTATTTGCTTTTATTTGCTAATGGATTTTCTTCTCTGATCCTTTGGTGTTACCTACACACATTTACCTTCTAATTTCTTTCTGGTCTCAGAGACCTGTCAACGATTCACCTTATCAAAGACGAGAGGAAAAAATTAAAATTATAAATCTAATAACGGTAATACTTTAAGGCATAAATTTCTCTCCTTTCAATATCCTACGCATATCTAACTCAGTTCTCTGACATTTCCATTGCTTTGAACCAATCACAAAATTCTCATCCTCCAACAAGCAAGGACACAAAAAGGATGAATGACAAAGAGATCAGGTTCCTAATAACATATTCATGAAGGTTCCCTTTTGCATGGTCACATGAAGTCTATAAGTTAGGCTCAACATGTGAATTTCCAAGCAATTTGAATCCCAACATCTGAAGAAAAGATGCCACCTATTTATTTCTTTATTTTTTTTAACATCTTTATTGGAGTATAATTGCTCTACAATGGTGTGTCAGCTTCTGCCAACAACAAAGTGAATCAGCCATACATATACATATGTTCCCATATCTCTTCCCTCTTTCGTCTCCTTCCCTCCCACCCTCCCTATCCCACCCCTCCAGGCGGTCACAGAGCACTGAGCTGATCTCCCTGTGCTATGCAGCTGCTTCCCACTAGCTATCTATTTTACGTTTGGTAATGTATATATGTCCATGCCACTCTCTCCCTTTGTCACAGCTTACCCTTCCCCCTCCCCATATCCTCAAGTCCATTCTCTAGTAGGTCTGTGTCTTTATTCCCATCTTGCCCCTAGGTTCTTCATGACCTTTTTTTTTCTTAGATTCCATATATATGTGTTAGCATACGGTATTTGTTTTTCTCTTTCTGACTTACTTCACCCTGTATGACAGACTCTAGGTCCATCCACGACCCAGCCACCTATTTATTTGTTAGCTAACTGTTTTCACACTTGGGTTCGCCTTGGAGGACACAAACAAAAGAAATGCAATGGAAACACAAAGGTGGATGCCTGTATTTATATTTCCCGACTCCCCATCTCAGCATCGTCAAAGAAACATAGAAATCATAGGGATAAAAAACCTTGTTGCACAGGAAAATAATCTAACTGGTTAAAGTCATGACAAGATGTGTAGGGTTAACATTTCAAACCCAAACTTAAGGTAGATGATCAAAAAGGGCAAGACATGGAGACGCTCAGTGGTACCAACCAGGCCAGATTTTCTTTTTATTATTGATTTCAGGAGCTATGGAAGATCCTGATCCCTTGTGCCTTCCCCTAAGTTGACGGGACAAAGGAAACCGAATGGACCTGTTCCTGCTCAGGCATATGCGACCCTTCAGTGAGCTCTACCCCAGACTACCTGAATAGATTTGAATTTGTTTAAATATAAAGGCTCTATTATAATATATAAAAATAGAAATAAATAAATGTTATTATTAATTCAGCTGGTTAAGTAGGACATCCAAACTCAATGTGAGTTAGAAAAAGAAAATGGAGTTTCCTCTTTACATGGAAAAAACAAATTTTCAGTCCTGTGTAACATAAGCAAATAATAATATCATAGAAAAAAAAAAACAAAGCTACTACCTAGCTCGGTGGCTTTACCACAGTGTCCTGGGGGCATTCTGAGGTACAGTGGAGGCTCAGGGGTCACTGGGGGGCAAGAGGGAAACCATGGAAGGAAGTGCCATTTCTAGGACTTTAACACAGTGGGTCTTCCATAATACACTATTGCAAGAATGATCCCAGTGGTTTAAAAAAATTAGTTTGAAGATATAGATAATTCCTCTGACTTAAAAGAAAACTCAATAAAGCTTTTCTCTAAGAAACAGGAATTTGTATCACTTAAAAGTTTTTTTTTTCCAAATCTTATTTGCAGCACTGTTGATAAAGCTAAAAACTGGAAACAACCTAAATACCCAATAATCAAGTATTGGGATACAGTTAGTATACAGTTTTAGGCAATATTTAGAATGATAGTGTAGTTTTAAACATTTTGACATGGGAAGATGTTCATAATAAATTTGAAGGGTTTCAAACAGATAAAAAAAGAGATTAAGTATGGTATAATCTCATTTTATATTGTCTATGTATTTATCACGTATGAAACTATATATTTATACAATATATAAAATATCAATACACATATACATATGAATATGTATTTGTGTCCATAAGCCTCTTGCCCTCTCCCCACCTCTTAAAATCCTTCACGAAAGCTTAATATCACCAGTCTCTCAAGGCAGGACAAAAGGAAGGAAAGGAACTGAACAAATAAAGACAGAACTCCTTCAAGCAGGCAGAAGAAGAGAAAAATGAGCAATACGTGTAATATGATTTTTGTCTCCTCACACAAGGTGGTTATATATTGTTTCTAATCAGTTCAGGTGACTTGAGGGCATGGATTTTGGCATCAAAAAGGCTTAGAGGCGCCCTACCTTTTCCATTTCCATTTTCCATGCATCCTACCTTCTCCATTAACCTTTTCCTCCCTTTTCCATTTCTGTCTGAAGATATTTCTACCTCTCTGGTGTCATCAATTAAGCTAACATGGGTAGAGATGATATCACAGCACCCGGCACCTGGTGTGGCTCAATATACAGTCTCTTCCTCCCTCTCCTTACTGTCAATTGTGCCTAAACATGTGTTAATGATCTTCAAGAATTATAAGTGTAGGCCACATGGATTAACATTTTCTTTGAAAGCTCCTAAATAGGCAGTACAATTGTGTAGCAAAGTGAGGTCTGGGGCCTTCCCAAGGACCAAACATTTGAAAACAAGAACAAGATGCTGAATAAACCCAAACCACAGCCAGTTTGTAGTCATTATCCTCTGGATCCAGCTCCTGAGTTCCAGTTAAACAGAAGGGTGCCATCTATTGGCCAGGCTTCACTTTCCAACGCTTTTCCCAGTGACCTTGGCCCTACTTGAATTCCCATCTGTGTGCCTTTGCACTCTGCGTGCACTCTGTGCAGATGAGGAGCACAGGCACATGGCTGCAGCAGCTGGCACAGGCTCTGCCCCGTAGGCTGCAGGCATCTCTGTCTGGCCAGCTTCACCACTGAGAAGCAGCCAAGGCTGCAATCTGACGCCTCCCTCAGACTGGAACCAAACGAAGTTTATTCACCCCTTTACTTCATTAACACCGAAAATAAACTCATAATTAAGTGTGCTTTTGTTTCATGTTGTTTTCTTCCTAAGAAAATTTGCAGACTCGAGAAAAATCCATATTGATTCTAGGCAATATCTCAGGGTAATAATATCTTCAATTAAAAGGAAGAAAGCTCACAATAAGGTGTCTTCACCCAAATAACAGTGACTCTGCCAGTTACTATCCATGTGGCTCTAGGCAAGTTATTAAAACTCTCTGTGCTTTAGCTTCCCTATCTGTAAAATGGGGTAATAATGTAATAACAGTCAGTACTCAAAGGTTATTATGATATTAAAGAGTCAAATTTATAAAACATTTATAGACTTAGGTGGGGAGAAAGAAGGCAATTTCAGTGAGCATCTACTTTGTATTAGATGATTTCATATATTATCTCATTTGTCTCTATGACCAAATTGTAAATGGGTGTTCTTGATCTCATCTTACAGAAAAGAAAACAGAGTCTCAAATAGAATAAAGTGACTTGCTAGCAAGTGACTGAGTTGGAATTTGAATAGAGGTTGATCTGAGTCCAAATCTTTGTACAACACCATTCACATAACATTAATAATGGTGATAACAGCTACCATTTATTTCATTCTCAATTCTATGCCCATTATTTTACTTCATTCTTACAAGAATCCTTAGTGATAGTACATAAGACCAGCCCCTGCCATGGCCCATAGTGCATCCAACTCAATCTGCTGTCTCTGGTGGCATCAGTGAGGGACATGCCAAAAGAAGATCACAGTCCTCACCCTTGATCGAAACAGTTACAGCTCCCAAAATGGCACGCTGGGTATTCATTTACCAAAAATAGTAAATGCTGAAAGAACCATACAAAAAACATAATTCCTGTACCCAAACTGGAAAGGACGCAATGGTTCTAAGATGAAAACAGAGACATTTGTAAGCAGCAGTCTCCAGTATTTCTTTACTCCTAGACACATATGGTTAAGAACATGTCCTCAATTTACTCACACAAAAGACAGACATATACAACTGATGAAGTAAATGTAAATAGGACTTCTGAAATTTTTTCCAACTTTCTACTTTGGCATCATTGACTCAGGATATAAATGGTAGAGGGGAGGAAAGAGGAGACATAGGCAAGTGAAGGAAAGAGAAAGAGAAGTGGGCAGGGGGAAGGAATGGAAAAGAGAATGACAGATGAAAGAAGGAGAAGGGGCAGAACAGGATGGAGGGGAGAGGCAAGAAATAGAGGAAAGGAAACAGAAAAAATGTTTACTGAGCACCTGCTTTGTCAAAAAGCCTTTATGGTAGGAAAACATTTAGCACTCTTCTGGTTGAATAACCTATATCTCTACCCTGTTTCTGAAATTGCATCTACGTTGAGGATGTCTGTTAAGTTTTGGAAACTTTCCACCTAATTCTTCCTATTTCATTGTTGGATTCTGAGGCAACACAGGTGAGGAGACCCAGGTGAGGTGCCTGAGGTTGGCATGCCTGGTACAGGTGTCACAGCTGTGCTCTGGCTCTAAGAAGCAGGGAGACTGCCTGAGGCCATGGCCACTGTGGACTCCTCTTCTGCCTTGGACAGCTGGACCACCACCGCTGGCAGACATTACCCCGGCCACCACAGCTGAGCCCAGCACTCTCATGTGCTGCACTCACTTGATAATGGCCACTACCTGCCTCTGGCAAGCCATCAGGAACACTAGTCATCTCTTCCCCACAAAGCCTTCTCCCATTTATGCTGTAAAAACATCCCGCCATGGCTCCGAGGCCTGTTGGCTAGTGCAAGTTGATTGATAACAACTGTGTCTTCCAGGGGACTATTCCACCCATGAGGATCAGAGATGGCCAGATGACTCGAGGTAATTTTCTCACCAGAGAACACTGGGCTCGGGCATCCTGGCCACATTCAGCAGAGAATCCTTCCCAGTCAGATCTACAGAGGAGATTTTTCACAGCTATAAGCTTTTACTTGAGTTGTTATTGGAGTTTTCCATCACTGACTGTTTAAGAAAATATTAAAAATCTACACACAGACTTGTGCTTTACAATTTCAGTTCGCCAGCCTGGCTGTGTGCATCAACACACAGTCTAAGGGAAGCAGGCTGGTGATGTCTGCTATCTGCTTCCTCAGGTGTGTAAAAACGCCTCCCTGGGGGACAGTTGGCCTCCTCTGCCAGCAACAGTGACAAAAGGAGTGGGAGAGAGTACTATCAAACCTCTGCTGACTTTGGGGAGGGGGTGGAATGTCACGTAATTGGGCTATAGAATGAATTCTTCATTCTGGTCATTGTACTCAGTGCTTAGAAAACTCTGAACATTCTTTTTGCCTCAGGGAATGTACAGTATGATGAGTAAAACCATTTTGGAGTGAAATTCACCTACTTTTAAACCCTGGCTTTACCATAAACACATTAGCTGTGTGACTTCGAGCAAGTCACTTGGCTCCTCTAAACCTTGGATTCCTTGTCATTGAAACTGGAGAAACTACACCTACCTTGAGAGGTAAGGTTTAGTAAGGTCATATAGGTGTGGCAGGAACATTTATCAAAACTACTTCTAGGGCTTCTCTGGTGGCGCAGTGCTTGAGAGTCCGCCTGCTGATGCAGGGGACACGGGTTCGTGCCCCGGTCCGGGAAGATCCCGCATGCCGTGAAGCGGCTGGGCCCCGTGAGCCATGGCTGCTGAGCCTGCGCGTCCGGAGCCTGTGCTCCGCAACGGGAGAGGCCACAACGGTGAGAGGCCCGCGTACTGCAAAAAAAAAAAAAAAAAAAAAAAAAAAAAGCAACTACTTCTAAATTGTATTGTTCTCCCTTTATTTCTAATTCTCTGTTCCTTCTCCTTTCTGACAAGTAGGTAAACTCTATCATTCTTTGACTCAAGGATTTGGGCTCATCAAAAAGTAGAGGTAAGCCAATATCAAAGGCCCTTCTTGTGTTATGTAAACACTCAAGTCCATTGGGAAAAATGCCCAGCAATAGTTAGAAAATGTGATGTTGAAAGATACCATTTATAATAGCAACTAAGGACACAAAGACCTAAATTGGTTAAAGATATGGGTAGATGAAGCTACAGATACAAAGGCTCAAACTTATAAAATTATAAAGATGTCATCTCCCCCAAATCTATAATTTTAATGTAATTCAGTAAAAATATTGGAAATTTCCAAGCCAATTATAAAACTTATGCAGAAGAGCAAAAGGTCAAGAATGGCCAAGACACTCCTGAAGAATAATGTACAGGAGGTGGGGAGGTGGGAATAGACTTGCCTAATCAGATTTAAAGCTTATTATAAAGTTATAAAAGCCAATGACATTATGGTACTGACACAAACACAGACACACAGACAATGTCATACAACAGCCCAGCAATGCATCCACACATATATGGAAACTTGATAGATAATAGTGATGTCATTGCAGATCATTGGGAAAAGATAAGTGGTGCTGAGACAATTAAAATAATAGTCATATTCAAAAAATAAATGCAATAGTGCCCCTTTTTCATCCCAGGTCAATTAAAGACTCATGTGGGGAAGGGGGTGTCGGTGTATAGTGAAGTTGAAGTAGGAAATATTTTTATAATAAGACACTAAACTATATATCATAAGGAACAGTTTGATATATTTAACCATCTTAAATTTTTTAATTTATTAAAAGACATTATTTTAAAAAATATAAAAAGTGAAACTCTAAATCACAAATTGGGAGAAGATACTGCAACATAAATAACTGACACTTGATTTATAAGCAGAATATATAAGAACTTCTACAGATTAATTTAGAAGAGAAAAACAACCCAGCAGCAAAATGGTAAGACATGAACAGATATTTTACAAAAGAGGAAATAAAAATACCAATAAACAAATATATATGTATATTTTGGGAACTCCTTCCATGCAGGCACCAGAATGCACAAGAGAGATGCTTGGCAGCATTATTCATGATAGCCTTAAACTGAAACCAAAAAAGGTCTAACAAGAGTAGACAGATGAATAAACTGTGGTTTAATTACACAGTGGAATGCTATATCACAGTGAAAAAGCCCATCAACATAGACAAATTTCATAAACCATGCAGAAAGAAAAAAGCAAGTTGCAGAAGAATATACATAGATGATATCATCAATATAAAATTCAAAATCACACAACACTAAACAATATATTATTTAGGAATATATACATAGGGAGTAGAATTATATTAAAAAGCAAGATATTAATAAACACAAAGAAACCTTACTTCTGGAAGTGAATGTAGGAGGTACAGCTAGGGAAGTCTAGAAGGGGCATCCAACAGAACTGGTAATACTCTATTTCTTAAGCTGGGAGGTAGCTCCATGGGTTCGCATTATATTATTCTTCATTATCTTATATGTTATATATATTTTCATAGGTATAAAATAACGTTAATGGACTTGTGGGATCCAATGAAGACCAATAAGATGTTAGGAGAGGTTTGATGGGAGTTATTATGAGAGAAAGATTCTTCATATTCTGAGAAGTTACCCAAAGCCAACTGTCTCTCCTTCTGGAAGACATGGTATGCAAATATAAAGCCTGGAATCACTTTATCCATTCTCCCCCCACAAAGAAATACATCTTAGGCGCAACCTCATATCACATTAACACAGTACAGAGGAAGAATGAAACTGGTACCATGATGATACTATTAAACTGTTGAATCAAACCAGTCCTGAAGTTAGCGCCACCAGTGGACCATCCAGACATATAAGTCAGTAAATCCCCTTGTTGTTTAAAATGTATAAATCCTCGAGGGATTTATTAAATACCAAGAAACAATCAATTAAGAAAAAAATAAAACAGGAGAACCTAATGGTAGATACACAGAAGAAAACAAACTTATGGTTACCAAAGGGGAAAGGCAAGGAGAGGAGGGATAAATTAGGAGTATGGAATTAACAAACTACTATACATAAAATAAATAAGCAACAAGGATTTACTGTATAGAACAGGGAACTATATTCAATATCTTGTAATAACCTATAATGGAAATTAATCCATTTAAAAAATATATATATATATAATTGATTCCTTTGCTGTACACCGGAAACTAACACAATATTATGAATCAACTATGTTTAAATTAAAAGAAAAGAAGAGGGAGGAGAAAAACTTTTGGGGTAGAGAGAGGGAGTCAGGGGGGGTAAAAAAGATTTACATCCCCATTTCTAGCAATGAAGACTCAAGTATTGTCCAGGAAAGACCTCAAGATGGTTACTAGGCACTGTCCGGTAACTGGTCAAGTGTAGACAAATGAGCAATGATCAGAACTTTGGAACAGGTAGGGACAGAGCCCCAAGGAAGGTTTCTTGCTACCTGGGAGAGACGGGCTTTAAAATCAGAATTTAATATTTCTAAAAATAAAAGTGCTATTTCTTACATATCTGAGTTTGTAGACCAAGATTCAAATCTGCTACACCTGCAAGACCCCAGGATAGAATTTCCCAAAGTAAGCTTTAGAAAACACTACTCCTCATGAACAAAGGTTTCACGTTCATACAGGTTTAGGAAATGTTGTATGCTACAAACTATTCACACTGATTCACAACACACTTTAGAATATTAAAGCCCTGCAATGAATCTTTCTCTAAATGCATTTGAGCAATGAACTTTTCCAGAGGGACATCTATCACAAGCCGAAAAACTATAATTGCACCAAACACAGTTTGGAAAACACAGTCTCCATATGGCATAAGAAGTCAGCCTCTCTGTCTACAAGGACGCCATATCATTAGCCTCTCACTCAGTATTCAAAGCAGAACTCTAGGCTCCACTTACTGCAGTCTCGGAGAGTGACATTTTTCCATCTCCTAGTGAAGCAATGGCCTTCCGCCAGGTTTGAATTCACCACAAGATGAAGTTCAACATTCCCCAAATTTGACTGCTCCTGCTGTCACAGCAGCAAACTGTTGGTGAAAGTCTCTATCAATAAGTGTTGAATCACACAAGTTTGTCAAGAAAACAGTAAGAGAGCATCCTGGAAAAGCATCCCATTTCCATGCCTGTCCCCTTAAAATGCTTATGTTTGCATTTACTGTTTCCTTCACAGATTAGAAATGAGACAGAGAGGACTGGGACTAGCATTTTAAAAATAATATAAGAATAGTATTAGAATTTATTAAGTTCTGCCTATAGAACTGCTGACAATCTTTTATTGATTGAAGAAGTGTGGGCCACAGGAATAGTTTTAACTCATGTTCCACTCAAGGTTCTTGAACTGCTTGCTTGTGGATTCCTGATGTGGAATAATGAGTAATGGGAGAAGATGCTGATCAGAGATAAGGTTGTATTACTGGAGTTTGGGAGAGCTGAGGGCAAACCATGAAAGACCGCCCCATACTTGCTCCAGGCCACTGTGTGATTAAAAAACTTACAGAGACAGATTTCACAGCTGGGTCCTCCAACTTCACTTTGCACAGCAGGTGTGTTTTTAAAAGGCTGTGGGTAAATTAGAACCTTTATAAAAACTTTAAAAAATTAATATGAGTTGGAATAGGTTCAGAGTCTATATGAAGTTGGAGAATTAGGATAAAAGTTGCTTACATGTATACATGATATATATGTACACACAAGTACACACATATATAATTAATGCATAGTTTGAAGGGTTTTTCATTATAGACAGATGACAGCTAAGTAAAATTCCTTCTAACTATAAATATATTTTACAAAGATTAAAAAGAAAAATACCAAAATATTAACTATGTCTAACTTTGGATGTTATGATTATGGTTGGTCTTTTTCTTCCTTTTAGTTTTATGCTCCAAAGTTTCTGTGATAAATGAGACTCTCACCTCCAAGCCATATAACATGTTCCCACTGAATGAAGCAGTGAGGTGCCACTGGCTTTGGAAATGGCCAGAGATTCTTAACAACAGACCTCCATAGTATATAAAGCACAAGAGTGGCATGAGGACTAAGTGTGTGGAGAGGTAAACTTCCAGAAATATCATTCCACCATCGTATAGTAAAATTTATACTTCTTGAGTGGATGTTTAGATGGTTTGCAACTGTTCCCTATTATAAACAAGTCTGCGATATAAATCTTTGCTCAAATTTTAGCTTTTTCTTTTCAAGAATAAAGTCTCAAAAGTAAGATTAATAAATCAATGAATATTAACATCTTAACACTCTCAATGCATGTTGCCTATTGCTTTCCAGGTTGATATACCAGGAAATATTTATATTGGGAACATACAAATGGGTCTATCTTAATTTCCTAGCTTTAAGAATTAAAATTTGTATTTAACCTTTACTAACTTGACAAACAGAAAATGGTATCAAAGAAGTTTTCATTGGGCTTCTCTGGTGGCGCAGTGGTTGAGAGTCTGCCTTCCGATGCAGGGGACACGGGTTCGTGCCCCGGTCCGGGAAGATCCCACATGCCGCAGAGCGGCTAGGCCCGTGTGCTATGGCCGCTAAGCCTGCACGTCTGGAGCCTATGCTCCACAACGGGAGAGGCCACAACGGTGAGAGGCCTGCGTACCGCAAAAAAAAAAAAAAAAAGAAGTTTTCATCTTCTTTGAGTACTAGGAAGGTTAAAGCTTTTCCTATAAGTCTATTTGCCATTTATATTTCCTCTTTAGTGAATTGTGAGCTTTTCCTCTCAACTCAATTACCTATTGATGTTTGTTTTTTTCCTTCAAGATATATATAAACTTTTTACATTAAGGTTATTAACCTTTTGTCAAATATGTATTATGAATATTTTTCTGGTTGTGTTTTAACTTTTTATGTAATAAATGCTGTTTTTTTTCTACGTTTCCGTTGCTTTTAAACAGTCAAAATCCTTCTATATTCCAAGATCAAATAAATATTCACTAAATTTCCTTAGTTTTTTATGATTTTTTCATTTATATTCTAATCTGTGGAGATTTTTATTTCTGTCTATGATATGAGATGAAAATATAACTTGATGTTTCCCCAGATATCTAATTTTCTCAACATTCTTTTCCTGACAATGCCTTCTTTATGAAATACATTAAATTATTTCATATACCGGATGTATTTCTTTTATAATAGGAAAAAGGCTATAATTTTTTAACTTTATAAATGCAATAAACCTCTCATCACTGAAAGGACTATAAGTGAACCTTTGAACGCTCTTATAAATGGCCTCTCCTCTCCCCACAACTACCTCCTTTATCTTTTATGTAAATACTAGTCCATCTACTAAGCTGCCCAAAGCAAAGTATAGCCCTCTGTTCCCATTCTATACAGGCTCTCTCCGTTATTCTTTACCTCACTGCAGTGTCCACCAAACTAGTGAGGATGCTGAGTTACCCCTATCCTCTCAACACTCACAATCCCTAGGGCACATACATTGGGTCAGTCAGTCCCAAGGGAGTTCTGTGGGGTAGCTGGGACAGAGAAAGGCTTGCAAGTTTAAGAAGATGACACTTGATGATAGAGTTGAAAGGAAAAGTGAAATGAATACATCATGCTGCCTCAGTGCAAAAAAAAAAGAGCATTTTACTCCACTGGCGCTTACTCAGAGAATGACACTAAGGTGGAAAAGCTATTCATGGTTCAAGTACAAATGTAATGAAAGAACACTGGACTAGAAACAAAGAAGCCTGAGGTTCCAATCCTGATTCTGCCTCTAATGACTTTGGACAAGTCAGTGAAGTTCCTGGGACCTCGGCTCACTCATCTGTAAAATGAAGGGCTTGACTGTTACAAGATGCACTTTAGAAGTTCACAGGCCAATTGTGCAAATATATTTAGTTTGGTTCACATGGTGTTTTAATTTTTTTAATGTAATAGGGCATAGCATTCCATTTCTAAAAGTTCCTTTGTCATGCAGCTAGTTTCAATCACTTATGTTCCCTACCTGGCTTCAGAAGAGGTCTAAACAACCCTTAAAGTCCCAGCCTACTTTATAAATGTATCCAATACATCAGAAATTCATGTTAACTGTACCTTCAAAATACACTGGAATCTGATTACTTCTCAGCCCTCCACTGCTGCCACCCTGCTCCCAGCCACCAGCTTCTTTCACCAGGATTATTGCAATGGCCTCCTAATGGGTCCCCCATGCTTCCACCCCAGCTCCTCTGTGGTGTTTTCCCAGTAGAAGCAGTCTTTTTCTTTTTTTTTTTTTTTTTTTTTTTTTTTTTTTTTTGCAGCGTGTGGGCCTCTCACTGTTGTGGCCTCTCCCGTTGCGGAGAACAGGCTCTGGACGCGCAGGCTCAGCGGCCATGGCTCACGGGCCCAGCTGCTACGCGGCATGTGGGATCTTCCCGGACCGGGGCACGAACCCATGTCCCCTGCATTGGCAGGCGGACTCTCAACCACTGCGCCACCAGGGAAGCCCAGAAGCAGTCTTTTTAAAGCATAAATAAAGTTGGCACTCAAATGTCACCTAGTCTGGGATACCTGCTCTGACCACCCTGTTTTAAATAGCAGTCCCTTTTCCCATGCTCCTGATCACCCTTATCCAGCTCTATTTCCCACATACAATTGTCTCCTCCTCACTTACTGTGTGATAGTACTCCTATGTTGTAGATTTTGTTTTGTTTTGTTTTTGTCTGTTTCGTCCCACTAGAGCATAAGATCGCTGAGGACAGGCCTTTGGGTCTGTTTTGTTTAGTGGCTGCTTATAGCTCCAGTGCCTGGAATAGAGCCTGACACAAAGGGGGTCCTCAATAAATTATTGTGACTAACTATGAATTTACAAATAATCTCTCTCACTCCAAGAATAAGTTCTTCTGGTTCCAAGAAGTGACATCAGTTAAGTGTCATTTCAAAATGGAGATAGGATCCTCTCTTCTAACCTTTCCCATTACAGCAAATCACTTTACACCCACACTACAGCTTGCAAAATTCTCAGCAAGGAAGTCACTTGCCAAATCAACCAGGACTAGGGAGACTTTTATGTAATAAACAGGCCAATCCTTTACTTATCATTCCCCACAGAGACATGAGTTCAAACAAGAGGGAGACTTCTTTTCCACAGCCATCAAGTAAGGAATCAATATGAGGATCAATTTATAAAACAAACAAAGCAGCCAGTTCCAAAATGCAGGCTCAGCAATGCTCATATGAAATAGGTCAAAGTTACACGGTATCATCCATGTTCTTTGAGCCCATCATCCCTTGGGGCCATCTCCAGGTCTATTTGCTGAATTCAAACACGCTGGCAATAAGATCTTTTGTTTCTCAAGAGTCATACATTCTCCTTCCAAAACTAGTAAAGGTCAACCCCTCTCCCCTCCCCGCCCCCCAAAAAGACCTGAGCTGCTTGCAACAGCTTTTGGATAAATCTCATCCAAGCGTGGACTGAATAAGGACAGGCTCCCTTCACAAAGGTGACCACTTTCAGTAAGAATGGGTGTGCTCATCCCGCACAGGAGCTCCCGGCCCTTCCCCTCCTTCCCTCCCTCTCGGCACCTTCCATCAGCTAAGGGATTTGCACAAGTCTGGTCACAGACTTTTCCATCTCACAGACAAATACAATCTAGAAATGAAGAAATAAAGAGAGCTGGGAGGAACCGTCCTAAGGTTGTCAACTTTTTATTGTGTCAAGCAAAGGCACTCTTTCGAAAAAGACCTTCTCAGCAGGGTATTTTGGCGCACTCCTGGGAAATAATAAGTACATAATCTCAAAATACGTTTAACAATTTTAACTTCACGAAATACCTGGTTTTCCTCGCAGTATGAGCTATAGGTCAGAGAAATTTTCTCAGGAGCCAGCATTTGGGAAGCATTGCTGTAAATGCCCCTGAATCCCTTATCTAGAATGATAAAAATCAGAGTGATTGTGCCATTGGGGAGATGGCTATAACTCTAATTTAATGCCTCACTGGGTTTCAGGCACACATACAATTGGGATCCATTCTAAGTCACAGTGCTCTAGAGCAGTTACAGTCTGGGTGAGAAGACAGGGCTCATTAGCAAGGTCCAGGATTTTGTAGGGTATATTCATAGTGGATGTGGTCTTTACAGAACTAAGCCGTGAGCTTTCCTTTTTTCTATTCCTTTCAGAATTCTTCACCAGCTTTTGCTGATCAGCAAACAGCACTTGGTAAGTGACCAAATATGCATGGCCTTATACTAGGGAGCCACAGTAGGATAGTCAATCCTATTATAACTGGGTAGCTACCAAATAAAACTTTAAAGCAGATGGTGCAAATCAGTGGTGCACTATGGCAGCTAAGTATTGAGGTGGTAGTTGGGATAGCACCTAGGAATATATATATAACGTACATGTACACATACGTTAATTGCCTATGTTTAAAAATGGTGGAGTTTACTTAAGCCTCTGGATTTCTGACTTCTTTTGAAAAACTCTAAAGATTTGGCAATAACAAGCCCTCCTTCCAGTGTGGCCCCTTGTGCCTGGTGCTGGGCAGAGACAGGCCATGCCCTCTTCCCTGGGCTGAGTCATTTCATTACCCACTTGGAGGCTGCAAGCATCTGTGCTGACCTCTGGCTTAGCGTATGGAAGGTTATTTATACTTTGCCTAATCCCTAAAAGGACTGAAAGAGGCTTAGAAGAGATAGACAACAAGGAGAAAGGAGAGGAAGGAGAAGAAAGCATGCGATGAAGCCAGGAATAGGGCCATGTCCCAGTGTCCACCACACAATCCTGTCCACTTAGCTGGAGATGGGCTGCAAATTTGGTTCCCGACTTCTTCACGACTGACTGCAGCTTAGGGTCTAAAACCCAAATAAAGCCAAATATTCTCCCTTTAGTGAAATACAGTCTTTCTATAGTAATAACATTACATCCCATGAAGCTATTAAACATGAAACAGCAATACAAAGCCACACAAAGTGCCAAAATATGTGGTATTGGTGACAAAGTGATCTGACAAAGAAGCCCTTGGTTGGGCTTGGGAAGACAGGTACATCACGGTTACACAGAGCTCACTACGGGCTGCATAAAGGAAAACACAATCATGTCAAAACAATAGAAAAAAAAACTGTGTCAGGTTCATTCAGCCAACAGGTGCTGCCCATAATTTCCAGCAGCTCTGCTTTCTTCCTGAAGTATTTTCTTTGAGTTGTTGTGAAACTATGGGAGACACGACGCTAGTTAAAAATGAAGTGCCTCCTAGAGTTTAGGGCATAAGTACCTCAGCTCTGAGACTTCGAGACCCAATTTCTCTCTCTCTCTTCCAGTCAAGATCACCCGCACGTGGCTTTGCTGACTAGATGGGTGTGGGAACTGAAGGAAAGGCTGAGGGTCACCAGGCGGGGCTCAGGTAGGAAAGGGTCCACTCAGAACGCCAGTCCCGCCCTTGGCTCTGGTACCCTAGCACAATGTATTGTTTTTGCTTTCTCTCTCTCTTAAATCTGCATCAGGCATCATCAAGACAAATTCTGGCAACTACACAACAATCCCACCTCTATTCTGCATGTTGCTGATGTAAAGTTTTGTGTGGCCTGAGTAAAATTAATGGCAAATCCATTTGGCAAAGCAAAACAAATCTTGAATTAACAAACAGCACCACTACCACTTCTCGTGGAGAAAGATGTATTTAGTGCATTTTCTTCAGTTCAATATCTTATCTGTATCACAATGGGGAACAAAGAGCTCATCACATCAATAATGGAATTTCAAGCAGCCATGCGAATAGGACTACAATTTTCTTCCCTACATAAATGGAGATCTGTGAGTTCTACAGGGAATGGACTCTATCCAGATGAATCAATTAAAAAATTATAAAGCATTTTGGTGGCTGAGTCAGAAGGACATGAGAACATTGTGAACTTCCTCCACTTCTCTCTATACTGCAGAAGGTAGAAAGTTGAAATTTTTTTCATGAGATATTGACTACATCCTCATATCAAAGCAGCCACAGTCATTACAGAGTCTGCCAGTATTTCTGTAAGAAAACCTTTCTGGGGAGGATTTACAGAATATTGGCTGCTTTTGATTCACAAAGAGCTGATTTTAAAGTCGGGGTTTCAGTAGCCATGAATTCATTTCATTTGCATATCACACATAGTCAGAGCAAAGTCATTTCTTGGACCTCTGATAGCAATTTTACAGAGGTGATAATTAAGATAATAGTCTACTTTCTTCAGAAAGTATGTATTTTTTTTCAAATCTGAGAATTATGAAGATCAGATTCACATTCAGCCTCAGGACTAATATACTTTCCTTCATAATCTTTATCTGATTTTCAGTTGGGCCCTGAAGTAAAGGTGGCAAAAGTACAGTGTGGGGAATGCGGGTACTCTTCTCTGGCACAGAGAAGAAAAGAGAGAAGCCAAGGGGAAAATACTGCGAGGAAGGCAGCTCTGTGTTGTCTGACTTTGGACCACAGTGGGCCAGAGCTTGGGTGGGATGCGAAGGGAGGCAACAGAGTAGGGGACCTATCAAGATCCTACATGAAGCAGACTAGTGACCAAGTCCAAGACAGGTCAGTTCAAGCTGGAAGAAGGAGGCAGAGAGTTCCACGGGTCCATCAAGCAAAGAGTCATGATCAAGAGGCCAGGCCTTGAGGATCCATACTAGGGAAGACAACTGGGGACAAGGGCTCAGCAACCTGAGCCAAAGAGGTCACGATGTAGGAAAGAGATCTCAATACAGACACTGTCTGCTGCTGCCCCACAGCCGTCCTGGGCTGGAAGGAGAGTTGGAATCCTCTAGAAAGACCGGGGACTTGGCCAAGGTTGGGAAGCTGGCTGGAGCGGAGGGGCTTTAGCTGGCAGTGTTAGCTCCCAGCCCAGTTCTCTCACCACTCACCGTGCTGTCTCTCAAGAAGACCTAAGCACGACCCTCCATGGGACACAACCCAAAGAAAACACTTCCCTGGGCCATCGGTGGCTGATTCCACAGAGCAACTGAGTCTGAGACTGCAGGTAGTCACAAAACTAATACATGGCTGAGAGGCAAATGAAACGAGGACAGATAGTTCCCAACTTGCCGACATGCAGGATTGTTTCTGCCCCGAGTGAAAGAAAAGGCAGCATGGTTAGTGGCCGGTATACTCGCAGGGAGGGTGGCAGCAGGAAGCTCAGATGGGTGGCTGGAATCAAGACGGAGCAGGGAGATGAGAACTGGAGGTGGCACCCACTGAGCCAGTTGTTAGGCCCTCAAAGCAATAGCTGCTCTATTGTTCCTAGAGACCAAGCCTCGTCCTCTAGGCTTTAGAAGGCTTTGCCTTCATAGGCGGGAGGTCACATCTGCTGCCCTAACAGCCTGTGCTCCACATCTGATGATAAGAACAAGTAAATTCATGGTCCTATCCAGGAATGCAGGGTCTGGTCCCAACAAAGCAGGGGCTTCCAGCTCTACTTCCTCTGAAACGACTTCTTTTGAGACCCAGCATCTTTCTGGAGCAAGAGTATAAGTCCTGGAAAGTGGGGACTTGAATAAATCTATAGACCTACTTGATAGAGTCATCGTGATGCTAAGGAAGAAATGTCCTGAGAAGTGGAGCCCTGGGCACCCAGGAAAGGGAGGTGGTCATCCAGTGCTCCACCTTCACACCTGCCTTGTCTGTCCCTGTGTTTCCTGGAGCTAGGAGAGGGTTTACTGGAGACAAGGTGTCCAATAACATACTGTAAGTGAATAAATAAATTCCACAACATGCAAGTTTCTATTACTAGCTATTTGCAGTTGATGAAGTGACCCCCTCTGAAAAATTGAGGGAATTTGACCATAACCCAGAAATGTTTGAAAAACTCATTATATATAGCCCATTTGCTTAGAACCTCAAGCATAATTTTTCTAACTAGGATCCTCAGACCATCTACCTGTGAAGCTGCAGATTCCTGGGCCCTAACCAGACCTACTGCTCCCAAATCCTTGGAGGGGGATGGCCGTGAGCACAAGAATCTGAAGCTTTCGTAAATACTACAGGTGATACTCAGGCATATGATGATTTGAGAAACACTGAGACTTACATTTACTGAAAAATCCTCTATTCTAGATCCTAAGTTTGAGACTTCATATACACTTTCATTTAACCCTTATGATTACGCTATGAGGCAAGTATTATCCTCCTCATTTTATAGATAAGGAAACTGACTTGAACAAGGTCACGCAGCCAGTAAGTAGCTGAGCCAGGATTCATCCCAGGTCTGCCTAAATCCAAAATCCTTGCTCTTACACATAGGAATGAGTTCAATGAACACTGGACGCAGAACCAAAAAAATGCAGAATGTTCTGTGTCTCATGTTCAGTCTTATTTCACTTTAGTTTTGATGAACGTATATGCTTGTGGTGAAGAACTCAGAGGAAATGTGGTTGCATTTGTGTGCACTCATGTTTTCACAGCTTACAAACGTGAGGAGAGCAGAGGCAGGAAAAACATAAGAAGGAAGGAAAATAGCAACATGGATGAGCAATGCAATGTTTGTGCACTGAAGTGAAATGTTACAGTTGAATTTCATGGTCTTGATTTAAAACGGTTAGCAATGCTGGGTTATTAGCCTATAACATGCTTAG
This sequence comes from Mesoplodon densirostris, assembly GCF_025265405.1. Classification (NCBI taxonomy): domain Eukaryota; kingdom Metazoa; phylum Chordata; class Mammalia; order Artiodactyla; family Ziphiidae; genus Mesoplodon; species Mesoplodon densirostris. The sequence continues at coordinate 68,153,627 of NC_082662.1, read as the reverse complement.
ACCATGACATTGTACAAATATCACCGTCCCATATAACTACTGTGACCTGCCTACAGGTAACCTTGATGGCCGATGCAACCACAAATGGTCTCAAAAAATTGAACTGTGCCCAAAAAACATGACACACTGAAAGCTGATGTGTTGATTTTTAATTGTCCCTTACTCTAGTCGAAATGGCTTTTCTTCTTTCTTCAAAGCAGTTGCCACAGTCAAATATCACCTATATAAATATTCCTGGAGCAAAATGGCATTGAGTTTTATTGTTTGCATGCTGTAAATGGTCTCTTGACATTCCCGCAAGAGCTAACTGGCTTCATATAATGATGAATTGGGAATTTATTTTTTAGAATCTAGAGGTATAAAGGCCATTCCTTAAAAGTGGAAAACATGTCTCTAAGAAATATAATCTAGTAAACAAAGCTTTACAGTTATAGTCAAGAGTCTTGGCGTATGGTCCATCAATAATCAGTTTGGTGGTTTTAGGGCCAAAAAAAGGTTTCCCCATCTTGTTTTAATCACCTGATACAATATCTACCGCTATTATTTCAGCAGAATTTAACAAGAATCTATTAATTCAATCACTGTGAAATAGCTTTGAATACTTAAATTCTTATTCTAATGTGATTAATAAGGATCACATCTGAACAAGACCAGGTTTTGATTTGGATTTTAGGAGCTCCTGGTACTTGGCCCCACCTCCTTTTGAGCCACTGCACAGTAAGTTAATCCATACACCATCTCGAAGGATGGATTTAAATAAGTGATTCCTGCAAAGTACTTTAAACAACTCACAGAAAGAGACATTTGAAGCACAAATTATTATTTTTAGAGAAGATATTACAAGAGTAGGACAGCAGTTACTACAATTACCATTCAGGAAAGAATCTCCTTAAATGCATATGGCAGATGTGCTTGGTGAACTGAAATATCTTCCTGGGTCTTAAACGTTTAAACTAATAACACCTATCTAGTTACTGAAGATAATTTGATGGCTATAATATATATAGATAGATAGATTCATTATAACAAATGAATTCACTGCAGTATGAAGAAAAACTGAAGCTACTACTATTATGCTGATGTGGCTGCCCAGAGCTAACCCCCAACTCCCTCCAGACACATTCTCTGCTGGTTCTAATAGAATTTCAGGCTATTACTTAAGTAAATTTCCTCATCAGTAAAATGAGGGAGACAGAGGTAATCTGTGTGGTTCCTTCCAGCTCCATGAGTATGCAATGGTTTCTGCATGTTATACAAAGTAACAATGGTATTATAATGGTATGCCATTGCAAAATGCCAATCAGGCCCAAGAGCTAATCAACAGATAACAGACAGAAAAAGAGCACTTCCCAGGCCCACAAAAAGGGTGACCCTGACTTTGGTTTAATGAATAATGCTAACACATCAACAGAAAGAATATGTCAATCGCCAGGGATAAGCATTAGAGAAACATGATGTTCAGAGGCAAATGTGTTTACTTAGCAGTGTCCAAGAGTGAGACACTGGAGCTGAGAAAACTAAACCAATTCCATTACCAGAAAGGTAACCACTATTATGAGGTTTGAATATTTTGTCACTTTTCCAGAGCTTCAGTATTGCATGCCTAAATGATCTTCTTTCCTTATTGACTCCATGTTCCTTGAGCTACCATCTGATTAATGATACAGTTTCCCAGTAACCTCAGTAAGAGAATGGGGGTGGAGGACAGAAGAAGTGACAAGCGGGTGGGGCACAGAGAGACTTGATATATGAATTTAAATTTTGATGCCCCTATAAAAAGGATACTGTATGATAAGTTAATTCTGACTTATAGATCAGTCATGATAATATCAGCATATAATATTTATCAAGCACTTGCTATATTCCAAGCACTACTGTAAGTGCTTTACACACATGGGCCTATCTAATCAACACAGCATCTTACAAGGAAGATCCCATGCTAATATGAGGAAACTGAAGCTGAGAGAGATTGAGTAACTTACCCAAGGTTATACAGTTAAAAGTGGCAAAGGACTTAATCCATAACCTTTATGTTGTTCTTCTAATTTAGTTTTCATGAGACAGAGACTGAACCGGATGACCTGAAGATAACCATTTTCTATACTCATAAGACTGAAGATCAGATCTGGACTATGGTGGCTCAGCTAAGACTGTTGCTGAGAACCCTTGCCTGAGGTACCCTTAGACAAGATCCTCACAGATACGGCCTTCAGATCACCACGTAACCCTGGACCCAGTGAGCCTCAGAGAAAAGAAAGTACTTCCTCGTCAAGGACATGACAGCCATCACTCTGAGAGGTCAGGAAATACCACCTGTGAATATTCCCTAAAGTTTTTCAAGGGGAAGCAGGAAATCCTCAGGCACACTTTTCCAATCTCCAGGGACATCCTGAAGGATGACAAACCATGCTCCCTGCCCTCCAGCCCACTCCAGGATGGAGGTATAATTACCCATTTTAAGTTCTACCACAAACGTTTTTCACACTTGCTGATTTGTTTCTATTTCCACTGACATCTTTCTCATCCCGGATTTCCTCACCTCACGCCTAATGACGCAAGGGTCTCTTAGCTGCTTTCGTTATTTCCAGTGTTTACCACCTCTACCTTGTTCTACACAAAGTAGCCAAACAGACTCTTGAATTTTGTATTCATCTTACACCAACTTAGTTGGCAAACTGATTACAATTTAATTACTTATACAACCCAAATATTAACATCAAAGAAGAGGCATCAAAGTTGACAAAGCAAGGGATTTCCCTGGCTGTCCAGTGGTTAAGACTGTGCCTTCCGGTGGAGGGGGTGCAGGTTCGATCCCTAGTCAGGGAGCTAAGATCTGGCATGCCTCGCAGCCAAAAAAACAGAACATCAAACAGAAGCAATACTGTAACAAATTCAATAAAGACTTTAAAAATGGTCCACATCAAATAAAACAAACAAAAAAAGTTGACAAAGCAATACTCTACTGTATTAGCCCTCTGTATATCCCTCTTTTAATACCATAAGTAGTATAGTAAATATTCCCATATCTTTACAAATACAGATCTCCATAAAAACTGAGTCCAATAATACACAGTTACAGCAGAATGGCATGGAATTAGCATGGTGGCTCTGGGGTTGGGCAGAGCTGAGGTAGAGTTCTGGCCCCACCAACCTGGGCAAATCTGATACATCTCAATGAGTTTCAGTTGCCCCAAGTGTAAGATGGAGATAATGAGGGTATGTTCCTTGCAGGATTGCTGTGATTAGGAGGTAGTTTGTAAAAGGTGCTGGGCACATTTTTTGGTACATGACAAGTGTTCAGTAAGTGTTAGCTATGATCATTTGGTACATGACAAGTGTTCAATAAGTGTTAGCTATCATCATATCATGATTATTACAGCATTGTGGCTTAGTGGTTAAGAGCTCAGACACTGGAGTCATAAACACATGGTTTGGACAAATGAAAATTGTGAGTCAAGGTCTCTATAAATTTAACCCTGTCTTCTTTCCATGTGAAAAACACTTCCTTGGTAAAACTACTTAAACCACTGGAAGTTCTCCATCCCAGACACTCTTGAAATGTGGTCCAGCAACTGTTGGAATAAAGATATAGGAGAGAAGAGGCTAATATTGCCCAGAACAGTAGTAAGTTTTCAGACCTCTTTGATCAACACATATTACTGAGTCTCTATTATGCACCCGGCCCAAAGATGAATGGCATGCTCCTGCCCTCAGAGAACTCATGTCCCAGTTCTAATCACAGGATGTTTTGTTGGGTCCCAGCAATATGGTTGCCCTGTTGTGTAGCACCTGCTCCATGCCTGGCTCTGTGCTAAGCCCTCTGCACATGGTATTCCATTGGTCCTATGGGTTATTCTTTGAGAACAACAATATTTCTCCAATTTTTCATGAAGAAACTGAGACTTAGAGAGATTGGATGTCTTGGCCAAGGTCACACAGCAGGTGGATGACAGGGCCAGGATCTGGCTGACTCTACCATATAGGTGCTTACCGCTGGGCTTATGTCTCCTGATTGTCCAAGCATTGCCAATACTTGATTTTTATCACATAGCAGCTGAGATACAGATGACAGCTTTCAAATAGAAAAGTCACCTAATTGGCAAAAATCTGGAATAGTGTGAGTGCCCATCAATAAAAGAATGATTAAATAAATTATGGTGCAGCCATTCCAATAAAAAATAATTGAATAAATTATGGTATATCCAAACCATATCATGCAGCCATTAAAAGACAGACAGATACGTATTAACCTAGATGGATGTTCATGGTATTTTGTTAAGTTAAAAAAAGAATCCCTTAAAAAAACTGTTAAATGAAAAAATGAGCCCAAGGAGAATAAGACGGAGATGGACATATTGAATTTAATCTGAGCCTGGACCTAATTTTCTTTAGACCTAATTTTCTTTGATTTATCTGCAAACTAAAATACGCTTTTAGTAGAAACTGTACCCCCGTGAAACATACATGAAGAAATATAGAAAAGTGGTTAAGAGCACAAGCTTTGCAGTCAGACAGATCCAGGTTCATATATCATCTGCAACTAACTACCTGTGACCTCGGGCACGTTACTTATCTCTAAGCCTCAGTTGCCTCAACTAAAAATGATGATAATAATATTCCACCTTATAGGGACGTTGTCCTGATTGAATGAGATAATGTAAAGAAGGTGCCAAACACAGTACCTGGCACATAGCAAGTGCTCAATAAGTGGTGACTATTACTTTTAACTATAATCTAATTGCCTTCAAAATCAGCCTTTGCTAAAAACAGAAACCCTTCTGTAGATTGACATTTAAAAGGCCACCACCACAAAGAATATGCCAAGGTTTCCAGGAAGGTACTTGTGAAAGCGTGGGCTGATGAATAAATGACATTTGATTTTCTATTGCAACATCTTTCCATTTCAACATCTTCTGATTAGGCAGCCACATGCTACTCTCTAGCTGCTCGGCTTCCCTCCCGCATTTTCAAACCAGAATGATTTCAAATGTGAAGCATGGTCCCCAAAGCTTCCTGTTTGCCATGATCACAGATCACCCACAGGTCTTTGGGTTCTAAGGCCCTGAAGCAGGTGAGGTAATTAGCTCCATGATACAGCCTAGTTATTTCACGCTTCAGTTGCAAAATGAAAGAAAAAAGCAAAATGAGGGCATGAGAATGAGAAAGGAGGACAGATGAGCCAGTCTCCATTCACCCTCTGGAGTGCTGTTGTAGGTTCTAGAGCAACTGTATGAATGAAGGAGAAAAGTTTAAATTTGGAAAGAGATTCCTAGATTTTTGGGCAACCCCAGCTGCCTTGTAAACCAGAGCAAATAAATACAAGCTTATCAACAGTGAAAAAGTTACTGCCCAAGTTTAGTTAAATTCAGCTTCAGAGTGTGTATACTCAGCACTTGTATTTACACACTGATAGAGAGAGAGGTATTATTGCCAATACCATGTAGGTCATAGCACCCATTTCACTTACAATTTCCCCACAGCAATCTATGGAGTGCTGGCTGCTTTAAAACTATTTAAAAGGAGGCATTGGTATTAGGTTATGGACTTCTCCAAGAAATAAGGGCTTAATTTTTCTTCTAATTTTTATTGGAGTACAGTTGATTTACAATGTTGTGTTAGTTTCAGGTATACAGCAAAATTAATCAGTTATACATATACATATATCCACTCCTTTTTAGATTCTTTTCCCATATAGGCCATTACAGAGTACTGAGTAGACTTCTCTGTGCTATACAGTAGGTCCTTATATCTATTTCATATATAGTAATGTGTGTATGTCAATCCCAATCTCCCAATTTATCCCTCTCCCCCTAGCCCCCTGGTAACCATAAGATTGTTTTCTATATATGTAACTCTATTTCCATTTTGTAGATAAGTTTATTTATACACATTTTTTAGATTCCACACATAAATGATACCATATGACAGTTGTCTTTCTCTGTCTGGCTTACTTCACTCAGTATGACAATCTCTAGGTCCATCTCTGATGCTGCAAATGGCATTACTTTCTTCTTTTTATGGCTGAGTAATATTCCATTGTATATATGTACTACATCTTCTTTATCCATTCCTCTGTTGATGGACATTTAGGTTGCTTCCATGTCCTGGCTATTGTAAATAGAGCTACAATTGGGGCTTAATTTTTATTACAGAAGAATGGTGGTGGTCGTGGTACTAGCAGGTAATATTTATTGAGCGCTGACCAGGTGCCAGGCGCTATGCTGAGTGTTTTACCCAACAATGCATGTGATACATACTATCATGTAAAATAGACTAGAAGAGGTTAAGTAACCACTCCCAGGGAGTGATGACCCACAGTTTAGACCCAGGAAGTCTCTCCTCTGGGCCCTAGCTCTTACCTTTCATTTAGGTCTCTAAAGTCCTTGGTCCCTCCAGTATCTAGCATTTGATTTCTTCTTTAGAAGTTTCCATTGCTGCAGCTGCTTCTAATATTTTGTAAGCAAATGGTAACCTAGAGCATTTCATTCTAATGCTTCTCACCTACGTTTTTAATTTTTTCATCTCCTAAAAGGAATCATGGCCATTGAGCTGAGTGACATAATTCTACATTCTTACAGAGCATGCATTCATCTTCTATGTTCTTGTTTCTTGGGGTTTCTTTATAGCATATAAGATAGAAAAACAGGATTGAAAAGGCAGGGAGACTATAAATCTTCCCATAGAAACAAGACACCCCAATCACATTTGAAAGAGTCTAGAGTTCTTTCATGCCCTTGCTTCTCTAGAAAATTTTGAAACCCTGAAGCAAGATGGCAGAGTAGAAGGACGTGCGCTCATTCCCTCTTGTGAGAACAGCAGAATCACAACTAACTACAGAACAATCATCGACAGGAAGACACTGGAACTCACCAAAAAAGAGACCCCACATCCAAAGACAAAGGAGAAGCCACAGTGAGACAGTAGGAGGGGCGCAATCACAATAAAATCAAATCCCATAACTGCTGGGTGGGTGACTCACAAAATGGGGAACACTTATACCACAGAAGTCCACCCACTGGAGTGAAGGTAATGAGCCCCACGTCAGGCTTCTGAACCTGGGGATCCAGGAACGGGAGGAGGAATTCCTAGAGAATCAGACTTTGAAGGCTAGCGGGATTTGACTGCAGGACTCTGACATGACTGGGGGAAACAGAGACTCCACTCTTGGAGGGCACGTACAAAGTAGTGTGCGCATCAGGACCCAGGGGAAGGAGCAGTGACCACACAGGAGACTGAACCAGACTCACCTGCTAGTGTTGGAGGGTATCGCGCAGAGGCAGGGGGTGACTGTGGCTCACCATGAGAACAAGGACACTGTCAGCAGAAGTTCTGGGAAGTACTCCTTGGCGTGAGCCCTCCCAGAGTCCCCTGTTACCCCACCAAAGAGCCCTGGTAGGCTCCAGTGTTGGGTCGCCTCAGGCCAAACAACCAACAGGCAGGGGACCCAGCCCCACCCATCAGCAGACAAGCAGATTAAAGTTTTACTGAGCTCTGCCCACCAGAGTAACAGCCAGCTCTACCCACCACAAATTCCCCCCATCAGGAAACTTGCACAAGCCTCTGAGATAGCCTCATCCACCAGAGGGCAGACAACAGAAGCAAGAAGAACTACAATCTTGCAGCCTGTGGAACAAAAACCACATTCACAAAAAGACAGACAAGATGAAAAAGCAGAGGGCTATGTACCAGATGAAGGAACAAGATAAAACCCCAGAAAAACAACTAAATGAAGTGGAGATAGGAAACCTTCCAGAAAGAATTCAAAATAATGATAATGAAGATGATCCAGGACCTCAGATAAAGAATGGAGGCAAAGATCAAGAAGATGCAAGAAATGTTTAACAAAGACCTAGAAGAATTAAAGAACAAAAAAACAGAGATGAACAATAAAACAACTGAAATGAAAACTACACTAGAAGGAATCAATAGCAGAATAACTGAGGCAGAAGAATGGATAAGTGACCTGGAAGACAGAATGGTGGAATTCACTGCCATGTAACAGAATAAAGAAAAAAGAATGAAAAGAAATGAAGACAGCCTAAGAGACCTCTGGGACAACATTAAACGCAACAACATTCATATTATAGGGGTCCCAGAAGGAGAAGAAAGAGAGAAAGGACCCGAGAAAATATCTGAAGAGATTAGAGTCGAAAACTTCCCTAACATAGGAAAGGAAATAGCTACCCAAGTCCAGGAAGCGCAGAGAGTCCCATACAGGATAAACCCAAAGAGAAACATGCTGAGACACATAGTAATCAAACTGGCAAAAATTTAAGACAAAGAAAAGTAACTGAAAGCAGCAAGGGAAAAACAATAAATAACATACAAGAGAACTCCCATAAAGTTAACAGCTGACTTCTCAGCAGAAACTCTACAAGCCAGAAGGGAGCAGCATGATATACTTAAAGTGATGAAAGGGAAGAACCTACAACCAAGATTACTCTACACAGCAAGGATCTCATTCAGATTCCGTGGAGAAATCAAAAGTCAAAGAGGAAACCAAAAAATACCTAGAGACAAATGACAGTGAAAATACGATGATCCGAAACCTACAGGATGTAGCAAAAGCAGTTCTAAGGAGGAAGTTTATAGCTATACAAGCCTACCTCAAGAAACAAGAAAAATCTCAAATAAACTATCTAACCTTACACCTAAAGGAGCTAGAGAAAGAAGAACAAACAAAACCCAAAGCTAGCAGAAGGAAATAAATCATAAAGATCAGAGCAGAAACAAATGAAATAAAAACAAAGAAAACAATAGTAAAGATCAATAAAACTAAAAGCTGGTTCTTTGAGAAGATAAACAAAATTGATAAACCATTAGCCAGACTTGTCAAGAAAAAGAGGGAGAGGACTCAAATCAATAAAATTAGAAATGAAAAAGAAGTTACAACAGACACCACAGAAATACAAAGCATCCTAAGAGACTACTACAAGCAACTCTATGCCAATAAAATGGACAACCTGGAAGAAATGGACAAATTCGTAGTAAGGTATAACCTTCCAAGACTGAACCAGGAAGAAACAGAAAATATGAACAGACCAATCACAAGTAATGAAATTGAAACTGTGATTTAAAATCTTCCAACAAACAGAAGTCCAGGACCAGATCACTTCACAGGTGAATTCTATCAAACATTTAGAGAAGAGCTAACACCCATCCTTCTCAAACTCTTCCAAAAAACTGCAGAGGAAGGAACACTCCCAAACTCATTCTATGAGGCCATCATCACCCTGATACCAAAACCAGACAAAGATACTACAAAAAAAGAAAATTACAGACCAATATCACTGATGGACATAGATGCAAAAATCCTCAACAAAATACAAGCAAACAGATCCAACAACACATTAAAAGGAAGATCTAAGTGGGATTTATGATCAAGTGGGATTTATCCCAGAGATGCAAGGGTTCTTCAATATATGCAAAACAATCAATGTGAAAAAACATATTAACAAATTGAAGAAAAAAACCCATATGATCATCTCAATAGATGCAGAAAAAGCTTTTGACAAAATTCAACACCCATTTATGATAAAAACTCTCCAGAATGTGGGCACAGAGTGGACCTAACTCAACATAATAAAGGCCATATATGACAAACCCACAGCAAACATCATTCTCAGTGGTGAAAAACTGAAAGCATTTCCTCTAAGATCAGGAACAGGACAAGGATGTCCACTCTCACCACTATTATTCAACATAGTTTTGGAAGTCCTAGCCATGGCAATCAGAGAAGAAAAAGAAATAAAAGGAATACAAATCAGAAAAGAAGATGTAAAACTGTCACTGTTTGCAGATGACATGATACTATACGTAGAGAATCCTAAAGATGCCACCAGGAAACTACTAGAGCTAATCAATGAATTTGGTAAAGTTGCAGGATACAAACTTAATGCACAGAAATCTCTTCCATTCCTATATGCTAATGATGAAAAATCTAAAGAGAAATTAAGGAAGCAGTCCTATTTACCATTGCAACAAAAAGAAAAAAATACCGAGGAATAAACCTACCTAGGGAGACAAAAGAACTGTATGCAGAAAACTGTAAGACACTGATGAAAGAAATTAAAGATGATACCAACAGACTGAGAGATATACCATGTTCTTGGATTGGAAGAATCAATATTGTGAAAATGACTATACTACCCAAAGCAATCTACAGATTCAATGCAATCCCTATCAAATTACCAATGGCATTTTCTACAGAACTAGAACAAAAAATCTTAAAATTTGTATAGAGACACAAAAGACCCCAAATAGCCAAAGCAGTCTTGAGGGAAAAAAGCAGAGCTGGAGAAATCAGACTCCCTGACCTCAGACTATACTACAAAGCTATAGGAATCAAGACAGTATGGTACTGGCACAAAAACAGAAATATAGATCAATGGAGCAGGATAGAAAGCACAGAGATAAACCCACACACCTATGGTCAACTAATCTATGACAAAGGAGGCAAGGATATACAACGGAGAAAAGACAGTCTCTTCAATAAGTGGTGCTGGGAAAACTGGACAGCTACATGTAAAAGAATTAAATTAGAACACTCCCTAACACCATACACAAAAATAAACTCAAGACCGGACCCTATAAAACTCTTAGAGAAAAACATAGGAAGAACACTCTTTGACATAAATCACAGCAAGATCTTTTTTTGATCTACCTCCTAGAGTAATGGAAATAAAAACAAAAATAAACAAATGGGACCTAATGAAACTTCAAAGCTTTTGCACAGCAAAGGAAACCATAAACAAGACGAAAAGACAACCCTCAGAATGGGAGAAAATATTTGCAAATGAAGCAACTGACTAAGGATTAATCTCCAAAACATACAAGCAACTCATGCAGCTCAATATCAAAAAAACAAACAACCCAATCCAAAAATGGGCAGAAGACCTAAATAGACATTTCTCCAAAGAAGACATACAGATGGCCAAAAAGCACATGAAAAGCTGCTCGACATCACTAATTATTAGAGAAACGCAAATCAAAAGTACAATGAGGTATCACCTCACACCAGTTAGAATGGGCATCATCAGAAAATCTACAAACAGCAAATGCTGGAGAGGGTGTGGAAAAAGGGAACCCTCTTGCACTGTTGGTGGGATTATAAATTGATACAGCCAGTATGCAGAACAGTATGGAGGTTTCTTAAAAAATGAAAAATAGAATTACCATATGATCCAGCAATCCCACTACTGGGCATATACCCAGAGAAAACCATAATTCAAAAAGACACATACAGCCCAATGTTCATTGCTGCACTATTTACAATAGCCAGGTCATGGAAGCAACCTAAATGCCCATCAACAGACGAATGGGTAAAGAAGATGTGGTACATATATACAATGGAATATTACTCAGCCATAAAAAGGAACAAAATTGGGTCTTTTGTTGAGACGTGGATGCATCTAGAGACTGTCATACAGAGTGAAGTAAGTCAGAAAGAGAAAATCAAATATCGTATATTAACGCATATATGTGGAACCTAGAAAAAAGGTACAGATGACTGGTTTTTAGGGCAGAAATTGAGACACAGATGTAGAGAACAAACGTATGGACATCAAGGGTCAGAAAGCAGCGGGGGGGTGGTGGTGGTGTGATGAATTGGGAGATTGGGATTGACATGTATACACTGATGTGTATAAACTTGATGACTAATAAGAACCTGGTGTATAAAAAAATAAAGAAAATAAAATTAAAAAATTAGAAAAAAAGAAAGAAAACTCTGGAGGAAGTAAATTTGGAGGGTCACAAGTATGTCCAAAACAACTTACCAGATTTTCTAGGTCTGATGTGTAAATTGGTGATTTCTATTTCTTCAATCACATTATGCATCGTGCAGTATGTAGAGTCCAAACCCTTTTTTTGGGTTTACTGTGTTTTCTTACTGCCAGATCTTTATTTCCAGCTAGACTCCAAGCCCCTTGAGGGCTGAGCCACACCTTACAATGCTATGCATACCCAGCCCTCCCAAAGAATCTTATATATAGTAAGCACTCAAAAGAATTTTGTCAGAGATCATTTATCTTCTAAGCAGACTCCAAAACTCTGGAAAGTCCACACTCTAGACTGCATTGCTTCCTCTAATATTGCTCCATCCCAGGGGAGCCTTCAAGTGACAATAAAATTGATTTCCTTCCTCAGCAACCTGAAGCTCTGATGGCTCTGCAATTATCATCTAGATATAGACCCATCTGTGCTAAAGGTGCCCATTTCTTTAAAACGCTAAGGAAGTAAGGGCCTGAAGAAGCAAGATTAGATGAGAATATCTGGCCTTCCAATTTAACAACTATGCAATTTTACAAGGAAGTACATGGCACTTTTTAAACTGAATTGTGTCATACACAGCAAGTGCTTAAAAATATTTATTGAATGAATATCTTCTTCCAAAAAAAATTAAACTTAACACCTCATCCTACTTTACAATCAAATCTCACCATAAAAGTTGGAGATATAGGCTTATGACAAAAAACACTGTAAATAACATACAAATCATTTTAATGAAGGACCAGTTCTACTTTGAGAACATACTTGTTACACTAGACAATTTAAACGTAACAAAGCCAGGGTAATTTGCTTATTTCCTTAGGTGGGACACAAAAACTTAAAGGTCACAGCGGTTTTCAGGTTCATGAGAGGTGCCTGAACACCAGTGGCCGAGTCAGACGGAGGCCAAACGGGCAGGGCTGCCAGCCAAAGAACTCCACATTCACCTGCTGTATAGAGTGGGATTCTGCATAAGATTCAACTTAATGAAAGGAAAAGCACCTACAAGTGCAAAGATACTGAACAGAAAATAAAATAACACCATCAGGCTTCTATCACACTCCTTTTTCCCCAGTATCATTCAGCAGAATAATCTGTCATTCTTTCTTGGCTGATTATCAACTGAATCTCAACCCATTTCAGAAGCTACTCGTTTTCATTAGTGAACAGTGGATTTAGCAACAGAGCATAAGCCAAGACTCAAGTGGGGCAATGAAAGAGCAAATGCGGAAGATTTACTGGAATATACACTGCAGTACGAAGTGCTACTACTGCTGAAGAGCACAGCTAAAGACACTTGAAAATTCTTTGAGCTAAATCAGGTGCTACCCAAACCAGTGGTTTTCAAACCTGACTATGGTTCAGAATTGCCCATGGGGCTTGTTGAAAATATAGATGCCTGAACTCCACCTAGATTTACTAAATCAGAATCTCCAGGAGTGGGGAGGGGCCCAGACAACTGTATATTTCACAAGTCCCTCCAAATTATTCTGATGCACAGGCAGCCTTCAGAACCACGATTATAAGCCACATCAGTGTCACGGTGTGAATCTTGGCAACAGAAAATGAATTTCTTTAAATTAAGAAACATGGGGCTTCCCTGGTGGCGCAGTGGTTGACAGTCCACCAGCCAATGCAGGGGACACGGGTTCGTGCCCTGGTCCGGGAAGATCCCACATGCTGCAGAGTGGCTGGGCCCGTGAGCCATGGCCACTGAGCCTGTGTGTCCAGAGCCTGTGCTCCGCAACGGGAGAGGCCACAACAGTGAGAGGCCCGCGTACCACAAAAAAAAAAAAAAGAAAAAAAAAAGAAAGAAAGAAACATGAAGACATTTTGGCTGGTGATAATAAAACCACATTCATGTAGTATAGGTATTAAAATATTTCCCAACATCCAAGACAGTTCACTGTCACTTTTAAAAATTGGAGGTTTAAATCATATGCTCTGAAATCTTCTTTATAAACTCAACATTATAATGCAATGCCTCCCTGTGATAGTTCTCTACTTGCAGATAAGAAAATTTCCTCTCTCGCTCATAATAACTAGCTACTTTTGACAACTGTCAAATGTTCTCATTGCTAACATTTGGAGATTCATCAAAACCAATTGCCAGCTAGACATCTGGTTTTGTAAGTTTCTTTAGAAATATAATCAGTAGCCCTGGATATGGACAGGATATTCAAAGTATTGTGAATGCCTCAGATTACTCTGATTTTAACTTCTGTGGCTGAGATTTATCCCATTTCTGTGAAATCACTGTTCAGTGTGTCCTGTTTATAACTTACACAGCACTTGTTCAAGTCTCGTGAAGATTGAAAAAAAAATTCCAAGTAATTTTGTTTTCAAGAACTTTATGATGTACTCCAAACCATTTCACTGGAGATATTTGCTGCCATCCTATGAACCCATAATAAATACCAGAAGGAGTTTTTTTGTTTGTTTGTTTGTTTTGCGGTTCGCGGGCCTCTCACTGTTGTGGCCTCTCCCGTTGCGGAGCACCGGCTCCGGACGCGCAGGCTCAGCGGCCATGGCTCACGGGCCCAGCCGCTCCGCGGCATGTGGGATCTTCCCGGACCGGGGCACGAACCCGTGTCCCTTGCATCGGCAGGCAGACTCTCAACCACTGCGCCACCAGGGAGGCCCAGAAGTAGATATTTTTAAATCATACTCAAAAGAACACACATCCAGTTCTAACCTACCCACATGTATCCTCCAAATTCCATTTTTTTAATTGTCTTACATTTTATTTTTGGTTGATACAATCTAAACTCACGGAAGCAGGAGGATGCCACTTATGATACCACTTTAACATACACCAACCCTGCTGGAAAACAGCTTGTTCAGGAACCTTCTTTTCTTTCCATCGTTACTCTTTGCACCAATAATGGGGGTCTCTTCCTGCCTCTGAGTTTCAGTGCCTTTTTGTTATGATTAGGGAATATTCCAAATAGCTGGCCTTTTCTTACATGAAGATTGTCTTTAAAAATTACTAAAATTTTAAAAAGTGAATGGATTTGCAATCTATTCAACAATGGCTGCTTCAAAGAAAAAGAATCGAAGAGCGGGAGGGAAGACTATTACCTTTTTCTTTTCTTTTTTAAATTACAAAGGTAATTTAACACTTGTTATAACAAGTCAAATGCATATGAAGTAAAAATATATTTTTAAACTATTTTTAAGTACCTTAATTTTACCTTTAAAATTAGATAGTTTCAATTCCGAGTTTTATAAGTACCTATATTTTCCCACACTGGTTAAATAAGTTAGATTTGGGGCCCCTTTATAGCTTTTCCTAATTATACCTTACCATGTGTGCATGTGTTTGTTTGTGTGTGTGTGTGTGTGTGTGTGTGTGTGTTTTACCACTGAGAATTTTTTTGGCTTCTTTAATTCTATTTTCACCCTGTATCATTATACTTCGTTTTTTCCTTTTCCTTTATAGGAGCTCTCATAGAAATAAAGGGATTTGATTTCTATTTTATTTTCCTTATATCATTATTTTTCTGACTTTTATATATTCCCTTTTGCTTTTCGTATTACTGTGGTAAGAGCACTTAACATGAGATCTACCCTCTTAACAATGTTCTAAGCATAAAATACGGTGTATTCAACCATAGGCATAATGTCCTACAGCAGATCTCTAGGACTTAATCATTTTACGTAACTGAAACATTGTACCCGTTGAATAGCAACACTCCATTTCTCCCTCCCCTCTACTGCCTTTTGCTTTTGTCCTTGTTTTCTTTCTACCCTTTCAGTTTCCAATTATTGTTCTGGCATAGATAGCCTTTCCTACATACAAGAGAAAAAGATCAAGCCCTTAGCATAGACACACACATCTTCCTAGTAGGAATGAGTCTTTCAATGGGGGCTGCAAACTCAAATTCATTCAGGGAGCAGGAGGCAATAAAGCAGTGAACCGGGGAGAAGATAAGACACTGAGGAGCAATGGGGACAGTAGCAAACTGCACTAGAAAGCCACCTAAATGCAGGTGAATTTAAATTTGTAACAACCAAACAGAATACACACAGGGGCCAAACTCAGCCTTAGAGGACCAGTTTACAGTCTCTGCAAGACTGCATTTCCAGCCTTGTTTTTTCTCTCTCCAGACAGGAAGTTCAATTGGCTTTTTCTTATTTGCACCAATGGAAAAGTACTATAGAACAGATAAAACAAAAGAGCAGATAAAATCTGCATACAGATGGCCTCAGTCTGCACTGCTTTTCCTACAAATTTTATCATTTAACTGTAATTTGTTCAAGCTAACAAAATAAAAATTAAAAATAGTTTGTATCCCTCCCAAGCCCAAACAACTCAGTGGTAAAAGGGAGAAAGAAGGCGATGAAATTGACACAGGTGATGAAATCGGACACAGGAATGTAGTCAACATCATAGGACAAAAACAGCTTAATGAAAAATTCAGTACAGCTTTAAAGCTAGAAATTCACAGGCAGATTGTGGCAATTACTAAATACCCAATGTCTATGGGACAGACATTGGATTTAGCCTTTGGAGATGGTTGAACCTGGTGAAATAAAAGCCAACTATAGTCTCTCCCTTACCATTTTGTCATTGTCAAGAGGGAATGATTTTTCACAAAAACAGCCTTTGAAGCTTTATCCAATGAAAATTCTGCCCACTGCTTACCAAAAATGGAAACAACACAAGAGGAGGATAATTGCCATTTTCTCCTATCCCAAAAGAGAGACTTCTAACAAACTGAACAGGGGAGAAAGATCAAAAACTCGGCATGAGACAGCTTTGCCATCCTGATGAAGGGTAAGTCACTAATGCCACAGCAGCTTCCTTAATTGTAGCTAAGCACACCAATATCCAGCTTAGCACGTGTTTCCTCCTTAGAGCATCAGAGTACTATTCTCCTCTGATCCACTTATGCCTAGAAATAGTAACTGTCCTAAGAGCAGAGGAAAATCACATCCTAGATGGTATATATTTAGCATCTCTGTAGCATTTTGTGGTTTCAAGGTTTCGTATGACCATTTGCATGATTCCTTCCTACAAAAGCAGGGAAATTTTCTCTGCAAAGGCAGAGAAATAAAGGCATTTGCCAAGGTCAGAGAGAAAATTAACAGAATGAGAATCCAAACTTATAGCCCCTTCCAGACCATTACTTCATTCACAGAGGGCTTCTATCTCATTTACCGCCATTTCCCCCTTAACTACGGATTGGCCACTGAGAGGCTTTGAGAATCCTTTGAAGGATCTCAAGATCTGTGCCGCAGGGCTTCCCTGGTGGCGCAGTGGTTGAGAGTCCGCCTGCCGATGCAGGGGACACGGGTTCGTGCCCCGGTCTGGGAAGGTCCCACATGCCGCGGAGCGGCTGGGCCCGTGAGCCATCGCCGCTGAGCCTGCACGTCCGGAGCCTGTGCTCCGCAACGGGAGAGGCCACAACAGTGAGAGGCCCGCGTACCACACACACACACACACACAAAAAGATCTGTGCTGCACACACCATCTTTCCACAGAATCCCATTGAAAGATGCGGGTCAGTGCACAGGGAACTAATTGTAGCCCCAAGAACCTAGGCCATCTGCTAGAATACTGGAAACTAAAAAATTCAGAACGTTTTGAAAAGAGGGGCACGCTCCTATGCTAAAAGAGTAACTGATGCCTAGTATGCCTGCCTTACAGTGTTTTCAACCAAGCTTATCGGTATATGTCACCATGGTGACCAGGATTAATGTAATTGCATCCATAATTTTCCATTGAGGGTATGCTCCAATTAAGCCCATCTTAAAAAAGAAACAGTAAAAGAATCCTTTAATTTGACCAAATTTGAGATACATTCTAGCAGGGTCATGGAATATACTAGGAAGTCTGATGCTTCACAAACATTTTCAAGACCTGGGGTGCTGACATAATCAATCTCTTTCTGTCATGCTCTCAAAAAAGCTTTGATTCTGTATCAGTTCAGGTTCATCTGAAGCTTTAATAGTGAAAGGCTTCACATTTTAAATGAGCTCCTCCATCTTCATCCAAGCCCAAAGATAACAATGGCAGTATGTTTTGTCCAGGACTTTAGGGAACTCAGCAAACACTCATCTCTACTTCTTTTTCAGAAACGGAATTTGTTGCCAATTTACTAATAGATGGACAATGTAGAAGAAAGTTTAAATTGGAAATAATTCTAAACATAGGAACCCAAGGCTCCTGGGAATTTGTAAAACAAAATTATATTTTTCTCTATATTCTATTTTCTTCAGATTTCCAGCCTTGGGGTGCATGCATGTGTCTGTGTGTCAATATGTGTGTGTCTGTTTTGTTTCATATGAAAATGCTGACTGATAATACCCCAGTACAGTAAGACAGAGGTCTTCCAATACCATAAAGTAAGCAACACAATACAGAAGTGGTAAAATTCTATTTTGTATCCTCACTTTCTCTACCTCCTCCCTCCACTAGCATTATACCATCAAAAAAGAGAATCTGATCGATCAGTTCATGACAGTAGACAGTGATTTAACTTCTGACACATAACAATAAAGTAGACTTCATCAGCAATCTTTGATCTGTGAGAGATTGTCTTATGATCTCCCAATACACAAACCTCATTTAAATTGAATGCTATCACTGAGCAGCTTACCAATTAAATCAAGATGTCTTAATATTACAGAAAAGAGATTCTTAAATGCAATAACAGCATTTCTCAGCTGTGTTTACAGCCTTGGACATTGCTATTTAAATACCCCCAAGGATATAAATGCTAGGAAGAATTTCACTTTGCCTAATTTCAGTTCACTGTCTTTAACTATACATCTCTCTCAGCACCAGTAGCATTCAGGAGTCCAAGCCTGGTCCCAGATTCAAAAAATTATGAAAAGAAACCGTGCTTAGGGGAATTGTATCAGATGTATTAGAAATATCATCTATACATTTTCCAGACTAGTTAAATAATACATACATACCTTTTCAAACATACATATGCAATAGCTCCCATTTGACAACTTAAGGACTCAGCACACATATTATCCTAGTTATTCCTATAAAAACTTTGAGGAGGGTGCCTGTTTCATACCACAGTGGTAGATACCAAGTTGCAGAGAAGTCAGGCAGATGACCTTGAATGAGACCTATAAGCCTGGATTCAAATCCCAGTGTCCACATAACTACTACACTACAGTGCCACCCATTCCACAAGCCATCTCTATGGGACTGTGTGCCACAGTTACAGAAGCTGCTGAGCCAAGTGCAGGACTAGATGAGCCCACCCAGGCTTGGCCCATAGCCCTCCATGGCCAATTTAGCATCACTAAATTTCTCCCATTTGTTTCCCTGGTTCTTAGTACACTTACATAATAACTCTCCCCACCATCCACAAAGACCCAAACAAAACCATTAACACACGAAAGCCATACTGTGGACTAATTTGAAATTTGGACATGTTTCCCTTTTGGTGGGTGAGGAGAGTAGTTTTAATCATATTTGAGTCAGCAAATTCATTCATGAGGACCCTTATCTAACATCTTTTCTGAGTGAGGCACTATACTAGGTGCTGAGGCAAGGGAGTCTCTACTTTTCTAGGAGCTGACAGGTTTATAAGTGGAGTTTGGGGGACACAGAAAGACTGAGAAAGGAGAGCAAGGGATTGAAGAATGCACTGATCAAAGTCAGAGTGAGGGACTCAAGCCAGAAGGAAACTTGTGACCAATCACAGAAGTACGATAAGAACTCTAACAGAAGCCAATGCGAGCTGCCATGGGTCTCAAGGAAGCCTTTCCAGGGTTCATTTTGGGTCTGGGAACTTCAAGGTGAGTAAGAGTTCACGGAGCAGAGAAGCAAGAGAAAGGCCACCACTCCAGGCAGAGGAAAGAGAGCGGACAAAGGGACGGGGATGTACAGCAGACCCCAGTGTGATCGGAGAACAGAGAGGAAGTTAGAGCTACGTGAGATCAGGCTAGAAAGGGAGGCAAGAATCAACAGGTCTAGAGAAGCTGCATAACAAAGAGTTGAGACTTTATTCTCCAGGCTGTGGGATTCAGTGCAGATGTGAACAAAGGACTGGCAGGATAGGGCTCAGGGTTTTGAAAAATAATTTTGGCAGAAATGTAGACAAATGATTAGGGGAGAAACTGGGTGAAGAGTAGCTTTACGCTGTAATGTCCAGGAAAGAGATCATCAAAACCTGAAAAAAGACAGTGGGGTTGGAAAAGAAGAAACATAAATAGACTAGAGCTGGTGACGTTGGGGTGAAAATAGGAGAATTTAGTACCTAGGGTAGGTGGTTTTGCCATGATCAAAGGAGCAGAACAGACTGGTGAGGGTAGAAGAGATGAGAAAGAAGGGAGAAAAGAAGCGAAAAAAAATTTTTTTTTTTTCGGTACACGGGCCTCTCACTGTTGTGGCCTCTCCCGTTGCGGAGCACAGGCTCCGGACGCGCAGGCTCAGCAGCCATGGCTCACGGGCCCAGCCGCTCCTCCCAGACCGGGGCACGAACCCGCGTCCCCTGCATCGGCAGGCAGACTCCCAACCACTGCGCCACCAGGGAAGCCCCAGAAGTTCAATTTTAGACGTTTGAAACTTGCGCTGCCAAGACTTCTAGGTAAAGATCTGTCATAGACAAGGGGAAATTCAGGGTGGAGCCCAGAAGAAAGGTCAAGGCTGTAAGCACAGATTTGAAATTTCATCAAATTTGGCAACTAGCAGGTTATTGGTGACTCTCGTTGTTCTCTGAAAGAAAAATTTGTGTAGAGTGGTTGACTGAAGCCAGAATACCCAAAGTTGAGGAGAGAATGGAACATATCTTACATTGTTAGTGAATTACTTCTAACCAGTTCATGTGTGTATTTTCTATTCCTTCCCATGGGTAGAAGCTCCTTAGGGCAGGCATTGTGACACATCTCCCTCGTGTGCCTCAGCCATGTTGCAGGCACTAACAAACATTTGCTGAATTAAAGAAGAGTGGTGGAGAGGTAGAGTCGTTCGATAAGAAGTCCTTTTCCAGACAGCCCTTAGAAGTGTACTTGGAAGCGCCTGAGATTGCAGACAGCGGCTCTTTCTCTTTCACCTCTGCAAATGAGATTCAGGTTTCCTCCTGGATGAAGGCATCTGCTTATTTTCCATGGATTAACGCTTCCAAGTGAGCAAGAACTGACTTGCCAAGTAGTCTAATTCACTTGGCTGGGGTGTCTCACTTAAAAAGCCATTAACAAGCCAGACTAGAGAGGTGAGGAATGCCCAATTAAGGCAATTGATGCAGTGTCCAAATGCCTAGCAGCTGTGCCCTCCTCCTACTGCTGACCCACTATGAAAATAAGATTTTTAACAATTCTTTGATAGCACAGCCAAAACTCTGTCTGGAAGCCATTGAGGCCTGACAAGGACAGGTTAGAAATTATAGACCATCCTCTTCTTCATGTCTCTGTTTTTAAAGCCCTGAAAGAAACTTTTGTGAATTAGGCGATGATTCCTTAGATGTGACACTCAAAGCACAAGCAACAACAACAACAAATAGATTAAGTGGACTTCATCAAAATTAAAATTTTTTGCTTCAAAGAATACCACAAGAAAGTGAAAAAATCCATAGAAAGGGAGAAAATGCTTGAAAATCATATATCTGATAAGGGACTTGTATGCAGAATAACAACAATAAAAAGACAACTCAATATTTTAAATGGGCAAAGCATTAGAAAAGGACTTTATCCAAAGAAGGCATACAAATGGCTAATAAACACATCAAAAGGTACTCAACATTACTAATCACTAGAGAAATGCAATTCAAAACCACAAAATACTACTTCACACTCACTAAGATGGCTAAAGTCAGAAAGACAGGCAATAACAAGTGTTGACAAGGATGAGGAGAAATGTAGCCCTCATACATTTCTGGTAGGATTGTAGAATGATGAAGCCACTTTTGAAAACAGTTTGGTGATTAAACATATGGTTACTATATGATCAGCACTCCCACCATAGGTATATACCCAAAAGAATTAAAAACATGTTCATACAAAAACCTATACACAAATGTTCGTAGCAACATTATTCATAATAGCCCAAAATGAATACAACTGATGAAGGGATAAACAAAAGGTGGTAAATTCATAGAGTACAAAATTTTGGCAATAAAAAGAATGAAGTATTGACACAAGTTACAATATGAATGAACCTCAAAAATACTATGCTAAGCGAAAGAAGCCAGTCACAGGAGGCCACATGCTATATGATTCCATTTATAGAAAATGCCCAGAGTAAGTAAATCAATAGAGATAAAAGGAGATTAGTAGTTTCCAGGGAGTACTTGTTGGTACTGCTAATAAGTACTTGCTTTGGGGGAGGGGGGTCGAAAAAATGAAGAAATTAGGAAATGGTTGTACAATTTTTTGAGTATACTAAAAGCCCCTGGATTGTGTACTTTAAAGGATAAATTTTATGGTAAGTGAATTATATCTCAAAAAGCTATTATTTTAAAAAGGAAAAAAGAAAACTTACGAATACATACATCTCTCAAGGCCACCTCCTCGAGGGAGAACATAAACAATTTCTGTCCAGGAAATGAGTCGTGTTAACACAGAATACATCAGTGCTTTGAGAAGAAATTTATTAGTGTCCTACCTTTGTGACTTCTGGTTTCTATGTGGCCACATGGGACAGTTTCTCAGTCTTCCTAATGTGTCATCCTCTTTCCATCTTTGTCTTTGTGAACAAAGGAGGAGAAGAGAAAAGAGAGAGAAGGGAAAAGGAGGGAACAGAAGGGGAAGAAGAAAAGAGGGGAGAGGAGGAAGTAGGTACTCAGCAGGGAGGAGAGGCGAGGACAAGAGAAGAGAGAAAACAAGTGTTTGGTTCCTAGAGAGCAGAGTGGGAAAGCACATGCTTCATGTACACAGTGCAAATTACAGATCTCTGACCCAAAACAAGGAAAAATAAAACATTTCTAGGCTTAGCATAATAGCCATTTTGTACCACCCCCTCCTTTTAAAAACTGAGGCAGTGATTTGATTAAAGAAAAGCATTAGCTAAACAAAGGGCTTTAAATAGGGATTGCTAGACTTGAAACCCATTTTCCTAATTCCAAGGAAGCTAAGCGCTCTCAGTTTCCTTCGATTAGATCCAGAGAGAGAGGTTAGCTGTTATAACTGCATACTTAGGGAGATGGTGACATTAAAAAAGCTGTAAAGAACAAAAACAGTCTCAGCTTTGATATTGCAAATACATTTTAGAAGCGCTTTTAAAAGAGAAAACAAAAGAATGTTTTCCTTAATGAGAAAATTCAAAGCCAGTCACTGATGAGCGTGGAAGTTGCTTTTGGATGAAAGGAAAAGGTGGGAGAGTAACAACAGCTACCATTTGCTGAACAACTTCTGCACACCAGGCACTGTACATATAAGATCTTTAATCCCAGTAACAGCCCAGCAAGATAAGAACCATCATCTCCATTTAAAGAAAACTTGCTTCCCAATTCCCACTACCTAGGTCCCATATTCAGAGGTATGAGACGATATCTGAGTATACTAAATGTATATCTGATAACTTTAATGTTGAGAGAAGTACTGTCCAATAATGTGAGCTATATATATAATCTTAAATTTGCTAGTAACCACACTAAAAAAAGGGGGGGGATTCATTTCAAAAATTTATTTTATTTAACCCAATATATCTAAAATATTATCACTTCAATGTGTAATCAACAATTAAAATTTTTGAGCCATTTGACCTTTTTCAAGATTTTTGTACCAAGCCTGTGAAATCCAGTGTATGTTTTACACTTATAAAGTATCACAATTCAGGCTAGCCACATTGCAAGTATTCAATACCAACACATAGCTAGTGGGGCTCTACAAATTTAAAATTATGACATGCATATTCCAAATTAATATTCACAATGATTCTGTGACATATTTTGCAGGTAAATAATCTGAGACAGAAGAAATTAAATGGTCTAACAGAGTCACATAGATTATCATCACTTTTTTTCAACAAGAAGGAGAAGGGTTGAGTAGGTAAATAAAAAGATCACGTCAAAAAAAAAAAAAGATCACATAGCTGTTAGGTGCAAAGCAAGTCTCAAACCAGGTCAGTGCTCTTTCAAAAGTGCTTTACAGTTCGGCATTTTCCAGCTTTCTCACTTAAACTTGGAGATTGAATTAAAAAAATAGTATTACGGTAGGCTAAACTGCCAGAACAAAGACAATAGTTTATTTCCAAATGCTCCAATTCCGTGTGTGTGTGTGTGTGTGTGTGTGTGTGAACACCCATCTGTTAGTTGTGGTGGTGGAGGGTTTACTCTGATCACTAGTTATTCAGGGACTCAAGCTGAGGGCACCTTAGCTGACAGGCTTCTAAGGTCACTCTGGCCACCCCACCCCTGTTGTCTGGAAGGGAGAGAACAGCACAGAAGAGACTTGTAGGAAGTTAATGGTCAAGCCTGGAAGTGGCACACATCACTTGTACTCACATTCCAGTGGTGGACACTGTCAGATAGCCACACTTAACTATAAAGAAGGCTGGGAAATGGAGAGAAGATGGTCAAACTAAAGAAGAATAGGAGAATGGATTTGGGTGATCAGCCAGAAGTTACTTCTCAACATGGCTAACTACATATAATTCCGCAAGGAACTGAGAAAGAATGCTAGCAAAGATTAAAGGAGTTAAAAATTATATATAGACTTGAAAGAGGAGGAAAAGCTGGTATTTGTAAGCACCTTTCATGTAAAACCATGCTAAGTATTTAATGTAGGTTCTCCCAATTAATCTGCATAAAAATTCAATGAAGTGGGTGTCATTTTCTCAATTTCCCAAAGAAAAAACTGAAATTAGTCAAGGTTAAATAAGTTGCCCATGGAAAACAGATAACAATTGTTGGAGAGAGTGCTCTTACAATCTCAAGTTCTTTCCAGTATATCACACCACCACTAAAGAACTAACAGTGAAAAAAAAGTTACCATTTATGGAGTGCCTGGACTACAACGCACTATGTGATGTATTATACATACTTTATCTTATTTAACCTTCCCAGCAAATCTAAAGACACAAATTTATTTTCCAACTTACATTTAAGGAAACTACGATCCAGAGAGGATAAGTAACTTTCCAAAGGTCACGTAGCTAAGCTAGTAATAGTTCATAGATTTGAACCCACCGATGACTTCAAAGTGTATATATTTTTCCCCAGAATTAATTTATCAAAGGCCACCTTAATAGGAAAAAGAAGAAATGAGGCAGAGGATAAAAACTTGCAACTGAGAGGTAGAAATAAAGAGTAGGAAGATAAAAAAAGGAGGAGAATCCAGAAGAAAAGATTAAGGTGCTGAGAGAAGAAACTTCTATTAGCACAGGGCCTTCTTCACATCTCATTTCAGCCCTGCATCAGATTTCATAACAAAGTTGTTTCTTCCTAGGAGAATTCAAGCCTCCTATTTCCACATCCTCCCCTCCTCCTCCATGGAAGAAGATTAGGGTTACTGATAGGTCAAGTTCAAGGATGCTGGCTTGGACCACATATTTGGAAACTGGGGAGTTCAAAAGAAGAGCATCGCTGAGGCAAACTGCCCCTTCTATGTGTTCTCTCCATGTGACCAGGGTGATGATAAGGCTGGACCATATCCTTCAGATTCTGCCTTCTATTGGGCCAACTTGAGAACCCCAGGAAACAGCTGGTGGCCCACAACAGCTCTGCCAACACTCTTGAGGCTGAGCCTCCTTGCTCTTGTGCTTACTTCTTGCTTACTGGACCTTATAGATTCTTAAATGGTAAAAATCCAAAATATTGGAGCAGGCTGAGTAAAAAGATAAGGCCGGTTATCTACATTGCCCCAGACTGAGAAAGACTTTAAATGTTCTGATAAAAAGTCGGGACCAAAAAAATCCCTGGACATATCAGTATGTGTTCAATCCAGCACTTGTGCACGTGCTACTTCCCGCCCTTAGCAAACATTTTCACACACCTATTTCAACTCTTCCACCAGAAAAAACGTCCTATCCATCCTTTACAGTTGAAATCCAATGTCATCACTTTTATGAAAGCCTCTCCCCTGTCCTCTGCATAGTTGGTTTCTTCCCCCTCTGAGCTCTCCAGAGATCTTTGTTTATTGTCTACAGAGGCAATGGCACTGCATTACAATTAGCCATGGCTGCATCACCCATGTCCTTGGCTAAATTGTCGAGCTCCTGGATACAGAATGTTTCTGCACATCTAATTTCCAGCACACAGCCAGGCAGGAGACAGATCTTCAACAAACTTCTGTGGATGAACTAAGAAAGGAACACTTCAAAATGCCTCAAGATGGCCTATTGTTCTTTGGTGTTTCAAGAGGCTCAGCTTCTCCTGGCTGAAGGTTGACTCATGCTGTGGGCATCCTCTAGTGCATTTTTCATCTGCCATAATGGCCTCTGCTTATCATGCATCCTATTGATCTGTCTGAACACTGGAATTTATTATTTATTAGATTTCTGTAATAGCTTTCCTCCAAATAGCACAGCATGATATGTAGAAAACGCCAAGGCAACAGCAAGGAAGACCAGAACAATGACAGCACAGTGTGGAAAATGGAGAGGAAGAGTAGAAGCCGAGGGCTTCCCTGGTGGTGCTGTGCTTGAGAGTCCGCCTGCCTATTCAGGGGACATGGGTTCATGCCCTGGTCCGGGAAGATCCCACATGCCGCGGAGCGGCTAGGCCCATGAGCCATGGCCACTGAGCCTGCACATCCAGAGCCTGTGCTCCACAACGGGAGAGGCCACAACAGTGACAGGTCCGTGTACCGCAAAAAAAAAAAAAAAAAAAAAAAAAAAAGAGTAGAAGCTGAAGGCTAAGAAGCAATGTCAAGGGAAAGCCACTCCCCTCACAAGAGTGGCAGCCAGGCTCCTGGGAGTCCCATACCAGACCTGGTCTTAGCCCTGACCCCATCCATCTCCATGTTTGTTTGACAGTCTGGCAGGAAAAATAGTATGAGAAAGCACTTTGAAAAGTTAAAAGCATCCTACAAATGCAAAGTAATATTATTCCATTATCATTAATCAACATTAACATAATTCATCCAAGAGCAGGAAGTGTTTCATATTCATACCAGTGAGGAGGAAAGTTTGGAGTATCTGTCTTCCCCAACTAGACTATACACTCTTCTAAAGCAAGGACCATGCCATATTCATTTTTGCACATGGCATCAAACCCAGCATTGCCATATCGAGAAACGTATTCATTTTGTCAGGAGTCCTCGTGGGTCATTGGCTGTTAAGTGCCCTCTAAATAACTTCCTTTCACTCTAGTCTGAATTTCCATGGGAGATGGCCCTAAGAGAAGGAAACTAGTTTTCTTTTCTCCAATTATACTGATTCCCTGATAAATTCTAAGCCTATATAACCATTTAACTTCTACCATATTTCTGGGAAATCAGGCAAGGGTCAATGTAAGTAAGCATACCTCAGACCTTTCAGCTTTGTTGACTGGCCCCCCCAATGAGCCTAAAGGTGCAGCTGAAATGAGTCCCCACCTCCTCTAACTTACTGAAAATAAGTATCAGAATGCCTGAAGGGATGCACTGGCTCCATGTGCTCTTCTACACCCCTCCCCCAGATACCATCAGTATGACTCTTCCTCACCGTGCCCCAGCCCACTGCACTCAGCTCAGCCCATTCCAGGCCTGGCCAATGGCCCATCCCCTTCAGCACACTCAGGAATTCAACATAAGCTATCTGAAGGCAGGGGGCAGGTTTTACTGCTCTAATGATTCCTAATATGGTATTGGGGACTCTGTTTACTGAACGTTAACTACATCAGGAAACCATCACTATTTTAAAGAAATTATTGACAAGATCAAAATGACTATTTTATGCTGGTCTAATTAACAGTTTTTATGAGATGGCTGACCTTTCTATCTAGAAAATTGTGGCAGAACCTAGATCATGAAAACTCAATACATTACATGGAAAATTGCTTTACATACAAAGCAAGTAAGAAGTTATAAATTTTTAAAATATTCTTGTTATTCAAAGTATTGCACAATTATGTTGAGATTACAATCTTGTTTACAATTCTAAACAAGTTGGGAGGCTTCAACCACATCAAAATCATTTCACCTCTCTAAGCTTCGGTTTATCCATTTATAAACTAGGGATGCTAGAGATAAAGAACATATTTTGAAGGTTTCAATAAGGATTAGAAGGAAGTATAACAAAGATTGGTTCAAGATGGTGGAGTAGAAGGACATGCTCTCACTCCCTCTTGCGACAACACCACAATCACAACTAACTGCTGAATAATCATCTACAGGAAGACACTGGAACTCACCAGAAAAGATAACCCACATCCAAAGACAAAGGAGAAGCTGCAATGAGACGGTAGGAGGGGTGCTATCACAATAAAATCAAATCCATAACTGCTGGGTGGGTGACTCACAAACTGGAGAACACTTATACCACAGAAGTCCACCCACTGGAGTGAAGGTTCTGAGCCACACGTAAGGCTTCCCAACCTGGGGGCCTGGCAACAGGAGGAAGAATTACTAGAGAATCACACTTTGAAGGCTAGTGGGATTTCACTGCAAGACTCTGACAGGACTGGGGAAAACAAAGACTCCACTCTTGGAGGGCACACACAAAGTAGTGTGCGCCTTCGGACCCAGAGGAAGGAGCAGTGACCCCAGAGGAGACTGAACCAGACCTACCTGCAGCTGTTGGAGGGTCTCCTGCGGAGGCTGGTAGTGGCTGCGGCTCACCAAGGGACAAGGACACTGGTAGCAGAAGTTCTGGCAAGTATGCCTTGGCGTGAGCCCTCCCAGAATCTGCCATGAGCCCCACCAAAGAGCCCAGGTAGGCTCCACTGTTGGGTTGCCTCAGGCCAAACGACCAACAAGGAGAGAACACAGCCCCACCCATCCGCAGACAAGCAGATTAAAGTTTTACTGAGCTCTGCCCACCAGAGCAACAGCCAGCTCTGCCCTCCACCAGTCTCTCCCATCAGGAAACTTCCACAAGCCTCTTACATAGCCTCATACAAAGAGGGCAGACAGCAGAAGCAAGAAGAACTACAATCCTTCAGCCTGTGGAACAAAAACCACATTCACAGAAAGATAGACAAGATAGACAAAGAAAGACAGACAAGATGAAAAGGGAGAGGGCTATGAAGGAACAAGATAAAACCCCAGAAAAACAACTAAATGAAATGGAGATAGGCAATCTTCCAGAAAAAGATTTCAGAATAATGATAGTGAAGATGATCCAGAACCTCAGAAAAAGAACAGAGGCAAAGATCGAGAAGATGCAAGAAATGTTTAACAAAGACCTAGAAGAATTAAAGAACAAACAAACAGATGAACAATACAATAACTGAAATGAAAACTACACTAGAAGGAATCAATAGCAGAATAACTGAAGCAGAAGAAAGGATAAGTGACCTGGAAGACAGAATGGTGGAATTCACTGCCATGCAACAGAATAAAGAAAAAAGAATGAAAAGAAATGAAGACAGCCCAAGAGACCTCTGGGACGACATGAAACGCATCAACATTCGCATTACAGGGGTCTTAGAAGGAGAAGAGAGAGAGAAAGGACCAGAGAAAATATTTGAAGAGATTATAGTTGAAAACTTCCTTAACATGGGAAAGGAAATGGCCACCCAAGTCCAGGAAGCACAGAGAGTCCCATACAGGATAAACCCAAGGAGAAACACGCCAAGACACATAGCAATCAAACTGGCAAAAATTATAGGAAAAGAAAAATTATTGAAAGCAGCAAGGGAAAAATGACAAATAACATACAAGGGAACTTCCATAAAGTTAACAGCTGACTTCTCAGCAGAAATTCTACAAGCCAGAAGGGATTGGCATGATATACTTAAAGTGATGAAAGGGAAGAACCTACAACCAAGATTACTCTACACAGCAAGGATCTCATTCAGATTCCGTGGAGAAATCAAAAGCTTTACAGACAAGCAAAAGCTAAGAGAATTCAGCACCACCAAACCAGCTCTACAACAAATGCTAAAGGAACTTCTCTAAGTGGGAAACACAAGAGAAGGAAAGGACCTACAGAAACAAACCCAAAACAATTAAGAAAAGGGTCATAGGAACATACATATCGATAATTACCTTAAACGTGAATGGATTAAATGCTCCAACCAAAAGACACAGGCTTGTTGAATAGATACAAAAACAAGACCCATATATATGCTGTCTACAAGAGAACAACTTCAGACCTAAGGACATATACAGACTGAAAGTGAGGGGATGGAAAAAGATATTCCATGCAAATGGAAATCAAAAGAAAGCTGGAGTAGCAATATTCATATCATATAAAATAGACTTTACAATAAAGATTACAAGAGACAAGGAAGGATACTACATAATGATACAGGGATCAATCCAAGAAGAAGATATAACAATTATAAATATATATGCACCCAACATAGGAGCACCACAATACATAAGGCAACTGTTAACAGCTCTAAAAGAGGAAATTGACAGGAACACAATAATTGTGGGTGAATTTAACACCTCACTTACACCAATGGACAGATCATCCAAAATGAAAATTAATAAGGAAACACAAGCTTTAAATGACATAATAGACCAGATAGATTTAATTGATATTTATAGGACATTCCATCCCAAAACGGCAGATTACACTTTATTCTCAAGTGCACACGGAACATTCTCCAGGATAGATCACATCTTGGGTCACAAATCAAGCCTCAGGAAATTTAAGAAAATTGAAATCATATCAAGCATCTTTTCTGACCACAACACTTTGAGATTAGAAATCAATTACAGGGAAAAAACATAAAAAACACGAACACATGGAGGTTAAACAATACATTACTAAATAACCAAAAGATCACTAAAGAAATCAAAGAGGAAATCAAAAAATACCTAGAGACAAATGACAATGAAAACATGAAGATTCAAAACCTATGGGATGCAGCAAAAGCAGTTCTAAGAGGGAAGTTTATAGCTATACAAGCCTACCTCAAGAAACAAGAAAAATCTCAAATAAACAATCTAACCTTACACCTAAAGGAACTAGAGAAAGAAGAACAAACAAAACCCAAAGTTAGCAGAAGGAAAGAAACCATAAAGATCAGAGCAGAAACAAATGAAATAGAAACAAAGAAAACAATAGCAAAGATCAATAAAACTAAAAGCTGGTTCTTTGAGAAGATAAACAAAATTGATAAACCATTAGCCAGACTCATCAAGAAAAAGAGGGAGAGGACTCAAATCAATAAAATTACAAATGAAAAAGGAGACGTTACAACAGACACTGAAGAAATACAAAGCATCCTAAGAGACTACTACAATCAACTCTATGCCAATAAAATGGACAACCTGGAAGAAATGGATAAATTCTTAGAAAGGTGTAACCTTCCAAGACTGAACCAAGAAGAAATAGAAAATATGAACAGATGAATCACAAGTAACGAAATTGAAACTCTGATTAAAAATCTTCCAACAAACAGAAGTCCAAGACCAGATCACTTCACAGGTGAATTCTATCAAACATTTAGAGAAGAGCTAACACCCATCCTTCTCAAACACTTCCAAAAAATTGCAGAAGAAGGAACACTCCCAAAGTCGTTCTATGAGGCCATCTTCACCCTGATACCAAAACCAGACAAAGATACTACCAAAAGAGAAAATTACAGACCAATATCACTGATGAATACAGATGCAAAACTCCTCAACAAAATACTAGCAAACAGAATCCAACAACACATTAAAAGAATCATACACCATGATCAAGTGGGATTTATCCCAGAGATGCAAGGATTCTCAATATACGCAAATCAATCAATGTGATAAAACATATTAACAAATTGAAGAATAAACACCATATGATCATCTCAATATATGCAGAAAAGCTTTTGACAAAATTCAACACCGATTTATGATAAAAACTCCAGAAAGTGGGCATAGAGGAAACCTACTTCAACATAATGAAGGCCATATATGACAAATCCACAGCAAACATCATTCTCAATGGTGAAAAACTGAAACCATTTCCTCTAAGATCAGGAACAAGACAAGGATGTCCACCATCACCACTATTATTCAACATAGTTTTGGAAGTCCTAGCCATAGCAATCAGAGAAGAAAAAGAAATAAAAGGAATATAAATTGGAAAAGAAGAAGTAAAACTGTCACTGTTTGCAGATGACATGATACTATACATAGAGAAGCCTAAAGATGCCACCAGAAAACTACTAGAGCTAATCAATGAATCTGGTAAACTTGCAGGATACAAACTTAATGCACAGAAATCTCTTGCATTCCTTTACACTAATGAGGTAAAATCTGAAAGAGAAATTAAGGAAACATTCCTATTTACCATTGCAACAAAAAGAATAAAATACCTAGGAATAAACCTACCTAAGGAGACAAAAGACCTGTATGCAGAAAACTATAAGACCCTGAGGAATGAAATTAAAGATTATACCAACAGATGGAGAGATATACCATGTTCTTGGATTGGAAGAATCAATACTGTGAAAATGACTATACTATCCAAAGCAATCTACAGATTCAATGCAATCCCTATCAAATTACCAATGGAATTTTTTATAGAAACAGAACAAAAATCTTAAAATTTGTATGGAGACACAAAAGACCCCGAATAGCCAAAGCAGTCTTGAGGGGAAAAAATGGAGCTGGAGGAATCAGAATTCTTGACTTCAGACTATACTACAAAGCTACAATAATCAAGACAATATGGTACTGGCACAAAAACAGAAATATAGATCAATGGAACAGGATAGAAAGCCCAGAGATAAACCCACATACCTATGGTCAACTAATCTATGACAAAGGAGGTAAGGATATAAAATGGAGAAAAGACAGTCTCTTCAATAAGTGATGCTGGGAAAACTGGACAGCTACGTGTAAAAGAATGGAATTAGAACACTCCCTAACACCATATACAAAAATAAACTCAAAATGGATTTGAGACCTAAATGTAAGACCAGGCACTATAAAACTCTTAGAGGAAAACATAGGAAGAACACTCTTTGAATAAATCACAACAAGATATTTTTTGATCCACCTCCTAGAGTAACGGTAACAAAAACAAAAATAAACAAATGGGACCTAATGAAACTTCAAAGCTTTTGCACAGCAAAGGAAACCATAAACAAGATGAAAAGACAACCCTCAGGATGGGAGAAAATATTTTCAAATGAATCAATGGACAAAGGATTAATCTCCAAAATATATAAACAGGTCATGCAGCTCAATATTAAAAAAATGAACAGCCCAATCCCAAAATGGGCAGAAGACCTAAATAGACATTTCTCCATAGGAGACATACAGATGGCCAAGAAACACATGAAAAGCTGCTCAACATCACTAATTATTAGAGAAATGCAAATCAAAACTACAATGAGGTATCACCTCACACCAGGTAGAATGGGCATCATCAGAAAGTCTACAAACAACAAATGCTGGAGAGGGTGTGGAGAAAAGGGAACCCTCTTGCACTGTTGTTGGGATTGTAAATTGATACAGTCACTATGGAAAACAGTATGGAGGTTCCTTAAAAAAGTAAAAATAGAATTACCATATGATCCAGCAATCCCACTACCGGGCATATACCCAGAGAAAACCATAATTCAAAAAGACACATGCACCCCAATGTTCACTGAAGCACTATTTACAAAAGCCAGGTCATGGAAGCAACCTAAATGCCCATCGACAGATGAATGGATAAAGATGTTGTACATATATACAATGGAATATTACTCGGCCATGAAAAGGAACGAAATTGGGTCATTTGTAGAGACATGGATGCATCTAGAGACTGTCATACAGAGTGAAGTAAGTCAGAAAGAGAAAATCAAATAACATATATTAACACATATATGTGGAACCTAGAAAATGGTACAGATGAACTGGTTTGCAGAGCAGAAATAGAGACACAGATGTGGAGAGCAATCGTATGGACACCAAGGGGGG
The DNA here is from genome assembly GCF_025265405.1 of Mesoplodon densirostris. NCBI lineage: Eukaryota > Metazoa > Chordata > Mammalia > Artiodactyla > Ziphiidae > Mesoplodon > Mesoplodon densirostris. Next base: position 68,119,964 of record NC_082662.1, on the reverse strand, counting down.
AAGCGGCGGGGGGTGGGGGTGGGGGTGGGGGTGGGATGAACTGGGCGATTGGGATTGACATGTATACACTAATATGTATAAAATGGATAAGTAATAAGAAAATAAGTAAACATTTTAAAAAAAATGAAGGGAGTATAACAATATAGTCCCTGATACATAGTAGGGCCTCAAATAGTAGTAATAATTATTTATATTGTAATTCTTTCATATGTCTACTTACTAGTAATAATTACAGCTAATCCTCACACAGCACTTTAGTGACATAGTGCTTCGGGTTAAATTGTGTCCCTCCCCAATTTCATATGTTAAAATTCTAAACCCCAGTAACTAAGAATGTGACTTTATTTGGAGATACGGTCACTGCAGATGTATTAGTTAAGATGAGGTTATATTGGAGTAGGACGGGCCCCTACTCCAATCATACTCAATATAAGTGGTGTTCTTATAAAAAGGGGAAATTTGGATATAGACATGCACATAGGGATAAAATCATGTGAAGATAAAGGCAGAGATCAGGAATGCCAAAGATTGCCACCAGGTCACCCAAAGCCCTCAGAAGGAAGCATGCTACCAACACCTTGATCTAAGACTTCTAGCCTTCGGAATTGTGACACAATAAATTCCGGTTGTTTAAGCCACCCGGTTTGTGGTGTTTCGTTACAACAGCCCTTGAAAACTAAAATAGGTGGGTGTTCTTATGATCCCCATTTTAAAGATGGGGGAACTGAAGCACAGGAGTTTATTATTATATCAAGTGAGAGATACCTATTTACTTATTGTTCTCAGAAAATAACCCTGGCTTTTACAGGCATCCCAGGTAGGTAAGGTACTTACTCACATGTGTGAGTTTGGGTACTAAAAATGTGGGGTGGGTAACAATTTTTCTCTTTTGAACAATGGCTCTGAACAGTTCTTCCTTTTCTCTTGAGAGCCAGATACCATCAGCTGAGGGTCTTGACTCTTGGTGCCCCCTACAGAGAATGCCCATGTCAAGCCCTGATACCTCAGGTTTAAACAGTGGAATCTCTGTGGAGAAGCTGAAGCCCACCCTTCCTGGTTCTGACCAAAGGAGGGCTGTATTTGATGGGGGAAAGGGCAGCTGTTAGCATCTGACTATCTAAGTAGGGCCCTCTGGGGTGCTCTTGTGAAGGAAGCATTTAAATGTAAATTTGATTGATTTGCTCTTGCTTATATTCCTCATCTTCCATGGGCCCTCTGGGAAGAAGAGAAAGAAATCCACTAATTCCTGATAAGTTGATCCTAGAAACCCTGGTTAAAAAGCTGAGACTGTCTATTCAATTTTTCCAAAGCAACAACCTTTCAAAGCAACTACAAAGTGTTTCTCATGGCTGCCTCTGTTAACTACGAAATGTGTTTGAAGACTGAATGTTCTTGGAACTGCTACACAGAGAAACTCAGGTGCAGAGCCTAGTTTATAAAACAGCAGCAGGAGATTCTAGTCAAGAGGGTCAGATGAAGGTATGTAGCATACAAGACTTCGGTCAGAGACAGGCATCTGCTATTCTGCTATGATTTGCATGGATCCGCAAAGCACGTAGCTTCAGATTGCTTCCCACTGGCCTGGAAGAGACTGAAATCTCACTGGGAAAGAGCCAGTAACTTTGGGTAATTCCTCAGCATGATATTAACATGCAAATACCCATTCCTCCAACCCCGCAGCCAAAATTCTCCTGGAGCATTTCCTGGCTAATAGTGAAGCCAAGAATGTGGGATCTCAGATCCTAGACGGGGAAGCAGCAGTTTAATAGGTCCCAGGCCGGCACAGAGGGACTTGGGAGGAAGGGAAGCACAAAAGTACCTGGAGAAAGGTGGAAGGTCAGAGAGCTCTTTCCCCACCCTCAGAGCAAGCCACCAGGAGGCAGTGTGGTGCAGTGAATAAAAGCATATGCTCTGGCACCACAGATGTGGGTTTCAGTCAGAGCTCTCCCACCTAATCATTTTGTGTTCTTGGGTAAATTATTTAACCTACCTCTCAGTCTACATTTTCACATCTATTTAATAAGAACAATAATACCTGATGGCAGTACTTCTTACATTTTAAAAAAATTACCAACCCCCTAAGGAGCCTCTTTAGACATATTATTTAATTGCCCACCTATTAAATTTTAATACACAGATATACTCCACATCTGTTTATATATTGTATGTATATATATACTTTACACATAAACAAAGTAAGATTATTTGTTCCCAAGAATCATTTTTGCCCTTGGTTGAGATCTTGACCTGCTATGGAGTATTTGCATCCTCCCAAAATTCATATGTTGAGTCTCTACTCTGACGGTATTTGGAGATGGGGCCTTTGGGAAATAATTAGGGCATGAGAGTGGAAACCTACTGATGGAATGTATCCTTATAAGAAGAAGAAGAGAGCTAGTCCTTTCCCTCTGTACTCTCCACCATGTGAGGCTACAAGGAAGAAGGTGCTCACCAGATACTGGATCTTGGACTTCTCAGCCTCTGAAAACTGTGAGAACTAAATGTTTATTGTTTAAAACCACCCAGCCTATGGTAATTTGTTGTAACAGCCCAAGCTGACTAAGACTCGTCCCTATTGATTATGCATGCCTTACAGGGTTCTTGTTAAAGAGTAAACGATACACTGTAGACAAAGTTCTTAGTATAATGCTAGCACTAACCCATCAAGCACGGGCACTGCCCATTTAGAACAGATAAATGCTCTAACAGCTGGTCATCCATACCACTGCATAACCTGTGTGGTAGGTTAGACAGTAGGTCATAACTCTTCACTCTCCTGTACAGACATTATACACCCACACCTTGCCTTGACCTCATGGTTGGTGGATGCCCTTCCCCACTCTTCACTTTTGAGTTTGCTTGTGAGCTTGCTTTGGCCAATGGATGTTAGATTACTCTCAACTAAAACTTTCAAGTCTTTTTTATAATATGGCTGCTAATCCGCATCTCATGCATCCTATAACTATGCAGGTGACTTTTTTGTAATTGAAAGCAGGTCTTTATTTATAACTCTCTTAATTTTAATCATATTAGAAAACACCAAATCTAACTAAACAGGACTCTTCCAGCGCTAACACTGTATGAATTGGTTGTTCCAGTATTTATATTATTATTACTGGAAAGGAATTTGAGAGAAAGTGAAGGAACCAGGAGGGATGGGTATAGTACAGCAGCAGAAAACATGAACTGAGCATTTACTATAAAGTAAGCACTATTCCAGTCCATTTAGAGACTTTATTTTTTGATCCTATAACAATCCTATGAGGCAGGCACTCCTCAAGTGCCCGTGTCTCAGGGGTTTGGTGAGGTCAAGTACAGTGTCCAAAATCATACAGTTCCTCAGTGGTAAAACCAGGAATTGCTCTGGCTCCAAAACTCAGGCCCATAGGTTACTGTAGCAGAGAGACTTTCCCTGATCTCATGCTGATAGGTGGCTCATCTGGGTCTATCTCTGCTTGGCTAGTTCCTGTAGACCAGGGGTCCCCAACCCCCAGGCTGCTGCATGTTAGGAACTGCACAGCAGGAGGTGAGCAGCAGGCAAGCAAGCAAAGCTTGATCTGCCGCTCCTCATGGCTCCCCATCGCTCACACTACTGCCTGAACCATCCCCCGACCCCTGCCCATCCGTGGAAAAATTGTCTTCCACAAAACTGGTCCCTGGTGCCAAACAGGTTAGGGACTGATGCTGTAAACCACTCAGGCCTTGCATTAATATCAGGTCAAGAGTTCGTCATTGCTTAACCATAGGTCGTACCTGTTGCTTCTTCCAAGATACAGGTTACCCAAAGGAGGAGGGACAATAGTCACCCAGCACCAGGAAGCAGGGACTTGGTGAGGATAGAGGGTACCAGGGAGTAATTTATTGACTGTTCAACTACAGCCCTACTATCCTGGAAAAGAGGAATCTGAGCAGGACATGTAGAGGGCCTTAGAGAAAGGAGCTCCTCTGGTTGGATGAAATGTACAAAGGACGCTCCTTGGGCAGGGTCAATTGGAAAAAGGGCCCTTTCTCCCAAATGGCCAGGGCATAGGCTTGGTGCCACCTGAGTGGAATGTAGGCTGGGATCCAGAGTCCATTCATGTCCTCTCAGGCAAGGGACTTTGTTCAGATCCAATTTCCCCAAATGTACCCAGTGGCCATGGAGTGAGGTGAATGGACCTCCCTATAGATCATCCAGTACCACTCTCACTACCACTAGATGTTAAACCCTACTGACAACACAGAAATAAGCTCAGAGGCCACCTGCTATGGTCTGAATATGGTTTGGGTTTGTGTCCCCCCAAAATCCATATGTTGAAATCCTAATGCCCAATGTGATAGTATTAGAAGGCAAAGACTTTGAGAGGTAATTAGGTCATAAGAGCAGAGCCCTCGTGAATGGGATTATTGCCTTTACAAAAAAGGCTCCAGAGAGATACCTTGCCCCTTCCACCATGTGAGGACACAGCAAGAAAGCACCAGCTATAAATTAGGAAGATGGCCTCACCAGAATGTGACCATACCTTGATCTTGCACTTCCCATCATCCAGAATTGTGAGAAATAAATTGTTGTTGTTCATAAACCACCCAGTCTGTGTTATTTTGTTACAGCAGCCCTAATGGACTAACATACCACCATATGATGGATAAATACTATCAACTTTGGGAAAGCACACTTCCTTGAACTATATTAGTCATAGATAGTCATAGCTAGTTTCAGTGTTGCTGGTTACTGATGCATCTCTCTATCCACAAATATCGTGTAATAACGCATATATGTGGAATCCAGAAAAATGGTGTAGGTTTATTCAAGTTCATGTGGTTTGTACATAAGAGGGCCAGACTTTGATCTTGGGAAATCTGATACCAGAATCCAGCTCTTTAGCACAACACCGTGTAGTACTTTACAAAGACGCATACTCAGAATTGTTTTATCTATACTGGTCTACACTTCTTTTATCTAATTAAAGCTCCATAATTGCAATTTTTAAATATACTAATAATGGAATGAACACAGATAATGAACTCAGTGCAGAAAGAACCAAATATAATAACAAACTAAGGTGTGATATGGTTACAAACTGTTCTTAGGCCATTGTTCCAACTCTTGACACTAATGTGTACTCCAAATTTGAGGAGAGGTCACTGTTGGAATGTCATTGAATTTTCATTAGAAAAAGAAATAACTTGGCTTTTGTTTCTCAGATCTGTTGTATTGGGTCCTATTATCAGTACAAACAAGAGTATGGAGCTTCTAAGCCAGCTCGTCTATAAGCAAGTATTAGCCCTTTGGTGACCCGCTAAACTCAGATCTCCTATTTCCAAATCTTTTGAGGATAATATTTGAGAAGGTTTTCCTTTATACTTTAACATTAAAAAAAAAGCCATTGGCCGTTGATCTCTGTCACAAAGAAGCCCTCTGCTCCTCCCTACTCAGTGCCATGAAAATGGAGTCCTCCATCAAATAGAAATACTTAACGCATGCCTTGACATTTAGTAATGTGCTTTACTGCTCTGCCATTTCCACACGTGGAAAGGTAACTGGGAGGGCCATGGTGCATCTCTCTCAAGCCAGTCACAACCCCTCCTGAGCTAGGAAATGCTAATGTACCCGAAAAAACAACAGCCACATGGGATCAGCCACCTACGGAGAGTAAAAAGTCCTCCCGGATAGTATCACTCCCTGTCCAACCAGGCCTTGTGGAGATAAGCGAAGACCAACCAAGTGAGAACAAGCACAGGCTATTTATCCAGCGCTTACTACAGCGAGGGAGTCAGCCAGTCACGGTCACTTGTGTTTTTGCAGAGACTCGAAGGCAGGCAGAGGAGTGGGAAAGTTTCCCATGGTGGAAAGAAGGGAAGGCTTCAGGTGTGTCCTGATTGAAGGCCGCTGGCACAGGGAAGCTGGAAACAGGCTAATTAGAAATGGGACATCCTATGTGACTGGTTAGGTGGGCATATTTGGCTTTCTCTGGTTGGTCCTTAACTAGAAGTGGGAAGAAGAATTAGGAAAGCTGTCAGTCATTAATCAAGTCCTGGCCACATGAGGCTGAGTGTTATAAGAAGTTGTTGTTTAGCTTCCTGGATTGTTACTAGAGATAGCATGACTTCCTAGAGTCTCTGGGCTATTTATTGTAGATAAGGTTAGTTTCCTGGGCAGGTTGCTGCAGGCCATGGGTCAAAGTTCTATTTTTATATATGGTCTGGCACACTGTTTGTATATTCGGTCTCTCGGCGCAACATGAAACCTAAGCCGGTGCAGCGAGCATTAGCCTGGTGAGTCTAACTTGAATCTGATAAAGCCTATCTGAATGTAGGGCGACTCCCTTCCCCAAGCTGCTGTATTCTCTGTTCAGATGTCCATAAACATTTATCATCTGAGAATGATCATCAACACACAGGGCTCTCTCTCTGACTGGTGTGAACTTCTCCAGGCAGAAACAGTTACTTATGTTGCTTCATTTCAAACTTACAAACTGATATACAGCAAACAATTTGAATCTAAATTTACTCTCAGCTAAAATAAAAAGGGTTACACATTTTATGTTTTCTTACAATATGAAGCATGTCTCATTTACAGAGATAACGTTTTTCCTGGAAGGAAACCAAGTGGGAGACTGAGGAACAAATAATTAAAAAATAATTTGTAAGACGGGCATAATAGTTCCTCTAGAGTTCTGAGACCCACTTTTTTTTTTTTTTTTTTTTTTTTGGTACGCGGGCCTCTCACTGTTGTGGCCTCTCCCGCTGCAGAGCACAGGCTCCGGACGCGCAGGCCCAGCGGCCATGGCTCACGGGCCCAGCCACTCCGCGGCATGTGGGATCTTCCTGAACCGGGGCACGAACCTGTGTCCCCTGCATCGGCAGGCGGACTCTCAACCACTGCGCCACCAGGGAAGCCCTGAGACCCACTTCTTACAGGGTTTTTAAATGTGCTGCAACAGTTTGACCCAGAGCACAGAGTAGACACAGAAATGTGGTGGATTAAGTCAGACATAAAATAGAGCTGAAATGAATTTGAAAGAGCTTCATGTGCACTGGTTCCAAACTGACCTCTCTTTCTGGGGTTACCAGATCACCTATGAATTAACCTGGTTAATACAAGTGTTTAAGGAAAAGAATTGGATTCATGCCATAAATTTCTCAGGTTAATGCAAGGTGGAGAAGAAAGCTCAACCTTGGTCAGAGAGCTTGTTTTTACAGGAGTCATGATTTGATTCATAGTATTACTGAAACCTCAAGGCTTTGCTTAAAATTTGGCACTCTTGAACTATAATGTTCTTAAAAATTCCTAAGCGGTAGGCAAACCACTATGCCATGGTTTATTTCCAAAATTTCAATAGGAAAATCCATCCTCATCTAGAGCAAATATATTTTGCTATAATATGCATCTTTCTGCCTTGACATCCTAACCTCAATTCTCTTGAGCCCGAAGCATAATTGTAGCTGATTGGTGTTTACCTCCAGAAACACACTTTGTTAACAAAGTAATGAAATTAAATGTTCCACAAATGAGTACTTGCAGGTTTTAGATATTTCCCACTGCCCCGCCCCAAACACAGATTATAGAAACCACATCCCTTACAGAAAAGCTCAGCACAATATTTTCCAAGGTCTTAGTATAGTCCAGCTGCAAATCTCTTACAGCACTTTGGATACATGCTATATGGTCACATGAGAACAAATAATACTAGAAATACGCTCATACTCAATACATGCTGATTATTAATGTAATTGAACTTTTAAAAAGAGTAAGAAGGAAGTTTTGGCATTTTCTTCCCAAAATATTTTTTAAATATAGGTCAGAAATTCACCCAGTCAGTATCAGGATGACAACCTAAATTGCTGCTAAAACACACTCCAGTAAGTGGGATTTTAAACCCTGATATGTGCACAACACAATGATACATTTGTATTTATTCAGAGTAAAAATTCTAGTTTTTTTTAAAATTTTTGTTGGAGTATAGTTGATTTACAATGTTGTGTTAGTTTCAGGTATACAGCAAAGTGAATTGGTTATACATACATATATATCCACTCTTTTTCTTTAGATTCTTTTCCCATATAGAGCATTACGGAGTACTGAGTAGAGTTCCCTGTGCTATACAGCAGGTTCTCATTAGTTATCTGTTTTATATAGAGTAGTGCATATATGTCAATCCCAATCTCCCAATTTATCCCTCCCCCCCCTTACCCCCGGTAACCATAAGTTTGTTTTCTACCTCTGTGACTCTACTTCTGTTAAATTCTAAATATCTGCTACGGCTTTAATTCATTTTGCAGATATTTACTAAGTGCTGTCTCTGTGCTAGGCATCAAGTTGGTGATGAAGATACAAAAATGGGTAAATACATCCCCTGCCCTCAGGACATCACTGTCTACTGATAAATTCAGATGGACAAACAAATAGTTTTTATACTACGTGATAAATGCCACAAGAGAGATTGATCTTGAAGTTCTCAGGCATCCAAGATGAGAAGGCAATGACTTCTTCCAGGAAGGACCTGGGAAGGCTGACATTCAGCCTAGACACCAACACCATACTAGATATTTACAGCCCGAGTCCACTTTGACTGATGAGGGCCACAGCACTCCTGAATGTAGGGGAGGGAGGAGTTCCAGGGTTCAGAAAAAAAAAATAGGGATATGCTTCCTGAATTTTCCTGTCAGTTTGCACAACCAACTGACATTTCCAGTTGCATCTGGTTTTGACTTCATTGTAAACTCAAAATTATTTGGGGGAAACAAAAAACAAACAACAAAAAAAGGAAAAACAAACCTGTATTTCTGCCTGATAAATAAAGATTTCTCTTTTTATCACAAAAGTCAGTTAAACCTAACCCAGGAACTGCAATTATTCTTTGGGGTTTCCGATTGTGGGGATTCTAGTAAAACTCCATTTGCCATCTCTAACAAGATTCTTAATAACTATATTTGTAAGTATTTTTAATTGAATGCAACACTCTAGAAGAAAAAGGAAGTCATTCCAGTCTAGGGTCCCTTGAGAGCAAATAGGCCCCAGCATTAGAGACATGTGTCCCTAGGTTGGCACTAAATGCCAGGCCAAACACTGATCCTGAATGTACTTTAGGAGACAAAACAAAGTGAATTCTCTTTTTCAGAAGAAACACACAATATTAAGTCAAATTTCAATATTTCTCACCCTCCACTATCTGCCAGACAAGAAGAAAACCCAGAGTGTGGTATTTTATACCCGTAGTCTGGGTGCAATTGATTTACTTTCATTAGAATCATTCATCTATCAGGGTTGAAAACATAAATGTCAAAGCAGCCATAATATATCTGCACCAATAAAGTCATCGGTTATGCTTTTATACCAGAGAGAGAGAAGACTTTATTAACCTTCATGAGGATTAAACACAAAAATAACGTTAAAAGAAAACACTTGGGCTTCCCTGGTGGCGCAGTGGTTGAGAGTCCACCTGCCGATGCAGGGGACACGGGTTCGTGCCCCAGTCCGGGAAGATCCCACATGCCGCGGAGCGGCTGGGCCCGTGGGCCATGGCCGCTGAGCCTGCGCGTCTGGAGCCTGTGCTCCGCAACGGGAGAGGCCACAACAGTGAAAGGCCCGCGTACCACAAAAATAAAAGAAAACACTTGGGGGTATTTTGGGTGACTGGTGTGTGTGTGGGTGAGCGGAGTGGGGTAGGATGAAGCAAGTAAGTAATAACTGGGGTCCTAAGATGAGCAGCGAAAGAGAAAGTGGCTCAAAATAAAATAGCTCCTTTCAGAGCTTAAATCTTTGATTCCCATACAACATTCATTGTCCTCTCATCCCAATTTGTCATCATTTTCTCTCCATGGTGTAATTCATAGATGTATGCAACTTATTAGCAAATATTTTCCCCACTTTTCTGCAAGCTATTATCTAAGTAATACTATTTCCTTACAAAATGAGAGGGTATTAACTAGGCTCTCTAAATCCAGTGAAGCAAATGGCAGGTTAGAAACTGCCTCCAGAATAAATAGTGACATAGGCAATGCTACTTTTGGGGGCCTTAAATGTTATTGTTGGTGGGGTACGGGGGGGAAGGTTCTTTTCCTTCTTTAATGGGTCTGTTTTTCCCCTCACGTTTGTAACAGCTCCTTTTCTTACCTCCATCAGTGGCTAATCTCAGGAAAAGGAGCTTCTGATGGACTCATCAGACTAATACTCATCACTTGAAAAGTATAATGTGTTCTTCACAGGGGACCAAGCCTTAAGCTAAAGTAACAAGTTTCTAATTATGAAATTTCTGGCATCCACACACAGGAATGGGGACTGAGGAAGGGTTGTTCTTTGGACAGAAGGCATGAAATTCAATATCAGATTAAATCTCATTTCAGGAAATTTAGAGGCTCTTTAAAGTCTTTGGGAATAGTGGATTTTGATTATATCGAATATACGAAATAAGGAAGGCTTTGTCTCATAGATAAGCAGGTAGGTGCTCAGTTTCTCAGCAGACAAAAATAAAAGAGGGCTTCAGAAGAGCATCACAAGAATCACTGTATTGGCTGCTGCTCAATCCCTGCTCTTGATCCACAAGTCAGGAAGCAGCCATCTGCTTAGGTACTTAGCTGTCCTATAATGCCAGGTTGCCACCCATGCAGTCTGAAATAAACTAAGCTGACCCTCCTGCATTCTCTGCTATCATCAGATGCCCACAATATCAACTAAATTTCCAGGGGACCACAACTCCAGACCAGATCTCTCTTTTCATAAGGGATTCATACACTTTCCAAAGTCACCTGGTGAGAAAACAGTGCATTTTAATACAAGACAAAGGCTATCCTGTCATGCAGAACTTTGTATCAGGCTGATTTAGGGGAAATCTTTCTATCTGCCTTGGCCCTTTGTCCCCTTGGAGATTTACTGAGAAGCTAATAAGCACCAAAATCAATCTCCAGCACCAGAAATCTCTTGTTTCATAAAACTTAGAGGAATCAATTATAACCTGTTTGTGTTGAACAGAGAATCAATATACTATTATTTAACACAGGAGACCAAGATACCTCATCTAGAGGACAGGAAACTTGATGTCCAGCTTACATAAACCATTCACCTGCAAGAAGGCAATGTTGATTCCAGCACTATGGTTCTGTAAGGCAGTCTCAGCTCCATCTAAGTAAAGAAGGGCTTTCCAACCGACCATCTGCCTATTTGTTAAACAAATGTTTAATGAGCATTTACTTTGGGCCAGCACCATCCTCTAGGCTGGGCCCACACAGCTGAACAGAATACATTTCTTGTCCTCAAACTGAGGGGGGGAAATGTGTTAAGTATTATAAGGGAGGCAAAAAAATGAGAGAATAGCATTTTGTTCCTGACAAAGGCAATAAAATCTCTCCAGAGAAGGTGGCCCTGGAATAAAATCTTGAAGGTAAAATAGAAGTTCACCAGACAAAGCCAAGGATGAAGAAAAGGCTTCGCAAGCAGAATGATCAGCAGTGTCAAAGGCAGAAATGTATGGAAGAACAGAGGGGTCAGGAAATGTTGAACAGGTCAATGTGAGGGGAGCATCATATGATGGCTGGAGGTCACATATAAAGTTGGTCAGGTGTGTTTCTTATGAAAGAGTTAGGATATTCGAGAGTGGGTCAAGGATGCCTTTGAGACTTAGACCAAAACTCTGGATCCTCTACTCATAAAAGTTTGCATACGTACTCAGAGAGTTCACCAATTTCTTGACTGCAATTTGTAGACCCAGGTTTAAGAATTCCTAAAGCTAATCTTAAAAAAAATGGTTCTGAAGAACCTAGGGGCAGGACAGGAATAAAGATGCAGATATAGAGAATGGACTTGAGGACACAGGGAAGGGGAAGGGGAAGCTGGGACGAAGTGAGAGAGTGCCATAGACATATATACACTACCAAATGTAAAATAGATAGCTAGTGGGAAGCAGCCACATAGCACAGGGAGATCAGCTTGGTGCTTTGTGACCACCTAGAGGGGTGGGATAGGGAGGGTGGGAGGGAGACGCAAGAGGGAGGAGATATGGGGATATATGTTTATGTATAGCTGATTCACTTTGTTATACAACAGAAACTAACACACCATTGTAAAGCCATTATACTCCAATAAAGATGTTAAAAAAAAAAAAAGAAAGAAAGAATTCCTAAAGCTAGGAGGTTTTAGCCAGAAAGTCTACATAATTAAGTATTTTGAGGCGGGGGGTGAGGGGGAATCATCCTGGCATCAATAAGCAGAACGGGAAGGTGAATTAGTAGAGTCAGGACAACAGAAAAATGTTGAAACATTGCACAAAACCCCACTGAACAGGTTCTTAACTGTACTGGACAATGCAAGATAGTAACATGGATTTTTGTAAGCTCTAGCCTGGATACTTCCAAAACCACATTTCAAATGTTTAATTTTTAACACTTAGAGCTTTCAATGAGGCCAAAAATGGAAAGAAAAAAAAAACAGATGAAAAGAGAATTTCAGAATTCTCTTCTTCAAGAGGGTGGCCACCCAGCAACAGACCAATCATTCCCTTATTCATCACTCACATTACAGAGTCAAAAATGTAAGTTCATTCTTTCAACACAAAGCTCATGCCAAGAGCTGGGTAACCAAATTGCATGGAGTGTGAAACAGCAGAGATATTCCTTGAGTCAAAGTATTTTTATCTTAATAATTCTATACCAATAACCTGTATACTTAAGGGAGAAATCCATCATATGCTATAAGGAACAAGCAGATACAAAGCCTATTCCAAGGATCACATTCAAGTCTGACAAGAAATATGTATCTTACTGTTTTCCTCTTTTGTTTTGAATTGCTGAGCACATGAAATGAAAGGAAAGAGGGAGGGCAAGCAGAAGTAGGGTAACAGGTTCTCGTTGCTGATCTCTTAGTCAAGAGACTAGGACTTGGAATGATGGATGAAAGGTGATCTGAACAACGTACGACAAAATATATTCCAAGGAGCATATGGGGAGAGGGAAGTTACGAAGCCCAGCAACGGTTACAGCCTGGTGAGAGCCACAGTTGGTCCTACGGTATTTTAGGCCCTTGTACAGCCAAGTCCATATTACGGTGGTGGCACAAAACAATAATAGCTTTGTTACAGGGTACATAGTTGGAACTAGAACCTAGACCTTTTGGACTTTTCCCAATTTCAGTGCTCTTTGCACCGTAAAACGTTGAGTTGGTTTCTCGGGAAATTAATCAAATTACACTCCATGACTCTGATCCGTGTGCCTCTACAACTCATCTTCATTAGAGGTTCCAGAATGCAAAGAGTTTCCTGATACTTACATCTCACACTAATCATTCTCTCTTCCCAACAGAAGCAGTCCTGGAATCTTCAGTTTACAAGGGCTTCCCACCTCATCCCCAGGAGGATCCCTATTCCAGGTGCACCAGTCTGCACTAACCAATCCAAAGCCAACCTGGCCACCAGGTGAGAATAAACTGCTAAAAGCTCAGGTTTGTGCCCTAAGGGCAGGGGATCCCCTGGGTGACAAGTGTTATCTTTGGACATATCAGACCACGCACCTGTCAAGACTGGGATGGTGTTCACCAGGCTTCTGCAATATTTTTGAAACTGTAAATGCCCCGATCGGGCACAATTTGAAGTTCTTGCTCTTGTAAATATCTCTGAGAAGAGGAAGACCCCAATAACACCATGGCATGCTCCCAGCTCCAGGCATCTGCATGAGCTACTTCCTTGGTCCAAACCCCCTCTCCCACCACAACAGCTTCACCAGGTTACCTTTCACTGCCCCTTCAGGACCTGGCTTATATCTTACTTCTTCCAGGAGGAAGTCCTTGCCACCTCCCCCCATGTCAGAGTTAGGCCATCCTCTACTATGTGCTCCCATAGTGCTTCCCCCTAAGTTACAATGATCTGATTACTTGTTCATACCTGTCAGTAGATTACAAGACATGTGAAGGCCTGAGTAGTCCCATTACCTGGCATATAGTAGACATTCAAGTATTAATTAAATGCAATGAATGACTCAATTAATCATGCATGAAGATATGAGATAGTTTAAAAATGAACCAAATTGCTAAAATACTTTTAGTCTGTGTAAAACGCATGTATTTAAAGAACAACTGTAAACAATGAGAATTAATTTGTGTAATATGCATACTCTCAACACCTAATTTTTTCTGTCTCTAATGTATGCCCCCAAATATAAAATTAGTATATATAGGCCTTTAAGAAATTACCTATAGTCATACTATGAAGTTTCAGGGCAAAAAGTTGAGAAGTTTTACCCTATCCTCATACTTCTGATGAAATTTACCAGATTATTAAGTGAGCTCTTTGAAATGTGAACCAGGGAACCTTCAAAAAATTAAGAGAAAATTATAACAAAAAGAAATTAATTGGGCAAAAAGTTTCTACTCTAGTAGAGTTTGCCATGATAGGTTTTCAAGCACAATCGTGTTTACAAATAGCAGTAATAAGCCTCTTCTTCATTCACTGATAAGTACCTTCTCTGTAACAACCACCATGAGTCACAGGAATGACTCAGGTCTGGGACAGGCTACATCTCAGGAATCCAGAGCAAGATCTAGAACCACTCCATGGGTCTCTAGAGATCCAATTCTCCAACACCAGCTTGCTTAACACAAGAACTATAACTGAGTTAGAGGAAGCAAAGTCTATGTGTCAAATATGTCATTTCTACCATGGAATTTTATTCAGTTACAGACAGAAAATTGCATGCTATCAAATAATGACATTTCATACATGTCATATGACACGTTTGCCATATCCAACCCTACAGCTGCCTCAGGCCACTCACAACACACACTTAGCAACATAGAGCCAAAGCCCAATCTCCCTTTCACTCTTCAGGGCCCTTGTCACCAGGAAAAGCCCCACGTGACACCTCTAGGGAGGGCTTATTTCTGTGCACAGGGGAAGGCTGCCCTAGAAGACCCACTTGGCCCCCAGCACCTGCTTGGCTACAGAGACAAGCTAGGAGAAAGTACCAGCAGAGGTCTCACATCCTCGAGCCCAGAAATTTGCATTTGTGCCCATTCTGCATTTGTCATAGGGTCACATGGGACCTCAAAAACATTCCGTGAGTTCTCAATACTCCAGCCTTCACTGGGTTTTCTAGGATGATGAGAAGAACAAAGTCCCAAACTTAAGTAAGGGGCTAGGAAATAGCTAGGAAGACAGAAGAAAGGAAGCAGATTTTTCAGTCCTAAAAACAGACAGCTGAAGGCAGAGCAGGATCAGCCATATGCCTTGTGAGCAATTATCATGTTATCCTGTGCCAGGAACCAAACTGCAAATGTGAAATCATTCATCTCATTGAATCATCCCAAGCAGCTTCCATGGCGGGAATTAGTACCTTTGTTTTACAAAGGAGGAACCAAGTCTCAGAAAGTTCAAATCACAAAGCTAGGCTCAATTCCTTTACTTAATTACCAGGTGACCTTGGGCAACATATTATATAAAATCTCAAGGCATAGTTTCCTTAGCTATATAATAGGGACAATAGTATTATCTTCATCATAGGATTGTTGAAAGGATTAAATACAAAGTGCATGCAAATCCCTTGGTGCCTGATATGGTAAGAGACAACTACAAGTAGCAAAAGTAATTGTTATCTATACTAAAAATAATAACAACAACGATAATAGTAGTATGATGACAAATGCAACAATATTACTATGAAGTGGCAGAGCTAGAATTCAAATATAGGTCTTTCTGATTCTAATGCCTTCCGTTTTAATTCTTATATCTGCAATACAGTACTTAGGTAATAAGAATCAAGATGCATGAAGGGATGGAGGGAGGGAAGAGTGAGAGGGAGGGAGAGAGGGAAGAGGAGAAAAGGAGGAAGGAATAAAAGGAGGGGGAAGAGGAAGAAGTGAGGAAAGAAAAAATAAATATTTGATAAATACTGATACGTATGAATATATTATATATATAACTTTTTTCTGCAGCAAATGAAAATTTTTCCAGTTTTTCTTTATCTCAAAGAGGTAATATGCACATGTTGCATTAATTCTTTAGGTCGAGTATGTTTTATAGAACATATGGTTTTCCTCACCACTGTACCTCCAGCCCCAAGCACAAAGTCTGACATGCAGAAGTTCTCAATAACAATAAATATTTGTTGACAGAGTCTCCCCTCAAATGAGATTTTGAAGAGGACAGAGGTATGGCTATTCAAGCCTCCAAGGTCTCTGAACTGGACAGGAGGATGCCTCCTTCTAAAAAGGCGGTACTGCGGCTCTGTCTGAAGACAGCCTCCTGGGCCAGGCCAGGCAGTGAGAACCTGTGCTGAGCTTCGGTCTCCTCAGATTTATGTTTGCAAGAAAAGGTCTTCAAGTTACAAAACAGCTGAGAAGCAGTCACCCTGAATGGCAGGGAGGAGGCACTATTTCTGCTAAGAATGAAAAATTCAGAAGTTCCACTGGATGTAGGAATAAAGATTTTGCTGGATATAAGACAATAATTTAGACTATCTTATCATGAGAGAGATAAAATATTTGATTCACAAAGCTTTTTCAACCTCCTTCTGGACTATGATTAAAAGCAAAATCTCCTTCAAAAAATGAAAGAGATTTAGGATCACAATTTAATTTCCTCTTCTCCTTGAGCAAAACACACAAAAACACAAAACAAAGTAACTGAGGATTTCTTAGAATTCTCAGTCAATAAAGGAAAGTTATTAAAGAAGCAGAGAGAGGTTTACGTTTTTCCACAGGGAGTTAAAGAGTACTATTATGATTTCAAAACTTATATGTTAAAAGACTTCTGAATTGATAGATTTAATCGTGTATGAAATTAAAATGAGGTGTTATCTTAAAAGGCTGAATTTATTTTAGGACAATTCAAGCATTTTAATATATGCTCAAGGCTGACTGTTTATCAGAGCTGGCATTTTTAAAATAACAAGGGATGATGCTAATACTTTTTTCCTAACAAGATTTGTAATTTATGTAGCAGGAACAACTTAATGTGCCGGTGATTTGTCCTCCTGCATCTGTACTTGATGACAAAGCACTGATTTTTACACATCAAAGGAATTAAACCTAGCTTTCCTGTGCATTACTGACCCTTACTGGGCCCAAAGTGGTTCAGAAGAAACAAATTACACTGCAGTAAAGTTTCATATTTCCTTTCCACATTGGATTTCATTCAATGGTTGCCTGAAAGCTGCTAATCAGTAATAAAGTTTTGTCTTTAGAAATGCTGTTCCCATCTGATGTGAGGGAAGAAAAGAGAAACAGTTTGAAAGTGGTCATTCTACCCATATATTACTAAATGTATCCTTCAAAGATATAAGTTAGGTGGCCTCCTTCCAGGAAGTTCATCCAGGCCAGAACAGAAAATGCAAGATACAGTTGGTGAGAGTCCATAGAACTCAATGATCCTGGAGATTTATGCAACAACAAATGTTTCTTGAGCACCTGTGAAAGCCCAGCACTTTTCTGGCATGCGGGCTACATCAGTGCACACTTCACACAAAAGTCCTGGACCATGTGAGGCTTACAGTCTATTAAAGGAATACATACAGAGATATACACCTCTGTGTGTGTGTGTGTGTCTATGTCTGCATGATTTCAGATGCTGATAAAGGAAAATGAAAAAGAAAGGGGGATAAGGAGTAGAAGGAGAGACTGTAATTTCAGCAAAATCCTGGAGGTGAGGGTAAATTATGCAGATATCTGGAGCTATCCAGATATCTGGAGGAAAAGTACTTCAAGAGGAAGAAACAGCAATTACAGAGACCCTGAGATGGAGAAAGTGCCGAGGGTGGAGCGAGTGGGGCTCAAAGAACAGCAATGCGACCGGTATGCCCAGGCAGGGGATGAAAGTGAGAGGGCAGGAGGTGAGTCACGGATGAAAGAAAACTTGCCAGTAGTTGAACCCATCACGGAGCCTGTTTAAATCCCTTTAAATTCACCACAAAATCTGTGAGGTCTCTGTAAATTTCCAGAGCCCGGCAACCCTGCCACCTCCAGAAAGCACTACTGTCGGCAAAGCACTTCCTCATCTATCTCCTGAGGCTTGCACTCAGTGGATCCCTCTCTACCCTCTGAAATGCCGGAGAGAGGAACTGAATCTAGCTTCCTATGACAGACCAAGCAAGCAATGTCCAAGACTGTTTGTTACCTCTTCCAACTGTTCTCCAAGACAAAGGGCTTTGTTCCTTCAAACTTCCCCTCAGAATATTAGAATTGTCAGTCCACTCACTGTCCTGACATCTTCCCCAAAGACACTCCAAGCTTGAGCAGGGCATTCTGAACCACCATCAGGCATTCTTCCATGCAAGTAACATTTACAGACTGTGTAAATATGGAGTGAACAGAACTAGGTAGGACCTCCCTCAGCTAGACCCGTATTTCTCAAACTTGGTTGCACATTAGAAGCGCCTAGGGGTGAGGAAGGTGAAGTTAAAACTCCCAGCGCTAAAGCTGTGTCCCACACCAATTAAATCAGAAACTCTGGCAATGGCCCAGTCATCAGCATTTTTAACTTCCCAGGAGTTCCAATATGTAACTCTGGGCGCCTTATTCCTTTGCTAAAACTAACTTCTGGCAGCCACAGCACATGGTGCATGGGACACTAACTGTTTTTAAGTCCCCAAGTTTGTTTGCACACGGAGGTTAAGCCACATGTTGTCTGTCCACTACCATTGCAATGTTTCTTTAAATCAAGTGTAAATCATCATATTTCTCCTTATGAGCCTTAAAGGATTCGATTTAGCCTATCTTTTCAGTCTATTAAGGTCCCTCTGAATTGTGATTTTTACTCCAGCTTAGGTCATCCACAAATCCAATCACTATATGTTTATTGATGTCAGAGATACAAACTTTGGCTAGGTCAGAGTGAAGACTCTGCCTATAAAATTCTACTAGAGACCTCCTTCCATGCTATGCTCATGCTAGCCTTTCATATCACCATATCTGACACCCACAACAACCTCATGATGTAGATATTATTATGCCCAATCTAAAGAAGAAAAAACAGTTATTCAGAGAAGCGAAATCACTACCTGGGATCACACAGGTTAAGTGAAAGAGCCAAGAACTGAAGGTAGCTCTAAATCTGATTCCAACTCACAAGCTCTTTTCATTAGCTGCTTCTCATGGTTATTTAACTAGTTAGCAACTCACCCAACTGTCTTATTACCCAGCAACCACTGCTTCAAAGACAGCATGAGAACTTTTTATCTTGATGAACTGAAACGAACTGCCTCCACCTATTTCTCTGATAGTGGTTCAACAGATATTTATTGAATACTTTCTATGCTGTAAGCACTGAAATATTGAGAACTCAGCAATGAAGAAAACAGATTTTAAAAATTTCTTCTTTTATGAAGCTTATATTGTTATGCCAGTCACAGAGGAAAATGAAATGAATCTGTCATAACTTAACTGATGAACCCTTGATAGCACCTAATTGTCACAACTTCCTTTTATAAGTACTCAGAAATCATCTTTTTGTGACTTGTTCCAGAACCTTTACCAAAATTTATATTACAACAATCTTAAAAACATCTCATGTGCTTTTAAAAAACACCATAGTGCTGTTAAAAAAGCAAAATTCAACTGAGTAAGTTTTAACATGTTATTGGCTTTAATTAGCAATTCATGAATCAGGCAGCATCCCATCTAGCAGACAGAAAGGAGCTTCAAAGAGCTATAAAAGTCAAGAGATTTTATAGACAGAAGGGGGCAGGACCAGGGAGGTTGCACTGGGCAAAAAGAGCAGATTGGTTCTTGCAAGGTTACTTCCTTTAGGGATAGCAGGGGTTTATCAGGCAGATTACCTAACTAATGCTGATGATTCCTGATTGACTGGTTTAATATTCCATTTCTGGGAGAGGCAAAACTGTAATTAAGTCTCAGTTTGGTGACATCGGGCTTAGCATAAACGACTCCATTTTGGGCCTGTTGTCTTGTTTTTAATTGTGCTTTTAAATATTTGAGAAGTAAGACAATCTGGAAATGTGGTTGCATCACGAAAGGATGAAAATATCGAAGCAAGCTCTCTATACGAGTACTGTCTAATAGAACTTTCAGGATTGATGGAAACATTGTATATCTGTGTTGTCCAATCTGTGCCACTAGCCACATGTGGACATTGCACACTTGCAATGTGGCTAATGTGACTGGGGAAATAAATTGTTAATTTCACTTAATTTTAATTAATTTTTACTTAAATTTAAATGTCACATATGACTAGCAGCTGCCATATTGGGCTATACAGCTCTAGAGGAATCTAGGTTATGAAATGACTACCTCTCAAAGTGAGGAGAGGGACAAAAAATTTATAAACTCACTGTTTATGGCCTTTGGTCATTGCTTTTTCTTGGGTTTCTTTCAATGACATTTAATCCTTTTCTCCCAAAACAATCCTAAGGGGCAAGCAGTCCATTAATGCATTCACAAAAAGTAGGCATTCATTTCAGACCTAAAATAAATTAGTCATCACACATGGAACTCATGTGCTTTGTCTCTGCAAATACATCTCTTTTGTGGGATTCTCACAACTAAGAACGTGTGCCTGAACTGGTGTCTGCCTTCCCCTAGTCAGATGGTGGTAGCCACCAAAGGTAGATGATCTCATTTGCTAGCTTATGTCTAGGGAAGGCAGACTCCTAAACACAACTCAGAGGCAGAATAAATACCTGGCACTCTTCACTTCTCTAAAAGACTGTGTGTTTATTTGTTGTTTTAATGTGCATGTAACTTCACAAGATTTCTGACAAGTGCTCAATAGGCCTCTAAGTTAGCACATCCCTGTGTTTCTACTAGGAATAAGTAGAACAACAACAAAAAATATGGTCTTAATAGGGCAGAAACTGGCATAGGTACATTTGGTTGCAGCGTTCATTGCTTTCAGGTCAAATATTTTTCAGCATAATAATACTGAGAAACAAAACCAAGATGAAACTCTATTGTAATTAATACAAGCTACTGTGACATAACCCCAAAATCAAATTTCAGTGGTTTAAAACATAATAAAGATTTATGTCTTGTTCAAATCACATCACAGTTTCATGTGAGTTGATGGGGGACTCTTTCCATGCAGTGTTTCAGGGACCCAGCATGCTTCCACCTATGGCTCTACTACCCCTGAGCTTTTCCACTGCATCTTCTGAATCCAATCACTGGACAAGGGAGGAGACAAAATGTGGAGGATAATGCAAGAGGATTTCAGAAGTCAGGTTTTGAGGTGTCATATGTTATTCCCACCAAACTCCACTGGCTAGAATTCAACCCCATGGCCCTACCCAACAACAGGGAAGAGTGAGAAGTACAATTTCAGCCATGCGCTCAGGAGGAAAAGGAACAGGGGCTTGATGAACACATAGCATTGTCTTTGCCTATCACTAATTTGGGTTATTTGGGAAATAGTCCAGCCTGAATTAATGAAATTCATTCATTTACTCATTCAGTTATTCATTTCAAGCATAAGCAGTAGATTTAACTATTTACCAAATGTTTTCAGCACAGAAAGGATCAGACTTTACTATCAAAGCCTCAGATGTTTTCCTTCTCCCTTCCTGTGTCTTAGGTCCACCAGTGGCACCCACAGATACTACCTAGCCCAGCAAGTAACTGATCGAATAGTGCAAACAGAAAATTCATGACCAAGAAAGTGGCCCTTATTTCACTAGACTAATGAGCTTCCTTATAACGAACCTGAAACATTTCATGATTAATCCCCAAAGAATGTGCACTTTTTATCATGCACCTGCATTACAAAATGGTCTCAAAAAAAAAAAAAACCCCTCTTCTCATGGAAATCACTTTTCTTCCCAGAAAAAAATCAAATTGTTGAATTTCTTCAATACTGCATGGTAGATGTGAAATAAGTCCTGATGTTTCCTAAATTTTTAAAGGTCCAGGGTGGATAATGAAATCCTCTCCCTCATTACCAAAATTGCCCATTAATACTATATACAAGGATAGCTGGTTTTTTGGGGGGGTTTGGGTTTTTTTGCGGTACGCGGGCCTCCCACTGTTATGGCCTCTCCCATTGCAGAGCACAGGCTCCGGACGCGCAGGCTCAGCGGCCATGGCTCACGGGCCTAGCCGCTCCGTGGCATGTGAGATCTTCCCGGACCGGGGCACGAACCCGTGTCCCCTGCATCAGCAGGCGGACTCTCAACCACTGCGCCACCAGGGAAGCCCCAAGGATAGCTGTTTTTTCCCAAGAAAAATTCCTCTTCATGATCCAGCACTTCTTTAAGTCTGGTGAATTTAAACTCTGAACAGTCAGGAAGTATTTTTCAAATGACCGAAAAAGAGAACCTGCCAAAATAAAGCTCTTGATTAAAAGTCAACATGATTACTGTAAGCACAGGCTGGGGGCCCCAGCCTGCCAAGCCCTTAGAGAATGCAGCTTATGGGACAAATAGAGTCCAGAAAACACCAGTTTAATTTTAACAAAATGAGATTGTCTGGAAGCATTTCGCTATATTTAACATAGGGGAGCAGTGTCCAAAAATGAGGCTTAGATTTTTGGAAATAACAATTAGGACCCCATCTAAGGGGCAAGATCCAAAGCGTAATTATTGCTAAATGGAGTGTTTTTCTGAGGGTGGAAATAAAGTCTTTAACTTGGCTTCATGAGCCCAAATGGACAAAAAAGGTATCTCTGAAATGTTGTTCTTTTAATATCTACTGGATATGTTTAAATGAGAAAGTCTAGCAAGTGTGGGTTGTTATAGAGTGAATTGTGTCCATTCAAAGTTCATATGTTGAAATCCTAACCCCACTGTGACTGTATTTGTAGGTGAGGCATTTAATTAAAATTAAAAGAAGTCATACAGGTGAGACCCTAATCCAATAGGACTGATGTCCTTATAGAGACACCACAAATGCACACACAGAGAAAAGGCTATCTGAGGACACTGGGAGAAGGCAGCCATCTGCAAGTCAAAGAGAGTTCTCACCAGAAACCAACACTGCTGGCATCTTGATCTTAGACTTCCAGCCTCCAGAACTGTGAGAAATAAACTTCTGTTGTTTAATCCACACAGTCTGTGGTATTTTGTTAGGGAACCCTAGCACACTAATACAAGGATGAATACAGAAAGCCTCAGGCCACGTTAGAACAGGTGTCCAGGCGAACAGATAACAAATTCAGTTCCATATAGATAAGGTCCAAGTCACAGATTCAGAACAAAGGGTAACATCAAGAAATGTCTGCTAAATGGAAGCGTACTATCCCTTCAGCATACTAGTCAGAGGAAGGATATTTATGGTTCACATGAGGAAAAAAATGAAAAACCTAAGGTACGTGCAGCTCTCAGATGCAACTACAGTGTGGCAAAGCCTGCCAAGTCACTACATTGTTGACATCTAGAAAATGCAGCCCTGAATCCAAGTGGGGCTGCTCCAGGCATTGATCAAAGTAGGTGGAAAATGGAAGCCAGGTGGTTGAAGGCCCCTGGGGACAAGCTCAGGTGGGGGGCAGCAATTCTCTAAGGAGAGTAGGACTCAGCAGGCAAGGGTGACCAAGGGGCTACACAGGCTGAAATCGGATCTGTAGCTCTTACTGCAAGTCCCCCACTGAGTATACCGAATAACCAATGGAACATAAAAATCATCCTGGGCATGAAAAATGCTAGCACAGGCCAAGTGGTTCTTTACCAACTTTTAAACAATTTGTTTTGGTCCCTAATGACTTCCTTCATCTTGGGAGACTTCAAGATTCCAGGCAAGTAAGCAGATCTTTGCTCCCCACAAGAAACACCACAACCTCTTCTTCCAGCTTCTCCCCTAAAGATACCTTGCTAAGTTAAAGCAGACAGGCTGCCAGCCCACATGACACCCTCATGTGTATTAGGAAAAGGGTCCTCCCTTGGGGATGCAGCCTTGCATCTGGCAAGGGAAGCACAGGCTGGCAGACAGCCCCCATTTGGGCCCTTGGGCTGGCATGCTTGAGCAGGAAGCAATCTGCACCACTATATGAGATGCTCTGATGTAAAAGACAGAGTTTTTGAAGCTCATGAGCCACTGTGCTCACAACAATAAGAAGTCCATTCTTTTATCCCAGCACAAGCTCAATGGCTGCAAGAAGAACTCCAAGTGCAACCGACATAGGGTAGAAACAGCCATCATAATGGGCACAACATCACAAACTTAGCCTCAAGAAAGTGCAACTTAGCAATTTACCAAGTGAACGTTACTGTATCAGCCCAGCAAATTCTAAGACATCTTTGAAAATAGGAGAATAAAATAATAAAAGGCCTGAGAAAGCACCAACATATATGCAAAATGAGCCACTAAACACAAAAGCTTTGAGAAGTACAAAAGATAAATTCATCTCTAAAGATGATGCATGGAAGGTTTCTGGAGACCAAAGAAACTCAACACTAGGACAAGAAGAATGAAAGAAAACACCAAAGAGAGAGATAAAGAGAGAGAGAAGCCCCTTAAAATCCTTATCAGCACTAATTGTCCAGAGAAATGTGGGGGGAGAAAAGCCTATAGAATACAGGCAAACCCACTGGAAGAGAACATTTAACATGAAAATCATTTATGATGTATATTTCTCCAGGTACAGTGTGACTGGAAAATGGTAGAGGCAGATGTTTAAAAAAAGGGAAACCAACAATTACTTCAGAAACCCCATCATCATAACAGAAAGAGAATCCTGTTATGTACAACAGGGCCACTCAGATCCTAATCAAAGACGAAAGTCAGAGACAGGTACAGTGACTCACCCTACCTTTCCCAAGCCCACCCTCAGCCTTTGAGGTCTGACTCAATGGCTTGGCACTAAAAAGTCCCCTAGTGCTTCCCTCAGAAAGTATTAGACTGAAAGCCCTAGGATTTCATCCACAGTGGCAATTCCAATGCTCTGGAAGGCAGAGGCACATGGAGTCTCCATTCTCCTTCCAGTAGGTTGTGACCAACCAGATTCTAATCCTTTCACAGTCTAATTCCCCACCAAACGTTGGGTTGTAATCCTGAGTTTCTGTTGCTCAAGCAGGCATGAAATAATAATGGCTAAATTTGTATGATACCTGCTATAAACTAGAGTTTGCATCCCCACCAAAATTCATATACTGAAATCTTAACCCCCAAAGGTGATGGTATTAGGAGGTGGGGCCTTTGGGAGGTGCCTAAGTCATGAGGGTGGAGCCCCACAAATGGGATTAGTGCCCTTATAAAAGAGGGTCCAGAAAGATTCCTTCCCCTTCCACCATGTGAGGATACAGTGAGAAGTCTGCCATCCAGAAGAGGGCCCTCATCTAACCATACTGGCACCCTGATCTTGGACTTCTAGCCTCCGAAACTGTGAGAAATAAAATTTTGTTGTTTATAAGTTATCCAGTCTGTATGGTATTTTGTTATAGCAAACCAAACAGATTAAGACAATACCTTATCATTTGCAAAACACTTTGATATAGAAAAATCAGTGTCTTAGTGATTGTCAGGACACGCTGTAAGATGCAGCACCATCCCAATAGCCTCCCATATCCCTTGAGCCTAGAGGTGCTCCCTCTAGGGAGCCAAAGTCAGTTCTCAGGAGGACTGGCCCAGAGAAAAGTTCCCAGCAAGTCCTGAGATAGGGTAAGAGCTATGTGGGTGGAGAGTCTTGGGGTCCTAGGTTCCTGTGGTGCCGAAGGGGTGGTGCAGTTTCCAGGCAATCCATCTCCTTGTCCGTTGGGACTCATCACTCCATGGGTGGGAGCAGCTGAAACCAAACACTAAAGTGGGGTCCTCTGAAGCACAGGGACAGGGCTCAGGGCCCAGTTCCTCTTGCCCAGGTCTAAGGACAGTACAGCTTCCTCATGAAGTAGGTTCCAAGGTCATTTTATATGATAGGTACATTGGAGCATCCAAGGAGAAAATTTAACAGCCAGTAAAGAATTTGGACTGTGGAGAATCAACACTGGAGAGGAGATAAATTTAACATCCATCCTTTAGCATCAGTTTGAAATGGGGGCAGGTAACCACCCTTACTGTGTAGTCTCCCAAATGGTGCTAAACACCATAAGTGCAAGGAGCTGAAGGAGCAGACAGCCAGGCACCAGGGAGAGAAGCACAGGCTCTGGAGCAAGACTGCCAGAGTTCAAATCCCACCTTATCACTCTCTGGACAGCTGAGGACTTGGGTTCATAATTTATAAAATGGGGCTAACACCTACCTCACAGAACTATTAGGAGAATTAAATGAGATTAATCGTGTAAGATATTCAGCACAGTGACTCAGATACAAGAAGGAAAAAGCTTGTTGTTGCTAGTTACCACTGAAATGACAGAAAGAGGAACCAGAAGTCAAAAATATTAGATTGACAACCCCCTCTTTTTTTTTTTTTTTTTTGCGGACGCGGGCCTCTCACTGTTGTGGCCTCTCCCGTTGCAGAGGACAGGCTCCGGATGCGCAGGCTCAGCGGCCATGGCTCATGGACCCAGACGCTCCGCGGCATGTGGGATCCTCCCGGACCGGGGCACGAACCCGCGTCCCCTGCATCGGCAGGCGGACTCTCAACCACTGCACCACCAGGGAAGCCCCCCCCGCCGCTCTTAACATGAGGTGGAAACTACTTGAGGCTTCCTTTTTTGGGAGTTCTTAAGAAATGTCAATGACATAAAAATAAAAAACATATTGCTTCCTCAAGGAAAGCAACCATTACCCCATGATATATTGTCTAATGCTGCTAATTTAGGGGAATGAAAAGTACTAAATCTTTCATATAAAGAAAGACAGGTTAACCTGGGCAAGGTGAATGGAGTTGTTTTGTAGGAAGTAACCCTTTAACTGTGAGTTTAGTGGCCCAGTAGAAATACCTTTACTGCTACGATTACTGTTAATAACCATCACCACCTACTGAATACCTTCTAAGTGCCAGTTACTTTGCTAGCTGTGAGAATTAGTGCTACTCCTTATGCATCTCTGAAAGCTACAGATGTATTTAGTTTTGCTCAGAAGTATTGAGTCACCTGTCTAAAGCCCTACAACTGAAGACTGGCAGGGTCAGGATTCAAATCCAGAGATAACTCCAATGACCATACTCCTAGTTCTACCACCCCCACTGTCTTCCACAGCCTAGAGGAAAATTAAAAGCCACCAGCCCTGGGCCTCCCTGGTGGCGCAAGTGGTTGAGAGTCCGCCTGCCGATGCAGGGGATACGGGTTCGTGCCCCGGTCTGGGAGGATCCCATATGCCGCGGAGCGGCTGGGCCCGTGAGCCATGGCCGCTGAGCCTGCGCGTCCGGAGCCTGCGCGTCCGGAGCCTGTGCTCCGCAACGGGGGAGGCCACAACAGTGAGAGGCCCGCATACCGCAAAAAAAAAAAAAAAAAAAAAGCCACCAGCCCTCAGCTATCTCAGGCTGACAACAGATGAAGCATGATTATATTCATGCTAAAAGGTGGTATTTTTTTCTGTGCTGCTCCCCTCACTTGAAAGGACTCCTTCACCAGGGCTTCATAGAACTTTATCATGTAAGACCTCACAGGATTTTCTTATGGTCTCATTTTTCTGTTTCCTGAAATATAAGCTTCTAGGGTCAAAAGACCATGTCTCACATTTCGTTATATTTTCTCAGTAGCTAGAACAAAGCCATAACATGAAAGGAGCTCAAGAAACACTATTTGAATAAATGAATGATGTCCTAAAGAGAGAAACAATGTAAGAACCAAATTGGGGGAATGTAATGGCACTGGTTATGGTGAGAAACATACAGGCAACTTCATTCAATTCCAAGATGGAAAATAATACAGACATTTCCTGTTTGGGGAATCCATGGTCTAATCTCTTAACATCCCTAGTGCTTAATCTGTCAGTCACCACACACAGATTAAGTACTTACTGCCAGGTATTCATTATCAATTCTTTGAAGCATAAAATCAGCAGCATCAGCTAATATAGCTGTGGAAATGCTTTTGGTTTCTTTGGGAGGAAAAAAATATATGTACTTTCAATGTCTCAATCCATTGTAGATTTCCCTCCTCCTTGACAACAGAAAAGTAGTAGCAGCAAGGGTCCCATTCACAAATGCACACTTATTTCCCTCAGAGGATGCCAGATGGGACCAAACAAGATGCTCTTTTGAAAGGGGGCTCAGATATCCAGCTGGCACATCACCAGGATCTCTCTCTCCACCTCTTTATCTACCACTTTTTTGGCCCTGAGGTCAGTCTTCTGCAGGGCATGATGACTTGGGGACCAACCTGTGATTTGGAGAACACTGAGCAGTCAGGGAGGTAGGCGGGGAGGTGTAATAGACTATCCACCATTAAGAAGGCAAAGGGAGACCCTGGACGAGTGAATGTACAACAAGCCCTTTCTTCTAAAGCAGTCATTCTCCACAATGTTGACATGTCAGAGCATTTGAAAGGCATGGAGCTCTTCACTCAGGTAGAACACCACGGAGATGCTGATATACTACACTTACAATAATCGCATAAGTGTTTTTGGCCGATCAGATCCAAGCTGGCCCATCCTTCACTTAGCACACATTTAGTGAGTCGTGATTCTGTGCCAAGCATTGTGCTAGGGGATTCGGAAAATGAAGAAAAGGAAGAGATCTTGCCTGCCCTCAAGGGCCCCACAGCCCCCAAAACAAATGATGGAAGTAACAACAGTAGTGGGAAAAGTACAGAATTGCTAACATTTGCTGAGTGCTCGCCATGTGCCCAACATTGTCCTAAGCGCATTTACATATACCAATTCATCTAAGCCTATGTAAGAGCCCTATGAGGTAAGGTACAATATAATATAAAATTCCAAGGCTATTGGCATTCTGATGGAGTGCTGTGGAAATCCAAAGAAATCTCCAGTGCCACCTCACTCAATTTTCTTAAGAAACTATCAGTAGCAGTTACCAAAGGGCTAAAAGATTATGGCAAAAAAACTTAAATTGAGAAAGTTCTATCAAGTAAATCTCCTCACACTCCATAGAAAAAGACTGCTATTGCCTGATTTTAGCCTTAAAACTCACATCCTGCAATATGGAGTATTCCAAACAGTGCACGTTTGAGAAACATGTTCCTGGATATCCAGGCCAACAACCACTCTCACACACACCCCACCTCCCACCTCCACAGTGGGATAAAAAGGACTCCTTCTACCATCATGGCTCTCCCAGGGAACCCAGCTCCACCCTACTCTCCTCGACAAACAGACAGCAGACTTTGTTTAGAGACCAGATTAAAGGGGCAGTTCTCAATTCTAAATCTTTCACTCTAGAATTTAGAGTAATTCTGGCAGGTAAGATGATCAAGTTTTAATCTATAATGTAGAATAAATGGTGAAAACATATGATGGAAAAAAAGGATTTCCAAGAATTTCTACACTTCGAAAACAATTTCTGTCTGAATCAACATGCTAAATACAAACCATTTTATCATCAAATATTTACTACTTATGTTTTCTTATCACTCCTTGGCTTTTATTCAGTTTTTTTTGTTTTGTTTTTGGTATTCAAACATAGACTTTCTCATACTTTTCCTCAACAGTTTCACATGTAAATCACCCTTTTCTCTCATTTGACTGTATCCTCTGGAGGGTAAGGCCCATCCTCTTGGTTCTAAACCCTCAATGTGTGTCACAATCACCTGGGGAGCCTGTAAAACTTACCAACCCCCCCTCCCTGACCTTAATCCCCAGAGGTTTTATTTAATTGACACTGGGTAGTTTTTTAGAGCTCTCCCTAGCTCTGATCTATTTCTCACATGTGGCTACACACTGAAATCACCTGGGGAGCTTTACAAACTAGTGATGCCTAGGTCCATATCCAGAGACTCTGACTTGACTGATGTGAGTTCTACCTTCGTTGATCTGAGTGCAGCCTCCATTGATCTGAGTGTGTCCTTCATTGACTTGAGTGTTTCATTTATTTATCTGAGTGCTGCCTCCATTGACCTGAGTGAAGCTTTCATTGATCTGAGTTTCACCTGGGTCCCCAAAATTTTCTTAGGTGCTCCAGGTGACTCTACTTTGAAGCTGAGACTGAGAACAACCTTACATTTCTTTGGCACCTATCCTAAGACCAAGCACAGCACTTGCACATGGCTGACAGCCATTAAGTTTTCTTCAATATATAATAACAATTTCGTTTAAAATTTTCTAAACTCTGATTCTACAACTTCCCACAAATTAATCAGAAACAATAAAGTTTAATTATACGTTAAAAGTTACCATACTTGGAACCCTATAAAACTGCAGACCTGATTATCTCAGGAAGTATTTCCTTCCTTGACAGACAATTACTTCACAATTAAGATGAACTGAAAGGGCTTCCCTGGTGGCGCAGTGGTTGAGAGTCCGCCTGCCGATGCAGGGGACACGGGTTCGTGCCCCGATCCCGGAAGATCCCACATGCTGCGGAGCGGCTGGGCCCGCGAACCATGGCCGCGGAGCCTGTGTGTCCGGAGCCTGTGCTCCGCAACGGGAGAGGCCACAGCAGTGAGAGGCCCGCTAAAAAAAAAGATGAACTGAAGAACTTTCAGATCTCCCTATTTAACACCAACAGTCCAAAGGCCACATCAATATACACCTAATAAATCAGTATTTCGAAAATGCAATGGGCTAAGGCCACATATAGATGACTTGCCTACATTTTTTAAAGACTCTAGGCAGATTTTTCACTGAAAACAATTCATCTCGACATCTAAGACTTAACTGATTTCATCAGCATAAAATAGGCAGTCTCTGATTGCAGACACTTCATTCCTGTCATTTAATGTTGTCTAAGTATCACCCCTACTTCCCTTTCCAACAACTCACCAACACATCCATGTGTTCCCACGCAGAGCTTCAACAGAGGCAGGACTGGAAGAGGATGGGGTAGAAGGACTTGCAGTAGAGGTCGGGGCGCTCTTCACCTCCGTCTGAGGCTCAGCTTTCAGAAAACAGAATTTAGGGCTTCACCCATGTATGTATCCCCTCCACAACCTTGCAGAGACCTTACACAAAGGTTTACAATAAATACTTGTGCTGGGGGCTTCCCTGGTGGCACAGTGGTTGAGAGTCCGCCTTCCGATGCAGGAGACACGGGTTCGTGCCCCGGTCCGGGAATATCCTACCTGCCACGGAGCGGCTGGGCCCGTAAGCCATTGCCACTGAGCCTGCGCGTCCGGAGCCTGTGCTCTGCAGCAGGAGACGCCACAACAGTGAGAGGCCCGCGTACCACAAAAATAAATAAATAAATAAATAAATAAATAAATAAATAAATACTTGTGCTGAATTTCTTTAAAGCCTTGGAGTTAATTGTATATGTATGTATATATGTGTGTTATCCTTCTGCTGTAGCCAGAAAATTCCCCCGATTTGCCCTCTGTGCCCTTCACAGTCATCTCTGACATCTAGCCACTTTAGCCAGAAGGAGTGCTGAGTCAGTTAATTACTTTTGCTTTAATGGGGATTCCATTATTTTACCAAGTCAATGCTCCCAGAGCTTTGGATAGTTAAATTTTACTAATGCATTTGCCAGTATATTTTGCACATGCCAAATGCTATGTACATGGGGGATATTAGTAATTATAAACTAGAAATTGCCACTCTGAATCCAAGGACAGATTCATGCCCTATTGCAGGTCTTCCTGTTAGAATCCCAAATGACACTATCTAAGGCACTTCTTTGTTTTTGTTTTTGTTTTTTGCGGTACACGGGCCTCTCACTGTTGTGGCCTCTCCCGTTGCATAGCACAGGCTCCGGACGCGCAGGCTCAGCGGCCATGGCTCACGGGCCTAGCCGCTCCGCAGCATGTGGGATCTTCCCGGGCCGGGGCACGAACCCGTGTCCCCTGCATCGGCAGGCAGACTCTCAACCACTGCACCACCAGGGAAGCCCTCTAAGGCACTTCTTTACCTCCTTCTTGCTGAGGCCCCTGATTCTCCACATCTCACCCCACATTTTACCTTTCTTTTCCCTCTTATTTTTATTTTTAATTAGCAGATCCATTGAAATATATTTTATTCTTTGTAGTCTTCCTTTTTTGAACAGCTATTTTCTCCCTACCACCTACCTCCTAAGCAGAAAAGTTATTATTTTTTCCTACACACAAGAGAACTACAAACAATTATCATCAGTGCCAACTAGCCATATAGACACTTATAAATTCTGTTTCCTTCTCAATGATGAATTCTCTTTCCCTTTCAGATTCTCAGTCTGAAAGGATTTAATAATCTGCGTCTTTTTTTTCCTTTTTTCTTTTTTCTTTTTTGCTCACTGTCACATTTTCAAAGGTCACTCTAGCTGGGGTAGAGTAGGAGAAGCCTGAAAACTCAAGTGTAGATGACATTTTAATGGCACTTTCCATGGCCCTGAGAGCATCTGGGCCTCAAAATATTTGTTTTTATTAATTACAATAGCAAATAACATTGTCTAAGTACTCACTCTATGCCAGCACTGAGCATTTTATGCACATTATTACTTTTTCATCCTAACAACCTTACATATTATTAACCCCATTTTAAAAGGTGCCATCAATTTTCACCTGGACTTCGACATCATCTCCTTTCTCGTCTCCCTACATTCATGTTCTGAACACTGCAGACAATGGTAAAGTGATTTGTCTTGAAACATTAAAGAGATCACATCATTGCCTCCCACTCCACTGTACTTCCTTCTCCTTATGTCTCTCCTTAGGAACATTAATGCTCTCCCACTGCCCTTTGAGTAAAGGACAAAATCCTTATCATGACTCTGTACTGGCCCTACCTGTCCATCCAGTTTCATTTCATGACCTCCATCTCACTGGTTCTCAGTACGACAGCTAAACTGTTCCCAGCATGCTCCAGGCTCCCTCCTCAGAGCCTCTACTCAGTCTCACTCCTCCTTTACCCACTC
This sequence comes from Mesoplodon densirostris, assembly GCF_025265405.1. Classification (NCBI taxonomy): domain Eukaryota; kingdom Metazoa; phylum Chordata; class Mammalia; order Artiodactyla; family Ziphiidae; genus Mesoplodon; species Mesoplodon densirostris. Next base: position 68,087,241 of record NC_082662.1, on the reverse strand, counting down.
ATTCTCTGCCTTTTGCTCAAGAGTCACTCAGTCAGGGAAACCTGACTTGACCTCCCAAAGTTCACATGCCCTTTTGTAGCACCAGGCCCTTCTCTTCCGTACTACTTAGTTAGCACTGTTGGAATTCGACAACTTTGACTAATGCCTGCAAGCTCTAGACTGATGGCCCTCAGAGTGTGGTTCTGGGACCAGTAGCATCAGCATCCCCTGGGAACATGTTAGAAATGAAACTTCGGGGCTCCCACCTGGTAGGCACTAAATCAGAAATCTGGAAGCATAATGCAGTTATCTGTGTTAAACTCTGCAGGTGATTTTGATGCTTGCTAAAATTTTAGATGCAATGTAGACTGTAAGCTACAAGGGGAAATTTTGAATCATCATGGTGTTGTACCATATTTGATGAATGAATGAAGATGAAAAACCTAAGACTCTGAAAGGTTAAATAACTTGTCCAAAATCAAAGATCCAGCAAGTAATAGAATCAAGAATATGACTCTTTATCGCTATGTTTGCCTCAATTTTTTTTCATTCCAAGAAAAACCAAGAAATATTGCTCATTCATATTTACACTGAATAATACTTGGACCAGCCTCTCAAATTCCCCTTTCCCTTATACATTTTTCCGTATACCCTCACTTACATAAACACTGATGACAGGATGTTAACTTATAAATACACAGTAAAATTACTGAGAAGTTTCTAAGAACCTTACTTTGGGATTCTAAAGGCTGTAACCAGGATGAGATGAAGTGAAATTTAAAAAGTCACTATGAGAAAGTTTCTTTAAATGAGCATAACTGAATTTATAAAATAGCAATATGCTACATAAAGACCAATTGATGTCAATAAATAATTTGGAAATTACACAATAATGGAAGCGGATATTCACAACTTTCACCTATCTAAAACATTTATATGTGACATCTAAAATTTCCCAATCTATTATAATTAGAAGTCAATTATCAGTTTTCCTTATACCTTTACACATGCATACTCATGGACACGCACACACACCACACTATTCTAACAACCTAATTAGTAGCTAATCATATTTAGGTAAGCACAACTATTGGTTTTTCATCTCTCATTATAATGATTTCAAATCACAAAACTTTAAAATTTTGTTTTTATAGTAATAAAAATGCATATAAAGTTAAACTCAATCTTACTGTCACCACTTTAAAAAATTTAAGGTAAAACAAGTGAAAGTTTCCTCTTCTGCTGTCAACCTCACCTTCCAGAAGTAATCACTTTTAACTCTTTAGGGGCTATCTATCACAAAATCTTTCTAAACATACCAAGACATATCTATCTCCACATACAAATGCATATGTCTACATACAAATATATGTTTGTATACAGCATATAAACCCACACTTATTCAGTTTTTGGATAATAAAAAAGGAACACAATAGATACGCTGGGATACAATTTGTTTTTGCATTACTGTGTTATGGACAGAGGAACTTTGTAAGGATATTATTATTAATCTTCAAATGTCAAAGATGCAACAGCAGTCTTCTTCCCAATCATTAAAAACACTGGGTGATCAGAGGGCCCCAGTTAGGCTGGGCTCTCAAAGCATGTATTTCAGGGGACAAAGAGGAATAGGACCAGAAAATGAGAAACAAAGTCTCCTGGGAAAAGACTTGGGAACAACCTTTCACTCCAAGGTTACTTTCGGTCACCACAGTACTGCTCCTAACCCCCACTGAGACACTGCACTCTCTTTTCCTTGTCTACACATCAAGCTTTAAAAGGATTGGATTCCTAGACCTGGAAGCAGCCATTGCTTACACACACACACACACACACACACACACACACACACACACACACACACATCCTTCCTTTGTTTTAAGAATCTGGTTTCAAACTTGTGTGTGTGGTATTACATTTCCTATACTCATTGTTATATTTTTCAGAAAATATCAATAACATTTAAACCAAAGACTAGCTCAACTTAAAGCTATCAAACAATATTCACTTCATAAGAGAGCTTGTTTCAGGATATAAACAAAGCATGATAACAAGCATCCAATCAGAAAATAGAAATCTAGGCAATGTAGCCTATTTCATTGCTCCCATGTGCAGGAAACCATGAGCTGGCTTAAGCACACAGGGTGATTTATTAGAAGGATTCAGGGGTCTGTGAGAGACCTCCAAAGGCATAGATGAGCTGGATCTTGGGAACATACTGGAACTGGGGACTGAGATGCTCCAGAGAAACCTGGGAGTTCTTCCTCTCTGTTGCTTGTCTCTGCTCCTCTCCCTTCCTTCTTCCATGTCTGTAGACCTGATTTCTCAATTTCCCTATTTACATGGCAGAAAATGTCCACACCCGAAGACATGCTGGAAATCTGGTAGAACCAATTACAAAGTCCCAGATGCAGGGGCTGATTAGCATAGCTTAGTATTGAAACCCAACTGTGGTCCAATCAGTCACTGCTATAAAGTTGTATATACAAAAATGGTTTCTCCCATAGTCACCATGTGGAGTTGGGCAGGTGGAATTACCAGGAAAGAGGACACTGCACTAAGTTTGGGAGATAACCCGCTAGAAATTTACTACAAATTTTATTTTGCCCAACCACAGTTTTCCATTTGAATACACAAACAAGCTCTCATTTAATCAAGAGTCTTAACTCTCCCAGTGGGATGGCTGTAAATTTCAACTTCCCAACTCCTTCCTGACAAATGGGACACATAAATTAGGAAAACAAAGATTGCCAGACCAGAAAATGTAAAGCTTCTAAGGGTTTTAATTCAAATATGAGCTACCAAGTGCATTCCATGTTATGCAGAAAAAGTTATGAAGCATCTTATTTTAATTAAGAGAGCCGTGAAACTATTGATGAAATTTTTAAGCATGAAATCCAAGTACACAGCACAGAATTTCCTTCAAGTCAAATTAGCATATGGCCACAGGACCCAACTCTGAAATAGTCATGATAAACCACACCCAATTAGAATGCACTGGATCTTAGTTTCATGTAAATAATACATTATACCTTCAAAAGTCAGGTATCTGGAGCACATACCACTCAGGGAAAAAAACTCATACAGTATTGTACAATGCTGATCCTGGAGACTTGGTTATATGGCATCGTAACACTTCAGTGATAGCTACACAATCTCTAAGGTTATTACTTTTTCATCAAAAGTGGCTTTTATAAAAGAGAAACACAGTTCTGCTACTCATCAACTCAAAAGAGATTTTTCTTTACGGAAGCGGCAAGCAACCTCTGGATGGGGAGATGTGTCTACATTACAAAGCCCACTACATGATTTAGCAGTCTGGGCCAGCATCAATCCTGGAGAGGCACAGCATCTGTCTTCCACTCTAGATTTATTGATTCAGAGCTTCCGTTTGGGTTGTATCAGGAGTAAATGTGGCCATCTCCGTAACCGGTCACACCCTTCCATCTCTTGGAGTTTCCAGTCACTGTAGAATGACCCTAATGAACATCTGGCACCACATGAAACTTAAATCCATTGAAGGAAAGACAGGACCTTAAGCCACGGACACAAAGCTAGCTCCTCTTCACAGAACTGAGCTCTTCTAAACTTCCCTGGCACTGCCACATCCTGGTTTTCCTCCTCCGTATCAGCCCCTCTTACTCTTGCCAGGACCTACCCTGAGTGTCCTGCTCTTCACACTCAATGCATTCTCCCTCAGTCTCACCTAGAGTTTCAACTTTCACATAGTTATTGGTTCTGATCCATCTCAGTTCCAGAACCAAAACTCCGCCTACAGATGAAAATCTCCTCTTGGCTCTCACAAGGTACCTCAATTTCGACATATCTAAATCCATGCCCTCCTCTCCTGATCCTCCCAAAGAAATCTGTTCCTCCTCCTGCGCTCCCTTTATCAGGCAATAGCACCACCATCTTTTTTCAGGGACCAAGCAGAATCCTGGCGACAGCCTTGATTCCTCTCTTTCCCTCGCCATTCGTGTCTAATTAGTCACCAAAGCCTGTCAACGCTATCACCTAAATATATCTCAAGTCCATACACTTCTCTCCATCCCTATAGCCACTACCTTAGATCAAATGGCTGGTAGTTTCCACTCAAATTGCCGCAACAATACGTTTCCATGTCTCTGGTCTTATCAACTCCCAACCTTTCTCCACGCCGCTATCACAGTGCTTGGCCAAAGGTATAAATCTGTTCATGTCACTCACCGGAATAAAACCTGGCAACTGCCCTCCACTGCCCTTAAAGACAAACTCTGTAACGGTGGTTCTCAACCAGTGGCAATTTTACCTCCCACCCTCAAGGGACACTTGGCAATGTCTGGAGACATTTTTGGTTGGCACACCTGGCGACGGGGGCGGGGAGGGGGGTGACGTGGGTTGGCAGAGACCAGGGATGTGGCCACACACTCTATAATGCACAGGACAACCCCCAGCCCCGCCCCAACAAAGAATTATCTGGCCCCAAAGGTCAACAGTGCTGAGATTAAGAAACCCAAAAGGCATAGAGAGCTCTGCCTAACCTTCCTACCTTCTGGTGATTTACTACATTCTACACCACCACCACACCCCACCGGACCTAACATCAACAAACCAGCCAAATTAAACTTTTTCTCCAAGACACTGTGATCTCACTCTCCTCTAGGTCTTCCTGCACACTATTTATTCAGCCTGGAATACTATCCGTGTGGTTTTCCTGCTTTCTTTACCTGACTAATTCATAGCCTCCTTCAAGGTTTCGGCTCTGATATCACATACACTGAGAACACGTCCCTGCCCCATGAATTAGGTGCCCCCTCAGCCCAATCAGCTCCCTGTCCTTCCCTGTTTCATAACTGCCTGTTGGCTTATCGGTGACCCACACTGGTCCATGCCTATCTTGCCTTTTGTTTCGTTCTCAGCATCTAGCACAAAGCTTTTCACATGGCTGGCACTTGCATATTTATTAAAAGAATTATGATTTGAAATCAGCATCACTGGTAATCATCAAACTACCAACACTCTTCATTTAGCACATCTTCATCAGCAGCCTTAAAAGCAGCAGCCTTGTCTATACTTCAAAGACCCAAAAGAAAGTAAGCTTTGGCAAGTTCAGAAAAGTGGCAAAGATGCCCTGTGATATTAGTCAAGGTACTTAGAATTGTTGAAAACCATGCTGGTGAGTAAGACTGTTGGCATCAGGTGCATTTTTGGAACCCAGCCATCTGATCTAGCTTTAATAACAATGAGGCATGGCAAAACAGCTTGTTAAAAAAAAGTAAATACTAAATCAGTTAACTGTCCCAGAGGTAAAACCACACACACACACACACACACACACAGAAAATTTCAGTTCTTGGACAAAGTTAAATGAAAAAACCAAATGAAACGGAAGAATAAGTAGACATTACTTTTCATCCAAGGATATCAACTAAAAGGCAATGGCTTGCTGAGTAACCTGGAAAAAAAAAAAGGATGCCAAATGAATTCCTCTGACTCAGAGTTTCAGGGAGCATGCTATCCAGAAGAGCAGACCTCGATCTCAGAAATCCCTAATCAGAAACTCCAGAGGTGGTGACTGGCGATCCGTGTTTTAACGAGCCCTGCATGGCATTCTGCTGCCTACTGAAGTTTGAGAACAGCTTCCTAATTCATCCTATAACTAGGGCCCAACTCCATTTTCACAACAACAGCACTTACGTAGGCCCTACTATGTACCAGACCCCGTTCTAAGCTGTTTATACATTAATTCACACCATAATAATATTACATTCCCATTTTACAGATGAGGAAACAGATGAACAGTATCATTCTGTCCCTGTGAATTACAGAAACTTCTGGTTTTCCTTGAAGAACAACTACCACAGAATCTGAGCTTCTGAGCTTTAGGACTCTTTGCTAAAACCTTTCTCCCTCTTACCAACCTCATTTAAGGGTTGTCCGTGTCATCCATACCACACTTATTTCAGAGTTGTTAATCCTTGAACTTTATTAGGCAATTTAATGATTAGGGCAGAATCCCATCTAGCAACTACAAGGGTACGCCTGCTAATCCTTGAACTTTATACTCAAACCAAGTGCATGCCTGTTCCTGGCTTCCCTTGGGGAACTCATTCCCACAAGACAATTCCTCTAGCCCAGCAGTTCTCAAAGTGTAGTCCACTTGAGGGTGGGAAGGTCCCTGAGACCTCATTAGGGGACTACAAGGGCAAAACTGTTTTTATAATAATACTAAGATGTATTTGCCTTTTTTGCTTTGTTGACATTGCCACCAAAGATACAAAAGCAATGGTAGTAGGTAAAAGTGTTAGTGCCTTAGCATGAATTAAGACAGTGGCACCAAACTGCAATGGTAGTCATTGTGTTCCTCAAGGCCATGCACTTGCGATAAAGTAAATTGTGGTTTCAGTTTAGAGGGTTCTTAATGGACCAGTAAGAATTGTTAATTTTATTAAACCTTGAGTATACTTCCTTTTAATATTCTATGTGATGAAATGGGGAAAATGCATAAAGCACCTCTGTACACGTAAATATAATTGTTGTTACAAGGAAAAGCACTTGTCTAACTGCTTGAGTCACGAGCTCAACTAGTTGCTTTTTTCCTTGAACACAATTTTTATTTGAAAGGAAAACTAACAAAGTATGATTATTTAGACTCGGGCATTTGGCAGATCTTTTCTTGAAAAAATGAAGGAAGTGATCCTACCACTTCAAGAAAAACAACTAACAGTATTTGATGCCAATGATAAAAATTTAGTTTTCAAATGAAAATTAGGATTTTATAAAACTTATATCTACCACCATGAGTTTGACAGCTTCCCAGTTCTTACAGACTTTTCTGATAAGATATTTGAGAGGAGATATTAAGGAATGTAATGCTACTGTGTAATAAAATGTGTCAACATTTGTAAGATCTTCATTAACTCAGTGAACCAATATTTTCAAATGACTGGTGCAAGATGTGACAAAATCATGCATGGGTAAAAAGTCCACTCAAAGTGCAAGCTAGACAATGGATTTTAATGTAACAGTATATGAAAAGTTCATTGATTCAGTTTCAGATTTCACACTGAAACTAACCTTTAAGAAATCACCACTTGGGGCTTCCCTGGTGGCACAGCGGTTGAGAGTCCTCCTGCCGATTCAGGGGACACGGATTCGTGCCCTGGTCTGGGAGCATCCCGCATGCCGCGGAGCGGCTGGGCCCGTGAGCCATGACCGCTGAGCCTGCACGTCCGGAGCCTGTGCTCCGCAACGGGAGAGGCCACAACAGTGGGAGACCCGCGTACCGAAAAAAAAAAAAAAAAAACAAATCACCACTTAGAGTTTTGTTATAGTACCAAAGCAAAATGTCCCTAATTATCAGAAAAGGCTTTTCAAATACTCCTCCCTTTTCCAACTACATATCTGTGTAAAGTTGAATTTTCTTCATCTACTTCAACCAACACAACTTATTGAAACAGACTGAATACAGAAGATATGAGAATCCAGCTGTCTTATATTAAGGCAGACATTAGAGAGATCTACCAAAACTTTTTTGTTTGTTGTTTTTTTTTTTTTTTGCAGTACATGGGCCTCTCCCTGTTGTGGCCTCTCACGTTGCGGAGCACAGGCTCCGGACGCGCAGGCTCAGCAGCCATGGCTCACGGGCCCAGCCGCTCCGCGGCATGTGGGATCTTCCTGGACTGGGGCACGAACCCGTGTCCCCTGCATCGGCAGGTGGACTCTCAACCACTGCGCTACCAGGGAAGCCCTACAAAAACTTTTTTTAATGCTACCATTCTCACTAATTTTTTTGAAAGTATAATTATGTCTCATAAATATATATTATCTGTGCTAACATGTAATGAGTTTATTATTACTTTTAAATGAATTAATAAATAGTTTTAATCTTCCCAGTTTTAGTTGCTAATACCATAAATATCAATAGATGCAACTCACATAAACAAAAGGTTTTTAAGATTCTCAGTGCTTTTTAAGAGAATAACAAGGTCCTAAGACACAAAATTTGGGAAGCACAGCTTTAGTCTATAAAACCCTCTTCTTCCTTGCATATAGTTCCTTAAGATCCTACTCAGTATCTCCGATTACTTCTCTGCCAAAAGTCGTCCCTGGTTTATACCTAACCAACTCTAATCACACCTTTATTCTGTAATCCTTCACTGTATATGTAACATAGTTTAGATCTTTATACCTTTAGAAGCCCAGTTGAGTACACAAGACCTGTGACTTCAACCCAGCTAGTTCACTTACTAGTGTAACCTTGAAAAAGCTCCTTGTTCTCAGCCTCAGTATCTTTATTTATAATGAAGAGATAATCATAGTGCCTACTTCATTAAAGGCTGTATTTGGAGTAGGGAAGTCATTAAAGTTAAGTGAAATCATAAATGTGAGTCCCTGATCTGATGCGATTAGGGTCCTTAGAGGAAGAGACAGCAGAGAACTAGTTCTTTCTCTGTCATGTGAGGATGACAGTGAGAAGGTGGCTGTCTGCAAGCCAGAACGAGAGTTCTAACTAGAAACCAAATCAGCCAGACCTTATCTTGAACTTCTAACCTCCAAAATGGTGAGAAGATAAATTTCTGTTGTTTAAGCTACCTAACCTATGGTATATTGTTATGGCAGCCCGAGCAGACTAAAATAAAGGATTAATCATATAAGAAGGGTAAAGCACTTAGCACAGTTTCTGGTATATGGTAAACACAATAAATATTTTCTGCTATTACTATTATTATTAATTCGATGAATATTTATTTAGTATATACTCCAATTTCCAAGTCTCCTGCCATCATGGAGCTTATAGCCTGGGGGCGGTGGTGGAAGGTGGGAGAAGGGGGGAGACCAAGTTTGAACAAATAATTATTCAAAACACATATAGCTATAGTTATGTTAAATGTTGTGGAGGAAGTCAAGGATGTTAAGCAAAGATATAAAAGAGACACCTAATGTAGATTGGAAGGGAAGTAGACATTTAGGAAGTCATCTTTTAGAAAATGACATTTATGATTTCACCAAAGGATGAAGAGAAGTCTTCCAAGTCTAGACCCCTAAAGAGAAGAGGCCTTTGTGGACCTTGCACAGCATGGGAGAATCTCGTTTGATTATTAGATATTTTTTTCTATCTAATTTAAGCTACATTCAGTAGCACAAAGGCTTCTTTCTAGATTTTTTTATGCCCCTTCTAAACTTAATGTTTATTCTGGCTTTATATTAATATCCTAAGCTTACCGTTTGTTGAGAATTACTGGTAGAAGTAGAATAATCTTCCAGGGAAATTGAAAAATGACCTTTACAGGCAAAAAAACAGGAGATGAAAGGATCAATAAACAAAAGTCCCCAGTTTCTCAATTCACCTGACTAATGTTACAATCAGAAAGAATTTAATTCATAAGGTCAGACTCTTCAGAGAAGTAAAGACCAGTAAGGTGAAAACAAGGACACATGGGAGTCTTATGAAAGGAGATTCCAGTCTCCCTGTTAAGTGATTTTTCCTGATCAAAGAGCAAAAGCAGTGAAAAGATTTGAAAAATGATCCACAGTGCTGAGAAGTACATAGCGGCGAATATTCCAGTTAAGGCAGTCTATTTTAACCACCTGGACTCAGAAACAAAACATCCTCTTACCAAAACACAGGCCCCAGCAACAAGCAGCCAACAGAAGGATGAAAAGCAGCTATGACTTCCTGTTGGCAGAGACAATGCAAAGGAACTCTGACGCCATGTCAAGATAATAAAATATTAAAGTGTGTCTCAATTTAACTTTTCCTTCAGCATTCCCACAGATGTTCTGTGAGAGCAGGACTCTTCAAAAATTCTTTTTCCAGCTCAAGTAGAGTGCTGGGTCTTGAGAAATCAGGAACTGTAAATAGTCTAGTGGAAGGAACTTCTGGTGGGAGCCAGCAGATCCTGGTACCAATCTCAGTTTGTGACTATGGGAAAATTTCGTCATAAGATTCTCCACCTCTCACGAGGATAATGGCCTTTGAGGAAAATTAGTTCACACGTAAAGATACTCTGATTTTTTAGAAATAAGCGATATTAATATAGTCAATACAATCCCACATTTTAGACCAGCATTACATGAGTTTAAGAACACACACAGTCCCCGACTTAGAATGGCTGGACTTAGTGATTTTTTGATTTTACAGGAGTGTGAAAGGGATACACATTCAGTAGAAACTGTGCTTTAAATCACGAATTTTGATCTTTTTCTGTGTTAGTGATAGGCAGTACGATATTCTTTTGTGATGTTGGGTGGCAGCGGCAGCTTTCACTCAGCCATGCAATCACGAGGGTAAGCAACGGATATTCAACACTTTGTTATAAAATAGGCTTTGTGTGACATGATTTTGCCCAACTGTGGGCTAATGTAAGTGTTCTGTGCACGTGTCAGGCAGGCTGCGCTAATGTAAGATAGACTAATGTTCAGTAGGTTAGGTATATTAAATGCATTTTTTTTTTTTTTTTTTTTTTGGCTGTACACGGGCCTCTCACTGTTGTGGCCTCTCCCATTGCGGAGCACAGGCTCCGGACACGCAGGCTCCGCGGCCATGGCTCACGGGCCCAGCCTCTCCGTGGCATGTGGGATCCTCCCGGACCGGGGCACGAACCTGTGTCCCCTGCATCGGCAGGCGGACTCTCAACCACTGCACCACCAGGGAAGCCCTAAATGCATTTTTGACATGGTTATTTACAACTTGGATTTATGGGGACCACACCTATCCTAAGTTGAGGAAGATCTGTATGATGTTTACCATTAGAATTTAGTATATTTAGATCTAGGGTAACTCTTCCATTATATAGATCTAGAAGGTGTTTTGAACTGTCAAAGAGAGCTGGCCAAAGCAAGCTGTTACCTCCTTAATCTTATCTACTGTTTTTCCCCCCAACAGTGGGTTTTTCCAAGGGTCCCTGGGACTTTCCTTAAGTCCCATGACCAGGCCTGCCCTTTAACTCTCGGAAAATGACCTCATCTCCACTGTTAGCGAAAGCAAGTCATCATTCTTTACTATTCTCAACTTCCCAACTTCCCTAATTCTTCCTCAACATACAAGCTAATGTATATGCACCTCCACCCTTTCCTCTCTCCCTCCCATCTCAAAAGAACAAGTGTCACTCACCCAGGCCAACCTAATCTCCCACCTGTACCTGCACCTCTGTTCCTCCAGCTCCCCCAAGAACCTCAGCCACTTCTCTCCTTTCTCTGAAACCTCACATTCCTAGACGTCTCCTTTTCTACAGGGACATACATACTCGAGGTTTGTCCAAATTTTTTAAAAAATGCCGTGAGCCTATGCTCCAGTTTAGCTAGGGCCCCCTCCACATCTACTCTGCATTCTGCACAACCAAGCTTCCTGAAATAGTAGTCCATACCAGTGGTTCTCAAACTTTAATGTGCAATCAACTGAGGAGCATGGTGAAATGCAGATTCTGATTCAGTAATACTGGGGAAGCACCAGAGATTCTAAATTTCTAACAAGTTCCCAGGTGATGCTGACGCTGCTACTCTGCAGGCCACACTTTGAAAAGTAAGTTTCTACACTCTAGTTTCTGCTACTAGAAACCAACATTCTTTTTTTTTTTTTTTTTTTTTTTTTGCGGTACGCGGGCCTCTCACTGTTGTGGCCTCTCCCGTTGCGGAGCACAGGCTCCGGACGCACAGGCTCGGCGGCCATGGCTCACAGGCCCAGCCGCTCCGCGGCATGTGGGATCTTCCCGGACCGGGGCACGAACCCGTGTCCCCTGCATCGGCAGGCGGACTCTCAACCACTGCGCCACCAGGGAAGCCCCAACATTCATTTTTGAATGGGATTCTGGGGATGCAAAACTGCCTGATTCTATTCCCTTATGTCCTTTGAGTAAGAGCACCTTGCTCCTGGGGGCCTCAAATAAATATAGCACACCCTTATTTATCATATATTTATGTATATGTATATATATGTGTGTGTGTATATACATATACATCCATAAGAACAATGGCAAATAGTATATTGGTGCCAGGGTTTGGACTGGATGACTAACAAGCTTTATCTCAAGAAAAGGGGACCTCTGTGTATAAGCAAATATGCTGAATAGCAAAGAAAGTTTTCTGACAAATGACGGAAGCTTTATTTTACAAATCTGATCAACAAGGGCAGTTAAATGCCTGAAACCCTTGTAAACCAAAGGCATGAACCACTTCTGCTCATCTAGCTGAAATTTTTTTTTTTTTTTTTTTTTTTTTTTGCGGTACGCGGGCCTCTCACTGTTGTGGCCTCTCCCGTTGCAGAGCACAGGCTCCGGATGTGCAGGCTCAGCGGCCATGGCTCACGGGCCCAGCCGCTCCGCGGCATGTGTGATCTTCCCGGACCGGGGCACGAACCCGTGTCCCCTGCATCGGCAGGCGGACTCTCAACCACTGCGCCACCAGGGAAGCCCTAGCTGAAATTTTTAAGAAATTACCTCACCAAATAATTTTATTTGTACTTATTTGTGTGTGTTGGGGGATATGCTGTTTTGTTTGCTTTACTTGGTTTTATGCTTTGATATAATATAAGCTAAATCCCTCCAACAGCTGGGCATATGTCCCAAAGCTTACAAGAAAAGAAAGAGCAACCATTTCAAAGCAGCATGAAGTGACTAGGCTGAAAGCATCTTTTACTGTGTATTTTTCTCTAAGGCAAGAGCATTCTTCCCCAACTGGCTATGCCTCAATAGGGATTGCCTTTCCCTGGAGAAAGGTGCTACTGTGTACTCTTCTAACAACTTTGTGCTGCTTTGCAAAAATCCTTCCTTCCTGTCTCTGATCCTGACTCTCACTATACGCTACCCTCCGATCTATTAGTGCAGACACAGATAATACAGTCCTTGGGTCCTATCCCTATCACAGAACAGTCATGGACAAACAAGCATAAATTACTATATGGGAGAAATGTCATGAGTAACTACAATACTTTTGTTGCATTAATTACCAATTAGACACAATGAGTTGTCTTAAAGCAAGGATTGTTAAGCTCTACCCCAAAGTCAGAAGGTTCTCATAAGGAAAAGAGCATCATCAGATAAACCTTCCTTTACCTGCCACAATGGAGCTCTCAGAATTCACATTCTATGATCCAAGGACTTAGAAACTCATGCCTCCAGCCAGGCTCGGGGTCAGGTTCTCACAATGCCAGCCCCCGCTTGACAGCCCTCCAGGGTCCCTTCAAGCCTCCAAGATGATGCTCCAACTCCTTAGCCTGGACCAGAAGACCCTTCACCAGCTGTAGCTGGGCCCTGCCCTCCACCTGTCTCTGCCTTTTCACTCTCCACTTGCGCTACTTATACTTCCCCCAAGAGCCTTTCTCTCTCCAATTCCACGTGGGGTGAGGGGACAAATCTAATTGCAAATTAAGCTGGCATTTCCATTTAAAATTAGGGAATTTCAAACGCTAGGCTATTTTCTGTTGTTGTTGGATTTACTCTTTGCAGGCTTTTGATCTCTGAGTAGTCATTCTATTCACTGTTCATCATAAGGTGTATTCATCTCAGATTTTAAAATTTTAAATTCACTAATCACAAAGTGAATCTGAATCCATCCACATTTCACTCCACTGTCTACTGACCTGTAGGCTCCAGCCCAGAACAAAAAGGGGACACCAAGAAGCCCATGGTGACTGCATACAGAAATGGATACAAAACAGCCAGAGAGGTCCTATGCACCCATGGCTGGTCTCTAGGTTTCTGGAAGTTGTAGACTTAGCACAGGGGTGGTGGTGACAAACAAAGGCAAAAAAGTACAAGTTGCTTTGCTGTAAGAAAATAATTTAAGAACTTACCTGTATGAAGATGGGCACACGAAGTGTATTCTTCCAGTAGAAGAACAAATTCTCCCATCATATCGTACACCCTGGCAAAGCCAGGATCCCTTAAGGAAACTCCCTTTCCCATTCTCCTTTGGGAAGAGGGGGGCAGAGGGTTACACCCTCTTAGCCCCATCCAACTCTTCTGGAGAGGTTGGCTCTGGACTGCTGCCTACCAGAAGCTAGTACCTGGTAAGAACCCCAGGCAGTTCCAAGTGCTTAAAAGACTAGGTAAATGAAAGATCAATTTCCCACATATAACAATCCCTTAGCAGACTTCACAATTCTAACCCTACATGAACTAATTCCTTCCAAATCCCAAAAGCACAGTAATAACCACTTTTGCTCTTACCTACAAAACACATACAGATTATTTCTGACTCTACTAGTATCCACTCATAGGCTGTTAATTACTGCTCATTTCTTTGAAGACAGATCAGATCCCAATTTCCAAATTCTCCAAGAGCTAAGTCTCAGAGCAATTTTAAGAAAAAAAAACTCCTAAGGTGTAGATCTCTGTATGAAAAGCTCAGAGAATGCAGGGAAGCATGAAGGCTCAAGGCAACCCCCAGGATGGACCCAGTGAATGGAAGTTAGCTGCTGTAGACATGCAGACACTGCCACGAGTGGGTCTCTGTAAACACAGTGCTGTTCACTGCTGTTTTCTATAAGGGGAGGTGATTTTGTGTGTGTGTGTGTGTGTGTGTGTGTGTGTGCATGTGTGTGTGTTTAGGGTAGGGAAACTGAAGAGTCAGGAGAGAGGTTTCAATCAACACGGCTCAAATGCCTAAGCAATGGGTCTCCATGCTGACATCCTATGGCACTGTGTGGCTACCCCCTGCCTTCCAGCAGGATTACAAAGTAAGTACATACTTCTTTGCCTTTCGTAGTAACAAATTCAGTGGTTTATACAATGTCCAAGGATATTTTTTAGTCGACAGTAGCATAATTTACAAAACGTGATGTCTAGATCCAAGAATTAATTTATCTGGAAGTTGCAAATTTATTGAACCTATCCAGTCAGTTAATTGGAATATACATACATACTGAGAGTAAAATATACATATATATCATAGCCTAACCTTTCCTTTATTCCTGGGCCTCACAATAGAATATCAAGTAAGCAATTATAGAACTGCAGGATGTAAAACAACCAGGGTATTTGGCTGAAGAAGCTGTGACTCTGAAGTGTGATACTTTCATCTATTGTGTGTCATTATGAAGGCAGTAATTTGTTTCAGTGCCATTTAGAATGCACGGCTACTCTGTAGAGAAGCATCCAAAACATTAAGAAGAACATCAGAAGGAAAACTGTAATTTCTTAGGAATTGGTGCCAGAACTAAAACTTTAACAATAGCAGGAGGTTAAAATGGCACATTTTGAGTTTAAAAAAAAACTCAGGCTTGAGGAAGTGGGAGGGAAGAGATGGAGAGAAGGGATGGATATGCAGTTTCCTTGGAAACTAAACGTGATATTATTGCAGCAATAAGCCTCAAGAATCATTGTTTACAGGGTGAAAATACTGCTCATCTGCTTAAAACTGGACAAGGGTAATTTAGAACCTAAATAATTGTGATCTCTACGAGAATCCTCAGGGAACTCTAAAGACTGCTGTGGAGTGGAGGTACTGTGTACCAGCTCATAAATCTACAGAGGAACACAAGAAAGGCCCCCAATAAGTCTGCAGAAAGTAGACAATGGCGGCAATGAGTTACAGGTACAATTTTCAGGGCACTGATATAAATAGGCACCACAGGGCAACTTGCTCTCCAGCTCTCCTTGATCCTTTCTCATGGCCTTGGGAATGTATCACAGTCCCAGACAAGCAGGTTTGCAGGGAGACTGAGCTTCATTCCTCGTCCCCACTCAACCCCCGCCTTGCTCTCTGAGCCTGGACACCCACTAACCTCACCGGGCCTCATCTGGGAAAACAGAGAAAACATCACTGTATTCTCAGGGTTACTTTGCAAATTAAATGAGGGAAGAAATGTCCAGAACATTGCCAGGCACATAGCAGGGGGCTCATACATGTTAAAGATCTTTATCTTCCCAATGGTCAATGGGTTTATTTTGACCTGTTTGCAGGTCATGTGGACAATGTCATGTGAACAAAGAAGTAGATTTCACCTGAGAATCCACGGCAGGTCTTTACAGAGAAACTCATTGGGTATGGCATCTGGTCAAGTCAGAGTTGGGGTATGTGGGTCTTTTCTGCCATTCAGACTTCTCTGCCATTAAGAATCAATCCTGCTGATGACACAGTGATGGTGGGTGGCAGAGGAGCATGTGTGAGCAAGGAGCCGAGTTGAATTCGGATTGTCTGAGTATAAGAGTATTCCTCCATGAGGACAGAGCCTGTGCCTGGTCTGTCCACCTTTATGTCCCTAATGGCAAAGCAATACCTAGAACATAGTATGTGCTCCATAAAGCATTTGTGGGATGAATTATAAGGGCAGCAGAGTGTTCCAGGTGCTCGTGGGCAAAGCTATCTAGGGATCAGGAGCCAGGAGTAGGGTTCAGAGTGAGAGCACAAATGAAAACCCCAGACAAGGCAAAAAATGCTTCCCTCCATGACACATGCATACATGCATTTGAGTGCCTGCTATGTCCCAGGCACTGATTTAAGTGCTTTGGAATGAAACAAAGAAAAGGCCTCTCTTCCTGGAGCTTACATTCTAGTGCTACTCAGTTATGTTACAGTAAAATGATTTACGTGTCAGTCTCCCTCCACTCATTTGTGAGCCTTCCCATGCAAGGCCCATGTCTTGGTCATCTCTGATTCTGCAGCACTGGCTACAGTCCCTGCGGGCCCACAGGAAGGGCGAAGGAGGTATTTTTTGAACTGAACACAAAGTCAGGCATTAAGAGAAGCAGAAGCGGGCTTCCGTGGTGGCGCAGTGGTTGAGAGTCCGCCTGCCGATGCAGGGGACACAGGTTCGTGCCCCAGTCCAGGAGGATCCCACATGCCGCGGAGCGTCTGGGTCCATGAGCCATGGCCGCTGAGCCTGCGCATCCGGAGCCTGTGCTCCACAACAGGAGAGGCCACAACAGTGAGAGGCCCGCGTACCACAAAAAAAAAAAAAAAAGAGAGAGAGAAGCAGAAGCAGAGAACAACATTGGCTTGGGTTAGGAAGCACTGCAGTCCTAGATTTACATCTCAGCTCTACCAATGACTAGCCTGGTGACTGTCTGCTAGTGACTTACCTCCCTGATCCTGTTTCCCCATCTGTAAAGTGGAGATAGTGGGTCGTCCGTAGCTCACGGGGTTGTGATGAGGGTTAAAAGATGTGCTGCTTTAAAGCAATCAGTGCAGAGGAGAGCCCTTGGTGGTCAGGAAATGGTCCCTGCTGCTCTCAGGTCATGATCAGGATCATTACCGTTATTATTCCTCAACAGGGACAGGAGCACGGCTGTGCTCAGCTGAAGAGTGTGAGAAGAAAACTGGAGCAAATCCTCACCTGCAAACCTTTTAACTCACAATAAGACAGCTGGATACATAAGCACTCTCCCCCACTTACAACCATGTCTAAAGGAGACCCCCCAACCAGGCCAACACAACCCATTTTGGGTGACAAAGCATCCTCTGATCAGCCACAGCGCACAATGACCTCCCTAGAGTGAGCCCTTATTTCCAGCCCAACTCCAAATAGCATCAGTTCCCGCTGATGGGTTCTCATTAGTTGGTTTGCTCCCAGTGACCTTTCTCAAAGGGTCAACGGTCAACTTTGTATTTCTAGTTTTTGTCCTGGGTAAATCTGGAAAAGCTAGAACTTTCTGAGCTTTGTGACTTGGATAAGCTAGCTTATCTATAATGAAGCAGAAACAGTTTTCGCAGAGAAATACTCCTGTGGAGATGCATTTTGCTCACATAAGGGATGATCATATAACACAGTTAATGACTGGAAATGAGCTAAAGGCAGAAAATTATGAAAGATTATAAAAATAGTTATTAAAATGGGTTACTTGGATGGGCTCAGAGTGAAGAGGGAGAGGAGAAATGGGAAGAGAAACAAGAGAGACTAAACACTAAACAATATCCATAGTTATAATTTTATATGGATGCATACACTGAACCATGTATTGATGTATACGTAGTATATGACAATGCCCCGAGGTTTCAGCAGCATATATAACATAGTCAATAACATATATATGTACATATAAACATTCCTTGTCTCCATCCTTTCAATACATATATATAACATATATTCAATAATATATATGAAGTATATATGAACATATAGTTATTACTTGTCTCTACCCACCCCCTAAAAATGCCATTTCTGAAATTTATTACAAAAGTCAGCTACAGCAGCAACAACAAAAAGGACAATAAGACTTGAAGTTTTGTGCTGACCTTTTTTTTTAGGTAAAGAATAATGTAATAATATATCAATAAATAAATGAACTGGAGAAATAAGCTTACAATAAATCATACAAAATGTTCTCCAGACAAGTCTAAAATAGTAGAGCTAAACCAGTGTACAGAAACGTCTCCCAAATTCTCATTATATTACCACAAGACTGACAGTAACTACTACTTCATTGTCATTCTTTTCTATTCTTCTCCATAATCATATATTGAACAAAGCCCCAAACAGATAGCATTAGAACTGCGTTACACATGCCAGCATCTGCAAACCCTGTAATATTCCTTACGTCTAGCCTTAGACACCAATACCGTAAATATAGACTCCATTTCTCAAACGATGATTTAGCTCATAGGAAAATAAGTGGCAAGTCAAAATTCAAATGACTTAAGTTGTTTTAGGTAATTCATAGGTTGTAAAAAGTAATGAGAAGTAAAAAAAAAAAATTATGAGGGTATTACAACTCTCCCATTAAAATGAAAATCTATGTTATAACTTTATGCTCTTCAAATACCATACCAGACTAAAGCATCAAGCAATATATAGTGTTCTGTTCCTAAAAAATTACTTTGTTTATGTGGAGTGATACCCTTACTTGTTAATTTTAAGAAATACTTGTCCAGCCTTCTTTTTAAACCAGAATCATCCCCAATGTTTAAAAATAAACATGACCATCAAAGTTTATTTTTAATCAGCAATTCATTTGAATAATTAAAGTGAGAATCATTGCTAAAAAGGCCAGAGGACATTATACATACACATACACACACACAAACACACACACGCACACTTCAAGTGCAACAGTGTAAACTGAAAGCAGATAGCTAATCACATCTCTAAAAAGAAAAGAAACTCCTATGAAATCATCATTATGAAGCTTTATGAATAGCACTAAAGGATTTAGCACATTTATGAGCAATGATCTGCAACAAGACTCAATCAGCCAGATACTAGTTTCATGCTACAGAGAAGGCTATGTCTAGACTCATTCGCAAAAATTGCCATGCTGTTACTCTTTTATTCTCATTTAAGCGTGGCTGCTCAGTACAGAGGGCATTCTGCATCAGGGTGCTGAGTGGACAAATGATTGCCAATAATCAAATGGCATGATTTATCTTTTGAAAAACCTTGGAGCAATTCTAAGGAACACGAATGTAAGTGCTAAGCACTGCTTACATAGTGAAAATGCTTATTCCATTTTAATCTTCAAACCCAGGGTACAGAGAAAACAAATAGGCAGAGTGAGTTTGATCCTGGACTCTCAAATTTCTATCAGTAGGATCTGCTAATAACACAGGGTGATACTTAAGAGGGATTCAGCAACCCTCGCAGGTATGAGACACAAGCATTCTGATTCGAATTTCTGGGTATTCGTGTCCTGTCATAACATTAAAATAATCATGCAAATCTGCCTCCAGCTGGTCTCTGATTTGCATTCATTTTTTTCCATTTGAAATGATTTATACATACTTATACGAAATTCTAAGTTCTAATCTGAACATTCAATCTTGGAAGAACAGACATTTACAGTATTTAAACTAAATTTACAATATTAATAGCTAGCAATTATTAACATTTTAAGCGTGTGGATGACACCAAACCTGGTTAATAAGCAAACTACCTGCATGCATGTTTTTCACAGAATGGAGCACTAACCATATTTTTTTGGCTAATGTAGAAAAGAGTTGGTTGCCATGGATATTACCTCCTCAACACACAAATGATAAAAGCACTTAAAATACTGCATATTGATTATATATAAGGGGACACGGAATGAACCCTATATAATTAAAAACCCTTCATAAACCCTGTGTAATTGAAAAAGTTGAACATTCTCCATTCTGTAGTTGTATTTAATTTTAATAACTTGCTTAAGAACAGCTGGAAAACTTATCCTGTGGAAGTCCTCACCTACACAAAGGTCATTCAAGCAAAAGCCCAGGAACCATCAGGAGGTAGCCCACACTGTTCTAGGAGAAGTGGAATAGAAGCAACCAACACTATCCTATGGGACTGGAGCCACATCCTGGATCCCACTTTCATTGAAACCCAACCACATGCCTGAATAAATTCAGTCCTTTAAATCAAACCTCAATCAACACTAACAACAACAATAACAGTAGCTATTATATTTTTAGTGCAAACTTGACCTGACACTTTCGTTGGGAAACTTAAGCATTAGTTCTATTCTGCAAAAGAAATCCATGTTTCTGCAAAACAAAGGCCCTGCCCTCACAGGGCTTCTATTTACTACCACTTGAAAAACAAAATAAATAAACAGGATGTCAGGTGATGAAATGTGCTATGAAGAAGAACAAAGCAGGAATGTGAAATGAATTAAGGGGTTCCATTTTTATATAAGCTGGTCCAGCATTGACTCTCTAATAAGGCAAAAATTAAGTAGACTTGAAGGAAAGTGAGGGAACCGTACAAATATTTCATTTAAAAACGCTTCAGGCAGAGGAAACAGGGCAGTGACCCAGAGGCAGGAATGTGCTTGGCCAAATGAGAAACAGCAAGGAGGAAATTATGGCTAGAGCAGAGTGATCGAAGGACAAATAAGTCCTTTGATGAGGTGAGAGAAACTGAGTTGGGAAATCCACATCATGGAGAGTCTTGTAGGACACTATAAAGTCTTTGGCTCTGACTCTGAGAGGGAAGACTTCTGAGCAAAGAAGGGAGGGCCTAAGTAATATGTGAAAGGATCACTATGATTGCTGTGCTGGGAAAAGACTCTAGGAACAAGGGTAGAAGCTGTGAGACCAGTTAGGAGACTGTGGCAATAATCCAGACAATAGGTGATGGTGGTTTGGGCCAAATGTTAACAATAGAGATAGTGAATTTGCAACAGCCAAGACATGGAAGCAACCTAAATGTCCATCAACAGAAAAATGGATAAAGAAGATGTGGTGTGTATATATATACATATGTATATTAAAAAAGCGGGGCTTCCCTGGTGGCGTAGTGGTCGAGAGTCCACCTGCCGATGCGGGGGACACGGGTTCGTGCCCCGGTCCAGGAAGATCCCACATGCTGCGGAGCGGCTGGGCCCATGAGCCGTGGCCGCTGGGCCTGCGCGTCCGGAGCCTGTGCTCCGCAACGGGAGAGGCCACAACAGTGAGAGGCCCGCATACCGCAAAAAAAAAGAAACCTATTGACCTTGACCAGTAGTTTTCAAACCATGCTGTGTACCAAGAATCTTTTGGAAATACAGACTCCTAGGTCTACATCCACAATACTGAATTGGAATCTACAGGGAGGAAAGGCATTCAGTCAGGCTTGGGAAGCCCTTCCCCCACCCCTCCGTGGGGTCTCAATAAACATCAAGGACAGTTACAACTTACAACTTGAACACATTCTTGTTTCCTTTCTCTCCATACCATTAGGGCCCTGAGATGGTCCAACACCTGCTGAGTTTTTCCAATTTTTTTTTTTTTTTTTTTTTTTTTTTGAGGAATCAGAGGCAGAATACTCTACCGAGAAATTACTCATGCCTCTGGGTCTAGTGAAGTCCTATTACATCCACTTCTAAAGTGCAATACAAGACCTTTCTTTTAAAAATGACTTTCTCTACTGGGGAGGCCAGTTATTTTTCTGCTTCTTTACACTTTTTGTTCTCCTGTGTAGTTGCTTTGCATACTTTAATTAATGTTTAATCTTCCTGCACTTGTGCCTTAAGGAGAGCCCCTCTGAAGGGCACAGAGTTCAAAATCATGGCCTCATAACACTCTGCAGGTTTAACATTAAATAATCATGACATGGGCCTCCCTGGTGGCGCAAGTGGTTGAGAGTCCGCCTGCCGATGCAGGGGATGCGGGTTCGTGCCCCGGTCTGGGAGGATCCCATGTGCCGCGGAGCGGCTGGGCCCGTGAGCCATGGCCGCTGAGCCTGCGCGTCCGGAGCCTGCGCGTCCGGAGCCTGTGCTCCGCAGCAGGGGAGGCCACAACAGTGAGAGGCCCGCATACCGCAAAAAAAAAAAAAAAAAAAAAATAATAATCATGACAATTCAAACCAAAGACCAAAACCCCACTCAGACTGCCAGGAACACGGGGTCAGCGTGCAGGCCTTCTCTGCCAAATCTGTGATTTTGTTTCTATTCTCATCCTGTCACACTGGTACATAGATGACTCTTCCTGCTTCCTCCTTTCCAGGGAGGGGCTGTATTCTGTGAGAAAAGTGCTCCGTCACTCAAGGCTGATGACAGCAATGGAGCAACACTGTGATAGAAATGATTACTGAAGGCCCATTAGGAGATGCCAACAGAGACTCTATATTAACCATCATTCCCCCTGTACGCAGCGACCTGAAAGAAAAAGGAGGGAAGACTTTCAGCTGCTATGTATCTTAGAGAATCATCTGACAGCTTATTTATTAAATGCATTTTAATATTAATTCTCCTCTGCGCCATAGCTGACCTTCAAAAGAATTTACTGAGTCTCAAGAACACAAAGCACAATGGCCGAGGGAAAGCATGGATGGGAAGAAAGCTGCACTTAAGCTCTTTTTCTCCTGTGCGGTTACATACAAAATTGGTTACGATTAAATACTACGTTAGGTGGCTGATCTTTTAATATAGAGCCTAAAACACAGATAAATTAGAACCCAATTAATTGGGATCCAACTTATTTTTCTGTCTGCTCATTTAGGAGAAAAATGCATGTCACAGGAATGCACAACAATATAAAGGAATTTTAAGCTCCTTCTCAGACATGTCCTAGATCCAAAACACATTCTGCCTCTCCAGTCCTATAAAATGAGGGCTGCATGCATAATGATGACCCTCAAACAGTCAGTACACACACAGTTAAATTTAATCTCCTACATTTACTAAGTCAAAATGTGGACTGAAAAGCTCTCCAAAAGGAAACTTGCATTTAACTCTTTCTTAAAATTTTGTTTAAAAACACATAACATAGGGCTTCCCTGGTGGCACAGTGGTTGAGAGTCCGCCTGCCGATGCAGGGGACACGGGTTCGTGCCCTGGTCCGGGAAGATCCCACATGCCGCAGAGCGGCTGGGCCCGTGACCCATGGCCACTGAGCCTGCACGTCCGGAGCCTGTGCTCCGCAACGGGAGAGGCCACAACAGTGAGAGGCCAGCATACCGCAAAAAAAAACAAAAACAAAAAACAAACAAAAAAAACCCCACATAACATAAAATATACCACCTCAACCATTGTTAAGTATACAGTTCAATGATATTAAACACATTCACACTGTTATGCAAACATCACCACCATCCATCTCTTTTCATCTTGCAAAACTGACCTCTGTCCTCATTAAACAATAACTCCCTACCTTCCTCTGTTTAACTCAATCAAAAAATTCTACTGAACAGAATTCCCCATTCTTTAAATATTCTGAATGATGTTTCATTCTTATATAGGGTAAAATTAGGACCAACTTTTTTATGAATCAACTTATATTTTAAGCCCAGTTTATACATTATGCTCAGGAAAGAACTGCTATTTTGTTCCAGAAAGTCATGTTGAATCTCCGAACATCTATATACCAAAGCTGGTGGGTGTTATGAATGCTTATGTCCTTCAAAATTTCATGTGTTGAAATCTAACCTAATCCCTATTATGATGGTGGTGCCCTCATGAACTGGATTAGTGCCCTTGTAAAAAGAGGCCAAAGAGTGAGCTTGTCCTCTTTCTGCCACGTGAGGATACAGTAAGAAGTTAGCAGTCTGTAAATTGGAAGAGGGCTCTTACCAGAACGTGACATCAGAACCCTGATCTCAGACTTAAGGCCTCCAGAACTGTGAGAAATAAATTTCTGTTGTTTATAAGTCACACAGTCTATGGTAGTTTGTTATGGCAGCCTCAACAGACTAAGACAATGGGTGACCAATCACTACAGTTAGCCTAATTTGAATTAGAAGCCATAGATATCTTTCTTTACTCTCTCTGAATCTGTTTATACCACTAATTAGGATTAGGGACGCTTTCACAAAAATCTGGGTGATGACTATCCATAAAACCACATTTTAATCTTTTTAAAGCTTTAGGAAAAATGACTATCTCGGACTCCAGTGAAGAAACAGTGCTTGTGACCTCCCTGAGATGAGCATCCTGTAAGTCAAACCAAGCCTTCTGGGCACAATGCAGAGCAGGTACAATACTGAGACCAGCCTCGCGGCGGGTATTATTTGCCACGTAGCAGCAAGGCTGCAAGAGGTGTAGGCACCCTCTGGAGCATTTGCAGCCCCAGTATAAGATGAAGCTCTGTGTCAGTCTTTCTTGGTTCTGAGTCATTAGTTCTAGGGTGGAAAGGCATTAGAAAACCTTTCAAGCCACAAACCACGTATCTTAGGGAAATGGCTAATTAGAATTCACCCTAAACTGTGATAGAATTAACAGACATTAAATAATCATTATTTATAATTGAGGAATCAAGTTACCCAAGAGAAAAAAAAGGCAAAGCTTAGATTGCCTTGGTTAATGTTTAAATTGGAAAAATAAAAGGATAAGTAGTTTCCCAAATGACCAATAACTTATGTTCCCAAAGTTAGTAACGTAGGAAGTATTTTTTCTGGAGAAGCAATGCGATTGGGATCTTCGTTTTTAAAAGATCACACAAAAATTATTTCATCCACATTAGAAACAAAGTATAGGACAAACAGTCTGTCCCGAGCTCTGGAACAGTGGCCAAGGGGTAATGTGGCTAACAGGGGGAAAAGAAGTTTTCTTCCTTCTTTTCATGGTATAGACCTAAGGAGAATATTTTTAAGGAAAAAAAAAAAAAAAAGTCTTTGATTTCTCTCTTTCTTCTTCTCTATACTTCTTTCTCATCTTCTGGTACTTCTTTTACCGGGACCATGATATTCTCAAACTACCTTAATTCCACTGTTTTCTCAACTGGGTCCCCATCCTGGCCAGGCCAACCCCAAAGGCCTGTGCCTCAGAGCAGCTGACCCCAAGGGATTCAAAGCAAATGAATCAAACCAAGATATGGATGAAATAAGACTTCATGTTTTCTGTTTTGCTGTCAAGTAATAGCTTTGCAATATTTAGCATCAAAAAGTCAAAAATTCAAATAAAACATGAAAATACAGTTGACACTTGAACCACATGGGTTTAAACTGCATGGGTCCACTTATATGTGGATTGTTTTTTGATAGTAAATACTGCTGTACTACATGATCCACAGTTGTCTGAATCTCCTGATGTGAAACTGAGGATACAGAGGGCCGACTATAAATTATACATGGATTTTCGACTGCTTGGAGGGTCAGTGCCCCTAACCCCCATGTTGTTCAAGGGTCAACTGTATAGTCTCACCTGACATTAAAAATAATGAGATTATCTGGTGTGAGAGGGTATGGAAAAATAAGCACACCCAAAAAACAATGTAAACCGTTTACAGACTCTCTGGAGGGCACTTTGGTTATACATGTCCAAAGTCCTTTTTTCCTTAAGTATAATGTTGACCCAGCAAAAACACCACTAAAAACTATAAGTAAGTCCCCTACATTTGAACCTTCAACTTGCGAGCTTTCAAAGATGCGAATGTGGAGCTTACTCATGAAGACCTGATGGGATTGGAGGCCCAGAGAAAGGACAAAGAGAGACAGAGCAAGAAGAAGTTACTGAAGAACCGAAGAGATTCACAATGCAGGAAATGGCAAGGGATTTTCTTTCCTTGAGAAGGCACTGTTAGTTTTTAAGGCACAGGACCTTAACAAAGAACGGTACACAAAGGTTGCAGCAGCCATTCAGAATGCAGTCCAGTGCTACCGTGTCATCTATGATGAGAAAAAAAGAGCTACTACCCCGACATCATTGGATCATTTTTTCAAGACAGTATATAGAATTGAATCCAGCAAGGAACCAGAATCTGTGTCATCAACATCATGCATGAGTGACACTGCTGCTTGCCCTCCATCTCCTATTGCTGACGATCCTTCAGCTCTACCATCTCCCACCCCCTCTCCCTCCTCCAGTCAGTAACTCTTCTTGCCTGATCACTCGATGGCAGCTCCTGTATACCAGCTGTTCTACTGTACTACTGTACTTTTCAAAGTACTGTACTATAAGATTAAAAATGTTCTATTTATTTTTTGTTTGTGTCTGTTTTTATGTTTTATTTGTGTGAAAAATATTATAAATCTATTACAGTACAGTACTATATAACCAGTTGTGTTAGGTGGGTACGTAGGCTAACTTTGTTGGACTTAACAAACAAATCAGACTTACGAACGTGCTCTCAGAACGGAACTCATTTGTATGTAGGGGACTTACTGTACATGGATACCATTAAGTAGCACATCATAGAAACATATTTATTGATATGAAAAAAATCTTCATGACCTATTGCTAAGTTAAAGAAATGGGCAGACTACAAACATATAAATGTATGTTTTATAATACATATAAGTATATGTATTAAATTATATGTAAATATAAATTTAATATAAATTTGTATACTAACATTGTAAATTAAGCTAGCTTATACAGATATACATATACATATATAATAAAATTATACAATTATATATAACTTTTACTTATATAAAATTTATCATACACTTTATATACATAAAATTTATATATGATACATATAATGACATAATTTTATTATATATGTGTGTATACAAAAATAAATAAAATATTAGAAAGACATTCACAAAAATGTAAACGGTGGTTAGCTCCATTTTTTTTTCTTTGTGCTTGTTTATGATTTTTAGGCTATCTGCTAATGATAAAATTAATTAGAACATTCTGTAATTACTTAGGGAGAGTTATTTTTTTAATTTAGTGCAGAACACTAAAAACGACAGTAACATCAATAGCTCCACTAGAGAAATGCCAAGATAGGGTAAGAGGTAGAATCTATCAGAGAGTTTGTAAGTAGGAGATTATAGACTATCTCTATATAATATTATTATTTGGGATAACACTGTCCCCAGAACACACACACAATAGCCTCAGCAAATACCTGCTGGGTTAAGAACAAACAGAAGAAATACTTAGTCCTTAAAAATACACAGTTCTACCTTTACACTTTCCTCAAAATATCTGGCTGTTTCTTCCACTGTAATAAGCAATACTGTACATCCTGATGCTTTAGGATACTTGAAACCATGTTAATTATTCCTGCGGAATGTTTAAAAATTCATATTATTTACTCCTGAGAGACCATGACAACATCTTTCCAGATTGCACCAGACTATTCTTGTGTGAATCAAGGGTTTTAATCTCTAGGATGCAACAGCAATGCTTTGGGCTTGGATCAATGAAAGGAAATGAGCTACTGTGGTTTGTGTGCCTTTCACCAGACTCCCCCAATACTTAATTCACAGTGCTGAGTGTATCAAAACTACAAGTGTAAATTAAACTAGCTTGTCGGATACAAAAACAAAGCTAAACCATATGCGGTGCAAAACACACCCATGGCTTTTTCTCAGCACCACAGATCTCTCTTCCGTGCCAACTCCCTGACGGGCAGAGAGATAGGCCAGTAATGAACCAGGCTTTACAGAATCCAAGGCTTTATATGGACCTTTGAAATAATTTCCTTTTTAAACATTTTGTCCCCTCTCTACAGCAACACAGTTTATTACTACTTTTTGCATTTTTTTAAAGTCTTGGACATTTTTTAAATGCCCACTTTTTTCAATCAAATGCATTTTTTCATTCTGATTCCATAAACTCAGCCTTGGAATTGACTAACATCATCCTTTCTTTTCTCCTTCCTAATGTGTTTATTTATGCCTATTCAATACAAGGTGTTACCCAACTCCAAAAGTCTCCTTTCTTTGGCTGGGGCCCTATTGGCATTCCCCTCCTGCCCTAGAGAGTGACTGATCTGACCTGTGAGGCTCCTGTTTTGTCTGCTTCTCCCTTCTCTCCTTGGAGGGAGTGCCCACAGAGCACCCAGACCTCCTTTGTTCCTCCACACCTTCCCTATCGGTGTACCTGTGACTGCACAGGATAATTCTGGGTGCAGTAGCCGGGAGCCCAGTTACCCACAGATGCAAGTTACACACTCCAACCTAGAACTAGTGACATTTTGGTTCTCCCTCTGCCAGTTCTTTCATCTTATTTCTCGGTTAGTTCAGAACCTGGGCAGGAGAGACAGCTTCTCAAAGACGCCAACATCTTGAGCATTTTGCCATGAACCTTAACGATATTAAAATTGGCAAAACACACTGGGAGGCATTAAGGCTAAGGGTGGGTGGCTCTGAGCTTTGGCATGCTTTACTAAGCATGGGCCATAACAGCTTTTAACTTTGGCAGTTTGAAAAGTTTGTACTGGGTCGTGGGTCTGGTTTTATAGTCTGCAGCTACCTTCAAACTGCTGTGGAAGCATCAGGTAAATATCAGATGCATTGTGTACCTCAACTTGAATTTTCACAACGATCTTCAAAAAGCAAAAGTCACTGTATTTCATCAAATCTTAAAATGCTCTGAATGTAAGACACCCCATTATCTTACCCACCACCAAGAAAGAAAAGAATACTGCCAATATTATAACGTCTTTCATTGTAAGACACATATAAGTTTTAAATACATTAAAATGTGAAGAAAAAGGTGAGTCTTAAAATCAATGAACTATTTAATATTATCCTCATTTTTTATTCAAGGAATAAGACCCCCTTCAAAACATACCACACGTTCTCTTACCTCTGAGTTTAAACACATGCTAGTCCCCCTACCAGGAACAGTCTTTCTCTGGCTCTGGACCTGGTCACCCGCCCTTTATCCTTCACATCAACCTTCAGTGAAGTCTTATGTGATTCCCAGGTCCGGCTGGGTCCCCCTGTAAGTTCTCTCACAGCACTTATTCTTCTTTTAAATACTTTGAAGCCCTGGAATTATTTCTAATTATTTATTTCCACGTTTATAACTGTGTATAGTCACACCCTGTTAGGCCTGGCCATTCCGTGATGGCAGGGACTGTCCAGTTTGCCTACCACTCTACTTCCAGGGCTTATAACACATAACAGGAGCTCAATACGTTGACTCATGGGTATCTTGACAAAGCACTCACAAGCCTTAGCTCATTTAATCCTCACTATGCCACTGGAAGGTAGGTGCCATTATTTCCCCCGTTTTATCAAGTGAAGAAACTGAGGCTTGAAGAAGTCAATTAATTTAACCATGTCTCACAACAGAGAATTCAAACTCCAGCCAGATGTGCCTGACACCAAAGCCAGGTCATTAACCATTAGGCCATACCCAGCTCCAGCTCACAAGCAGAAGGCATGGAGGCAGGAATAAAATGGCATGCTGTGGTACAGAGAGACATCGAGATACAATGGATAATGCATGTGCAACAGATTCAAGTTAAACTCTTATTGAGGACCTGCCGATTGCCTGAAAGTGGGCTGAGCACCTCTGATATGAGTCATTTATTCTCACAATCATACCATGGATTGGGACTTATTATCTCTACTTTACAGTAAAGAAAGAGACTCAGAGAAGCTAAGTAACATGCCCACTCACACAGCTGGTGAGCAGCAAAGCCAAGGTGATGAGCTGTAGGTCTGGACAATGGATTTCAGAGGAGTCTGGAGCATGCTTTCTGAAGATCTCTTTTTTTTTTTCTTGGTCCTATTCCCCAAGCTAAGTGCTGACTGTCTCTGGCCAATTGACATTGACAAATGTCCATTTCTAACAACTTTTTCTGACCAACTCTGATCTTCATTTAAGGGTTTGTGAGGAAAGCCTGATAATATTTAACTGAAACAATAACGGGCACCACTATGAGTAAATAGCATTTAGACAAGGCAAACCAGTAGAAATGCACAGACTCAGCATTAGGCACTGTGTTAAACTGGCATCTGTACAGACTGTGTCCAAATCAAGGGGTGGCCTTTCAAGGCAAATTATGTGGCTCATTGCTGGGGCAAGCCAGAGTTGGAATAGCCAAATTACAGTTCGGCTCCTTAGTAAACTTGAATTTGACACCTCTTTCCTCAGGAGATTGGGAATTATCTTCCCAACATGTACTTTAGAACATCAGTGTCAGCCCATCTGCTATCTAAATTTAGATCTCAATACAGTATGTAAAGCATCTTTCTGCTGTGGTCATCAGCAGAGAAAAAACCTCCAAAGGTCCCATCATTAAATGAAGACCCACGGCATCTATTCCATCCTCTAAGGAACCTGTCATTTCTTCTGCTGCTTTTAGTGAAGGACTGAGGGGAGGGGGCTGGGAAGCAAGCAGAGAAGCAGCGTGACAGAGGGTCAGGAGACCCAGATGCCGGCCCCACTCTGCCGTACACTAGCTCTGTGACCTTAGTCAAATAGAAAAATCTCAGGGTCACAAAGAATCTTTAAGGTCCATGAGTTCAGACACGTTACTGATGTTTGAATCCCTTTAATAACATCACTGCTAAGTGTTGATTCGGTTTACGCTTTACACTCAAGTGACAGAGAAATCATTACTTCCATTCCCTCTCCAGTGCTCTATAACGTCTGAGAATCCTGGAGAAGGCATCGTAGCCCAAGTCTTGAAGGTCGGAGAGAACCTGAGGTCTGAAAGGCAGCTTAGCTCTTAACAATACTGGGGAGCAGGAAGAGGTCACAAGCCCATCTCTACAGAAAGA
Organism: Mesoplodon densirostris; assembly: GCF_025265405.1. NCBI lineage: Eukaryota > Metazoa > Chordata > Mammalia > Artiodactyla > Ziphiidae > Mesoplodon > Mesoplodon densirostris. Next base: position 68,056,538 of record NC_082662.1, on the reverse strand, counting down.
GTTATTAATTATTAATCAAGGTTAAGTGATCATGTAACATTCCAAAAAATAAAAAGCAAAAGAGGAGTCCTTGACATAAGTGGCTTGCCTGTAGAATAAAAAGAAAACTCTTAAAACGCTGAAACCATGTTTTCCACGTTAAAGGTTTGACCGTAGAGAAAAAGATATTTAAAGTATAACACCTACATATAATAAATATAATAAATTGATCATATAGCAAGCTCCTCTAATTGTGGTTGTGGACTGGTGAAGGTCTACAAATTGTTATCAGGCTACAAGGAGACAGGAGTTTGCTCTAGAATGTAAATCAACTTTGTCACGAAGCGAGCTTACGGTTTGCTTCAGTCAATGTGTGTGTGGCGGGGGGGGGGTGTGCATGCCACGACTTTCTCAATGAAGGAAGCAGTGCATTGATTTACATTCTGGTGCAAGTCCCTTATCTTGGTTCAAACAGTGACAAACAGTTCCCAGACTGGCTACTTCATGGAGCACTGTCGGAGACTAATAAGGTAGCATTTCCCAATGGGACTCTGATGAACCTGTAGCATCTCTTCCTTCACTCTGTGATGTACAACTTCCCCAAACCACCAAAAGCAGGAACATCTGTTGTCTTATTCAGAAGCTGATGCACTGTCTTATCTAGACTATGGTAGAGCCTTCTAGCAGGTCCCCATGCCTTCAAACTGTTCCAACACACGTTCAAGCCAGCCTCCACATTGCTACCACAGGAATTGTTTTGAAACATATCTAGACAATTACTCCCCTGCTTAAATTCTTTTGAGAGCTCCGCAATGCCTACTGCATTAGCTTTAACCTTTTGAGTTTAATCACCAGCCATTCCTTTCTACCCCTTGATGCCCGCAATTATTAGTCATTTTCTGAACACATTACATACTTTCTTCCACCTGTGCTTTAACTCATATTGTCTCCTCTACTTGAAATACTCTTTCCCTTCTAATCCACCTATAAACTCCAACTCATCCTTTAATAGCCAGTTCAAATAATGCCTCTGAATGTCTCAACAACCATCCCAGAAAGAACTATGTATTCAGACCCTCTGTGGGTGTGGGGGGGGGGAGGGTGGTTCAGTGCCATAAATAACAGGGCAGGCTCTGGAACCTGACTCCACAACACCTATCTGCATAACTTTGGGCAAGTTACTTAACATCTCCTGCCTCAGTTTCCCCATCCGTAAAACAGGAACAATGACAGTACTTCCTTCATAGGGTGGATGTGAAGATTAAGTTAACTAACTCATGTAAAGCATTTAGCACAGTGCCTCACATATAGTAAGTATCCCTATAAATTATTGAGTCAGGCCAATTAACTTCTCTAGCCTAGGAACTTGAAACCCAGTGACAGGGGCTCTTGGTATTGAGGCACCTTTATGAACCTTTATATAGTCTGGAGAGCAGGTCCATCAATGTCTGCTGCTGCAGTTTCTGGGGTTGCCCCTGGTCCCTACCCAGCCTGGGCTGGATGCTTAGGGACTGATTCATTCTTTGAGTAACTCCAGCATCTTTTAAAAATTTTATTTTCTTCTTCTTCTTCCCCTCCCCCTCCTCCCCCTGCTCCCCCTCTAATCCTCTCCCCCTCCTTCTTATCCTTCTTATCCTTCTTCTGTTTTTTATTTTTTAAAACTTGAGCCAGGGGGCTTCCCTGGTGGCGCAGTGGTTAAGAATCCGCTTGCCAACGCAGGGGACACGGGCTCAAGCCCTGGTCCGGGAGGATCCCACATGCCACAGAGCAACTAAGCCCGTGCGCCACAACTACTGAGCCCACGCGCCTAGAGTCTGCGAGCCACAACTACTGAGCCCACGCGCTGCATCTACTGAAGCCCGCGAGCTCTAGAGCCTGTGCTCGGCAACAAGAGAAGCCCACACACTGCAACGAAGAGTAGCCCCCACTCGCCGCAACTAGAGAAAGCCCGCACGCAGCAACGAGGACCCAACGCAGCCAAAAATAATAAATAAATAAATAAATTTATTTTTAAAAAAGTACACCACAAGATTTGGATTAAAAATGTACATTAAGAAAAAAAAAAAAAAAAAAAAAAACTTGAGCCAGGAAGAATCAGCCTCTCTCTTGCTTACAGGTACCTTAGTTAGTGCAGGGATAACAGGAGCTATCGTATTGCTTATAAGGCTTAAAAAAGATAATGTACAAAGCACTTAGAGCAGTGCCTGTCAGTGAGTAAGTACCTGGTAATTAGTAGCTTTTACTATTATCTAATGATAGCTCTTGGTATTTACCTAGTGTTTTATAATGTAAACTACACACTCCTGTGTTGCTTGCTTATTCTCCTTAACAAATGGGTAGAAATGGTAGCCACAGTATATGGATGAGGGAATGGTGATGTTTAGGAGTATGCCCAAGATCATGAAGGTGGCAAGTGGTTGAGCTGGGAACCCTACCAAGGCCCTTTGCTGACAAGTGCAGGGTTCTCACCACTGTTTCAGGCTCCCATGTGGTTTAAGCAGTGATGAGTGGTGATGGAGTGGGGAGGCAGCTTCCTTTCCCACTTTCTGGGAATAAGAGTAGAGATAGGAAAGCACAGACACTTTCTAGGGGACAGAGCAGAACAGTCTGAATTGAAGATGGTGTCTCTTTCTGTGGTAATGATGAGTTAGGTTGGAGAATTTAGGCCTGGAGTCCTTTTCCGAACTGCCTTCTGAGCCATGGACAGTGCCTAGAGTCAGCCTGTTTCTAGCTTCACCCATCTATAATATATCCTGCCGCATTTACTGAACAATCATTTTATTTAGAGCCTTTCATGTGCCAGACGCTGTGTTAGGGACAGAGATGAAAAGATAAATGATACCCATTAAAAGGTCTATCTTTTTTTTTTTTTTTTTTGCGGTACGCGGGGCTCTCACTGTTGTGGCCTCTCCCGTTGCGGAGCACAGGTTCCGGACGCACAGGCTCAGCGGCCATGGCTCACGGGCCCAGCCGCTCCGCAGCATGTGGGATCTTCCCAGACCGGGGCACGAACCCGTGTCCCCTGCACCGGCAGGCGGACTCTCAACCACTGCGCCACCACGGAAGCCCAAAAGGTCTATCTTTTAAAAGCTTACAATATATTGGAGAAATCAGACATGAAAACAGTTAAGTATAATACAATATAGCATCAGAGAGCTGAAAACAAGTGTTTGGGAACAGGGAGCAGAACCACACTGCACAGACACCCACCTTTGCTGAGAAAGGGGACTGTTAAGTAAGCCAGCAGGATCCCATTAAAGGTCCATTATGCTCCCATTTTACAGGTGAAGACTCTGACCATGGAGCCTTGTTTGCCCAAGGTCTAGCCAGGCTTATAATTGGTAGAGTCAGGTGTCAACCTAAGTCTCTGAAATTAAAGCAAGAACTCTGAGACTCCCCACTACACTGCCTGTTTCCCAAGACAATGGGTCCAGGAAATCACCTCTGAGTATTCTCACTAAGGTGTCAAAAATAAACAAGGATCCCTTCTTTATTACCTTCAGAGGCCACCTGGTGGGTGGATGTGAGCCAGCGACTGCAGCCACACTGCCGAGGCTTGGGTCCTGCCTCCCCCACTTATTAGCTATGTGACTTTGAACAGGCCACTTAATCTCTATGGGCCTCTTAGTGGGTTACTGTGAGGACTAAGTGAGTTAATATATGTAAAGGACTTAAAACCATGCCTGGACCGAAAGATCTAGAACAGCAAACACAGTACTGAAGAACAAAAAAATTAGAGGAATCACACTAAATGATTTCAAAACTTACAGTAAAGCTACAGTAATCCAAACAGCACAGTATTGGTGAAAGAATAGACACATACATCAATGGAACAGAATAGAGAGCCCAGAAGCAGATCCACACAAATAGTCAAGTGACCTTTGACAAAGGAGCAAAAATATTTCAATGGAGAAAGGATAGTCTTTTCAAGTAATGGTGCTGGAACAACTGAATATCCACGTGCAAAAAAAAAAAAAAAAAAAAAAAAAACTAAACACAGGGTTTACATCTCTCATAAAAATTAACTCAAACTGTATCACAGACCTAAATGTAAATGCAAAACTATAAGATTTTTAGAAGAGAACAAAGGAAAAAATCCAGGCTACCTTGGGTTTGGAGATGAGTTTTTAGAAGCATCACCAAAAGCATGATCTAAATTGGACATTATTAACATTAAAAACTTCTACTCTTCAAAAGACTTAAAAGAATGAAAAGAGAAGCCACAGAAATTTGTAGATATTTGCAAACACGTATCTGACAAAGGACTTGTATCCAAAGAACTCATGAAACTCAACAGTAAGAAAGCCCAATAAAAATGGACAAAAGATCTGAGCAGAGATTTCACCAAAGAAGGTATATAGATGACAAATAAGCATATGAAAAAATGTTTTACATCATTATTAGGAAATTACAAAATAAAGCAACGAGATACCACAGCATACCTTATAGCCATACCTATTAGAATGGCTAAAATACAAAAAAGAAAATTGACAATGCCAATTGCTGGCAAGGAAAAAGAGCAACAGGAATTCTCATCCTTCACTGGCACGAATACAAAATGGCACAACCAATTTGGAAGACAGTTTGACGATTTCTTACAAAGCTAAATATAGTCTTGGCATATAATCCAGCAATCACACTCCTTGGAACTTACCCAACTGACTTCAGAACTATGGCCACACAAAAACCTGCAAGCAAATGTTATAGCAGCTTTATTCATAGCCACCAAAACTTGGAAGCAACCAAGATGTCCTTAAGTAGGTGACTGGATAAACAAATTGGAGTATATCCACACAATGAAATAGTATAAAAAGAAATGAGCTACCAAGCCATGAAAAGACATAAATAAATCTTAAATACATTTTGCTAAGTGAAAGAAGCCAATCTGAAAAGGCTATGTTCTGTATTATTACAATTATACGATATGACGTTCTGGAAAAAGCAAAACCACAGAGACAGTTAAAAAAATCAGTGGGGTCAGGGAATCTCAGCGTGGACAACGCGAGGGAAAAGGTGGAGGCGATGGTGGTCGGCGGTGCCCACGGAAGTCGCGTGTCCAGCGGGAGGGACCTGAATTGCATCCCCGAAATGGCTGACACACTGGGGGCTGTGGCCAAGCAGGGGGTTGATTTCCTCTGCATGCCTGTGTTCCACCCACGTTTCAAGAGGGAGTTCACTCAGGAACCTGCTAAGAATCGGCCAGGCCCTCAGACACGATCAGACCTACTGCTGTCAGGAAGGGACTGGAATACACTGATTGTGGGAAAGCTTTCTCCATGGATTCGTCCAGACTCAAAAGTGGAGAAGATCCACAGGAGCTCCGAGGCAGCTATGTGACAGGAGCTGAATTTTGGGGCATATTTGGGTCTTCCAGCTTTCCTGCTTCCCCTACATCAGGACGATAACACAAACTTGGCAAGAGTTTTGACCAACCACATCCCACTGGCCACCACTCCTCCATGTTCTGGATGTGGGTGCCACTGGTGGCACCAGAGGACCTGAGAGATGCGCCAACTTCACACACAGAGGAGTACAGTGGAGAGGAGAAGACGTGGATGTGGTGGCACAACTTCCGGGCCTTGTGTGATTATAGCAAGAGGATTGCGGTGGCTCTCGAAACTGGTGCTGACCTCTCATCTCATCATGTCATTGATCGTTGGCTTGGGGAAGCCCATCAAAGCAGCCATTCTCCCCACCAGCATTTTCCTGACCAATAAGAAGGGATGTCCTGTTCTTTCTAAGATGCATCAGAGGCTGATCGTCCAACTCCTCAAGGTGGATGTGCAATTCATCATCACAGGCACCACCCACCACTCAGAGAAAGAGTTCTGCTCCTGCCTCCAGGACTTGGAAGACTTGAGCCAGAATCGACCTCCACCCAATGCCTATGAACTCTTTGCCAAGGGCTATGAAGACTACCTGCAGTCCCCACTCCAGCCACTGATGGATAATCTGGAATCTCAGACATACGAAGTGTTTGAAAAGGACCCTAGCAAATACTCTCAATACCAGCAGGCCATCTATAAATGTCTGTTAGACTGAGTGCCAGAGGAAGAGAAGGACACCAATGTCCAAGTGCTGATGGTGCTGGGAACAGGCCGGGGGCCCCTGGTGAATGCTTCCCTGCGGGCAGCCAAGCAGGCTGACTGGCGGATAAAGCTGTACACTGTGGAGAAGAACCCAAATGCTGTGGTGACGCTGGAGAACTAGCAGTTTGAAGAATGGGGAAGCCCAGTGACAGTAGTCTCATCGGACATGCGGGAATGGGTGGCTCCAGAGAAAGTGGAAATCATTGTCAGTGAGCTTCTGGGGTCCTAAGCTAATAATGCGCTGTCACCAGATGATGGCGTGAGCATCCCTGGGGAGTATACCTCCTTTCTAGCTCCCATCTCCTCCTCCAAGCTGTACAATGAGTTCCGAGCCTGTCGGGAAAAGAACCGCGACCCTGAAGCCCAGTTTGAGATGCTTTATGTGCTATGGCTGCACAATTTCCACCAGCCGTCTGCACCCCAGCTCTGTTTTACCTTCAGCCACCCCAACAGAGATCCTATGATGGACAACAACCGCTACTGCACCTTGGAGTTTCCCGTGGAGGTGAACACAGTGCTGCAATGGTTTTGCAGGCTACTTTGAGGCTGTGCTTTATCAGGACATCACTCTGAGTATCTGTCCAGAGACTCACTCTCCTGAGATGTTTTCACAGTTTCCCGTCCTCTTCCCCATTAAGCAGCCCATTACCGTGCGTGAAGCCCAGACCACCTGTGCGCGTCTCTGGTGATGCAGCAATTCCAAGATGGTGTGGTATGAGTGGGCTGTGACAGCATCAGTCTGTTCTGCTATTCAGAACCTCACAGGCCGCTCTTACACCATCAGCCTCTAGCCCTGTCTGCAAGTGTCTAGAGCCTTGGAAGCAGCTTCAGGTTCTGCCCCTGTAGCACCAGTAATTACACCATGGGTTCTGATTTGCCTTGCCCATCAGAAAGGAGCATTTCAGTCCACTTTCCTGCCTTACGTCAAGATGGGCAAAGGATGAGAATTGCAGGGCTCACGCCACCAATCTGTGAAGACTTCAGGCCAAGGCATGAGGAATTCGTGTTGGATCTGCGGCTACTCCAACAGGCACTCAGCCTCAAGTGCTCTCTGGGATAGCCCTGAGAACATGTGGATTGAACAAATTTTCAGCCCTTTTCGCTGCCCATCTCTGTTCCTATTTTGATGATTTTGTGTAAGGAGGAAATACAAATAAAGTGAGGTTACGGCCTTTCCTGCTCCAAAAAAAACAAAATCAGTGGATTGGGGAAGGGTTAACTAGGTGAACTGGTGAAGCACAGAGAATTCATAGGGTGATGAAACTATTCTCTATGACACTGTAATGGCGATACCTGCATTTCTCAAAACCCACAAAGAGTGAACTTTAATATATGTAAACTTTTTTTTAAATCATGGAAAAGGTTAGGGGAATCCCAAGATGAAATGCAGAATGTGACCAAACAATCTAACTGTATTACAAATGTATGAAACAACCTCACTGAAAGGAGTGGAGAAAAAAAAAAGGTGCTCCCTAAGCAACTTTGGAAATAAGAAGTCTGTAAAACTACAGCAAAAGAAACTGTACATAAGAGGCACTGTACTCTAGTGGATAAAGTTATTTTCCATGGGGGTCTTGTCAACAATTCTGACATTGCTATACATGCACACTGGAACTGAACAATTAGGTAAATACATGGCGGATGGTGGGAGCCAAGTTTACCGTACTGTTGGAGAAGGAGATCACAGATCCCCAAGGGGAGGAGGCCAGAATGGTCCACGTGGTAACGGATTAGAATTGGAGACATCAGTAGGCTCATGTTTAGCTTAATACAGATACAGATGGTTACATACAGATCAATTCATAAATTAGTACATACACATACATTTCCCTGCTCTGTCCGCTGAGAGGGCCTCTAAGCAACAGCAACCCTGTAGCAACAACACTTAGTGCCCAGATCTTGGTTTTAATACCACCCTCGGAGAAATGACTGATTCTAGAACTAGGGCAGGAGATGTTAAGATGAGCCTGGAGTATCTTGTGTCAGAAAATAAGAAAGTACTCAAAAGAACAACAACCATCTCACAATGATAGAAGTAGGTCAGAGGACACAGAGCAATGGAAAGGGCTCCCAGTGGCCAAAGCTGGAACAATCCGAGCAACAAAGTAATATTTTATGATAACCCGAAGTATAAAATAAATCTCCATGAATATCCATACCGATGTAAATAAACAATTGAATAAATAAATACATGGATGAGAAGAGATAAATTGCCTGGGCAGGAGAACTGCAAAGAATTTGTGTAGCTACTCTGCCCTCTAGAAGGTGAAGCATAACTCCCCACTCCTAAGTGTGGGCTCCACACAGTGACTTTTCCAAGAACACAGTCTGGATACGGGGGTAGTAACTTTACAGGAAAGAAACCTGCTAAACACTACTGCAGCTAGGTGACAAAGGTCAACATCAACCATGACAAGTCATGTGGACAGTATGTGCCCTTGATAGGGTGTGATGGGAATGGCCTTTTATCTCTGAGGTCTTCCTCTCAAAATCTGTAACCCCACTCTAATCATGAGAAAACCTCAGACAAATTCCAGCAGAGGAACATTCTACAAAATACCTGACCAGCGTTCTTCAAAACTGTCAAGGTCATCAAAAGCAAGGAAAGTCTGAGAAGCTGCCATAGCCAAGAGGCTCTTAAGGAGACATGACAATTAATATGATGTGGTATCCTAAATGGAACCCTGGAACAGGAAAAGCACAGTGGGTCAAAACTAAAGAAATCCGAATAAAGTCTGGGCTTTAGTTAATAATAATGTACCAACATTGGTCTACTAATTGTGACAAATGTGCCATACTAGTTTGTTAATAATAAGGGAAACTGGGTATAGGGCATGTAAGAACTCTCTGTACTGTCTTCACAGTTTTTCTGTAAACCTAAGCCTGTTCTAAAACATAAAGCTTATTAAAATAAACAAAAATAAACCATGCCTGGAGCATAGTAATGCTATATAATTATTAGCTAGTAATGATGCTGGTAGTAGTAGTCATGGATCGGGAGGGGGAGGGGGGAATATTTGCTATGTGAGTCCTTTTTGCTCTTCCTGTGGAAATTTAGTTTCAAGGAGCCAGAAAGCAAGCTGTCACTGTGCTGGTCGCCAAGCAACGACCACTCCCAAAACCTATACCCCCAACAGGAATAGCACTGCCAGCAGCTCTACTGATTGACACTGGTGACTTTCTAGGGGGGAGTCACCCCTCATTCTTACAAGTAAAGGGCAAGTCACCTCACACATCCTCCAAGGCTGACAAATTTTTTAAAAAATGATTGGTGTAAATGTAAAGATGTCCATAAAGAGATGCCTTGTAATCTGGAGGAACTTCTGACAAAGGGTCAAGGAACTGATCCCATACAGTGGCTGCCAGATGACCTGGAAACCCCAGAAGTCAGAATGGTGGTTTTTTTAAATGGTAGCACTCCCTGATGCATTGAGTGAGTAAAATATGGCTTGCATTTCCCTTGCTTGAAATTTTAAATCCTCTCTAAATGGAAAACCTCCTCTCAGGCTGACCCACGCCAACCACGGGTACTCTCCAGCTCTCCCAAAATAAACAGGATCAATACAGAGGATCAAGTCCTCATCTTCCACCGACCTCCATACAGACCTGCTGCAGCCACGTTTACACCAAGTATGTGGGCAAAGGAGAAGAGCAGACTGGAGGTACAGCACTTCAAAAGTAGATGTTGCTTCTGAAAGTGTAAAAAAGCCCCAGGGCTACAATCACATCTCATTAATGAAACACAAATAAGCAGGGACTGACTATGCTTAATTTACAACAGAAGTTTCCAGACACTAATCTTCCCATTCTTGTCTGGGCTGGAGAGTGTTATGTTCATAACACACCTTGAGAATGGAAGCTGAGACACAAAGTAGCATCTTAAATGCAGTGTGCTTCTGGGGACTTCAACTGAGAAGCAACCAGTTTTTCCCAGGTACTATCGCTTTAAGAGTGACAAGAGTGCCCTCTAGTGGGAAAGAAAGGGTCCTGCATGCAGGGTATGAACCTTGTGCCCGACACCTCGTTAACCTGACCGTTGCAGGTTGCGTTCATGCTGTTGGTTCCTGCTCTCTGTTTTCTCCTTTTCATTATCCTGATGGTGTTCCAAGAGAATAGGCCACATCCCATATACAAGAAAATTCGTGGGGGAAATAAATATACCCAATTTCAGGCGGACTGGGCCAGGTTCAGCTTTACTTCTCTCCTGATTAGCATCTACCTGGCCTATAGCTCGTCTTCGACACTGAAAAGTCTGTTCCAACCAGACAGCTGGTATCTCCTCACCACTAATACAGACCGAGCCAACTCGTTAAGCCAGTAGGAAAGGTCCTAAAGAACACACCCAAATGGGGAAAGTTGCCCATTTCCAAGGGGCCCAACTCAGGGCAAATACCAAAAGGGTGAATATTTCTTGATTTTAACAGACCTTTCTCTCAAAAACAGCAGCCCAGGCTTCCCTGGTGGCGCAGTGGTTGAGAGTCCGCCTGCCGATGCAGGGGTCACGGGTTCGTGCCCCGGTCCGGGAAGATCCCACATGCCGCGGAGCAGCTGGGCCCATGAGCCATGGCCGCTGAGCCTGCGCATCCGGAGCCTGTGCTCCGCAACGGGAGAGGCCACAACAGTGACAGGCGGGCGTACCACAAAAAAAAAAAAAAAAAAAAAAAAAAAAAACAGCACCCCAGAGCACTACACCAGACAGAGGAAAATAAGAAATGAAGGGGCTCAAAGTCGATGGCCTGATATAGAATATGGTTGTCCCCGTCCAGTCACTTCCTTAGAAGGCAAAAGTAAGTCACTCAAAGAAAGTCATGTTCATTTTTTTTAAACGAAACACATTTTGAGTTCAGAAGTTGGCAATACAGAGCAAGCTATACCAACAACAAAACACAGAAAGGTCTGACTTTAGAAAGTAAAAAGTGGACCCCCTTGCCCGGACTCATTCCCTGCTTTATTGAAGTGAATGAGGATTATCCCCAATTGAAATCCCTTCTGCCAAACAGGTTTGTTAACCAGAAGTTACCAGTTGGTCTAATTTGCACACACAGGCAGGTGATGCCCTGAGCTGGGAGCAGCTCTAGTGGGTGGTCCATCTCCCCAGGGGCTCACAGTTACTCTTTAGCCAGCCCATAGCTATATAGGGACCCAAGGGAAGAGGCAGTGGAACGCCTGGCTTAGTTAAAGTTATTCCGGCAGCAGAAACGGGTAGGGCAGGGGAGGAGAGCATTATCAGTGTCCTTCAAGAACAGGCAACTCCATATGACATGCAAATAGGCAATAGGCACAAGAAAAAATATCACAATAATATTCAAAGGAACGCAAATTAAAGCAATGACGTTATATCATTTTCTACTTATCAGGCTGGCAAAGTAAAAAGGAATGACACATCCGTAACTGAAGAAGATCTAAGGGAAGAGATACCAGAAACTACGAGAAAAGGGAGTATAAAAACGGTCTCCCCATTTCTGGAGACCAGATGCCTCCAATGCCTTAAAAAAATGTGCTGACCTTAAGACCTAGCAATTCCCTTCTGGGAATTCTAAAGAAGGACTTGGACAAGCTTTTCCAATATGAAGCTCCCTTTTCCAAAAGTTTATAAATGATCACACAGTAGGACTTAAACTTTTGGCCTCAGATAAATAAGAAAATGGAGACATAACTCAACAACCAAAATGCATCCAAGAATTAGAGAAAATGTAGATGGAATCTCCAAGCCTTTTCTCCACTTTTACGTGGTCTTCGGCTAATCCCATGATTAGCCCAAACCTCAGAATAACCTGTCATGTTTCTAGCTAGTCCCATGAGTTCAGAGTCACACCCAGGCATTTTATTTCCAATGTAAACACTTCCGGTCTGCTAGGGGCTTTGTTTCTGCCTGCGGCCACAGTCGACATCCTCAGCATGTGTTCCCCTTGGTGTAAGCTGGTTATGGTGCAGGCTGCTTAGAGCCTCTGGCTCAGCCTTGGGAATCACACAGGTGCTTCACTCTCAGCGTTACCAAAGGCTTGTGGGTATTTCAGAATCGAAGAGCAAGCCCACTCTCACCTAACACAATGCTTTATAAGCAATCCTGACCCCTTCATCCAGAGGAGCTCCACAAATGCATGATATGCACAAGGCACATGCGTCATCGCACCTGGCAGGACATGTTGAGAAGCTGCTCTTCTGTGATAAATGTTTCCTCTGCATCTTAAATAACCTGGATATTAATAAGCCATTGTTAAGGTGATGGCTGTCAGGCTCTTCTAGAATGGATCAGCCTTGTCCTTAGAAAAGCAAAAAGCTAGAAGCCCAAGTAAACACTTAAGACATGACAATGACAAAAAGACATGAATAATGAATACCTTCAAAAATATGATCTTCCTGGGAGACTTTATTTACACATTCAGCCATTTTTTGCTCTTTCTCTGGCTCTCAGGATTGAATCCCTTTGATAATTTTTCACTTAGAAAAAGACCAACAAATCCACGACAGAAAGGGAATATTGTTCCATTAATCAGATACCATACGCCTCATAAATCATTACAAATTTAGATTTCTGCCTTGAGTAGCCAAGTGGAAAGAGCACTACAACCGGAGTCAGGAAACCTGGATCCTTGTGACCTTGAATCTCAAGAACTGGCTCTGTGACTTTGAGGCTCAGTTGCTTTTCTGGGTTTTGGATTCATTCTCTGTAAAGAAAATGACTAAGCTCCTTTGGAAGGTGAATCTGGGATAACAGCTGTAGCAAAGCTGCCAGTGCTACACCACATCTCCGTGGCCTTTATTACTTCACCCCTTGCATCTCTTTGCCCGAGGCTGTCTGGCCAGCAGATCCTTCATGTCTCAGGTGGGATAACCCGGAGGCACCTGTGCTACACTGTATCCCAGACTTTCCGGGTGGGATCAAGTGCCAGTTGTCCACAGGGACAGCTTGCTTGATAACACGGCCTTGGCTGACATCCTTCCTCCTGTTTTCGGGATCCTCTCCTATATAACTCATGCACCCTGGAATTCTTGTCTCAGGTTCAGCTTCTGTGGAAACCCAAACTAGAGCAGGGGGTTATGTGCCTTTCTCTCAGGGTCTCGGTCTTTGCAAATGGCCTGTCCTTAAACAGTTACTCTTTTCCTTGTGATGTGAGAAGGAGGTAATTTTCTCCAGAGCTGACAGGAATGCAGAGTTTCGAAAGTGACACGGCTTAGCTGTGTATCTCCCCTCTAACAAGGGGGGCTCTGATGGCTCCTCCTGACACCCTAGCAGAGCCCTTACCAAGGAATCCCCAACAAAGGCAGAGGGCAATGATCTAAAGACATCAACACAGGGCCACTATCCCACTTCCTGGGCTCCCCGTTCCCTCTCTGATAGGGACCCCCAATGTGTTAATACACGCTTAGAAAGAGGCCTGAATGCCAGATATGTCAGGTCACAAAGCAGGCTGAATGGGAATTGTGGCTGAAGATTCGAGGCCCAACCACTCTTCAGTGTCCAAGAGGTTGAAATGTCAGGATTACAGCCCAGAGTGTAACAATGCTACAGAAGTCCCGGCTCCACTGAGACCAAGAAAACCCCTGGCTTGGCAGAAACAGGCTCAGCTGCAGCCAAGATCTGCTGAAATAGTCACCTCTGGTTCCCAGCCTGTTGTATGTTCAGGCCACCATTTGACCATCACTAGAGAAATCTTTGCACCCAGTCTGAGGTGCTGTCATCATCCAGATAAAACAGATGGAAACCAAGCAGTGAGCGTATACTGTTTACCCATCTCTGTACTCATGCATCTGGAGATGTTTCACAGTGTCCCACCATCGCCCCCCCGCCCCACTGTGTAAGCCACCGTCACAGGGGATCTGCTGGGCCTTGTGAGTTTAAGCAGCGCTGCTTTCCATGGCTGGTTGCAGAAAACTGGCACTATCCACAGAAAATCTTAGATCACAAAGGGAAAGACATGATGAAGAGAGGACATGCTAAAGCTCCAAGGAAATTTCAGTAAGGGAGATGTAAACAAGCAAAAGGAAAAAAAGCAGTGAGAAGGGAATGGAGTCTACCTAGACTGAGACAGGATGAAACCTCTCCACTCACCGATTTCACCGTCACCAAAAGAAAAGTAAACCTGATTCATCACTGTTGGCTTTACTTGACACCTTTAAAGAAGAGAGGAAGCAGGAACAAAAGAGAAAAGGTAAAAGAGGAAAGCTGAGGTCAACTTGAAAGAGGTATGCCTTTCACACCAGAGCACTCAACATAAAAGCCAGTCCCCCAGGCGGTGATTGGTGAAGATCCCTTCAGGAAATATAAAGAAGTTTCCCTTCAGGAAATATAAAGAAGCTCTTAAATTGGGACTGAAAATGTGATCTTCAGTGCTAGAATATCTTAGAGATAATCTAGCCAAGCTCCTCATTCTACACAGGAGGAAGTACAATCCAGAAATGTACAGGACCGTGTGCGGAAATGTGAAGAAATCTGCATTCTCCTGAGAAGATCTAGCACCACTGCCAGAGTACAAACTCAGGTCATCTCCATGCTCTAGGGAGGGACGTCAAGCATTCATCTCAAGGGCACAAGTGAGACGCAGATGCTTGGAGAGCACTGCTGCAGTCTACTTTGTGCGGTCTGAGACACAAATGGGGCTTACTTTACTGGAACCCAATGCTGGGTTTGTTCCATTCATTTGTAAGTGAATGAAATGAGATTCTTACTTAAGAATCTCACCACATCACCCAAGAAATGTCACCCAACAGACTAAACAACTCATAAAGGCCCTCCTTTGCTTAAAGGTCTGCTTATAGACTAATAGGGAATGCCAGACTCCCAGGAAATATACACCTTTCCACTGCACTTCTTGTACAAGTCTCTTCTTTTTTTTGTTGTTTTTTTCTGTTTTTTGTTTTTTGGGTTTTTTTGCGGTACGCGGGCCTCTCACTGTTGTGGCTTCTCCCATTGCGGAGCACAGGCTCCGGACGCGCAGGCTCAGCGGCCATGGCTCACGGGCCTAGCCGCTCTGCGGCATGTGGGATCTTCCCGGACCGGGGCACGAACCCGCGTCCCCTGCGTCGGCAGGTGGACTCTCAACCACTGCACCACCAGGGAAGCCCCAAGCCTCTTCTTTTAAATGCCTGGACATGGCAGACTGAGACCAACCATGTCCTGCTCCTCGCTTTACTTAGTTGAATGGCTTTTGAAGGCAAAATCCTGCATTTTTGTCTTTGAAACAAAAATGATTATTATGTGTCAGGCACAGAAGGATGGAAAAGATTCAGGACCTGGGACCCCAGATGCCAGAAAGGCTGAGAGCCTCATCCACACTGTCCTGGACATTTAGAGAATGATCACCAGGTACTACACACTGTGCTCCAAATTTCACATGAATTATCTTATCTGGTTCTTGCCACAACACTATGAGGCAGTCACGCTATCCCCATTTCACAGATGAAGAAACTGAGGCTTAGGAAAGGAAAATAACTATGGTTACACAACTAGTACACGGGAATCTGAGGACGAAAGTCTGCCTGGTTCCCAAGCCTTTGCTATCCTACGTCTCAAATTAATACATATTTTTATTCATTTGGTCAATCCCCACCTTGGAACAGAACAAGTCATGGCTGGTGATACATGAATAAATGGAAAAGCTGTATTAGAAAAGGCCTGGGGGATTAGAGAGGACAAGAGAGGACAAGTTATGGATTGGCTGCTGCTGAGTCCCCTGGGGACAGGAGACAGGCTGTGGAAGAGAAAGAATGACACACTTTCTTGTGGCTCAGTGGAAAGCCCATGTCAGCAGCCTTAGAACACACACGGGGCTTAGAGCTGCCCGAGAAAATGTACTTTGCATAAAAGAGAATTGCAATTTCCCAGCATTTGTTTATACATGTGGAAGTGTCTGAATTTTCTCTGAGGGAAGGGAGGGGAAGCAAATAACAAAGAGAAAGAATTAAAGATACTGGGGGAAAAAAATTTAAACAGAAATTTTGCTGTGAAGTGGGAAACCTGTTCGCCCAAAAGAGGGAAAAAAGAATGAAATGTGCCAATGAAACCAAAAAGAAAATAAACTCATCGAGCCCCTGGCCACCCTCCCATCTCTCAATTCGTAGCCCATCCTCTCCTAACGTGACGAGCAGCTGAAATTTTTGCAAGCCAAGCTTTATAACATACCAAAGAAATGTCTTCTGGGAAAAAAGAAACATTGGAGAATTAAAAGTTCCCAGTAACAGACTGTTGAGGACGTCAAGCATTCACGTCAAAGGCTCAAGTGAGGATGCAGAGGCGCGACAGCACTGCTGCAGCCCACCCTGTGCAGAAAAGACACAAACAGGGCCCTCTTTACAGAAAGCACAATCTTGGGTTTGTTCCCTTCATTTATAAATTTATTGAGCATATTCCACAGTGACGTAAGAGGCAAACATGAATACCCCAGGATCCTTTTTCAGCTTAAAAGTAACTTTACTGCAAGGCTGGCTGTATTTACTGACAAGACAGGTATAAAGAGCAACATTCCAAAGAGAGGGATCCTTACAATGGGAGAAGGGTCATGATTAGAGAAGACTCTTTGGAAGAAATGGTACTTAGGTAGATTCTGAAGGGTGTAGAGAGATGATGTCAGATCAAGATGAAGGGCTAAAAGAAGTGAACAAGGACAAGGAAAGAGCAGAGAATCAACACTGAGCACAGGCAGGAGACAAAACTGAGAACACTTCATCATTCGTTCAATCTATATGTGAAACATTTACTGAGCACCTACCACTTGCTAGACACTGTTGTGGATGCTTGGGATACACACGAACAAAACAAACATTCCAGTCTCATGGAGTGCACGTTCTAGTTGAGGAAGACAAGCAATAAACAAAATAAATAAATGGTACAGTCAGGATGCTGAACTCTGGGGAAGGGAGAACTGTGGTTGCCAGCTGGTTGGTCCAAGAGGGTCTTAAATATCAGATTAGGGTGTTTGAATTTGATTTCACAGACACTGAAGAGGCAAAGGAGCTTTTCTGAGAAAATGTCTTGGCAGTAAAATCAGTGATCAGTAGAGGTTAGTGATTGTTGGTGGTGGTGAATTCAGGACGAATTTAAGAATACTAAATTTGCAGCAGCACATGAGATCATTAGACACAGCATAGAATGGAGGGAGGCATGTGGGAGAGATACTAAGGAAGAGGTCCCGAAGTACATTCCACTGAACACTGGTCTTGCTAGATACTTCCTAAGAGGGTTCTACCAGGAAAGAAATTTCAGAATAAGACACCCAACAACCTAACCCCCACCTGGCAGCATATTAAAGGTTCTGAGTTGTCCTGTGGTTAAATAAACAAGCAGAACCATGTTTAATTCTGCCTAAATCAGCAAGTTGCACTCTCTCTTGACCAATTAATTTTTTTAGGGGTCAAGAAGAGCAGAATACCTATTAAAACCTGGCAGGACAAAGTTTGTGAACTGCTGATCAAGGGCGAAAGTAATCAAACCCTGTAAATTCTAAGGAGAGGATGGATTTGCGAAGGAGAGAAGCAGCTGAATGGCAAGCTGAGGCAAACGCCTGATGGGAGTAGCCAGGAGAACAGGGAGGAGGGGAGGGGAGGAGCCACCAAAGTCAAAGAAGACAGGAGGATGCCAAGATGCCACTAACACAGAATTCTCAAGAACATCTCAATCAAAAGTTGAGGGGCTTCCCTGGTGGCGCAGTGGTTGAGAGTCCGCCTGCCGATGCAGGGGACACGGGTTCATGCCCCGGTCCGGGAAGATCCCACATGCCGGGGAGTGGCTGGGCCCGTGAGCCATGGCGGCTGAGCCTGCATGTCCGGAGCCTGTGCTCCACAACAGGAGAGGCCACAGCAGTGAGAGGCCCGCATGTCGAAAAAAAAAAAAAAAAAAAAAAATTTGAGGCACCTTCTGGGAAGGTGCAATGAATGCTAACTGACTTCTTCTGAAAGCCTTCCATCTGACAGCAACGAAAACAAAGAATTAAGAAAGGGACAATCTTCCTTTTATAAAAACAGAGAAGTTACAGCTTCAGACAGGCAGCATCCTAGATCACGCCTGCAATCAATCCTGAAGGGATGGGGAAGGACAGTGCATTTTGGAAAAGCAAGAAAACAAGAAAATGTTGTTTAGAATTAAGCCTTGTTTAAGCAGGCTAGGAATGTAAAGAACATCTTAAATCATCAATCTTGAAAAGCACATCTTGTCCACTCACACAGACATATATAATTCAAGCATCTCTTGTCCTCAGCTGCTTACAGGTTGTCTGTATTTATTAAATTGCCCTTTACATCTTTCAGCTGGCAATAAGTTTTAAAAAGCAAAGACCCAGGAAGCCATTTCTGTTTATTTACCAGGTTGTCTTAGAAGACCAGTACAGATCCAGATTATCAAAGTCACCTCCTAATCAGAGAGCAAACTTATAAATTAATCATTTAATCACTTACAAGTCCACATTGGAAAAAAAACTCAGAATAACATAAATTTCTTTTCTGATCCCACTACTCAGGAAAAGCCATTGAGAAAGCAGAAGATGATTTACACATGTTAAAATTTTAAAGCCCCCATTAAACTGTCATGTGAAATTCAAATTTATCGAATTTTTCAACACATATAGAATTTACTCTCTAGCTCATAAATCCCAGCAATTCTGTGATGTCATTACTACAGCATTAATGCAGCTATATCTATTTAAAGAGCCATGCAGTCCTAAATCAGAAGTGAGTTTCAAGTCACTAATTATTACCATAATTTTAAAAGAACAGTACACCTGAATAGTATTTTGACCCAGAGGTGCTTCTCAAACAGTAATGGGAGAAAGTTATTAAGCTGCAGAGTCTGATTCAGTAGGTCTGAGGTGGGGTCTGGGATTCCACATTTCTAACAAGCTCCCCAGAGATGCCCATGGTGCTATATATACCGCACTCTTTGAGTGTCAAAGCAATGGACGATCTTCCAGGGCTGAGGCTTAAGGGGAGGCAGCATGGCTAGATGAATTAAGCTGAAAGTGAAAGCGACTGAACTGCTTTCTTAGTTTGCCTGGTGAATCCTGTTGAACCTTCTAGAAAAGTGTTGCCGCCCCTTCTGTTTGGTTACACTTGGAAAGCTCAGGTTCTAAAATCATACGTGCAAATTGTGGAAGAACAAATGCAAGGGAAAAATATGAAATTGTAGTAATAGTGTGGTGTTGGTGCAAGACTCTGTACTCTGAGCTGCTAAGAAAAATAAAGAGGGGGATTCTTAGCTTAGTCTGGGTTAAGGTACAGGATTCAGACTTCCCAGCTGATTCTTAGGACCTCACAAGTTCTAGACAAGCTACTGCAAGATAAGCATTCTTCTCATTTTGCAATAAAGGAATTGGAAACACAGAAGATGCACAAGTCCACTCAACTCATAACAGAGCTAAGAACCCAGGAGGTTCTCTGACACCAAGAAAGAAGTTCTTTCCTCTATATTACACAACATGCCAAGGAGAGCCCCAAACCACTGTTGGTAACCAATATTTGAGAAAATCATTGATGTCAAACTTTCAAGAAATAAAAATATCAGGAGCTGTAGACTAGTTTGCTTAACAAAATTGGGGGCGGGGAGGGAAAGTGGAGTGTCGTACTTATTAAAAGAGGTGGTAAACATTAGAAGCCGGCACAGGTTCACTGTCCAGATGAAATGAAGGCTCCACTAGGGCAGGGGGGATGTGTCCCTGTCTATTTTCCTCACTGCTGATCGCCAAGATCCTCAAGCCGTGCTTAGTCTACAACAGGTACTGAATAAATATTTGTCCAATGGCTGAACAAATGAATGAACCAGAAAGAGGCCAACACACTCCAACATTTACTGAGCTCCTAGTAGGGGCCAAGCACTATGGATGTAAAAATAAATAAGATTCAGTCCCTGACAGACTTCCCTGGTGAAGTGGCTAAGGTTCCGCACCTCTACTGCAGGGGGCACAGGTTCGATCCCTGGTCGGGAAAATAAGATTCTGCATGCCACGCGGAGCGGCTAAAAAGTTAAAAAAATAAAATAAAATAAAAAAAGATATAGTCCCTGACTACAAACAGTTAACATCTGTTTTCTTAATAATACTTTGGAAAGAAAGCTATGTGACACTTGATGTTCTGATTGCTCCTTTCTCCTTCCCTTTTCTTGGCCTCTGAGCAGACATTAGTGACACTTCTCCATCCATTGTGGCTGAGCAGCATGCTTCCTCATCCTCTCATTCCGTGCCCAAGAGCCGGCTGTTATACCTGAGCCCTCCTTGCTCAGTGAGGTATTGTGTTGAAGTGAGAAAAACATGGGCTCTGGAGTTTCAAAAACCTGGCTCTTTAATTGAGTGCTTCTACGTACTGGAGACTGCTCTGAGCACGTTACTGGTACCAATCATTTAGTCCTCACAGCAACTGTGCAAGGGGACATCACACCATTTCACAGATGAGGAGACTGAGGCCCAGAAAGGCTAGGGACTTGCCCAAGGTCAGCCAGCTAGGAAGTGGCCAAGTGAGCTTAAAACCTGGACAATCTGGCTGTAGAAGCCATTCTTTTAACCATTCTCCAAACTACCTCTCAAAGTGCAGGCGCTGGTGATCACGCAGTCAGATTCACAGTCTTGATCTCAAGCACATGTTTGGTACCTGAGACTGAGCGGCAGTGATCCCATCTGCTTCAGTAGGAAAGATAGTCTTTGTTTCTCTTCAAAAAAAGGCTCCATACTGCTATTACATAACAGTTTTTCTCCCCAGAAGTTCTTATCTCAACATGGGAGTCAGCCAAAGAGTACTTTACTGAATTGTTTGAAAAATGTTCATGGATTCTCCAACATGAAGAGGCAAGGAGAAAAAAAGCCATAGTGTTTGATATTATATTCTAACAGAACCATTCAATTTACTTTTTCTTTCACATGTTTTAAGTCCTCTTCTGGATACAACCTTTTATGAGAGGGACCACTTGAGAAAAAAATGGATGCTATTAAAGTCTGTCTCACCACCATGTCCTGAACACCACATTTCAAATATGCACAGATAGATAGACACACACACACACACACACACACACACACACACACATATACACAGACACATCCACATCCACATCGACACCCACACACATACACAGACATACGCATACTGTAGACACACACGCACATACACACACAGCTTGGCTAGAAGTCCACATTGGGTCCTGGGCAATTTGTGATCACCTAACAAGGCTTTGACAGATGAGTCTGCTAATGAGACTGTCACACAACTGGAAAAGAACTGCAAATTCTATAAGCACTGTAAACATTCTCCTCTCTTTAAGAACAGAAGACAAGTTAGTGGTAAGGCGATTACTTTTTAAATAAATCCAAAGTTAGTTTTAAATCCTCTACTGCCAAGATCCATTTCATGAAATAAAAATAGGTTCCTTCCCACCACCCAGAAAGCCTACCATAAGGGTAAAGAGAATAAGTTCAATTTTTCTAAAAACTGTTTTTTAAAAAAATCACTGTCACTAGTTTAGGCATCTAATTTCTTTGTGATAGGAAAGTAATCCCTCCTGCGCCCTCTCCCTGCTCTGACTTCAGGCCAACATATTCAAACAGAACAAAGCCAAAGAAATAAAAGACATGGTGTACCCAGACGTAATACTCCACGTGAATGGACTCAATGTGGCTCGCAGTAATGTGGTCCTGAAACAGATGCAAAATTCAGAAAAAAAAAAAAAAATCAGGTCTTCAAGACAGTGAAGCGTGGCCACTACCAGCAAGTTCTGCCCATTTCCCTCACCAGACAGCCAAAGATGGCCGCTCCCTCACCGGCTGAAAAGGTCCAAAATGATTTTTCAGTATCTTTAGAAAGACTACAAGTTCTCTGATAAAGCATTTAAAGTCTTTCACAGTTTTATTCCCACCTTCCTTATTGTACAGTGGCAGAGATGACTGTCTCCCTTTTTCTCTTAGCAACATATCTTGCCACCCTACCTACAGTATCACTCCTCCTTGCAGGTAGGCACGGCCAGACATCTTAACTCTGTGCCTCGGAGTGTCATGTAGCTTCACATCTCATCATGGAAAGGAGGCTGCCTTTCCTCCTCTTCCCCATGGCTAGCAGTGGCAAGCCAGCCATGACGACATGCACACAGACGACACCCTAGGAGATGATGAAGCACCAAGATAAAAGAAGCCCATGTCCCTGGAAGACACCTTGGCAAAGGCAACTATCCTTTCTAGATATCCAGCTACACCTATATTGTCATGTGAAAGAGAAACGAACTTCTATTGGATTTAAGCCCCCGACTTTTTAAATCTCTGTTCTAACAGCTTAGCCTCTTCCTTAACGAATTCACTCATCCTGGACTTGCATCCCAACCAAACAGCATTTTTCCAACCTTCCCAACATTCCCTCCCATCTCCAGGGGTACCTGCCCCTTACTGGGATTCCTCTTCATGACTAAATGTATTCATCCTCCAAGGTCTAAGTGCTCTCCTCTCTCCCCTCTAAAGATTTGTCCACTTACAGATCCCTCTTTCTTAGAGATTCTGTTGCCCTTTCAATCTGAAGCTTTGGCACTTGATCAGATACTAACTGGAACGGACTCCAATTGTTTCATGGGCATTTTCCTTCATCTCTTCCTGGGAGGGGCAATGCAGTGTATTGTTAAAGCCTAAAATACCACACTGCCCCTCCCAGGAAGACATGAAGCAATATATCCTTTAATCATAGTTACTGTGACAAGAATGAAGCATGCTAAAATATCTATTATAATGAAGATGCTCAAAGAATTTTATTTCCCCGTTTCATTTCCAGACGAGAGGAGTTCTACATGTTATTTCCCCCAAAACATAGTTATAGAACTTGGCATACAACAGGGATTTTAATAAGTGTTTTAAATTGTAAAAACCCTCATGTATCTTTTATGCTTTTTCTGCCACAAGCAAGCATGATGCTGACCATCTGCATAAAAGATAAGCTTTAGTCTTTCATAATTTAAAAAAAAAAAAACACATGCTTTCTTTTGTTGAATCTTGACTCCTAAGATTTGACCTGGATTCTCTAGTTGTTCAAGTGACTTGAGCACAAGCCTCACAGGGGCCTTGGGGGACACAAGAGGAGCTATTTGCTTCAGAGTTTGGCTGGAAGGAATATTAGACTCTTTCAGTCTAGCATGCCAGTAGCTGTGGTCACCTCTCAGCCTGTCCAGAGGTAGACAGACATGCAAACTCACTTCTTCCCTGTGTTACAGACAAGAGGAACTATCGCTTATTCAGAAATGGGACAGCTCTCAAAACTCATCTCCACTGCAGAAATCCCTGGCTATGCAGGGTGTTCCAATTCAGCCTTATAAAATAGACCATGCCGGCCAATGAAAACATGCTTTAGGCCTGCCACAAAGGAGACTAGCAAGCTCCCTGGTGCCAGCTCAGTAGATGGAGCCGCCAGGGACATCCCAGCATGGGGTGCTAAAACCACATCTCCAGGCTCCCCCCCCAAAATGCCCTCCATTCATTCCTGCTTTCATCCAGATTAACCCGTCATTAATTATTTCAAGAAATACTTACTGGGCTTCCCTGGTGGCGCAGTGGTTGAGAGTCCGCCTGCCAATGCAGGGGACACAGGTTCGTGCCCCGGTCCGGGAAGATCCCACATGCCGCGGAGCGGCTGGGCCCGTGAGCCATGGCCGCTGAGCCTGCGCGTCTGGAGCCTGTGCTCCGCAACGGAAGAGGCCACAGCTGTGAGAGGCCCGCGTACCGCAAAAAAAAAAAAAAAAATACTGACTGAGTTGAGTACCTACTAGAGGCAAGTCATCGAGCGTACAATAAGAAACAAGACAAAGCCTCAAGGTTGTTACAGTCCTGAAAGAGGCAGAAATAAACAGGTGACTTCAATATCATCTGATAAACAGTATGCTAAAGGAAGTACAAGGACCTGTGGGAGTGGCTAGAGGTGAGCACAGGCAGGTAAGCAGGGAACCATCTGACCACCAGGTGCTGCGGGACGGACCTGATGCCCTTCAGGCTCCAGGGCGGTGTTAAGAGCCACCCCTTTTTTGATCCTCACCTGGCAAAAGAAAGGCCTTCCTTACCTCAGCAGCATTCATTGCAAGGGCGGCCAAAAGTAAAAGGGGCATGAATCACCCACAGTGTTAATGAAATACCTTATAAATGCCAAACAGGTAGAATGCAAAACTCTCTGCTCAAGGGATCTTGATACCTACTTCCACAGAGCATCAGATGAATCCCTTTCACCATGAAAATCAGTAAGAGCTGAGGCAAGAGAGAGGCAGGGGAAGGAACCGCTCCTGCAGTCAGAAAACCAAAATGAGACCAATTATATTGTTCAAGAGCCTAGTTTTCACGGTGAGAGGCACCACATGTACAGACCAGTGACTGACAGATACATCTAGCATGCGCATTGAGCAAAGCAGGGAGGAAGTAAAGAGGTTCTCTTGTTTTGGAATGGGGATTGATCTTATTCCTCCTCAAGATGGGTAGGGATTCAGATCTTCAGATCTTATTCACATACTATTTCCATCCTATTCTGCTTCGTACTTCCTCTATCACTGGGAAAGAGACAAGCATGGAATTTCAGAGCTAAAATCTTGGAGATCATCTGGCCAGACCCTCATTTACGGGTGAAGAATCTGGGGTCAGAGAAGGTAAGTGTCTCGCCCTACTGGTTAGTGACAAAACCAGAATTAGAACTCAGGCCCTGAATGCTCACTCAAGTGCTTGTCCCACTAATCCACTTTGAGCCCAGAAACCTGGCACTAGACAAGTACTTATCTGGGAAAGATTATGCTTTGCTTAGAGACCTTTACCTTTAATACCTCTGTCTCTCTGAGAATCTACGTCACAAAGACATAGCTATCAGGACAAAAGCTGCTGCTGTTTAAAAGCTTTCAGCCTGGTTTCCTACAGGGATAAAGACCAAGGAGTAAATCTGCAAATGGAAAAAAAGAAGCCACTCTCACCAAATAAACGTTTCTTCCCAGGAAACAGGAAATGTGCATGTAAGAGTGTATGTGTGTGTGTTTAGATGTGTATATACATGCATATATACATGCATGTGTATGTTTTTACGTGTATTTGTATCTATGTGAATGTGAGAGTGTTATAAATGTACTTATGTGTCTGAGTTGTGAATGTGTGTGTGTGTGTGTGTGTGTGTGTGTGTGTGAAGGTCTCATTTGTGAATTTGTACGTATTTGTCTTTGTCCATTTAGGCTACTGTAACAGAATACCATAGACTGGGTGGCTTATAAACAACAGAAATTTATTTTTCACAATTCTGGAGGCTACAAGTACAAGATCAAGGTGCTGGTGTCTGGTGTCAGCCTGCTTTCTGGTTCATAAATGACTGTCTTCTCACTGTGTCCTCACATGGTGAAAAGGACAGGGGATCTTTGGGGTCTTTTATAAGGGCACTAATCCCATTCACAACAGTTACGCCTCACACGCAGGACCTAATCACCTCTCAAAGGCTCCATCTCCACATAACATCACATTGAGTATTATGATTTAACATATGAATTTGGGAAGGGGGGGTACCACAAACATTCAGTCTATAGCAGTGTGCATATATATGTGTTTATGTGTTTGTATATATAGTTGTATATATTTATGTATATATTTTTAACTCTACCTTATATTCATGGGGGGGGGCGGAAATGAAGGAAATGGAAACAAGAATCTTTATTCTGTTGGTTTTGGCTGCCTTTACAAAACTATGCATCTGTCTCACTGGATAGTTACTGGGGGATCACCTGCCTAGAAGCCCTTTTTAGTGTTTGGTGGATGAAAAAATTTATTACTCTGAAGTTCTAAAGAGCAAATGGAAGCCTGAAGAAATATATATATAGAAATATATATATATATTTCTATATATATGGCTATGATTAGGATGGCTTTTATTTAAAAAAATAACAAATGTTGATGAGGGTGTAAAGAAAGAGAACCCTTATACACTATTGGTGGGAATGTTAATTGGCACAGCCACTATGGAAAATGGTATGGCAGTTCCTCAAAAAACTAAAAATAGAAGTACCAAATGATCCAACAGTCCCACTCCTGGGTTATATATGAGAAGGAACTGAAATCAGTATCTTGAAGAGATATCTGCACCCCATGTTCATTGAAGCCTTATTCATAATAGCCAAGATATGGAAGCAACCTAAGCATCCACTGATAGGTGAATGGATAAAGGAGATGTGAGATAGATAGATAGATAGATAGATAGATAGATAGGAAGAATGGAATATCACTCAGCCAAGAGAAAGAAGGAATTGCTGCCATTTGTGACAACATGAATCGACTTTGAGGGCACTATGCTAAGTAAGATAAGTCAAAGGAAGACAAATACTGTATGGGATCACTTATATGTGGAATCTAAAAAAAACTGAACTTGTAAAAATAGAGTAGAATGTTGGTTACCAGAGGCTGGGGGATGGGGGAATTGGGGAGATGCTGTTTTAGGGTACAAACTTGAAACCAATAGATAAAAAGTTCTGGAGATCTAATGCACAGCATAGTGATTACAGTCAACAATACTGTATTATATGAAACTTCAGAGTTGCTAAGAGACTAGATCTTAATTGTTTTCAACACAAAAAAAGAAATGATAATTATGTGACAGTGTCAGCTAATTCTACTGTAGTAATTGTATTGCAATATATAAATGTATCAAACCAACACACTGTACTCCTCAAACTTATACAATGTTATATGCCAATTATAACTCAATTTTTAAAAACTCATTGAATTGTAAAAAAAAAAAAAGCAGCAGCAGCAATGGTACACGAACCAATAAATACTAGGAGGTTTCACTTCTCTCCATTTTAGAGAGAAAGCACACAGAAACTCATTGAGTTGAGAGGGGTATTGTATTTGGAAGGCTGTTTGAATCTACATATAATGACCAATTTAGGGAGGTGCCCATGAAGAGCATTAGAGCTGTTGAAACATGGGGTACAAGGATTCAAGCATCAAGCTCTGGCCCTATGGCTAATGCACTTGTTCACACTTCCTAACTGGCCTCCACCTGAGCAGGCTGGCAATACCAATACTGCCCTCAGGAAGCACCCCACACTGTGTCATCTGGGGGGACCTTGCAGGAGGACACATCACCCCCAGGACCCTCTGCTTTGTCACCCCTCTAAAGCACTAAGGGGTTGTCTTTCTAAAGGGCCAGAAATTTCCCCTCCACAAGCCCTTCTGAAAATGACTGTACCTTTTCTCATGTTTAAGGAAAAGGACATCTTTTCAATTGGCACTTTTTTGCATTCTGAGACTGCAGTCTTCTTCACTAGACTGTATGATCTTTCAGAGCAAAGACCATGTACTTTTTCTCCATATCCCCAAGACCTGTCATGGTGCATGGCATATGTTTAACTGAGTGGAGATATTACCTAATATATGTCTGAATACCATAGAGACAAGTTTTACCACAAAAGCATGAAGATTTGTTCTGGAGGTGATGCAACAGCATTTAGAGTAAGGTTCTGAAATCATTTGAGCCACGCCAGTGGCTTACCAAGGAGTGTTTGGGTCAAGGATTTGGGGAGGGCTTCCTCAGGGCAGCAGGGAATTCAGAGTCACAAGCAGCTGAAAGCAAGTAGAGCATATTCAAGTAGATATTTCCTGCTGAACCAGACGAGCAGTTTGGCCCTGGGTAAGGAACTGAATCCTTTAGAAGGATTTCCAGCCTAGACGATCCCCATCCTGAAGCCCACGGTAACCCACGATTTCCCTTGTGAGGACGTGATCTCAACTGGATGAAAAAGGAAGCCAGTAATGTCTTTTGCTCAAATACTGAAGATTACACACAAAGAGTTATAAAATCAAAATCTTTTGAGCTGACGGAGGTGGGGGGGCAGGGTGATTCTGCTCCATTGGAAGTTTATACTTTGAACAAAATGACGTGCACTTTCATTGCATTTATTTGGTTCCTATCTCTGTCTATTTCATGTTTCTTGAGCATTACCACTTGGATCACCTGCCTCCCAGAAACATGTTTCTACCAACACACTTCAACTGTGGAGCATGTTTACTTAGAGCAAGTTAAAGAAAATCTCATTCTCACGCAGCTGATCATCGGTTCCCAAAAATTCTCCCAAACATTAGGTCTATACAGCAGCTAACAGCTGAAGGTGCCTAAAAAAATGGCAAGAATGTCCGTAAACCCTCAGGCTTCCCAGACAGACATAGTATAATAGAAAGGACCAGCTCCACGGAGTCTTCTGCCAGGTAGTCATTTAGCCTAGCAGTAACCTCCTCCCTGCATAAACAGGCAGGGTGGCAGCAGAGTGGACTGAAAACGGACGCCCACACAGGCAAACCTCACTTTCAATCCCTCCTGTCACTTCCTGGCTGTATAATGTTGACCGAGTTACTGAACAAATCTGAGTTTTGGCTTTCCAATCAAAAAAGTAAGTTAAAAATGTCAACTTCAGGGCTTCCCTGGTGGTGCAGTGGTTGAGAGTCCGCCTGCCGATGCAAGGGACACGAGTTCGTGCCCCGGTCCGGGAAGATCCCACATGCCGCGGAGTGGCTGGGCCCGTGAGCCATGGCCGCTGAGCCTGAGCGTCCGGAGCCTGTGCTCCGCAACGGGAGAGGCCACAACAGTGAGAGGCCCGCGTACCGCAAAAAAAAAGAGAAAAAGTCAACGTCATAAGCTATTGTAAAACTAGGTGAGATGTTATTTTTCAAGCACCTAGAGCTGACGCTGACACTGGATAAATGATGGTTAGCATCAGCACCAGGATTTGTACGAGAATTGCCACTTCTGAGGCCTATAGATTCAGCAGACTTTGGGGGAATAATCTCATCAAAGGGTTATTGACAAAGACTACAATTCCAAATCATCCTAACCAAGGGAGTGAAAAGAAAGACATAACTTCCCAAATATTTCAAACCTTTTCTGAACAACAGTAAGGTTCCTAGAACCTTACACAAAGATGTCATATAACTCTGGGGTTAGATGCCTCCCCACCTCTGATGCTTAACCAACTGTAAAACCTATTTATTACCAGGCATCTTCTGGGGCTTGCTCATCTAAAAGGAATATTTTACACACACACACACACACTTTGGTAAACAGTTCCATTGGGGATTTTTTTTTCTCCTGTGAAAACCAAGTAGGATAGAATTAGCTCAAGGATCTCTACACAGAATCACAGAAGACACCACTTAATGAGATTAAAATTGAGTTTATCAAAGATGACTAGATGATATATTATAGACTGCAAACTTACCACTAATTTCAAAGCCCTCGCCCATTAGCAAGTCCTATAAATGCATTTATTTGTACGCTGTACCTCAAGGAACAAAGAGCCTATTGACAACAAAGGTATTTTGGGGAAAGTCTGCCTCCCAACAGAAATAAATGCATTTAAAACAGCGATTGGCCAGGCTCCTTCATTTAGTGAACCCTCTGAATTTTGTTTTTGGAAGTGCACTTATAAATGGCCTATAGCTGTCTCTTTTTATTAGCTCTTTACAATGAAAGATATAAACTTCTCAAATAAAGCACCTGTATTAAAAGTCCACTGTGAGCCTGTTAGTGATAGGCAGTGCTGCTTCCCCGCCCTGTGCAGAGGATTCCGGAAGATTGCACACGAGCCAGCACGAAAGGCCTGACATCAAAAGAGCCCCATCCCGCACAGAGGTCTTTAATGAGCCACAGCAGAAAAGCCCGGGGTGTGCACCAAATCACAGATTCAGGGGCACAACTCTAGGGTGGGGCGGAGCCTTTCAAGAGCACTGCTGTGGGCGCCCCTTTGCCACAACAAAACGAGGGACACGTGTGACACCTGGCATCGATTACGTGTGCCCAAGATCAGAGCAGAGCCCCATGAATGGAAAGCTGCACCGGGAAGGAATGCAGTCGCCTTTCTACCGCATGCTTGTGTGCTGGGTCAGGCCTGGAAGACAGAGGCTGCCTGAAAGGAGGAATGATGTCTCACCGGGCAGGTAGCCCTACCACGGGTGCTCTCACTGATTCAGTTTCACAACGTCGTACAATTAGACGGCATATTTTTTAGCCATCAAAACACACAGTCAAAAGAACATAGGTTCTTGAAGTCAGCCCCACGTCAGATGAATTCTGACGTTGGCCCTTATTAGCTCTATGGTCTGGGCCAGTGACAGAAACCTTTTGAGCCTTCATTTCCTCAACTGCAAAATAGGGATAATAATGTCCACCTCACTAGATGCTGTAGTAAAGGAGATAACTTATGTAGAAACTCCCAATTTGTCTCTGTCACATCAGTAGATATTCAATATTTGGTTCTTCTTTAAAACAAGTCACGTGACAACACGGAAAATACATATTAACTTCAAAAAGCAAAGCATTAACATAAACACAGTTCTGTGCCATGAAGCAAACAAATATACAAAACAGAGTAGAAGGAAAAGCACTAGAACCTTAGCCATTCTACCTTTGCATGGAGGGATTATGAGTAAGTTTTTTCTCCTTTCTGAAATTTTCTTTGAAGAAGATAATACTACTTTTATAATGGCAAAATTTTATAGTTTAAGGAAATGGTAGTTATTAAAACTGAGAGTTCACAATGAGATATCACCTCACACCAGTTAGAATGGGCATCATCAGAAAATCTACAAACAACAAATGCTGGAGAGGGTGTGGAGAAAAGGGGACCAACTCTCTTGCACTGTTGGTGGGAATGTAAATTGATACAGCCACTGTGGAGAACAATATGGAGGTTCCTTAAGAAACTAAAAATAGAACTACCATATGACCCAGCAATCCCACTACTGGGCATATACCTAGAGAAAACCATAATTCAAAAAGACACATGCTGTTCATTGCAGCACTATTTACAATAGACAGGTCATGGAAGCAATCTAAATGCCCATCGACAGACGAATGGATAAAGAAGATGTGGTACATATATACAATGGAATATTACTCAGCCGTAAAAATGAATGAAACTGGGTCATTTGTAGAGACGTGGATGGATCTAGAGACTGTCATACAGAGTGAAATAAGTCAGAAAGAGAAAAACAAATACCGTATATTAACGCATATATGTGGAATCTAGAAAAATGGTACAGATGAACTGGTTTGCAAGGCAGAGATAGAGACACAGATGTAGAGAATAAATGTATGTATGCCAAGGGGAGAAAGCGGCGGGGGTGGTGGTGGTGGTGGGATGAACTGGGAGATTGGGATTGACATGAATACACTAATATGTATAAAATAGATAACTAATAAGAACCTGCTGTATAAACAAATAAAATTTTAAAAAGCACAAACAACAAAAATAATTAAATGTTTGACAGTATTTAATTAACTGTGTAAAATAAGACTAAAATTATAAACGGTCCCAGGGTTATTATTAAAATTTATTTGACTTATAAATTGAATAAGATATATATGCTGAAATTAAAGAAGAAAAAAAACCCCACTGAGTTCTTGAAAGAGACAGTGTGTCTGAAGCAGGGTGGTTTTTATGACACAGACAGGGACCAGTACATTCTCGGGGCAGCCAGTAGAACACTAATCACAGCAGAAGTTCAGTCACCACGCCTTGTGGTCAGGAGTACACAAACAAGAGTCAACGGAGTGTTCCAGGGAAGGCTGAACAGAAGTCACTGTTGCTGGCTGTACCCACTAATAAAGAGGAAGCTCAGCAGTTAGTGGGCCTCTCCAGATACTGGGGACAGCACGAAACCCATCTGGGTATCCTTCTGGAAGCTGCCTTAGAATGGGGCTCTTCTCAACAAGCACTGGAAGCTGTTCAACAAGCTGAGGCCCAGGCACTGGCCTTGTGACCTTAGTGCTCACTAGCCCTAGGGAACTGCAGGTATCCTCAATGCCCACACATGCTGATTGGAGTCTATGGCAGCAGGAAACCACACTAGGGTGCCAGACTCTTGGATTCTGGACCCACAACTGCCCGAAGCCACTGCCCAATATACACCCTTTGAACTGCAGCTTCTCACTGCTGTTGGGCTCTGGTGGAGACGGAACATCTCACCATCAAAGGACCTTATGTGACCCTGAGGCCTGAGGTAACCATCCTTGCTTAGGTTCTCACCAATCTTACTAACAAAATTGGACAAGTTCCATCATCAAATGGAAATGGTACATCCAAAGCCAAGCCAGGCCAGGATCCCAAGGGATCCGTGGACTCCATAAGCAGATAGCCACCCTGCCAGCAGGAACAGTGTCCTGTAAGGGATGCCCCGGCCCCTCCCCTAACCACCTGGGGGCCACCCCTTGAAGAGGTTCTGGCTGAAGGCATGGCCTGATTTAATGATGGTTCTGCAAAATTGAAAGCTGGTGGAGTCCACTGGGCTGCCACGGCCATCTGCCACATGGATGGCCACCTCTTAACAGAAACTAGAGGACGCTCCACCCAGTGGACTGCATGAGGTGGTAATGGCTGTGCAAGTCAACCCACCCAACATGCCTCGCTAGATTTTTACTGATTCCTGGGCTGTGGCAAACAGTCTAGCCATGTGGTCAGGAGACTAGCAACTAAACAACTGGACTATTAAAGGACTCCCCATGTGAGGACAAGGACTATGTCAATACCTTGCCACATGAAACAGGCAAATCTCTGTCACTTATGAGGATGCTCATGGCAAAGGGCCTTTCGAACAAGAACACGAATGGAATTCCTTAGCCAACAAGCTGCAATGGTAGTCTACTGGGTGCATTAGGAACCAGTCATGGAAGCCCACCTCAGATGCAGGAATGGGCCAAATCCAAGGGAGTAATCCTCAAAGATGCAGAAGCCCCGGATGTGGTTTTGCACATCTTGCAATTCCTGCCAACAAGCCCAAGCAGTACGAGGAGAATTAGGACATATCTGCAGGGGCATCTGCAGGCTTGGGTTTGGCAGACTGATCATATTGGATCTTTAACACCCAGGTATGGATTGCTCTGGTGACTCACAGCCATTGACACTTCCTCTGGATATGGAACTGCCACCCCCATATGGCACCCACATGCCAATATCACCCTGGTCATGCTGGAAAAGAAATCTCTGCCACATGTTCAGGTACCTTCTGGCCCCCCAGTCAGATCAGGGAACTTCTTTCACAGCACAAACCACACAACAATGGGCACAATCCCATGGCATACACTGGACCTTCCATATTCCATACCACCCACAAGCTAAGGGAGCCACTGAATGGTGGAATGGAAGACCAAGACAACAATTAAAGAAGACATATCAAGGATTATTAGCAAGATGGTATCCTCATCTCACTAGAGACAGTCGGACCCTCGGGGGGATGGAGGGGTCAGTGTCCCCTCTCCCCATACCTCCTGAGGTCAGAGATGCTCTAGCACTGCAACGCACACTCTGGAGAATGCGGAGCTTGGAGGGGGTGGAGAACCAGGCAGTAGCCTGAATAATTTATACTTGAGGAATCCCAATTTCAGTATATCTGACCACTCCTCTTCTTTTTTCCATCTTCAATCCTCTGCCCAGGAAGGTTTGTGGTCCATGCAGCAGTTAGCACCTGACACAGGTCCCCCACCCCCACTCTAACTTGGAAGTCATGCTGCTCCAGGGTGCTTAGCTCCTCTAGGACTTCACAGGAAATAAGGAGGGGGGTCTCAGAACACCACAATGCTAGGATTCCCTGGTAGCAACAGGAACTCCCACTCCCCTGTAGGGGTAATGTTATCAGACATGCAAAGTTTGTACAGGACATAACTTCATTGCCTGGATTGAATGATGGGCTGAAAGGACTGAGTGAAACAGCAAGAGCAATGGGTTCCGGAGGAGGTACTGGCCCCTTAGTTAGGACAGACAGCACGGGTGGCCATCCCCAGACACTCTACACCTCAAGTGACAACAGGAGCACCCCCTGCCTTGGGAGGTATGGGGGTGGGGGGAACACAGATATCTCTCCTCCTCCCCAGGACGCATGGTGATGCCTAGACTGACAACACCCTCATCAAAGTCAGCACTGCTGTAGCCAAATAAGATGACTTGAAACAAAGCTGGATCTGCCACCCAAGGCTGAGAGAACTCTTTTGCCTCAGACCCCCACCTTGGTGGCCTGGCTGATATATAATGACAGAGGCCATCAATGGATCTGTCCACTGAGTGACTCCACTGATACAAGTTCACATGCAGGATCATTCCAGTGTCCTCTGCTTTAATGTCACCTATAACATGATTGGAAAGGACTCCGCAGGGGGTCAGGTGTTGCTGACTCATACAGGCAATCTGGGCAGAGGCAGAGGTGTAAATATTTCTCTTCAAGCCACAAGCTGGCAACAACAGGCAGAGACAAGGTATAACTGGATTAGTCAATGATACAACAACCACACCCTGGTGGGAGTCACTTGTTCTCACTTGGGATATGTTTCTTTGTGGACCTCAGTGGGCTATGGCCTTTCCCCTCGAGAAGAGTCTTGCTGCCTCAGGGTCTTAAGACCCACCATCCACGTGGATAACTGCATGGCAGGTTAGAGGGTCCCCACTCTGCTGGCCCATCAAAGGGTGGCAGGTGACATCGTTCCCAAGGGGAAGACTGACAATTGGTTCCACTCAACTAAAATTAAATACCAGGATAGCACACAGGCCCCAGAAAAGATATACACCCACTCCTTGACCATGGCAGAAATGGCTAACTCCATCATCTAGGCCATTCAGGACCAAGAGGGCTCACTGAACTCGCCAGCTAAGCTGACCATGGGCAACCAGATCACCCTGGGTTACCTCCTGGCAGAACAGGGTGTTCTAGCCAACACCTCTTGCTGCGTGTGCATCAACAATTCAGGGAAAGTCAAGACCGAGCTGGAGAAAAACCATGCCAAAGCAGGATGGTCAGCATCTGTAAATCCACAGTCCCATTCACACTCATTCTTTAATCTTCCCAGATGGCTAAACCCTGACACCTGGGGCTCCTGGCTGAGCGCCATACTCCAAGAAAGTCTGACTTCTTCAGAAGGCCCTGTGAGTGGCCCTGACCACCTGCTGTCTCAAGTGGGCAGGCTCTGTGAGGCTCTGTGGGGCCTGAACCACACAGAACACACCTCTGCCTCATGTTCAGGGTGGCCAATGGTCCCATTGGGTGTGATGTGCTTCGTTTGGTTTTTTTCCCTAGCATCCCAGTGAGGGCTGGGGGTGGACTGTTGGGGGAGCAGCCTTCGCACAACCTGTATCCTCTCCCCAGCATTGACAACTGGAGCTCTGGGCCTGGGACCTTCCCTTATAGGCAGGCCAGGTGCCAAGCTTCTACTTGGCCCCAAATTCTTCTTCCTTATGAGAAGAAAGTGTTCCCTGTCTGGGTGGTACGTGGCACCCAGGCAGCCCCACTGGCACATGTGCCCCCTGCGTTCTCCACAGAGAGATAATGGGGTCTCTGCCTGCAGAGGGGTCTATGCAGTCCATCCTCCTGTGTCAGTTATCAGGAGAAACTTGTTGGCCATGAGACAAGCACACACCAGAGACACTGATCTTGTTGCATCACTCCTCCTTTCTGAGTAAAGCCCTGTACTAACTAGCACTTCGTGTGATAAGTCTTCCTTGGAAACTTGCAGCCCACAGGTGCTACAGTGGATTGAGGGCTGTGGACTCCTACTTCTGGGGCTTGGCACTGTTATGCTCTTTGCCGTCCACCAAGTGGTAGGAATCCTCACCTGGGACTGGTAGCTGGATCTTCTTGTCTACACATAACAATGTCAGGTGGCAATAACTGCTACGTGGAAACATAAATCAGGTTATGGAAAAAGAGAGATGTGGGGTGAATTACAAAAGATGAAGTTGGGTCATATAGGACCTTAAAGATGAGATAAAGACTGTGGATGTTCTAATGTGATGGGAACAGTTAGAGGGTGTGCATGTGGTCACCTAACTTGTGTGCATGTCCCCAGGCACACAATCCATGGCTCGTAACACTAACAGGAGGCTGCCTCCCTGAATGAGCAGACAGCCCTTCCATCACTGCCATCTCTGAAGACAGACACCACTGATACACTACCAAGTGGCTTTGTGGAATCTTTATTCCAATCTCTTGATGCTACTGAAAATAATGATAATACCTTCCTCAGCACCATGGTGAGGAATAAATAAGATAATCAACGTAAAATGTTGAAAACAGTGCGTGTCATAAGAACATCATAAGTGTTTATTTCAACACAGTAAAACATTAGAAAAGCCCACTTAACACAAAAAGTTTATTGTAAATAAATACAGACTCTCGACTTTATTTCCATTTCAAATTTACAATAAAGTCTACACTGTGAATAACATACCTGTTGCCATACTCCCTTTAGTTGCTGTCTCAGTCAGATGCTATAGCAAAAATAACATAGGCCGGGTGGTTTAAATGAACATTTATTTCTCACAGTTCTGGGGGCTGGAAAATCCAAGATCAAGGTGCTGCAGATCCGTTGTCTGGTGTATAGATAGCCACCTTCTCGATGGATCCTCACATGGCCAAGATAAAAGGAAGAGACACAGAGACAGAGACGAAGACAAAGAGACAGAGAGAGACAGAGAGACAAAGACAGAGAGAGACAGACAAACAGAGGGGAATCAAGCTCCCCTATCTCTTCTTATAAGGGTACTGATCTCATCATAAATGTCCCACCCTCATGATCTCATTACCTCCCAAAGGCTCCATCTCCAAATACCATCAGATTGAAGATTAGGGTTTCAACATATGAATTTTGGGGGGCACACAAACATGCAGTCCACAACAGTTACCATGTACCCCTTCACCACCATCTGTTATTAAGAGAGTAGAAAATTTATATATTTTAGCCAAAGCAGATACAGTATCACTCTGCTGTCAATAGAAATATTACTAATGGCTTAGGGCCCCCATGATGGCTTTTCATGCTGAATAAAAGCCCAAGCCCCAAGGACAGTCAGTCTTCCCCAGAGGGAGTTGTTTGGGCCTCTCCATGCTGCTTGGGCTCCTGTAACACCAGCTTCCTTGTTTACACATCCACCCACATCTTTGAGGCCATGCATTTCACAAAGCCCACCACAATGAGCACACAAAAATCTTAAAGATGATGCCAGAAATCTATTTCCTACCTCAAAACTTCCCTTTTAAAAGCATCACTGCAGATCTGGGAAACTCTGCATTTTGTCTTAATCATTGTCTTATGTTTCTCTGAGTTTTGGAAGTACAAGACCTAGTTTACTGAAGGCATGAAGGTTACAAGGCTCCTGGACTCAAGAAGGCTGAAACAAGACATTTATAAAAGACCCTGGCTGGAGTTGTTTAGAACTACCATCTGAATGTCCACTGTCCACTAGGTGCTAGGTACTTAATATGTACACTCTTATTTATTTATTTATTTATTTATCCTTTTGTAACTGGTTTCTTTTTTTTTTTGAATTTTTGAATTTAATTTTTTTTATTTGTTTATACAGCAGGTTCTTATTAGTTATCTATTTTATACATATTAGTGTATATATGTCAATCCCAATCTCCCAGTTAATCCCACCACCACCCCCCCTCCACCACTCTCCCCCCTTGGTGTCCATACATTTGTTCTCTACATCTGTATCTCTATTTCTGCCCTGCAAACCAGTTCACCTGTACCATTTTTCTGGGTTCCACATATATGCGTTAAGATATTTGTTTTTCTCTTTCTGACTTACTTCACTCTGTATGACAGTCTCTAGATCCATCCATGTCTCTACAAATGACCCAATTTCGTTCCTTTTTATGGCTGAGTAATATTCCATTGTATATATGTACCACATCTTCTTTATCCATTTGTCTGTTGATGGGCATTTAGGTTGCTTCCATGTCCTGGCTATTGTAAATAGTGCTGCAATGAACATTGTCGTACATGACTCTTTTTAAATTGTGGTTTTCTCAGGGTATACGCCCAGTAGTAGGATTGCTGGGTCGTATGGTAGCTCTATTTTTAGTTTTTTAAGGAACCTCCATACTGTTCTCCATAGTGGCTGTATCAATTTACATTCCCACCAACAGTGCAAGAGGGTTCCTTTTTCTCCACACCCTCTCCAGCACTTTTTATTTGTAGATTTTCTGATGATGCCCATTCTAACTGGTGTGAGGTGATACCTCATTGTAGTTTTGATTTGTGTACACTCTTTTAATTCTTAACATATCATGGCATGGTAAATATTATTATCCCCATATTATAGACAAATTAATGGAAATACAGAGCAGTGACATCATGTGCTCAGAATAAAGATGGACCTGGGTCTCTAGCTCGTGGTTCTGACTCCAAGGCCCAAACTCTTTCTTCTGTTAGATGTTGCTTCCCAGAGCAGCAGTCAGAGAACAGTACCCATTATATGAGTAAGGAGATGTTCATTTGATTATAAAAAAAAAAAAAAAAAATGCACTTCATCATGAAATGTACTCCCTTACGTCTGTAAGAGACATTCAGTCCTCACCAAAGGAAAACAAATGAAAGAAAGAAGGACTTTTCCCTTAAGGGCATCACTACCAAGTTTCATGGTTAGTAATTAATTCCATTTGAAACAGGGCCCTAAGTTTAATGAGTGAGTGAGAGAAAGAGGGAAAGAAATGTAGAGGAGAAGCATAAAAATGACACTAAAGAGATGGAAGGGCTTGGAGAGGGAAAGTATTAAGAAAATAGAAGACTTTGTGTATTCTGTTTTTCTTGAAATATTAGGAGTAACTTCCTTATCAGCAAGACTCTTGAGACAGAACTCTGAAAACATCTTTCGAGGCAAAGAAATGAGGCCCTTTACTATCTGGGGAGGGTTTCTATATTAACTTAAGTCTTGCAAATCCAATAAGATTTCCAGACAGACTCCCAGGAGACCTCGCTGTCTCCAACACCAGCAGGAAGATTTACACTAACTGAATGTGGCTCTTCCACAGGGCCCACTCAACTGGCTCCATCTATCTAAATAGGATTCTAACATAGAAACTGGGAATTAAAGTAGGAGACTGGAGGCTGGTGGGTGTCAGTGAATACCTTAGCAAGGGCACAAGTCATATCCTGACTGGTATCTAAAAATATATCAGGATGAAGCAGATCTTGCTGTTAAAGAGAAGGCAGAGACAAAAAAGGAATCATCCCCAGATCTGCAAAATCTGAGAGGACGCCAGAAGCAGTCCACAACAAAGATTTTGAACCCAGCTAAAAAAGAGTCTGCGGATGGGAAACACATGCTTTTTTTGTACAGAGAAACCCACTTCTGATCTTCTGACTGTATTCTAGGTACTGAAATAAGATGACAAAAGATTCTTTATGGCTCCTTCCAGATGGACAACAGAGTCTTGCACTGCAATTTGAAAGGAGTTCAATGTGAAGCTGAGTCCCAAACCACCATGCATATGCTGATCACCAGCGCTCAGTGTTTCATCATTCTGCTGTATCTGTATCTAAACATTTTCAAATGCTCAGACCCTACCAAAGTCATGAACAATTTGGTGGGATGCAGTGCAGACGCAGTGCCAACACAGCCCAGAAACACAGTGAGACACCACCTGTGTCTTCCTGCAGAGGAAGGAGATAGGAATGGACTGGACAGTAAATGGTTATATAACTTAGAGAACACTTCTAAATTACACCTTCTAGTAGACGTGAAATATACCGTTCAGCGAGAAAAAAAGCCCATCTTGTATGTTTCATGTTGTCCTGTAACTATCTCCATCTCACACTTGGCCATTGTTCCTTGCAATTGCCTGGAAGTTAAATGCATCTTTTCAGGAGTTTCAGGTAAATGCTGCACAGCCAGAAAAGAGAAGGACTCCCATAGGGATCTTCTCTCATGTGCATTTCGATTATAAAGTGTTCCAAATTTGCCAGTGGGTCTTAGGAAGTTCAGGTAAGAGCAGAACAGGTAAATGAAAGCCCCAGATACACACAAACACAAATAAAACTTATTCTGAGTCATTAAATGTGAACTCTTTCCCTCACCAGATCTTTCACCAATATGTGCCAGTTCAGCCATATTGGTTGTTGGTAAATGGTGGCTAACTCTGTGCCTCCCCAAGATCTAGTAACTAAACAGTGAGTAGCTAGCTGGTGGAGCAGAACCCAGTCCAGGGTGATGGCCAGCCAGCACTGTCCTGAGTGGCTGTGCTCATACTCCACCCACAGGCAAGGAGCCAAGGGATGTGAGTATGGCTTCCACTTCCTGTCCAATGTTATAACTACCTCTAATAGTTGAATTAGTTATTCATTTACTCCACAAAGATTTACTGAAGTTCTTGCATGGATTAGACATTGTACAGGCCCTTGTAATGCAGATAAACAAGAAAGACAGACTCCCTGATCTCCTGGATTCATAGACTAAAGGGAAGGGAAAGACAATTAAACCAACAGTTGCAGCCCAGCATCATCATCAGGATACTGGTAGAGGAAGCCTGGAGCACAATGGGAACACCTAACCTAAACTGAGAAAGTTAGCCAAGGCAAGGCAAGGGAAAGCAGTCCTGTGAGGCATAAAGAAAGTCTGGTTTGGTTAGTGGGTAGGGAGCTGGGGCCGGTGGGGAGAAAAGCAAGAGATGAGGCTGGAAGGACTGGCAGAATCCAGAAAACACAGGTCCTTGTAGGTCATGGAAAGGAATATGGACTTGATGATAAAAGCAAGGACTTTTATGTTCTACAAAGATCATATTTGTTGTACTGAAGAGAAGGGTCCTGGAGGGAGCAAGACTAGAGACAATGGGGAAGGAAGTGGGGAGACTGAGGCAGACATAGATAGAGAGAAGACGGTGTCCTGAGCTACTGCAGTAGCAGAGAATGTGGAGAAAAAAGGGTGGACTCAAAAAGATTTAGAAGCAGAATTGATGGGCCTGGGTATTGACTAGATGTAGGGATGTAAGAGAGAGGCAACAAGGAAGGATATTATTGCCTAGGTACCTGACTTGGAGAAATGGATGGATGTTAGCACCACTCCTAAGATCTGAGGACAAAAACAAACATGGGAGGAAGAGTCAGAGTCTCACTGAGGACATGCTGAGCTTTGAGGTACCTACAGGGCAACCCAGTGAAGTCATCCAGGAAGCAGCTGAGTTAATGGTGTCAGGAGAGGGGTTGGGGCAGAAGACACAAATTTGGGTGTCATCAGTCTAAAGATGGTAAATGAAGCCATAAGCATGGATGGAATCATCCAAGGAGAGGAAAGTGAGAAGAGGAGGGAAGTGAAGAAGAAGGCTGAGGCCAGAACTGTGAGATCGCTCACATTTAGGGCTGGCTGACTGAGAAGAGCCTGCAGAGGAGCCCCAGAGAAAGACCAGAGGATGGTAAAAATGAGGCAAAGTGCCAACCAGCAGCCACTTCGTGATCAGTAGTCCCAGTGCCTAAAACCTAAACAGGATTTAATTAGTGGGTCCAGGACCACAAAGGCAAGGGGTAAGGAGAGGAGGGGAAGTTTTTAATTCACTTGATCTTCTGCTCTAAGAATGGATTACAGCAGACAGAAATCTTATTAGCTACTTATAGGTTGAGAGGGGCTATCCCAGAAAAATATAATGCAGGCCATGAATGTAAGCCACATTTGTAATTTTAAATTTTCTAGTGGTTACAGTAAAAAAGTAAAAATAAATAGGTGAAATTAATTTTAGTATCACACTTTATCTAACCTAATATAGCAAAATATTATCATTCACTAAGTAATCGATATAAAAATTATTAATGAGGTATTTTACATTCTTTTTTTTTTTTTTTGGTACTAAGTCTTTGTCATCTGGTGTGTATCTTACTCTTACAGCAGATCTCATTTGGACTAGCCACATTCCAAGTGCTCAGGAGCCACATGTAGCTGGTGGCTACCATATGGGACGATGCAGGTTTGCAGTTTACATACAAACACTTTACCTTTCCCCAAGTTTTATTCAAACAAATGAGAACTCTGAAAAAGTGTATGATCAACAAGAGCTCTCTGAAAGGCCTAGGTAGCAAGCAGGATATCAAATCCAGATGAAGGAGAATTGGAACAATTAGGGAGCTTTTTTATTTTTAACACTGTCACAAAAGGAAAAGAAGTTGGGGACAGGCTGACCTCGTGCTCGTTGCTGAACAGGGCAGCAGATGACAGCTGCTGTGAAATGGAGATCAGAGCTGGTTT
This sequence comes from Mesoplodon densirostris, assembly GCF_025265405.1. Lineage (NCBI taxonomy): Eukaryota > Metazoa > Chordata > Mammalia > Artiodactyla > Ziphiidae > Mesoplodon > Mesoplodon densirostris. The sequence goes on along the minus strand of NC_082662.1, from coordinate 68,014,523 downwards.
TCTGTTAGGAATAAGTCAATACAGCTTTTTAATACACAGTAAGTGGAGTACTGCATGTCACCATCCAGGGACATGCTACATTATGCAAGGTCAGGTGGGGGAAACTGCAACCAACCCCTCTCTGGCCCAGTCAATGCCGTCTAAAAAGATTTCTAGCTGGAGCTTCTCAGAATCATTTAGTCATCTCTTCACATCACCTTGAAAGGGTGCATGTGATTTCCTCATCATGGGGATGTTAACAGGACTCGGCTCTGGCTCTCCTCCCACCGCAAGCTCATCATCAGGGAGCCGGGTGCCCAGGAAGGAAGCGCGGATGGAGATGAAGCAAATTGCCCAGCTCAGGATCACCGGGCACTCCAGCAATCATAGTCAGGAGCCCAGCTCCTTTTGCTGGCCTCACTTCTCCAGCTTAGACCTCACAGCTGCACCTGAAACTAAGAGCATTCTTTTTCTCTTCAGATAACTCCAAAAGTTGTTACTTAGAAACTCTCACCCCCCAGGGAGAGGAAAGGGGGAAATGTTAACACCTAAACTTAGGAAATGGAAGCAGATTCAGGCCTACCCCTCCAGCCTTCTGTCTCACACGTCCTTACCTTCCCCACCTCTCATTTCATACTTTGGTAATAACATACAGCTGGTGCCCCCCTCACGCCCGTGATGCATACGCACACACGTGCACACACGCACACACACACACCAAGAGGAGAGGCAGAATAGTGTTTGTGTAGTTAATAGATTAGGTTTTGAAGACAAATCCAAATCTCACTGCTGACATTTGCTAGCTGTGTGACCTTTGGCAAATGACCTCTACTACTAGTTTCCTTATCTAAAAAATAGGGAGAATACCATGCCAACCTCACAGAAATGTGTGAGGATTAAAATGAGGTAATGTACTGAATAAGCGTAATAGAAATTAAAATGAGTAGCACCGACCCTGAAACATGCTAAGAAGTATATAAGTGATTACTATTACTTATTACACCACTATAGGGTGTTCCATAAGTGGTAGCTATGATTATTGTTCTTAAAATCTCTACTTCCTTTCTTCAAAGCTAACCTAGCTATTACCTCATTCTGCTGGCTTTTTCTGTCAATGCCACTCTACCAATCCCCTAAGTGCCACACATAAAAGCACACTCAGACACTCATTTAGATTTGATGCCCCTCCCTGGGCAGCTGGTACTTCACACACTGCCCATTCTTAACTCAGTGGTGCTATATACAGTAACTATCTGCTTATGGTCTTTGTCACTTTCCTACAGCAATGCCTCTTAAATGCTTTGAGGAGGTAATATGTGAGCAGAGACAGGAAAGAAGGCAGCGAGGGAGCCATGTAGATATCTGAGGGAAAGATGTCCTGGGCATGATTAAGAAACAGCAAGAGAGCTGGCATGGCCAGAGCAGAGTGAGTAAGGCAGAGAGAGGAGAAGAGGTCAGAAATGCAAGGCCAACGGGGCCAAATGGTAAGGCCCATAACCCATGGAAAGGGATATGGATTTTTTTTTCTGAGTAAGATATAAACTTCCTGGAGGGCTTGTGCAGAGGAGTGGTGTGGTCTGACCCACATTTTTAAAGGCCATTCTGGCTTCTATGTGGAGAACAAGCAGTAGGGAGGCAAGGGTGGACACAGGGAGACCAGATGAAAAGGCTTGAGCATCAATGGTCCAGGTGAGACAGGGTGGTGGGCAAGGTGGTGATGGCAGAGATGCCAACAGGACTTGCTGATGGACTGGATGAAAAAAAAACAGAGGACAACACCTTGGTTTTGGCCCTAGAATCTGGTGTGGTAAGCCAACTAATGGCTCCCAAAGATATCTGTAACCTAATCTCCAAACGTGTGAATATGTTATCTTCCATGGCAAAAGAAACTTGCTGATGTGCTTAAATTAAGGACCTTGAGATGGGGAGATGATCCTGGATTATCTGGGTGGGCCCAATGTATCTCAGGGGTCCTCATAAAGGAAATATGGAGGCAGGAGGGTCAGAGTGAGAGAAGGAGATGTGACAATGAAAGCAGAGGTCAGAGTGATGCAGGGCCAGTAGCCAAGGAATACAAGCAGCCTCCAGAAGCTGGAAAAGATAGAGAAATGGAGACTCCAGTAGGAACGCGGCCCTGCCAAGCCATTTTAGAACTCTGACCTCCAGAACTGTGAAATAATAAAGTTAGTGTTGTTTTAAGGTAGTGGTAACTTGCTACAGCAGTAATAGGAAACTAAAATACCTGAGTTTACTATGATGCCATTTATTGAGACAGAGAGCACTGGAAAAGGAGCAGGAATCAGGAGCTCTTGTTAGGTCATGCTGGATTTGAGGCACTCATTAACCTATCCAAGTGGAGATACCAAATAGATAGATGATGACCAAGGCTGCAGCTTATAGAGGGTAACTGGAACTTCATGTGACCTTGGGCAAGTCCTTTAATTTCTCTGAGCTTCAGTGTCTTCCGTAAAATGGAGTTATATCTTATTTATCCACCTCAAGGATCAAACGAGACATTTTATGCAAGTGTTCAGAGCGTGCCACTAATATAAGGCATTTATTATTCCTATAAATTGGCCTCTTAACCCAAATTCAACAGGAGTCATTTTTCAAAGACTTTTAAGGTCTTTTGTCTCTGCAAAGCTCCACAGAATGCACAGATCAGCACTTGGAGGAAACACAAGATAAACCTGGGCATGCCCCATTAATAGATGGTAAGGAAAATCCCACCCTCAGAACTCTCATCACCTGCCTCTCTCTCCCCAAAGCCAGCCAAGCCAGACTAGCTGTGACTTGCTTATATCCAACAGCTGAGTGATGGGGATGTATATTTTATTTCCTACTAAATGGTTAGTGGGTTTGAAAGGGCCTTAGAGCCCAGTCAAAAAAGTCCAATCTCCCACCAAATGCAGGATCCACTCATTCGTTCATTGTACAACCATTTGCTGAGCCCAGGCTGAGGCCAAGCCCTGTGCTAGGATGGCCAGGTAGAGTGGAACACAAGGCAGGGAGGTGCTCCCAGAGTCTATTGTTCCTAGAACCTCTCATCCACCCTGTGAGGGAGGCATTTGCTCTTCACGAGGCTCTGGAGTTCTATGGACCTTCCACTTAAGGGGAGCTTTGGGGCCAATTCCCAAACCTACTTGACTCTCAGTTTCATCATCTATATAATAGGGACTATAATCCCTGGAAAGCACTTAGCATAGTATTTCATACCCATTAAGCGCTCAATAACTGGAAGCTTTAATTGTTATAGTTAATGTTATTCAAGTATCACCTACATTTTTTTTAGTAAACAGCCTAAAATATGTCTTCTGAAATACCCAGTATGACAGAGTATACTGGGTATGCTCCTCCTGACAGCCTTAAAATATCTGAAGGCAGATTTTGTTACCCCTCTTCATCTCTCTTCCAGGGCAAATAGACCCAATTCCTTTACCCTCCCTCACAGAACCCAACTCCAAGAACTTCTTCCCATCCTCATTGCTTGTTCCTTTGTGTATAATGTTTGGCTGCAGCCCTCTTAAAATATGGCCCTCCATGGAACCCAGTAGTCTGACCAATGTCAAGTATAACGGAACCATCATAGAGTAAATGTCTAGAATTAAAGGACTTAATAATCATTGCTTCAATTATTCATGAGCAATCCCAAAGACCCATGACATGTTCTAGTGTGAAATTTCACTGAAGTACAAATTTGGTTCAACTACATGACACAACCAGTGTTTGGGGCAATCATTTAGAATCCAGGTGCCCAGCATCTTTCTAGCAATAAAACTTGGAGATTCCCTCCTTGTCCTTGGGTGCAATAATACGTGTGAAGTGATTACAAACTCAGGTTTCTTGTGAAAATTTGCCATCAAGCAAAGGAAGATACTTTAGTAAATAAGGCTCTGCATAGGAAACACATGATCCCTAACAGAAATATGATTTGGGACAAATAAGGATCTGTATAAACATTTCCATATTCACAAGTCTGAAGGTTTGGGATGGCCTCAAACTGTATCTTTTGCAAATGTCATGTGCCCTCTGTATACATACCAATGAAGCCAAAGAATGAGCTAGATTTTCTACACATGAAATAGGCAACGCTGTGTGTACAAAACTGAATTAAGAAACAGGTCCCTGAGTTCCACAGCCAGCTCTGCCAGGCACTGCCTGACCTTGGGAAACTGCCACTCTTCTGGGTCTCAATCTCTCTGCCTATCCAATGAGAGGTTGGAATGAGTCAAGAATTCTTCACCTGCTGTCCAGGGACAGATAGGTCAGGGGAGATGTTTACCCACTGAAGTTTTAAAGATATGGATATGTACATTTTAAGGATAAAAGAGCCATAGCATTTATCAAATTCTAGGCATTGTGGTAACTGCTTTACATAATAATACCCATAATTATTGCTAATATGAAAAGCTTACTATGTGCTTCATAAATATTATTTTACTGAAGCATAATATTCTAATGCAGTAGGTACTGTTAGTAACCCATTTTATTTAGAAAGATCAGGTAACTTGCTTGAAGTCACTCAGTGTGTGAAGAGCAGAGGTGGGGTTTCCACACAGGCCTGAATCCACAGAAGCCTGTTCTTCTCCGCTGTACTACACTGTTTCAGGATGAGGTCAGTAGGTAAGAGTTGGTATCACACCACCGTAGAACTGTCTTTAATTTGCCTATTTTCAGGCTAGCACTTTCTCCAACCTCAGCAGTGGTTTGCAGAGGCTGGTCATTCAAATGAGCAGGTCCAGAGGCTAGACCAGCGCGAGTGGCCTTGCCATTAGCAAAGTTGCTCACTCCAAGAGCTGCAAGTGCAGCAGACTGAACTCAGAAAATGTAGTCGGTCATGCTTATAAATGAACCACATCTTTTATTTATGCTAATACTATTGCAGTTTGTATCGCCTTTAAAAAGAAATAAGACCTGAGTGGGCTTTAAAGACTCAGATGAGAGAGAATACTACAGGTAAAAAATTTCACTTCTTATTAAGTTTTTACACTCAAATCCATAAATTATCTTGTTAGTGTTTCTGCTTATGCAGCAGTTTCCTTGGAACACATTTTCATCCTTGGGAAATGTTAGATGAACTGAATTTCTCCTGTTCCTTTGTATCCTCAAACTAAACTAGAGGATGATTGACTTTCCATGACTTCACAAGCTTTGAGGCCCACTTACAATCAGAAGATGTGCCTAAAGCAGAATTGTAATATATGTCTATAAATGTCTGCACACACAGAAAAAAATAATTTTACATTAGTCACTGAAACTAACTCTGGCTAATTTTAACAAAAAGTGGGGAGAGAAGATTTTTTAGAGGAATACTATTACATTGTGGAATCCAAGGCTAAGATACATACTAGAAAGGTCTAGAACCAAGGCCTGGAGCATGTGGAGGACTCAGGAATAGGTTCTGTGTCTCCGATTTCACCTTAAATTCTCTCTGTGGATTTGCTTCATTCCTCCATCTCTGTGTCTCAGGCCACCTGACAGAACATGGCCTCCAAACAGCTCTGCACTTTTGTCCCCTGTTTCAGCCCCCAGGAGAGAAACTAACTTCTATTTCTCAGTGCCAATTCCAATATCCCAGGGAATCAAATAAGAAAAACCCCTGGATCAATCCACTGTGGTTCAGACACAGAGTAGCCTAATGCAGCATGACTGCCTCCATGGTAATCATGGAGATATAGTGATAGGGAAGCAATTTCCAAAACAGCAAGGGGGCTAACGGAGGGGTGGCCAAGCTACACGCAAATGAAATACTATGTGTCCCCGACACATCCCTCCTGAAGTAGACATTTAAATCAACTGAAAGCTCCTAGCTCAGAGTCCAAAGCCCTCAACTGTGGCTAGGAGCCTCACCATCTGGACCCTGACCTCTGTTCTATCTGCCCTGGGGGCACACTCACTCTCCCGCACTGAGCTGTAGTCACTGCATCTCTACAATGACAAAGTTCCTTCTCACTTCAAGGTCTTCACATAAAGTCACCACACTCTCCATCCCTCCCATCTAGCTACTTCCCCCTAGCGTATCTTCCACTTAGACTTCCTCATAACACCTATACCAGACCAGATCACAACTTCAATTAAAAGGCTGTGTAGCCACTGCTCTATTCAAAACAGATGACCAACAAGGACGTACTACATAGCACAGGGAACTCTGCTCAATATTCTGTAATAACCTAAATGGGAAAAGAATTTGAATAAGAACAGATACATGTATATGTCTAACTGAATCACTTTGCTGTACACCACAAACTAACACAACATTGTTAATCAACTATACTCCAATATAAAATAAAAAATTTTTATAAAAGCTGTATAGCTTTTCAGTTGATGATTTTTTCTTGCCTCTCATATTGTAAACTTAATGAGAACAGAGCCTATCTCTCCTCTCTGAATCTAATTCCACATTGCCTAGTATGGCGTCCTGCAATATCAAACTCTCAAAAATTAGTTAATGCATATTTTCAAATGAAAAGATGAGCAAGTGAACCAGGCCAAATCCTAAACTTTCAAATGTAACGGTATCCAAAAGTTAAGAGTAGCCTAGAATTAAATAAAGTACTTCTCACACCTCATTTTCCAACTCAGAACACTTCCATAGACAGGAACCAATTGGCAGGTGATGGGTGGCAAGGACAACCCCAAAAGCACAAGGGATGCTTTGTTACACCACGGAAACCCTGAAAACAAAGTCAAACTGTGGTCCACCAAGAAGCAGAGTTTCTGCACTCGAAGAAGCCAAGTACATGTTCCTGGGGAGCATGCTTTTCTGAAAAGCACTGGGGAGTGCTTTTCTGACAATAGACTATTAGCCACTCACTTGAGAACCAGAGACCCCAAAACATCAAGCTTCTTTTCAACCTAAAATCAAAAGATACATTACCAAATGACCACTGCTTAAGACCTACAGCCCCTGTTAAGTGTAAATGACTTCTTCTGTGGTTTTACTACTAAGTGTGACTTTGGAGTATGATTGTCATGTAGTAAATTTAAATTCTTCTGACATTAAAAAAATTATAGCTACTCCAAATCAGTCATAAATCATTGGGGGTGAGAGTTTGCTACCCAATTTACTTAAAGACATACTACAATATACTGACACAGAAAATACATGAAAACCAAGCCTAAGCTCCAAAGGCCAAATTTCCACCATGAAGTGCCTGGAAATATATCCTGAAACATAATACATCTAACAAGTGATTCTACAGTAACAGTCTCACTTATTTTTTTCTTGAAAAAACAAGCCCAATTCTAAAAGGTAGAGAACAAAATATGAACTGTGTCATTATTTTAAGAGAAGATAAATTTGCCAGGTCAATTATCTGCTATTATGGGGATTCTCTCTACTTGATCTCAGCACACTTTGTACTCTCTTTAGGATATCTCCTCCACTTAGCAAGCTCTCAGATCCAGGGGAGGAAACTTATCATTTCCATACATTCTTCCATATGTCCCTTTCTTTGCTAGTTCTTTCCATGTAGGTTTTTTCTTCAGCTGCATAAATATCTTCTCTTAAAAGTAATACAGAGTACTTAATTATGCACCCTTCATTTTAGTAAGACATATTTTGTAATGAGGAAAAAAAAATATGCTCATGGTAGAAGCTGTAAAACTAGAGAAAACCAGAAACAAGAAAATAAGCACCTCTCATTCCATGACTCAGAAGTTTAGTTAACACTACTCTGGGCCTGGTGTAGGACACAGTCCTTGTTCTAGGAAAGAAACTGATAACCAACCATTACACAAGTAATGAATTGCAATTCTGATAAATGCTACAAGGAAAAAAATACAGGATAGGATGCTATGAAAACTATAATGGGACCTCTTACTCTAGTTAATATCTTGGTGCCAATGCTTCTTATACTTTTTCAGAGAAACTGTTAAATATACATAAGTTTTTATCCACCTGGGAATGGATAGTACATACGACTTGAAGATAAAAATTTCATTTGTCATTTCCAAAGCTAACTTCCACAGACAAAGGAGTTATTTATCTCAGAATTTCTCTAAGAATTCCCAGGAAACAACAGTAGGCAAGACAGCCATCAATGAGTTACAAATGGCCACAGATGAAATCAAGGAATTATGTTTTCAGGATCACTCAGAAGCAGTCAAATAACCTCTGGCCAAAAGGAAGCCATTGTTGAGAGCTGGAAGAGGTCATCACATCATACCAAAGGTATAACCGAAAGCATATAAGAACACATTCCAGATTCTTCTTCTTCTTCCTTCCAGGGTCTTACAAAGTTGCTCACCCACCATTACTTTATCAGAGTTCTAGGTTTGCAGGGAAGATCCCATAACAACGTCATTTGGGAACTCCTCCACCTCATCTGTCCTTTAAGATCTAGATAGATGGAACCCCCTCAACTCCATGCCCAGTAGAAATACAAATCTCTCGCTTAGATTTCTGCAGATTTCTATATGAGGCTATGTTCTCATGGTCAAACTTTGCCTACAGGATTTTACTTCTATATCTGATATCTCTGTTATACTCAGCATTAATTTAGACAAATGATGCAATCAAGTTTCCCACATTTTGGGGAAATCGTAGGGCTCACCACACCTGAGCGTAATGGATGAGCCTCACCCTGGGAAAACCACCTTCTTGATCATGGTATCTCCCCTGCCAGGTAAGTATTCAAATTTATTTTTGAAATGTGTTTAGGTACTGGTCTCTACCTCCTTCATAAAAGAAGCAAGACTTCTAATTCATAATAAGTGATATCATTCTAATTCCCCTAGGAGTATCAGTATCCAGGTTTACATTCACATTGAGGTTTACAAGCTATAGATAACTGAGATCAGATTCTTTCCTGAGAGCAAGATTCCAGGGGAGGAGAGGATGTGGACAATATGAGGGAACTAAAAGAATGAAAAGGAATTATAATGAGGCCCTGTGGGTAGAAGGTAGAGAAAGAAGAAATGAGCATGGCCAGCCCCGTTGGTTTCCATCCAGATATCAAGAGGCAAACGACAAATTAAACTTCAGTGATAATTCTCAGCTCACTGCCTGATCTTCTCATAGTGTGCCTTATAATTTTAAAAATGAATGTTTAATTTAGCACATTTTCAAATACTTTCAAATTGCCATTTTTTTACAGTGGAAATTCATCTTAATAATTTGTTAGTAGAAGAAACCCTAGAAGTAAAAGTAATGTGATCCCTTTCTAAACCTGAAAGAACACACTCCTCAGCCTTATTCTCAGCTAGGCTCTTCTTAACCTTCTCAGTCAGTTCCTATACTTCAGATGAAATTTCCTGTCTCGGTTTTCAGGGAAGAATGACTTCACCCAGGCTCTGCGTGGTGCCCTGGCAGGCAGGCAACGCCAGGAGCAAGCAATGCAGATATGGCCTCAGCCACTCCCTGCTCAGCCTGAGAGGGGATCTGCCAGGCCAGAGAGGAATCTGGGTTCTCCAAAATGCTACAGCAAAATAGTCTGGCACTGAGCAGAACACACCACCCAATGGTCAGGAGCCACTGAAGACTTCAGGAAGGTGAAGATAGGACTTGGCTTCTTCTCCTTTGAGCAGAACATTCCAGAATGACCTATGGGAAGCTCTAGATAATGAGTCCCTTTGACCAATTATACCATAGCTCCTAAGAACAAAAGACAAATGTCCAGCCCTGGGATCTCATGCCCTTTCCACCTCACCTCAGTTTACAGGAGGCTCTGGTCTTCTGCGTGGAAACAGAGGGAGAGGGAGCAATGAGTGTGTAACCAGAAAGTCAGCAAAAAATTCCATTTGCTTTTTTGTAACTAGTCAACTTCTGTTTATGACAGAAGTCAGTATAAACCACAACAGCAATGAAGCCCAGGTACTGTGGTTCTCTTCCTGTATTCTAGGCCTCTGAGTGATGTATGACTCCTCCTAGGAATGCAAAGGGTGCACCAGACCTGTCAGAGAAACTATAAATCATCCAAGAAAATAAGATGAAAACAGGGTCAATGAAACCCCTCATAGAGTGGCAGCTTTCTGATTAGCTGCCATACTGCTGTGGACTAATGAAGCCCAAAGGAAGATGCTCTTTTCCTTTAGGTGTAAAAATCTTCATTTTCTTCAGACATTACATACACACACATATACATACACAAACACATCTACAGATCTGAGAACTCATTGTATTGGTATTACTTTTTTCAAAATGACTGAGACTTACCTAACCCACTATGCCTAATCATACCTGAGATTTTCTTTTTCCTCTCTCCTAGGACCTTTATTTCAAACAAAGTATTTAAATTCCCCATAAAATATTTTAGAGACCCTACATAACAAGTTTCAGAAGGCTGATGGATGAAGACAGCACCTTTGCTAAGGACACCTCTTTGATCATGAGTAATTCTGCATAGTTACTTTCTTTCTTTTTTAACAGCCTTGTATAGTTTCAGTGATCAACAAACAGAACTTGGCTGAACACAGTGCCATCCAAGAATCTGGGTTGAATTTCTCTCTATATTCATAAATGAAGAAGGCCTTGATGTGGAGATTAGAATGTGATTAAACAAGAAAGGTGGTACATCACAAAGCTGGGGTTCCTAGCTGGGAGTCTTCAGATGGGCTTCAAAGATCCATGAATCCATTCAAACTACATGCAAGGCTGTGGATTTTTATGGAAAAAGAATCCATAGTTTTCAATAAAAGCATTGGTGAGCCAATGAAATTTAGGAACCTTAAGGAGTACAGGCAATAACTGTTTGTTGAATAAATGAATAAATGAACTCATGGAGAGCGGCTTACCACCAGTCATAACCTTCCATGATCAAATTCTTCTTTGGAAGCACTTTAAAGAAGATGGTGGAAAGAAAATTGGAGATATTGAGCTATTACCACATATGTAAGAGCCAGGCTCTGACCAAGTTGCTGTTCTGTCCCTCAGTTCTTTTACCAAACATTACTCTTTATATATAACTCTTTTCCACACTTTTGAAAATTGCTTCAAGTATTAGGACTCTGTAGCCTAGATGCCAGGAGATCTAAATGTCTCCAGACAGAATGTCAGAATGTGAGCTGCAAGGATAATGGAAAGGCAATAGGAGCAAAAAGACAAGGACAGTAAGTACACTGGGGTGCAGAAGGAAGAAGTAGGTGGAAAAAAGAACCTAGACCTGCCACAGAAGCTTCTATTCTTCTCCACATTGCATCTTTGTAAAAGCCTATGTGCATGGGCTACCCACTCTGGTCCACCCACAGGACTGTATGTAAACATGAGGTGGGCTAGAGAGTAGGGCAATAGGAAAAAGGGGCTCAGTCATAAAGAAGTGCATACTGATTAATAAGGAAGGAACTGGAAGCAGAAGCAAGCAGAAAGATGCCTCTACATACCAAGAATAATAAGAACACAAGCATAATACCACATACAAGAATATTTACAAGGCAAGGAAATAATCATGGCATCAAGGGAGAGTAGAATAGTTGTTAAGGACAGATCCTCTGGTGGCAGACCAACCTGAGGTTGAGCGGGGGTGTACTTCCTAAGACTGTGTCCTGGGCAAGTTACTGAACATTCCGAGCCTCCGTTTAAACCCTCCTCAGTGAAATGAGGATAAAAATAGGACAGATATCATTGGGTTATTGATTATTATGAGATAAAACGAGAACGCAATTAAAGAATAATGTGTTTGATGAGCACTTAATTAGCAACAGTTGCTTTTCTTCTCATCAGCCATGTACTCATGGGATTAGTCAGGGAAGAAGTTAGTCTGCAAAGGGGGGCCCAGCCCACTCAGACTTGGAGATGTGCGTGTACTACAACTGCAAACCAACACTGGAAATTTCCTCCATGACCAATTAAACCTTACCCAGGTGGTGAAGACCCTGAGTGAGGCCTATGTTTTTTTCCAGAAACTCATGAGCAGGGAGCATGTGATGACTATTCTTTTGGCTCACAGGAAGGGAAAAACAGAAGTTAATTTCTCAGAAAGATAGCAAAAAATCGTCTTTAGGCTCTTCAGAATGTAAAAATCTCAGACACAGGGAAATATATATGTGTTCCCTTTTCAGAGTGAATGCTGCCACACTCATATTTCCCTTGACAGCAGCAGTGAGCCTGGGGCAGGAAAGATGCTTAGGAAGTGCCACTATTTTATTTATTTATATACTTCGGTCCCCTGATTTCAGTCATCATTCTCTGTCCCACACTGCTGTCATTGTTATTAATAAGTTCACTCTCGTCCATCTAAAAATTAACATTCCTCATACTTGAATAATGGATTTTCTGCTTGCTTAATTCAAAAAGGCAAAAAAGGGCTTCCCTGGTGGCACAGTGGTTGAGAGTCCGCCTGCCGATGCAGGGGACACGGGTTCATGCCCCGGTCTGGGAAGATCCCACATGCCGCGGAGCGGCTGGGCCCGTGAGCCATGGCCGCTGAGCCTGCGCGTCCGGAGCCTGTACTCCGCAATGGGAGAGTCCACAGCAGTGAGAGGCCCACGTACCACACACACAAAAAAAATAAAGGCAAAAAAAAGTATTTTGTTGCTACTGCTCCGCCTCACCTCACCAAGTGACATGATTATTCAGCTCACAAAGAACTCGGCTGCACCATCCGATGATTCCTGCACAGAGCCCTGCAGGCCATCAACAGAATCACGTGGAGGACACAGTCATCCCAAGCACAAGGCACACCGCTGAGGTCAAAGCACAGACCAGGGCCCGCTCACAGAGCTCCAAGTCTGAGAAGCATAGCATAGCACAGGAAGGGAAATGACGTCATTTCCAAGGTCATTTTATAGACTTCGCAAAACTTCTCTGTCTGCCCCTCTTGCTCTGATCAACACTGTTCAATTTTTTAGGGATGAGGGCTAAAAAGGGAACAAAGATTTGCTCTGGGAGAGAATTTAAGAAAACTAACTAAAACAATAATAACACCAATAAGAGAAACAACCAACACTCATTAAGCATTCACTATGTGACATACCCTATGCTAGACACTTTACACAAATCAGCTCATTTAGGCCTTACACCCCCCAAATAAAGTAGATACTATTACTCTCCTGAATTTACGGATGGGGAAAGTGAGGGTTACAGATATCACATAACTGGGTAAACCAGAGAGTGACCCACAGTAGAGAGGCTTACAGAGAAGACCTACAATATAACACATCTAAAATCTTGCCAAGGCATCTCAAGAGGCTACACGGCCCTCAATAACATGGACAACATTGCTTTCTGCCAGGGAGTTTTGCCTTAATACTTAAACTTTGTTTATCCCAATCAATGATAGGGAGGTTCAATCTCTATTACCATAAAACCCAAATTATAGGAAATGTATATGTACAATGCAAAAAAATGTTAGCATAAGTTCAAGTGCATGAAACAGGAAACTCCACTTAAACGAGCTTAGACAACAAATGAAACTTATTAGTTCACGTACCAAAAAAGTCCTGCAGTAGGACAAACTTTAGAGATGGTTTGATCATTGCTCCAGCTCACCCTCTCTGCAATTCTTTCACCTTTGCCCTCCTCCTTGTGTCTGTGTCATCCTTAGGCTGGTTTCCCTCATGGAAGCAAAGTGGCTGCAGCAGCACCAAGCCTCACATGGGTAGCCCAGACCATGAAGAAAAAGAGCAATTTTCTCTTTCTCAAACAAAAGTCCTGTGCATCACACTGACTTGACCAATTTAGATCACATGCCCAGTGCTGACCTCATCAGCATAGACAGGGAAAATGTTATACACTGACTTAAGTAATGACAGGGTGAGGTCTGCCCCATACTCTTCAAGAAGGATGGTATTTGAAAGACGGGTCCTGCCAATCAGGGTCCATCCCCCCCGCCAGGCTAAGTGGCTGCTATCGAATGAGGTATAAAATGGTTCCCAAAAGAATTATCTAGGTGCTGTGAGAAAAAGGAGGTGGATGCTAAAAAATAATCAACAAACGTCCAAAAGTGTGCCAAGCAGAGAAGGTCTGAAGGGACTATAATCATAAACACGTTAGAACTAATTGCATTTAATTTTGTATGTGGAGAAGTGGTAAAATGCTTGGGAAAAGTCTATTTACTTAAATAGGTTCAAGATTCCCTTTGTTTATATGATTCATTTGTTTAACCATGGCCACCTTCAAAATAAGCATCAGTGCAGACTTTCAGCCAAGCCCTCCATCAGCCTCCAAATGAGCAAAAGCCATCTGCATTAGCAACATTTTCCTGATTCAATTCTCCCCACTCAATTTTAATTTTTATCAGACATGTTTTCTTTTCAATGAACTCCCTGGCATCAACTGTGAACTTCGGAAGTCCTGGAGGGAGGCAGTACAGCAGAACAGTTAAGACCACAGGCAAGGGGAACACTGGGTTTCCTGTGAATTCTGTCTCTTATCAGCTTGAAAATCCCAGACAAATCATTTAACTTCTAAATTGCTTCACCTGTGAGGATAATAACAGCACCTATCTCATAAAGTCAGGATTAAACAGTGTACCTAAGCACTTAGTACACAGCCTGGAACAGAGCACACGTTCAACTCACATTAGCTCTTTTATTAATAAGAAATTAAACTAAAGTTCATGTTAGTGCTAGAGACATTCTTTAATCTTACAAATAATTCACTAATCAAAGGAAAAAAACTCCCTTTTGCATTCATCATCACAACATACAATTAAACCTCATAATAATGACAACAATATTTGATTTACTGACTGCTTACTATGTTCAAAGGATTATGTTAGGTGTTTTCCGCATATGAATTCTAAAAGGTAGGTATTTTGTTGTTATTTGACAGGAGGGGAAACGAAGGCTCAAAGAGGTTAGGAAAGTTGCCTAAATGTTGTAAAGCCAGTAAATAAGAAAGCAAATACATGAACACAGATGAGTCTGACTCCAATGCTCATACTCAGAAATTTCCAAGTTAACTGACAATTCTAGTTTCTTTAGCAAATGAAGAATTGTCCCTCATAAAAGAAAGCTAATCTTCCCAGTTAAAAAGAAAAAAAAAAAAGAAAAGAGCAAAAGAAAATTGTTTAAAGTGGTACTTGTACAATAATTTTAGGAAAGGTAGTAGCCAGATGATAATAGCACTAACAATCCAGCATGTATTTTATGGAGCTATTAATACATGCCTCGAGTGGTCAAAGGCTTCACCACTCACTTGAGGCAGGTAGTAATGGCCAATAAAACTTTCCTGGTCATATCTTAATGCCATGTTATATCATCATACTTGTAATGAAATGCCCTTAAACTTCAGTTTTATCAGAAAAGAAGAAAAAGTGGTAGTTAAACAGCTAGCAAAGTGGGGAAGAAGTATAGAAATTAGAAAGAGCCCTGAGCTAGGACCTTGGCCTAACTCTACTATGCATCTAGGTGACTTTCAACACATCTCAAATCTTAGGATCTCAGCATCTCCTTCTATAAACTGAGGTTCCTTATGGTAAGTTAAGACCTCTTCCAGCTTCAACAGTCTATGGTTATACAGAATATTTCATTCATTCAACAGGAGCTCACAAAGTGCAAAATATGCACCAGATACCCCCTATGCTAGGAGCTGAGGACACAGCCGTAACCAAGGAAGAAGTCCTGCCTCTGATGCTGGACTTAAGAGGTAAAGGGACGACTCAGTTTAAATACTGCCCTGCTTTCTAACTTTCTCTTCTCATACATCATGAACATGTTGAAGCAAACATAACAAAACCTTGATAACAGTTGAATTTGGGTGGTGGTATGGGCCACAGTTCTTTGCACTGTTCTCTCTACTTCTGTGATGTCAGAAATTTTTCATCATAAAAATTTAAGATAGAAGAGAAGAGCTTCAGGGAGACTTCTGCTTCTGATAATAAGCCACTAGATATGCTAGATCTGCCAAATAAATCTTTCCATCAAAGACAAGAAGGAAAGATAGACAAAATATTTATGAAATGCTTAAAAACATCCCAAAGTCAACCACATGGGGGGTAGGGGTGGGGCATTAAATGAGAATCAAGGGAAGTAAGGAAGTCCAGAGAAAAGAGAACAACATTTTGGACCCCTTTTCCCTTTACAGATGCTTTGAAGAGCCAGGGGGATAGAGATTTGTGTTCACAGTCTGCTGGAAATAGGGTGAATAGACCTGAGCATATCATTTGCTTTGGGTTAGGATCCCCAAAGAGCTACACCCTAGCAGGAAGGAAGAACAAAAAGCTAACAGGCCCCTGCAGAGGACTGTGGCTTATCTTCAAACCATCTCAGTTCTGAAACTGAAATAAGGTGCTTCTAGAATGCTAAAGCTCCTAGGACTTGCAGAAGCAAACTTAATCCCCTCTAGAGTTGGATAATGTTGACTAAAAATTATATCTGCAAACAGTTGTGCAAATATAATATTTCACACACAATTAAAAATAACTAAGCACATGAGAAGATAAGAAGATATAAATAAAAACGAGCAGGAACAAGAGAAACAGAAATAGATCCACAGAGCTCCATATTTGGAATTATCTGAAACTTTTTATTAGAAGTTTTACTTTTTACAAGGTTAGAAATTTCAACATGGAATGGTATAGTGGGGTGAATGGTGGCTCCCCCAAAAGATATGTTCATGTCCTAATTCTTGAGACTTGTGAATATTACTTCATATGGCAAAGGAATAAATATTACCTCATATGGTAAAAGATCTGACCAACTTACAGGAGGAGCTATTCCTGGATTACCCAGGTGAGCCCAAAATGAAATCAGATGTATCCTTATAAGATAACAGCATAAGGAGTTTTAAGACTGACACAGAGAGGACAAGACAATGTGATGATGGAGCACAGAGACATGTGATCACAAGACAAGAAATGTCACCAGAAGCTGAAAGAGGAAAGGAATGGATTTCTCCTTGGAGCATCCAGAGGCAATGTGGCCCTGCTAACACCCTGACTTCAGACTTACAGACTTCAGAACCATGAGAGAATAAATTTCTGTTGTTTTAGGCCATTCACTATTTAGTAATATAGGAAATTATTACAAAGGCCCTAAGAAATTAAAATAAATGGGAAACTCAAAAAAAAAAGAGAACCAAATGGAAAGTTTAGACCTAAAAATATATTAACTAAAACTAATAACTTAATGAATGAATTTAGCTTTAGTAAAATAGATACTGCTGAAGTAGGAATTAGAAGTCAGAAGAAAGCTAGAGTGGGGCGCATAAAGACAAAATGATGGAAAATACAGGAAAAGATACATTATAGGATAAAGTGAGATGGTAATTAAGCCCAAGTAATTAATAAAGTAAATAAAAGTAATTATAGCCCAAGGAGGAAAGAAGAGTGAATGGAAGAAAGCAATATCTGACAACATAATAGCTGAGAACTTTTCAAAACTGAAGAATAACATCTGGCCTTAGAGGGAGTTAAGACAAGGAGCCCTAGAAATTCCAAGCAGAATTAATAACAAGAAAACTTCATCTAAGCATATTATTTTAAAACTGCTGAAAACCACAAACAGAAAACTTAAAATCAGTCAAAGGAAAAATAAAGGAACAAAAATTAGACTTTAACTTATCAACATAAACAAGGGAAGCCAGAAATAAGTGAATATCCTTAAAGTGTTGAAAGAACCTAACTGACAGCCTAGAATTCTATGCATGGGGAAAATATCCTTTAAGAATGATGGTGAAATAAAGACATTTCAGACAAACAAAGAAAGAATCTGTCACCAGCAGACCTACAATAAAAGAAATACAATAAAAGAAACACTAAAGGACGTTTGTTCTTCAGGCAACAATTAAGTGATCCCATAAGGAAAATCAATGACACAAGAATAAATGGAGGGCTTCCCTGGTGGCGCAGTGGTTGAGAGTCCGCCTGCCAATGCAGGGGACATGGGTTCGTGCCCCGGTCTGGGAAGATCCCACATGCCGCGGAGCGGCTGGGCCTGTGAACCATGGCCACTGAGCCTGAGCATCCGGAGCCTGTGCTCCGCAATGGGAGAGGTCGCAACAGTGACAGCCCCGCGTACCGGAAAAAAAAAAAAAAAAAAAACGAATAAATGGAGAGCAAAGAGCAGAATAAATATATGAGTAAATCAGAATAAATGATTGTGTAAAACAATAATAATATCTTGGGCATTTGCAATATATAGAAGTAAATTACACAACAATAATGACATATAAGACAAGGTTGTAAGTCAAAAGAGACATAAATAACATTAAAGTGTTCTAAGGCCTAAATCAAGAATGCATAGTAGCTCTTAGACAGCCTCATCCAGCAGAGGGCAGACAGCAGAAGCAAGAAGAACTACAATCCTGCAGCCTATGGAACAAGAACCACAATCACAGAAAGATAGACAAGATGAAAAGGCAGAGAGGGCTATGTACCAGATGAAGGAACAACATAAAATCACAGAAAAGCAACTAAATGAAGTGGAGAGGGCAACTTTCCAGAAAAAGAATTCAGAATAATGATTGTGAAGATGATCCAGGACCTCAGAAAAAGAATGGAGGCAAAGATGGAGGAAATGAAAGAAATGTTTAACAAACACCTAGAAGAATTAAAGAACAAACATCTAGAAGAATTAAACAACAAACAAACAGAGATGAACAACACAATAACTGAAATGAAAAATACACTAGAAGGAATCAATAGCAGAATAACTGAGGCAGAAGAACGGATAAGTGACCAGGAAGACAGAATGGTGGAATTCACTGCCACGCAATAGAATAAAGAAAAAACAATGAAAAGAAATGAAAACAGCTTAAGAGACCTCTGGGACAACATTAAACACAACAACATTTGCATTATAGGGGTGCCAGAAGGAGAAGAGAGAGGGAAAGGACCTGAGAAAATAGTTGAAGAAATTATAGTCGAAAACTTCCCTAACATGGGAAAGTAAAGAGCTACCCAAGTCCAGGAAGTGCAGAGAGTCCCAGGCAGGATAAACCCAAGGAGAAACACGCAGAGACACATAGTAATTAAATTGACAAAAATTAAAGACAAAAAAAAATTATTGAAAGCAACAAGGGAAAAGCGACAAATAACATACAAGGGAACTCGCATAAGGTTAGCAGCTGATTTCTCAGCAGAAACTCTACAAGCCAGAAGGGAGTGGCATGATATATTTAAAGTGATGAAACAGAAGAACCTACAACCAAGATTACCTGGCAAGGATCTCATTCAGATTCGACAGAGAAATCAAAAGCTTTACAGACAAGCAAAAGCTAAGAGAATTCAGCACCACCAAACCAGCTCTATAACAAATGCTAAAGGAACTTCTCAAAGTGGGAAACACAACAGAAGAAAAGGACCTACAAAAACAAACCCATAACAATTAAGAAAATGGTAATAGGAACATACATATTGATGACTACCTTAAATGTGAATGGATTAAATGCTCCAAACAAAAGACACAGGCTTGCTGAATGGATAAAAAACCAAGACCTATATATATGCTGTCTACAAGAGACACACTTCAGACCTAGGGACACATATAGACTGAAAGTGAGTGGATGAAAAAAGATATGCCATGCAAATGGAAATCAAAAGAAAGCTGGAGTAGCAATACTCATATCAGAGACAAGGAAGGACACTACATAATGATCAAGGGATCAATCCAAGAAGAAGATATAACAATTATAAATATATATGCACCCAACATAGGAGCACCTCAATACATTAGGCAACTGCTAACAGCCATAAAAGAGGAAATCAACAGTAACACAATAATAGTAGGGGACTTTAACACCTTACTTACACCAATGGACAGATCATCCAAACAGAAAATTAATAAGGAAACACAAGCTTTAAATGACACAATAGATCAGATAGATATAATTGCTATTTATAGGACATTCCATCCAAAAACAGCAGATTACACTATCTTCTCAAGTGCTCCCAGGACATTCTCCAGGATAGATCACATCTTGGGTCACAAATCAAGCCTCAGTAAATTTAAGAAAATTGAAATCATATCAAGCAACTTTTCTGACCACAACACTATGAGATTAGAAATCAATTACAGAGAAAAAAAATGTAAAAAACAAAAACATATAGAGGCTAAACAATACGTTATTAATAACCAAGAGATCACTGAAGAAATCAAACAGGAAATGAAAAAATACCTACAGACAAATTACAACAAAAACACGACAATCCAAAACCTATGGGATGCAGCAAAAGCAGTTCTAAGAGGGAAGCTTATAGCAATACAAGCCTACCTCAAGAAATAAGAAAAATCTCAAATAAACAATCTAAACTTACACCTAAAGGAACTAGAGAAAGAAGAACAAATAAAACTCAAAGTTAGAAGAAGGAAAGAAATCATAAAGATCAAAGCAGAAATAAATGAAATAGAAACAAAGAAAACAATAGCAAAGATCAATAAAACTAAAAGCTGGTTCTATGAGAAGATAAACAAAATTGATAAACCACTAGCCAGACTCATCAAGAAAAGGAGGCAGAGGACTCAAATCTATAAAATTAGAAATGAAAGAGGAGAAGTTACAACAGACACCGCAGAAATACAAAGCATCCTAAGAGCCTACTACAAGCAACTCTATGCCAATAAGGACAACCTGGAAGAAATGGACAAATTCGTAGAAAGGTATAACCTCCCAAGACTGAACCAGGAAGAAACAGAAAATATGAACAGATGAATCACATGTAATGAAATTGAAACTGTGATTAAAAATCTTCCAACAAACAAAAGTCAAGGACCATCGATGACTTCACAGGTGAATTCTATCAAACATTTAGAGAAGAGCTAACACACATCCTTCTCAAACTCTTCCAAAAAACTGCAGAGGAAGGAACACTCCCAAACTCATTCTATGAGGCCACCATCACCCTGATACCAAAACCAGACAAAGATACTACAAAAAAAGAAAATTACAGACCAATATCACTGATGAATACAGATGCAAAAATTCTCAACAAAATACTAGCAAACAGAATCCAACAACACATTAAAAGGATCATATACCATGATCAAGTGGGATTTATCCCAAGGATGCAAGGATTCTTCAATATATGCAAATCAATCAATGTGATACACCATATTAACAAATTGAAGAAGAAAAACCATATTATCATCTCAATAGATGCAGAGAAAGCTTTTGACAAAATTCAACACCCATTTATGATAAAAACTCTCCAGTAAGTGGGCATAGAGGGAACCTACCTCAACATAATAAAGGCGATATATGACAAACCCACAGCAAACATCATTCTCAATGGTGAAAAACTGGAAGCATTTCCTCTAAGATCAGGAAAAAGACAAGGATGTCCACTCTCACCACTATTATTCAACGTAGTTTGGAAGTCCTAGCCACAGCAACAGAAGAAAGAGAAATAAAAGTAATATAAATTGGAAAAGAAGAAGTAAAACTGTCAGTTTGCAGACGACAGGATACTATACATAGAGAACCCTAAGGATACCACCAGAAAACTACTAGAGCTAATCAATGAATTTGGTAAAGTTGCAGGATACAAAATTAATGCACAGAAATCTCTTGCATTCCTATACACTAATGATGAAAAATCTGAAAGTGAAATTAAGAAAACACTCCCATTTACCATTGCAACAAAAAGAATAGAATACCTAGAAATAAACCTACCTAGGGAGACAAAAGACCTGTATGCAGAAAACTATAAGACACTGATAAAGAAATTAAAGATGATACAAACAGATGGAGAGATATATCATGTTCTTGGATTGGAAGAATCAATATTGTGAAAATGACTATACTACCCAAAGCAATCCACAGTTTCAGTGCAATCCCTATCAAATTGCCAGTGGCATTTTTTACAGAACTAGAACAAAACTTCTTAAAATTTGTATAGAGACACAAAAGACCCCAAATAGCCAAAGCAGTCTTGAGGGAAAAAACCGGAGCTGGAGGAATCAGACTCCCTGACTTCAGACTATACTACAAAGCTACAGTCATGAAGACAGTGTGATATTGGCACAAAAACCGAAATATAGATCAGTGGAACAGGATAGAAAGCCCAGAGATAAACCCATGCACCTATGGTCAACTAATCTATGACAAAGGAGGCAAGGATATACAATGGAGAAAAAACAGTCTCTTCAATAAGTGGTGCTGGGAAAACTGGGCAGCTACATGGAAAAGAATGAAATTAGAACACTCCCTAACACCATACACAAAAATAAACTCAAAATGGATTAAAGACCTAAATATAAGACTGGACACTATAAAACTCTTAGAGGAAAATGTAGGAAGAACACTCTTTGACATAAATCACAGCAAGATATTTTTTGATCCACCTCCTAGAGTAACAGAAATAAAAACAAAAATAAACAAATGGGACCTAATGAAACTCCAAAGCTTTTGCACAGCAAAGGAAACCATAAACAAGACGAAAAGACAACCCTCAGAATGGGAGAAAATATTTGCAAACTAATCAACAGACAAAAGATTAATCTCCAAAATATATAAACAGCTCATGCAGCTCAATATTAAAAAAACAAACAACCCAATGGAAAAATGGGCAGAAGACCTAAATAGATATTTCTCCAAAGAAGACATACAGATGGCCAAGAAGCACATGGAAAGCTGCTCAACATCACTAATTATTAGAGAAATGCAAATCAAAATTACAATGAGGTATCACCCCACACCATTTAGAATGGGCATCATCAGAAAATCTACAAACAACAAATGCTAGAGAGGGTGTGGAGAAAAGGGAACCCTCTTCCACTGTTGGTGGGAATGTAAATTGATACAGCCACTATGGAGAACAGTATGGAGGTTCCTTAAAAAAACTAAAAATAGAATTAAAATATGACCCAGCAGTACCACTACTGGGCATATACCCTCAGAAAACCATAATTCAAAAAGAGTCATGTACCACAATGTTCACTGCAGCACTATTTACAAAAGCCAGGTCATGGAAGCAACCTAAATGCCCATCGACAGACGAATGGATAAAGAAGATATGGTACATATATACAATGGAATATTACCCATCCATAAAAAGGAATGAAATTAGGTCATTTGTAGAGACGTGGATGGATACAGAAACTGTCATACAGAGTGAAATAAGTCAGAAAGAGGAAAAACAAATATTGTATATTAACGTATATATGTGGAATCTAGAAAAATGGTACAGATGAACTGGTTTGCAGGGCAGAAATAGAGACACAGATATAGAGAACAAACGTATGGACACCATGAGGGGAAAGTGGTGGAGGGGGGGTGGGTTGTGATGAATTGGGAGATTGGGATTGACATATATACACTAATATGTATAAAATGGATAACTAATAGGAACCTGCTGTTTAAAAAAATAAAAATTTTTTAAAAAAAGAATGTATACTAAAATCTCTAATGTAACCATTAAAATAATAATAAAAGAATGTAAAACTTCCAAGCTAACAGAGAGAAAAAGTGGAATGGTAAACAAACAAGTAAACTCAATCCAAAAGAAGGGAAGAAAAATAGGAACGTGGAACAAGCAGTACTAAAAGAAAGCACTTAATATAATAATAATTTTCAATCCAACTATGTGCATGATTACATTAAAAGTAAGGGAACTAAATGTTCCAGTTAACAGAAAAAAGTAGTCAAATCCAATAATACGCTGTATATATAAGAAACACATTTAAACATATGGATGTAGAAATGTGAGAACTAAAGAGATTTTTTTTTAAAGATATGTTAGGCAAACACTAACCAAAAGAAAGCTCGTGTGGCTTTATTAATATCAAACAAAGTAGAACTTATGGCAAAAATTCTTATTTGGTGTATGGGGAGTCAAATTGTAATGTCAAAAGGTTCAATTCATCAGGAAGATATAACAATTCCAAATTTAAAATTTCTTTAACATTGTTCCAAATATGTAAAGGCAAACTGACAGAAGTTCAAGAAGAAAAAGACAAATCCACAATCATAGCATGGGATGTGAACACACATCTCAGAAACCTATACAACAAATAAGACAAAACAAACCAGTGAAGATATAGAAAATCTGAAGAACATAAACAGTAAACTTGGCCAAATAAACGTATAGAACCTTGTATCCATCAACCAGAGAATACACATTTGAAAGTGCATAGCAAACGTGGGCCATATGCTATGAAACCAAACAAGTCTCAACACATTTAATGTACTGAAATCAGAGTATGTTCTTTGCTCACAATGCAATGAAGCTAAAAATCAGTAACAAAATAATGGCTAGAAAATCCACAGTAGAAATTAGAAAATACTCTTATCTGAATGATAATAAAATGATTTCATATAAAATTTTAGGATGCAATAAAAATAATGCTTAAAGTGAATTTTATTATTTAAATATGTATATTACAATCGATTAAAGCTGAGAATCAGTGAATAAAGCACCCCATTTCAAGAAATCATTTTTAAAAATCAGCAAACTTAAAGTAGAAGAAAATGGAAAAAGATAAGAGCAGAAATGAGTAAAGAAAAAACAATACAATACAGAGGATCAACCCAGGGAAATGTTAAAAAGATTAATAAAATTGATAAACCCTTGGAATGATTGATTAGGAAAAAACCAATGTCAGAAATTTTTAAAGGGGACATCTCTACAGATCATACAGAGGTTAAATATATAAGAAGATATTTTGAACAAATTTACACCAAGAATCTTGAACATTTAGATGAAAGGGGCAAATTCTAGAAAACTTTACCTCTCCAAAACTTCCACAAAATGAAATAGAAAATCTGAAGTCTTAAACTATTAAATAATTATAATGTATAATTTAAAACTTTAGCACAAAGAGAACACCAGACCTTGAAAGCTTCACCAAATAATTCTCCCAGAAATTTAAAGAAGAAACAATGCTGATCATACACAAACATCTCCAGAGAATAGAAAAAGAGAAAACATTTTCTAACTCACTTTAAGCATAACTTTAATAACCAAAGCCTGAGATGGACTTTGTGAGAAAGGAAAATTTGAAGTCTATCTCACTCATTCATGAACAGAGGTAAAAAGCCTAAAAAAACATTAGCAAACCAAACATAGCAATATACAAAAAGATTAATCCATCTTGATCCAATTAGGCTTATTCCAGAAACACATGGTTGTTTAACATTTTTTTTAAATGTTATTCACCACATTAACAGAATTAAGGAGGAAATACATATGATTTAAATACATGTAAGAATGCTTAAATAAAATTCAATATCCACTGATGATTAAAACTCTTAGCAAAATAGAAATAAGAGGAAAATTCCTTAAAACTATATCTTTTTTTAAAAAGACTACTGCAAAACCAACACATATTGATGAAATTTTGAAAGCTTTCTCTTTAAAATCAACATCTTGGTTCTAGCCAGTACAATCAGGTAAGAAAATGATATAAAAGATAAAATAATTAAAAAGAAGAAATAAGTGTCATTTTTAGCAGATGATAGTACTATGGATGTAGAAATTAAAAAAAAACTAGATAAATGGCAATAAGTGTGTTTAGCAAGATTGCTGGATAAAAAATATCAATATACAAACATGAATTGCATGTTTATATACCAGCTCTAAACAAAATGAAATTTTTTCATAATAACATCAAAAATACTCAAGAATATCTAAAAATAAGTGCCTAAGAATAATTCTTTAAAAGATGTGAAAGATCTCTATGTAGAAAACAATAGAATATTATTGAGAGAATTTAAAGACAAATATTCCTTGAAGCTATATACCATATTCATAGGTTGGAAAATCCAATTTGTAAAAATGTCGGTTCTTCCCAAACAGGTCTACATAGAGTTAATGAAGGTTGAAAAAAGAATGTTCTACGCTTTACTAAAGCATAGGATACAAATACATCATTTGTATACATCATATCAAATACATACATTTTTAGAGTACGGTTTGATGACCTCTATAATCACCACCCCAATCAGTACCCCCATATCCCGTGCAGTTCATTCCCCCCACCAATCTCCTCTACTCTCTACTCCAGTCAAACACTGATTTGATATTTATCACTACAGAGTAGTTGTGGTTGTTATAAAACTTCTTATAAATGGAGTTGCACAGTATGTCCTCTTTTGTGTCTGGCTTCTTTTGCTCAGCGCACTGTTTTTGAGATGCACCCATGTTGTTGGGTATATCAGTAGCTCCCTCCTTTTCAATGCTTGGTAGTTTTACAATGTAAAAACATATTGGTTCTTTCTAGCTTTGAGCAATTATGAATAAAGTGCTATAAATATTCATTTACAACTCTTTCGTGGACATATATTTTCTCTAGGATATGACATAAAAGATAAAATAATTAAAAAGAAGAAATAAAAGTGTCATTTTTAGCAGATGATAGTACTATGGATGTAGTTTTCTCTAGGATAAACACCTAGGAGTGAAATTTCTGAGGATTCAATGCAGTCTGAAAAACCACAAATAAAATTCCTTAGTTTTTGTGGAATTTGATGAGCTAATTCTAAAATTCAAAAGGATATATAAAGGGTTAGACTTAGTCTTAAAATAACAACAGGTAGAAGTGCTGGCTCTATCAGAAATAAAGACATTATAAAACTTATTATAAAAACACTACAGTGTGGTGTTGCTGCAAAAATAGTCAAGCAAATCTATGGGATTCAACAAAAAGGCCCAGAAATAGATCCAAATCTGAATTTCCCCACATAAGGGGAAATTCAAATAGCTAATAAACAGGTGAAAAAATGGTTAACCTTATTCTTATCAGGGAAATGCAAATTAAGATCACAAAGAGATACCACTAAACACCTACCAAATGGCAAAAATTAAAAGTCTGACAATACCAACTGTTGTCAAGGATATGGAGCAACAGGAACTCTGGTACACTTCTAGTGGGAGAGTAATTTGAAACAATCACTTTGGAAAACAGTTTGGTATTATCTACTGCCAGGAAAAATTGTGAAAGACTTTGAACAGGGGAAAAAAAGTACTGAGTGTCCAGGCTAGTGCCCCTTCTATGTTATCCTGCCTTTCATTGTCTTTGAGCTATGCTACAACTACTTAAGTTGTAGAAACTACTAATAATGCAAATGCTTCTTATCCATATAAATGTAAATGAATTGTGTCTGGTAGAATGCAATGCATGATTGCACCGCATCTACTCAAATTCATTTCAGCATCCCTTGTTGCCTACATATGCGTGGGTCTTTCAATACTCCTTTGAACTAGTTGTAACATCTTATTGGTTCTCTCATTAATTGAGGTGTCAAAAGAAATCTCTGACACATGTTCATTTTACATTTGTATCAGAGTAATGATTTTACTTTTTTTTAAAAAGTACTGTTTGGGCTTCCCTGGTGGCGCAGTGGTTGAGAGTCCGCCTGCCGATGCAGGGGACACGGGTTCGTGCCCCGGTCCGGGAAGATCCCACATGCCGCGGAGCGGCTGGGCCCGTGGGCCATGGCCGCTGAGCTTGCGCGTCCGGAGCCTGTGCTCTGCAACAGTGAGAGGCCCGTGTACGGCAAAAAAAAAAAAAAGCCCTTGCCTGAAAGCCATCAGGGAGTTTGGTGCCTTGCCATAAATTTAAAAATAAATAAATAAAAAGTACTGTTTAACACCACTAAGGCTGAATACACATTTATCCTATGCCCCAACAATTCCAACCAACAGAAACACGTGCATCTGTGCTCCAAGAGACACGTGCAAGAATGTTCATAACATCATTATTTATAATAGCTAAAAACTAGAAGCACCCCAAATATCCATCCATGGCCAAATGGGTAAAGAAACTGTAGTATATTCGGATAATAAAATGTAGCAAGTGAATGAATAACAGCTACACAGCACAAGAGGGAAGAACCTCAGATACAAAATGCTGGGAAAAAAGAAGCCAAACAAAAAACAATATTTTACTTTATGACTCCATGCATATGAAATTCAAAACAGACACAAAACTAAACCACAATGTTTAGAAATATATGTTTAGGTGACAAAACTTCTAGTAATAATTTCTTTGCTTTTCTTTATAAAGTCAAGACAGTGATCTCCTTGGGAGTGAGAGAAGGTAATTGGAGGGGTGCTTCTGGAACCTCAGTGTCGGTAACAATCATGAACATGTCGAATGAAAAAAATGGCACAACGTAAAAGTTGAGCATTATGTTTTATTCAGCGGACTTTCTGAGGACTTAAGCCCAGGAGACAGCTCTCAGATAGCTCTGAGGGACAGGTCTTAGGAGGTAAGGGAGGAACCAGGATATATAGGAGTTTTGAAGCAAAAACCAGGCAGTCAGAACATCAAAAGATTACTGTTAATTAAAGAAAACCAGACATCTCAGGTTAATGATCTGAACGCTTTTCTATGTATAGGAAGATGGAAAAGTCTGGGCTCATTGAAATCATTCCTTTGATATGTACCACAGCTATGGGGGCCCAGTATGCTGTGTTTTCCATCCTGAGTCTCCTCAGAATGCACTGTTGGGGGATGGCTGCAGTTACTGATGGCTTGATGGTGGGCAGCCTGTTTTCGTCCTTGAGTTCCCTCTGGGCTCACCGTCGGGGGTAACTGTAATATGATGGCTTGTTGACTGCAACATCCTTTGTTTACTGAGATGGCAGGCAACATTTCTCATTAACAAACATTCACTTTATGATAAATCATTAGGCTATTTAATTGTTTTATGCACTTTTCTTAATGTGCATTATCTTTAACAATAAAGAAAACTTTAAAAAAAAAAAAAAGACTTCAGGGAGTGAAAAACCCAATAGCCAATTATAGGCAAAAACTATAGTAGTCACTGTATTGTCCAAAAAGCAAATTTTGCACATTAATATTCCAAGTCATTAAAGAAATAGCCTTCAGAGACTATTTTCTAATCCCCCAAAGCAGTAAAATAAATGCAATAAGTTGCTGAAAGACAGGAAGCCTAACAGACCAGTGCCAGGACTGGGGTTTGTTTTTTTTTTTTTTTTTGTAAGAGGCTTTGCCAGGTTCACAAACTGAGTATTTTCAGCCAGAAGTTAAAGTTTAAGCTTTATCCTGCTTCTCTGAAAACAGAAAATTAGCTGCTATTCAAAAGAAATTAACAGCTACATCTACCTCATTTCAGGGGAAATTGTTTCTTTCCATCTCCCCATAACTTGATACACGTCTGCATGTGTCAGGTGGCGGTGACAGTCCCTTTGTCATCAGCATAGGTGAATGTTTCCTAGGTAACCAAGCCCTCTCCCAGCAGTGCTAGCTCCTTCAATCTGTCTGGGCTGAGTTCACCAGGCAGAGTTGGCACTATCCCCACTCGTGAGAGGATGAAAATTTAGAAAATTCAACCAACAACCCTTGGCTGTTCATGTTTTGATTCATTTGTCAGAGTGTTAGAAGGGCATGTCTGAGGGCACTATGACAAAAGCTGCTCCACATTTATAAGACATCCAATTTCATTCCACCTTGAGGGGAGAAAATGACTGGAGATGAGGGAAGGAGGGGACAACTGAGAGAAGAGGAAAGAAAGTGTATAAACACCTCTGACACCCATGCCCTAATCTTCCAACACTCAACACCAGAATACTAACTCCTTTCTTTTCAGGAATAAAAATAATAACAGTTACTATTTATTGAACACCTACTATGTGTCAAGCACTTTACATCAAATATCTCATTTAATCTTCTTCACATTAGTCCTGACAAGTAGGTAGCTTTGTCTTCATTTTCCAGGAGGAAACGGTAGCTCAGAGAGGTTAAGTGATGTGTCCAAGATCACACCTAGTGAGAAGTCTGACCCAATGCCTGCAGGAAACTGTTATCGCCCCCACAGCCCATTAGGGCAATGATTCACCCAGTCTTTGTAAAAGGCAGCTAATGAACCACAGTCCACCTCTAGAACTCCAGAACTCCCCAGCTTTGAAATGATATATAAAGTTGCCATGAATGTTACCCCCAAAAAAAGTAAAGTAGTAAATAAAATTTCTTACACTAGAGAAAACTAACACAATAAACTTTATCTATACAAAGTATACAGTCTTACTTCATACTGTTCCTGCCAACAGTCAGCGAGGCAGATATGATTTAGATTATAGACAGGGACACAAAGGTTCAGAACGTTAGCTGCCTGCTCCCAGATCCCAGGGCTGTAAATGGTAGAGTGAGGACCTAACTGACCTGAGTCCCCAGTCATTTCACGTAGTGAGTGTGCACACACATCACTCAAACAGGTATACATGTTACCAGGGACTACGTGGATATTTATAATTTATGGAGAAGCCCTCAGTAAATGTTGGCTGTTGTCCTTATCATCCCTAATACCTCAGGTAGAAATCCACACGCCTTAACTTAGCATACAAAGTTCATCAGTATTTGGTCCCCACCTACCTCTCCTACACCATCTCCAGCACTTCAGCCAGGACCAGATACTTGCAGTTCACCCTGACCATTTTCTCCCTCATCTCCACGCTTTTGTTCTTGCTGTTCCCTCTGTCTAGAATGCTCTCTCGCTTCTCCACCTGGATAATTCCCCTGATCTTCCTAGACTCCTCTTAACTTTGTCAGCTGCTGCTTTCCTGGGGCTCCTGTGGCCGATGCCTGCCTCTGTCAGAGCCCTAGGTGCCCTGTGGTGACTACACACTGTGTGGTGTGGTGACTACACTGTGTCACGCTTTTTTCCATCGTCGAGCTCCAGGGTCTTGCTGGCCTCTACCTCTTCACAGAAAGTTCTCAGGAAATGCTGAAAGGGAACGCAGGCAGTCTCAGGTTCTAGGCATAGACCACAGAGGGACAGTTTTTTTTTACCAAAGTGATAGAAATCCTCTTCTGTCTTTCTCTATTTCCCTTTACAGCAATCCATGAAAGGCTAAAAAGCATCTTCTCATAAAACAGTCCATAAAACTGTATGAGGTAATTAAGTGTCACTAGTCCCCAGAGCACCGCATGCAGATAAGCAGTCTGAGGGACTGCCTTCCTCTCATATACATTGGGGCTTTCTTTTTCTTTTCTTTCCCTCCCCCCAGGAGAGTTGCGCAAAACAAAAATGTTACAATGATTCCATGTTACTCCTATTTATTTTTAGGCTATGACTTTTCACTAAGGCAAGGATGTGCAATTCTTGTCATATCTTCAAAATCTTCCCTACTGCTCTTCTACAAACCTAATGGGGAAATTGTATGTATCAGACACTCGGTCCAACAAAGCTCAAATCCAAAGGATTGAACTGAGATGAATCAAACCGCCTGCCTCTAAAGACAGGCCCAAAGAAAAAGAAGGTGGAGGAGGGACCTTGCTTTAAGAATATGAGATATGGGAAACCAGGGAATGTAAATGGAATCGTGTAAGCTTAAGGCCAGGCAGTCTGGGGTTGAATGCCAACTTTGCCACTGACCATTGAGTGACCTTGGACAGCTCACCTAGGCAGGACCAGCTACATAATTTGCAGGACCCTGTGCAAAATTAAGATGTGGAGACTTGTTCAAAATTATGAAGAATTTTTAGACAGCAACTGCAGAACATTAAATCAAGTGTGGCCCTTCTGAGCATGGGGTTGTGTGATCATACATGTCACATGCCATGAAGCTGTCCCTTCATCTAGCCTCCATGTATCTCAGTTTCCTCCTCTGTAAAACTGACAAAATAATAGCACCCATCTTGCAGAGCTGTTGTGAGCATCAGATTAGAAACTCCCATATAATATAAGAAAAAAAATGCTTGGGCTTCCCTGGTGGCGCAGTGGTTGAAAGTCCACCTGCCGATGCAGGGGACACAGGTTCGTGCCCCAGTCCAGGAAGATCCCACATGCCACGGAGTGGCTGGGCCCGTGAGCCATGGCCGCTAAGCCTGCGCGTCCGGAGCCTGTGTTCCGCAACGGGAGAGGCCACAACAGTGAGAGGCCCACATAACGCAAAAAAAAAAAAAAAAAAAAAAAAAAAGGCTTATAAGACAACCTGTTACATATCAAAAAATATTAGCTTTTGTCATGGTTACTTTTTTGAAAGTCAAGTTAAAACCAGTATAACTAGGGCATTAATATTCAATTACAAAACAATTCTTTACCAAGGGATTAACCACAAGGTCCTTTAAATAGCAAACTTCTTTATTTAACTATGATTCAGTTTACAAAAGACTGATGCCTGCAATATTTACTAAAAAAAAAAAAAAAAATCTATTAGGCAAAACAAAGTATCTCTAAAAAATAGACGTGAACCCAAGACAGAAAGATGGGCTTCAGACAAAATGGCTTGAGAGACATTTTTATGTACAGTCTATAGGAAAGGAGATCTCCCTCTGTTCCTACCTACCGTTCTGACCTGTCTATAGGACAACATTATGTCTAGGACAGGGCTGGGGTGAAGAGCAAGGGTTTTGGAGTCAGAACTGTGTTGGACTCTCTGACCCTAGATCCACTAACTCTTTGACCTCAAGCACTTAATTTCTCTAAGCCCACATTTCCTCCCTAACAATACAAATTTACAGGGAGATTACAAAACAGAGTCACAGAGAGATTACAAAACAGAGTCACGGGCTTCCCTGGTGGCGCAGTGGTTGAGAGTCCGCCTGCCGATGCAGGGGACGTGGGTTTGTGCCCCGGTCTGGGAAGATCCCACATGCCGCGGAGCGGCTAGGCCCGTGAGCCATGGCCGCTGAGCCTGCGCGTCCGGAGCCTGTGCTCCGCAAGGGGAGAGGCCACAACAGTGAGAGGCCCGCCTACCGCAAAAAAAAAAAAAAAAAAAAAAAAAAACAGAGTCACAGGGGTGTTGAAGCTTTAACTGATAAATATACATAAGTGGTGCTTAGCTTGAGGTCTGGAGCTCAGTACTGCTATATAAACAGGTGCCTCAAGGGCAGTAATATGAAACCACACTCTTAAGTCAGGTCCAGGAAACGGCAGTCATTTAATGCGTAATGGGCCAGAAGTACCTCACTCAACCAAAACTACAGTTAATATTACAAGCACTACCTGTTCATCAATATCAGAAAGAACCTAAACTGTGCATTCAATGATCTAAAGGCTCAAAAGATTACTTCTAAACTTAGGATTCCCCAGGCTAAATGAAAATTTCAACACCTGTAGTAGTAGCATCATTTGCCAACAATATTTTACATTTATTAGCACTTTCAAATGGATTGACGTATTTGCTTATCCAAACTGTAAAGATTTTACAGATGACACACTCTCATTAAAGCATGGACACACAAACTGGGGCCAGTACAAGACCCCAGCCCAGCTCCTTGACTTCAAGGAACATGTATCTTAAATGTGACTGACTGTACCACATCCAGGGAGAGAAATGACACTGCCAAGTTTTATCTTACAGCCTTCTAGGAGAAATTCTGGCTGTGTAATCATTAAGGCCACCATATTTAGAACCAGCAATGTCCAAATATGTGAATAATGCTGCAATGAACATGGAGGTACAGGTATCTTTTCGAGTTAGTATTTTCATTTCCTACAGATAAATATCCAGAAGTGGATTGCTGGATCATATGGCAGTGCTATTTTTAATTTTTTGAGGAACCACCATACTGTTTTCCACAGTGACTATACCACCAAGAGTGCACAGGGGTTCCTTTTTTTCCACATCCTCGCCAACACTTGTGATTTCTTATCTTTTTGATAACAGCCATTCTAACAGGTATAGGTGTGAGGTGATTATCTCATTACTGTTTTGATTTGTATTTCCCTGATGATTAGTGATGTTGAGCAGCTTTTCATGTACCTGTTGGCCATCTATATGTCTTCTTTGGAAAAATGCCTATTCAGATCCTCTGCCCATTTTTTAATTGGATTGTTTGTTTTTGTTTTTTTGTTTTGCTATCAAGTTATATGAGTTCTTTATATATTTTGTATATTAACCAATCAGACATATGATTTGCTAATATTTTCTCCCAGAATATAACCGGTTAGGCAATGATAGACAAAACACCAAGCTCTGCTATAAACCAGCACACTTACATCTTTGGCACATTTTCATTTCCAGCATTCTATTTGAAATTCTGCCTGTGCAATCATTGTAGCAAAATCATAATTGGGGCAAGTAATTTCCAAATACCAATGACAATGACCAGAGTTAATCCAAGGACTCCAAGTACTCTAAAATAAGACAACAGAATATTCTCTCTGACCCAATATCTCCACCACATTTAATGATCTGTTTAAATCCCATTAGTGTTTCCCCATTTCTAAAGGATAAAGCCCATACTACTTTGTAGGACCTACATGGTCCTTCATGATCTGACTCCAACTATATCATCTCCTCTGGCTCCCAAAACGAACTCAGTGACAGTCATCCGCAACTTTTCACTATTCCCCAAAATGACCTGTTCCTTCATGCCACCCTATCTTTGTACCTACTATTCTTTTTGCCTGAAATTAATTAATTAAATCATTCATTCATTTGTTGACTATACTATGCTAGAAGCTAGATACACAGTGATAAACAAAATAACCATGATTTCTGCCCTTTTAGTCTTTTGACTGACAGACAAACAAACAAATAAGCATGTATTCATATATTAAGAAAGTGTTATGCACACAGTAAACAGGGAAGCATAACAGGGAATATCAGGAAGAGTTCTGTCTCATTGGTATAAATCAGCAAAGGCCTGTCCAAGGCAGTAAACTTTAATTTGGGACATGAAAGGTAGGAAGAAATAGCCTCAAAAAGAACCTGGGGGCAAAGTATGGCAGGCAGGGGAATAGCAGCCCAAAGGCTCTGAAGCAGGAAGGAACTTGGCATGGTCCAGAACTGGATGGAATGAAAATAAGCAAGGGATCAAGATGCAGGAGATGATTTCTCAGAAATAAGCAGGAGCAAGGTCATGAGCACTGTAAGCCTTAGAAAGGAGTTTAGATTTTATCCAAAGTGAAATGGAAAGCCACCAAAAGGTTTAGATAAGGAAACTGACATGACCTGATTTACTCTTTAAAAGAGCACTTTGGCTTCCCCATGGAGTTACTCCAGGGTACAGGTGAAGAAGGGGAGAGCAGTCAAGAGGGAAAACTGCCTGGCATTCCCCACCCAGTCAGAATGACTGTCTCGTGCTCAATTACAAATTCCACCTCCACAAGGAAACTAATTCCACCAGGTCTGACTTGACCTAATGGGTCTTCTAAATGTATCTGATTCAAAAATCTTCAAAGGCATTAAAAAAATAAATAAACTCAACAAATTTATTTATTTATTTATTTATTTATTTTTGCTGTACCCGGGCCTCTCACTGTTGTGGCCTCTCCCGTTGCGGAGCACAGGCTCCGGACACGCAGGCTCAGCGGCCATGGCTCACGGGCCTAGCCGCTCCACAGCATGCGGGATCTTCCCGGACCGGGGCACGAACCCGCGGCCCCTGCATCGGCAGGTGGACTCTCAACCACTGCGCCACCAGGGAAGCCCTCAACAAATTTATTTTTTAATTCAGCTTATCTCATCAAAAATCAAGCAATTTTTTTTTAATCTCCACAAGTTCCTTTGAAGTGGGTTGATTTGATACTGGAATGGATTTCAATAGTCCTAAGTGATTCTCTGCACCAGGAGGTAGAACACCAAAGTTGGGGGGGGAGGGGGGATTTGTGGCCTTGTGCAAGGTTGTTACAGATACAGATCCCGGAGCCAAAGTGCTTGCGTTCCAGTCTCACTACTGCCAAAAATGGTTTGGTGACCTTATCTAACCCCTCTGTGCCTTGGTTTCCTTATCTGAAAAATGGACATTAAATGAATCAATAAGTGTAAAGTGTTGAGAATAGTGCCTGGCCCTTACTGCATATAGTAAATGCTAGCTAATAACAATAACTGTAAAATAATATGGTCACACAAATTTTCCACTCACTAGCCCAAGGACCTTGGGCAAAGAACTAAAGTTTTCTGCAATCCTCAGTGGTTCCTCCCAGGTAAAATAGATATGATAATAATAGTATTTTTCTAATAGGATTGTTGACTGTTAAAGGAAATAATGTATATGCCTTAAATACAGTACCTACAATAAAGTGCTCAAAAAGCTTACCGATATTATTTTATCATTAAGTTATTAAATTATTGTGGGCAAGTTTCAAATAGGTTTGCCCATGCATGACTATAGGAATATTTTCTTTGGCCAAACTCCTGGATTCAAATCCTACCCCCTCCTTTAATAGTGGTACAACCTTGGGGAGGTTACATAGCCTCTCTAAGTAACCTCTCCAAGCTTCAGTTTCCTCATCTATATGGGAATGTATAACAGTACCTATTTTATGAGGTACTTGTCAGGATTAAATGACCTAATACAAAACTATGAAGCCCCGACACAGTAGCTGTAAGTACTCAATAAATGTAAGCTATTGTTACAATTACTATTATTCATACAGACCCTAATTTCCATTCAAAAAGAATTAAAATCTTCAGCTTCTATTTTACCTCCATTCCCTTTACCCCTCCTCTCACCCATAGCACTTGGCTTCTCTCTAAATGCTTGATAATAAACTTCCCAAAGGTAAGAGGGAAAAAAAGTCAAACACAGACTTACACAAATCTGGAAAAATATATAGTGAATTTCAATTGTTCCAATACAGAAATCTAGAGTGGTATTTGGTTTGAACGTCATTTCTCTAAGTAAGATTTTAGTATCAAGGGTCCAGGATGGGTGAGAAAGAAACAAACCCTAATTTACCAACAAGTTAGAAGTCACATGCGGAAATCTTGGCTCAGTTAAAGCAATCAACCAGGCCACTAGGGTTAAACAGCATGGCAGAATTAAATAAACATTAAACCAGCCAAGGAACAAATAATTAAGTGACATAAACCAGGGTAGGAGAGAAAGTTCTCTTAACTCCCAACTGAAAGAATGTAAAGAAAAATAAATAAGAAAACAGGCGTGGGCTTCCCTGGAGGCGCAGTGGTTGAGAATCTGCTTGCTAATGCAGGGGACACGGGTTCGAGCCCTGGTCTGGGAGGATCCCACATGCCGCAGAGCAACTAGGCCCGTGAGCCACAACTACTGAGCCTGCGCATATGGAGCCTGTGCTCCGCAACGAGAGGCCGCGATAGTGAGAGGCCCGCGCACCACGATGAAGAGTGGCCCCCGCTTGCCACAACTAGAGAAAGCCCTCGCACAGAAACAAAGACCCAACATAGCATAAATAAATAAATTAATTAATAAACTCCTACCCCCAACATCTTAAAAAAAAAAAAAAGAAAGAAAAAGAAAACAGGCATCAGGTGTCATTGGTTCGGTCATCTGCTGCTGCTGGGGAATGAATTTTCTCCGAGAACTAAATGAGAAAGAAAGGAAGACATGGTTGAGAAGGTCAGCAATAAAAGAGCGACTGATAGTAAAGTCAGCCTCTAGACCATGGCAAAGGTGTGTGGGGTGACAACCATGGGCTGTCAGGAACGCCACACCACTGATTTTATACCAGGAGTAGAAAAGACTCACATTTCCCAGAGAAGAATTCTTTCTGTTGGAATGGCTTGTATCACGGGTCTCTGCAACACAGCTTTATCTGCTTAGCAACAGAGTTCTATAAGGCTCCCCTTGTACAGGGCTGAGATGACCGTTCTTTAGACATAGTCAGCTGAACCTGGTTCTGCTGTCCGTGGGTTCTGCTGTCTTCAGGTTCTGCTGTCCGTGGGTCAAAAATATTCAAAAACACTCAAATTCCAGAAAGTTCCCAAAAGCAAGACTTGAATTTGCCTTGTGCTGGCAACTATTTACATTGTATTTACAACTAGTTACATAAATTTTACATTGTATTAATTATTATAAGTAATCTAAAGATGATTTAAAGCATATGGAAGGATGTGCATAGTCATATGCAAATACTATGCCATTTTATATAAGGGACTTGAGCATTAGATTTTACCTGTGGGGTGCTGGAACCAATCCCCAGCGGACATGTGGATACCTGGATACCAAGGGACAACTGTACTAGCTAATGATCTCTATAACACCTGAACTGGAGAGGGGCTAGGAGGCCAAAGATGAAAGGGGGGAAATCAGAAAAATGGGCTCCACAATAAACAAAGGCACAAAAATGGAGAGCCAGGAGAAAGCAAAAATTTAGAGATTTATTTTCTTTTTTATGCCAATACGAGCCTGTAAGAAGAGATTAAATCAGCAGTTTCCAATGCTTTTTGTTACTTATTAAAATCCCAAACGAGGCTATGAATCAACATTAAAAAAAATAGCTATCATCTTTCACCAGGCTTCATTTTCCCCATTCCTAATCCTTAAATAATGACTTTTAAAATATGAGACTAAATCAATAATTAAGAAAGTGAACTCTAGCACTAACGCATTAACTTCCATGACCAAAGCCAGTACAATCTGACTACAGAAGCTGTTTCCTGCACCCCCAGGGCTCCTTGTTAGCCAGCAGAGAAACAGGGGGCACAGAGTGAGAAAGGATTTGACATACAATCAGCAGAAAACAAATTCCTGGTTCATAAATCATCATAAACTGATTTTGAAACTGATTTGAAAGAAACAGAGTTTCTAGACACGCAAGAGGGATGCCACCAGTGACGGTTCATTTCAGACCCAGCCCCTTGCTGCCAGGCACAGAGCCACATGCATTTCAACACTCAAGGTGGCCTGAGTCCCATAGCATCAGAAAGCTCGGGGTTTAATGAGAACAATGGGGGCAGAAATCAAACGATTACAATGCTTAAAAAGGTAATTAGAGTGCACTTGACTTAAATTTCTAGTTAGTTTTGGTTGGGGAATACATGGGTTTGAAGCCTTCCATAACTCAGCAGCTATTTATTGAGCAGGATGTAGTACAGTAGGGCTACTTGAGGTGTGGTTGGTCCACAGATGGGCATCAACAGCGTCACCTGGGGGCTTGTTAGAAATGCATATTTTTGGACCCCAGCACAGACCTATGAAATCATAAGCTCTGGAAGCGGGGCTTAGCAATCTCTGGTGTAACAAGCCCTTCAGGGGGTCCTGGTGCAGTCCGAGTTGAGCAGCATTGTGGTCAGCTTATCTGTGAGAAGCAACAGACTTAGGGACCAAGCTTTGGAGTCTGATTCCAGTCCCACTATGTGACTTTGGGGAGTTACTTACCCCCTCTAGGCTTCAGTCTCCTCTTCCACATGGAGTGCTTGGCTCCATACCCATTAAATATCCCTGACATTCATGACATGGGGCCCCAGGTGTGAGTACCCTCACCGCCCCTGACCCTGGCTCTTACAGTCTACAGTAAGACCTTAACAGTTCAGCATAGGGGTTAACACACTTTATCTGTAAAGAGGAAGACAGTAAATATTTAAGGCTTTGCAGGCCCTACAGTCTACATGTCAACTTCTCAACTCTGCCATTACAGCATGAAAGCACACAAAGACACTAAGAAATGAATAAACATGGCTGTATTCCAGTAAAACTTTATTTAGGGATATCGATATTGGAATTTCATACATTTCACATCATTAAATCTTTTTCTTTTGATTTTTTTCAACCATTTTAGCATGCAAAACCTATTCTTAACTATATAAATATATATATATAACAGGCAACAGGCCAGATTTGGTCCAAGGGCTGTTAGTTTGCGGACCTTGGTCTAGTGTTCTTGCATATTGTTAAGCAATATGAAACAGTTTCCTCATCTGACAGATGAAAGTAATAATACCCATCCTGCAATCTTGTTGTGGGATAATAAATATCTGTAAAATATCTGACAGGCTACCTGCCAGAGAGAAGGCACTCGGCAAAGGGTACCTGCTGCCATTATTACAATGAAATGTTCATCACATGAAAAAATGCTAACACTGATTCAGGAAGACTAGGTGGAACCGGGCAGGAGTACAATGCAGAAGGACAGCCAAGCAAGACAGAGCTGCAGGTTTACAAACCCATTTGCTCTAAGCACCATTGGACATACGTCTATTAGCATATTGCTGACTTTATAGACACAAATAAACAGTCAAAAAATAAGCAAACTGGGGCTTCCCTGGTGGCGCAGTGGTTGAGAGTCCGCCTGCCGATGCAGGGGACACGGGTTCGTGCCCCGGTCCGGGAAGATCCCACATGCCACGGAGCGGCTGGACCCGTGAGCCATGGCCGCTGAGCCTGCGCGTCCGGAGCCTGTGCTCCGCAACGGGAGAAGCCACAACAGTGAGAGGCCCGCGTACCACAAAAAAAAAAAAAGCAAACTGTAGAAAGGAACTCCAATCACCTCTCTTGACTTGAAAGAAGACATGTGGTTTATTCTGGATGTCTAAATTGCTGCCATATGTGTACCTCCCTCCTAGAGCAAAGGGACTATTCAAATAAAAGTGTATAAAGTCTGTCTCTGATCTCAAAGCCTCCAGGAGTTCACATGACCACGCTGAGACCAAAGCAGCACTCTCTTGGGAGAATTCACAGCTGCTCAACATCTGGGGGGCCAATCAGGCTCAGGATATGGAAAAGCTTAGGACTCCATTTCAGATGAAATCTCAAGCATTCATCAAAGGCCCAAATGTGTATCCCTGGGTCTGGCACTCATTACTTGCTCTTCATTTGCTTTTTCTTTGGGTGCCAAGAGTCTGACGAACAGAGGTGTCCTCCCCTTCTGATCCCTACCCCGTAGGCAATCCTTTCCCCCAGGTCCCCTTACACTGTTCTCATTGCCTCTAAGTTTAGCAGTCTCTTCCGGTGCTAAGGATGACTACCTGCATGAACACGATGTCCTTCCTATACAGTAGCCACTATCCGCATTTGGCTGTCGAGCCCTTGAAACATGGCTGGTGTGACTGAGGAACCACATTTTTTATTTCATTTTATTTTCTTTAATTTACATTTAAAACCTGATACTCGATACAACTCTTGGAAAACTTTGAAGCATCTCTGGAGCAACTCAGACATGTGAATCTACTTTTTTCAACTGTACATTTTATAAAATCTAAATAAAGATCAAGTATTTGTGATGAAAATTTAGCATCCGAATTGAAATATGCTGTAATGGCAAAATATATACAGAATTTTGAAGACTCATGAAAAACGAATATAAATAGCTCATTCGTAAGTTGATATTGATTACATATTGACACGAAAATGTTTTGGATATATTGTGTTAAATAAAATGTATTACTGGGCTTCCCTGGTGGCGCAGTGGTTGGGAGTCCACCTGCCGATGCAGGGGATGCGGGTTCGTGCCCCGGTCCGGGAAGATCCCACATGCCGCGGAGCGGCTGGGCCCGTGGGACATGGCCGCTGAGCGTGCGTGTCCGGAGCCTGTGCTCCGCGGCAGGGCGCGGGGGCCACAGCGGTGAGAGGCCCGCGTTCCGCAAAAAAAACCAACAACAAATATATATATATATATATATATATCATTAGGTAAATTCTGCCTACTTCTTTTTGCTTTTTTATTTATTTATTTATTTATTTATTTATTGCTTTCTTTTTAATATGGCTCTTAGAAATGTAAAATTACCTAAGTGGCCCGCATTATATTTCTCCTGGACTGCACTGTTACAGAGCATTAAATAAAGGTATTATTGTCATTACTCAAACTCATCACAAAGCTGGAATCAGAGTCTGTGTAGCTCTGACCTCTGCAAGCCACAGTCCTCTTCCTGCCCACACCGTAGAGAACAGACCTTCTTTCCTGGTTACCACTTTCCCTGATTGGTAAGGCAAGCCCTCCACAGAGAGAGACTTTCACATCTCTTTCTTTAGTCAGGCACACGGTTGGGGCCAAGAATAACAAACAACAATACCAGGAATCGTAGCCCTGCTCTCCACAGGTGGGTATTCCACTTGTCCCAAGGAGGAGAATTGTCCCAGGACAGTCGCTTGCTCATTCCAATCCTTAAAATCTAAGATGAGCTCCACATGCACATTTTAATCGCACATTATGACTCATTCCCATGCAGGACATACACGTTTTACTTCCAATTCCCTTGTGATCATGATCTTCTCAGAGCAAGATGCAAACAGAGTTTTCATAACTGACCAAAGTTTTTATTTTGTGTCTGGTAAATGCACAGCTAATAAATTCCCTAGGAAACACAATAGCCTTTGAAATTAGAGAGAAATCCCTTCCAGAAAAGGCTTTTACATGCAAGAGTTTTCAAACCTCAGTAAATACTAAGATATGATTGAATGAATGTGGGCGCACATTTCTATTTATATTTACTATGTATATGTAGAGAAACACACTTTTTTTTTTACACAAACACTAGAATGACTTAAGTACAGGACCTCTCTTTTCCTGGCCCCTGAGCATCTCTTTAGGAGTTAACTTTCCCCCAGTCTTCCATGTACCAGAAGTTGTGAGTCTCCACCCCTCCACATCACACAGGAAATGAGAGACAGGCCTGGAGATATGGGGTGTGGGCAAAAGGCTCTCTGAAAATGTTACCTACCCCAAGGCTGCTGCTTATTGAAGTCCCTGGATGCCCTAGGCCAAGATCTTTGATTTACTGACTTTAAATCAAGTTCAAATCAGAAGCAGGGCCTACTCTTAATTCTTGAGTTGAGGAAGAAAGAAAACAACAGTGAAAGCACAGATAATCTCTTCACTGCATTTGAGCCATTTTCTTTACCTTCCTGCTGACACACCTTGACAAAGCTGCTAACAAGGAAAGGAATTAACCAATTTGGAGTTTAGCTCCTCTCCCTTTCCAGGCTCTGGTGGAAGTGCTAATTGGCAGTAAAACGCATAAAAGGTGTACATCAGAGTGGCCAGGGACCAACAGGATCTGGATAATCCATAAATTAAACAATGACCCTTTTAGTAACCAGGATCTAACTGCAGCTTTCTGTA
Organism: Mesoplodon densirostris; assembly: GCF_025265405.1. Lineage (NCBI taxonomy): Eukaryota > Metazoa > Chordata > Mammalia > Artiodactyla > Ziphiidae > Mesoplodon > Mesoplodon densirostris. Next base: position 67,972,054 of record NC_082662.1, on the reverse strand, counting down.
ATGGGATCCTGGTAACACTTGTAAATCTACTCTGTTCAATTAGAAAAATGCCTTTCTCCACTTTTCCCGGAATCCAGGAAATAGAGAACTCATCCAATTCCCAACCCTCAGGCATAAGCATGTGTTAAATTCTCAGAAACAGCTGAATATGTTCCTCCTGGGGAGGAGATATCATAACTTTCCCCAGTCATCTGCTGGAAAGCTTAATGGGTTCCCTCTGCTTGCCTCAAATCTAAACTTTTTTTCTCCCACCAGCCCCAAGATAGGTTTCCTTGATTCAAGCTGTTATCTAATTATTAATGATACCAATAATAGTTTTGCCACATGTGTAGAGCGCATTCTGCTTTACAAAGTGCATTCACGAACTTTATCTCTTTTGGATTCCAACACCGCCCCAGGGGGGATGCTGGCTGGGAAGCCTGAAGCTTATAGAATCTGTGGGTCTCTTTAAGAAAATGAATATAAATTATAAATACAACCATGCCAGAACCTCTTCCCAGAGCCTTGAAGGGGCCCTGAAGCTTTGCCTAAGGGTAAATCGAACTCTATCACTCCTCTCCTTCACTCCCACCTTCAAAGGGACATGGGGGTTTCTCAGGAAAGAGGGCTGTGGTCATGTGACTTGCCCAGGATCAAAAGGCTGTTAGTGTTAGAGGCAGACTTAGAACCTTCTTATTTCCCTAGTCTCTGTGGCCCCTCTATATTCTCTAGTTCCTCTGTCACAAAGGAAATTCTGAGGAAGGAACAAATAAAAATAACACAGCTAAAAGAGAGCTCCATCAGGAGATTGTTAGGAAGCTGTCTAGACTCAAAAGATGGTGAAATAAACTCAAAGCCCCTATAAACATTCACTGAATTGGCACTGAAGGTAAAATACACACTACAACACTACCCAGAGCCTGAGTCAACCCCACCTTCACCACTTACTAACCATGACCTGGGGCAAGTTAGTTTGCTTCTCGGAACCTCAGTATCTTCATTTGTAATAAAAGTTCACATGAGATGATACATGTAAAGCACTCAGCCCAGGACCCAGCCTGAACACACTAGGTGTTCAATAAAGAACAACTGTTATTGCTGCTGTTGTTCTCAATTCATCCAAAAAGCAAAGCTTGTACACAAGCAACTCATTGCCCAAAGTGTGCTAATGGAATTTGCAAAAGCACCTGCTCAGTCACAATAAGCCTAAAAATTAGGCAGGGCAGCTACTGAGACTTCAGCATTCTTTGGGCAGCAGAAAGAAATGTCATAGCAGATTTATTAAACAAAGTGCCTTGTCTATTCTACTTGCTGAGGTTATCGTAGAGTTTCAGGTTTGCAATCTGTGTACCTGTGAAGTTTCTGTGGCTTTCCAGTCTCAGTGAAGCCATATTATTTTCCAATCCTTTGAAACTTCATAGTTTGAGAACCACAAATTGTGGTGTGGATGCTGAGGTTTGTTTGTTTGTTGCTTTTGCTTTTTTTGTTTCTATTAACCCAGGGAACCGAAATGACCATGACAAAAGGTAAGTCACTCCTATACTTTTCTTCTTTCTTCTTTCCAGTCCAGGTCTCTCTTCTCCCTCCCTCTAGATTTCAAATTGGCTCCAGATTTTAGGAGAAGCCCTAACAGATCTAAAAGAAACAAACTGAGAAGGAACTTAAGGAGCAAACTAATTGATAAACTCTCATCTGCTTGCTTATGCTAGAGTGAAAAATCCACGCATGTTTAAGAAGAATTAGGCTACTCCTAGAGGAGACCAGGTTAGGTTGTTGTCTGTAAGTAGCATCTCAAAAAAAATTAAATCATTTATACATTCAACATTTAGGAAACACTTTACTGTGAGTCAGACTAGTTGCTATGGATATCAAGTTGACTAAGACAAGGTCTTTTCTGCCCCCAAGATTCAATTAGGTAACTACCAACACCGCCACTACTCATATACTCACTAGGTATACCTTTCTTCTCATTGAGTCTGTAATCTTACTTAGGGCAAGAACAGTATTCATTTACATATGCTTAGTAAACACCAGCTGATTGACCTACTAAAGGCCCCTGTGCTATATGAGTTCATAGTAAAACAAAAGAGTTGAGCTAATTTACAGTACAGGGTAATACTTGCTGCTACAGAGACAAGAACCAAACCATGGAGCCACAGAGGAAGCCTGAGGCAGGGGAAGACTTGACCACAGACGTGATGCTGAAATAGGAGTTGAAAGATAAGTTGAACTCTCTGTGGAGGAAAAGTGATAGCAGAGGGAATTTCCTGCAGAGAAAACAACATGTACAATTACAACTAATAGCTAATTATTATCAAGGACTTATTATGTGTCAGGTTCTGTTCTGTAGAAATTAGCTCATTTATTCCTCATAACCTTAAGAAGTAGGCACTATTTTTGCTCCCATTTCACAGATGAGGAAACTGAGGCTTAGAGATTTCACTGCTGGAACAGGTTGGTCTGACATCAAAGACCAGGCTTTCAATCCCTGTGCTATACTACAAAGGCACAGAGCCACAAAAGGAGGGCCTATATCTGCAGACTTGGAATTCATTTAGGTAAGTGTCTAGATCATGAGGAAGGGAGTAGTAGGTGGTGAGGCCAGATACGTGGGCAGGGGCCAGATTCTGAAGGAACTTGAATGCCAAGCTAAACAGCTGGGTTTACCCTGCAGGGCCTGGGGAGCCAAGACAAGCATTTAAGCCTACAAATGGCTTGATCAGCACTGCACTTCTGCACAATAATCTGAGAGTGATGTTGAAGATGGGCGAGATTATGAGGCGCCTGAAGGAAAGGAGGCTATTTCAAAAGACAGACAAATACTAGGCTCTGGACAAGGCAGAGGTGATAGGGATAGAGAATAATGGGCAGATTTGAGAGATTTCCTGAGACAGAATTAATGTAGTATGGTGAAGGATTAGATCTGGGGCAGTGGGGGAAAAGTAAATAAGAAGACACCAAGCCCATAACTTGATATCAACATTCATCAAATTTCCCATCAATCAAGAGCAAAGTAGAGACTTCCCCGGTGTTCCAGTGGTTAAGACTCCGTGCTTCCACTGCAGGGGCACGGGTTTGACCCCTGGTCCAGGAACTAAGGTCCCTCATGCCTTGTGGCACAGCCAAAAAAGAAAAAAAAAAAAAGGATCAATGTCATACGAGGACAGGTGACTGGTAGAGAAGATAACAGTAGCTTAGTCATGCACCTACTGTGTTATTGTCTAACTGCTTCAAGTTCCTAAGTATCATCAACCTGGCAAAACCATAATCTTCTCCAAGGCAGAAATAAGTGTCTGTGTCCACATGTTCACTCAGTTTCCATTTCAGTACTGAATCGAAAAAAAAAACCTTAATACAACTCACTAAATACGTGTTAAATATCAAAGGTATACGTGATACTGTTCTCAAAAAAGTACCTGCTGACCAAAGGTAGAAATCATAAAAGAAAATACAAACAGCTTTTATTATATAAAATACTAAAGTATCTGTAATTTATAAGAGAAGAAAAACAAATGACTTCTATAAATTTAAGCTTTATTTCACTAATAACCAAATAAATACAAATTAAATATCTTTCTTGTCTACCAAATTTCGAAGACTTTTAAAACACCCCATGGAAAGAGACTGTCCCTTGACTTGATTATTCACAATGGCACAGCTCCCCAGGAGGGCTGCCTAACCAGGAGCATGGCAAGAAATAAACCTACTAAGACCTGAGGTTGTTTTTTCTGCAGTAAACTAGCCTATCCTAACTAATGTGCAGATATTCCCATTTAACCCCTAGAATAACCCATTAAGGAATGCATGATCATCTCCATTTTAGAAACTGAGGCAGTGAAATCAAGAAACTTGCTTATGGTTACACAATTAGTAAGTGGTGGAGCCATAATTAAAATCCACATATTTCTGGCTTCAAAGCCCATGCAATGTGGAGTAAGTATGTATTCCACAATTAAATGATTATTGAGGTAATCATTATTCTGTTATGAGAACCAGCTCTACACATGGGCAGAATGGGCCCTTACCATGCACAATACCTTGAGGGGATATTCTGTATGCCCCAAAAGACCACCATTTGCTGCCATGGTATAGGCTCCTCTTCTTAGCTAGTCAAAGGTTCCTATTTAGGGTCACTATTGTTTAGGCAATAATGATACTTTAATCAACCTCTTTGTATCTCGGGATAATAAGATCTACCTCAAAAATCTGCTGAGAAGAGTAGATTTTGCCCACAGAATAAAGGTGACCCTGACTCAAAAGTTATCCTTCTAAAACACAAGCTTCATCACAGTAAATCATATTCAGTCTTCAAAACACAGCTCCAATATCATAAGTAGGAACCCTATCCTGATTATCCAATTAGAGGGTTCATTGCTTTCTCCCTCCATGCTTCTGTTATGCCTTCCACAGACCTATTATTCTTCACATTGTAACACATTCATTTACTTTTCTATCCCCCTTACTATACTGTAAGCAAATGGAGAATGGAGTCAATGGCTTATGCATCTTGTGATACCAACACCAATATGGCAGAAAATATTTCATTAAAAACAACAACAGTATATCATTTTACCCTCACAAAACCTTATCAGGCATTCTACAACTTGGGCAAATTGAGGTTGCAAGTTGCAGTGACTGTCTAAAATCATATGCAGGAGACCAAGCTTGCACTGAATCCAGGTCTCTGGACTCTCCACTCCACCATGCATGGCCTTTCAAAGACAAGGGGAAAAAGCCCACCAGAGGCCATCAAGACCATCATTGCACAAAGGTACTTTGTTTCTCAAAGGTGGTAAGGACTCTGAATAGTATTAGGGCATCTTAGAAAGTCATCACCTGGGAAAGTACGGGGGACAGAGTTAAAATATAAAGAAGGTTGGCAGATCTGGGTCTAAGTCCAGGCTCACTCTGTCCTTAACCCTGTTCCCTTGGGCAAACCTCTTAAGCTCGGGAGCCTCAGCTTCCTCATCTGTAAAATGCGGTTTTAAACAATGATACTCACCTTACAGGGTTTGGTGTAAGACCAAGAGTTATATTATATGAAACGGGCTGAGGATATAGTAAAGATTAATTAAATTGTAGTTATTATTATATGTGAGGAAAAAATAGCACCTATTGAATGCCTGTGCCACAAAGTATTTTTCAAATCTTATATTATTTCATCCCCACAGCAACCCTGTGGAGTATTACAACCCTGAGGTGCTATTACTTTAATTTTATATTGAGGAAACTGAGACTCAGAGACATTTAAGTAGCTTATCCAAGGTCATGCAGGTAGCACTTGGCAGAGCCTGCATTCAGACCAAGGTCTTTCTGAGTCCAAAGCCTTTGCTCTTTGCAGTTTACCTGTCTGCACCCCAGATTAGTTTCAGGGGAAAAAAAATAAAGGAGGAATCAGATATGCCCCAAATGTCTGAGGTCAGTGTGAGGGGCTGGAAAGGGAAGGAATGGTTGGATCAGATTCATTTGTAGCTTGGGATGCATATTAAAAATGTTTGGAACATGTGCAAGATGAGGCAGGGGAGAAATCAAAAGGGAAGAAGACAGCCAACAATAAATGTCACGCTCCTCAACTTCTCTTTCAGTTAATAACACAATAAATAGTAGAGATGACTCATCTTCATATTTCAGTCCTTGGGCTAGGAGTCTCCAAGGTAAAAATCCCATATTGTAATACCAAGGTATTATTTTCTCTTGATCTTGATACCATTATGTCCCAGAAAATGTTCTGAAACCAAACAAAGGAAGTTCAGAAAAATCACAGGAAATACCTCATCTCCTTTACTCTAAGAAATGGAAACAAACTCTACTAGGTTAGTCTCTTACTTGCATCATTAACACCAAGGCATGTTGGAAGAGGATTCAGGTAACTAATACAGCAGTAGATGGCTTCAAATCATCCTACAGAAAAGCAAATGCTCTTTCACAATAGCACAACCAAAAAACTTGATTTCTGGTGTTTTCCTCTGTCACACACAGCTCTCCCAAACTCGGAACAAATAGGCCTTTGCGTTCCCAGTCAAGGCCCAGGAAACTTTCATGCTGTGAATGTTTTTGATTCATGCAGTCAGGTTAGGCACGAGTAGAAGCAGTAGTCAGACAAACCAACAAACAAACAAACAAACTCCCTATGGAATAAAAAGTTCTCAAGTGAGGCACTTGTACCAAGTTCCACCACCTGATGCCACAAGAACCCAGAAAGATGCTCAGTCCAGGCTAAGAACACACTTGGAGAAAGAAAACTCAACAAAGAAGGGGTGGCTGAACAGACTCTGATAGGGAGTGAAATAATTTTGTCTGTTTATGAGCAAAAGGAAGGTTTGTCTGTTTAAATTTATAAGCAAAAGGAAGGCTTGAAATTCTCTACTAATAAATACACCCTCTTGTGAACTTTTCCGAAGTAGAACTAACAGCATACAGAGTTAGCAGATCTCACAGAAAACTCATTCCTAAGGGACTACCTGTAAACTCTGAAGTTTCTATCTTCATACGATCAAATGTTCGGTAGAACTCCCTCTGCACACTCTCACCCCCATTCAAAGCGCTACGCCCCTCAGCACCAATAACCCATGTCCAGCCTTTCCTTTTCTCTGCGTGGCCCCAGAAAGGCCTCAGGCAACAGAGCCGCGGGACTCGCGGGCGCACCCCTCCCCTCCCTGCCATCCCCATTATTCGGCACACAGCCGTGCTCTCCCCTGGAGCCAACAGTCTGCAGCTCCTTCAATGCAGGCGCGAGAAGCAGGAATGGTCGGAAGAGAAGCCGTGCCAGCTGCATGTTTCAGAATCTCCCTCCCTATGCATTTGCCAAACGAACAAAAAGAAAATCAACGCCAGGAAAAGACAACTGAGATGAGGATGCCGTGGGACCGCGGCTGGCTCCACGCCTCTTAGCAGCAAGAGGCTGCCCAACCACGCGTCCAAGCCATAGATGCGAGTCGTTACCTTCAGGATGCAGGCCATGGCGCTCCGCCGGCCCTCCTGCCACCGAGCAGCGGGGCTCCTGGGTCAGGGGCAGTCCAGGCGACAGGCTGGAGGCTGGTACCGCTGCAGGACCGCTCCAACCCACATTCCCGCAGATCCAAATAAGGGGACCGCGGTGAGAGCTGCGCGGGCACTGGCCCCGCCCCCCGAGTCGTGGGCCCGCCCCCGGCCCCGTCCACTGGCTGGCGACCCGCGGGACCCCGCCCCCCAGGTCACGTGCCATCCCGGGCGCCGGCGGCTGCCCCTCGGTGCTTGCTACTTTTTCTTTTCTCTTTTTTTTTCTGTAAACGTTCTGTCGTTCATTGTATATAAAGTCGCCCAACAGCAGGCAGGGATCTAGGTCCCGCTGGGAAGAGAAAGTGGCCTTTTCTTCTCCTCGATTCGGTCTCCCCTAACAGATCAGCGAACTCCTAGCAGACACTTCACACTTTTTAATTCAGTGGGTTTGGAATCACCCCTCCACAGGCTTTGGGTACAAAAGTACCCAAAGGATTCTTCAAAAATAGCAAATAAGGGGGTTTCCCTGGTGGCGCAGTGGTTGAACGTCCCCCTGCCGATTCAGGGGACGCGGGTTCGTGCCCCGGTCCGGGAAGATCCTACATGCCGCGGAGCGGCTGGGCCCGTGAGCCATGGCCGCTGAGCCTGCGCGTCCGGAGCCTGTGCTCCGGCAACGGGAGAGGCCCGCGTACTGGGGAAAAAAAAAAAAAAAAAAAGGGAGCACAAATACCTATCCTTGAAAGATGCCGTGAGCCGTATACTGTGTATGATATATTTTGTTTGTAAGTAAACACACACATAAATGTATGTGTGTGTATATATAATGCATTGCTCTTTCCTGCTTTAAGCTTATGTTTGTGAAAAAATGTGTGTATACATAAATATACTGTAAATAGCATATATGTGTATATGAAAATATAGTATATCTCATATATACATTAATTGTATAATTAATATATAAATTGTGTGCATGTGTGTGTGTGCACGGGCGGTCGCACACATGCACAGGACTTAGCTCTTTCCTGGAACAAGTTTATAATTTGATGAATTTTGTTGCAACTTCAGTAACAAGGTTAGATCTACACATTCCTATTAGGACTGGAAACCCAGAGAGGCCATTTTTCACCATCCAACCTGAACTCTCTGATGCTGAAACAAAGGGTGATGTAGGAGGTCCACCTAAGAAGCACGTGGCCTGGGAGAAGACATGTTGTGGGTCCTCTCCACCTCTCCTCAGCAAACCCTCTTTCCTTGTTGAGTGAAAATCAACAAGGAAAGCCCAATTCCCCAGCAAGAGCTGACTAAGAGAAGCAGAATTATTTCTATAACGAAAGTAACATCACACACATAGCCCAAAAAGGGAGAGACCGTCCGTCCTGTGTACATACACAGATCTCCACCACTTGGTCTGTCAGAGAAATCTAAAAACCAGGCCCAAAATATTTACCCAAGAGGTTTTGCTTGCTGGAAGCCCAGTCTAGTTTGCCTCCGTGGAGTCAGGAAGAGCACTGCGGGCTGCCGGTGGTGGCTGTGATGTCATGAGATTGGCTCACAAACCGCAAAGCAGAAACCTCGGCTTTCAAGAGATCTGGTGTTTTCTTCATGAGAGCACGCAGAATCCTGGGAGAGCAGGAGGAACCTCGGGAAAGGGTGGAGGCTGAGCTGTGGAGGAACTGCCTGCTCCCAAGGGAAGCTCCTCTTCTCAGTCTCGCTGAGGGACCACACTCTGCTCTCCCACTCCTTCCTCCAGCCCCGCCATCTGCTTCAGAGATATACTGTATTTTCAGGAAGAACTCCTAGATCATGACTGCATATTTCAAACCACTACTTTAGCTCAGTCTCTAGTGGGTCAGGAAAACCCAGTATTTCATCCATTTATGAATTCAATAAACCTTTATTGAGCTGCTACTGGAAGAATAAATCTTTTTTTGAGCTACCACTAACTGGAGGAGGAAACCTTTATGGAAGTAGTACAGGACCTATCGGAGATGAGAGAATGATTTCCATGGTCTCTAACATCAGTTGAGTTTCAGCCAAGTGGGAAAGATGAGAGATACATGATAAAATAACGTGGTAAAGTCCTTAACCAAAGTGGAAGCAAAGCTCTAAGGAAAGAAGGACTGAGCCTGACAGGGTGGCAGGTGGGAAGGGCAAGGGTGAGCAGAGGTCTCTTTCTCCATCCAGAAAGTCTGCAGGTCTGGGAGACAACATGGCAGACTCCAGCGTGCAACCCCGCTGAGCATTTCCTTGCTGGGTGACCTTGATCAGTCTTCTTAACCTCTCTTTAATCCTTAGTTTATTTAATAATATATAATTCCTTGTGAGAATTAAATAAGATAATGCTTGTAAATCCAACTTACCTCACTCTCTGGCACTATGAACATTCTCAAAACTGTAGCTCTTTTTCCTAAGGGTGGGGGGGCTGGGAGGATGTTCACTAAAGGTAGCTTGTAGGAGAGTATGAATAGGATGATTGCCATTCTTCTCGGGTGTCTCAGAAAAATAAACACTGAGGAGGCAAACATTTAGCATCTTGTGACTTGGGCATACCACAGGGAGGGTTTCACTAGCTCCCCCAGTCTTGAGTATGGATCTCTCAATTAAACTCCCACCCACCCATGTCCACGCTTCCCAAAATGTTATTCTTTTATTAGCATCCATAAATTATAACTAAATATAGACAGGAATAGTCATGTTTTATAACAACCTAAAAACAAAGTCAATCAATTCTAGAATAAATCTGGACCAGAAGTTTCACAGAACAATATTAACAATCACTTTCAGCTGGACAGCAGTTGGAAGGGGAAGAGCAGTTAGATGGTAATAAAAGCACATTCTGAACCTATTAGGGGATGAAGGTGCAGCTAGATGTGCAGGTGGGTGGGGGCTGGGAGGAGGGTATGGCCAGGATTTTGTTTGTTTGTTTTAAAACTGGCCAAACTACAGGGATAGCTTAGTCTAGCCCAGAGACGTAGTATAATTTTCCAAGTCTCAAGTTATGTGACTTACAGCCAAAAGCCTGTTTCCAAAAATAATAATAACAAAACAGAGGCACCCTGCAATTATATGCAGTATCCCATCTGATCCTCACAACATCTGTATGGATGTTGTCATTCTCAGCTGGTAAGGGGGGGGGGACAGAGATTTGAACCCAGATAGTTGGACTTCTGCCTCTGCCATCATAACTGCTATACTCGGCTGCCAAGTAGGTGAGGGGCCTAATCTCTACCATTTGACACCATTCAAATTTAGTCTATTGTCTTAGGTTTTTTAAAATATTTATTTATTTATTTATTTATTTGTCTGCATTGGGTCTTAGTTGCGGCATGAGGGATCTTTAGTTGCGGCATGCGAACTCTTAGTTGCGGCATGTGGGATCTAGTTCCCCGACCAGGGATCGAACCCAGGCCCCCTGCATTGGGAGCATGGAGTCTTAGCCACTGGACCACCAGGGAAGTCCCCTATTGTCTAAGATTCGATAGTCAGAAAATGTAGGGTAAGAATATATCCTCCCTAGGATACATCCTAGGATACAAAACCTAGAGCAAGTAGGTAAGTCTGTGGAAAATAGATACATTCTATCTTTTTGAGTGTACAGGATAGGTACACTCACTTGTATCTATAAACCCTAAGCTCTTGGGTCCTACTTTAACAGAGACACTGCACATCCCATCCAGGTCTCCTGTAAAACCAAGCTGTTACCACCTTCTGTCCATGAGAATTATCTCCAACCAAAGACTCTCTCTGCTGTATGTCGAGTATGCCATGGGTGGGGCCTGCCATGTAGTAGCATGCCAGCCCTTGCTTCCCTTCAAGGTAAGATCCTTGGGGACTAGCCCTATTGCTGCCTTAGCCTCCTGAGGGCTCTTCTTGGTGCTAGTTAGTCCATCTTCCTTTTCCTCGCCAGCATTTCACCAGTGAGATCTTAACATGCCTTAAGGCTGAGACCTCATGAGTTATGACAAGTCATGGGCTAAAATGTCCTATTTAAATTCAGTTTTGCTTCATTGTAAACAGTCCCATTACCAGGTAATTCTCTGAGTTAAATAGTTTCCTGATAGAACTAGAATTAAAATGCAGACTCCCATAACTTTTCCAGTTTCATCTTGCACACATATTAATTTAATATATTTGTATTCAACACAGAGACATTTATTAGGGTTTTAATTGGATCTCAGTTTTTCCCATCTAAAAATTTTAAATGAATTCCAGATATCATAAAACTCTTCTTGTCATCCACTACATAAATTATGCTTCTATAGGAGACTGTGACTGGAAGATCCATTATACAATGTTAGGGGAAAGTCATTTTTTTACATTCTGAGCCAGGATAGGAGATGGTTTTCTTCTAGAAACCATTGCACTGTTACAATTTTTACCTAGGAACTTTTTCATATCCTAAAGCACATGTCTATCTGTCCACATCCATGTGTGTATCTGTATCTGTATAAGTGTCCAAGTATCCTGTAGCTGTGCCCTTCTAGGTGGATATTTATGAGAATATATTGACATGCGAGTTAAACTTTATTTCCCTCCATTTAGGGTAGAAGCTCATTCCAAAATGTCATCCATTTCGCATTCCCAAGACTTGAGCTTACTGCTTTTTCAAAGCTTTACACAGTTCTAATCCAGAATTCATCATTATCCCTGACTATACTGATACTTATCTGGGATTAACTCCAAAACAAGTTATGCAGTTTGACTTTAGGTTGCATTTTTAAACTATTGTATATTTTCTCATTTTCTCTTAATGTTCTCCCTTAACTTCATCTCAGCTCTACTCTTTCTATTGAAAGTTCCCATCATTTCTCAAAAAAAATTTTTGCAAATGAACCAAAAATTTTTTAAAAGATACCTGTTTTTAAATAAAAGAGAAAAATCTGAAATTAATGTTTTTACCTAATTTTTATTACCTAGAAGAAGGTAGGTTTTAGCCAGATTTGGTTTCATTAAAGAATTCCCTCTAAGATTTTTTAAAAACGTAATCAACTGAAAGCAAACATGGCTGGAAGCACTGACATGTCATTTGAATTTGGTTTGTATTGGATTTCTCCAAGACTATTGAAGTCTCCACTATTAATTGAGTCTGATATTTCTTAACCACATTTCCCAGAGTTTGTTTTCTTTTTATTGTGATGTTCTTCCCATGTGTGTTTCTTTACACTCTTCTTAAATTTCACCCCTTAGTGAGGCTTGGTGACATGCTGCCTTAAAATATTAGAGAGGAAATTTGGTATCTGAAATGTATCCATGGTGGATCTGATGGGAACACCCGCAGGAGGGGTTTAACACTTGGCCTCCTTCTGCAGTGTGTCTTTGCCTGAACCATTTTTTCTCTAAAAATCTGGCTCTAGAGAGAGCTAGGGTTTTTTGTCAATTCTTTGTGTCAGTACAAACCCTCACTTTTTGTATCTATATCTGAGCTATGTAGGAAAAGTAGAAGACAAATTATGTCATGCAATCCAAAGAAGAAAGGTCCAGGGAGGAGTCATCTAAATACGCTCATAGAAAAGCCCCAAAATACAAGGTATTGTTTCATGTCCAACAATGTCAAAATCAGTGAGAGCTGCTCATAGCACACCTGTGTGAAGTTAGGATGGACAACCTCAGAGAGTCAAGGTACATTTCCTATGCTGAAATGTCATTCATCCTTTGGAAGAGCAACAAATATAAAGTAACAGTGGGATTAGGAATCTAAAAATTGTTGTTCATTTGTTTTGATTTAACAAACATTTGCAGGCACAGGTGATGTGTTTAGGAAGCAGAGGCAGTTTGGCTTCCTCCTATATTCAAAACCTGCAGGGGTTCCTTTTCATCTCCAGAGCTGGATGTATTATAGGCCTTCCAACATTCCTTTCCATTATTGCCCTTTATCTCTTACATCAGGAGTCAGCAAACTTTGTTAGTAATGATCTATATAGTGAATATTTTAGACTTTGAGGCCATTTGTTCTCTGTTACAACTACTCAACTCTGCCACTGTAGCACAAAAACAGTCATAGACATAAACAAATGGAGAGTGGCTGTGTGCCAATAAAACTTTATTGATGGATACTGAAGTTTAAATTTCAAATAATTTTCAGTGTTATGAAATATTCTTATTTGATTTTTTTTCAACCATCTAAAAATGTACAATCCGTTCTTGATTCTGCATGTATGTAAAGCAGTCTCCAGGCCAGATTTAGCCCAAAACTGGTTTGCCAACCCCATCTCTTAATCTTTGCACTCTTCATTCAGCCAGATTTCACCATCCTTCAAGGCTGAACCAAATCTCATTTGGCCTTTGATGCCTTTTTGGACCACCCTAGTCTATTGTAGTTTCCCCTACTTGAATTCCAGCAATTACTGTTTGCAAAAATCTTTGGTGGTTAATCACATCCTGTCTAGTGGCATTTCTTCTAACATTAACTTGTCCTATTACCTGAATCTTTATTTTGACTTTTATTTTTGGCCTTACTTCCCAAATAGACCACAAGTTTTCTGGCTTATTTTTTTTTCTTTGCATTCTTCACCTCTCTGTGCCCCAAGCAAGGAAACACAGCAACTCTGAAGAGATAATTAAGAATGCCAAGTGAGAAAGTGTTTGCAGCCACAAATTTATAAAATTGAAAATCAGACTGTCCTACCATTTTGGATACTACTCAAAGATTCTGAGAAGAGAATTTTGCATGTATTAGTAATCCCACCACCACATATGATATTCTCAGATCATCTTATATTTCTCTATAAGGCATATATCAGATCATCTTATTCTTTTTTATTTTTCAATCAACAGAGTGATTACTTGATTTAGGTGGATTTTGCAGTCCATATTTAACAACAAAAGTGGCCTGTAATTACCCCTGTGGGTGTTTTCAGTTGATTAAGAAGTCAGTGATGGTTTTCTTCTAAATGAAAACTGCCTTATTTGTATCATGATATTTTTTCTAAAAAATCACTATGTACAGTATTTTTTAATCAGTCACAGTGCATTATGTTTATCCGATATTTATTCTCATTAAAAAATGAATTGGGACTTACGCTATTATTTTTTTCAGTTCATTCCACTCTGTTTTATCTTTATTTTTATTAAAATGAAATGAATAGGATCTTATAAATAAATTTGTTTTGTCGAATAGATGAAGAGATCTGGATTTTCAAAGATATTAAGTATTTAAATAACTGAGTTTGCAGTTTTTACTGACACTTTTGTAATTAAGAAATAGTAAGAAGTTACATTCTAAATAATGGCATAGTACAAATAATATTAGTCTTCCCTTCCAAGTGGTGAATTCAGCAGTATTTAGGATAAGTATGGCATGATTAGAACACTGGAAAACTGCCATTTCCTTTATCTCTTATCAGCTTACATTTTAAATGAGTTACAGTTTTCTCCATTTTTGAATTGTAATAAAAATTTGCCATTTAAAAATAGGTGAAAATTATTAAACCACCTCTCTCCTGATAAACTAGCCTCTCTGTATTTTCAACAAAAGTATGTCTATTGGCACAGCCATTGGATGAACCCAAAATTTAAAAAATAAACTACATTTGTCTAAACATACAAAAATGTTTCATACCTATGTCCTGCTCTTTCCTTTGATCTGTTTTTTTTTCACTATTTTTGGTATTCCCATCACCCCATTTTACCTCTTCCTTCTTTTACAACATCCTTTACCCTTTTATCCCTGGGAGATTTTTCAGTTTAAATTTAACAAGAAAATTAAATTCCAAGGGAGATATTTCACCTTGAGAATGTACTAGTTTGGCTCAAGTACTTGTCTGAATAAAATGCAAATACTCAAAGTTATTGACAAGATTTGTGAAGGGCCTGAGATTTTACCCTACATGCAAACTAAGAAATTATCTGTACACGTTTGTGGCTCTTGGCTAAAGCCCAAGATCCTGGGACCAGAGATATAGGACTATAATTTACAGGCATAGGGCATTTAACACTCACAGCAATTACCCCAGGCAGAGTATTGGCATCTGCACCCATTCCCCAAACTCTAGTTCTCACAACATAACTTGGAAACCACATACCTGCACCCACTGTGGGTTGCATTTAGTAGAAGAACCCTGAGTTTAGGGAACTCAAATTTTTATAATGGGCAATAAGCATGCTGGCCTTTTGCTCCTGAGGAGAATTCTCTCTCTTCCAAGACTGGTAAGTCTACAAACATCCTTGAAAAGATAATCCAGAACAAAGGCAAGATATACACAAGCTTAAAAGACCAAATTGAGAATTGTCTCCTACTAGTAATCACAGTCACTGTACATGTCATTATGAATTTTGTCTGATTTGGTACTCTGTACCTGTCTTCAACAAATTTAGGCAACTGGAAAAGCATATGAGGTATTCAGTGGTATTTGTTGAATGAATGTGAGCTGCCTCAAGTAACTTTTTAGGAAGAAGAGTTTGTAAAAATCATACTGATATTAACTAATTCTAAAGTATACACAGGTTCATGGGACTTCCCTGGTGGCGCAGTGGTTAAGACTCTGCGCTCCCAAGGCAGGGGGCCCGGGTTTGATCCCTGGTCAGGGAACAAAATCCCACATGCATGCCACAACTAAGAGCTTGCATGCCACAACAAAGGAGGCCGCAAGCTGCAACTAAGACCTGGTGCAACCAAATAAATAAATAATAAAGTAAACAGGTTCAAAATATTTATTTCTCCTCTAAACCCAGACACCATATTCCATCAAGACACTGTATGCTTTAAAATGAAATATTTACCCACTGACTTCAAAAATATCTTATTATTTTCTTTCTGTTTCTTCTACACACACACACACACACACTTTCTGTTTTTCTTTTGAACAGAGATTACATAAAATGTCATTAAAGCTTTAGCTATGTAGAGAATGGTGACTGCATTACTGTTGTGTAAGTGGTGCTCTGCTAAACATTCAAGGTGCTCATATAACTAAATAAGGCTTTTCCCCTTTACACTACACTTCTTTTTTTTTTTTTTTTGCTTTTTTATTTTCAGCAAACCCAAATATTGCTAAGCCCAGGAAGAAATTAGAGAAAATAAGTATAGTCGGGCCCTTTATTTGCAGAATTGCTCTATCTATTTTTGAAGCAGTGGCTACTGCACAAATGTTATTAATGTCTTAAGTGCGCATCTGAATTAACCCTCTGTTTTCAAGCAAGATTGTGCTAACTTAATGCATCTCAGAAAGGAGAGAGCCCATCATATTTGAAAAGGAAATTTTACAACATTCTATAGGGACATTCAGCTCCAGTACTTCTAATCTATCCCAAATCCTCCTTCATGTGAAACCTGACATTTCCCTTGCAACAAATTAAAGTCATTACATACAACTCTGACCTCCCCATCTCTTTTTTGCCCACATTCCACTTGTATTCTCCACACTCCAGTGTCCGTGTGCATCTGCATGTCCAGAACACTGGGCCCTGAAAAGTGTGTCTGGCAGTGGAGCCTCTGATGAGACATAAAATAAACTTTCCATTTCCCTTCAATGGTAAACTTCTTCCTCTTCTCAGGCGTCTCTTGTCTGCAGTCGGGGCATGGGAGTGACATCACTAAACTTGTCATGTGTGGTGTACTGTGGGGTCAGCTGAAGGCTAATTTCTAGGAAGCACGCCTACTCAGAAGACAAACCAGTGCTGGCATTGAGCAGGGGCACTCAGCAAAATGATGCATTTGAGACAGCATTTCCACAGGGTACACAGTGCCAAAGACCTTGTGCACCAACCCAGCCATGCTAACAATCAGCACACTAGTGTCCTTCAGGGACACTTCAGGTGGCTTCTTTATGGATTTAGGAAAAGCAAAATAATGAGATTTAGCCAGGAGTTCATCATGAATGAAACTGAAGACATGTTATCAAATGAAATACTTCTGGAGTCCTGCAGAGCTTTCTTTTAGCTCTGCACCTCAGGGTAGACATACCCAGTTATCATTTTTGTTCAGGATGTTTCAAAGCTAAAACCCAAGCTGACCCTAGCAATAAGCTATGCTCCTTCTCCTAATTCAAAATTTGTGTGTTGGGGGAGGGGAAGGACAGGTAAGAATGATATATAGAAGAATAAAAACACAAACACAAAATGATATCTCTCCAAAGCCAACACGAAGTCTAAGCGTGAGATAATACATAAGGATAATCTAGTAAATGACTTTATCCAGCTCTATGCAGTTTTTAATCTCATCCCTCATTCCCCACTTTTCTTTCTACCTCTGCATATTTTTCACAACTCATTCCTCCAGCTGAATGGTCTTCCCTTCTCCTCTTCAGCAGTTAAAATTCAACTCATCTTTAAATATCTCATTCAAAAGCTACCATCTAGATGATGACCATCCTAATAGGAAATATTTATTCAACAAATTCATTTGTGTTAGACATGGAGCCCTGAACAAGGCAAACACAGTTCCTGGCCTTATAGTACCTGCAGCATTCAATTACTCTCCTAAACTCCTATGGACTTTACTGTAACTCTGACTGATATGGTAATTGGGATATTCTTCACTGTATTGTGAGCTTTGTTTTATTGTGAGTTTGTTGATGGATCTCTTTGATAGGCCTTTTTAGAGATTTTGCCATCCTTATAGAGCCTGAGAAGGATGTCAGGCCACAGAGCACATTTCCAGACATACAAAACTTTATTACCTCAATGGGAGAATAGAGCCAAGTAAGTAAAACTGCTATTTCAGTAAAAATGAACTAAGACTTATATAGAGAACTCTTTTGCCTCAATTCTTATGGTCAAAAAATGTTTCTGAATGTGCTTGTCCACTTTATAAGAGGAATATTGCAAACAGAATTAATATTTCTTTAAAGGCTGATATTTTTCAGGGTCACTCTTAGCAATAATAGTTTTCACTAAGCAGAACTAAGATAGAGGTGGGCTAGGAAATTGGGCTTTATATATAGTGATCCAAAACCATGCTCAGGAACTCAGTGAAAAAATTCCTCTTATTGGTTACCATCTTAGCATTGCTTCTTTTTCAGCAAACAAAAGTGCAAGGGGAAAAATCCAATTATTTGAAGGTTCCAGTTAGTTGGGTTCCCATGAAGCTTATTCCCATACTCATTAGTCTGCTGGGTTACAGCTGGGCAAACCAACTATGGAGAGATGTTCTCTGATCATCTGCCTGTGGTGCGGTAGATTATCTCTCATGGTATTTAATCAGTAACTGCAAATTACCCATATTTTGAACAAATGGTATTTAACAATTTAATAAAGGACTCTATCAACATGAGAGTTAACAACATAATCAAACCAAATAAAACATCAAACAAACACAATTATAATTACATTATATACTGGCTAGAACTCTAATTGTTTCCTGGTTATGTCTCATGCCTGTGTAAGTCACAGGCTCCTTGTAGAAAAGGGCTGTGTCTTTTCTTTCTTTGATTTCCTCTGAAAGGCTCAGTATGATGCAAGACACATAATCAAGTCCTGACTGAAAATATTATGGTGTCCCCTCCCTCAGTATATAATTTAGCATAGAAACCCTACTAAAACAAATTAGCTGGAAGGAAATCCAACAAAGCTCTTGTTTGTTTTTTTCATGGAAATTACTTTGATGCTTTACACACACACACACACACACACACAATATACATAAGAAGAATAAATATATATTCATACACACACACACACACACACACACACACACACACTATCAACTTTTTGTCCACCCCAAATTGTTTCTTTTTTGGTGTCTCTATTTTGTTGATGCTTTTCGAATATGTATGTACATTTTGCCTATTGGGTAATCCAGCATTGCATATAATAAAACCGCCTTGGGAAAAATAAACACAACAAAGGCATTTAATATGCACAGAGACCTAGGCAGAATCTCAATAACTGGTTCTGATCCCCAGGACACTTCTCTTAAAGGAAATGCTTCATTAAGATATAAATACTCTACTGAGTAGCCATATCAGACCATTTGTCCTAGAAAATAAAATTTCTTGGATGATGCGCTTTTCATCACTAAGCTACTTGGAAACAACAAGCCCTCTTGATATCATTGCCCAAGTCAATGAAATTCCTAGAAGTTTTAAAGTTTTCACTATCTATTATCATTTTACTATTGTACAAATGTACTTAAAATTGAAGAAGCCTAAGAAAGAAAAAAAGGCAACTAAGAATCCATTGTCATAAAATTTACTTTGACTGCCAGAAGAGAATAGTTTTGATTCCATTTTCATATCCAAAGTATCCATGTGTATTATAGTTCCCCTCAAGCTGATATAACTTGTTTGCCAGAAAATTTCAAAGTTTGAGTGAACTTTTTACAGCACTCTTTCATTGCAACTCCAGGTTTTCAAAGCCTGTATCTTTATTTGTTATATTTTTTAAAGCAAACATCTCCTATTCATATTCCTATGCACCAGCTAAACTGTGTTTCTCATCATGGTTGTGTGCAAATCCACTGAGTTTAAAAACAAATATGATTTTGAAAGACACTGTGTTGCTCTAACAAAGGGAGCATTGTCCATCTTCCCTAACAGCCTCTCTCTAATTAAAGAGGCCCTGATGCTCTGCAGAGTGCCAGGCTCCTTAAACACCCCCCTCCCACCTGCTGTTTTCACTGTACAAACAGTGGAGAAAACAATTTGTGGTTTACTGGGGTCTCCTCCCTAGAAGAAAATTTAATATTGTTTCAGAAGGGATAAGGAAGCAAACTTTCCTGATGGAAATACATTCCTTCTTTAAAAATCCCACTGGCTGGGAGATTTGTTTTTTAAAAAGGGGGCTCCCTTTACCACCATCATTGAGCTATCCATTTTTTGATTGCTGTTGTTGCTTTTTTTTAACCGTGGCCTTTCACTTATTTTATCCATACTGATAAACCATCTTTGACATTCTATTTTCCAAAATTTGACTCTGCAAAAACGCAAAAGCTGAGACATCATTTCATGACTAGAAATGGCATCATCAACTTCCTCACTTTCTAAATATCATCTTGAAATGGATATTTTACACAAACAACTAAGGATGTGCTGGTCTGTTTTGCAGTCATAACGTACCACATTAGAGCTTACAAAGGGAAGGTTTTCTTCTATTTTTCTAAGCTTAATCTGGGTATTTGCTTAGTGAAGCTCATGTCTAGAGCACTTCACATGTTTATATATATCTATACACTTTTATAAAAAGAATACAATAATAGCTAACATAACACCATGATCTTTCTAATTTCTTTCCACTTCTTTATGAGAACTGTTTACTCAGTTAGAGGTAAACCATAAGATAGTCTAAGTTAAGGCAAAAGTAACAGCAATAAAAATACTCTATAATCATGCTTTAAAGGTTCCAAAATAGTTCATTCCCATTCTCTCATTTGACCTTCACAGCAAGCCTGTGGATCAAACAGCTGATAAATGTTAAGGGGTGATACAAAGTCCAATTCTTGTGCTCTAAACCAGAGATTGGCAAAATTTTTCTGTAAAGGGCCAGATAGTAAATGTTTTAGACTTTCTGGGCTTAACAGTCTCTGTTGCAACTAATCAACTCTACCATTACAGTGCAAAAGTAATCATAGACGATATATTAGTGAATGACTGTGACTGTGTTCCAATAAAAGTTTATATGCAAAAATAGGCAGTTGACTGGATGTGTGGTGGCTTACTTCACCAACTTCTGTTCTAAACCACTACATTCTAAAGTTTTGAGAAGGTAGAAATCACAAGACAATCATAGACCAATTACAATATTGGACTTCAAGAGAGGGAGAGATTATAGTTTGAGCAATGAAAAAAGGCTTTATGGGAAAGGAAGCACTTTAGCAGGGGCTGAAAGATTAGTTAGATCTACATATGTGCACCAGAAGGTTGGGTATTTCATGCAAAGAGAACAACATGAGCAACTCTGCATACAGGATGCAGAATGGGGTATGTACAGGAGGAGTAGGTAGTTTGGTTTGACCGAGACACAGATACGTGAAAAGGACTAGTGAGATAGGAAAGGTGGGATTTTCCTCAGGTAAAATATCTTGAACTGAAAGATAAAATCTCATTCTATGAAAAAATTAGAAACCCTTACATGTTGTAGGTAGAAGAGTAGCATGAGAGAGGAAATAATTATTCATTCTTCCTTATGATGATCAGAGAAAGTTGGGCCAGAGAGACTGAGAATTGAGTTGGGTCCTAATGAATGAGGATACCTTTCCAGTTATTGCGGGGAACATAGAAAGACCCTACTGAATGATGGGATTGAAAGGCTGTATCAACTAAACTAAGGCAGTGATAGGACAGCTTGCTATTTCCCTCCACCATGAGCAGAAAAGAGTCAACTAACAATCAGAAACCTAAAGCTATATGATGTATTAAAATTATTTGCTTGTGAGCTGTTAGTCAGGGATTCAGGTTGAGCTTGGCTGAATGGTTCTTCTGTTCCGCTTGAGGCTGCGGTCATTCACTTGCCTGCATTCCCTTGGCGACTCAGCTAGGCTGAGTGAGGCAAAGGTCCAAGAAATCTCCACTCATATGTTTGATTGCTTTGGTGGCCACTCAGCTCTCCCTCTATTTGTGGATAGCATGGACTTCTTCACAACAAGGGGGTCTCAAGGTAGTTAGGCTTCTAACATGATGACTGGCCTCCAAGAGGGAGCATTTTAAACGGTGAAGGTGCAAGTTGGGTATCCCTTAAGGTCCAGTCTTGGAAATTACAAAATGTCATTTCCACCACATTCCATTAGTTAAAGTCAGCAACAGGGCAGCCCAGAATCAGGTGAAGGGGAAATAAACTCCACTTCTTGATGAGAGAGTGGCAAGAGCACTTTATAAAAGAGCTTGTAGGAGGGGAGATATCGTTGTGGTGTTCTCTGGAAACACAATCTAGCATAGAAGTTAAACATAAAAATTAAGCCAAGACCAATGAAACTTCTAGGGACCTCACAGAGGCAAACTCAAAACCACTTCCATAACCCAGGCCTTATGGGATTCACATGGAAAACAACCCTTCTGAAAACGAACTTGTCATCAAAAATTACAAACCACATAGGGAAACAGGATGTAGACACAGCAGAGAGTGGAAATTGTACACGGTGACCTGGGATAATAAAAGAAAATGAAAGAAACTTAGAAATAAACACATTTAAATTGTGCAAGGAGCTAAAGGTAGAAACAGAAAACACAGAGCAAGAACTGGACAGTATAAAAAACAAACAGGCATGTTTGGAAAGTATTAAATTGATATTTTAACAGTGAAATAAAAATCCTTCATTGAAATAAAAATCCTTAAAAGGTGAAAAGAGAATAAATAAAATGGAAGATAGACCTAAGGAAATTATTCCAAGACAGTGTAGCACCAAGAGAAATAAGTATTCAAAATATGAAATGTGAAAAGAGTATTAAGAAACTAGAAAGTCAAAATAAGAAGCCTAACATATATCTAATAAGATTTCCAGAAGAAGGGGGAGTCAAGATGGTGGTATGGGAAGACGCAGAGTTTACGTCTCCTCACAACTAGGGCAACTGCTGGCCGCTGGTGGGGGACTCTGATGCCCAAGGAGATGGGAGGAACCCCAAAGTGAATCAGTAGGACGTAGGGGGACTGAGGGGGGAGGAGAAGTGGAGGCCAGACAGGATCGGCACCCCTGAGGCCAGGGAAATCAGGAGAGGCAGGCAGGAGGGACTCTCCGGAAAGAGCGGGAGAGGATCAGAGGGTGATCGCCTGGCCCACTTGGGCTGAGGATCCTGCTGAGCTCCCAACCCGGTACCCCCACCCCCTAAAACCCCATCCAGGCTGTGTGGGTCCTTGAGGGCATAGGAGGGAGGCTGGGGAGTTCAGGAGAGGCAGGTGGGAGGGGCCCAGTGGGTGAGGCGGGAGAGAAGCGGAGGGCGATTGCCCTGCCCACTGAAGCCTAGGAAGACTTCTGGGCTCCCAGGTGAGGTTCCCTGCCCTCTGAGACCAGGGGTGGGGAGCACGCCTGGGCCCCTTCTCTTCCTTGAGCCTAAGCCCACTCCCCATGGCTCCCAGGGCCTTTTCCAGCCCTGTGGTTCCTGAGGATTGGCTCTGTCCACTGCCCAAACCTTGCTCTTTCTTAGGCCCCACACTACACAGCCAAGGCCTTTCCACCCCCCCTTTTCTTTTTTCCCTCCTCTTTTTTACTATTGTGGTACTGATATACCTTCTGGTTGTTGATTCATATATATTTTTATTTTTACTTTCTTTCTAACTTATCTGTTAGCTTCCTAGTCTAATGTTATGTTTTACTTTACTATTGTCTTTGTTTTTTTTTTCTTTTTTTTTTTGCAGTCCCATGCAGCTTATGGGATCTTGGTTCATGAGCCCGGGGTTGGGCCAAAGCTCCTGTGGTGGGAGCTCTGAGTCCAAACCACTTGACTAACAGAGAACCTCTGACCCCAGGGAAGAGTCATTGGAGTGAGGTCTCAAGGAGTTCCTCATCTCAGCACCAAGACCCAGCTCTACGCAACAGCCTACACACTCCAGTGTCGGAAGCCTCAGGCTAAACAACCAGTAAGACAGGAACACAATCACACTCATAAAAAAAATAAATGATATGGCAAAAAGTTATATCACAGATGAAGGAACAAGGAAAAATCCTACAAGACCAAATAAATGAAGAGGAAATAGGCAACTTACTTGAAAAAGAGTTCAGAGTAATGATAGCAAAGATGATCCAGAATCTCGGAAATAGAATGGAAGCACAGATTGAAAAAATACAAGAAATATTTAACCAAGATCTAGAAGAACTAAAGAACAAACAAACAGAGATGAACAACACAATAACTGAAATGAAAAATACACTAGAAGGAAACAATAACAGAGTAACTGAGGCAGAAGAATGAATTAGTGAGCTGGAAGACAAAATGGTGGAAATAACTGCCAAGGAGCAGAATAAAGAAAAAAGAATGAAAATAACTGAAGACAATCTCAGAGACTTCTGGGACAACACTAAATGCATCAACATTCAAATTATAGGGGTCCCAGAAGAAGAAGAGAAAAAGAAAGGGTCTGAGAAAATATTTGAAGAGATTATAGTGGAAAATGTCCCTAACATGGGAAAGGAAATAGTCACCCAAGCCCAGGAAGCACAGAGAGTCCCATACAGGATAAACCCTAGGAGAAACACACCAAGGCACATACTAATCAAACCAACAAAAATTAAATTCAAAGAAAAAATATTAAAATCAGCAAGGGAAAACCAAAAAATAACATACAAAGGAATCCCCATAAGGTTATCAGCTGATTTTTTCAGCAGAAACTCTGCAGGGCAGAAGGGAGTGGCAGGATATACTTAAAGTGATGAAAGAGAAAAACCTACAACCAAGATCCTCTACCTAGCAAGGATATTCAGATTTGATGGAAAAGTCAAAAGTTTTTCAGACAAGCAAAAGCTAAGAGAATTCAACACCACCAAACCACCTTTACAACAATTGTTAAAAGAAATTCTCTAAGTGGGAAACACAAAGAAAGAAAAAAAACCCAAAAAACAATTAAGAAAATGGCAATAGGAACATACATATTGATAAGACCTTGAATGTAAATGGATTAAATGACCCAACCAAAAGACACAGACTGTCTGAATGGATATGAAAACAAGACCAATATATATGCTGTCTACAAGAGACCCACTTCAGATCTAGGGACACATACAGACTGAATGTGAAGGAATAGAAAAATATATTCCATGCAAATGGAAATCAAAAGAAAGCTGGAGTAGCAATACTCATATCAGATAAAGCAGACTTTAAAATAAAGACTGTTACAAGACATAAGGAAGGACTCTACATAATGATCAAAGGATCAATCCAAGAAGAAGCTATAACAATTATAAATGTTTATGCACCCAACATAGAAGCACCTCAATACATAAGGCAAATGCTAACAACCATGAAAGGAGAAATCGACAGTAACACAATAATAGTAGGGGACATTAATACCCCACTTACGCCAACAGACAGATCATCCAAACAGAAAATAAATAAGGAAACACAAGCTTTAAATGACACAACAGACCAGATAGATCTAATTGATATTTATAGAACATTCCACCGAAAAGTGGCAGAATACACTTTCTCCTCAAGTGCACATGGAACATTCTCCACGATATATCACATCTTAGGTCACAAATCAAGCCTCGGAAAACTTAAGAAAATTGAAATCACATCAAGCATCTTTTCTGACCACAGCATTATGAGATTGGAAATCAAGTACAGGAAAAAAACTGTAATAAACACAAATACATGGAGGCTAAACAGTGCACTATTAAATAACCAAGAGATCACTGGAGAAATCAAAGATGAAATAAAAAAAATACAGAGAAACAATTGACAACGAAAACACGACAACCCAAAACCTATGGGATGCACCAAAAGTAGTTCTAAGAGGGAAGTTTATGGCAATTCAATCTCACCTCAAGAAACAGGAAAAATCTCAAACAAACAATCTAAGCCTACACTTAAAAGAACTAGAGAAGGGCCTCCCTGGTGGCGCAGTGGTTGAGAGTCCGCCTGCCGATGCAGGGGACACGGGTTCGTGCCCCGATCCCAGAGGATCCCACATGCCGCGGAGCGGCTGGGCCCGCGAGCCATGGCCGTGGAGCCTGTGTGTCCGGAGCCTGTGCTCCGCAACGGGAGAGGCCACAGCAGTGAGAGGCCCGCGTACAGCAAAAAAAAAAAAAAAAAAGAACTAGAGAAAGAAGAACAAAGAAAACCCAAAGTCAGTAGAAGGAAAGAAATCATAAAGATCAGAGCAGAAATAAATGAAATATAAACAAAGAAAACAATAGCAAAGATCAATAAAACTAAAAGCTGGTTCTTTGAGAAGATAAACAAAATTGATAAACCCTTAGCCAGACTCATCAGGAAAAAAAGGAGAGGGTGCAAATTAATTAAATTAGAAATGAAAAAGGAGAAATCACAACTGACACTGCAAAAATACAGAGGATTATAAGGGACTACTACAAACAGCTATATGCCAATAAAATGGACAACCACGAAGAAATGGACAAACTCTGGAAAGGTACAATTTTCCAAGACTGAACCAAGAAGAATTAGAAAATATAAACAGACCTATCACAAGTAATGAAATTGAAACCATTATTAAAAATTTCCATCAAACAAAAGTCCAGGACCAGAAGGCTTCACAGGTGAATTCTATCAAACATTTAGAGAAGAGCTAACACCGATCCTTCTCAAACTCTTCCAGAAAATTGCAGAGGGAGAAACACTCCTAAATTCATTCTACAAAGCCACCATCACCCTGATACCAAAACCAGAAAAAGATATCACAAAAAAAGAAAATTATAGACCAATATCACTGATGAACATTGACGCAAAAATCCTGAATGAAATACTAGCAAACAGAATCCAACAGCACATTAAAAGCACATGATAAAGTGGGATTTATTCCATGGATGCAAGGATTCTTCAATATCTGCAAATCAATCAATGTGATCCACCATATGAGCAAATTAAGGAATAAAAACCATATGATCATCTCGATAGATGCAGAAAAAGCTTTGACAAAATTCAACATGCATTTATGATAAAAACTCTCCAGAAAATGGGTATAGAGGGAACCTACCTCAATATAATAAAGGTCATATATGACAAACCCACAGCAAGCATCATACTCAATGGTGAAAAACTGAAAGCATTTCCACGAAGATCAGGAAGAAGACAAGGATGTCCACCCTTGCCACTCTTATTCAACATAATTTTGGAAGTCCTAGCCACAGCAATCAGAGAAGAAAAAGAAACAAAAGGAATACAAATTGGAAAAGAAGAAGTAAAACAGTCACTGTTTGACAATGACATGATGCTATACATAGAAAATCCTAAAGATGCCACCAGAAAACTACTAGAACTAAAAAATGAATTTTGTAAGGTTGAAGGATACAAAATTAATGCACAGAAATCTCTGGCATTCCTATATACCAACAACAAAAAATCAGAAAGAGAAATTAAGGAAACACTCCCATTTACCATTGCAACAAAAAGAATAAAATACCTAGGAATAAACCTACCTAAGGAGACAAAAGACCTGTATGCAGAAAACTATAAGACACTGATGAAAGAAATTAAAGATGATACAAACAGATGGAGAAATATATTATGTTCTTGGATTGGAAGAATCAATATTGTGAAATTGACTATACTACCCAAAACAATCTACAGATTCAGTGCAATCCCTATCAAACTACCAATGGCATTCTCCACAGAATTAGAACAAAAATTTTTCCAATTTGTAGAGAAACACGAAAGACCCCAAATAGCCAAAGCAATCTTGAGAAACAAAAACAGAGCTGGAGGAATCAGGCTCCCTGACATCCAACTATACTACAAAGCTACAGTAATCAAGACACTATGGTACTGGCACAAAAACAGAAATATAGATCAATGGAACAGGATAGAATACTCAGAGATAAACCCACACACATATGGGCACCTAATTTACAAAAAAGGACACAAGAGCATACAATGGAGAAAAGACAATCTCTTCAATAGGTGGTGCTGGGAAAACTGGACAGCATACATGTGAAAGAATGAAATTAGTACACTACCTAACACCATACACAAAAATAAACTCCAAATGGATTAAAGACCTAAATGTAAGACCAGACACTATAAAACTCTTTGAGGAAAACATAGGAAAAACACTCTTTGACATAAACCACAGTAAGATCTTTTTTGACCCACCTCCTAGAGTAACAGAAATAAAAACAAAAATAAACAAATGGGAGTTAAACTTAAAAGCTTTTGCACAGCAAAGGAAACCATAAACAAGACGAAAAAGACAACCTCAGAATGGGAGAAAATATTTGCAAATGAAACAACAGACAAAGGGTTAACCTCCAAAATATACAAACAGCTCATGGAGCTCAATATCAAAAAAACAAACAATCCAGTTAAAAAATGGGTGGATGGGACTGCCCTGGTGGTGCAGTGATTAAGAATCCGCCTGCCAATGCAGGGGACATGAGCCCTGGTCTGGGAAGATCCCACATGCCGCAGAGCAACTAAGCCTGTGCACCACAGCTACTGAGCCTGCGCTCTAGAGGCCACAAGCCACAACTACTGAGCCCACATGACGCAACTAGTGAAGCCCATGTACCTGGAGCCCATGCTCCACAACAGGAGAAGCCACCACAAGGAGAAGCCACCGCAATGGGAAACCCGCATATCGCAACGAAGAGTAGCCTGCTTGCCACAACTAGAGAAAGCCCACGTGCAGCAACGTAGACCCAACACAGCCATAAATAAATAAATAAATAAATAAATAAATAAACAAACAAATTAAAAAATGGGCAGAAGACCTAAATAGACATTTCTCCAAAGAAGACATACAGATGGCCAAGAGGTACATGAAAAGATGCTCAACATCACTAAGTATTATAGAAATGCAAATCAAAACTACAATGAAGTATTACCTCATGCTGGTCAGAATGGCCATTATCAAAAAATCTGGAAACAATAAATGCTGGAAAGGGTGCGGTGAAAAGGGAACCCTCCTGCACTGTTGGTAGGAAAGTAAATTGATACAACCACTATGGAAAACAGTATGGAGGTTCCTTAAAAAACTAAAAATAGAACTACCATGTGACCCAGCAATCCCTCTACTGAGCATATACCCTGAGAAAACCATAATTCAAAAAGAGACATGTACCTCAATATTCATTGCAGCACTATTTACAATAGCCAGGTCATGGAACCAACCTAAATATCCATTGACAGATGAATGGATAAAGAAGATGTGGCACATATATACAATGGAATATTACTCAGCCATAAAAAGAAATGAATTTGAGTTATTTGTAGTGAAGTGGATGGACCTAGAGTCTGTCATACAGAGTGAAGTAAGTCAGAAAGAGAAAAACAAATACCATATGCTAACACATATATATGGAATCTAAAAAAAAAAATGCTACTGATGAACCTAGTTGCAGGGCAGGAATAAAGATGTAGACATAGAGAATGGACTTGATGACATGGGGTGGGAGAGTGAAGCTGGGGTGAAGTGAGAGTAGCATCGACATACATACACTACCGAATATAAAATAGTTGGCTGGTGGGAAGCAGCAGCATAACACAGGGAGATTGGCTCAGTGCTTTGCAATGAACTAGAGGGGTGGGATAGGGAGGTTGGGAAGGAGGCTCAAGAAGGAGGGGATATGGGGACATGTGTATGCATATGGCTAATTCGCTTTGTTGTGCAACAGAAACTAATACAGTATTGTGAAGCAATTATACTCCAATAAAGATCTATTAAAAAAAAGAAAAAAAGAATTGCAGAAGGAAATAATGGAAAAGATGAAGAAGAACCAACATCCAAAGAAAGAATGGCTGAGAACTTTCCAGAATTGAAGAAAGAAGTAAGTCATTATATAAGTAAGTCATTATGGATCACACCAAATTTCAAATACAATAAATAAAAACAAATCAACAACTATATACATCTTAGTGAAAATGTACAACTTCCAAAACAAAAAGTAAATCTTCAATGCTGCTGAAAGAAGGAAAACAAGACATGTTAGCAATTGGACTGACTGAGTTCTCCTCAGCAATGATACATAGATAATAGAATAACATGTTTGAAGTATGAGGGAAAATGACTATCAACTCAAAAATCTGTGTGGCACTAAACTATCATTCATAATGAGGGCAAAAAAAGCTCATGTTGTAAGGAACAGAAACCATCAAATCAGATCTTTTTTTATTATTCACCTTTATCAAAACATATTTCATGTACAATAACGAGCATCCATTTAAAGAGTATAGTTTGTGAGTTTTGACAAATATATACAACCATGTAACTACTACTACAAATCAAGGTACAGAACATTTCCCTCACCTTGAAAGGTTTCCTTATGCCCCTTTCCAATCAATTCCTCTAACCAACCTTGTCCCCAAGTAACCACTGACCTGCTTTCTGTCACTATAAATTAGATTTTTTTCCTAGAGTTTTTAAATGAAATTCTACTGCATTTAATCTTTCTGTCTGGCTTCTTTCACTCAGCTTAATGTTTTTGAGACTCATCCCTGTCAGGTGTATCACTAGTCTCTTTCTTTCTTTTTTTTTTTTTTTTTGCAGTACGCTGGCCTCTAACTGTTGTGGCCTCTCCCATTGCAGAGCACAGGCTCCGGACGCGCAGGCTCAGCAGCCACAGCTCATGGGCCCAGCCGCTTCACGGCATGTGGGATCCTCCCGGACCGGGGCACGAACCCGTGTCCCCTGCATCGGCAGGTGGACTCTCAACCACTGTGCCACCAGGGAAGCCCAGTCTGCTCCTTTTTATTGCTGAGTAATATTCCATTGTACAGAAAGGAAAATTGATGCTTTAATATTAATTTCAGGCAAAAGAAAATTTAAGTCAGAAAGTACTATTAGGGTTAAAGAGAGACTTTGCATAATGATAAGAAGTACATTATGCCAAGAAAGTAATGTAAATATTAATTTCCATGCTTCTAACAATATAACCACAAAGCATCTAAAGTGAGAACTGTCTGACAAAATTACTAGGAGCAATTTTAAAATTCACCATCACAGTATAATTTTTAAAAGACACATCCCTCTGAAATGGATGGATCAGGAGTCAAAAGTAGGGAAGGATATGGAAGATGGGGGAAGAGGAGGGAGTTGAAATTTACAATAAGATGTCAGTGGAGGCTTCCCTGAAAAAGTCTTTCATTAATTGAAGGGCCTCTTACACTCTTACATGCTTATATGGCGAAGCACATCACCTAGCTCCACTGGGAACGAGGTTGGTGTGAAGGGGTTAACATTATTAGCTGTTTTGTAGGACACTGGTGACCATGCTTCTGGGGAAGATTTAAAAACAGAAGTTGGATGCTTTTTGCTTCTCCACGAAATAAAAACCAAAACAACAGGGCTTCCCTGGTGGCGCAGTGGTTAAGAATCCTCCTGCCAGTGCAGAGGACATGGGTTGGAGCCCTGGTCCAGGAAGATTCCACATGCCGCGGAGCAACTAAGCCCATGCGCCACAACTACTGAGCCTGTGCTCTAGAGCCCGTGAGCCACAACTACTAAAGCCTGCGCGCCTAGAGCCTGTGCTCTGCAACAAGAGAAGCCACCGCAATGGAAGCCCGTGCACCGCAACGAAGAGTAGCCCCCGCTCACCACAACTAGAGAAAGCTGTCGTGCAGCAACGAATCCCCAACACAGCCAAAAATAATAAATAAATAAAATAAATTTATTAAAAAAACACAAAAAAACCCAAAACAACAACAGTAATAAATAACGTTAACTGAGCCCTCAGAATGTATCAGGCCACATGCTAAACATTGTGCATGCATCATCTCTTTGACTTCTTTCACCAACTTTTGAGTTCATGGAAGAGGAAACTGAGACTCAAAGAGGGGGCTAGGGAGTAGCAGTATAGAGGTTTGAATTCTTGAACTTGTGTCTAAATCAGTACTTAAGAACTCAAAACCAAGAGCACAGACTTCCATCATTAACTGCCTTTTCTTCTGACAGTGTAGCTCATTCCTGACCCAGAGGCGAGTTCATTCTTACTCAAACTGGGAGAAAAGAATCAGCTGGATTATCTCTTTGTAAAGCATTCCATCTGCAGAGAAGCAAGACAGGTTTTTTGTTGTTGTTGTTGTTTTTTAAACAGTCTGCCCGGGGCTGGCCTTGGGATGGAAGTGAGAAGCATCAGGGTGCATATCCATGACTGACAATGAAATGCAGGAGATCAGAGCTAGAGAATGACATGCAGATACAACACATCAAAGGATGAGGAATGGCCTAAAAAGAGGCAGCTCAGGATGGACCCGGCTCCCTGCTGCCAGAGGTGGGACTGGGAAGCTGCAGTGGTCCTCACACTATCTGATCTCGCATAACCAAATAGCCAAAGCCTTGCCCTGGATTTGCATGGATCTTTGCTTCCTATGATTCCTTTGATTCTTACTGCACCTCAAGATCATCTTGTAAGAAAAAATAAACAAAAAAATTTTAAAGCAAGACACACTCCAGTTCTCACCGATTTTAGAAAGCTATAAAAACTAGAACCTGGGGTTTCCCTGGTGGCGCAGTGGTTGAGAGTCCGCCTGCCGATGCAGGGGACACGGGTTCGTGCCCCGGTCCAGGAAGATCCCACATGCTGCGGAGCGGCTGGGCCCGTGAGCCATGGCCGCTGAGCCTGCGCGTCCGGAGCCTGTGCTCCACAACGGGAGAGGCCACAACAGTGAGAGGCCCGCGTACCACAATAAAAAAATAAAATAAAATAAAATAAAAAAAATTGAACCTGAATGCATCCCACGTGTTTGTGCTACCTGGCCTAAACTTAGGCTTCTGAAAATGGCCCTTTCCATAATCTGAATTATGTCTTACACAAGAAGAGAAAGGAATAAATCACTGGTATTCTGAAGAGAGCTTGTCACTTTCTGCAGAAAGAATATGAAGAGATACAACACTGAGAGGACACAAATAAAAAACCTGGAAGAAAAACATTACCTTAGCTTTTGTCAAACACTGTGTATGTTGGCCACCTAGCATGAGGTGGTGCTAATTAAATCTTTGGTGATGACAATGAAAAATTATGACACTTTAGAGGGCTCACAGCAAAAATGTCAGTTGAATTAAATGAAATGAAGGTGATACTGTGTTTACATGTGCAAAATAAAGGGAGCGATGAGCAACTGTTAAGTGAATTTAATTAACCTGGATCATCAACTGCTTAGATTCAAATTCCCATTCGTCTGTGTGACCTTGGCCATATTGCTTGACTTCTCTGTGCTTCAGTCTTCTCTGTGAAATTGGGACTATAAGGTTATCTCATTCTAGAGTTGCTGTGAGGATTACATTAAATTCTATGTGTACACACAAGGCACAGTACCTAGCATGCAGTGAGCACTCAGCAAATGTTGGCTTTTTATTATTATTTCTTTAGGTCACTTCCTCTACTCTTTTCCTTTTGTGAATAAAATGTAATCATAACAACTTCACAGAAACTTTTTAACTAGAGGGCTCTAAACACTTAAAACCGAAAACTCCACAGCAAAGCTGACTTTTATCCCACAGTTAACGTGATGGTTAATGTGGCCCAGTGTTACATAAACACTGAACTTCTATTCTTTCCTCTCCTCACAAAAGACATTTGTCCTTAATGAAAACAGAAAACCAATCTCCTAATTAACATTTTCAGAAATATGGCTCTATTTTATGCACCATTTTTAGCCAAAATAGATAAGCATATAAGAAATGTTCTCATAGGCAGTAGGCTAAAAACAACTTTGGCTTCAGTATTAGAAGAACTAGAGAGTAGGTTTTTATGAGGGAAAAGTTTGTTTGTCTGTCCTCAGTCACTGAAGCACTGGCATAATAAGCACTTAATAAGAGAAGCAATTATACTCCAAAAAAGATCTATTAAAAAAAAAAACTGTACTCCAACTATACTTAAAATCAACAAACACTTAAAGTTATAAAACTTAAAAACAAATAAATAAATAAATTCCATTCAGTGGCTGACAATCAACAGCATGTTTTGCACTGTGGAAAATTCAAATAAACTGAAAGAAAAAAAAAGAGAGAGAGAGAGAGAATACAACTCAGCCATAAAAAAAGGAACAAATTAATGCCATATGCAGCAACATGGATGGACCTAGAGATTCTCATACTGAGAGAAATAAGTCAGACAGAGAAAGACAAATACCGTATGATGTCACTTACATGTGGAATCTGAAAAAAGGGTACAATTGAACTTATCTACAAAACAGAAATAGAGTTACAGATGTATTAATAGAAAACTAACTTATGGTTACCCAAGGGTAAGTGGGGGAGGGATAAATTGGAAGATTAGGATTGACATACTCACACTACTATATATAAAATAGATAGGACCTACTGTATAGCATAGGGAACTCTACTCAATACTCTGTAATGGCCTATATGGGAAAAGAATCTATGAAAGAGTGGATATATGTGTATGTATAATAGATTCACTTTGCTGTACATATCTGAAACTAACACAACATTGTATATCAACTATACTGCAATAAATTTTTTTTAAAAAAAGAGAAAAGAAATCTAAAAAAAACACATAAGAGAATATGTATGAGAGTGCTTAGTTGGTCCTTCTGGCTTCATCCTCCAGACATCATGTAGTGTAGTGGAAAGAACATAAATCAAATAGACCTGAATTCAAATCCCCAACTTCTTACTAGACTGTGATTTTCAGCAAGATAATCTTTCTAAACTAGGCCACAGTTTTCCATCTGTAAAGGGGGCAACGTTTGTAGAACTGCTGTAAGAGTTGGAGATAAATATGAAAATTTCCTGGACCTAACAACACTCAATAAGTGGTACATATTCTTACAAAGATTTCCCAAAGTTTTTATCATCATGGATTCCTCTAAAGTTTAGTTGATTCTGCTTAAAGTAGCCAACACTTCCTCTTTCACACATTTTTCCACCTTTGTGTGTGAATGCAGAATGCTGTAGCATAATGAGCTTTCATTCTGGAAAATGACAGATCTGGGTTCAGAGTTATCTCTGATACGCTGAGAGAGGGTTTGCTCCGAAGTGGGCAAAGAGAGAAGAAAAGACTCTGACCTTTCATTTTTTATTAGCTCAATGACCTTAGGCAAGCAAGGACTTAACATCTCCAAGCTTCAATTTCTTAAATGCAGATAAGAATAATAATAAACCTAAATCATAGGGTTGTTAGGAGGATTAAATAAGGGCTCAGGGAATTCCCTGGCAGTCCAGTGGTTGGGACTTGGTGCTTTCACTGCTGTGGGCCCGGGTTCAATCCCTGGTCAGGGAACTAAGATCACACAAGCTACACATTACGCCCAAAATTAAAAAAAAAAAAAAAAAAAATATATATATATATATAAACTTAAAAAACAAAAAAATAAGGGCTCAGTTAGGACTCTGTTTTATCTGATCACCTCAGAGAACTAAATGTAGTGAGCATCTAGAAGGTAATCAATAATGAAGGATGAATAAATGATTGAATATATACATGAAGGAGAAGGAAAAAGAAGAGAAGGAGGGAAGGAAGGAAGGGAGGGAGGGAGGGAGGAAGGGAGGGAGGGAGGGAGGGAAGGTCAACTGAAGAAAAAGGCATAACCTAAAAGTTGGAAGTTAAGTTTCACTTGGGGACCTTACTGAGGACTATAGCCTGGAGACAGCTCTCAGATAGCTCTGAGGAACTGCTCAGAAGAGGTAAGGGAGGAGCCAGGATATATAGGACTTTTTGTTAAAAATAAACCAGAAAACAAAAAACCTGTAGCCAAACATCAAAAGATTACTGCTAATCATAAAGAACAGACATCTCAATTTAAAGTTTTTAGTGCTTTTCTATGTATGGGAAGATGGAAGAGTCTGGGCCCATTGAAATGATTCCTTAGATATGCATCTTAACTATCTAGGGCCAGTATCCAGAGCACAGAATGCTTCCTGATTTTCTCCATCCTGAATTCACCTCAGGGCGCACATTTGGCCACTGGAGTGGTTGATGTCTTGATGGCAGACAACATTCTTTGTTTACTGCAATGGCAGGCAATATTCCCTTTCCAAGGAAGGAAGGTTGGGAGGAAGGGGGGAAAGAAAGGAGGAAAGAGAGAAGGAAGGCAGGCAGGCAGGCAGGGGGGATGGAGGAAAATATGTATCCCACAAATATTTCAGGACCTTAGTACCTTACATCAAGATTTTGCTTTGAAAACATAGGGTAGTGAAATCTTGAGGGCAAATCCTGAAGGAAGCCATTTGTAAAAATTAGCACTTCCAATAAACCTGTCATCTCATCTTTCCCAGGCCTCATTAAGCAACTAGAACACCTTGGAAAAGCACCAAATACCAAATCATGAAAAATGGGAGAAAAAATTCCCAAGGCAAACGAATTATTTTATATCTTCCCAAGCATCTGTTCCTTCATACTGAAATATTTCATGTAAAATATATTTCATGTAATTCTAATAATTAACTAAAACAAATATTAAACAAGTAACAGAGAATAGTAAATAACAAATCTCTTCTGATTTCATTCTCATTGTTCTAAGCCTTCCATAAAATATAAACATTCTTGTACTCAAATTGCTAACAAAATTAAGAATGCATTGCTAATTTTATTAGAATTATTTGGAAGAAAATACTATTTGAGATCTTAAAAAAAATCATAGAAGAACAAAACACGTAGTTAACATTGTTCTTTAAGGGAAAAAAACTATTGAAATCAATTAAAACTTTTTTTTTTTTGTATGGAGGAAAAGGTACTGAAAATAGTCTGTTTTGAGCAGTCATAGTTTTCATTTTTTCTTAAATGTATCAGACATAGATTTCACAGCTCATAATTAATTCGCAGCGCTGACATCACCATTAATTTTTAATCAAAGAAGAGCTGCTGTGAGTGCTACTGCTATTTCACCAAGGTTAGCAGGGGGTTGTCTCCAGGCTCAGAAACCTTATTTGTTCTGCATAACAGAGACTGATTTCTAAAAGGATGGCCAGATGCACCCTGTAATCCCAGCTAATTACCTACAGGTGATGGAGACCAAACTCAGTGTTTTGACTGAAAAAAAAAAAAATCTAGTTTCACAGATAATTACACATTTACACAGGCTAGGGATTTGGGGTTTCATATTCTTGGCAGTGTTAGACTTAGGAGTTTTGTTAAAAAATATTTCCTCTGTATGTAGAAAGGGAATTCTCCACAATCAATTTACCATCCTTATGCTCGTAAATATATATTTATAGGAGCTCCCCAGATAACATGGTAACATTGTGCCAGGGAGCAAATATGATACAAGTTCACAGAACTTTTCTGACATGAAATCGCCAGGTGAGGAAATGGTGTCAATGTGGGTTTAGGAGGGCCCCAGGCAAGCTATTCCCCAATCAACACCAAACAACCCAAGGCAAAACCAGAGAACAAATATTCAATTTCAAACCTGGTAAGCATTCTAAAAAAACAAGTACTATCAACTTAACAAAAACCCCACTGCAAGGAAATTTGTTTTTCTTGGGTTTTAATACCTTTAGGTAAAAGACATAACTTGGTCATTTAAACAAAGATACTGTATATAATTGTATAATATATATATAGTTCAAATTAATTTCTTTTTGGAAAATAATGTCATGTTTATAAAAATCTAATAGAATGTCTAATTAGGAAAGATTAAGTCTGGCTAGCCTAACCAAATGTAAATAAAAGTCAAACTATTTTAACACGTTTTATGAGTTTTATATACATATACACACAGATCCATCTTAAAGATGTATGTATATGTATGAAGATATGTATGTTAAAGATAGCTATACCTGGGCTTCCCTGGTGGCACAGTGGTTGAGAGTCCGCCTGCCGATGCAGGGGGATACAGGTTCGTGTCCCGGTCCGGGAAGATCCCACATGCTGCGGAGTTGCTAGGCCTGTGGGCCATGGCCGCTGAGCCTGCGCGTCCGGAGCCTGTGCTCCGCAACGGGAGAGGCCACAACAGTGAGAGGCCCACGTACCAAAAAAAAAAAAAAAAAAAGATAGCTATACCTTATATATCATATATGTTAAAGTTAACATTTTAAATAGCTTAAAATATTTTTAAACATCTTGGCTTTTATACACATACATAAAAATACATACAAGGAGATTTTCTAAGATGAAAAATATTAGTGGTATTAGTAATAATTTCTATTTTTTACTTATTATTCTCTGTATTTTCCAAATTCTTAAGATGAATATGTATTGGTTTTATATTAAGAAAAAAAATTTTTTTAATATTTTTAGCCTTAAAAAATTTTAAGCTTACTAACTCCTTTATACGCCAAAGTTGAGATGTATTATAAAATAAAGGAACCTGGTTCCCAATATGTTACATAAATAAAATTAGTTTCCTCACTAATCTCACCTCCCACTATCAAACCCTCCATTACATAGCAGTAAATACTCAATAAATGACTTATAAGTGCCTATACAGTGGACACACCTTTCCGAGGACTCCAGGAAAAGATCTAGTTGAGCCACTTAGTTCAATAAACACAACATGGATGACATTTAATAAATTAAGTTTATCATTCAATATAACATCAATACAAGTGCAACTTCAAATAACATTGATTGCAAAGCCATATAAATCCAGGGTTTGAGGCAGGAGACAGATGGGCTCCAGGTTAGACATTTACAACTGGCCTTCTGTTTACATTACATGTGGCAGGAAAAAGTGGGCTTCAGGCCAGACACTTACAACTAGCCTCCTGTTTGCATTTCCTGAGACAGGAGATAGGTGGGTTTCAGGTTAGGCATTTAAAAGGAGCCTCCTGTTTGCTCTCCAAAATGGAAGCAATGACAGAGACAGGGTGAATACCCAAGCTTTGTCTCTTGTGGATGTCCTAAGATAACAGTCATGGCAAGAAGAAAGAGGGGCAGAACATCGTTTGAATAAAGGATCAAGGGATCTCTGCTCCCCCCTTTCCTTGGGACAAGGGAGACACTACGCATGCACAGAAAGGCTCCTTGGGGGTCAAAAGTGGGGGGACAGGCCATAATGCGTCTTGCTTCTCCCAGACACCTTCACGGCAGGATCCATCTTGACTGAGAGGTGCATGTGCACCTATGAGGAAGGTCCTGAGACTAATTAGCCAGGAGAGACAAAGCAAGATGATCGGCCAGAAAGGAAACAAAAACCCGGAAAACTGACCCCTTATAAAGGATTTAAACTTCCCAAAGGCGCGACTCTCTTTCTGAGTTCGCCTGTGCGTATTTCCGCATGTACTTTGCTTTTCCAATAAATTTTTTACTTCTCTCTTTACCTTCTGCCTCCTCACCTGAATTCATTCCTGACAAGGCAGACAAGAACTAAGGACCCAGGCCCTAGCAGCTGGCCTCTGTGGTCTAGCAGTTAGGACTCCCAGCCCGGGAACTAAGATCTTGCTTCCAGCTACTGCTGCCGCTTACTGCTGTCTGCGTCCGAAATCAGGTTCATTAAATGAAATACCCAGTTCTAACCCATCACTCTCAACCCTCCCTCCAATGCTATTAGCTCCCCACCATTTCAGATAACTGGGTCACTCTCTGCATAGACATGTAAGCCTTTAGATATGAACGGCACTCAAATTTTCCCAGCTTAAAGTATCATCTCCACTATCCTGTCAGAAGACCTGAATTTCCTACTATCCAAGACTCTTAGCCAAGATATTAACAACAAAAAGCAAAGAACTGGGGCTTCACTAGTGGCGCAGTGGTTGAGAGTCCGCCTGCCAATGCAGGGGACACGGGTTCGTGCCCCGGTCTGGGAAGATCCCACATGCCGCGGAGTGGCTGGGCCCGTGAGCCATGGCTGCCGAGCCTGCGCGTCCGGAGCCTGTGCTCTGCAATGGGAGAGGCCACAACAGTGAGAGGCCCACGTACCGCAAAAAAAAAAAAAAAAAAAAGCAAAGAACCAAGATTTTTTTTTAACAGTTGGGAATAAAAGCAGGTGAATTACTAGAATGAGTGAACAAAGTTAACAAAGGCAGGGAAATGGGAAAGGAGAGCATACACGCAGGTGGATGGAGCAGTACGTAAGTGTAGGGAAAAGTGGGGCACATTTGGAAAGACAATTTAGGGCCATGTTGTGGAAGACTCTGAAAGTGAGTCCAAGATAACAGATTTTATTGTTAGAAGATAGCAGTCCACTGAAGACTTCTGATCGGAAGATAACACGATCAAAGTGGTGCTTTAAGCAGAAGATGGATTGGAGCAGGAAAGACTAAAGGTAAGAAGACCCAGAGATGTCAGTGTGATGAGGGCATGCACAAAGGTGTAGGTGGAGGGAAGGGAGAGAAGAGAATTTGGTGGGCATAGATAAAGGGTAAAGGAGGATTCAGATATGACTTCAGGAAGCAAAAAGGTCAAGGAAAGGTTTTAGTGACAAAAAAGAGAGGCCTGAGTATTAGGCTATCGGGAAGGAGCTGGTGGAAAGGAAGAGACTGAACAAAAGCATGAGGGAAAAGGGGATCAAGGCAAAAGAAAAAACATTACACTTTCTGAATATTTACTATGTGTCAGACCTAGGCTAGATACTGTAAATAAATATCAACTCTCTGAAAGCAAAATCTGTATCTTTTTCATCTTGGTATTTCCAGTACTTCACACTTAGTAGACACTCAGTAAATATTTGTTGAATGAAAGGCACAGAGAAAGGAGGAAGGATTAGCCTTCGTTACATAAAAGGACACTTTCTCAAAGGCAGGAGTGAATGAAAGGAATGCCAAAGGAATGGTGTAGCAAGCCCTGATGGCTCAGCAAAATGAGAGTCAAGGTTATTTGTTTAGATGAATGATAATGATGTGGGTTGTGGGAGTGATGTGATTAAGGCTTGAAGAATGGGAAAGGGTTTCAACAGCTATTGCAAATAGTGAAATAAGGATTCTTCTAGACTAATAAATATGTCCAAATGTCAGTGAGGGAATAGCTAATGTTAGCATGACCCTGTAGGTCCCCATTTTCTGACTTCCACGCCCTAAACAAGAATTAAGAGTAGAGAAAGCCAGATAGAGATCATTCAGGTCTTCTGACCATATGTAATCTGCATATAACATCATCATGTATTTGCCACATTATTTTGAGTTATCTGTTTGTTTCTCAATACACAGATATCTTCTCAAAGATAGGACTTATGCTTATGCATCTCCCAGTCCCAAATATGGTGCCCAGAACATCATCAGTGCTCATTTAATATTGGTGGAACTGTGAACCAAGGGCTCTGCACCAGCCAGTGGGAACAACAGAAGTTCAATGCCAAGCAACGGGCTCCTGGGTGGCAGATAGCACATCAGCCTGATGCACATACTAGATAATGTATAAAATGAAGACAGAATGAGGCGAGTAGACTGTAATGAGGAAAGAGAATTGGCTACAAAGAACAAAACAGCAGGTTAAAAAATACATTTAATTAATCACACAACAAGAAGCCCAGAGGCAGGGCGGTTCCAGGGTTTGTACAAGTGACTCAGCAAAGTCTAGGACACAGAATTTTCCATATTTCTTCTCAATTCAGCATATTATCAGCATTCACTCTTTTTGGTTGCAAAATAACTACAGAAGTTGTAGGCATTATATTCAGATAGTACATGTTCTGGCAAAAAAAAAAAAGACAGAGGATTTCTTTTTTGTATTGGGAAGGAAAACCTTTTCTAGATCTCAGGTGCAGAGCCCAAGTACCGTCAGTCACATTAGGGTCATATGTCCCTGCCTTATTTGCAATGTGGGTTGGGAAAGCTTAGGCATTTCCAGTTTATATATTGGGAGAAGTCTGTTCTTTCAAGAAGGAGGAAGCAGTGGCATTGTGGGTAGGGGAGATGTCTGGACGGTAGCCAACAAATATCATCCTTAAGAGGGGTTGAAAGAATATTGATCGCAAAGAGAAATCCTCTTGGGATTTCTGGGATTCCTGGGAAAGCCTCAGAATAACTGTCTTGCCTACTGCACCACCTGTAATCCCACTGAACACACCAGGCATGTTGGTCCTGTGATTTAATCTATAGCTGATTGTAACAGGGTGTACATCTAAGGGCAGTCAGTAACATGTCAGTAACATATGACATGGTTCAAAATGATAACCAAACCGACTAAATTCTTTTTCAACTATTTATGTTAAGGATATTTGTAGCAAGGATGATATATTCCCAAATAGTGCTTTGTCCCTGCACTTCCTTGTTTGTGTCTTTACATTTATTCAATAAGACATCTGAAGTGCCTCAAGGAGAATTAGTATTGTTAAAGCAAAAATGCAAATGGGAAGCAGGGCATAACTTTTCAATTTATCAGTATCCTTTAGTTAAATCTCCTTTTTCTTTTATTTATTTATTTATTTATTATTAAAAAATTTTTTTTAGATGGGGACCATTTTTAAAGTTT
This sequence comes from Mesoplodon densirostris, assembly GCF_025265405.1. Taxonomy (NCBI): domain Eukaryota; kingdom Metazoa; phylum Chordata; class Mammalia; order Artiodactyla; family Ziphiidae; genus Mesoplodon; species Mesoplodon densirostris. Next base: position 67,930,311 of record NC_082662.1, on the reverse strand, counting down.
TTATTGAATTTGTTACAATATTGCTTCTGTTTTATGTTTTGGTTTTTTGGCCGTGAGACATGTGAGATCTTAGCTCCCTGACCAGGGATTGAACCCTCACCCCCTGCATTGGAAGGTGAAGTCTTAACCACTGGACCACCAGGTAAGTCCCCCCTTTTTCTTAAGAAATGCTGAATGAGTAACTTTTTTAGTTCCTTGCTACTAAAACTGCTGACCTATAACTTGGGGTAAGAACATAGACATTTGAGTTTATTTTTTGTATGGTGTGAGGGTGTGTTCTAACTTTATTAGTTTACATGCAGTTCTCCAGCTTTCCCAACACCATTTGCCAAAGAGACAGTCTTTTCTCTATTGCATATTCTTGCCTCCCTTGTTGAAGATTAACTGACTGTAGGTGTGTGGGTTTATTTCTGGGCTCTCTATTCTGTTCCATTGATCCATATGTCTGTTATTATGCCAATGCTATGTTGTTTTGATTACTGCAGCTTTGTAGTATTGTCTGAAGTCTTGGGATGGTTATGCCTCTGCTTCGTTCTTTTTCCTCAGGAATGCTTTGGCAATCTGGGTCTTTTATGATTCCATATAAAATTTAGGATTATTTGTTCTAGTTCTGTGAAAAATGTTATGGGTAATTTGATAGGGATCACATTAAATCTGTAGATTGCTTGGTAGTATGGCCATTTTAACAATATTAATTCTTCCAATCCAAGAGCGTGGGGTATCTTTCCATTTCTTTGAACCATCTTCAATTTCCTTTATCAATGTTTTATAGTTCTCAGCATATAAGTCTTTCACCTACTTGGTCAGGTTTATTCCTAAGTATTTTATTTTTTTGATGTGGTTTTAAACGGATTGTTTTTTATTTTCCCTTTCTGATATTTCATTGTTAGTGTAAAGAAATGCAACAGATTTCTGTATGCTAATCTTGTATCCTGCTACCTTGCTGAATTCATTTATCAGTTCTAGTAGTTTTTGTGTGGCATCTTTAGGATTTTCTATATACAGTATCATGTCATCTGCATATAATGACAATTTTACTTCTTCTCTTCCAATCTGGATACCATTTATTTCTTTTTCTTATCTGATTTCTGTGGCTAGGACTTCTGATACTATGTTGAATAGAAGTGGTGAGAGTGGGCATCCTTGTCTTGTTCCAGATTTTAGCAGGAAGGCTTTCAGCTTTTCACTGTTGAGTATTACATTGGCTGTGGTTTTGTCATAAATAGCTTTTGTTATGTTGAGTTATGTTCCCTCTATACTCACTTTGGTAAGAGTTTTTATCATAAATGGATGTTGAATTTTACCCAATGCTTTTTATGCATCTATTGAGATGATCATGTGGTTTTTGTCTTTTCTTTTGTTGATGTGGTGCATCTAATTGGTTGATTTGCATATGTTGAACCATCCCTGTGATCCTGGGATGAATCCAGCTTGGTCATGGTATAGAATCTTTTTTACGTGTTGTTAGATTCGGTTTGCTAATATATTGTTAATAATTTTTGCATCTATATTTATCAAAGATAGTGGCCGATAATTTTCTTTTTTGTATTGTCTTTGTCTGGTTTTGGTAATAGGGTGATGGTGGTTTCATAGAACGACTTTGGGAGTATTCACTCTTCTTCAAGTTTTTGGAAGAGTTTGAGAAGGATTGGTATAAGTTCTTCTCTGTATGTTTGGTTGAATTCTCCAGTGAAGCCATCTGATCCTGGGCTTTTGTTTGTAGGGAGGGTTTTTTTTTCTTTTTCTTTTTTTACAGATTCTATTTTACTTCTAGTGATTGGTCTGTTCAGATTATTTATTTCTTCTTGATTCTGTTTTGGTGAGCTGTATGTTTCTAGAAACTTGTCCATTTCTACTAGGTTGTCAAATTTGTTGACATATAATTGTTCATAGTATTATCTTATGATTTTTTGTATTTCTGTGGTATTGGTTATTATTTTTCCTCTTTCATTTCTTATTTTGTTTATTCAGGTCCTCTCTCTTTTCTTCTTTGTGAGCCTGGCCAAGATCAATTTTGTTTACCATTTCAAAGAACCAGCTCTTGGTTTTATTGATTTTTTTCTAATCTCTATTTTATTAATTTCCTCTGAGATCTTTATTATTTCCTTCCTTCTGCTGACTTTAGGTTTTGTTTGTTCTTCTTTTTCTAATTCTTTTAGGTGGTAGGTTAGGTTGTTTATTTGAGATTTCTCTTATTTTTTGAGGAAGACGTGTATCTCTATGAACTTCCCTCTAAGAATTGCTTTTGCTGCATCCCATAGATTTTGTATGGTTGTGTTTTCAAAAACAAACTCAAAATGGCTTAAAGACTTAAATATAAGACAAGACACCATAAAACTCCTAGAAGAGAACATAGGCAAAACATTCTTTGATATAAGTCATACCAATGTTTTCTTAGGTCATTCTCCCAAAGCAATAGAAATAAAAGCAAAAATAAACAAATGGGACCTAATAAAACTTACAGGCTTTTGCACAGAAAGAAACCATAAACAAAATGAAAAGACAACCTATGCAATAGGAGAAAATGTTTGCAAATGATGAGACTGACAAGGGCTTAATTTCCAAAATATACAAACAGCTCATACAACTCAATAACAAAAAAAACAAACAATTCAATCAAAAAATGGGCAGAAGATCTAAATAGACATTTCTCCAAAGAAGACATACAGATGACCAAGAGGCACATGAAAAGTTGTTCAACATCTCTAATTATTAAAGAAATGCAAATCAAAACTACAATGAGGTACCACCTCACACTGGTCAGAATGGTCATCCTTAAAAAGTCTACAAATAACAAACGCTGGAGAGGGTGCAGAGAAAAGGGAATCCTCCTACACTGATGGTGGGAATGTAAATTGGTGCAGCCTCTATGGAAAACAGTATGGAGGTTCTTCAAAATACTAAAAATAGAGTTGCCATATGATCCAATAATCCCACTCCTGGGTATATATCTGGACAAAACTATAATTCAAAAAGATACATGCACCCCAGTGTTCACTGAAGCATTATTTATAATACCAGGACAAGGAAGCAACCAAAATGTCTATCAACAGATGAATGGATTAAGAAGATGTGGTATATATATACAATGGAATACTACTCAGCCATAAAAAAGAATGAAATAATGCCATTTGCAGCAACATGGATGCAACTAGAGATTATCATACTAAGTGAAGTCAGAAAATGAAAGACAAATACTATATGATATCACTTACATGTGGAATCTAAACTATGACACAGATTAACTTATCTATGAAACAGAAACAGACTCACAGGTGTAGAGAACAGACTTGTGGTTGCCAAGGGGGTGGGGGGTGGGGGAGGGATGGAATGGGAGTGTGGGATTAGTAGACGCTAACTATTATATATAAGATGGATAAAAAACAAGGTCCTACTATATAACACAGGGAACTATATTCGATATCCTGTAATAAACCATGATGAAAAAGAATACTTAAAAAAAAAGAATATGAGCTATTTGAGTACTAGCTATATGCCAAAGGACTGGGCAAGGGGCTAGGATTTCTGAATATCATCAACAACAATAATAACAAACACTTGTCAAGTACTTTACTCTGCCAGGCAGAGTATTAATTCTTTTAAGGCATATAGCAACCCTATGAAGATGGTACAATTATTACCCCCATTTTAGAGATGCAGTTTGCAATAGTCTCTGGAAAAGGTATTGTTGGCCTACCAAGCATCCATTCTCACTGTCCTCTTTCTAACACTATTCCACTGTGTTCCAGCCTTCACTTCAGAAAAAGCTGTGATGCATCTAAGATAAATCCGTCCTGCCAACATAGTAATTTGTTCCAGGCCTATGACAATTAGCACATGGCACTTCCTCGAACAGGAGGACTGGTTCAAAAATAGGAATATGATCCCATCTGGGCCAATGAGACACAAAGGGAGGTTGACTTGGGGTTCCTGCAAAAGAGTCTCCCCACTTGTAAGAGGTAGCTGTTGTTAGAGATGCCCACTCTTTCCCTGAACATGGTGATTTGCAGACACAATGTTTGGAACTATAAGAGGTTTTTGCCATGGTATCAGGACAATTTTTGGCAGCAAATGGGTTACTCAACTAAGACTGGCTAACAAATTAGGAAAATTTGTTGCTTCACAAACAGAGGGCCTATAGGTAGATAGGGAACTTTGAGTTAATTTCTTGGCTAAGCAATATCCTTAAGAGAAAAAAATACTGGGCTTTTCCACTATTCTTCTCCTCCATGCTTAGCATGTTGACTTGATACTTGCACTTGTCTCCCCATGATGGCTGACACTATTCTGGGTATCACAGGTAGCTTCGTTAGTTCTTATTGGCCATGGTTTTATCACATGCCCATGACTAAACCAATCTCGAGCAAGATTAGAATTACCATGTTTGGTTTGACTAATTAATATTCCCCTTAGGCTCTAGAGGGTCAAACTTCCAGGAATATGTAAAAAACAAACGCTTGACAAAATCTGAGCTCTCTCAGAAAAGATAAAGGCTAGTGTATGCCCAGTCACCAAGGGGGATACCAACCTGGTGACAAAACAAACAGATGAAGGAAAACACACTGACTTCTTGACGGGCGGGAAATATGGGGAGAAAAGATCCAGAGCCACAGGATTAGGCCAACCCTGAAGACCATCCTACCTTGAATTTCCAGTTATGTCAGTGCATTTTCTTATTGTTGAATCTTCTTGTGTTTAGAAGTGGAGCTGCTGTACTGAATTAGAATGTGCAGATTACGGTCTGCTGAATGAGGGGGCACAAGCCACCCACACGGGGCCAACAGGTAGCTCCCTCAGCATCTGAGCTCCCATCTTGTGAAAGTGAAACTTACTGGGTTGTTTTGATTGAAAGGTCAGTTTCAATACACCCTCACAAAGAAAGTAGAATCACAAGGTGTATTACTTACAGATCTCAAAAGGAGGCAAGGGGGGCAGGGGGTGGGTGCAGTGAGACAAGGAAAGGGCAGAGTTCCACCCTAGCTCATCAGTGAGCAGGAGATGGACAGCAAGGTAGCAAACACCTATTACTTATAAGTTGGTTGGGACAGAGGTCACTAACTTTTCCCAGGCTTAACACTAAGTGCTTATTTTAAAAGGTGCCCTGGGAAAAGCAAAGTGGGAACTTATATAGGAAATCCTAAACTCAAGTTCTTATCTAAAAGTCCAGACTCTGGGTATGAGCAGGGTTATCACACCGTTAAACGCCTAGGTAGCAACTCAGAAAAACAGAAGTTGTTTTTCTCATCACACTTGTCAGAGCCAGGTTTTCCATTACTTGCAACCCAAAGAATCTCAATTGGTGCAGCGGAAGAGGCAGGAGTCAAACAGCATCTGACTACCTACCCTACAATCTAGATCTCAACTACTATGCCATGCTATGTCCCCAGAACCTACATGAGCAATGAGATAGTGGCCAACTGACTTGACTGGCTTAATTGTGAGCATCTCTCTCAATTCTCCCCTTCAGGTTATAGCAAGAAATGAGGACCAGACATTCAGCTGCAGGTATGAATTTCCAGGCCCCTTTTCCTCAGTCCTGGATCTTGTTCCAATCTCCCTCATTGGCTTTTCTTCTTTGCTTTCTCTTCCCATTTCTTTCCTAATATTTCCTAGTATTGTCTGTACCCAAATCAGGTTTTAGCTTGGGGAAACCTAAAATAAAACAGTCAAGTAATGATAAGAATATTCAAGAAAAACAAAGCAGAGGGATTTGATGAAAAGGAAGATAGTAAACCATTTTCTCATATCACTGGGGAAAATTTGAGAAGGTCTTGATGTTAGTAGCCTATGGAAGGAAAGAAAAAGTGATGCAATTCTATTTTATTCAATCCATTCAGCCAGTATATATTGAACACTTATTCTTTGCCAGGCAATTTACTAAGCTCTGGGAATGTAATAGTGAGCAAAACTGATAATCTCTGACTTTTTGGAGCTTGCATTCCTGTCTGGAAAACAGACCTTGGCAAAATAATCACACACAAAAATATAAATATAACTGCTGTGGAAGAGAGGTATGCAGTGTACAGTTTAAAAGAGAAGTTACTGCAAGATGCAGTAGGACAATGGACTGACAGTAACAAAAGATAAAGATGATTTTAATTACCTTGCCAGGAGAGGAGTATCCAAATAGTATCACCTTCCTGCTAGAGTACTGTCTAGTCTAGTAACAGACATGTATTAAAAGAAAAATAATAAATTATGATATATCAGCCAGATAATCTGATTAAACTCACATGTTTGTCTAGTTCTCTTATATAGGTACTAAGGAGCTTCCATCCCTTTATAGTTAGAAAACACTACAATAAATGGGGAATCTAGAATCTTCTAGATTGAGGGTCAGAATCTCATCTTCATATAATCAGGAAATTTGTTAGCACTCCCATTGGGGAGAAAACTGAGATTTTTATTGTGTTTTGTTTTTAATATATTATGCAATTTCAGACAAAAGGTTGTAAAAAATAATAGAGTGAATACTCAACTTAATTATTCAACTTAAGAAATAAAATATTTCCAATATAAGTTAAAGCTTAAAGTACCATGTGCCTTTCCCTCCAATCACATTCCCTTTCCTAGTACACAGAGGTAACAATTTTCCTAAATGATGTGACTATCATCATCATAAGTTTCTAAAATACTTACTATATAAATGTATGTATCCCTAAAGAATAGTTTCATTTCATATGGTTCTATACTTTATATTAATACAATCATATTGTTTATATTCTGCAACCTGCTTTTTCTGTCCATGGTTTTATAGATATGTGATCTGTTTATATGAATGTATATAGATTCTGTTTGTTAATTTTCACTGCTATATATAATATTCCAACATATTCATTCATTCTCCTGCTCATGAATATTTAGCATGTTTCAATTTGAATCCTTCTATCCATAAGCATGGCATGTTTCTCTTCTTAAAATAACCGAATTTTAACTTCTTCAAACTTCTTTCAAAAACATTCTATGGATTTTGCATGATATCAAAGAATGAGTACTCAACTGGTGTGTCAGAAGTCTAGCACTGAAATTCTATATTGTTTAATATGTCACATATGTGTGGATATTTGGTCTGAGTATAATTAAAATGGATCTGGGGAGTACATCCCTAAAAAGATTTTTTCTATAACATCCTTAAATATTTTTTTCATTGTTACCACTGAAATTACAATAGCATGCATGCATGATTACCCTGTAGGCTCAGGAGAAGAAATGTGATAAGCCTTTGTTCCTATGCAGATATAAAGACAGGTCAGAAAGGGCTATCATTATTTGAATTCATGACATATCTTTCTTCTAAAGCTACTTTTAAACTATATAATTTAATTTTTCTTGAAAGCATTCCTGAGAAATAGAGGTGCTTTTAGCCCATGTTAATAAGTGACACTGAAGTTTATTGGATCACCCCAGATCACAGCTTTGATTCTTGCTCAAAATGGCATATACTCAAATTAAGCTGTCTCATACACTTTTCATCTTTGATAGAATAGTTAGAGTCTACATCATTTTAAGTTCTGGCACTAGAAAAGCTATTTCAGCAACTGAATCAACCAAGGCTCCAAATCCCCTTGGACAATTTTATCAGTTATGGTCCATTCGGCTGGCAGTAAAAGGAACCCAGTAGCATAACAATAGGAAAATTTATTATCTCACAAAGGAAGAGGTCTAGAGGTAGTTAGTTGATTCAGTGGCTTATGATTGTCATCAAAGACCCAGGTTCTTTCCAGTTCCTCTGTGCCTTTCTCAGTATCACATTATCCTCAGGATGGTAGCAAAACAGCTGCAGCTGTTCCAGGCATCACATCCAGATACAATAACATTCAGAGAAATAGAGAAATATATCTTCTTATAACTCTTTCTCAAGAATGCTCCTCAGAAGCCCTCTCCTACCCTGACCCAGCAGACTTTTTCTCTGGTTTCACTGTCCACAGTTGAGTCACATGTCTATCACTCAAGCAAATATTAACGAAGGAAGTGAGGCTTATATTTCAGCCAATTAGGCCCACACCTAGAGCCAGGTTTGGGGTGAGCTACACTCAAAACACATGATTACATGCAGGAGGAGGAAATACCCAAACAAAATCAAAGTTCTGATAAAAAGGGAGAAGAAGAAAAGATCCAGGTTAGGCAATCAATGTCATCCAGTAGAGTCAGGTGTCCTAAACCTCCATTATACACTAAGGATACATTTCAAATACCAATAAAGTGAATTCTGGCTCTGCTTTAGCCCCATGAAAGATCTTTACAAACTCCCAGAAAAACTACCCTACCTCAAACCCCTAAATCCTGTTGACTTCTGATCCACAGCTGCTATGGTCTAATGTCTGTGTCTCCCCAAAATTTGTATATTGAAAACGTAATGCCCAATGTGATGGTATGGGGGGGGGTCTTTGGGAGGTGATTAGTGCCCTTATAAAAGAAATGCCACAGAGCTCTCTAGCCCCTTGCACCACGTGAAGACAGAGAGAAGGCATCACGTACAAACCAGAAAGCAGGCCCTCACCAGACATCTAACCTGCTGGCACCTTGATCTTGGACTCCCTAGCCTTGAGAACTGTAAGAAGTAAATTTCTGTTGTTTATAAGCCACCTAGTCTCTGGTATTTAGCAGCCCAAATAGACTAAGACAATAGCTTCCATCAGCAAAGGTAGTCATCAGTAATTTGGTTATTCATGGTTTAAAATAAAGATGAATCTGGGCCTGAGTTGATTAACACTAAGAATGACTATTTATTGTCCTGTTTAGTGTCAAACTGATTTGGGGACTTATTAAATTTAATGTTAAATGGCAGACTAATATTCATTTGCTTGAAGAGCTCTCCAATGTTCAATGTAAATTTTAAAGTATATGGAATTAAGTTAAATTACTGGAAACACTTCCTTCATTTCCCTCCCTCCCATCCCACAAATACAAACTGTTTAGTTAGCAGACCAACTTGGAAAAAATAAATCAGACTTCAAGTAGGTATTTTAGATTAACCTGAACGTTAGCTGTCTTTTTTGAGTGACAGCTAGGTATTTGCCAAATACTATAGATAAAACTCATCCAGACACTCTGCAAGGAACTTTCCTGATCCAGTAGTCTGCATATACTATGCTTTTTTTTCAAATTCACATATTCTTTAAAATAAGTGGCTTTTAAAATGCTGCCAATATACCTGAAGATGTCAGTCCAATTTAGACAGAAATTTAAAAGACTGCCTCAGTTTGAGTGAGGCAACTTTCAAAAATAAGAATGTATCCAGAAATTCTAATGATCAGGTTCTGGCCAGGTATATTGAAATATCTTCTCATCTGCTTCTAGTGCCAGATTTAGATGCCTATTAGCTAAGCTGCAACCCAGGTCTTTAAATTATAAGGGACTTCCAAAACTGCAAAAGTTTCCCAGTAAGAGGAAACTTCTGATGTTCATGTGAGTTTACATGAATTTCTTCTAACCTTGTGATAAGCTTTTGTGAGGCTCGGCTATAGGCAGTGTGCTATTACACCCTTTCCAGGTTTCATGAATTCTTCAAAGTTGATTTGAAAATACACGTGGTCGCCTCACAGTGCTTTAGCATCATCTCAAAGACAGTTCTGCTTTTCACCCTGAAACAAGTTAAACATGCATTTCTTTCAAATACAAGTTTACTCCATTTAAGAATTCAAAAGTATTTTTGATATACATATATAGAAAGAAATAGTCTTGGGCTTCAAGAAATAAAGCCTATAGATTTCATCAATGTACATGAAAATTGGCCATTTGAAAGCTGTCAGTTTGCCTTCTTCTGGTATATTTGGAGAAGAGATGTCTGGTTGGGAAAGCCAAGTGAAGTTACTAGATTAGGCTCCAGCAGATTAAAGGAGACCGTCAATGACCTCAAAACCTGGAATATTATTTTAAGCCATTCTCCTGGTTAATTCCTATGATTCCATTTGCATTCGATCATTTTTCTGCATTTTCCTCCCACTAGACACCTTTTCAAAACTAAATTCTGTGCTGTCAATAGCAGACAGTGGTAAGAGAAAAGTACACCATGGAGCCTTCACAACAGTTGCCTATGGAAGAGGAAGGCTGACATACAAGGCACTTGGGGAGACAAGAGGGCAGGAAGCAGAGAGGTTGCAGGGAATCTCTTCTCTCTCTCATTTCCTCAGCTGCCAACCATTCTCATATTTTCTATGATTTTTCCCCCTCCTTTCCCCCCCTTCTTTCCCCTTCTTCAGTTTCTGAAACATAGAAAAATGCTTTTTAAAATGTCATGCAATTAACAGAAAAGATAATGACTATCTGTTACAGTGTTTATAGTTTGTTCCATGTACTAAGGAAAAGCCATCCTTTGCAGAGCAGCTCTTTCTTCATCCCCATCTCCACCAAGTCCTAGGGAGGGTAAGAGCTGCCTTTGGGTCACTAGATCTTGCATCTAAAGATCAAGGTACTTGTTAGAAAAAAACCTTTTTAAAAGCGCACTATTAAAGAAGACCTTGAAAGGGAGGGGGAGGCCATGGAAATCAAGAGCCCCATCTGGCTGCACTTGGCAGTCCGTTTGAGGTTAAGAGTTGAGCGCAAGGGGAGGGATGGAAGATGTACAAGCCCTTAGGGGCATTGAAACCTTGTCCACTATAGAAGCATGCGTGGCACATAAGAGACATTTAATAAATATTTTAAAATTAAGAACAAGAGGAATGAAGAAAAAAATTTAAGTATATGTAGTCAGAGTTACAAATTAGATCTCCTTATATATTTTCTAGGAGTCTCTAATAAAGATGTGAATTGCTTTTTATTACGTTTGTTTGATGGATTAAAGTTCTTTCTATGAGAATCCTTGCCTTGGTTTTTATTCCAGTTACATACAATCTTATCCACAATGTCAGGAGGTTGAAGTCATTTAGTAGGCTGCAGAGCTGGGGTGAGAACTAGGTTTACGACTATTATTTTCTTGGAGAAAACCACAGAATTCTTACCACTTTAATATATTATTTTAGAGGGGTAATAGTGTCAAATACATTATTTTGCAAGTGAAGCAGTGGGATGAAGGTAGAATGGGTAAAATGTATTTATACTTTCAAGATAAGGGTTGAACATCTGTTGGGTACTAGGCATCGTGCTAGGTGAGACATAGCATAAGGAAATGTGGTTAGGGCATAAGAAAATCAGAAATTATGATTTAAATTAGGGGCATGGTAAATGCATTTCTATCCTTATGAAGATGTAAATCAAAAATTATTCAAGGAGATCCCCTTATGAAATTAGGGACAAGGTGGCTGGAGATTTCTATTTAGTCATCTCAGCAAAGTCTCCCAGTATGGGGTCCATGCGACCCTCCTTCTGGGAAACTTCTTCTCCCTTCTTTTTGGAAACTTCTCTCTCCCTGACTTCATAAACGTAGAGGTTCTAATGAGGGCTGCCTGTGGTAGGACCCCATTCTTTTGGCCACCAGTGATGAGTCTAAAAAGGAGCATGTGATCCAAACCAGGCAAGGATACTGCTAGAGGCTTTGTTTCCCACCAAGTGGAGGAAGTCATTTTGCATTTGTTTAACAAATTCTTTACCTCACATATTTATTCTTTTCTTTTTTTGTGAGAACATTTAAGGTCTATTCTCTTAGCAAATTTCAATTATACAATACAGTGTTGTCAACTACAGTTGACATGTTATACATTAGACACTCAGAGCTTATTCATCTTAAAACAGAAAGTTTATACTTTTCACCAACCTCTCCCTATTTCACTCACCCCACAGTCCCTGGCAGCTGCTTTTATACTCTATGAGTTTGACTTCCCTTTTTTTTTTTTTTTTTTTTTTTTTAGATTCCACATGTAAGTGATACCACACGGTATTTGTCCTTCTCTGTTGGCTTATGCCACTTAGCACAATGCCCTCTGGGTTCATGTGTGTTGCTGCAATGGCAGGATTTCCTTCTTTTTTAATGTTGAATGATATTCTGTGTGTGTGTGTGTGTGTATCACATTTTCTTGATCCATTCATTTGTTTTTAACACTTAGGTTGTTTCCATACCTTGGTTATTGTAAATAATGCTGCAATGAACATGGGGGTGCAGATATCCCTTTAAGTTAATGGTCTCATTTCCTGTGGATATAAACCTGGAAGTTGGATTGCTGGATCATATAGTAGTTCTATTTTTAATTTCTTGAGGAACCTTCATACTCCTTTCCATTATGACTGTACCAGCTTACATTCTCACCAACAGTGTACAAGGGCTCCCTTTTTGCTATATTCTTACCAGCGTTTGTTATCTGGTGTGCAAAGAGAAAAGGCAAGAGATGGAGAGAAAGAGAGGTCTGGCAGAGCAAGAGTCCCTGACTCCAGTGTGTCTATCCTCAGATGCACCACTGCTTTCTCCTGCAGACAACTGAACCCACATGGATTCCCATTTTTGACTAAACAAGTTTGAGTTGGGTTTTTATCATCAGCAATCACAATATTTCTAACTAGTAAACTTAATAAATTTAAAGTGGTCTATATAAATAGGCAAGGGACTTAGCTAAACAAAAGAATTATTTTATGAGTTTTATCAAAATAGATTTTGGGGCTTCCCTGGTGGCGCAGTGGTTGAGAGTCCGCCTGCCAATGCAGAGGACACGGGTTCATGCCCTAGTCCGGGAGGATCCCACATGCCACGGAGCGGCTGGGCCCGTGAGCCATGGCCGCTGAGTCTGAGCGTCCAGAGCCTGTGCTCTGCAACGGGAGAAGCCACAGCAGTGAGAGGCCCGCGTATCACAAAAAAAAAAAAAAAAAAAAAAAAAGGCTTTGGAAACCAAAGACTAGTTAAAATCCTAATCTTACTACTCACTTGTTTAGTAACCTTGGGTTACTGCCCTTGCACTGTGGTTCCAATACCATCTGTAAAGAGCAATATATACATTGCTCTTTACAGATATATATTATGTAAATATATATTATATATATTCTTCCTGAGGATCAAAATTAATAGTGTACATTAAATGCTGTAATTGTAGTCCACTCCATGAAAGGTGAGCATTGTTATATACCACTGTGATGAACCAGAATTAGAGAAAGCAACAGTTACATATACACTGGTGTTATCCTGAAAGAATGCAGCCTGGAGTGACTAAGGAAGTTTTAGGGCATTCCTCAGTCTGATGAGGAAGGAATTGTGTCTGTGTTAAGCTCTCAGAAATGATTCAGAGCAAAACCAGCAGAATTATTTTGTCACAAGATACTATGGACAAAAGACCTAAAAGAGCACATAGATTACCTCCTTATAGAGTTCATAAGGAATTATTTGGTGACATGTGAAAGAACTAACATTTCTAGAGGTAACTAACCCTTCTCTGAAAATTTCTGGGTTTCTCCAGGGGTCTCAGCATATAAACTGGACAATTTGATTAGACACTGTATAGATTACCGATGTCTATGCATAATCAATAACGAGAAAAGTTGCATCATTAGATCACTGGGGAGCTTTAAAAATAACCTTAACTATTGATTTATGCAAAGGGTTCTGGCAAACTGCTTAGATAAAAAGTCTGGTGCTAAAATTGCATTTGCAGTTCTCGGTTGTATATAAATTCAATGTCACACCCTTTGGATTGATGATCTGCTTTTCAAAATTTGGCAAGTGGCTCAGCCATTTTGCAGTAGCAATCGAAGTACCATCACAATGTGTAACCAAAGTGTAAAAGAGATCATCTGGGACATCTTAAATCATTGACAATTGAAACCATAAAACTAATATTAAATGAAACTTCAGAAATGCCAGCTTTTAACTCCAGAAGTCAAATACTCCACCTAAGATGGAAAATGAACAAGTAGACCTTTCTCCCCACCACTCATTCCCCTCCCACCTAGAATGTGAAACAAGAAAGATGCCTTCAAACATTGGAAAGCATCTCCAACCAACCCTTGCTTTGAGCCTCTACCACTGTTCTCACCTCTCAGGCAGACTAATCATTTCCTGCATGGGGCTCCTACAGCTCCTTGCTCGACACCTACTAATGGGGCCATCATGTTGTATCACAGCCACTAAAATAAGTGTTGTCTACCACTCATGACTTCAGGCAAAGTCATAAGCCTTATTCATTCTTGTTCCTTGAGACCTAGGTCTCTAACTCAATAAACATTTGCTGACTATTGACTTTTCCTCTTACAGAAAGGACACCTATCCTTGCTGAGAGGTTGAGTATTGAGGCCTGAGTAATTTTAAGAGAGATCCACCTTCTTGAGGACCTTCAGAGAAATATTCTTTGTCCTCATGTGTGTCACTGTTGAAGATACCCGATAAGAAGCCAGTGAGGTTTTTAAGATAATTGAACCCCTCCAGTTACATAGAAGCCAAATCATTTAACTTCTTAAAAAATAAGTGAACCAACTGAGATGATAGCCAAGGAGGATGGCTTCCCCCCAGGGTGGGAAAAAATGGCTTTACTGAGGCAAAGTAGTGTGTGCCTCTCCAAGACTGTTGGTTATGGAAGTGGGACAGGGCCATAGATTACTTCAAATCTGGATTAGTGCACTAGGACAGTTATCTGGTTTAACTCAGCTTAGACAGAAGGATTTGTTTATCCAGATCCTAGTGTATTAAAAAATTTTTTGCAAGGCTGAAATTTCTAGATTGTTCTTGAAAGTTCCAAATGTTTCATTATGTTTCAGAGTACAAAGTACTCCAACAGATAAAGGTTTGAGATGAGTTTTCTTTTAAGGCCACAGTAGGATAAAACATACTGTAATCCACTTTTGAAAAAAGAATTAACAAAAGAAAGATATTTGCCTTCTATTCAGAAGGACTATTTAACAATCACAAAAACTTTGATAAAATCAGGAGTTCCAGAAGAGTGATTCCTGCAGAAACATCAGAATGATCTAAACCTTACTCCATATAGTGAATCCCACTTTGAAAGCAGAAGCAGGTGGAGCCTGGGGTTTGAATTCACCATTCTAGCTTTACATTGTACTGATTCCTTTTTTGAAAAATGTGCCAAAAAACCCCCCAAAACTAGAAAGCTTAAGAAGGAGGCTTGAAATATCAACCTCTGTATGTTTTAGGGCAACAATTCTCTAACTTTGGCATTATTTGAGGCCCTCAGATTGCATATTCCCAGGACCAGCCCTGCCTCAAAAATCTGCATTTTAACAAGTCTCTTGTGCAGTTCTGGTCTTAGACCACCATTTTAAAGACATTTCTTACAGACTCTTTTAATAAGAAGGATACAGATCTTGTTAAGTATGCTTTGTGTTGTGAGAAGAGGATGAGAATTGAAGCAATAATATTGAATGTATGTAGTATGGTTTCATGTCCTACTTATTGATTTATTTTTTTCTTCTTTTTTTTTATTATTATTATTATTTTTATTTTACAGAATTTACTACAAAACACCATAAAAACTGCCTTCACTTAAGCTCTCTCTCCCCGTATCCGGCGAGCCAACTGGATGTCTTTGGGCGTGATGGTGACTTTCTTAGCGTGGATGGCACACAGATTAGTATCTTCAAATAAACCCACCAGGTACGCTTCACTAGCCTCCTGAAGCAAACCAATGGCGGCACTCTGGAACCTCAAGTCGGTGTTGAAATCCTGGGCGATCTCCCTCACCAACCTCTGGAAAGGCAGCTTCCCGATCAGAAGCTCGGTGGATTTCTGGTAACGACGGATTTCTCGAAGCGCAACGGTCCCGGGTCTGTAGCGATGAGGTTTTTTCACCCCGCCGGTAGAGGGGGCGCTTTTCCTGGCCGCTTTAGTGGCCAGCTGTTTGCGGGGCGCTTTGCCACCCGTGGACTTACAAGGAGTCTGCTTGGTTCGGGCCATTTTCTTTCACCCAATGCCTAAGTATTACGCCGCTTCTCCGACAGCCGCGCCGCTCCCGCTGCCCAATGAAGAGACGCAGTCGCCGAACTAACGGAAGAAGCTCCTCCAACTAACGAAGAAACCACTCTGGGTTCCAGGCGCCCCCTATACCTCCGTTTTTATACCCACGCTTCACGCTGCGTCTCTGCATCATAGTACCCTAATTTGCATACACCAACGACTTTTTCTTTTCTTTCTTTCTTTCTTTCTTTCTTTCTTTCTTTCTTTCTTTCTTTCTTTATTTTTATTTTTTATTAGTTTCTGCTTTATAACAAAGTGAATCAGTCATACATATACAGCTGTTCCCACATCCCTTCCCTCATGCATCTCCCTCCCTTCCACCCTCCCCATCCCACCCCTCCAGGCGGTCACAAAGCACCGAGCTGATCTCCCTGTGCTCTGCGGCTGCTTCCCACTATCTATCTACCTTACGTTTGGTAGTGTATTACTGTCCATGCCTCTCTTTCGTTTGTCACAGCTTACCCTTCCCCCTCCCCATATCCTCAAGTCCATTCTCAAGTAGGTCTGTGTCTTTATTCCTGTTTTACCCCTAGGTTCTTCATGACATTTTTTTAAAAATTCCATATATATGTGTTAACATACGGTATTTGTCTTTCTCTTTCTGACTTACTTCACTCTGTATGACAGACTCTAGGTCTATCCACCTCATTACAAATAGCTCAGTTTCGTTTCCTTTTATGGCTGAGTAATATTCCATTGTATATATGTGCCACATCTTCCTTATCCATTCATCCAATGATGGACACTTAGGTTGCTTCCAGCTCCGGGCTATTGTGAATAGAGCTGCAATGAACATTTTGGTACATGTCTCTTTTTGAATTATGGTCTTCTCAGGGTATATGCCTAGTAGTGGGATTGCTGGGTCATATGGTAGTTCTATTTTTAGTTTTTTAAAGAACCTCCATACTGTTCTCCATAGTGGCTGTACCAATTCACATTCCCACCAGCAGTGCAAGAGTGTTCCCTTTTTTCCACACCCTCTCCAGCATTTATTGTTTCTAGATTTCTTGATGATGGCCATTCTGACTGGTGTGAGATGATATCTCATTGTAGTTTTGATTTGCATTTCTCTAATGATTAATGATGTTGAGCATTCTTTCATGTGTTTGTTGGCAGTCTGTATATCTTCTTTGGAGAAATGCCTATTTAAGTCTTCTGCCCATTTTTGGTTTGGGTTGTTTGTTTTTTTGCTATTGAGCTGCATGAGCTGTTTATAAATTTTGGAGATTAATCCTTTGTCCGTTGCTTCATTTGCAAATATTTTCTCCCATTCTGAGGGTTGTCTTTTGGTCTTGTTTATGGTTTCCTTTGCTGTGCAAAAGCTTTGAAGTTTCATTAGGTCCCATTTGTTTATCTTTGTTTTTATTTCCATTTCTCTAGGAGGTGGGTCCAAAAGGATCTTGCTGTGATTTATGTCATAGAGTGTTCTACCTATGTTTTCCTCTAAGAGTTTGATAGTGTCTGGCCTTACATTTAGGTCTTTAATCCATTTTGAGCTTATTTTTGTGTATGGTGTTAGGGAATGATCTAATCTCATACTTTTAAATGTCTCTGTCCAGTTTTCCCAGCACCACTTATTGAAGAGGCTGTCCTTTCTCCACTGTACATTCCTGCCTCCTTTATCAAAGATAAGGTGACCATATGTGCGTGGGTTTATCTCTGGGCTATCTATCCTGTTCCATTGATCTATCTTTCTGTTTTTGTGCCAGTACCACACTGTCTTGATTACTGTAGCTTTGTAGTATAGTCTGAAGTCAGGGAGCCTGATTCCTCCAGCTCCGTTTTTCGTTCTCAAGATTGCATGGGCTATTCGGGGTCTTTTGTTCTTCCAAACAAATTTTGAAATTTTTTGTCCTAGTTCTGTGAAAAATGCCAGTGGTAGTTTGATAGGGATTACATTGAATCTGTAGATTGCTTTGGGTACTAGAGTCATTTTCACAATATTGATTCTTCCAATCCAGGAGCATGGTATATCTCTCCATCTATTTGTAACATCTTTAATTTCTTTCATCAGTGTCTTATAATTTTCTGCATACAGGTCTTTTGTCTCCTTAGATAGGTTTATTCCTAGATATTTTATTCTTTTTGCTGCAATGGTAAATGGGAGTGTTTTCTTGATTTCATTTTCAGATTTTTCATCATTAGTGTACAGGAATGCCAGAGATTTCTGTGCATTAATTTTGTATCCTGCTACTTTACCAAATTCATTGATTAGATCTAGTAGTTTTCTGGTAGCATCTTTAGGATTCTCTATGTATAGTATCATGTCATCTGCAAACAGTTACAGCTTTACTTCTTCTTTTCCAGTTTGGATTCCTTTTATTTCCTTTTCTTCTCTGATTGCTGTGGCTAAAACTTCCAAAACTAGGTTGAATAAGAGTGGTGAGAGTGGGCAGCCTTGTCTTGTTCCTGATCTTAGTGGAAATGCTTTCAGTTTTTCACCATTGAGGACAATGTTGGCTGTGGGTTTGTCATATATGGCCTTTATTATGTTGAGGAAAGTTCCCTCTATGCCTACTTTCTGCAGAGTTTTTATCATAAATGGGTGTTGAATTTTGTCGAAAGCTTTCTCTGCATCTATTGAGATGATCATATGGTTTTTCTTCTTTAATTTGTTAATATGGTGTATCACATTGATTGATTTGCGTATATTGAAGAATCCTTGCATTCCTGGAATAAACCCCACTTGATCATGGTGTATGGTCCTTTTAATGTGCTGTTGGATTCTGTTTGCTAGTATTTTGTTGAGGATTTTTGCATCTATGTTCATCAGTGATATTGGCCTGTAGTTTTCTTTCTTTGTGACATCCTTGTCTGGTTTTGGTATCAAGGTGATGGTGGCCTCATAAAATGAGTTTGGGAGTGTTCCTTCCTCTGAAATTTTTTGGAAGAGTTTGAGAAGGATGGGTGTTAGCTCTTCTCTAAATGTTTGATAGAATTCGCCTGTGAAGCCATCTGGTCCTGGGCTTTTGTTTGTTGGAAGATTTTTAATCACAGTTTCAATTTCAGTGCTTGTGATTGGTTTATTCATATTTTCTATTTCTTCCTGATTCAGTCTTGGCAGGTTGTGCATTTCTAAGAATTTGTCCATTTCTTCCAGGTTGTCCATTTTATTGGCATAGAGTTGCCTGTAGTAATCTCTCATGATCTTTGTATTTCTGCAGTGTCAGTTGTTACTTCTCCTTTTTCATTTCTAATTCTATTGATTTGAGTCTTCTCCCTTTTTTTCTTGATGAGTCTGGATAATGGTTTATCAATTTTGTTTATCTTCTCAAAGAACCAGCTTTTAGTTTTATTGATCTTTGCTATCATTTCCTTCATTTCTTTTTCATTTATTTCTGATCTGATTTTTATGATTTCTTTCCTTCTGCTAGCTTTGGGGTTTTTTTGTTCTTCTTTCTCTAATTGCTTTAGGGGCAGGGTCAGGTTGTTTGCTCGAGATGTTTCCTGTTTCTTAAGGTGGGATTGTATTGCTATAAACTTCCCCTTAGAACTGCTTTTGCTGCGTCCCATAGGTTTTGGGTCGTCGTATCTCCATTGTCATTTGTTTCTAGGTATTTTTTAATTTCCTCTTTGATTTCTTCAGTGATCACTTCGTTATTGAGTAGTGCATTGTTTAGCCTCCATGTGTTTGTATTTTTTACAGATCTTTTCCTGTAATTGATGTCTAGTCTCATAGCATTGTGGTTGGAAAAGATACTTGAAACAATTTCAATTTTCTTAAATTTACCAAGGCTTGATTTGTGACCCAAGATATAATCTATCCTGGAGAATGTTTCATGAGCACTTGAGAAAAATGTGTATTCTGTCGTTTTTGGATGGAATGTCCTATAAATATCAATTAAGTCCATCTTGTTTAATGTATCATTTAAAGCTTGTGTTTCCTTATTTATTTTCATTTTGGATGATCTGTCCATTGGTGAAAGTGGGGTGTTAAATTCCCCTACTATGAGTGTGTTACTGTCGATTTCCCCTTTTATGGCTGTTAGTATTTGCCTTATGTATTGAGGTGCTCCTATGTTGGGTGCATAAATATTTACAATTGTTATATCTTCTTCTTGGATTGATCTCTTTATCATTATGTAGTGTCCTTCTTTGTCTCTTCTAATAGTCTTTATTTTAAAGTCTATTTTGTGTGATATAAGAATTGCTACTCCAGCTTTCTTTTGATTTCCATTTGCATGGAATATCTTTTTCCATCCCCTTACTTTCAATCTGTATGTGTTTCTAGGTCTGAAGTGCGTCTCTTGTAGACAGCATATATATGGGTCTTGCTTTTGTATCCATTCAGCCAATCTGTGTCTTTTGGAGGGAGCATTTAGTCCATTTACATTTAAGATAATTATTGATATGTATGTTCCTATTTCCATTTCCTTAATTGCTTTGGGTTCGTTATTGTAGGTATATTCCTTCTGTTGTGTTTCTGGCCTAGAGAAGTTCCTTTAGCATTTGTTGTAAAGCTGGTTTGTTGGTGCTGAACTCTCTCAGCTTTTGCTTGTCTGTAAACGTTTTAATTTCTCCATCAAATCTGAATGAGATCCTTGCTTGGTAGAGTAATCTTGGTTGCATGTTTCTCTCCTTCATCACTTTAACTATGTCCTGCCACTCCCTTCTGGCTTGTAGAGTTTCTGCTGAGAGATCAGCTGTTAACCTGATGGGGATTCCCTTGTGTGTTATTTGTTGTTTTTCCCTTGCTGCTTTTAATATGATTTCTTTGTGTTTAATTTTTGACAGTTTGATTAATATGTGTCTTGGCGTATTTCTCCTTGGATTTATTCTGTATGGGACTCTCTGTGCCTCCTGGACTTGATTAACTATTTCCCTTCCCATACTAGGGAAGTTTTCAACTATAATCTCTTCAAATATTTTCTCAGTACCTTTCTTTTTCTCTTCTTCTTCTGGAACCCCTATAATTCGAATGTTGGTGCGTTTAATGTTGTCCCAGAGGTCTCTGAGACTGTCCTCTGTTCTTTTCATTCTTTTTTCTTTATTTTGCTCTGCAGCAGTTATTTCCACTATTTTATCTTCCAACTCACTTATCCGTTCTGCCTCAGTTATTCTGCTATTGATCCCATCTAGAGTATTTTTCATTTCATTTATTGTGTTTTTAATCGATGCTTGATTCATCTTTAGTTCTTCTAGGTCCTTGTTAACTGTTTCTCGCATTTTGTCTATTCTATTTCCAAGATTTTGGATCTGGGAAATAGAATCTTGGATCATCTTTTCTATCATTATTCTGAATTCTTTTTCAGGTAGACTGCCTACTACCTCTTCATTTGTTAGGTCTGGAAGGTTTTTATCTTGCTCCTTCACCTGCTATGTGTTTTTCTGTCTTCTCATTTTGCTTATGTTACTGTGTTTGGGGTCTCCTTTTTGCAGGCTGCAGATTCGTAGTTCCTGTTGTTTTTGGTGTCTGTCCCCAGTGGCTAAGGTTGTTTCAGTAGGTTGTGTAGACTTCCTGGTGGGGGGGACTAGTTCCTGTGTTCTGGTGGTTGAGGCTCGATCTTGTCTTTCTGGTGGACAGGTCCACGTCTGGTGGTGTGTTTTGGGGTGCCTTTGGCCTTATTATGTTTTAAGGCAGCCTCTCTGTTAATGGGTGGGGTTGTGTTCCTGCCTTGCTAGTTGCTTGGCATAGGGTGACCAGCACTGTAGTTTGCTGGTCGTTGACTGAAGCTGGGTGCTGGTGTTGAGATGGAGATCTCTGGGAGATTTTCGCTGCTTGGTATTATGTGGAGCTGGGAGGTCTCCTGTGGACCCGTGTCCTGAAGTTGGCTCTCCCACTTCAGAGGCACAGCACTGACTCCTGGCTGCAACACCAGGAGCCTTTCATCTACCCGGCTCAGAATAAAAGGGAGAAAAAGTAGAAAGAAAGAATAGTAGAAGAAAGAAAGAGAGAGAGAAAGAAAGGAAGAAAGAAAGGAAGGAAGGAAGAGAGAAAGGAGGGAGGGAGGGAGGAAGGATGGAAAGAAAGAAAGAAAGAAAGGAGGGAGGGAGGGAGGAATGAAAGAAAAAGAAGAGTGAATGGAAGAAGGGAGGGAGGGAGGAAGGAAAGAAAGAAAGAAAGAAAGACAGGAGGGAGGAAGGAAAGAAAAAGAAAGTGAAAGGAAGAGGGGTGGGAGGGAGGGCGGAAGGAAAGAAAGACAGGAGGGAGGGAGGGAGGGAGGGAGGAAGGAAAGAAAGAGAGAAAGAAGGAAAGGAGGGGTGGAGGGAGGGAGGGAGGAAGGGAACGTAGAAAAAAAGAAAGAGCAGGTAAAGTAAAATAGAATAAAGTATGAAATATAGTAACGTTATTAACATTAAAAAGTAATTATTGAAAAAAAAAAACGGACAGATAGAACCCTGGGACATATGGTGGAAGCAAAGCTATACAGAGAGAATCTTACACAGAAGAATACACATACACATTCACAAAAAGAGAGCAGGGGGAAAAATCAAAAATCTTGCTCTCCAAGTCCACCTCCTCAATTTGGGATACTTCGTTGTAAAAAGAGGAAAAGGGCGAGAAGTCTGAAATCTTGCTCTCTAAGTCCACCTCCTTAATTTGGGATAATTCGTTGTAAAAAGAGGAAAAGGGGGGAAAGTCTTAAATCTTGTCCTCAAAGTCCACTTCCTCAATTTGGGATGATTCGCTGTCCATTCATGCACTCCACAGACGCAGGGCACATCAAGTGGACCGTGGAGCTTTAATCCACTGCCTCCGAGGCTGCACAGAGAGATTTCCCTGTCTCTGCTCTCACAGCTCCCGGGTCTCAGCCTTGGACCTGGCCCCGCCTCTGCGCGTAGGTTGCCGGAGGGCGTCCGTTCTTCGCTCAGACAGGACAGGTTTAAAGGAGCCGCTGATTCGGGAGCTCTGGCTCACTCAGGCAGAGGGGAGGGAGGGGCGCACAGTGTGGGGCGGGCCTGCGGCGGCAGAGGCCAGTGTGACATTGCACCAGACCGAGGCGCTCCGTGCGCTTTCCCGGGAAAGCCGTCCCCGGGTCCCGGGACCCCGGCAGTGGCGGGGTGCACAGGCCCCCCGGAAGGCGGGGCGGACAGTGACCCGCGCTCGCAACACAGGCCCCGCGGCGGCGGCAGCAGCAGCAGCCCCAGCGTCCCACGCCCGTCTCCGGGGTCCGCGCCTTTAGCTGTGGCTCGCGCCCGTCTCCGGCGCTTCCCAAAGCAGCCCTCTTAATGCCCTCTCCTTGCGCACCAGGAAACAAAAGGGAAGAAAAAGCCTCTTGCCTCTTCGGCAGCTCCAGACCCTTTCCCCGGACTCCCTCCGGGCTAGCCGTGGTGCACTAACCCCTTCAGGCTCTCTTCCTGCCGCCAGCCCCAGTCCTCTCCCTGCGCTTCGACTGAAAGCCGATACCCGAGCCTCAGCTCCCAGCCCGGCCCGCCCCGGCGGTCGAGCAGACAAGCCTCTCGGGCTGGTGTGTGCCTGAGGGCACCGATCCTCTGTGCCGGAATCTCTCCGCTTTGCCCTCCACACCCGTTGCTGTGCTCTCCTCCGCTACTCCGAAGCTTTCCCCCTCCGCCACCTGCAGTCTCTGCCCGCGAAGGGGCTTGTAGTGTGTAGAAACCTTCCCTCCTTCACGGCTCCCTCCCACTGGTGCAGGTCCCGTCCCTATCCTATTGTCTCTGTTTATTCTTTTTTTCTTTTGCCCTACCCAGGTATGTGGGGAGTTTCTTGCCTTTTGGGGGGTCTGAGGTCTTCTGTCAGCGTTCAGTAGGTGTTCTGTAGGAGTTGTTCCACGTGTAGATGAATTTCTGATGTATCTGTGGGGAGGAAGGTGATCTCCGCGTCTTACTCTTCCGCCATCTTCCCAGGGTCCCCTTATTGATTTATTGATGTCGACAAATAAATGGGTCATTCTAGTCAGGCAAATTATATGTCAGCTATTAGCATTGTGTTCCAGAATTCCAAGATCTAAGGGACCCTTTTGGCCCATGAGCTAATTTGAGGATGAAAGGTTAGAGAGCAGTGCCATGATAACAAAATTTCTGTGGATAAGTAGTGCCATTTTCTCGTTGTCACTCTTCTATTAAACAAAGTAGGTAATTTAATTTGTATAAATATACTTTCTTTCCAGAGGGCTTAAATATATTTTAAGTTTCCATTTTTAAAGTGGCTTATAAATATTTAATATGTCCTAAATTGGTCTGTGTGCCAAAATGTCACTCACCTCTGGTGAATCTGTGCTGGACACAGACACTGGGGTTAATGAAACACAACTATTGAGTGTTTCCTACATTTCAAGGCACAGTAAAAAGTTCTGCACATCTATCATCTCACTTAACCCTCATATCAACCCTATAACGTAGCTACTACTAATATTCCTATTTTACGTATAAGGAAAATGAGACTTAGAGACGTTAAGAAACTTGAATACAGTCATTTGGCCAGTAAGTGCTGGAATCAAGATTTGAACTCATGTTCATCAGACTCCAGACTGTGTGTCTCAACAACTAAAGGTACATGCAGGTCTGTCTGGTTCTCCTAAATGGACTAAGAATGGACAACTAGTCATATTTTATTGTATGGGTAAGTCTAAACTAAGGAGCAAGAAAGGTGCTGCTCCCTTTCTAGACTAGGAGAGAGTATTAAAGAGCAGTTTTCTTCTATCTTGTTTTAATATGTGATAGTGACGATGCTTGGCAGGCAGCGGGTCAGAGGAGCTCTCAAAGTCTAGCCTTCAACACAAATACTACCCACTGAGAGCCTTTCCAGAGAGCATCACGTGCATGCCTAATGGAAAAGCTTTTACCTCAGTAAAGGGGCTCCTTGTTTAATGTTTAATATATTGCTCTAACTAGTTTTCTGTAATAACTATCACAGCATCTGGGAATAAGATGGAATTTATAGGTTGAGAAGAGGTAGACTTTTGGAAATTCTCAAAGGCAAGCATTGCGAAGCCTATAACTAAGCTCTCAGGCAAACCGACGTCATCTCCTGGGAAAGCCAGTAATTTTAGAGTGAAATCATAGAGGAGGATGGCCAGTTATAAATACAGAATGCTAACTGGAAGTTACTTCTCTTGTAACGCCAGCTACCAGAACATAGCCAGAAATTAGACAACAAAGAGAAAAGACTTCTGAAAAGGTAAAAGAGAGATCAAAGCCTGCGTGGTTTCCTCATACAAAAACTCAGCTCTTGCTGAGCTCTTACTAACTCCTATTTAATAAACAATGTTAGCAGAATTGGTAATCAGCCATGAGTGGAACAGATAATACTACTGGTAAGCACATGAACTGTTCCAATCACTGCTGATAACCTGACAGAGGAAATTATTTTTTAATCTTTTATTAAACATAAAAAATTTGAAAGTTACCACAGGGTAAGGATAAAAGAGGGTAAGTGTTCAAAGCCCTGTATAACTTGTGATATCATAAGGACATCACTACCCACAGCCCGTTAGTGCCCACTGTATAATTAATAGATATATGATTCATGAGTCTATAAGAGAATTGTTCAGTAATATTCTGCTTACTGTTTTAAAGGCAGGGAAGGATATTTGAGGAAGAGGCAAGAGTAGAAGCTTTTTCGTTTCACCTTTTAATCTTTGAACCATATTGTATTAGTCTGTTTGGGCTGCCATACATAATACTACAGACCAGGTGGATTAAACAACAGAAATTTATTTTCTCAGAGCTCTGGAGGCTAGAAGTCCAAGTGAAGGTGCTGGCAGGATTGGTTTCTGATGAGACCTCTCTTCCTAGCTTGCAGACAGCTGCCTTCTAGCTGTGTCTTCACATGGCCTTTCCCCAGTGTGAGTACAGTCCTCTACCTCCTCCTCTTCTTATAAAGACATCAGTCCTATTGGATTAGGGCCCCACCTTTATAACCTTAATTATCTCCTTAAAGGCCCTATCCATAGTCACACGGGGGGTAAGGTCTTCAACATATGAATTTGGGGCAGGGGGTGGTGGTGATACAATTCAGTCCGTAACATATGTGAATGAAATATTTATTCAAAAAATAGAATAAACTAAATTTTAAAATAAAAAAGCAAATATTTACCTGCCATTCCCTCCCCTTCCACAATTAATTGAGCAGCTACTATGTGCTAGGTGTGTGATAATACTCTGGAAGAAGATGAATCACAATAGAGGGAACTTACAGGGGAGTAGAAAAAGAACAACCAAATGTTTTGATATTTAATTTAACTTCCTGGAAAAGAAATAGCTATTTTCTAATGATGTTTCCAAGATGTTGCTGTACACAATACATCAAATACTCTCTTCTCTTTCCATCCTCCTTCTCTCTTTCTCCTCTTTTTTCCCCCTCTCAATTCTTCCTCTCCTCTTATTTCTTGTTTATATTTTCAGTTACTTTGTTGTGAAGTCATTCATTTGATTGCTCCTGATAAAAGTCTCTCCTTCAAGAAGTAGCCTAGACAACCTAAATGCCCATCAACAGATGAATGGATATAGAAGATGGGGTACATACACAAAATGGACTATTACTCAGCCATAAAAAGAATGAAATCATGCCATTTGCAGCAACATGGATGGACCTAGAGATTATCATATTAAGTGAAGTAAGTCAGACAGAGAAAGACAAATATCATATTATATCACTTATTTGTGGAATCTTAAGAAAAATGACACAAATGAACTTATTTACAAAACATAAATAGACCCACAGATATAGAAAACAAACTTATGGTTGCCAAAGGGGATAGTGGGGGCAGAGGGGGGAAGATAAATTAGGATTAACATGTACACACTACTATATATAAAATAAATAAACAACAAGGACCTACTGTATAGCACAGGGAACTGTACTCAGTATCTTATAATAATCTTTAATGGAAAAGAATCTGAAAAGGAATATATATATGTATAATTGAATCACTTTGTTGTACACTTGAACCTAACACAACATTGTAAATTAACTATACTTCAATTTAAAAAACAAAATAAGGGCTTCCCTCGTGGTGCAGTGGTTGAGAGTCCACCTGTCGATGCAGGGGACATGGGTTCATGCCCCGGTCCGGGAAGATCCCATATGCCGTGGAGCAGCTGGGCCCATGAGCCATGGCTACTGAGCCTGCATGTCCGGAGCCTGTGCTCCGCAACGGGAGAGGCCACAACAGTGAGAGGCCCGCGTACCACAAAAAAAATAATAAAATAAATAAATAAATAAAAAACAAAATAAAATAAATTTAAAAAATTTAAAAAGTAGCCTAGAGACTATTAAAAGTTTCAATTCAGTCTTGCTCATTTAGAAGAATTTGGGGTTTAGTAAAAATTTTGCATTTACCTCGTTTTCTTGCTTAGTGTGGAGGGTAGCAGGGATTCTGGTTTCTACTTGGGGCTTGTTTTCACTCCTTTTCCCTTTCTTCTTCTTCTTCTCATTATTTTGAATTAGCTGGCTAAATCTTTAGCTCTCTGTCTTACGTATCAGGTGTGATTTTGTATACACATTATTTTAGAACAAGACTGAGAAATGCTGTTCTGGTTTGACTCTTTGTCGTAAAGACAAGAGCCAGAAACCGAGGCAAGCGGTGATGACTCTGAAGCCTGCAGCTGCAAGGTGCAGGTTCCTGACTGCCAGATGTATCACTTGCCATCCTAATGCAATTCTGCTTCAATGGCAGTTGAGGGCAGTTTGTTGAACAGGCCTAGTCATTTCAAAGAAATGTTTAAAAGGAATTTTTTTCCATCTTTGATTTGTGAGTTAAGGTTCCTGCTTTAAATCTGTTTTGCCCAACATCTGAAATACGCAAGGGAGGGCACCTTCTCTGTTCTGCTACAATACGCTTGCCTGCACTTGAGACAACTCGGATGGGTTATAAATATCCTTTAATTTGCTAGAGTACTGAAGCACAGCTTTGTATCAGGTTTTTCTTATTCTTCTTCTTCAAACCTCCTGGCATTTCTTTTATCAAGATTCAACAGCAGTGGGCCTGTAGCTTAGCTGCCTATTTATGCTTAATACAAGACTGAGAAAACATTTCACTGCTATAGATAACTTTCTAGAAAGTTAGATCCCTATTTCATGTGGAAAGTTCAAGATGTGCCTGCTTAAAACTGTCTGTTAAGCAGTCACTGTGGAATTACATTTACTGAGGGGGAAAGACAAGCTTGAAACGGGGAGCAGATGCCATCCAAATGGCCTTTGAAGTAAATTTTATAATTGGGACATTGAGATTAATAGCCATAAAATTGACTTGATCAACTCCCAAGCGAATGACCAGCTGCAGGGCTAACATACCTCCGTGCTGACCTGCTCCACCCTTCCTATTCTAATAACAGCTCTCCCAAGTGAAAATTTTCAATTATGTCAAAATGTCCTGCGCCAATGGGGAGTTCACTGGGATGACACGTCCTATTCCCAATTTGCATTCTGGCCTTATAATGATCCTAATCTGTTCAAATTTCTGACTGCCTGGCTGAAAGATAAGCTCACCTTCAAAATAACTTAATAAACACAATCTTCCCGAGAGCTTAACTTTAGCAGTATGAAAAATGTTGTGATTTGAAGGCCATTTCAACCAGAGGTGCTTATCTTGCAAAATTCCCATGGTTCTAACATACACACTGTGCAGGATACCTAAAGTTCACCTTTGTGGGGACAGATGTCCATGTCCACACTGAAATGCTTATTTTGCTACTTCACTATTTCAAGGATAGCATTTGTCTCATCTTAATAGATGGCAGGGGGAGGCGGGTGGCAGAATTACAGAGCTAAGAGGTCATCTGTCTAGTGATTTCAAATCACAGCTTCTTAGCTGGTTCCAGGCTGACTGCAAAGAACTTGTTAAAAACACAATGTCGGGCTTCCCTGGTGGTGCAGTGGTTGAGGGTCTGCCTGCCGATGCAGGGGACGCGGGTTCGTGCCCCGGTCCAGGAGGATCCCACATGCCGTGGAGCGGCGGGGCCTGTGGGCCATGGCCGCTGGGCCTGTGCGTCCAGAGCCTGTGCTCCGCGACGGGAAAGGCCGCAGCAGTGAGAGGCCCGTGTACCGCAAAAAAATAAAAATAAAAATAATAATAATTTTTAAAAAACACAATGTCATAGGTCCTGCCCCGGAAGACCCTGAGGTGGACCCTGGGAATTTGGAGTATTTAAGGCTCCCTAGGTGATTAGGATGTGCAGTTAAGATTGGGAACCATCGCTACAAGTCCAAACCCCCAGTAGAAACAACTCTGTTCTATCACCATTTATTCTTCCACGTTATACCCTGAAAATTCTTGAGCTTATGAACAGAATAGATACAGAAGCAGATCATGGAAAACACATGCAACTTGATAACCAGGGCATTAACAACAACAACAAAAAGTAGTAACAATAGAAAAACACTAGCATGGTTTTTTAAATGTTACATCCTCAAAAAAATAGGTATAGTAAATATAGGACTTAACCTTAAAAAAAAAAAGTTGAAGTTAGTTTGATGGAGAAAATTACAAAGATTGGGGAGAGCTACACAAGAAATACTTCTACACTGGATATACAGAGTGTGGAATGTGGTCACATTGGATACTGCACTGCACCCATCCATGGCTGAACTTGCCATGTTCAGCAGTGTGAGGACACTTTGCCACCACTGCATCATGGTGCAAAACATCAAAGGGCCGATGTGACCCATAAATGATCCAACACAACATCCCACGTCATACTGATAGCATTATGCTAGTGGCCAGTGGAATATGAGCTAAGTCACACTTAGAAACACATGATTGTCATAACAGAACAATCTTCTAGACAACATTTCTACCAAGTGTTTATTTTGCTTCTACTTGAATGCTTCTGCCTGAGGTAGCTTACTCCATTTTTGGAGAGCTCTAATAATTAAAAGCTCTCCGTTGAGCTAAAATTTGTCTTTCTGTAGTGTCCAGCCATTTATCCAAGTCTAACTGTGCTTCTGCATGAGAGAGCTTTTCAGGTATTTGGAAACAGTAATCTTCATTCTCCTACATCTTCTCTTTACCAGGCTAAGCATCCCCAAGTTTCTCACATGCTCCTTATATGGCATTGCTTAGAGTTCTCTGACCACTCAGCCTACCTCTCTTCAAAATGCTCCGGGTTTTGATGTCCAGAAATGACCATAATACTCCAGATTTGGCTGAACAACATAGACATGAGTGAGACTATTAGCTCATTTGTTCTAGGCACTGTATTTCTATGGATGCAGAGCAAGAGAATAAGCTCTGGCAGTCAAATCACATCAATGGCTCATCACTTGCAGTCACCCATACCCTTACAGAGAGAGTCCATTTTATCCCTGAGGGCACACACTTGCTCTTGGCCACAGGAACCTCACACAAGGCCTCTGTGGCTACATAAACATGAGCTGAGGTAGTTTTGCCTGACCTCACCTTTCCATGTCCCTTTTTTTTTTTTTTTTACGGTATGTGGGCCTCTCACTGTTGTGGCCTCTCCCATTGTGGAGCACAGGCTCCGGACGCGCAGGCTCAGCGGCCATGGCCCACGGGCCCAGCCGCTCCGTGGCATGTGGGATCCTCCCGGACTGGGGCACGAACCCATGTCCCCTGCATCAGCAGGCGGACTCTCAAACACTGTGCCACCAGGGAAGCCCCTCCATGTCCCTTTTCACAACTTCCTCCCTAGGCAGCGGCTATTTGTGATTCTGGACACTCTCCCTTGAAAATTATATCACGCTTACCACATCCCATTTTATACAAGTTATGCGATTGTGGATGGACATGTCCCTGGAAATATCCACATCTTCACATTCAGGAGTGCTCATGCCCCTGAACTGAACCCAGGCCTCCAAGTCACTTCCTGCTAGGGCTTAGGGGTCCCATTCTGTCCACAAAGGAACATGGATAACCCCAAAGCCCTAAGCATGTGTTATCATGTCTCCCTAGGCACATTATGGGTTTTGGTACATAAATGTTGGTTAATACATTTATCTCTGTAAAATTTTATGCTGTTAGATTTGTCTATTATGTTATGGTCTCTGTGGTTCTAGACTATAATCCAACATCTTTGTTACATTCCCAGATCTATATCACATGCCAATATGATTTGCATGGCAGCAACAGTCTTATCCAAGGCATTATTAAGACTGTTGAAGAGCAAAGACAAATGCCAACTCCTTGTGGCTATGTCCCTAGAAACCTCTATCCGCATGACATTGATCCATTAAACTACACTCTTTGGTTATTGTGCTTCAATAATTATGAACCTATGACTAGATGACTCAAAAATAAACTTACAATTAAATAAATTATATCAAAAACAAAGGTCATAGAAAAACAAGGAAAGCCTGAGAAACTGTGACAGACCAGAGGAGACTAAGGAAACATTTCAACTGAATGTAACACAGTATCCTGGATGGGATCCTGGACAGAAAAAACATTAGTGGAAAAACTGGTGAAAACCAAATAAAGCCTGCATGTTACCTAATAGCATTATACCAACATTCATTTCTTAGTTTTGATAAATGTACCATGATTCTAAAACATGTTAATATTAGGGGAAGCTGGGTGAAGGGTATGTGGGAACTTTCTATCCTATTTTGTCACTCTTTTATAAATCTAAAATAATTTCAAAATAAAAAGTTTTAAAAGCTTTTAAAAGAAGTTTTTGAAAAAGACAATAAATGCTCAAAACATCACTTCCCAATTTTACTACATTTTACTATTATCTATGGTCTTGTGGTTATTTATTTCTATGGTATCTATATGCGTACATTGTTAAACACTCCCCAGCACACCACTCTTCAAGACCTTCCTACTAATCAGAAAAATGATAATAGTCTGCTCATGCCCTTGACCATGGCAACCATTTTTTTACCAATTGATTACTACAGGAGAATCTGATCCTCTGCTTTCCTTGGAAACAAAATGATGATACAGTTTTGGATCTCTTTTTGTCTACCTTGTCTGTATGTTGCATTGTTTCTGAAGCAATCAGGGTTTTCTGAAACCTGTAGTAATTTGAGGAGCATTTTAAATATTAAAATCAGAAGAATCACTTTCTTCTTAGGTTCCAAACTAAAAATGAATTCCCCTATTGTGCAAAACTGTTACACCATTAACCATCTCCCTCAAAACACTCAAGGCTTACTACCTAATCACTCCCTGTCCTGTATATACTGGGTTACAATCTTACCTACCTAACCATCATGTGGTCAAGACCACATATCCCATGTTGACTACAGAGTTGCCAGGATATACCCTGCAAATGCTTTTCCAAAATCAGATACATTATGTCTAAAGCAGTCCCTTGACTAACTGGCCTAGTTACTCCTTTAAAAGAGTTAGGCTGATCTGATGGAAATTTTTTCCTGGTAAACTCCATGCTTATACATCATCCTCTTCTAAAAAGTATGTGAGGTGACTCTCCTGTTTATTAGTTTCAATGCAAACTGTCTGAGACACAGACAAATGTAAGAGAACTGCAGGAAATTGCTTCCTAATTGTCAGACTCCCACACTATGTTCAGGAAAACACAGTCACGAGGCTTGCTTCAGAATTGCTTCTATTTACCTTCATTTTAATCGAAAGCAAGTAATTAAGAAATTTTCTCTCCGGAAGACTTCTAATAAGCAAATTTCCATTATCCTTAATCACATAGTGTGAGCTGACTCTATTTTTCTTAATGAATCTTGTAATGTGGACGTGGACATGCATTAATCCAGCCATGGCTGGGCAGAGCTGAGCCCATGAAGACAAGAATCAAAGGGTCTTGCACAAATTAATAAATGCAGGGTGCACACTTTATGGTTTAAGAGTCGAAAGGACAAGAAAATCTGTATCTCTAGCCCAAGGGACTAGACATTATTTATGTTTTTGATGTAACCATGTTCTATTGACACATCTGAAAATGTGACAAATTGGATGACAACTTAGAGGATAGAATAGAAGATTTTAGAAATGATAATAGGTACTATTTATTGTGCCAAACAATCTAGTGTGCACTTTAAACAAATTACCTCATTTAAAATAATGGGGATTATTATCCTTTTTTCATAGATGGGGAAATTGATATTCAGAGATGTAATCTTGTCCTAGATGATCAGGGTGGTAAGTGGTCAGTTGAGATTTGAACCCAGGATCTGTTGGTATCAAAGTCTTTGTTCTGTCACTATGCCTCTCTCTTTGGATCTGTATTCATTTGAACTACTGAACAATAAAATGATGAACTAACTTTTTTGCAGTGAGAGCCATATGAAGTAGTCCTCCCATCCTATTAGTAAAATCTTTCCAGAACACACCTCAATACACAAACATGTATAGATTCATAAATTATGTACTTGTGGTGTCGTAATAGCATAATGTGTACATTATAAAAAATATAAAAGTAGGAAAATTATAAAATGCTATAAAAATTGAAATATGTTCTAATATTTTCTTCTCCCAACTCAATGGGTTATCTTGAAGACCCCTGCAATCTATGCACCATCTCTGACTAAGCCTGCCCTTTGCCAAGTTTAATTAATTATACACTGTCTTGGTAAATTCTTATGAATACTTTGACCTAGTATTTTTACATGTGAGTTTATTATTCCAAATATAATTAACAACAGGCAGCACTGGTGACTTTTCACCTGTAGGTGACATGAAAGGAGCATAACTCTTGGAGAGGATCAAAGGGTAAGAGCCAAGCCTAACTTCAAGCCTATCCCATGCCTGGGACATGACCTGTCCCCTCACAAGAGTCTCCATAGCCACACTGTACCATCTGTGCAGGAGTGCAAGTAGCATCACTAATGAACAGGGGTTCTGAATATTAACAAAAGGTTATAAATCGTACAGTGCCTAGTGATGATCAAAGTGCTATGCTAATATTTCTTAACTCAGATCCACCATCTATTTTGTGGACTGACTGTGAATTTTTACTAAATGACAGAAATGTGGAGAGTTCATGCAAAATCTAAAGAATTTTGCAAGTAAAAATTTCTTTTTTCACAATAATCAGTTATATTGTTGCTATGATGCTCTGTATTTAGTTAGAAGATAATGCAGACTACACTTTATCAGTTAAATTCCCAGCACATGGAGGAAGAGGTTTCCAGAAAAATAAGAACACTATTGGTGGCATAATTCACCAGGTAATAAGGGTAGATCTGGGCAACTGTACTACAGAGTGAGCTCTTGATTAATGGCTGTCCTTATGGTGGTCCAGCTAAATATTCTTATATATCACTTTGATTCATTAGTTATCAAATTGTGTTCAGTGAAGTTCAAGAATGGTGCCTGCCATGCAGGTGAGGGTGGAGAGGAAGAAAAGCAGGAGATCAGCAGGGGGCGCTCTGAGCCCCCTTCTCTAACCAGAGCAATCCTCTCTTCTGATCTGTTTTATATATTAGAGATGCTAAGAGGATTTAACAAAAGTGTCTGTTAAAAAAAAATTAATCAAAGTACTAATGTTGGAAAGTTAAATTTTTATCTCTGTAAGTAAAATATAGAAGTTTCCTGCTGTTCATTTTTAAAAGCTGGGGAAGAACGTGAGGCAAAAATCAGATTTGATGAACCTCCAAGGGCAAAAAATAATGTAAAAAACTCAGCAAATTAATAAATTTTAGTTTCTGCATAACGCTCCACGTTGAGATACATTTTACTCAGATTACCCAAAGTTAGAATTTCCAACTTCATCCCCACTGAGGATGACCTCGATGACGAAGTCACTCAGCTTAGCACACTTCTGAGAGTCTTTATTCAGATGTATCTGGAGGATTGACAAAGGATGTGCTGGGGTTTTGAACTCTGAATGATTATCAACCTTTGTGGGTGCTTAGTGAGCAAAATCAAGATAAATGAATCTTCCAGCATGTGCGAGGGATTGTAAGAATTAAAACACACTGAGAAAACCAGTGTCCTTGCTCTGAAGGATTTTTCTGCAAAACATATTGGTAGAGAACTGTCATTCTCAGTGGAGTGTAACATTTCAGCCTGTCAGTGCTGACAGCCGGCTCAAAGCGGGCCTCATTAGCGTTTGCTACAGGCAAGACAATGCACATGCGGTCTCTGGTAGTTGAGGCGAACCCGTGATCACAAGCACAGACAGACAGCCACAAACTTGGGAAAACATAATTGCTTTGACATGAGTGACTCAGTGTCTCAAATAGCTCTAGTGCCTATGCTCCAAAGGAAACTCCTTACTTACTTGGTCAATGCGACCCCAATCCGTTTTAGGGCAGAATAATCCGCGATAGGAAACATACCCTCCAGCCAGGCAAATCTACTGCAAGTTTATTATCACTCCCAAACCTTTGCCCTCCTTAAATATCTCGCTCCTGAAATTTCTCTCTGCTTCTATGCAAATCATCTTCAATCTTCAAGAACTAAATCGCTCCCTGCTCTTCAATCAGCTCTCCTTATAGCAATTTCTCTATACTCCAAATTAATTAATTCATTCACCAAGTACTTATTGAGCATTTACTATAGGTCAGGCGCTGTTATAGGTGCCGTGGATACAATGGTGAGGGAGACACACAAGTTCCCACTCTTACTGAGCTTAAAATCCTAGTGGAGAAGACCAGAGTTAACAACAACAACAAAATTATATATGTAATTTCTCTCTCTCTCTCTCTCTCTCTCTCTGTGTATATATATATATATACACACACATATTTATATTTACATTTATACATTATAACTCCAGGAAACAGTGCTATGAGGAAATATCAAGCAGGATAAGGGAGTCTCTAATATCCACTGTCTGTGACACTCATTTTTAATACAATACCTTGTATTCTGATTTAACTTTTAATCTGAAACGATTTTGTAAGAGTCTTAAGGGAGAGATGTACCACCTTTATATCCTACACAATGTCTAGCTCAGATCATGCAACAGATGTTCAATAGATATTTGTTGAACTTTCTCAATTAATTGAAATCCATTTGCTGACGTCATGGAGAGAGATTTTGACTTGATGCTGACTAATGGGCTGGCTTAGTCCCCACATAAGGATGAGAAGCTTCGGGAATGGTTTGCAGCTGTCACAATGACAGATGCTAATCTAAGTCACAGATATTTTGTTTTGAAATATGCATAGATGCCATCTATGTAATACTTACTGTAACTATACTATGATGGTTCTTAAGATATAATGCTCGGGCTTCCCTGGTGGCGCAGTGGTTGAGAGTCCACCTGCCAATGCAGGGGATGCAGGTTCGTGCCCCGGTCCGGGAAGATCCCACATGCCATGGAGCGGCTGGGCCCACGAGCCATGGCCCCTGAGCCTGCACTTCTGGAGCCTGTGCTCCACAGCAGGAGAGGCCACAACAGTGAGAGGCCCACGTACTGCAAAAAAAAAAAAAAAGATATAATGCTCATATTTTCTCCATTTTCTGGTACAGTCTTCAATCCATATATTTTTATTCTTTTCAAAATGAAGTTTGTAACTATTTAATTACATTAATGACTTCATTTATATATATTTAAGAATTTTTCATACAAATCATGGAAAAAAATAACACTGAGTGAAACAGCATCTGTGGGTGCTCTTTTTCTGTAAAGCCCTTAGTTTCCTTATATAACCAAAATCTGAAAGGCATGTTCTTTATGCCATTCTTTGCTCTATGAATAAGTTATGTTTTATAGCAAGTCACTCTGTTAACTATTTTTGAGCATCCACAGCCACAAGACGGACCTGGGTGAAGAAAGTGGAAATGCAGGCAATGATGAAATTCTGCATTTGCCCTGGGGTGAGGGGCCCAGGCATATATTTAACGTACTAACTTTATCAGTGGCTTTCATTCTTTTTCATCTCATTATGATTCAGAAAGAAGAGCACCCCTCCAGGATGACCTTCATCTTGTGGTTGCTTAAACAGAATGTATATTCTGGAGTCAGATGAACATGGCTTCAAATCATGTCTGCCACTCACTTGTCAGGTGACCATCTTTCTGAATCTCAGTTTCCTAGCTGTAAAATGGACATCAAGAGCTGTGGTGAGAGTCTGGCACCCATGAGGTGAGACAAGCACCATCCTTAAACCCAGAGTGGGAGGCAGGGGGGCTCAGGCTTGGGAGGAACCTATCTGTGTGCACGGAGTGAGGCGTGTGTGTTTTTGCCATAGGGACAGTTGAATTTGGGGCATTCTTCTCCAAGAAACAGCCTTCTCTTCCCCCAGCAAGGATTGGCTGTTACCTAAAGTCCATCAAAGGCACTTCCAACCAGGAGAGAACCTCACCAAGACAGCTGATGTGGCCCAAGGGTGGCCAAGGTGGGAAGTGGGCATAAGAATAAACACCCCTCCAAATTCAATGTGAGCCCCAGCGAGAGAGGGTGGTGGGGTTGCCAGGGCTCAGAAATGCAAGCTGATTCCCCACCCTACCCTGCCTCGCCTTTTCTTTGTTTCCTCCTGTGAATGCCCTAGCAGCAGTAGCTGTCTCCTCCACCGGGACAGTGGTGTGCAGCAAGCAAGCTGGGTGGGTGTTTGTAGTGGGGCTTTATGGTGCCTGGGAGGAGATGAAGATGAGGAGGTTTTTCCTTACTGTATAAAAGAATATTTGTATGATTAAAGTAACACACACCAAAAAAAAAATGAGTTGTGGTGAGAAGTAAATGAGATAGGATGTATATTAAACACCTTCTGCATAAGAGACTGTCAATGTATTGCTACAATTTTCATCGTTATTTCTCACCTGCAATCACTTTGTGCTAAGTATTGACATAGAAATATGAATAGGACAGCTTCTAAGACTTCAAGAAATGCATAGTCTAGATCGGGAGAGAGATACGTAAGCAGAAATTTCCAACTAGTGAATGAACAAAGAGTAATGAGTGCAATGATAGAGAAATGCCCAAGGTAGTGTGGGAGCATGGAGGAAGAGTATCTGAGTCATAAAGTGAGAGAAGGCTTCCTACTGAGTATCACATAGGAGGTCTTACCAGATAAAAGGAAGTTTAGCAAGAGGGAGAATGGAAGAGTAGTCCAGGTACAGGGAACAGCACCTGTAAAAGCATGGAAGCAAGTGTGTGCAGGGAGCTACAAGCCATTCCGTATTGCTGCCCACAAGGTCTAGGGCAGAGAGTGGTGAACATGAAGAGAGGAGGCTAACGATAAGCAGGAAGCAGCTCACGGAGGTATGTCATGGTAAGGATTTTGAATTTCATCCTGTAGAAAACTGGTAGATAATGCAACCAGAGCATTTAAATAAATAATTGATATAGTTATATTTGAATAAAATATATCACACTGGTAACCTTGTAGAAAAGGTATTGGATAAAGATGTTAGGAAGTGGAGAAGCACGTCAACGAGACCCTAAACTAGGGCATGGTTGTAAGGATGGATTTAAGAATTGAGAGGTAATTAGGCAGGGCTTGATGTAGGGAGGAAGGAGTCAAGGAGAATTCACAGGTTTCTACATAGGTGGCTGAAATGGAACGATTTTAGAACGTTCAGGAAAATTGTGAGGGCCCAATGGGGGTTGATTCATCTATCCTCCAGGACCCTGAAACACCCTACAATTATGGCAGGAGTTGGCATGGAGAGTGATAGCAAAAGCTAGAGACTCCTGTGAATTAGTCAGAATGATATTCTGGCTCCATAAACAGTAGTCGCTTATACACTGGTACAGCTTGGTGGTGTCAACCTCTCCAGTGTATGAGTTTTACACCAGGGAGATGCATGCTTGTGTGAAGCGGCAGTGGGGTGCATGGGGAACACTAATGCACACCCTGACCCTCCACCTGTGGTATGCATACTGAACAGGGCTGGAGGGACAGTCTCATACTGGGGGGAGAACCAGGGTCCAGCCAAGACTAAGGGAACGCAGCATTCTGTGACAAAGGTTTAAAGATTAGGGGGTTTGTTAGTAGTGTCACAAGATTTTCCCTCACCCTTAGACCTATCAATGCACATACCACCTTCAGTGGTGCCAATATTAAGGGCTCTCTAATTTATTAGCCCTTCCCCTCTTAGCAGAGCAGGCTATTAACTATTCTGACCTAACTATTCTGACTATTCTGAACTATTCTGAGAAGTTTCAAGTTCACACACCTCAGAACCCATCACAGTGGATGAGCAGCTTAAACTGCTTGTTCCTAGAGCCTCGATGTGATGAAGACAATGAGTGTCAAGGGCCTGCAGTCCTCATTACTTCTCCTGGCGGCGTCACGTGCAGTGCCGGGACCCTCAGGGATACATCCTACTGCTGTTTAACAGTCGACTGAAGAGGGGGTTACTCAGTGCATCTGACCTCGCCTCACCAAACAAGACCAAACTGGCTGAGTGTTTCTAAGGATTTCCATTACCTTTCAACAGACTCATTAACCGTTCTGAACTTCTGACTTTACAATCCATTACAGGGACTTCCCTGGTGGCGCAGTGGTTAAGAATCCACCTGCCAATGCAGGGGACACAGGTTCTATCCCTGGTCCGGGAAGATCCCAGTGTCATGGAGCAACTAAGCCCGTGCACCACAACTACTGAGCCTGTGCTCTAGAGCCTGCGTGCCACAACTACTGAGCCCGCATGTCACAACTACTGAAGACTGCGTGCCTAGAGCCTGTGCTCTACAACAAGAGAAGCCACCGCAATGAGAAGCCCACACATCGCAACAAAGAGTAGCCCCCACTCACCACAACTAGAGAAAGCACGTGCGCAGCAACGAAAACCAACGCAGCCCCCCCCCCAAAAAAATCCATTTTTGCTGAGCATGTATGTGAATGCTCTAATTTGGCTAATAAAATATTTAGAGGAAGAGATACCTGTATAATGTCATCAAGAGGTTATGTAAATTGAAGAAGGAGTTCTTCTGCCCTTGATTCAAGGCCATTCATATATATCTGTAAAAACACTGAGTTTTCTTTATCCTCTTAGGGCTGAAAATGCTGCCCTTTTTTGGTCTTCTAACAATGCCAGCACTAACAAACATGTCTACTGAAATATGTTATCGAATATAGAGGTTACTGAATGCACCAGTGGTACAGGATTCAGGCTATTTATTAAACCCTACCTTCAACTATACTGAGAAAGCAGATGTTTTCACAAAGATGTTTTTAAGAAAACTCTCTCCAGATAGCACATAAAAAGACAGAGACAAATCCAAAGTTTTGACTGTAGGCTTCTCATTCTCACAAAATAACTCAGCATGGTGTTCACCCCTCCTACTATACTTTCTGACTCTCTTCTTGGCTGTGTTAGTTAAATAAAGAATTAACTGTAGGTACAAAACTAAGAGACACCTTGACACGTACTCGGGCAACTGTGACCTGCCCACCCCCATCCCTCCAGTTGGTGAAATTATTTGGAAAAAGAGTGGCCTCACCAACATTATAAAAGTGTAAATAAAAAGCAAACTAGCATCAACAGCTGACTGTTTATGGTATGGCCACACAAAATTGCAGGAGCAAAGAGATTGCTTGCTTTTTAGGAAGGCTGGATTGGCACAGAATACACTTTCCATGGTTATGTTTTCTGGCTGCTGTTTGGAATCAATTTTAGGGCAAAAGTGTGCGAGGCTGGAGGTAAGAAATGCAGAAAATCTTGTATAACAGTAGTTTCAAGGGCACATCCACTTCTTGATAGAAAATAATAGAGGACACTGACAGCTTATTTAAACAGAATAACTCAAGTTGGGTTCTGTGAACAAGGATTTGATGGCACCTGTGCGAAATACACTGGCAAACAGAGGAAGAAAGAGCTTTCATTTTTGCTTTTGTCTTTTAGAGTTGTGATTTTGCTTTTCAAATGCTCCGGGCACCCCTGACACCTGAACACAACTTTGTGAATGCTCATATCCAATTGAGGATATGTTGACATTTACCTTTCAATGTATTTGCAAGGTTAATTTTGGTTGTTCCACTGCCATGTGCATTGCAAAGAACTTCATATTATCCCAGAATAATCATGGAATTTTCAATCTGTAGTTATGTCTAGAGGTTACAGATTCATCATGAACTTCAGCAACCTACAAACCCTGTAGACTTGAAAAGTCCTATTTAGAACCAAGTGTCCATGACATTTCAATCTGGATGTAGAAAAGTGACAGGTAATCAGTTTTCCCACCGTGGCCAGCCAAACATGGCTGGGTTGGAGATGTTAAGTCAACTGCTGAAACCAAGTCCCCCTAAAACCTGCACACTGAGTTCATGAATAATCTCTCTATCCACAACTTTATTCCCTTTCTCATCCCCTCTTACCTCAATCCCTTTCTTGTCTCCTCTGACCTCAATCCTATGCTAACTGAACACTAATCAATCAGAGTCAAATGACTAAAATTGCTGTTGTAGATAACAGCATTAATGTACTAAAATCACTGCTTTTGATAACATTGTTAATGTACCAAAATTACTGTTATAGGTACCATCATTAATGTAGAAAATTGGGTTGTTTCTACAGGGCAAGATGAGCTAACAGACCCTGGAGTCAAGGACCACCTGGCCAGAGAATTGTAAACCAGAGACATCCTGACTCCCAAAACTAAGATTAAGAAATGTCACTGAGGGCTTCCCTGGTGGCGCAGTGGTTGAGAGTCCACCTGCCGCTGCAGGGGACACGGGTTCGTGCCCCGGTCCGGGAAGATCCCCCATGCCGTGAAGCGGCTGGGCCCGTGAGCCATGGCCGCTGAGCCTGTTCGTCCGGAGCCTGTGCTCCACAAAGGGAGAGGCCACAACAGTGAGAGGCCCACGTACCGCCAAAAAAAAAAAAAAAAAGAAAGAAAGAAATGTCACAGAAATGTCGCAAGATGATGATTAATCTCAGCTCCTCTGCTGTTCCCCTTAAAAAACCCCAAACTCAAAGGCCAAGTTGGAGTGGATCTGAGACTTGTCTCCCACTCCCTTGCTCAGCCCCCTTTAATAAACCCTTACTTTGCTACAAACACCTGCTGCCAGAATTTGGCTTTCTGCGCTGTGGGCACACGAGCCCTTGCTCTGTTACACTGAAGTTATGGAATGAAGCATCAGTTTTCTCTGTGTCTCTGGAGTTCAATTTATTTATTGATGTTGAAGGCTCACCTTTTTAAATAATAAAGGATGGATTGGCCTTTATCTTACTTAATTTTAATTAAACTCAACAACATTTATAAGCTAACTTCTGCATGCTGAGGAAAGTACAAGGTACAAAGTACATGCCAATGAGTTAGACTAAAATAGTACACCAAGATGATGACCCATGCAACACTAGTAGTGCATGAGAAAAAACCAATCTGTTGG
This sequence comes from Mesoplodon densirostris, assembly GCF_025265405.1. Lineage (NCBI taxonomy): Eukaryota > Metazoa > Chordata > Mammalia > Artiodactyla > Ziphiidae > Mesoplodon > Mesoplodon densirostris. Next base: position 67,888,426 of record NC_082662.1, on the reverse strand, counting down.
ATATTAATAATAGAATGCCAAATAATATTTTAGTCCTCAAAAAATTTTAATGTATGTGAAAGAAAAATACTAAATGCAATTTTACAGTTGTTTTCATGATTATGCATGGTCCACCTTTGAGAAATGGTATCTTGTGCCCGAGAACAGCAGAGAATCCGGGAAGAGATACCCTGCTGCTGGATGCAGGGTCTCCACGGTGATGCAGAGGCACATTCACCATCAAAACCAATGAATTCTCTATTCTGAACTGGCTACTTGCTGGTCTCTGTATGCCAATGTCTTCACATTTTCTTGCTCATGTGTCCCCTAACAGAAGTATGAAAAACTAAATACCCCTTTATATATTCTTAGACCATTATCTTAAATGTTTCAATATTAGTTAAAATAGTTGCAAAGACATAATTTGTAGCATATTGGAAATGTTCGCATTTATAAATATCGTGTTTCATTATGTTTTTAAGTAAATACAGTGGAATCTAAATACCAAAATGCTTGATACTCACCATGATCTATTTAAAAGATACATGAGGGACTTCCCTAGCCGACAGTGGTTGAGACTTTGCCTTCCAATGCAGGGGGTGTGGGTTCGATCCCTGGTGGGGGAACTAGGATCCCACATGCCTCAGGGCCAAAAGGCCAAGACACAGAACAGAAGCAATATTGTAACAAATTCAATAAAGACTTTAAAAATGGTCCACATCAAAAAAAAAACCCTTAAAAAAATAAAAGATACATGAACATACTCTGACAGTTGGACATTTTACAGAATACTTTTTCTCCTTGTGAAGTTTTTCCATTCTACTTCCCTCACATAATTTTATCCTAATGTAATATTATGCTATGCTGGAAAGTATTTTATTGATCACTCCATTTCTCTGCTACAAATATATTTCTAAAATGAAATTTATAGGAAAGAAACTATTTCTTTTGTAAACATGGAGCTCTAAGTGTTACATTATTTTTTAGTATTGTGTTATTCTTTTTTTTTTTTTTTTTTTTTTTTTTTTTTTTTTTTTTTTTTTTTGCTGTATGCGGGCCTCTCACTGCTGTGGCCTCCCCCGTTGCGGAGCACAGGCTCCGGACACACAGGCCCCGCGGCCATGGCTCGCGGGCCCAGCCGCTCCGCGGCATGTGGGATCCTCCGGGATCGGGGCACGAACCCGCGTCCCCTGCATCGGCAGGCGGACTCTCAACCACTGCGCCACCAGGGAGGCCCTGTGTTATTCTTAAAATTATTAGTTGTAGGTGGTTGATTAAAACAATATAACTATATATGTTTCCAATTTTGAAAAGTACTTATTGGACAAAACAAGTAAAATGTTACTAGGAATACACCTCAGTACAATAGATTTTTTTCTCAATTTATGTAAGCTTGGATGAATATTATTTAGTGTTGAAATAAAATATAATTCAATATCAGTTCAATGCTATCAATCTTTTAATGCATTTAAGTGCTTGAGGAATCGTTCAGTGGAAATGGACAGAGTTCTGTTATAACAGTGTTACTCAATTCTTGATCTCCTAAGTTAGATGCCAAAAATCACACAGTGATCTATCATTAAAAATTATTTTTTCATGATCTTTCATCTGACAATTCAGAGGGGTCCTCTTCAATTTTGTTGATAATGTGGAATTGGAAACAGTCTGACTTGTAAAAGGGTATGTTATCGAGGCATTAGAGCCATTTACTTTTCAGTTCCTGGGAACTCTAGCTAACAACAGTCACTTTACAGAGATTTATCAAGTGACCATTCATCATTAATTAAACTCATTATAGTCTTTCACTTCCACAAGAGGCACCTTGTTTGTAAACTTAAAATTAGGTGAAACTGGAACTTGTACATTTTAGGCTTTTTATTCCCATTGCCTGTGAACAAATCTATATCTTCTTACCAAACTCTCATTTATAAGACATGTCAAAACAACTTCCAAAGGACCTAGCAAATAGAGAGACAAACACTTGATATTCATTTATAAAAAGAGATTATACTACTTTCATTTCATAGTTGAAGATTATTGTTTACAATTAGAAATCGGACAGAATTGGAACAAGCAAATCAATATCTGAGAGGGAGATGTTCATCCTATTTACATGAAGAAGTTGGCTTTCTAAAGTCCAGTGCATTACATGCTAGCTTGCATTTAAGGAACATTTCATTCTATACTTAGAAATTAACAACAACAGGTAGTAAGGGCTTGGCTTAAAAGTGAATATGGGTATAGCAACAATTGTTGTTAAGAGCATTCTTTACAATAGAATCCACACATATTCTGGTTAAATTAATCTATATTGTATAAAGAGATAGAAATAAAATAAATTTGCAGAGAGAAGGTTTAAGGATGACAGTGAGTAGGAGCCTTGATCCCAAGTTAAAATATATGTTATACATATATATATATATATATATATATATATATATATATATATATATGTATATATATATATAAAATTTACAATATCCAACTCGTTTTTGGTAAAAATTCATGAAACTATTTCTCCACCACCCTAAACTAATGTTAAGAAACATTTGTTTCATTTTCACAAAGATGCAAAGTTGTAGTGATGAAAGTAAATGTGGACATTTGTACTTTGTCCTCTTCGAAATCATGCAAAATACTCAACCGAATAAAAGCACTCACCCTCTTTTCATTATTGGGAATGGTGACTATGCCAGGATGATGTGCTTCATAATCAATAAGTAACTATTCCCCAGTATCCTTGTTACAAATTTTAACTATCTTAAGATAAATTGGTATGGTATATGTATGTCAGGGTCCAGACAAAAAACCAAAAACCGCAGGAGGCATTTTTTTTTTTGTTTGTTTGTTTGTTTTTTGCGGTACGTGGGCCTCCCACTGTTGTGGTCTCTCCCGTTGCGGAACACAGGTTCTGGACGCACAGGCTCAGCGGCCATGGCTCACGGGCCCAGCTGCTCCACGGCATGTGGGATCTTCCCGGACCGGGGCACGAACCCGTGTCCCCTGCATCAGCAGGCGGACTCTCAACCACTGCGCCACCAGGGAAGCCCCTGCAGGAGGCATTTTTAACATGAAATTACTACAGGGAACTGGTTTTCCAGGTGGTGGAAAGCTGAATGGGCAAAAGGGGTCACCAAGGTAACTCCGATATGCAACAGCATGAGCAGTGGCTACCCAGGGAAGAGGCTGGATCACCGAAGCTCAGAAACTCAGGGAGAGTCCCTCGGACCTCTGAGGAGGGGCAGGACCCAGCTGCTGCTGACATTCTGAGAACATGCCCAAGGGCTAGTTCTGAGAGTGCCAAAAGAGACTGGAGACCAGAACCAACTGCTGCTGTCAGATGAAGCCCATTGCTGGGGTGCTGCTGAGAGGAACAACAGGAAAACAGGGAGGAGAAAGGCCCTTCCTCCATCCTTGACATCTCTTTCTGCTGTCCCTATTTGCAGACCCTAACAGGAAGCCAGCTGGCAAAGGAGAAATTTACAGAATTGCAGCCCAGCCCCACAGAGTAGTGCGTGGAAGGGGGGATTTGCAGCTGAGAAGTAACACCTGCAAAACTGGCTCAGCATAGGGCTGAGTGAGCCTTGAGCTTGTCCCCTGGATGATAGTGGCTGCCCCTCCAACTAGAAGGTGGGCACCGTGTTTTGCTTTCTTCTCACTCTTGCAAGCTAAGGTCTGAAACAGAGTCTAGCACTTAGTAGGCCCTCCATAAATATTTGTTGAATGAGTGCAATTCAAACACAGATGTCTATGATTGCAAAGCCCATGGCAGTAATTCTTTTCACTCTCACTGCAACATCCACTGCTTTTAAGGGGGAGTAATCCAAACGGAATCACTTTCCACCTTAGAAGTTTGCCTACAACTGGTTTCAACAGCCTATTTTATTGCCTCCAATGCTACCAGAGTGAACCAGAAAAACACGGATAAAATATCAGCAGTGACTAATGACTTTCAGCCTGCCTCTTTTCACAACATAGAACAGAATTTTACCTGATGACGAAGCTGACATACAACTTTCACACACACAGAGGGCCCAAGTTTTATTCTGTGCTAAACTGGAACTACAAATAAGACAAAGTGATAACTGCTACAAGAATCTCAGGAATATTTCAGACGTGATTTTTTCCAAAAGAGACCAATCTATGTAAATACATCAGTCTCTCTTCAAACCTGTAAAAACTTAACTGACCTCAGTGCCAAAAAACAAGTTGTCAGAATGAGTCGTGGCCTTCTTAAACCCACAGATTCACAGGTTCACGGATTTGCACCTTGCTCTTGAGAATGCACTCTCCACCTGCTCTTCTGCCCTGAGTCATGACTCCCAGCGCAACAGGCAGCCTCTGCTCTTCAAAGCCCGCAGACGTCAGTGCCATTCTCATTTGCATTTTTAAAAAGAAAAAGAAGAGGGAGTTTTCAGATTAAAAAAAAAACCAAACATTCATTCCACACAACCTGGGATAATCCAGTGGGGTACACCCGTTCTAGCCACAAGCAGGTAGGCATTTAGACTTTTTTCCACCATTCCTGATGGGCTTAAATCACCTTTATCAATGGTGTCACACCCATGGCAGAATACCAAGCCCCGTGACTGCCACAGGAGTGAGCAGGTCACTACAGCCTTGGACCACCTTTCGCCCAGCACAGAAGTTTGAAGCTACACTACTTTTAGCATTAGTTGGCTTTGTAGTCTATGAGGCTGAGTGGCAGTCAGTAGAACTTCTTTGGAAACTTGTAGTTGAACTTCAAACCTCTTCTGTCCCTCCCATCACCTTGAAGTTCAAGGCATGTAGTGATGTGGATTCCTATGGCTCCCATGGACAAATGTTGAGCATTAATGTGGTTTTGGTTTTGAATGTTGTTTACTGAGTCATTGTATTTTCTGGAAGGAGAAGCTGGGTTTTTTTGCCTGATGCTCAGTTTGGAGGTGAGTTTTGCCCTTTCCTCTCACTTGTAGGACTGTCTGATTATATTCCTTTTCTGGTTCAGGCAAATGAGCTGCTGGGTTATTTTACACTCAGTCATACTCACCTGCTGTGGATTTTATGGCAGTTATGGTGTTAAAGCCAGAGTCTCACTTGGAGAAATGAAGTGTTGGCATCTGAGTTGGAAAAGCTTAGGCAGAGGTTGTGTTTGTACACTATGGAGTAATGCTAGACCAACATACGGCTTTAGACATGTCGGTGTCTCTGCCTTTGGGGCCCATCTGTGGGGAAGGTCTCAGGCACACCATCTGGAACTGATGTCTGAAACAGAGTCGGCTTGTTAGATCAGTATGGGTAATGGGTACCTGGAGCCACTGAGCAGACAATTTTTATTGTAAGTCTCCTACTCCCACAGCATATATCCTTTCTGTTTAATTGAACCAGGAGGGGAGGGCGTAGGGCACAACCTTAAAAGGAATGACATGGCCATAGGACACGACAAAAACTGGTTAGAATCAACGAGGTCCAAGATGGTGGAAGATTTGACTTCCAGTAGACCTTGAGCCTCATTATACGCTCATTGTAACACATTAGCATGCCAAATGACACAGCCACCAGCCCTATGACAGTTCTGAGGCCAACCATAAAAGGTCAAAAAGTGGGCGGTGGCCCAATTCCTGGAAATCCCCACCCCTTCCTCAAAATAATTGAATAACCCTCTCACTCGTTAGCCTATGAAATTACCCAGCCCATAAAAACTAACCAAGCCATATTTCAAAGCCTCTTGCCTTCTGTGATGGCCCACACTGTCTGTGGAGTGTGTTTCTCTCTAAATACATCTGATTCTTACCTATCACTTTGTCTCTGAATTCTTTCATGATGAAGAAAGAACCTCAAATTCACCAGGAACATAATCACTTCTTTCTTCTCATTGGTCTACCACTATTTCTTCTTTTTTTTTCCTTGCTCTCTCTGAACCTTTGCCATTTCACATTTAACCCTATTAATTTATCAGGATTTAAAAGGTTGTGGACCCCCAATTCAAAGCAATCTTTAAATTGTGGTCTGTGGGGGGTGAGGGATGGGATGAATTTGGTGAATTGGGAGATTGGGATTGACATGTATACAATAATATGTACAAAGTAGATAACTAATAAGAACCTGCTGTATAGCACAGGGAACTCCACTTTGCTATACAGTAGAAACTAACACAACATTGTAAAACAACTACACCCCAATTAAAAAAAATACTTCAACAATTTTTTTTTTAATTTCAAAAAGAAATTTGTAGGCACAGAATTAAAAAAAAAAAAGTTCTGGTCTGGTTTTCTATATACCTCCAATGCTGGTAATTACAGGTGATAAAGGGATTCTATAATGGCTTCATCATCTAACTCATGAGATTAATGCTAGTATCTCTTTTAGACAGAGTTGTATCTTACCACCAAGATTGTTTTCCTTTAGATTAGCAATTCTCAAAGTGTAGTATTAGGAATCGTTGAAATACTTTCAGGGAGTCTGTGAGGTCAACATTTAAAAAATAATAATACTAAGATGTTATTGGCCTTTTTCACCCTATCTTTTTACAAGAGTACAGTGGAGCTCTCCAGGCTACATGATGTGTGATATCACAATAGACTGAATGCAGAAGCAGATATGAGAATTCAGTTATCTATCTTCTAAGTGACATTAAAGAAATTTTTTAAAGTGTAAAGCAATGGCATTATTCTCACTAAATTTTTTTCATTGTGGAGAATATAGCTAGTTTTCACAAAAAATGGGTTACTTCTGTTAACATGTAATGAGTTTATTAGGTTTAGGTTTATAATTATCATTTTAAAATTAATTAATAGATGCATATTTTAAAATATTTATCAATAGATCTAATCCACATAAACAAACAATAAGGCTCATTGGGGTCCTCAATAATTTTTAAGAGTATAAAGAGTCTGCAGATCAAAAAGTTTGAGAACCACCTTGTTAGATTATAACCTGAGCAGAGAAGCATCAGCCTGCATTTTAGAGTCACTTTCATAAGGTGCAAACTTTGTGGGAGTGTTTTAATAGGTCAAAATAAATCCTGATAACTCGAACTCCAAACCGTATTAAGAATCTAACCACAGCTCACCACCCTCATGGCCTATACTCTAATCCACTTCTACTGGAGATATTTTCTCCAAGTGTGTTTCATTGCATCCACTTGCACACCACTGCAATCCATCCTAGATATCACAACCAGGATGACCTTTTAAAGATGCACATCTGATCATGTATTAACTCAACATGTGCTATGTATTTAGCTCTAAAACCAGGTACTAGGATATGGAGATGAATAAAACAATGCCCAAAGCCTATATTATAAATTAGAATGACATAGATCTTAGAAGAGAGGTACAGGTAAGGTGTATGAGAGAGAAGTACAAAGGAGAAAATGATTAATTACCACTGGGAGATTCAAGGAAATTTTCATGATGGATGGACTAACTGAAAATGTCTAGTAATGCTAACTTCAATTTTACCATATTTGAGTTTGCAAAATAATCTTTTCACTTTGTTGTAACCCTAGCCACACTATTCAAGGCTTAGTCTTAAAACATCCAGAGGATCTTTTGGTTCATTCCTGCTACCAAGAGTAAGTTATTTCGGTAGGCAACAGAAGCAAAGGAAGGGAGCTAATTTTTACTGAAAAAAAAAAAAAGAAGAAGAAGAAGAAGAAAAAAAAACAAGAGCAGTGATGAATCTGGGCCCCTGCTGTTGCTGAGATTTCTAGGCATTTGGCCCCAGACACTTAGTCCAGATGGGTTTTACCTTGGAAACAAACAAAAAAAAAACCATGACTAAATTTCACAAACTCTGATCTGGTGTCAGGAAAACCCACAAGATTCAATCAACAATTTATAAGAGTATTATATAAGGCATCAGATCGGTGTGCTGTGAAAATTCCCATGAGTATAAAAAGAAATGAAAATTAGATATGTCAATACACACTGCCCACTTCCATACTATTGCTAGAATAAGAACCAAGAACTTGAAAGATTAACAAAGAGAGGCACATGGAGTCAGAGCAAGAGAGGGATGGAGGGAGACAAAGAGGGAGAGAGGGAGAAAGGGGGAGAGAGACAGAGAGAGATAACAAAGGGTATAACCTTTATTGAGACTTCCTAGTTTTGAAAAGAATAGAAGTTTTTGCAATAAATAGCCTCAAATATCACATATACCCATGTCACCCCTAAATATTAGATGACTTTTTGGTATCATCCACCTCAGAACAGAGGCGAAGTGAGTCTAGTGTCTAAACAGTATTTCATATGGAGAACTTTCAGTGACTCCCCATTTCCCCAATTTAAACAGATTTTCCATACTGCATCCAAATCTCCCCAAGCCAGTCACAACCTTGATCTTTATTTCCAAGTCCTGTTGAATATTTTAAAACTAATAATATCTCATCAGACCTCATACACTACTATCTCCATCAACAATTGCATCCAGTGGGGTCAGGTTCCTGGACTACAAGTCCTACCACATCAGAAATTAATTATAACAAAACATTTCCTGTGAGTGAACACTAGATCATGTTTAAACACTAGGTGACTCATTCATGGATACTACTATCCTCTCTGAAATCTCACACGTTGCAATTTAAAAATTTTGCACACTGAGTGGCCATCCCTTGTTTGTTGGCCTAGTCAGGAAGATCCGGAAGTTCTCTTGATCCCTGCCCAAAGCGTTGGTTCATCCAGGGACCACAATGATATTATCAAGGACCCAGGTCCTTGTTCCATGTCTCCAGTCTCCTGTCCACAGAGTTGGCTTCCTCCTAAGCCTAGTTCCCCTCGTGGGACTGGTAGCAATCAGTAACGTATGCTGTTTTGTTCACATCCAGCAGGAGAGAGAACCATTTCCAGAAATGTTGTCTCAAGGGTAATAATATTCTTTCCCAGAAGCCTCTGGAGAATTCTTTATCAAGTCTCATTGCTCTGAATTGGTTTCAGACGTACCTAACCCTGAACCCATAACTGGAAAGGAGGAATGGGATCACCTTAGCTGAGGATCAGCTCCCCAGCCCTCATGGCTACAGCATAATAGGGAGAGTGAAATTGGAGTGACAACCATGATGTCCACAGCAGTTCAGGACCTTATAGGAACTTCTTTTATAGTCCTAGTTATCTGACTGTAATTCTCTCAAGCTTTGATTGGTGAGCACTTGTACTGTAGAGCTGTAATGCCTGCCCCTCCCCAAACTTACTTAATTGTTTTATTTGTAGATATTTGTCCAGATTCACCATTTGTTTCCACCAAAACCCCTTTTACTTGACAATAACTGAGAAGATATTCTCTGATTCTTGTCTCAGAAAAGAGAGGCCACATCTTCATTAAGCCCTAAGGCTGTTGTGAAAGAAGGCATTAATTAATGCACTGAAGTTGGCCAGCTCCTGAAGTGACCCTGACAGGTGGGAGTGTTGATTTCTCACCCTTCTGGCTGAGGAACCTTTATCAACCACAGAGCATCTGGAGGGGTCATGACATGACTCCAGGGGGTTAATGTACTTTATTGCTTTGATGCTGAAACTGCAGTCATTTTCTTCTCCCAGAGGCATGGTTAAAAATATGGCAATTCACAACTCGTTATTCTGCGTAGATGTGCACTTCAATGGATAATTTGCCCTGTGGATTTATTTGGTTCATCCAAATACTTTAAAGACCCTGAGGATGCTGAGGGAAAGCTGCATACAAAAGCATCTCCTGCGAGGCCTGAGATGGCCTGAAGCATCCCAAGAGAAATCCTCTGATGAGCTGAGACTTTGGAGTCTTCCACTCCAGGCACACTTGGACATCGCCTGGATGTACACAGATGTTTCCAACAGAAGTAAACAAATCCAACATGATTCTCAATGGGCTTCAAGTCATAGAGGAGACTACCTCCTTGTCTACTGGAATGTTCCACTTAGGCCTTTGTTGTTCTCTCCTTTTGCTAAAGGATGATCAGTTTTTTTCTGATCCAAATCAACAATCCTCACCTCCACATGGCAGAGAATTTTATATAAGCTGTTCATTCGCCTGCTGTCCTTTTTCTAATGCTAGGGACAACTAGCTAAAAATTCAATAAAAATTCTCTCTTAGCTTGCACATTAATAGCATCCTGCTTTACCCAGACAAGGGGGAAAAGATTTACTTATATTCTTGGCCATGGCTTCATCATGAAAAAATTCCTCTTTATAGACATTTTATTCTCAGAGGTCTTCACAATACAGATTTTAGAGGATTTTTTTTTGGACATTCTTTGATCCAAATATTTGTTCAAGACACTGTGAACATCTCATGTGACTGAGTACCAGACTGTGTTATTAAACATCAACTGAATTGACGTGAACATATCTGTGAGACTCACATACAGTAACTGGAAAGTACAGGATCCTGGGTGAGCCACAGTGCAACCCGAGGGAAGATCCTAAATGATGGCTTTGCACTACACAAATCCACAAACTGAAAGAAGTCAAGAAACATTAGCTTGTCATCCAGACCTCCTTTAAAGTTTAACAGGCCAAATTCCATCCAATGCAGCTGCTTGCCTATTTTGAGTTCAAAGCTCATTAATAAAAACAGAAATAAAAAAGACTTCTCAGGGGCTGCTCATAATTTTTTTAAGCCACTGCCACTATCCAAGACCATGGCAGTCACTCAGGATCATTCTGTTTGCTGGCAAATCAGTTAAGGGTGAGATAACTGAAATTTCTGTGCCATCAGCTGAAGTTACCACTTGCAAAACTGAGCCAAAAGGAGGATTAAAAGACGTATGCATAAGAGCTAGGGACATTTTCTAAGAAGAGACAGTCAATTCCAAAGTCAGAGGCATCACTCAGCATCTCTGCACAGCATCAGTTTGATCTATTGGTAATAGATGTCTGAGTTGGCTTCAAATTGGATGAGTCAATAGGTTTCCAAACTGACTTAGAAGATAGACCAAAAAATGGATATGTCTTGTTACTAAGCACAACCTACCTTCTACCATTATCTATCCATCTGAAATATCACTCAGTAATAAAAATTTCGAGATTTGAAATTTGCCTCTAAGTTTGCTGCAACTGGAGCCAACTCACCATTTTCCCATTCATTTATCATCAGAAGAGAGATCCTCATTATGACCTCATTGCATCTGCACCAGTGGCCTCGACAGAGACTCGTTCTAAAGCATAGGAATGATCTAGGCCCTGATGATTTGGAGTGTAGAGGAGCAAAACCACCCCAAGAAAGTCTCTGTGGCATGCATATCATTGTGAGCTGAAAACCACCAAGGCCCAAAAGAATCAGGAAGAAACTGACCTTCCCCCGCCAACTGCCTAAATGATGTAGAGGACCTGTTCTAGGAAGGGAGTTATCAGCATAGATGACTGTAGTATGAACTAGGTTTGTATTATAAATAGGGAGAAACCTAGCAAAGTCTATTTGTTAAAATTTCTCTTTGTCCCATCGTCTCTATACAGCCCAGCAAACAATTATTTACCAAACATCTGCTTTTTCATCTCTGTGTGAATTGCCTTCCTCCCCTTTGAAGTCCCAAACCACTATCCCCAAATCCTCTTTTGTCTTTAGCTGAAAATGGTATTTAAGGTGAGGGTTTCAGCCATTTGGGGGAGGTACTCAGTTCTCCTGCGTCTTTCCCATGTTTACATGTTATTAAACTTTTGCTTGATTTTCTCCTGTAAATCTGTTTCATGTCAATTTAATTCTTAGACTAGCCTAGAGGGGTAGAAGAGGAAGAGGAAAATGACAATGGTTTATTGCCAAAACCTGCCTGGTTTGATTAGAAAGGTTCCACCTGGAAGACTTTCTTTTTATTCCTTTATAGAGCCTCTATGGAATATCTACCAGCAGTTTTGTGATGGATACAAAAGTATCTTCATCCACCTGGAATGAGGGCTATTGTTAACTTCTGTTCTAAAAACAGGAGAGGAAAAAAAGGATATCTGCTTACAAGTAGAAATCTAAGAGAAGTTCTGGTTATTCAGTCACGTCTTCCTCTGTAACCCACGGAGTACCTTAGGTAGTGAGAGCCCTGGGCAGTGTACATACTGGTTAGAGACACAGTCTAGAGCCAGCCATAAAGCCCAGCTCCTCCACTCAGTAGCTACAGGAGCTAGACAAATGACTCAAGGTCTCTATACCTCAGTTTCCTCATCTGTGAAATAGGAATAATACTACTACCGACCTAAGAGGCTGTTGTGAGGATCAAATTAAGTTGCATACATAAAGTGCCTAGAATAATGCTTGGTATTTAAAATCAATATATACAATAATATTAATAATAATACTACATATTCAACAATTCATATATATGAAATATATATTTCAAGACCATAAAATAAAAGCTAAAATAAAATTAAATAAACTTATAGTAAACAATATATAAGATATATGATAAAAATACATATAAGAAGCTAAATAAAATTATTGTATTCTTTAAAATCACTTGAGAAAATGAAGGTACGATTCAAGTCCTAGAAAATGAATAGAAAACTATAATATACACACAAATTATAAAAGGGATCCCAACGTAGAAAACACATAAAACTTCTTAAAAAGTCTGCTCTAGAGCTTATATGTTAGTAGCAGTAAATTTACAAAGAATATGTGTGTAAGAGATTTTTTTTAATGATCCAGATGTATCCAACAAAGGGTGAGATGACACTTTTTCTTTAACCCCTTTTATTATTGAGCAGAGTCATTAAAATAATTTTATTAACTTTATAGCTTAATGTAATAGGTATTCAATAGTACCTGGTCAGGACCTCAGTTTAGGAAGTGTTAAATTTAAGATGTCCACGAGACATCCAAGTGGAGATATCAAGTAGGCTATTTGTTCTTCAAGTCTGTAGTTTGGGAGGAAGAACTGGGTTAGAGATATAAATTTAGGAGTCATCAGCATATAGATGGTACTTAAAGCAATTAGACTGGATGAGATCACCATGGGAGTGAATGCACATAGAGAAGAAAATAGGATCATAGGCTGAGCCCTGGACTACTCCAACTCAGCAAAGAAGACTGAAAAGACTCAACTACTAAGGTAGGAAAAAAAAGAGAAAATGTCATGTCCTGAAAACCAAGGGAAGAAAGTCAAAGACCGTTTTGTAAAATGTCATACTTCTAATTTTACAGTAGGTCATACTGACCTTCCTCCAAATTAAGCTGCTAGTGAGCTTTAGAAAAATTTACTAGTATCTGGAAGAAGTGGTCACTTTATATATGTAAGGTCAGAGATGCACTAAGAGATAATATGATATGTTTACATGTGAGGAGACTTGAGGTTTAGTCCAAATTCTAATGTTAACTGGCTCTGCAACTTTAAGTCAGTCAAAGTCTAGTTGTGTCTCAGTTCCCTCATCTGCTAAGTTTTTTAGTTCTTCACTCATTCAGCAAGTATTTAGTGTCTACTATGAGCAAATGCCCAAGTGGGATCAATTCCATATCACCTAATCATTAGGATAGATGTGATAATGTAAGTTTTTGGGGAAGTTCACTGTGTAAATATGTCACATGCTGCACATTTTTCTGCTGACTGTTCTTTCCCAAAGACTCTTAAAATCTAGGATATGCTATAATCATGTCCCTTAGATGCCTTTGATGCCATCCTATTCAGAAGTAGAAGAATGACCCAGGACCTTCTTTCAAAATTCACTCATTCTTTTTCCTGTGTTGAGTGTCCAGTGGATGCTAAGCCCTGCACTAGCTCTGGGAATACAAATATGAATAAAACACAATTGTTGCTTTCAAGTAGCTCATAATCTGGTAGAAAGACAGTCAAGTGAACAGTGCAACAGGCTTTCCTAAGACTTTTCTCAGTAATCTCTCTTAACTATGCAATGGTCAGAGCCAGTTAAGAAACCACAGATGGCAAATCTTCTTTATTTTTATTGACAAATTTAAAATACTTTAAAAAATTTGCTACTAGAGAAGGAAACTGTCCACTTCCCATCAAGTGAGAATAGTTAAAGAAATCAAAGTGCTTAAAAAAAAAAGTAACCTCCTGGAAACAAGTTGATTCCCTGACCAAAACTATTATCTGAAATGTTTCTTGACTGAGGAGTGAATCACCACGTCTGGGCAAAATAATGCAGAAGAAAGTTAGCATTAAAGTGACAACAAAATTAAGGTATTAAAGCTCCAAATATCAACATCCTGACAGCTAGTTCCAGGAGCATTCACCCCTCTAAGATAGAGCCAAAAATATCACCTTAGAATTCTCTTAGGGATTATCTGAATCTGCAGGCCAGCAATTTCTGTAGCTCGGCCCTCCTTGATAACAAAACCAAATATTCTGCTGACTTAAGGTAAGATTCAATCAGAACTGTCAACTTCAAGGATAGGGAAGGAGGTGAATGAAAGTACCCTGAGGGGGAAAAATTGCTTCTTTTCATTGTCTTAGCATAAACAATTACTTTGTTATTAAGAAAGCAAGATTGAATTACAATTAGAAAGAAACAAAATGTTTGCCTTTCCAAGGTCAGGGCAAGAAGGGATGAAGTAAAGTTGAGGGAGGGAAGAATTAAAACTGAAAGTCCAAAATGTACAGGGAAAATGACTTCGGAAAGTATTGAGCGGAATTAATAACCGCGGCATCTTTATGATAACCAAAGGGCTCACTTTTAGAGTTTTCCTTTATATATCATGGCACTCACTATCTTATAAAGGAAAGAGATGGTTATTTCTCCAGAAAGCTAAACAGTCTCAGTTCTCAACAACCACAGAAGGGTTAGTTATGTTCATGGCTGTGTCCTTTAAGGCAAACTACTTGATTGGTTTATTTAAATTGTCTACTAAAAAAATAAATAATGCAGGGGGCTGCAAATAAGAAAAGTGTATTTGGGGTCTTAAGAACTGCAGTTTGGAAGACACGGATTTGGGTAACTCTGAAAGAGCTCCAAGGAAGAGAAAGAGTCAAGGGGTTACAAAGACAAAAAGTCACAAGACTGGTAAAAGTTGCCTGGTGAGAATTGTGATTCAAGACAGAAAAGACACAAGACAGAAAATATTTGCCTTTAAGGAATCACAAGTTGTTTCATGGTAGGGGTCCAATAAGTAGATAGGCTGTCATGAGTTATTCTAGGGTAAGTTTCTTGTAAGCATCTTGAATTTCTGGCAGGTGTCCTGGATGACTTCATCTAACCTTCAAAAGGTCAGATTCCATCCAGTCTGAGATATGCATAAATCACACTTCCTTAATGGCCTCCTGGCTCCATTTCAGTGAGCTCTCTTAGCAATACCGACTCCATTTTGGTTTTCCTTTCACAAAATAAAAATATCTTTATAAAAAAAATTCTTCTGAGTCTACATTTCCCATCTCCATTCTTAAACCATTATAGTTTGTTAAATTAGTGGTTGCTTGGTTTTCTCCCAGTTTCTCTCATCTGTTAGATTGGGGGAGGGGGTGTTGACTTAATATGAATTTAAGAAGAAAGATTTCATATTTCCTTTGAAAAATGCAATACATGTCATATTCAAACTCCAAATTGATTTATAAGGGTAACCTATATAATTTTCAAATATGTGAATAGACCTCAAAGAATGAGATGGCTTTTTTCCTGATAGGCAGATTGCAGAATGAAGTCTCCATTAAGGCCATTTTTTTACCCTTTAGAAAATTTTAAATGACATCCTAATAATAGTTAACTTCAAAATGTAAAACATTAGTGCTGACATTAGCCAAATAAAATGTATAGTTATTGAATCACAGGAAATGCTAACACTTTGCATTTCCAATGCCCCCTTTATTCAAACAACAATAAAAACATTACAAAAGCAGGCAATCTTTATCTCCCATAGCCAGCAGTATTGCTATCTATAATAGGCAACATGACGAAAATGCTTAAGAACCAAAGAAAATGTTATATTTGACTTGAGGTGCTTTTGCCATGGCTCAGGACCCTGTGAAGTCTTCCAGGAAATACCCACCCATGCCAATGTGCATGGCCAATATGACAGGGAAGAGGATGAGATTTCAGGGATGCCAGAGTGCCCATCTGCTGTGTCTCCTCATTAGCCTCTCATGATACCAAAGAGTCCTCATGATATCAATAGCCCTGTTTGAAAGTAAAATATGAATCCAGACAGGAATAAAATCCAGAGGTTATTAGCACTAGCTAGTATGTGAGTAGGTGTTAGTAGCTGTTTCCTTGGAAGGAAAAGGATACATATACCTCATAGAGTTGTCGTGAGGGTTAAAAGAATCAATACACAAAAGGTATTTAGAACAGTGCCTGCAGATTCTATATAATCAATAAATTATATACATAAATATAATGTAGTAATAGTGATGAATTTTGAATAGAAATCTCCTCCACGGTTCATAGAACATGAACAAAGAATAAACTCAAGGCACTATGAAGCTCTCTCTCCTCTCCAGTGAGACTAGGGAAAAGGTTTAAATGTGCTGGTAGGTTATGGATAGTTTATAAAAGAATACGCTATATAACCTTATATTCTAAGTTGGCAGTCATGGCCACAATTGTACTTCTATCCTTCTCTCTCCTACAGCTGTTAACATTTGCAGGTGTCACCAGAAGCTTTTGTGTGCCAATTCCAGTATAAATACCTTATCTAAAAAGTGTCAAATCCATTAGAATAGTATCTCTTTATATTATTCAAGAAGGATGTTCCGGGGGCAACCCCAATTACATCTATGCTCTTCAATACCCACTCCTAGGGACTGCTGCCACATGTACCATGCAGAGAACACAACATACAGAATCTACGTGGAATTAGAAAAGCAAAGCCATCCAAGATTTTCCCAGGTTAAAAATGACAGATCAGGGCTTCCCTGGTGGCGCAGTGGTTGGGGTCAGCCTGCCGATGCAGCAGGGGACGCAGGTTCGTGTCCCGGTCCGGGAGGATCCCACATGCCGCGGAGCGGCTGGGCCCGTGAGCCATGGTCGCTGGGACTGCGTGTCCGGAGTCTGTGCTCCGCGGCGGGAGGGGCCACAGCGGTGAGAGGCCCGCGTACCGCAAAAAAAAAAAAAAAAAAAAAAAAGACAGATCAGCATCTGGACAAAAAAAAAAAAGGCATTTCAACTCTCTTTATTTTGCAATATTTAAATATTCTGAATGCATAAGTATGTGGAGTCTTTTATCTAGTGAACCAGGGCTGAATCTTCTGGACGAACATTTAAAGCATGTAAAAGAAAATTCTTCAATGAATAATCAGTTCCAGACAGCTCTGTACAAAGAATATTTTTAATACAAGTCAAACACAAAACAAAATATTCAGCGTTACTTTCTATCAGAAAACTCTTTTGCCTGGCTATAAGACATGAAATCTGCTTCTGGTGAGGTTTTGTACCCAAATATGAATTCATTTAACACAAAAGAAAAGACCAGTGCATAAAAGATTTCATGACTTCATTTATTACAAATGTTAATTCAACCTGGGTCTTCCCATGGAAGCAAGCTAAAGACAATCTTTTGCCATTTTGGTGGAGTAGACAGCAAGGAATTCAACCAGGTCGCATCTATTTTTTTAAATTGAGATATAATTGATATATAACATTGTATCAGTTTCAGGTGCACAACATAATGATTCAATATTTGTATACACTGAGAAATGACCACAATAAGTCTCGTTAATATCCATCACCACACAGAGTTAAACTTTTTTTCTTGTGATGAGAACTTTTAAGATCTACTTTCTTAGGATCTTTCAAATATGCAATACGTGTGGTAAACATAGTCACCATGCTGTATATTACACCTTTACGACTTTTTTATAAGTGGAATTTTGAACTTTTTGACCCCTTTCACCCATTTCACCCACCCCCTACCTCCTATCTCTGGCAACTATCAATCTGTTCTCTGTATTTCTTTTTTTGGATTCTACATATAAATGTGATCATATGGTATTTGTCTTTTTCTGTCTGACTTATTTTACTTAGCATAATGCCCTCAGGATCCATCCATGTTGCCAAAAATGGCAAGATTTCATTCTCTTCAGCCAGGTTGCATCTTGACTACCCTGCCGTATTGAAAATCCAAGAAAGGTCAAAGATTTGACAGCCCTTGAAATAATTCATCTCATCACATTCCCCAAAGCATTAGAAGACCAGCTGATATTATACCTCTTAACAAGCAATCCTCTTTAGTTTGAAGATTGCCATATCCTGACACTTAATGTTTTCCCTAGCCCCTTTTCATCTGCTAACATAAGCTTTTGCAACAAATGACCTTGCTTCATGCTAGTTCATTTAAAAAAGGGGGGAAGAAAGCTTGAGACAAGCATCCTTATGATATAAATAATAAAATGTCCTTTGGAAAGTTGCCTGATAAAATTGTACATTTTAATATAACTATACTGATATTTCTTATAGATGTGTCCCACCCCCAAAAGAGAAATATCAGAGACCACTAAGAACATTACCATTTGAGCTAAAACCAAGTTCACAGACTATAAGATCCTAACTGATCATTAACAAAAGTAATTTACAGAGGTCCCTGAAAGTACAATATCTCTTGTTCCAAGAAGAGACATAGTTTTGAAAGAAACTAGAACAGAGAATTAGTGAAAGAAATGAAATCAGTCTGTCTGGTCGGCATGTCAGGTCAAATTACACAAATACAAATGTAAACTATTACATCCCTAGCTACCTATCTAATCACAGAAATAGGATAAATGGGGAGGGGGGAGGTGGTAGAGTGCCCTCCCCATTTTCCTTTGTTCAATTTTAGATCCATTTCCTAACTCCTGAACGTACGCTGATCACACTGGATTATTTTGCATTGTTTTCTCTTCTCTCTCAATCCCTCTCTCTCTGTCTCTATGTGTATGTGTATCTTTCTCCTTCCCTCCTTCTCTCCCACTATCTCTCTCCCTCTCTCCTTTTTCAAATATGGTCTGCATTAGTCAAAACTAACTTGTCTAGTGATTCCTGGGCAGTCTATCAGATATGGGTTCCACTAAGGAAATCAGCTGTAAATCCGATTTGGAGAATGGAGGATTTAAAATGATCATGACCATTAATTCTGAAGCAGAATGATTTTTCCAATGGAAAATCACCCAGGATTTAGTTTCCCCAACTCATCCACCCCCTTAGATACAGTCCTTCTTCCAACTAAAACAAGGAATTGGTTACTTGCCAAGTCATAGTCTGGTGTGGTATATGAGTATGTGAAGTGTGATCATAAAAATATCAGAATAAACTTTTTATCAAAAATATCAGTCTTGTGTATGCTTGAGAATTTCTAGAGAGTGTCTACTTCCAATCACATTGGGAGGCTGTTCAATTGTGCCACTACTCCAGATATTTCTGAAACTCCTTCATAATTCTCTTTTGTGATTGCAGCATATCAATATCTTTAGTTTGAAGTGAATCTTCAAACTCTGAGGTGTATATTATTTTTGAAATGTTTTCCAAGTCATTTAGAGTGAAATTTAGTGATTAAAATTGGGTAAATATTGTTTGAGGTCAAACTAAAATATGACTATTAAGTTATAGCCAGAATATGTTATTCATCTTTTACTCCTTTCAGTGTCTAACACTATCACATTCTCAAAAAATGCTAGTCAGAACAGATAATAGATTTCATTGCATGGGTCATAAACTAGTTCTGAAGACCATTCTGAGAGTTTTAGAATAACCACAGTCTCTCTTAGGTGTCTACTCTGAGTGAATTAGCACTGATTTTATATGTGTAAATTCCACTGTTTTTAAAATCTCCTTACTTTATTGCCACATTCCTAATATGTGTCCATTGATTGGGTCTGGCCATTTGCAACAAGTACTTATACAGCCTAACTTCTGTTCAGATATCCTGGGATTCCTGTTAATGATAAGTTATGATTTCCATTTTGGTTTAGAGCAGGGGTCTGAAAACTTTTTTTTGGTAAAAGACTAGACAGCAAATATTTTAGACCTTGTGTACCAAGCAGCAAAATTAAGGATGTTATGTATTATTGATGAAATTCAAAATATAATGATAATAATTGAATACAAGTTTTTATAATATAGATCTACTAATAAGAAGAATAAAATTCCTTTTTGGAGGGTAATATCTCACTTAATTTGGGTCATAGTCAATATTTCCTATCATAAAATTGATAACAAACGTTCATTTATAAAAACAATCCTTACAAAAAGAGGCAGTGGGCCAGATTTGCCCAACAGTCAGTTTGCCAACCCTTGGTCTAGTGGCTGCAGTGAGTCACCACTAACTCCAGGGGTTGATTTATCTCTTCAAGGAGAAGTGGAAGGCACCTGCTATGGTCTGAATATTTGTATCCACCCCAAATTCTTATGTTGAAATCCTAACCCCCCAAAGGTGATAGTATTACTAGGTGGGACCCTTGGGAGGTGATTAGGTTATGAGGATGGAGCTCTCAAGAATGAGATTAGTACCCTTATAAAAGAGGCCCTACAGAGCTCCCTAGCCCTTTCAGCCACATGGGGATTCAAGGAGAAGTCTGTGATCTAGAAGAGGAGCCTCACCCGACCATGACCCATCACCCTGATCTCAGATTTCCAGCCTCCAGAACTATGGGATATCAATTTGTTGTTTATAAGCTACCCAGTCTTTGGTATTTTGTTATAGCAGACCAAATGGACTATGACAAACCAGTCTGCATTTAACCTCATGAAAGGTAAGAACCATTTTCCTGGCAGCCCAGTACACTTGATTGTTTTCAAGCCCAGCTCCTTGGTGCTGTAGCGTAGAGAGGAATTGAAGGAAGAGGCTAAGACATCTAGCAGGTGACTGGTTCTGGATACTGTCCTCAGATTTACTGTATTTCATTGGTTCAAAGACACAAAGTTTTTCACATTTTAATATACATGAAATATATCTGATGGCCTTACCATAAATGATTTAATTTAATTGGCAAGATTTATTTCTTTCTTAGTGCAAATAAAACAGCAAGGAGACTTATAATTGATGGTACCTTAGCTTCTATGAAATACGGTAATATTTCTCATTCAAAGCTGCAGTTCAGCTCCCTCTGGAGTCGCTTCGCCCCTGTTTAAGTAACTGCTTTTCTTATTAGAGCTTATGTTCTGCTTCCTTCTGTTGCCACAGAAATGCGCCCTTTTGGAAATGTTGTTCCCAGTGAAGGCCTTGGATGCACATCAAGAAGCTATCAGTTTTGGATTTGTTGGTATCTGAGTGTGATAGGGCCTTTTTTAGGGGTGAACTTATAAATTTAGAGTTTATATTTTTAAAAAATTAAAATTCCTTTCCTTTCCAAATGACAGGAGAGGGAGAATTCTTGAAATTTAGTGCATCCAGCATACAACCTCTCCCTTCTGGACTAGCTTCCCTGGAGGGGGAACGCCAGCTCGCCTACTGAGTTGGCAGAGAGCCAGTTCCCTTGACGACTGCTTCTCCAAATTTGATGTCAGGCGCCACCTGGTGTCTGCATCAAGCAGGCCCAACAAATGGTCCTGCTGAAGGAAGTTTGAAGGATAGGCAAAAGTTGGAACGTAAAGAATAGAACCAGGAAGTCAGGCTCAGACCAGATGAGGCATCACAACACATGTATCTGCTTTACCACATGGAATATGAAGGCCCTATATGAGTAACGTAACTAATTTAAAAAAAAACAGTTACTGTGGAAAGGGCATCAAATAGAAGTCAGATGTCCTTGGTATTAATTTTGGTTTTGCTATTAATTAGCAGATTGCCTGTTACAAGGCAGGTATTTATTAGGTACTTGAGCCTAGCATTGTGCTAAATGCTCTACATAGATTATTTCATTCAAACCTTATACTAACCTACAATGTCTGCCTCTCCTTTTCTGTTACCTGTGCAATATTCTGGGAAATGACTTTTGAGAAACAACTCAGGAGGTTTAACACCATGTTCTTGGATTGGAAGAATCAACATTGTGAAAGTGACTATACTACACAAAACAATCTACAGATTCAGTGCAAGCCCTATCAAAATACCAGTATCATTTTTCACAGAAGTAGAACAAAAAATTTCACAATTTGTATGGAAACACAAAAGACTCCGAATAGCCAAAGCAATCTTGAGAAAGAAAAACAGAGCTGGGGGAATCAGGCTCCCAGACTTCAGGCTATACACAAAGCTACAGTAAACAAGACAGTATGGTACTGGCACAAAAACAGAAAGATAGATCAGTGGAACAGGATAGAAAGCCCAGAGCTAAACCCACGCACCTATGGTCACCTTAATTTTTTTTTTTTTTTTGCGGTATGCGGGCCTCTCACTGTTGTGGTCTCTCGCCTTGCGGAGCATAGGCTCCGGATGCGCAGGCTCAGCGGCCATGGCTCATGGGCCCAGCTGCTCCACGGCATGTGGTCACCTTATTTTTGATAAAGGAGGCAAGAATACACAATGGAGAAACAACAGCCTCTTCAATAAGTGGTACTGGGAAAACTGGACAGCTACATGTAAAAGAATGAAATTAGAACACTCCCTAACACCATGCACAAAACTAAACTCAAAATGGACTAAAGACCTAAATATAAGGCCAGACACTATAAAACTCTTAGAGGAAAATATAGGCAGAACACTATGACATAAATCACAGCAAGGTCCTTTTGACCCACCTCCTAGAGAAATGGAAAGAAAAACAAAAATAAACAAATGGGACCTAATGAAACTTCAAAGCTTTGGCATAGCAAAGGAAACCATAAACAAGATGAAAAGACAACCCTCAGAATGGGAGAAAATATTTGCAAATAAAGCAACTGATAGAGGATTAATCTCCAAAATTTACAAGCAGCTCATGCAGCTCAATATCAAAAAAACAAACAACCCAATCCAAAAATGGGCAGAAGACCTAAATAGACATTTCCCCAAAGAAGATATACAGATTGCCAACAAGCACATGAAGGGATGCTCAACGTCACTAATCATTAGAGAAATGCAAATCAAAACTACAATGGGATATCATCTCACACCGGTCAGAATGGCCATCATCAAAAAATCTACAAACAATAAATGCTGGAGAGGGTGTGGAGAAAAGGGAACCCTCTTGCACTGTTGTTGAGAATGTAAATGGAGAACGGTATGGAGGTTCCTTAAAAAACTACAAATAGAACTACCATACGACCCAGCAATCCCACTACTGGGCATATACCCTGAGAAAACCATAATTCAAAAAGAGTCATGTACCACAATGTTCATTGCAGCTCTATTTACAATAGCCAGGACATGGAAGCAACCTAAGTGTCCATCGACAGATGAATGGATAAAGAACATGTAGCACATATATACAATGGAACATTACTCAGCCATAAAAAGAAATGAAATTGAGTTATTTTTAGTGAGGTGGATGGACCTAGAGTCTGTCATACAGAGTGAAGTAATCAGAAAGAGAAAAACAAATACTGTATGCCAACACATATATATGGAATCTAAAAAAAGCTGGTTCTGAAGAACCTAGGGACAGGACAGGAATAAAGACTCAGACAGAGAATGGACTTGAGGACATGGGGAGTGGGAAGGGTAAGCTGGGACGAAGTGAGAGAGTGGCATGGACATATATACATGACCAAATGTAAAATATATAGCTAGTGGGAAGCAGCCACATAGCACAGGGAGATCAGCTTCGTGCTTTGTGACCACCTAGAGGGATGGGATAGGGAGTGTGGGAGTGAGACGCAAGAGGCAGGATATATGGGGATATATGTGTATGTATAGCTGATTCATTTTGTTATAGAGCAGAAACTAGCACACCATTGTAAAGCAGTTATACTCCAATAAAGTGTTTAAAAAAAGAGTTGTGAAAGCAGAAGACAAGGGAGCAGAGAAAGCCTCATCATTGGTCTGACCAAGGGCTAAAATCCTCGCTAATGGTAGTGAAAGTGTTTCCACATAGACAAGGCTATCCCCAAGTTGTTACAAACTTTTGTTACGAATCTTCTTTTTGTGATCTCCTGGCCTCACCGAAAATCAAATGACTTCTTGGTAAAAGTCAGGGTTCCCAGAGCTATTTCTACTACTCTGTGGCTGTCTGAACTCTCCATCATTGTGCAAATGCCAAGAATTGCATCACTTCACTGTAGCAAGGGTCTCACCATTCCTGCAGCCTTCCCAGCCATCAATCTCCCCAGCACCACTCACAGACAGGGCTTGGGCCAGAGATGAATCACAAACATAAGGAAAGAAAAATGTATAAACATATGGAGGAAATAAAACTCTCCTGGAAAGCGGCAAAATTTATTTTCACTCCCCATGAACTGTCCTCCAGACTTGCAAACCTCTACCTTCTTGAAAAAGCATCTGGAAGTTCAGAATTACTTTCATCTGTCAAATGCATGAATTGTGACTCCAATATTTTGCATCTATTTTCTTACTTAAGACTTTTGAGAGCACTACAGGGAGAGCATTTTCTCTCATCTTTTACCATCCTCACTCTTTAGAAGTTCAGGATTAGTTTAGGTGGGCTCATAAAAAATAATAATAATAATTTGAATCCCAGGAAAGCTTTGAAGTAAATGAGATCATATCTTTGAAAATTATGTGTAACCTGAAAAGTACTGTGAGTGTGTCAGGGTTCAGTTAGGAAAGCAGAGTATTGTGAATATTATGGGATAAAGGATTTAGTAGCGGAATTAGACTTTACCCAAGATATGGGAGGAGCTGCAGAAGTAAAGGTCTGGAAGAGGAAATAAGAGAATCAGAGAAAGAGTCATTAATCAATGCACCTAAAGCTCTGGCACAGATGGACAAATTATTCTACCTCTCCTAGCCTAGGTCTCCTCAGCTGTAATGGTAAGGAATGGAGTATCTAGAACCTGACCACCTGTGTTCAAATTTGGATCTCCCCTGTGTTAGCTGCATAGCCCTGGGCAAGTTAATTTCTCTCTCTGTATCTCATATCCTCATTTGTAAAATAAGGATAATAACAGCACTTATCTGATAGGGCTGTTGTGAGGATTAAACAAGAGAATACTTCGAACAGTGTCTGGAATATGTAAGCATTCAGTCGATGTAGTAATCTTTACCGTAAGAGGAACATAGTGACAACTAAATGAGATGTATATCAAGCAGCTAATGCATTACCTGGAACATAATAAGAGCTCAGAAAACACTAGCTATATGCTATGATGATTTAGGATTTTGAGTCAGAGACATTGTAAGGACAATCTGGGAAAAGTTTGGAGGTTGGAAATGCATGACATGTTAGGGGCAAGTAGTATGGATGGAGGATAAGTTCTGAGGGGGACTGATGGGAAGTGTGACTGGAGACACATGTCAAGTCTAAAGCAGGAAGCACTTGACTATCATATAACCAAGAGTCATGGCATGCCCTGGAGACCCATATAATGAGAGATGTGTGGGCGTTTTTTTGTTTGTTTTTTTTTGCGGTATGTGGGCCTATCACTGTTGTGGCTTCTCCCATTGTGGAGCACAGGCTCTGGATGCGCAGGCTCAATGGCCATAGCTCATGGGCCCAGCCGCTCCGCGGCATGTGCGATCTTCCTGGACCGGGGCACGAACCCATGTCCCCTGCATCGGCAGGTGGACTCTCAACCACTGAGCCATCAGGGAAGCCCAGAGATGTGTATTTTAAATATTATCTGGCACAGCTCGTAGACTAGAATGGGAGAATAGGAGTAGGGAATCAAATCTACATGGAGAAAGACTAATTAGAAAGTTCTCACAATAAAATAAGGCAAGCAGTAAAGAGGACCTGGATTATGACAGTCAGGTTGGAAGTGAAGAGACAGAGTAAAGGTATGTCACATGGCAGAACTAAGAGACCATTGAAATTATTGGATACTGGATACAACAAAGAGGAGGGATCAAGGGTAATTTTTAGGTTAAGGGAATTAGAAAAACAAAAATAGGCATTGGCAGAAGATGATTTTTGAGCAAGTACAAATGAACTACTCAGGTGACTATGTGTGGTCTGGAGCTCAAGAGAAATGTCAGGGCTGGAGATAATGATCTGAGATGCATCTGGTGAGAGATATGAGAGTGGAAGACGAAATGCCCTCACTGCCAATCTCACTCTGGAATATGGAAAAAAAATGTTAAGAAATTGAAAAGGAAAAAGAAACCCCCTAAATATAGTATTATCAAATCTTATTTAACAACACATGTGTTCATGTGAAAAGGTAAACAGGTAGATATAGACAGAACAACATGATCAATTAAGATTTATTCAAGAAGTTGAAAGATGGTTTAATGATGGAAAGTCTACTAGTATAATTTACCATATTACCAATTTAAATGAGAAAAAACAAATGACCATTTCGATAAATGCAGAAAAAAAACATTTGACAGAATTCAACATCCATTCATTATGTTTTTAAAAAGCTCTTAGCAAGCTAGGAATAGATGAGAAATGTCTTAACATGATAAAGAGTATCTAGAGCAAACATACTCACTGGTATATCATTAGAAACATTCCTTATAAAGTCAGAAACTAGACAAAAATATCCTCTATCAACATTTCTATTTAACATTTCACTAGAGGTCTAAGCCTGTATAGCAAGACGAGAAAAAGAAATAAAAGGATTATAAAGTAAGAATAAAAAATATTACTCTCAGACAATGTGGTGTATAGCAAAATTATTTTAAGTTAACAAATCATTAATAATTTATAAAAAAATTTCTATAAATTTGGAAAATAGATCAATATATAAAAGTGAATTGCATTTCTAAACACCATCAACAGAAAAATGTATTTTAAAAGGTGCCATTTATAATAGCCGCAAGTATATACATATCATGAGAGGAGCTTCAAGACGGCAGAAGAGTAAGACACAGAGATCACCTTCCTCCCCACAAATACATCAGAAATACATCTACATGTGGAACAACTCCTACAGAACACCTACTGAACGCTGGCAGAAGACCTCAGACCTCCCAAAAGGCAAGAAACTCCCCACGTACCTGGGTAGGGCAAAAGAAAAAACAGAGACAAAAGAATAGGGACGGGACCTGCACCAGTGGGAGGGAGCTGTGAAGGAAGAAACGTTTCCACACACTAGGAAGCCCCTTCACAGGCGGAGACTGTGGGTGGCTTCAGAGCCACGGACGAGAGCACAGCAACAGGGGTGTGGAGGGCAAAGCGGAGAGATTTCTGCACAGAGGATCGGTGCCGACCAGAACTCACCAGCCCGAGACGCTTGTCTGCTCACCCGGCAGGGTGGGCGGGGGCTGGGAGTTGAGGCTCGGGCTTCGGACGTCGGATCCCAGGGAGAGGACTGGGGTTGGCTGCATGAACACAGCCTGAAGGGGGCTAGTGCAACACAGCTAGCCGGGAGGGAGTCCAGGAAAAAGTCTGGAACTGCTGAAGAGGCAACAGACCATTGTTTCGGGGTGCGCAAGGAGAGGGGATTCAGAGCACCGCTTAAAGGAGCTCCAGAGACGGGCGCAAGCCGCGACTATCAGTGCGGACCCCAGAGACAGGCATGAGACGCTAAGGCTGCTGCTGCAGACACCAAGAATCCTGTATGCAAGCACAGGTCACTATCCACACACGCCCTCCCGGGAGCCTGTGCAGCCCGTCACTGCCAGGGTCCTGTGACCCAGGGACAACTTCCCCAGGAGAACACACGGTGCACCTCAGGCTGGTGCAATGTCATGCCGGACTCTGCCGCTGCAGGCTCACCCCGCACTCCGTACCCCTCCCTCCCTCCAGCCTGAGTGAGCCAAAGCCCCCTAATCAGCTGATCCTTTAACCCCGTCCTCTCTGAGCAAAGAACAGACACCCTTAGGTGACCTACACCCAGAGGCGGGTCCAAATCCAAAGCTGAACCCCAGGAGCTGTGTGAACAAAGAAGAGAAAGGGAAATCTCTCCCAGCAGCCTCAGGAGCAGTGGATTAAATCTCCAAAATCAACTGGATGTACCCTGCATCTGTTGAATAACTGAATAGACAACGAATCATCCCAAATTGAAGAGGTGGACTTTGGGAGCAATTATATATATATATATATATATATATATATATATATATATATATATATATATATATTTCCCTTTTCCTCTTTTTTTGTGAGTGTGTACGTGTATGCTTCTGTGTGTGATTTTCTTTGTATAGCTTTGTTTTTACCATTTGTCCTGGGTTCTGTCTGTCCGTTTTTGTTTTTGTTTTTTTTAAGTATAGTTTTTAGCACTTGTTATCATAGGTGGATTTGATTTTTACTTTGGTTGCTCTCTTCTTTCTTTCTCTTTTTTTATTACTTAAAAATTTTTTTCTTAATAATTATTTTTTATTTGAATAACTTTATTTTACTTTATTTTATTTTATTTTATTTTATCTTCTTCCTTTTTTCTCTCCCTTTTATTCTGAGCTGTGTGGATGACAGGCTCTTGGTGCTCCAGCCAGGTGTCAGGGCTGTGCCTCAGAGGTGGGAGAGCCAAGTTCAGGACACTGGTCCACAAGAGACCTCCCAGCTCCACATAATATCAAATGGCGAAATCTCCCAGAGATCTCCATCTCAACGCCAAGACCCAGATCCACTCAACGACCAGCAAGCTACAGTGCTGGACACCCTATGCCAAACGACTAGCAAGACAGGAACACAACCCCATCCATTAGCACAAAGGCTGCCAAAAATCATAATAAGGCCACAGACACCCCAAAATGAGAATGGACTTGAGGATATGGGGAGGGGGAAGGGTAAGATGGGACAAAGTGAGAGAATGGCATGGACATATATACACTACCAAATGTAAAATAGATAGCTAGTGGGAAGCAGCCGCATAGCACAGGGAGATTAGCTTGGTGCTTTGTGACCACCTAGAGGGGTGGGATAAGGAGGGTGGGAGGGAGAGAGATGCTAGAGGGAAGAGATATGGGGATATATGTATATGTATAACTGATTCACTTTGTTATAAAGCAGAAACTAACACACCATTGTAAAGTACTTATACTCCAATAAAGAGGTTAAAGAGAAAAAAAAAGAAATATATATATATATATATAATGTGGGCATAATGTCATATACAGCTCATATCATGTATATATATTTATATACATATATATCACATATGTGATAATGAGGAATAAATTCAAACTAAAGGTACAGAGAACTTTATGAAGAAAAATACTTAAATATTAAAAGATATTATAGATATCTCTCTCAGATAAATGGAGAGATGCACAATGCTTGTGGATAAAAAGATTCAATATTATAAAGATGTCAGTTTTCCTGAAATTAATTAATGTTATGTCAAAACTTAGTCTTCACGGATTTGACAATATGAATTTAAAATGTATATGAGAAAATGACCAAAAGTGAATAAGAAAATTTTGAAGAAGAAAAACAAGATTGAGGGATTTGTCCTACCTAACATCAAAATGTATTATCGATCTGTGGTAATCAAGACAACTTGATATTAGCCGGAGATAAATAAAAGAGCAATAGAACAAAATAGAGACCCTGAAACTGACCCATGCATATATAGAGGCCTAATCTAGAACATATGTAGCATCATAAGTCATTAGGTAAAGTATAAACTATTAAATAATCATACTAAAACAATTGATTTAAAAAAATTGATTTTTCCATGTGCAGAAAAATGAAAGTATACCTCTACCTCACACTATAAACAAAAGTAAATTCTAAATGATTAAAAACTTAATTTTAAAAACCAAACTTTCAAGAAGATTACAATATATTGACTTCAGGTATTTGTGATTCTCACACAAAACACTAAAATCACAAACCAAAAATGAAAAGACTGTCTAGGCAA
Source organism: Mesoplodon densirostris (assembly GCF_025265405.1). NCBI lineage: Eukaryota > Metazoa > Chordata > Mammalia > Artiodactyla > Ziphiidae > Mesoplodon > Mesoplodon densirostris. The sequence goes on along the minus strand of NC_082662.1, from coordinate 67,858,868 downwards.
ATGTATTTGCAACGCCTAGAACCACAGTAGTGTGGCTCCCACAGTCCCATAACAGTAATAGACTCACACAAATTGATAAGGAGAAAGATAAACAACTCAGATGAAAAATGAACCAACAGTATGAACAGGTAAACCCAATGGTCAATAACACTATGAAAAGCAGCTCACGAATGTACAGATGTTGAGCAACTGGAATGCAAATCCACCAGGGATGGATCTGTTAAATCAGCAGGACCATTTGTAGAGCCACTGCCATTTCTAGTGGACTTGAAGGTGAGCTCGTGCTTCACCCTGCAATTTCATTCTTATGTGTGGACCCCAAAGGGCCCAGTACTGCCCCCTAGGGTCATTTGGAAATTTGTCAGCTGTCTCCTGACTCCAAATGATAAAACCTACCTCCATTCAGAAAGATATGGGAATATTAGCAATTTAATACTGAAAATATGAATGCAATGGGTTATATCAACATAGCTATGTAAAAGAGTGAGATTTCTTCCTGTATTTGCAGTCTCTTAGCGGAGTGCCTGTGATGCACATCACATTCTTGTTGAATGCTTATTTGAAAATAAAACTGTTTTCTTTCACTTAAAAACTCACTAGTAGGGACTTCCCTGGTGGTCCAGTGGTAAAGAATCCGCCTTCCAATGTAGGGGACGTGGGTTCGATCCCTGGTCGAGGAAGTAAGATCCCACATGCTGCAGGGTAACTAAGCCTGCTCACCACAACTACTACTGAGCTGGTGCACCTCAACTATAGAGCCCGCATGCCGCAAACTACAGAGCCCATGTGCTCTGGAGCCTGCCTGCCACAACTAGTGAAGAAAAAACCTGCACACCACAACTAGAGAGAAGCCTGTGCGCTGCAACGAAGAGCCCACACACCACAGCAAAAGGTCCCGTGTGCCACAACTAAGGCCCGAGGCAGCCAAAAAAATAAGTTAATTTAAAAAAAAAAAGAAAGAAAAAAGAATAATGCAGTTCTCATAAAAAGAAAAGTATTTTTAAAAATTAAAATGCTTAAAAAAAACCCTACTAGTAATCAGGGATATGCAAATTAAAACCATAAGATACCATTACAGACCTATCAAAAAAATAAAATCCAGCAATAGCAAATGTGGTGAGGTCATGGATCACCTGTAACTTTCATACACTGCTGGTGGAATTATAAATTGGTATTCACTTTGGAAAACAGTTTGACACTGTCTAGTAAATCTGAAGAGGCACATACTCTTTGCTTAGTTATGTATACATACCTAAAAGAAACTCTTGAATATGTGCACCAGGATACATGTATACAAAGGTTCATAGCAGCACTGTTTTTGGTTTTTTGTTAACATCTTTATTGGAGTATAATTGTTTTACAATGTTGTGTTAGTTTCTGCTGTATAACAAAGTGAATCAGCTATATGTATACATATATTCCCATATCCCCTCCCTCTTGCATCTCCCTCTCACCCTCCCTATCCTACTCCTCTAGGTGGTCACAAAGCACCAAGCTGATCTCCCTGTGCTATGCAGCTGCTTCTCACTAGCTATCTATTTTACATTCGGTAGTGTAAATATGTTAATGCAACCCTCTCACTTCATCCCATCTTACATTTCCCCCTCCCCATGTCCTCAAGTCCATTCTCAACGCCTGCATCTTTATTCCTGTCCTGTCCCTATGTTCATCAGAACCTTTCTTTTTTTTTTAGATTCCATATATGTGTGTTAGCATACGGTATTTGCTTTTCTCTTTCTGACTTACTTCACTCTGTATGACAGACTCTAGGTCCATCCACCTCATAGCAAATAACTCAATTTCATTTCTTTTTATGGCTGAGTAATATTCCATTGTATATATGTGCTACATGTTCTTTATCCATTCATCTGTTGATGGACACTTGGGTTGCTTCCATGTCCTGGCTATTGTAAATAGAGCTGCAATGAACATTGTGGTACATGACTCTTTTTGAATTATATTTTTTTCAGATTATATGCCCAGTAGTGGGATTGCTGGGTCATATGGTGGCTCTATTTTTAGTTTTTTTAAGAAACTTTCATACTGTTCTCCATAGTGGCTGTATCAATTTACATTCCCACCAACAGTGCAAGAGGGTTCCCTTTTCTCCACACCCTCTCCAGCATTTATTGTTTGTAGATTTTTTGATGATGGCCATTCTGACCGGTGTGAGATGATACCCCATTGTAGTTTTGATTTGCATTTCTCTAATAATTAGTGATGTTGAGCATTCTTTCATGTGTTTGTTGGCAATCTGTATATCTTCTTTGGGGAAATGTCTATTTAGGTCTTCTGCCCATTTTTGGATTGGCTTGTTTGCTTTTTTGATATTGAGCTGCTTGTATATTTTGGAGATTAATCCTTTATCAGTTGCTTCATTTGCCAATATTTTCTCCCATTCTGAGGGTTGTTTTTTTGTCTTGTTTATGGTTTCCTTTGCTGTGCAAAAGCTTTTAAGTTTCATTAGGTCCCATTTGTTTATTTTTGTTTTTATTTCCATTTCTATAGGAGGTGGGCCAAAAAGGATCTTGCTGTGATTTATGTCATAGAGTGTTTTGCCTGTGTTTTCCTCTGAGTTTTATAGTGTCTGGTCTTACATTTAGATCTTTAATCCATTTTGAGCTTATTTTTGTGTTAGGAATTGTTCTAATTTCATTCTTTTACATATAGTTGTCCAGTTTTCCCAGCACCACTTATTGAAGAGGCAGTCTTTTCTCCATTGTATATTCTTGTCTCCTTTATCAAAGGTAAGGTGCCCATATGTGTGTGGGTTTATCTCTGAGCTTTCTATCCTGTTCCATTGATCTATATTTCTGTTTTTGAGCAGCACTGTTTTTAATAGCTCAAACCTGGAAACCACCCCCAAATGTGTTTCTAGAGAAAAACAGGCAAACTTCAGCTTCTTGGAACAATATCAATAAATATCCCAAGCATAAATGAGTAATCAAGAATTAAATTTACTTGAAAAGACACCTCCTTTGCCCTTGGCTAGTGGAAGTTGATCTCCAGGTCTTTGGAATGTCATACCTGATAGGAGTGTCTTTCTTTGCCTGGGGGCCTTGGCCACCAGACAATCTAACACTGTCATTTATGGTGGGGGGTTGGGACACTCAGTATCCACTTTACCTCTGGAAAGCCTGCAGATTAGAAGTTAGCCACATGGGCAGTCAACCATGGAGCTCTAATAAAGACTCTGGACACCAAGGATTGAGTGAGCTTTCCAGGCTGGTAATATTCCATGCATGTTGTCACACATTTCTGCTGGTAAAGTAAGTCCATCTATGACTCCACAGGGAGAAGATGACTAGAAGATCCATGTGTAGTAGTTTCCTTGGCCCTGCTGTATGCATTTCTTCCCTTCGCTGATTTTAATCTGTATGTTTTCCCTACATGAAGCCATAAGTATGAGTGTAACAGCTTTCAACGTGCTCAGTGAATCTTTTAGTGAATTACCAAGTATGAGAGTGGTTTTGAGACCCCCTGAACTTGCAGTTGGTATCATACATGAGGGTATACTTCCCTCCCCAATTTTGCAATGATTTTCAGGGAAAGAAGCAAGTTACATACATACATACATTCAGTATAATACTATTTATAAAAAGCCCCCAAATAGGCAAAACAGTGAAGGCGCTGAATCTTTCTTTGTGCAGGCTGTCTACTGCACAGTTTTAGGGGACACTTTCCCTCCCATAGCCTTTGTAAACAGTGACTCCCTAGACTCGTGCAAGCACACAGTGCTCCGGTGGACAAGGAAGTATCACAGCAAACATTTTCAGTAACAGTACAAAGCACACATGAGAATGATAACCCCAGCCCAGGCCACTGTTTATCTCTTTGGTGGGGAAATAGGGGCAAATAATAAAGAACGCCTATACAGGGGACTTCAGCTACAGCTATATTTTATGTCTTAGGCTGGGTGATGGATAGCTGGGTATTCTTTATATATTCTCTAACCATTATTGTATGTATTAAATAGTTCATTTTAAAAAACCCTTTATCTAAAGGACAAAATAACCCAGAGAAAGAAAAAAGGTCAGAGATGAGAGATAAAAGGGGAAAATCAGCAGAGCACAACCTCAGTGAAATCAAAAGAGGAGTTTTAAATAGGACATAATGTTCACAGTGCTTCAAGGAGTTGAGGATGATAAGAAGTGATTTGTGGATTTGGCAATTAGATCATTTTAATCTTTCAAAGAGCAGTTTCAACAGAGCAGTGAGGGTGAAATCAGACTGCCTTGCAAGAGGTTGAGGAGAGAGGAGGAAGTGATGAAGTGGGACCAGTGAGTGTTGAGGCTACTATCTGGACGTTCAGCAGTAAAGGAGGTGGAACAGGAACTGCAGCTGCAAAGAATCACAAAGTTAAGAGTCTGCTACAGACGCTAATGTTTGTGTCCCTAAAAATTGTGTGTTGAAACCTAGCCACCAATGTGATAGTTTTAGGAGGTAGGCCTTTGGGAGGTGATCAGGTCTTGAGGATGGAGCTTCATGAATGGGATTAGTGCCCTTATTAAAGGAACCCCAGAGAGGTCCCTCTCCCCCTTCCAACAGGTGAGGATACACAACAAGAAGACTCCATCTATGAACCAAGATGTGGGTCTCACCAGACACCAAATCTGACAGTGCCTTGATCTTGAACTTCCCACCCTCCAGAACTGTGAGAAATAAATTTCTGTCATTTATAAGCCACCCAGTCTATGGTATTCTGTTATAGCAGCCCAAATGGACTAAGACAGAGTCTTTTTTGTTGTGTTTTGTCCTTAAGGGAAGAGGAAATTGGTAAGCTGATTGTAGACAGGGATAAATTAAATACTGGAAAAAAAGAAAAAAGAAAAGATATGGCTAGACTGAGATTATACCAAATCATTTTTCCATAGAGGAAAGAGAAGACAGAAGACCCCCAGTATGATGATGATTGGTAGTATTATACAAAGTGATAAAAACAGTAGTTATAACTAAAAAAAAAAAAAGGTTGGAAAGAAAAAATATAATTTCATTGTCATTCTTTGGGAATACTTACTCTTATTCGTCATGTACATTCTAGGAGACTAGGTATAGTAGTTGCACATAATTTAAATAGTATCCTTACCAAGGTCTTAAATTATCACACGCAAAAAATCATTTGTAAGTTTGGAAATATGAGTGCATTTTTCTGACATGTTACAAAGGATGATTTGTTTCCATGCAAATCTTTTTAATCCATACCTAGTAAGCAATAGACTAAAACCTGTGAATCTACCTTATTCCCTAAAGATATTACCTTATTCTGACCAGCTGACAAATTAGCCACAAGACAAAACTGAGGAAAAATTGATTTAAAAATCTTTCTCTGGAACTCTGGTGCTTGAGTGAAAATGGGGATAAAGGGGTGAGGACAACTAGATTGACATTTTTGTCAAGAATCCTCTGAAGGGACCTCAACGTTGCTCTTTAGGCTGTTAAATACAGTGGCCGCTGGCCCTTTTGTTCAAGGCCAGGACTTAGATAAGAACTAGATATGTCAGGACATGTCTCCAAGTTTATGTTTGTACCCACCGTTTTTCCTAGAAGCTGAGCGCCTTCAGTGAAAAACGCTTGAACCCTGGCCACAGGGTAGCAAGTACTGGGCATGCGCGGGCCTGGGGGCAGAGGCGGAGGCGGTGAGCTGCAGAACAAAGGGTCTCTAGGGCCTTCCTTTGGTGGGGGGGCTGGCGTGGCCTGCCATGAAGCAGTAGGGCAGGAGGGTATGAATGCAGTGTGGTCCCTGGCAGGCCCACTACCTCACTGGGGAGACTGTTGGTGTGTGAGCTACTTCATGAAACACCGTAACATTCCTAGATACAAGTGACTATGTTTTGTGAGGCCCCGACACACACACACACGCACACACACACACACACACACAATCATATCACACAGAACAGGAGCTGCAGCCTGCTTACCTAAATTAAGACTGAGCATTATCAGGTCCAGGATGAAAGACCTGGATCTGCCATCCATGTCAATGCTGGCATTGCTCCCAGAAACACAGTGGCTCACAAAGGTATCACAGGAACCTGGAAGTGGCTCAGTCGGCCAGGCCAGCAAGCAGCCAGCAGCTGCTGAGGCTGATAGCAGTCCTGATCCTAAGTAAGACTCGGGAACTCCCAAATATACTGGGTGGGGGGGGGAATAGGCGAATAGGTGGGCCAGGCCTGGAACCAACAGGATATGGAAATTAGTATTACTACAAGCTCATGTACACACACAGGCAGGTAAGCTTGGAATCATTTGAGATACACATCTACACTTGGAGCAATCACAGCTTCCTTTTTCTTAATTCCTGTGAATCAGGAGCTGTTCTTATTAACTCTCATTAAGGTCATTTTTAACTCACAAATGGAAGGAACATCAGGAACTACTTTTGCTCAGAAGGCCACAAAATTTATTCAAAGCAGAAGTTCTTTCTCATTCTGTATAGATTCTTGCTTTCTATCTTAATTTCACAGTTATGCCCAGTCTTTCTAAAATTATTTTTGTCTTGCTTTTGTTGATTCTTACACAAATAAGAATGTTGGCTCAGCGGAATGGAGTCCTCCTTCAGATGCCCACAGCTTCTCACTGACCTCATGTCTTCACCCCTTGGCAGGGCACTGTGGCTGGTGACCTAGGCTTCTGATCCACAGCTCCCCTAAGAATGATGAGCCTAAATGGATCAAAACATAACTAATTTGGTAGCTTTAGCCTAATCTTTCAAAACTCCAGCCACAGGTCCCCAAAACCCAGGCAGGGTGGAGAAACCTCAGGAAAGAGGGAGTTCCCTATCCCCAAAAATGGGTGAGGGGAGGACTCCAATGTCCACTCCTCCACTTCCTCAGAGACTTAAAGCACTGCCTTTTCTATCAAAGGAATAAAAACAGAGAAAGGCAGCCACAGGATGGCAGGGAACCCTGAAGTCCAGAAAACAAAGAAAAACTAGACTGCCTGTTAGATAAAGGTATGGGCAGCAAATAAAGGAGAAACGGAAGAAGAGGATTTTCCCTCGGCAGCAGTAGGAAGGATAGAGGTGAACACTAGCAGGAGGAAAAACAGGGGGGATAGTGAGGGAAGAGCATGAGGGGAAAGGGGGCAGAAAGCAAGGGGGGGAGAGAGCCCCACAGTGTGACCATTTTATACAAGAGGTATTCAGAAATCTAACATAAAGGACAGAACTCTCTGTAACAACTTTGTCAAAGAACCAATAGGGTGAACCCACTCTTTCCATGTACAGTCATCTTGTAGCAACTGCAGCCTTGTGTAGAAAGCAGGACTACCCAACATCACAAATTTCACAGGTTCCCGTCTAATATGTGACTTAAAACTCCTATGCTCATGGAAGGCACAGAGCTGTCCAGAAGGAGAAATAGGGCAGCAAACGTCCTATGGAGTCTGATGGGATATCTATTGACAATGGGTTGATTTGGTGCATTATCTCACCATAGCTGTTCTACTATGGTTACCCAATCACATGTATGACATGACTTTTAAAGTATCCTTGTGCTTATACTAGTTACATGAATAATAACTTGCTTTGGTCATTAAAAGTCAGCAAATTAGCATTCTGAATTGGGATGGGACAGAATACTATCTATCTGGAACAAATATGTTTGTTTCCAATCAAATGGTTTTTGTATGTCAGCTGTATAATTCCCTCATGGTGCTGGAGGCCAGATCTGTGATCTCTTAAAAACTATGCGCAGAGTCTGCCACACAAGGGAAACAGGACTGATGTTAGGGAACCCCTGGCCACCAGGGGAAAGCAGGTATCTTTCCAGTTCTACTGCCTCTTCTTCTAGGTTCCTAGAACACATCTTTTGGCTCATCTCCTGAACTCTCTGACTCTTTCAGCAGCAGCCTCTCACTATCCCATTTCTGACCACAGGTCTTCACTGCTGACCTTCACTGGAGGGTGCCCCTATCTCATCCTTTCCACAGTCATCCTACTTCAGCAGCTGCTGCTTGGCTGTCTTCTTCCCTCATGTGCACAACACCCATAGGTCCCCATGACCACAGCTGTGCTCTAGTCTAGCTGATCAATAAATGTTATACCAATAAATTATAATACCTATGTTGTCCCCAAACTGATATTGACCATTTTCCTTCATGCCCTTTATGAATCCCAAGAGGTCCCCTGAAATTATATAAATCAAGTATTAAACTCTTATGCCTAGAAGGTCCAGTGTGTAACATAAGTGACCAAAGGAAATGGATAGGGAGACACTAGGAGATGGTGGGGACTGAGGCAAACTAGAAAGAACATGCCCCAACTCAAGAAGGAACAGCTGTCTTCCTCAACCAATTGTTGCCATGTGGGAACAAATAAGGGCCCATTCATTCCAAATCCTTTGACTTTTTCAGAAATCTCCCATTTTTTTTCATGCTGGCAAATAATTTAATATATATACTGTATGAACTAACACTATGAGGAACAAAAGAAACACACCTGTAACCCCAGTTTGTGATGTATGACATGTTGGTTAAGAATAGAAGTGTCAACAATGAAAGATCATAAAGAGAAATTAAGGAAACAATCCCATTTACCATCACATCAAAAAGAATAAAATACCTAGGAATAAACCTACCTAAGGAGGAAAAACACCTGTACTCAGAAAACTATAAGATACTGATGAAAGAAATAAAAGATGACACAAACTGATGGAGAGATACACCATGTTCTTGGATTAGAAGAATCAATATGGTGAAAATGACTGTACTACGCAAAGCAATCTACAGATTCAATGCAATCCCTATAAAATTACCAATGGCATTTTTCACAGAATTAGAACAAAAAAAGTTACAATTTGTATGAAAACAAAAAAGACCCTGAATATCCAAAGCAATCTTAAGAAAGAAAAACAGATCTGGAGGAATCAGGCTCCCTGACTTCAGACTATATTACAAAGCTACAGTAATCAAAACAGTATGGTACTGGTTCAAAAACAGAAATATAGATCAGTGAAACAGGATAGAAAGCCCAGAGAAAAACCCACACACCTATGGTCACCTAATCTATGACAAAGGAGGCAAGAATATACAATGGAGAAAAGGCACCCTCTTCAATAAGTGGTGCTGGGAAAACTGGACAGCTACATGTAAAAGAATGAAATTAGAACATGCCTTAACACCTTACACAAAAATAAACTCAAAATGGATTAAAGACCCAAATGTAAGGCTGGATACTATAAAACTCTTAGAGGAAACCATAGGCAGAACACTCTTTGACATAACTCGCATCGAGATCTTTTTTCATGCACCTCCTAGAGTAAGGAAAATAAAAACAAAAATTTAAAAATGGGACCTAATAAACTTAAAAGCTTTTGCACAGCAAACGGAACCATAAACAAACCAAAGGACAACCTTCAGAATGGGAGAAAATATTTGCAAACGAAGCAACTGAAAAGGGATTAATCTCCAAAATATACAATGCAGATTAATCTCAGGCAGCTCAATATTAAAGAAACAATCCAATCAAAAAATGAGCAGAAGATCTAAATAGACATTTCTCCAAAGAAAATATACAGGTGGCTAAAAAGCTCATGAAAAGATTCTCAATGTCACTAATTATTAGAGAAATGCAAATCAAAACTACAATGCAAATCAAAACTCACCTCACAACGGTCAGAAAGACCATCATCAAAATATCTACAAACAATAAATGCTGGAGAGGGTGTGGAAAAAAAGGGAACCCTCCTACACTGTTGGTGGGAACATAAACTGGTACAGCCACTACGGAGAACAGTATGGAGGTTTCTTAAAAAACTAAACATAGAGATACTGTATGATCTAGCAATCCCACTCCTGGGCATATATCTGAAGAAAACCATCATTCAAAAAGATACATGCACCCCAATGTTCATTGCAGCACTATTTACAATAGCCAGGACATGGAAGCAACCTAAATATCCATCAATAGAGGAATGGATAAAGAAGATTTGGTACATATATACAATGGAATATTACTCAGCCATAAAAAAGAACAAAACAATGCCATCTGCGGCAACATGGATGGACCTAGAGATTGTCATACTGAGTGAAGTAAGTCAGACAGAGAAAGACAAATATCATATGGTATCAGTTATATGTGGAATCTAAAAAAGGGTACAAATGAACTTACCTACAAAACAGAAATAGAGTTACAGATGTAGAAAATAATCTTATGGTTACCAGGGGCCAAGGTGGGGTGGAGAGGGATAAACTGAAGGATTGGGATTGACATGTACACACTACTATATATGAGATGGATGACTGATAAGGAACTACTTGTGGTGCACAGAGCTTACTCTGTACTCTGTAGTGGCCTCTATGGGAAAGGAATCTCGAAAGGAGTGGATGTATGTGTGTATGTAGCTGATTCACTTTGCTCTACACCTGAAACTAACACAACTCTGTAAATCAACTGTACTCCAATAAAAATTTAAAAAATAAAAATAAATAAAAATTTTAAAAAAGAATAGAAGTATCAACAGGGCACTGATATGTGAATCTGTGATGAGCAGCAGCAGGCAGATAATGACCATGGGTCACATCACGGCTCTCTAGCTTCCATCATATTATGATGAGTGGCACAGAGAAATGAATCCTAGATGGAAGCTACACAATATTATTTGCTTCTCTCTTGCTGATTACATAGAAAAGGAAAGAGAAGAAGAATCAGTAATATATTTTAGGGGCACCCCAGTCAGGCTATATAACCATGATCTGAATTCTGGTTTCAAAGTAACAGGCAGCCCTAGAGAAACTAAATTCATATCTCTGGACCCAGGGAGGTTCCATGGGTTTCAAAACCCTTTGGGAGGGGTTGGAGTCAAGATGGTGGCAGGGGAGGACACAGAGTTTGCATCTCCCCACAACTAGGGTGCCTGCCAGATGCTGGTGGAGACCTTGACACCCAAGGACATGGGAGGAACCCCCAAGTGACCAGGTAAGATGAGGGGGGAGTGAACAGGGAGGAGAAGTGGAGGCCAGACAGGACTGGCACACCTGAGGGGTGGCTGGGAGGGGGGAGGGGTTCCCATGCCTGCGGGGACCCTGGGGGATCGGAGGATCAGGGGGAGTGCACCTAGCATCTCCCCTGTCCACTAGGACCCCAGGAAGTCTGCAGGGCTCCTAGGCCGGGTCCTCCACCCTCTGAGACCCCTTCCAGGCCGTGTTGGTCCTAGGGGCGTTGGAGGGATGGAGGAGGGGGTAGATGAAGAGAGGCAGACGGTGGTGGGGGCCCCTCCAGGACCAGAGGATCAGGGGAGGTGTGTTGGGCATTTCCCCACCCCATTCGGCTCTGGGAAGCCTGCTGGACTCCAAGGCTGTGTCCCCCAGCCTTCAAGACCCCCTCTGGGCCATGTGGGTCTTAGGGGCATAGGAGGGAGGCAGGGAGAGAAGAGGATAGGCAGGCAGGAGGGGCCCTCCAGGACCGGAGGATCAGGGGAAGCACAGCGGGCACTTCCCCCTGCCCACTTGGGCCCCCGGGAAGCCTGCTGGGCTCCTGGGCCTGGTCCTCTGCCCACTGAGCCCCACTATGGCTGTGGGGGTCCTAAGGGCATAGGAGAGAGGGAGGGGGCAGAAGAAGAAGAGAGGCCAATGGGGAGGGCCCCTCCAGGATAGGAGGATTGGGGGGGAATGCACCTAGCATTTCCCCTGCCCACTCAGGCCCAGTGAGCCTGCTGGGGTCCTGGACCTGGTCCTCTGCCCTCCAAGGCTAGAGGCAGGCCTGGGCCCCTCTTGCTGTGTTGGACCTAAGCCCTACCCCCCAACCCCCCCAGGGCCTTTTCCTGTGCTGTGGGTCCTAAGCATAGGCCCTGCCAACCCTCTAAACCCCACACCCCCACAGCCAAGACCTTTTCTGTCTTTTCTTTTCTTTCTTTTTTTTTGTTTCTTTTCTCCTCTTTTTTACTACTGTGGTTCTGTTTTAACTTTTGGTTCTTGTTTCATCTATATTTTTATTTTTTTATTCTTTCTAATGTGTCTGTTAGTTTTCTAATCTAATTTTATTTTTTACTCTTTGTTATTGTTCTGCTCCTTTTTATCTTTTTTTTTTTTTTTTTTTGCCACCCCATGCAGCTTGTGGGATGTTGGCTCATAAGCTGGGGTCAGGTGAGAGCTCCTGCAGTGGGAGCTCTGAGTCTGAACCACTGGACTAACAGAGAATTTCAGACCCCAGGGAATATTCATCATTCCTCACCTCGACACCAAGACCCAGCTCTACACAACAGCCTACAAACTCCAATGCTGGAAGCCTCAGGCCAAACAATGAGTAAAACAGGAACACAATCCCACCCAACAACAACAAAAAATGAGATGCCAAAAAAATATGTCACAGATGAAGGAGCAAGGTAAAATCCTACAAGACCAAATAAATGAAGAGGAAATAGGCAACCTACCTGAAAAAGAATTCAGAGCAATGATTGTAAAGATGATCCAGAATCTTGGAAATAGAATGGAGGCAGGATTGAGAAAATACAAGAAATGTTTAACAAAGATCTAGAAGAACTAAAGAACAAACAAAAAGAGATGAACAACACAATAACTGAAATGAAAAATACACTAGAAGGAATCAATAACAGAATAACTGAGGCAGAAGAATGAATAAGTGAGCTGGAAGACAGAATGGTGGAATTCACTGCTACAGAACAGAATAAAGAAAAAAGAATGAAAAGAATTGAAGACAATCTCAGAGACCACTGGGAAAACACTAAACGCATGAACATTTGAATTACAGGGGTCCCAGAAAAAGAAGAGACAAAGAAAGGGTCTGAGAAAATATTTGAAGAGATTATAGTGGAAAACTTCCCTAACATGGGATAGGAAATAGTCACCCAAGCCCAGGAAGCACAGAGAGTCCCATATAGGATAAACCCTAGGAGAAACACACCATGACACATATTAATCAAATTAACAAAAATTAAATTCAAAGAAAAAAAATTAAAAGCAGCAAGGGAAAAACAAAAAATAACATAAAAAGGAATCTCCATAAGGTTATCAGCTGGTTTTTCAGCAGAAACTCTGAAGGCCAGAAGGGAGTGGTGATATTCTTAAAGTGATGAAAGAGAAAAACCTACAACTAAGATTACTCCACCCAGCAAGGATCTCATTCAGATTTGACAGAGAAATCAAAAGCTTCTCAGACAAGCAAAAACTAAGAGAATTCAGTACCACAAAACCAGCATTACAACAAATGCTAAAGAAACTTCTCTAGGCAGGAAACACAAGAGAAGAAAAAGACCCACACAAACAAACCTAAAACGATTAAGAAAATGGTAATAGAAACATACATATTGATAATAACCTTGAATGTAAATGGATTAAATGCCCCAACCAAAAGACACAGACTACGGAGCCCGCATGCCACTACTACTGAAGCCCATGCACCTAGAGCCTGTGCTCTGCAAAAAAGAGAAGCCACTGCAATGAGAAGCCCACACTCTGCAATGAAGAGTAGCCCCCAGTTGCTGCAAATAGAGAAAGCCCACATGCAGCAACAAAGACCCAGTTCAGCCATAAATAAATAAATAAATAGATTTATTTATTTAAAAAAATTGAAACTGTAATTAAAAATCTTCCAACAGGGACTCCCTGGTGGTGCAGTGGTTGAGAATCTGCCTGCTAATGCAGGGGACATGGGTTCGAGCCCTGGTCTGGGAAGATCCCACATGCCACAGAGCAACTAGGCCCGTGAGCCACAACTACTGAGCCTGCGCATCTGGAGCCTGTGCTCCGCAACAAAAGAGGCCACGATAGTGAGAGGCCCACGCACTGTGATGAAGAGTGGCCCCCGCTTGCCACAACTAGAGAAAGCCCTCACACAGAAACGAAGACCCAACACAGCCAAAAATAAATAAATAAATAAATAAATTTAAAAAAAATCTTCCAACAAACAAAAGTCCAGGAACAGATGGTTTCACAGGTGAATTCTGTCAAACATTTAGAGAAGAGCTAACACTGATCCTTCTCAATCTCTTCCAAAAAATTGCAGAGGAAGGAACACTCCCAAATTTGTTCTACAAAGCTGTCATCACCCGATATGAAAACCAGACAAAGATATCACAGAAAAAGAAAATTACAGACCAATATCACTGATGAATGTAGATGCAAAATTCCTGAACAAAATACTAGTAAACAGAATCCAACAACGTATTAAAAGGATCATACAACATGACCAAGTGGGATTTATCCCAGGGATGCAAGGATTCTTCAGTGTACACAAATCAATCAATGTGATACACCATATTAACAAACTGAAGAATAAAAACCATATGATCATCTCAATAGATGCAGAAAAAGCTTTTGACAAAATTCAACACCCATTTATGATAAAAACTCTCCAGAAAATGGGAATAGAGGGAAACTACCTCAATGTAATAAAGGCCATATATGACAAACACACAGCAAGCATCATACTCAATGGTGAAAAACTGAAAGCATTTCCACGAAGATCAGGAAGAAGACAAGATGTCAACTCTTGCCACTCTTATTCAACATAGTTTTGGAACTCCTAGCCACAGCAATCAGAGAAGAAAAAGAAATAAAAGGAATACAAATTGGAAAAGAAGAAATAAAACTGTCACTGTTTGCCAATGACATGATGCTATACATAGAAAGTCCTAAAGATGCCACCAGAAAACTACTAGAACTAAAAAATGAATTTTGTAAGGTTGCAGGATACAAAATTAATGCACAGCTTGCTAAAACACTAATTCTCTAAGCCCCAGGCTGTCAGGTGGGCATATGGTAGCTGGAGCCCCTGAGCTTGTCACCTCTAGCCACAAGCAGCCAAATCTATTTATCCTAATGCAGTATAAAAATATCATTTTTGATATGTCACAATGAAGAAAAGATTAGAAAGCACAGCAAACAAATCTGTCTGCAGGGTTCTTTATGGATGGGTTTGCCTTGGAGGTGGCCTGGGTTTGTCATGGACATGCTGCTCAGGTCTCCCCTCCCTGGGCAGAAGCACTTGTTTCCCTAGCTCCTGGGGGTGATGGCAGCTGACAGCTCTCAGCTGAGTCCCTCAATGGGGCTCTCGCTCTCTGCTGAATAGAACCACCTGACTCAGGGTCACTGCCCTCCCCCAGGACAGCCTGCAAGCGATGACTGTTCAATGATGGAGAATGGGAGTGAAGTCCTGGCTTCCTCTCCCCAATTCTTGTCAAGTCTGAAGGGCCACTCCAGCCCTAGAGCTTCTCTAGGTTCAACTGAGGCCTCTGTTTCAATGCACCACAGTTTAATTTCCCTTTCTGCCCTATCCTGCTGTCTTTTCTTCCTACAGATGCTGATCCCGGGAGCACACACAACAAGCCTCGTGCATACGAATCTCCATCTCAGAGTCAGCCTCCCAGAGCCAGAACTGACCTGAGACCACCTCTGATTCAATCTCTTTTTCACGTAAAACTCAACCGCTCTGGAAACATGTAGAAACATAACTCAGCATAACCTTGCCAGCTCAGATGGGCCTCATTTCAACGTCCATTTCCCACATAGGTTATTACGGTCTTAATTCCTTCTAAGTTCTTTTTCTTATGTAGCTCGTGACGTCTGTCTGTTTTCACTATACTGGACTTCTTCAGTGGGGTTAAGAAAACAAGTTTTAGGGCTTCCCCGGTGGCACAGTGGTTGAGAGTCTGCCTGCCGATGCAGGGGACACGGGTTTGTGCCCCGGTCCGGGAGGATCCCACATGCCGCGGAGCGGCTGGGCCTGTGAGCCATGGCCGCTGAGCCTGCGCATCCGGAGCCTGTGCTCCACAACGGGAGAGGCCACAATAGTGAGAGGCCATAGTAACGCAAAAAAACAAAACAAAAAAACCTCCCAAAAACCCCCACAAGGTTTACACAGTGGGGAAGAGAAATAAATTCACAAGAAGTAAAACTTCCCATTCTAACACCCTCCCTTCATCTCAGGCCAACCACAAGCATCAGATGTTGCTGTCCAGGGGCAGATGGAGGATTGGATTGCCCATGCTATTATCCTTACTTAAATAATAATTACAGTAATAATAATAACCATTACTACCACCATCATACACTTGTGATGTCATAAGCTCCCCAGTAAAAGTTTTTCTTAATATATTATCTTTAACTTTTCCAACAAACCCAATGAGGACAGTATTATTAACCATTTCTATAGACCACAAAAGTGAGGAGAGTCAAGTTGCCTGAGGTCACACCATTCTGGAGCTGGGACTAAATGCTGGATCTTTTTCACTTCAAAGCTTATTCATGTTCCTCTGCACCAAATCTCCATATCCTCTCTTCTTCTCACCTCCCCAGTTCATAGTTCACTTTGGAGGGAAAGTGAATCCCACGAGGGCAGGGATTTTTGTTCTCCATTGTGTCTCAGTGCCTACAGCAGTGGCTGGCATGTGGTAGATGTCCAATTAGTTGTTTGTTTGCTTGTTTGAATGAATGAATGAGATCCAGTGGCACAATCCTACCAGAGTGGACTCAAGCATTAAAGAGTGCTGAAGAGGGCTTCCCTGGTGGCACAGTGGTTGAGAGTCCGCCTGCCGATACAGGGGACACGGGTTCATGCCCCGGTCTGGGAAGATCCCACATGCCATGGAGCGGCTGGGCCCGTGAGCCATGGCCGCTGAGCCTGCATGTCTGGAGCCTGTGCTCCGCAACGGGAGAGGCCACAGCAGTGAGAGGCCCGCGTACTCCAAAAAAAAAAAAAAAAAAAAAAAAGAGTGCTGAAGAATACATCTGAACTTATTTATGTTTCTGAGCAAGCAGCTACTGCTGGCCCATAGAGTTTGTCCAAATTTGAAAAGGAACCCCTTTTAAAAAACCATTATATACACCTATCAGGAAATTGTCCTCCTATATCGATTTCTTAGAACAAGATACTTTACTGCCATCTGACCGAAAATAACAACTGCACAGATCTACCCTACCTATGATGTGGACAATGTCCTCTGTAATGTGGTACTTTGTGCACCAGACAACCTGCACAGCCACGTGTGGTCCCTCTACCTGGACTGGCCAGGCATAGTTTATGCTTTCGTCTAACTAGATACTGGGGTTATATTTGTATTATTTTCTGATAGGTGGACTCTAACCCAGATTTGTTTTTAATTCCTCACTCAGCTACCTTTTGTCAACTTTGAGATAATGACCAAAAGTCTCAGAAAGTTTGCTGGATGATAGTCTTGGTATTACCCAGGCTCTCCACTCTGTAAGGTTCATGGTTTCAGAGAGCTCTCTTAGCACTCTTTGATGGAGAGCTATTTTCAAGAGCTGTACAATTTCCTGACATTCTTTTTTTGCTTGTTGAAGACAGATCCTCTTGAGACAGTACGATATCTTAAGTACTTTAAAAACTCTGAATGTCATTGCCTCCCTTCTGAATCAGGCTTTCTTTCTCATCAGTAATCTTTCTCTCTGACCTCCTTTTACAGGCTTTTTTACTCCCTTTGTCCCAGACAGATGAAGCAACTGGTCTGGAAAAGGTCAAAGTCAGCATGCCAAAAAATGAAAAGAAAGGGAGATTGAAAGATAATGTTAACCAATCTCCCTCTGAGGTTCTTGAGAGTGACACTAAAAATATGAAATCATGAACAGTCTTTGATCAGGGATGCCCAGATGCCAATATATAAACCAACTGAGTATTTTATTTTATATACAATTCTTTACACAGACCCAGGAGAGAAAACAAAACAAAAGGAATAACAGGCCATCCTACTGTTATAAAATATAATAAAGCAAAGGCAAATCTGACAGGAACCAAAAATCTAGTTGGCTTAATTCCCAAGATACTGAAGTGAACATGATTTGGGTGTATAAGTGGGTCACAGTAAACAAATAACAACTCTACTTTGATGATCAGTTCAGCCCACTCACCATGGCAACTAAACTAGATCTTAACATCCCAGGCAGACCTAAGTTGTTGCCACATTTGGGAGCCCATTGCATTTTGTTTCTTCTTCTGTTGGAGTATTTATAATATGTTGTATGGAATTTTCAGCTCACTTATCAATCTCTTCCCCATTGGGTTGGGATTACTTGAGGCAAGAACAACATCTTATGTGCCCCGTGATGAGTATAATGCCTGGCACCTCACTGCTGTCCACAGTGTATTATGGGAGTCAGTTGGACGGTGCTATGGACTGAATGTGTGCCCCCAAAATCCACATTTTGAAGACTTAGTCTCCAGTGTATTTGGAATTGGGGCCTTTGGGAGGTAGTTAGGTTTAGATGAAGTCATGAAAATGAAGCCCCCATGATGAGACTGACCCTCATAAGGGAATAAAGAGATTACAGCTCTCTTTCTGTAACATGTGAGGGTACAGCAGGAAGGTGGCCATCTGCAAACCAGGAAGAGGACCCTCACCCATTCATGCTGGAACCCTGATATTGGACTTTCAGCCTCCAGAACTGTGAGAAATAAATATTTGTTGTTTAAATCACCCTGTCTGTGGTATTTTTGCTATAGCAGTCTAAGCTAAAACAGATGTTTTTCCATTGGTGCAAAGGAATTAGACACCATTTTTATTTCGAAATCTTCCTTCTGGATAGTAAAGGAAGAGGTGTCATTACCAGCATTCAGAAGGCTCAAAGGACAATGTCCGCAATAGGGAGCTTTTTCCCTCAGTATGTTATTAATACATTGATTTCCTGTCATTTCTCCTGATTTGCTGAAATTCACCCATTTCTCAGAAAACTTTGTGTATTGTACTATTGTGTACAATGACTCAAGCAATGAAATGCAGGTGCCTAGAGGAAGTCTGTGACCCTCATGATACTGGGCATGAAGTGAAGAATTTCCCTACCTACTACACCAGGAAGATGTTTAATGATGATACACAGCAAGTGTCATGTGCTACACAAATGGGGCTCTCAGTAAGAGACTCTACCCACCAAAGGACTTCTACAATCTTTCTCTGTCATTCTGCCACATTCAAGGATAAACCAACAGACAGCCCCCACTGCAGATAATACTTATTCTTCAAAAAAGAATACAGTTTCCAGAACATCCCAGTACAGAACATTGTGGCCCAAAGGGTAGCAAACATCACAGCTAACATTTAAAAGCACTTACTATCAGTATGTGCCAAGCATTTGGCTAGGGACTTAACAAGCATTCATCCTTGGAGCCACCCAGGGAAGGAGGTGCTCTTATAATCTCCATTTTCTAGATAAGGAAACTGAGGTTTATTAAACAGGTTAGCAATTTACCTAAAGTCTCATGGAAAGTAAGACGCAAAGCCAGTCTTGAACCCCAATCTGTCTGCTGGAACTCTATACTTTGAGCAAGTGCATAAACAGAAATTAAGTGTGGTAAACAATACCAAAGCTTACCAATATATATGGGTTCTTCTCTCCTTCTGAAAACATGGTTGGATTACATGATCCTACCCATTTAAGTTACTTTAGCCAATGAAATGACATAGTATACTTCGTAGCAGAAGCATTTAAGATCCAGAGTGCAATTCTCCACTTCT
This sequence comes from Mesoplodon densirostris, assembly GCF_025265405.1. Taxonomy (NCBI): domain Eukaryota; kingdom Metazoa; phylum Chordata; class Mammalia; order Artiodactyla; family Ziphiidae; genus Mesoplodon; species Mesoplodon densirostris. Next base: position 67,839,447 of record NC_082662.1, on the reverse strand, counting down.
CCTGCCATAGAAAAGCCTGAATCCTCATGTTGAGATGGAAGCATCATCCAATGCCCACTTCAGATATGGGGCCAAGGATGATAATAGAGAAGGAAGCACCTCCTAGATGGCCAAGTAAAGGAGATTGATGGACTTGGAGAATTTCCTAGGGATCAGAATAGAGCCCAGTCTAGGAATATTCTCTACTTCTAAGGTAGGGAACCATCACATGTCAGTAAGTTTTCAGAATTGCTGTGTTTCCCATTCTTCCTCTTATAGAATATGAACATTTATTGAAGTTATCCTGTCCCCATTATAGGGAGAGAAAGGGGGAGGGACAGTTGATTTGTTTTTTTTAGTTCACAGTGTTTCATGGGGATTTGGGATTCTCTCTTTTGCAGGATGTTATGGTCTGAATGTATGTGTCCCCCCAAAGTTCATATGCTGAAATCCTAACCCCTGAGGTGATGATATTAGGAGGCGGGACCTTTGGGGATGATTAGTTGATGAGGGCAGAACCCTCATGAATGGGATTAGTGCCCTTATAATAGAGGTTCAAGAAAGCTCCCTTTCTTACCATGTGAGGACACAGCAAAAATATGCCATATATGAACAAGGAAATGGGCTCTCACCAGACACCAAATCTGCTGGCATCTTGATCTTGGATTTTCCAAACTTCAGAACTATGAGAAATAAATATCTGTTGTTTTATATTCTACTCAGTCTCTGGTATTTTATTATAGTGGTCCAAATGGACTAAGATGCAGGGGGTAGGGGCCATATTCTGTGTGTAGGGAAAAAAAATTAACCTAACATTTGGTTACCAGATTATGGTAGGCATTACAAATTACTTCCCAATATTTCTCTTCTCCTCTTCTTCTCGGAATACTAGCAGATTGTACTTCCCTGTCTCCTGAAGTCAAGGCATAGCCATTGGCCAATGGAATATGAGCAAAATGATGTGTCACTTCTGGGCAGATGCATTTAAGATCCAGTGCAGAATCATCCATGCTTATTTCCCCAGTCACAGCAAACCCTGAAAACTTGTGTTGAGATAGCAATGTTGTAAGATGATAAAGTTTCCATCAGCCTGGGCCCCTGAATGACTGTTGTTGAACATTGTCCCTTGCCAACACAAGTTAGATGTGTAGTATTAGAAAAAATAAACCTTTGTCATCTTAAACAGAGAGAGTTTGATGGTTGTTTGTTACAACAGCATAACCCAGCCTATACTGATCATACCCTAAAACTCAGCATTATGACGGCCCTGACATTAGGAGCTCAGGCTGCAAAGGTTAGAAGGGCAGTGGGAGACACCTAAAAGAGAAGCCAAAATGAACCTGAACTCTTCATTAGCCAAACTGATCAGCAACTGCTCCTTAGTGAAGATGAAACAGACCCAATAGAGTTTATTATAAATGCACATATATAATAAAAGATAGATGGCTTATGGAGTCATTCATTTGTCAAAAAAGTACTTTATTCATCTTCAAAAAAAACTGAGTTAAAGATCCCTTTAGGGATCCCCAGGAAGGACAACCAGGTGAGGAACACCTGGAATAGCAGTATTTCTCATAATGTGGTTTGTGAACACGTTACATCAGAATCACTAGAGTCCTTATTAAAAATCCAAATTCCCTAGGCCCTACCATTGAAACTCATTGCTTTAGCAAAATTCTGTCTTAAGGAGCCTTATTTCTGTCTGGGTGTGCTACATCATATGCTTTGACTTCTAGAGTTACATAACTCCCACTGCAGTAAGCCCACAATCCCCTTAAGTCAATAAATGTTTAAGACCATTAACAATTCCTTAGGAGTTAATGCCCAAGCTAATACTAAAAAGTGAATTAGAACCATCTGTCCTTTAAGCAGGCATCCTTGGTGGACTTGGAACAAGGAAGAACACATAATTACCAATGAAATCAGTATTTGAAATATCCTTTGCTGTTAATGTCAACAACATGAAACACCTACCATGTTCTTAATTTTAACCATTATTCCAAGTGTTAGGTATACAATGATGATGGTTCCATGTCCCAAGGAATTCCTTGAGGAAGGAACAATATAGTCGATTCTCATTATTCACCATTGTTAATGTTCTATTAAATCACCACAAGTGCTGAGTTAGCAAACACTGAAACACTGCTCCTAGGAAATATAGGGTTAGGTTCCTGCAAGCCTCCAGTCATAACATTTTTCTCATCCCATAAATACATAACCTTGTTTTATGTGTGTTTCTGTTTAAAAACAATTTACTTAATATATATTGCTGATTAATTAACATCGAACTCACGGCCCACAGGGCTGTGACTCATACCTGAATAAAGCTCATATAACACGTGTATTTTCTCTGTAAGGCACATCACAGCCTTCTTGCACTTAGGAACACTATACAAGCACTTCAGCACTATGTTTGCGGGTGGGCATTTTAAACAGCAAAATCACTAACAAAAAGCACAAAAATGTGAAAACCATAGCCTGAAACAGCCACAAAAGGATACTTGTTCAATCTGTGAGAGCTAAAACAAGAAGGCTGCCCCTTTAACCTCAGCAAGGAACATGCATGATGGGTGGCTCAAATCTTTTGCTTCTGTGGGTATATCCACTAGTGACCATGAAAGTGCCACAAGTGTTGCCTGGGGGATCACAGGTACATTTTAGCGAGTGGAGAAATTCACAAATATGGAATAGTGAATAACAAAGGTCAACTGTGTATACAAGGGTAATACGCAAATACTGTAATGGAAGCATAGACAAGGTCTGATGGAAACACAGAGGAAGAAAACAAGAGTTTTGTGGGAGATGGTAGTGGGAATATAAACTGGTGCAGCCACTAGGGAGAAGAGTATGGAGGTTCCTTAAAAAACTAAAAATAGAGCTACCATATGGTCCTTCAATCCCACTCCTGAGCATATATCCAGAGAAAAACATAATTTGAGAAGAGACATGAACCCCAATGTTCATAGCAGCACTATTTACAATAGCCAAACACATGGAAGCAACCTAAGTGTCCATCCACAGATAAATGGATAAAGAAGATGTGGTGCATATATAGAATGGAATATTACTCAGCCATAAGAAAGAAGGAAATAATGTCATTTGCAGCAACATGGATGGACCTAGAGATTGAAGTAAGTCAGACAGAGAAAGACAAATATCATACGATATCACTTATATGTTGAATCTAAAAAAATGATACAAATGAACTTATTTACAAAACAGAAATAGACTCACAGTCATAGAAAACAAACTTACCAAAGGTTACCAAAGGGGGGAGGGAGGATAAATTAAGAGTTTAGGATTAAAATATACACACTAATATATATAAAATAGATAACCAACAAGGACTTACTGTATAGCACAGGGAACTATACTCAATATCTTTTTTTTTCTTTCTTTCCTTCATTCATTCATTCTTTCTTTCTTGTTGCCTGCATTGGGTCTTTGCTGCTGCGCACGGGCTTTCTCTAGTTGTGGTGAGTGGGGGCTACTCTTTGTTGCGGTGCACAGGCTTCTCATTGCGGTGGCTTCTCTTGTGGAGCACAGGCTCTAGGCACGTGGGCTTCAGTAGTTGTGGCACATGGGTTCAGTAGTTGTGGCTCAAGGGCTCTAGAGTGCAGGCTCAGTAGTTGTGGTGCACGGACTTAATTGCTCCACGGCATGTGGGATCTTCCCGGACCAGGGCTTGAACCCATGTCCCCTGCACTGGCAGGCGGATTCTTAACCACTGTGCCACCAGGGTAGTCCCTCAATATCTTGTAATAACCTATATCCTATAATGGAAGAGAATTTAAAAAGGAATATAGGGCTTCCCTGGTAGCACAGTGGTTGAGAGTCCGCCTGCCGATGCAGGGGACATGGGTTCGTGTCCTGGTCTGGGAAGATCCCACATGCCATGGAGTGGCTGGGCCTGTGAGCCATGGCCGCTGAGCCTGTGCCTCCAGAGCCTGTGCTCCTCGACAGGAGAGGCCACAACAGTGAGAGGCCCGCATACCGCAAAAAAAAAAATAATAATAATAATAATATATATATATATATATATATTTTATATATATGTACAACTGAACCACTTTACTGTATACCTGAAACTAACACATTGTAAATCAACTATATTTCAATAAAACTTTAAAAGATAATAAACGATCACATACAAAAGTTTCCAGGTAAAAGTCTGGTGGGCAAGGATGGAGGCAGACAGAAATGTAATCAAAGAGGAAGTAATGCTTAAGCAAAGACTTGTAAGGGGAAAAGCAAATTGACCCATAGGGAAAGAAGAAAGTATTCCAGGAAGAGGGAAATGTGTGTGGGAAGAACAGGAGACTGAACAGACTGGCAGGAGATGATGCTGAAAGGCCTTGCATGCCATGCTGAGGAGGTTAGACTTTATCTTCTATAAATATCAGTGAATGATATCCTGGGTAACTGAACAGACTTCTCAATTTTAATTTCCCTTCTATTTGCCGCATTGCTACCTCACGCCAAGTACCAGGAGAGTGTAAATGATTATCTTCAGAATAACAATTGCCCTATCCCTTTTGTAATTTCTCCTACTTAAATTTCATTTCCTAAGCATGGCTTGCCTGAAAGCTGCACATTGTGATTTATTCACTGAGTAATTTCACATTTAGGAGACGATGTTTTGGCAATGTTTTGACTAGATGCAAATCCCAGACATCAAACATGACAGGAATCAATATCTGTCTAACCCCCAGATAACTACAACTCAATCAAATAAAACCAGTCAGAGTAGCTATGATGTACATATCAGTAAAGTGCTTTTGACCAAGCAGGGGAAAATACCATGAAGGAGTGAGCCTCTGTGTATTTGGAGAAGGTAAACCAATTCAAAGACTGGACAAATTAACCAGCCTACCAACTGATTACTTGGGGCCCTGTTATGGTTATCATTGTTTTAAGTGCCTGGAGTCCTTCTGTTGCTTTACCAGCCTTAGACAGTGCTTGGGCCGCCTGCCTTTCATTTACTAAATGGAATTGCCACAGTTACCCAGGTGACCATATGTGGTCACTAGGCAGCAGTTCAGACCACTACCATCTATCACCTTCTTTATTACTATCATTCCTTAACTGCCCTTCCTTATAATCCCTTAATTGTCCTTCCTTATGCTAGTCTCAATTTTTCTCTCATCTATTCTCCACACTCCTTCCAGAGTAACCTTTTTAAAGTGGTAAAGCCAACACATTGCTTTCCAGCTTGGGTTCAAGACCCATCTTGCTTAAGTTTCCCTTAACTCTAACATGACTCTCATACTTACATTCAGTGTTTGAGCTAGTGTTTAAATAGGTCACTATTTAACATTCTTCATCCAAACCATGATTTGCCCTGCCTCAGGACCTTTGCACATGCTGCTCCCTCAACCCCGAACATTGTTCCCCAGGCCCCACCACAAATTTCTTCTTATTTATTCAGTCTCACCTTAGACCTTCCTCTCCAGAAAGCTTTCCCTGACCACCACATCACTCTCCCTGCCTAATGGGGCTCCCATCATTCCCTGTATTTTCCCTAACAAAGCATGGATCATCCTGTATTATTCTTTCCTATTTACTTGACTATATTACCCCATTAGACCGTATGCTTCACCAGAGCAAGGACTGTGTCCTAGTCTCTCCTGTATTACAAAAGCCAACACAGTTCCAACACTGTGTTCATAAATATTTGTACAATGTTTGAATAAATGAACAATGAATGACTCAATACTGGACTCTTCCCCCAAGGAGACATGACAGGATTTAGAATCTGAAAAAAAATGGGTGTGATTCCAGTTCTGCCAGTTACTGGTGTGTGAGCGTGGGCAAGTCACTTATTTTTTCTGAGGCCTAAATCTTATCTGCAAAATAAAGAAGACAATAATACCTATTTCATAGAATTGTAGTGATGTTGTTTAAAACATGCATAAATAGGCACTATAAACTGTGATTTGTTAAATACATGCTAGCTGTTACACATATAGAAAATACATATTTTTATTGTTCAGAGTGTTAATGTTTTCAACCACTGATTTCATTTAAAAAGAGATTTTAATTTGGTGCTGTGGGTGCAATTTTATCCTAGAAATGAAAATCACTGCACTGTGAATAGATTAGGATATTAGGACTCTCATGAAATGCAGCAGGAAATTGGAAATGTTCTAAAAAAAAAAAGAAAAGGCTAAGTAGAGGGAGACTGTTCTAAGCTTCCAGCATTTACTGAGTAAAAACAAATGCACTATGCAAAGATTTTTTAAAATCCTCTATCCAGTATAAAAGAGGAAATATGGCCCATGATAACTTTATTTGCTGACACCAAAACAATAACTTATAGACAATCCATTTTCTGTGTGGTCAAGAAAACTGGACACTGCAGATGATCTTGGGACATGTAGATGATGGAAATTCTACTCTTTAGTTCATTCAACCGTACAGAACTTTCAGCTTGCTTCTCCATAGACCCTGCACAGAAAGCTTCAATGGCAATAGCTCAGCTTCACTAAATGACCAGGGGAGCTAATGGACAGTCATGCTGATCTTTTCATGCAGTGAAAAGAGTATTTCTCATTGTTGGCTTTCAGACCATTTCTGAATCTACTTCTTTTTCAATTTCTAAATCAGGAATCATTTTTAAAGTTTAGGGAACTGGCTGGTTTATCAGCATATGCCCTACCAATGAACTCCAATACAGAACAACCAAGTTGTTCAAATATCAATAAAACAATGGCCTATTCAAATCAATTCCTGGCCCTAGACCTCAACTGTAAGTGCAAGTCATGTCAGCAGGTAGATTTTTCAGTTGCTGCTTTCACTAAATTGCAAAGATATAGTTTGACAGTCTAGAAAATATTTCTCCAATTATTTCCTCTGAGTTCTGGTAATGAGGTAGGCAGGCCCTCAGCTCCCCTGTCTTTTAGTTTATCTCTGCGTATGCACACTGCTTCACCTCTAATTTCCCAGTTTCTCTTAGAGGAAAAACTGTCCATCTTTCTTGGGAGCTTACCCTTTCCTATGAGGTCTATGCTACCTGTCTTGTCTTTCTGTATACTAGACAGGAAAAGAGAGTCAGTAAACTTACTGATTAATTGACCTGAATCCACCCTAATACCTCCCTCTGCATTGCAGCTTCAACAGCTACATTGACTCTATTTGATTCCCTGAAACATACCCAAGCTTCCCCTACCTTCAAACAAACAAAAAGTGCCACTCAGCCAATTCATTTCAACAAATACTTACTTAGTACTTAAATATGTTCAAAGAACTATGATGGCACCATGAGGAACACAAGAGAAATGCGATAATCTTTTCCCCAAAGGGCCTTCCAGTCTGGCCCAAGAAATGAAACACATACACAGTGCAATGCTGGCTTGAAGAGCCTGGCTCTTCTGCAGACCTGTGCGAGGTGCTCATGCCCTGCAAACCTCAGTTTGCTCATCCGTAAAACAGAAGCTATGATGGCGCAAACCTCAGCGAATTATTGTTGGACTGAATGCATTAATGAATATGAAGCACTCAACACAGTGTGGCCCAAAGTCAGTGTCAGATAAGTGTTTTTTTAAAAAATATAAATTTAATATATATAACATAGTAGAAAAGCTCTTGCCTCTACAATTTCCGAATGACTTGCCAAATTAAATAGATGTTCTATGATCCTTTTATAAAATATACTAAAGGAGGAACCATGAGGCTTACCATGAGGAGCCACTGAAGGTTTTTTTTTTTTTTTTTTTTTTTGCATTACGCAGGCCTCTCACTGTTGTGGCCTCTCCCATTGCGGAGCACGGGCTCTGGACGCGCAGGCTCAGCAGCCATGGCTCACGGGCCCAGCTGCTCTGTGGCATGTGGGATCTTCCCAGACTGGGACACGAACCCGTGTCCCCCGCATCGGCAGGCGGACTCGCAACCACTGCGCCACGAGGGAAGCCCCACTGAAGATTTTTTAAGCAGGAATCTCACATGATAAAATTTATATTAAAAATAGAAATGAAAGCTAACAAGCTGAGTAGTGAGTATTGTTTTTCAGAAAACATAAATAAAATCTATCTATCTATCATCTATGCTTGTGTAAGCTTGTGTTACTAGGAGACGGGTGGGGAAAAAGACAAACCAGGCTGTTGATAGATTACTCTACGGGTGTGGGCAAGAGAGGAAATGAATAGATTTGTCTTTATGCACATCAGCACAATATTGTTACACTTGATACAATAAAATTACTTTTTAATTTGAAAAATATCAAATGGAAAAACGTGATTTTAAAAAGATCACTCAGCCTATAATGTGGAGGAGAGACCATCAGGTCGTGAGGGTGGGAACTGGAAGGCCGGGTAGGAGGTTTTGGTGACAAAGCAAGAGTTGATGGTGGCCTAGACAAGGGTTGAAAGAAATGGAGATGGAGAGAAGTGGACAGGTTTGGGGCACATTTTGGAAGTAGAGCTAATGTATTGAATGACAGGAGGTGAGGGAATAGTGAAGGCAAGAATGGAATCAAAAATGACTCCAAGGTTTTTGGTTTGAGCACTTGGGCAGGTGATGGTATCATTTCATGAAAGGTAAGACTGGGAGAGTGACTGGTTTGGAGAGGGGTGCTAATAGATAAAAGCATTCCGTTTTATAAATGTTAGGTTTGAAATGCCTTTTGACATCCATGTGGAAATGGATTTCCCTCTGGACTGTGTTATTCAGTATGTGAACTGGGAGCATTACATGAACATTGGCATTACAAAGGAACAGCATGGAAGGCAAGCCATTCTTCCTGCCTACTTTAAGATATTGCTTTCCTACAGACCAAGAGTTGCTCTTGCTCAAAGAAACACAGCACAGAGACAGCTAGTTTTCTATCCCAAGGTCTGTTCTCTCCTTCTCCCTATGAAATAGAACCTTTGATTTTTAACTGGGCACATGGCCAATTTGCAGCTAAATTCACACCAGTGATCTACAAAAACTGTGCTGTCCAGCAATTTCAGAAAAACCACATTAAAATATTGTTGGCATGTGCCTTTTGCACCTTATTCCTGTATCTCTTTCTCTATCCTGCTATCTGAGATAGATATGAGTGCTGGAGCTCCAGCAGCTATGTTAGACTATGAGAATGAGGTCCACACCAAAGGAATGAGAGAGAAGAGAATTGAAAGAAGCTTGAGTCCCTGATGACTCAAAGGAATCAGCATACTAACCTCAGACAACCTTCTTGTTGACTTCTTTTATAAAAGGAAAAATTAAAATTCTATCATGTGTAAGCCACTGTTACTTTGACTATTCTGTCATATACTGTCATCAAATCTAGTTCTGTCTAAGAACAGAAAGAAGGTACTGTTAGTTATAGGATTTGATACTCTCAAAGTTCCTTATCTTTCTCTTCATGACCCTCATATAAGCAACCTCTATATTCATAATTGGAATTTGCTATAATTTCCTTCTTTTACTATTTTTTTCAGGTTTGGGTATTAAAGTTATGCTGGACACAAAATGAATTGGGTTTACAAAATAAATTTGGGCACTTTCTATTTTTTTTTTTTGGACTGGAATAGTTTTAAAACACTGAAATCATCTGTTCTTTAAAAGTTAGACAAGATTCAGCTGAGAAACTTACTGATTCTGCTGTTCTTCTTAAACAGTTGATATTTAGTTATATTTCCAATGTATGCTATAGATATTGGTCTATTCAAGTTTTCCACTTCTTCCTATGCCAACTTTGATCATTTGTATTTTACTAGGAAAACCTCTCTTTCCTCTGGGTTTTCAAATTTATCACCAAAAAGTTGCACATAGTATTCTCTCTGTTGTACCTCATCTCTTTTTTTATCTTCAATTAAGCCTCCTTCCTTATTTCTAAACACTTCTTTCTCTTCTTCACCTTTCCTTATATTGAAGTCTCTGTCCCAGTTCCTTTGCTTGCTTTGTGCCCTTTCTATATATTTTCTTTAGGTGGGGCATAGCCTCAAATATCTCTCTTTCAGCCTGACCCATGAATTATATATTGGCTCTGCTTGGATCCTTAGGTTTTAGTTCCTTTCTCTAAGTCATTTACTGTTTCAAATACTGCAGAAGTTCAAAGCCAGTTTGATTGCTTTGCCTTTGTAACCACCTTTTTCTTTCTGCAGTTTCTCTTTATCCTGCAGTTCAGAAATTTTACCAGGACATGCCTAGATAAGTCTTTTCAGTCTTTCCTCAGACACTGTCAAACTGTAGTCAGGTCTTTCTTCAGCTCTCTCATTCCTCTGTTTCTTTTCCTTTAGTTGGAATTCCTGTAATTCTCAGGTTTTTCATAGATCTTTCCTCCAAGTCTGTTCTCTTTTCCATTATGAGTTCCATCTCTTTGAAAGTTTGCTCTGTGTCTTGATAAATTTTATCTTTCAGACCAGTACACAGCTCTTGATTAGGACAATGCTCTTCTCCCTCCATCTACTGAATGTTTTCATTTATAAATCATATTTTAATTAAGACTTATTTTAATTAAGTCTGTTTCATGCTCTCTTTTTATATCCTTAAGTGCTCTTTTCGTTATTTTATTCATGTTATCCTTTATCTTCTCCAGCAACTATATTTCAATAAGAGTTCATTCCAAGAGTCATACTCAGCCTCCTCTCTCTACCTGAACCACTAGTGTGCCTTCTTATTTTCCTTTGCCTGCTTATCGAGGCTCAGATACAGCTTCTGGAGTACCTTAAATGGCCAAAGCCTCAAAAATTGAAGAAGACATACTGTTTACTGTTCTTTGGGACAGGTCCTATGCAGCAGGCAGGCCATCATACCCTATCCATCATCTCTGCACCCAATTTCCTCCCATTTGCTCATTCTCTGGAATAGAGAGGATTCAGCCCACCTGTTTGGCTATTCCTCAACCCCTCAGGGTCCAAGGAAACTGTATCCTGATAGCAATTCTCCCCTGGAGCTGACCCAGAGCACAGATATCCCTGAACCAGTTTTCAACAGCTGCTTGCCCACCCTCAGAGCCCTATGTGAAGTCCCAACAGCTTGGCTCTGAAATGGACAGACTAGAGTTGGGAATAGAGAGGAATAATAATATCATATTGAAGCCACCATCTTCACAGAGTACCTTCTGTGTACGTGGGTGAGTATGTTTTTGATGTTTTGTGTTTATGTGTGGTAAAATGGGTGAGTGTGTTTTAACTAACATTTATTGCATGCTTACTAAGTATTCTGGGCTGAATAGTGTTCTCCCAAAATTAATGTTCACCTGGAACCTGTGAATATGACCTTATTAGGAAATAGGGTCTTTGCATATGTAACTAGTTAAATTAAGATGAGGTCATACTGGATTAAGGTGGGCCTTAAATCCAATTACTGGTGTCTTTATAGAAGGCCACGTAAAGACATAGAGAGACATACAAGGAGAATAATTTGTAATGACAGAGACAGAAATTGGAGTGATGTGTTTACAAGCCAAGGATCACCAGAGATTGCCAGCAACCACCAGACCCTAAGAGGCAAAAAACTATTCTTCCCTAGAGCCTTCAGAGGGAGCATGGCCCTGATGACCCCTTAACTTCTGACTTCTAATATCCAGACCTGTAAGAAAATTAATTTCCATTGTTTTAAGCCACCCAGTTTGTAGTACTTTGTTACAACAGGCCTAGGAAACTAACATACTACATTTCAGGTGCAGTGTGAAGAACTTTAAATTTCTTATTTCATTTAATTCTCACATCAATTCCATGAGGTAAAGCTATTATTATTATTCCCATTGTATAGACTAGTTAACGGAGGCATGAACAACTTAAGCCTCTTTCCCGTGATCAAGCCATTAGATGGAGCCTGGACTCAAACCTCAGCAGGTTGGTTCTTTTTTTTTTTTTTTATGGTATGCGGGCCTCTCACTATTGTGGCCTCTCCCATTGCAGAGCACAGGCTCCGGACGCGCAGGCTCAGCGGCCATGGCTCACGGGCCTAGCCGCTCCACGGCATGAGGGATCTTCCCGGACCGGGGCACGAACCCGTGTCCCCTGCATCGGCAGGTGGACTCTCAACCACTGCGCCACCAGGGAAGCCCAGCAGGTTGGTTCTTAATCACTGCTTTCTCTAATCTCCCAGGGACTTAGGAATTTAAACACCCTTCATATGGTTGTTATTACAGGCAAACACATACCAAATACAGCTTGTTGGTATGATTGTAAGGACTTGGATTGCTAGCATGAAAGAATCTTCTGTAAACACCTGTCCAAACCAAAAGGAGGGAAGCCAGGATGCATGTAACCAGGAAAGTGATCCAGCAGCCCCTTCATCACTGAGTGTGAGACACTGAAGGGGAGAGTGAACAGCATCTAATGGTGCTCATGGTCTGACTACTGCCCTTTGTAAGAACCATTCCTTCTGATGTGTGTTTTCATTGGTTCTATTAGACAAAAATGTTTTCTTTTATAATTGAGATGCAGTGGTTACCTGGCAAAGTTAGAGAAAGTAAACTGTGTGGCACGACTCCTGAAATAATGCAGTTTCTAAGGGCTACCCAGATGATAACAGTGCACCCTCGCACGTAGGTACCCCTCCTTTCTGTGCCCTCACGTCCTGTGTCTGTTGCTGCTGTTGCAACCTCTTCACAATATTATACTTTTCTGTTTATTTGTCTGTGTCCATTACAGGAAGATAAGTTCCTTGTGGGTCAGGATGATGTTTTACTCATGAATATATCACCAGCCCATGCACAAATGGCTAAGAGTAGTATATTATCTTGTACTCTTTCATAGTTGAATCTTTGGAGGATGATTTCTTTTTTTCAATTATGTACACCTTGAATGGAAGAGAATTTTGGTTAAGCTGGGCTCATCTGGGGACATGGACTGCCTGAGATGGGAGTGGAAGGCATTCTAAGTGGAGACAGTAGCATTGATACACTGCACAGAAACAGGACAAAGAAAGCATGAGTATGAATCAGATAAGGGTGATAGCACTGTGATTACTGTGGCTGTAATTAGGCCCATACTAGTTAGAAAATGAGAAAAAGGCAAGGCTGCCTTTAATGTCTAAGAAAGCAGAGAGAGCTTGTTTTCTACGTGTTGTGATTTCACCAACTCCAGCAAGGTCCCTCTGATTGTGGTAAATGCATCCTCAATCCCACTGATACCTAAAATTAAAGCTTTTTAAATTATAAAGCATGTCAAATTATGAAGAGGATTGGTAAAAAGAGCACAATAATTCATATAAATCATTGTGTCTTAATGACTATGTGTTTACCACACCCTTTGCAGAGAACATAAAATGTGGAGATGAAAGAACATGAGGATTTTGGATGGAAGATAGGAAACACAATGACAGAAGAGGAAGAATAAAAAATACATATAACTAATTTCACAATTATGCCCGGAGTCTTGCTCTATAAATGAGGTGAGGGGTTCTGTAGGACAAAGTATTTAAAGACCATTTATTCCCTAGAAGGCTGTATTTTATTTTTACATTGGAAAATCTAGTTTATTAATTTATTAGAGCTCCCTTTACCAACAATCCCTCACACCGTAGGAAAAGGAGACAAATATACCAGAGCCTAAGTCATTGAAAGTGAGTATTTTATTTCTATTGCATAGAATAGAGTAAGGAAGTATACATAAGTGATTTCTACTTTTTCCCAACTGCTTTTGATCCTGCATTAGATTTGCTAGGAGGCCTTATTAAAAAGTCACTTCAAGGACAAACAAGTTAAAATCTGATTATTATTTCTTTTGACAATACTTATTAAAAACTGGAAAGACAGAGATGCTGTCAATTTCTCATTTTGGTTGACCTTGCCATTTTCTAATGACATCAGCAGGAATAAGGTATATCTCTGCCAAAGGTAATACTATTTTTGTAAGAGGATATGTTGGAGAAATTAACTATCTAGAAACAACATTTTTTTATATTTATATCACGAAACCAAAGAAAAGAATAGAGAATAATATTGGTCAAATATATCTTCATTTAAAGTCCATCCTGCATTCTCACTACCAAGTATTTTAAAAGGACAAAAGCTCATGTTAACAAACTAATAATAATCCTCTTAATGCTAGTACTACTATTAAAACTAATAATGTTAGCTATATATAATGAGTCTATGTGCCAGCTGTATGTGCTTTTATATTCATTTTTTAAATGTAATTCTCACAAAACCCCTAAGTCTATCTACATTCCAAAACTGGTTAAACACTGTACTTTGGTCAGTCAGACCCGGTTTGGAGCAGAGTCTCTGCCATTTATCAGTTTTATGTGACAAGGAAGTTACATCCCCTCTCTCTTTTGCCTTGTCTAAAAAGCAGGATAGTCATAGAACCTACTACATAGGTATGAGAGTTAGCTTTATGTGTCAGCTTGACTGGGTCACAAGGTGCTCAGATATTTGGTCAACCATGATTCTGGGTGTTTCTGTGAAAGTGTTTTTGTTTTTTTTTTTAAAGACTTCCTCTTCTTTATTTTTTAATATTTATTTATTTTATATATTTATTTATTTGGCAGCACCAGGTCTTAGTTGTGGCATACGGGATCTTCATTGCGGCATGCAGGATCTTCACTGTGGCATGCGAGATCTTTTAGTTTTGGCATGCGAACTCTTAGTTGCAGCATGGGGATATAGTTCCCTGACCAGGGATCAAACACGGGCCCCCTGCATTGGGAGCACAGAGTCTTCACTGCTGGACCACCAAGGAAGTCCCTGTGAGGGTGTTTTTGGATGAGATTAACATTTAAATCAGTAGACTGAGTAAAGCAGATTGCCCTCCCTAAGGTGGGTGGGCTTCATCCAATCAGTTGAAGGCCTGAATAGAACAAAAAGGCTGACCCTCACCGAAGTAAGAGAGAATTCCTCCTGCCTGACTGCCTTTGAACTGGAACACTGGCTTTTTTCCTGCCTCAGTCTCAAACTGAAATATCAGCTCTCTTGTGTCTCCAGACTCTGCCAACTCACTTTGCAGATCTTGGGGCCTGCCAGCCTTCATAACCATTTGAGCTAATTCCTTACAATAAATCTCTTTGTATATATATATATATATATATATATCTCATTGGTTCCAATTCTCTGGAGAGCCCTGATTAATACAATAGGGTAGTAAGATCTAAATAGTACAATGAAATAAATTATTTACTGAGTACAGTGCCTGGCACATAGTAGCACAAACTACTGTGCAACTACCTCTCTAGTAATAGTCATAACACAAATTTTTTTAGCCCCTTTATGAAGTGAACGTGTCTCAGGGTTGTTATCTTGAACTCAAAACCCAGAATAAATAAAATTGCTTATCATGCATTTCATATACCTTTGTTGGTTGAATTATTTGTTTTAAATAAACCACAGACTGGCTGATTTTAAGATCTATTTTGGGTTACTTAATAAATCAATCAAAGTTGGCTTATTACAGTGTCAGGAATTTAGAAGCCAACTATCTCTTTTTTCTTGACTTTCCTCATATATGGATATTTTAGGTCCATCATCTTTTAAAGCTGTATTTTTCTGAAAGAAAGAGAATCTTTGAGGAAAATAGCAGTTCAATAAATAAAATATTCAATCAATACAGTAATATGAACCTATATTACAAGAGTGACAGGTTAATTACTGTCTATAAAATATTCTTGTGAAAGATATGCAATTTTCCAACCTGGAAGATAAGGATATGGTGGACAACAACATGGTCATGGTGATGAAGAGAAAGGAGACAGGGAAAGAAGAGGGGTCTAAGGGAGAGGGAGAGCATATTGAAAGACACTAAAGCACAGAAACAGCAAGATGTGTGGAGAGCAGAGAGAGACTTCTCATGACTCAAATAGGGCACAAGTGGAGGGAGGAGCACAGAAGTGGTAGATGGTGCTCAGATTATGGAGGGTGTTCAGTGTCATGCACAGGAATTTAGATGGGTCACATAAAGCATCTGTATTAATCCAACATGATGGTGCAAAGTACTTTGATAACACCTCATTGCTTAGAACAAAAGACACTCCTTCGCCTTTCAAGTTCACTAGTCTATTAGTGTGGACTCCTCAGCACATGATTTGCTATACTGTGGTCTTCTAGCAGAATCTATTTGATAATAGTCCTTTATCATCTGAATAGAGAGCTAAAATGGGGGGAGGGAAAAAGAGAGTTGGGGAAGAATTCACAGTTTGATACTTGGTCTTTCTCCATTTTACCATTTTCCTAATGGTAGAGGGGATTGTGGGAATGGTAAAGATGTTCCACCTGCCTCCCCCCTCCCCCTGGCAAAAGCTGGAAGCCCCAGGAGAACCATCTGTTAGGGTTTGAGGATCACTGTTTCTTGCCTGGAGCTTCTGCTGAGCACTGACTCATTATAAAACTGATGCAAAGCATGCAGCGTGTTCTGTGGCTACAATAAGGAGAAACAGGTTTCCATGCTACTGGATACTGAGGATTTGGAGATCAGTTAAGAGAGATATCAAGCTGCCTGGGACAGCTGCCCACCTAATAAGAAACCACACACCTGAAAAGGCATGCGGTACACTTTCCTGAAGGGAGGTTGAAGTGAGAGGGGAGCATCCTCTTCTGGGGCTTTCCCTGGACTGGAGGTGGATCAGGGGAGCCTAGCTGAGAGTACACATCACTTATACTAAGGTCAATCAGATGATGGGGAGCCTGCTTCCCACTGCATCCAGGTGGAGATAGGATCTGCAGATATAAGCAACTCTATATGTCACCAGCATCTGACGGAGGAGCAAAATTATCCAACAGAAAGGAATTCACCTCCTTATCTTTAAGGTGTGGGCAGTAACACAAGTGGATTGCTCTCTCTCCCTACCCCAACCCCACTTATGCCTTGAGGGGCATAAGCACAAGAGACAGGGAGGAAAAAGATGGAGGAAAAGGAGGCCAAATCCTATTGTGCCCTTCATGGACCCTACTCAGAGGGCAAGGATAGAAAATGTACCTGAGATGAAACTAAGACCTTAATAGCAAGATTAGACTCCCAGTCACTAGATTGGGACTGAGGTATAATTAACTGGCAACTCTGTTTTCTTTCCCTTTTCTTCTCCCACCAGTGACTTGGGTTCTGAATTGCAATCAAGAGTCATGATTAATATGGAGATAGGTACCTGGCAGTGGGATATTGCAAATGACAGATCCTAATGTGTGGGACTGGCTCAATCAAGGAGAGGTGTGAGCAGTGGGCTTTCCCTTGACCCCAGCTGGGAAGCTGGCATTCCGTGTAATGCAGTAGGAAAACTGCTGATTAAACCTGCTGGTTAAACTGTCACCTATTGTATCTTAGGATCTCAAACTTGCCACTTGAGGCTTATCTTGACCACTGCAACTGGCTAGTGAGAATCTGGGGCTAGGCTTCTTCTGTGGGTAAGGGCAAATGTCCCCTGAAAACTGGCCCTGTGCAACAGAATAATTAGTAATTGATTGTGAGAAGAGATTTTTAAAATTTAATATGAAGGCAATAAGTATGGAGCATTTTATATTGTGTAACTGTGTTTGGGGCTATGCTTTTACATGGTGCTCATTTTAACAACCCTGTTTCATTAGGCAATGCAGTTGAACATCTTTCAGATGGCAGGAATGAATGAAGAATTTCACTGAGGAATGAAATCTCAGCCTAGTGCATATGGTGGTCATGGGATAAACTGCATCTCCAGGCTTAATCCACCTCGGAAACTCCTAGGAGCAACTTTGAGAAACATTCATAAGGGAACTTCGGCCTAGACCACCCTTATATTAGATCTCAATTTTTTTTTTTTTTTCGGTACTTGGGCCTCTCACTGTTGTGGCCTCCCCCGCCGTGGAGCACAGGCTCCGGACGCGCAGGCTCAGCGGCCATGGCTCACAGGCCCAGCCGCTCCACGGCATGTGGAATCCTCCCGGACCGGGGCACGAACCCGTGCCCCCTGCATCGGCAGGCAGACTAGCAACCACTGCGCCACCAGGGAAGCCCAAGATCTCAATTTTTGCAGCAGCAAAGATTGCTTTTACATCCCACAAAAGGAATAAATGGGACATCTAACGTGCCGCTAATCTTTCCCCCACAAAAGCCATGATCACATTCTAGATTAGCGTTGATATGGTTGTTAAGTCAACTAGACTAATAGGATAAAAATATAAATTGGGGAAATGCTAAACTTAGGCCCCCCAAGTTGCTGCACTTTGAAAAGGGAAATGATCTGGTCAGTTTTAAAGGCAATCTACTGAGTACTGTACTACTGGGTAGAGTCACTTTGCTAATAAAGCATCACAGGATACATACGTTGGGCCATTCTTTCTCTCTTTTCTTTCACAGGTCTCAAGTAATAAGAATACTACAGCTGCCCTAAGAAGTTTCCATCATCTCTCCTTCCCTTTTTCCAGATTTTTTTCTCCAAAACATAAGAAACCCTGGAGCTACTACCCTGTTTAGAACAACTTGAGGCAAGCAACTCTAGGCACTAAAGGAAATCTGCCTTGTCTCTCTGCTTTCCCTGCTTTTCTCTCTCTTCTCTCATAGTTGCTTCTTCTACTTTTCTCCCACTGGAGTGGTTAGCTTTGGAGTGGGAGCATACCTAACAGCCATCTGGCCTGCTTTTGTATTACATCATTCAGACCCATCTAGCTTCAGTTAAAAACTTTCCACAGACATGGGGTTATGCATTGAGGTTCAGGGTCAAACTCCAGCTTTGCCTTGCATCTTCATTTGTGTGTGTGTGTGTGTGTGTGTGTGTGTATGTGTGTGTGTACATCCCCTTGGAGATCTTTTTGGAGGACTTATTGGTCAAGAGCAGGATTCAGACTGTGGTGGTTTCAAAGTATATCTACAAATTCTTTGACACTCTTCCCTTCAAAAGGTGGAGCCTAATTCTCCTCTTTGTGTATGGACATAGTGACTTGATTCTAATGAATAGAATGTGGTAGAAGTGATGGTTTGTGATTTCTAATACTGAGTCATAAAAGGCACTTTCACTTCCACCTTGCTTTCTTGAACAGCCTGCTCTGAAGGAGGTCAGCCATCACATTGGGGGGACACTCACGCAACCTGTGGACAGGCTCACATTGGAAGCAAATGAAGCCTCCCACCAACAACAAGCATCAACTCGCCAGCCCTCTGAGTGAGCCACCTTGGAAACAGATTCTCCAGCCCCAGTCAAGCCTTCCCATGGATGTAGTTCTGGCCAACATCTTGACTGCAACCTCATGAGAGACCCTGGACCAGAACTACCTACTCCTGCATTCCTGACCCACAGAAAGTGTGAAGGTAATAAATGCTTATTATTGTTTTAAGCTACTACATATTGGGATATTTGTTACACTGCAATAGATAACTAATGGTGATTTTCATACTGAAAATGGTATAATGCTATAATAACAACCTAAAATGTGGGAGAGGTTTTAGAACCAAGAAAGAAGAAGCTGAAAGGACTTTAAGGAGAATGTTAGCAGAACCTTGATAGCCTTTGAGGAGGCTACTGGTGTGATCTTAAAGGAAAGTAAGAAAAATGTTACTGGAAACTGGAGGACAGAAAATCCCTGTTATGTAGTGTCAGAAAGCTTAGTGACACTGTTACCTTCAGCTACATGGAAAGTTGAAAATGTGCTAATAAATTGGTTTATCTAACTAAGGTGATTTCCAGGAATTGTGTTGATGTTGTCACCTGTTTTTTTCAGACTGATTATAATCAAATGTGAGAGAAGATAAATAAGCTAAAGAAAGGACTATTTAATGTAAAAGAGTCAGGACTTGCTGGTTTTGAAAATTTCCATCCTCTCCAGATGTCAAACTATACTAAAATTAAGAAATGCCCCCAGGTAGAGAATAAATCCAGGACACTACCAGAAAAATTTGTAAAGATGAAGCTGAGGGAGTAACTATAAAACCCTTTGATTAGACCTCAGAAAGATGAAGGAAGGTGCCTCAGAGAAGTTTTAGTTAAAAAATAAGACTTCTAAAAAGCTTAGGGCTTCTTCTCTCAGCAGTCTCAGCAGAAGCCTGAGTAGGGAAGGGCATATCTCAAAAATATTCATGGGTGTGGCTTAATGACATGAACTGTCAGTAAGTCATAGGAGACCCACAAGTTTGTTTCTTTTTTTTTTTTTTTTTCCGTATGCGGGCCTCTCACTGTTGTGGCCTCTCCCGTTGCAGAGCACAGGTTCCAGACGTGCAGGTCCAGCGGCCATGGCTCACGGGCCCAGCCGCTCCACGGCATATGGGATCTTCCCGGACCGGGGCACGAACCTGTGTCCCCTGCATCGGCAGGCGGACTCTCAACCACTGCGTCACCAGGGAAGCCCAACCCACAAGTTTTAAAGAGAATTTCATGGCAGAAATACAACTAAGTTGGACTGAAAGGAACAATATAGCACAAATGAAGAGAGATCTTTGGGTTTCCAAACTTCTACAGGGAGTAAGCAGGCTTACGAGACTACTCAACTATAAGCCTTGTCTACCTTTCATGAAAAAGGAAGGATGACTCAGAAGGTGAAACCAAGAGACCAGGGTGCAGAGTCCAGAGGGATGGAGACTTATTCCCAAGCATTGATTCCCAATCAAGGCACTGCAAACTAGTGCTCTGCTATATTACAGAGTTTCTGTGGACCTGTGGCTCTTGTAAGCCTCCTGTTTTTACCCTTTGTGGATGGGAGTATCTTTGGCATTTATGTTATACCTGTTCTAACATTGTATACTGAGTATTTGTGGGGCAGATAACTTGCCACTTTGGTTCATAGGTCTTCAGGTCAAGAGCAACTACATTTGAGGAATTGTACTTAAGGAACTACACCAGAGGAGTCTCATCCACACCTGAATCTAACATAGATAATGTGATCCTAGAATTTAAGTCAATGCTGTAAAGGATGAGACTTTGTGGGGAGGTTCTTGGGAGTGACTAAGTATATTTTGCATGTGAAAAAAAATGGAAATAATTTTTGCTGGAGGGCAGACTAGAGTGGTTTTAAAACACATCTGAAAATTCTTTCATACTTCTGCCTTCAAAGCATAGAGCCTAATTCCCCTCCCTTTGTATGTGGGTTGGACTTAGCGACTCCCTTCTAATCAATAGAACATGGCAGAAGAGATAAAGCATGACTTCTACTACATATTGAGGTAATTTCTTACACAGCAACAGATGACAAATCTCTATCCCAAGTAGTGCCACAATACTATTCCTAAAAGCTCTCTAAATAAAAATCAGATTCTGGTGTAACTGAAAGTACCACACTTTACATAGACAGTATCCCTTCATTTGAGACAACTTCATAAATAATCCCTTCTCTGTAAATTCTTCATTTCTCCTCTCCATACCCACAATTTTGTTGTTGAGATTGTTTCTCTCTGTGTCTCCCAGAATAATATGAAGACATCTTGAGAAGAGGAGTCATTAATATATGACCATGATACCTTGAATATAGTAGGTAATTAAAAGTGTTTATTATCCAAAAGAATGAAAACCAGGACAGATATTATACATTTAAATTTTTAAGTTAATAACAGAAGAATGTCTTTTACATAGCAGGTATGCCATAAATATTGGTTGCATGAATTACTGATAGACTGAACTTGATTAACAGCAAAAATGTTAAGAAGAAAAAAAGAACATAAGGATAGAGGTTTGTTCAACTGGGTAAAGCTATCCCTGAAGCCAGGATCATTTTTAAAAATTAGCAAGATATTATTGAATATTTCCAAAAGACATAATACCATATTGTAGAAGGAATGAAGATAACAGAGAAAACAATTGAAATATATGGCTAGAAAGGAATCCAAAGAAAAACAAATTCTTTTTCTCTTCATTTCCAACCTTATTGCATTTTAAAAACCCAATCACATCTTTCTTTTCCAATTAAAAAAAAAAAGATTACACAAGTTTGAGGTAGAAGATAGAAATTTTTTCCTAGAAGAGGCTGTTTATCTTCTTAATAAGTTCAAAAATATAGATAATAATCCATCAATTGGATGCTGCTTTATAAACCATAAGGAATTTTTCACATTACCTAATTTATCTTTTGCAACAACCCTATGAAGTAGGATTTTTGTTTGTTTGCAGATAAGGTAATTAAATTTCAAAGGGTTTAAAGGATTCGTTCAAAGTCACACATAAGGTAATTAGGAGCGCCAATACTTAAACTCAGGTCTTTTGACTCCAAATCCAGCTACACCTCACTACATCACAATGAAAAACTGAGTTAAGTACATGGGAAAGTCAATTCAGTTTATCAGAGAATGAATGATCAGCAAGCACAGCAGTATTTCCTAGCCATAAAAATTCCATCTGTAATGAGGTGGATAGACCTAGAGTCTGTCATACAGAGTGAAGTAAGTCAGAAAGAGAAAGACAAATACCGTATGCTAACACATATATATGGAATATAAGAAAAAAAAATGTCATGAAGAACCTAGGGGTAAAACGGGAATAAAGACACAGACCTACTTGAGAATGGACTTGAGGATATGGGGAGGGGGAAGGGTAAGCTGTGACAAAGCGAAAGAGAGGCATGGACATATATACACTACCAAACGTAGGCTAGATAGACAGTGGGAAGCAGCCGCAGAGCACAGGGAAATCAGCTCGGTGCTTTGTGACTGCCTGGAGGGGAGGGATAGGGAGGGTGGGAGGGAGGGAGATGCATGAGGGAGGGGATGTGGGAACAGATGTATATGTATGACTGATTCACTTTGTTATAAAGCAGAAACTAATAAAAAAAAAAAATTCCATCTGGAACAAACTGCCCAATTCCAGAAATATAGGCCACATAAAAATCATACCTTACCTGAATTTAGAAGGGAAAACTCAACAACACTGCCAAATGATAGCTCAGTTTCACAGGGTAGCTTCCTTGACTTTATAACGAGCAGTATTTTCATTCATCATTATTATGGTGACTCATTTTCTCAACTAATAGATGACGGCTGTAGGCATAAAAAGAAAAATGTTATTCTTTAAACAAGTTTATCATATGATTTAAACTTTTTTCAATTTTTTCAATGACTATAACTTTGAATCAACATAATACCTGTACTGAATAACTATTACTTCCAGTTGAAAAAAATTGTATTGAAAATGTCAAAAGTATATGCATAGAAAGGCAGAGTCAAGATGGTGGTATGGGAAGACATGGAGTTTGTGTCTCTCCACAACTAGGGCACCTGCCAGACACTGGTGGGGGACCTTGATGCCAAGGGAGACATGAGGAACACCCAAGTGAACTGGGAGGATGTGGGAGGACTGAGGGGGGAAGAGAAGTGGAGGCCGGACAGGACTGGCGCCCCTGAGGGGTGGCTGAGAGGGGGGAGGGGTTCCCATGCCTGGAGGGACCCATGGGGTCTAGGATTGGGGGGAGCATGCCCAGCATTTTCCTTGCCCAATTGGCCGGG
The DNA here is from genome assembly GCF_025265405.1 of Mesoplodon densirostris. Taxonomy (NCBI): domain Eukaryota; kingdom Metazoa; phylum Chordata; class Mammalia; order Artiodactyla; family Ziphiidae; genus Mesoplodon; species Mesoplodon densirostris. Next base: position 67,816,213 of record NC_082662.1, on the reverse strand, counting down.
GAAATCTGCCTGGCTGTCGGGCCAGGTCCTACACCTTCAGAGGCCCCCTCCAGGCCTCATTGGTCCTGGGGGCATAGGAGGGAGGCCAGGGGAGAAGAGGAGAGGCCATCCAGGACTGGAGGAGCAGGAGAAGGAACAGAGGGCATTGACCCTGCCCACTCGAGCCTGGGAAACCTGCTAAGTGCCCAGGCCTGGTCCCCTGCCCTCCAAAACCCCCTCTGGGCTGCGTGGGTCCTGGGGACATAGGAGGGAGGCTGGGGGAAAGCAGGAGAGGCAGATGGGAGGGGAGGGACCCTGTAGGACTGGAGGAGCAGGACAGGAGGGGAGGGCACTGGCCCCACCACTCAGGCCCTGGAAGCCTGCTGGGCTCCCAAGTGGGGTCCCCTGCCTTCTGAGACCCGAGGTGGGAGGCATGCCTGGGCCCCTTCAGTTCTGTTGAACCTAAGCCCCACCAACCACCCCTCCCAGGGCCTTTTCCAGCCCTGTGGGTCCTAATAATAGGCCCCACCCACCACCCAAAACCCACCCCTGCTTAGGCCCTGCCCCCCACAGCCAGGCCTTTTCTACCTTTTTTCTTTTTTTTTCTCCTCTTTTTTACTATTGTGGTTCTGTTTTACCTTCCAGCTGTTGTTTCATATATATTTTTATTTTTATATCTTTTCTAAAATAGCTGTTAGTTTCCTACTCTAATTTTATTTTTTACTTTGTTATTGTCCTCCATTTTTAATTTTTTTATTTTTTTTTGCCACCCTGCATGGCTTGCAAGATCTTGGTTCATGAGCCAGGGGTTGGACTGAAGCTCCTGCAGTGGAAGCTCTGAGTCTAAACAAATAGACTAACAGAGAACCTCAAACCCCAGGAAATATTCATCGGAGTGAGGTATACCAGAGGTCCTCATCTTGGCAAGAAGAACCAGCTCTACCCAACAGCCTACAAGCTCCTGTGTTGGAAGCCTCAGGCCAAACAACCAGTAAGACAGGAACACAATACCACTCATTAAAAAAAAAAAAAAAAAAGAGACAACAAAAAAATATGTCACAGATGAAGGAGCAAGGTAAAATCCTACAAGACCAAATAAATGAAGAGGAAATAGGCAATCTACCTGAAAAAGAATTCAGAATAATGTTAGTAAAGATGATCCAGAATCTCAGAAATAGGATGGAGGCATGGATTGAGAAAATATAAGAAATGTTTAACAAAGATCTAGAACAACTAAAGAACAAACAAACAGAGATGAACAACACAATAACTGAAATGAAAAATACTCTAAATGAATCAATAAAAGAATAACTGAGGCAGAAGAATGAATAAGTGAGCTAGAAGATGAAATGGTGGAAATAAATGCCAAGGAGCAGAATAAGGAAAAAAGAATGAAAAGAACTGAAGAAAATCTCAGAGACTGCTGGGAAAACACTAAACACATGATCATTCGAATTATAGGGGTCCCAGAAGAAGAAGAGAAAAAGAAAGGGCCTGAGAAAATATTTGAAGAGATTATAGTGGAAAACTTCCCTAACATGGGAAAGGAAATAGTCACCCAAGCCCAGGAAACACAGAGAGTCCCATATAGGATAAACCCTAGAAGAAACACACCACGACATATATTAATCAAACTAACAAAAATTAAATTCAAGGAAAAAATATTAAAATCAGCAAGGGAAAAACAAAAAATAACATACAAAGGAATCCCCATAAGGTTATCAGCTGATTTTTCAGCAGAAACTCTGCAGGCTAGAAGGGAGTGGCAGGATATACCTAAAGTGATGAAAGAGAAAAACCTACAACCAAGATTACTCTACCTAGCAAGGATCTCATTCAGATTTGACAGAGAAATCAAAACTTTTCAGACAAGCAAAAGCTAAGAGAATTCAGCACCACCAAACCAGCTTTACAGCAAATGCTAAAGAAACTTCTCTAGGCGGGAAACACAAGAGAAGAAAAAGACCCACAAAAACAACCCCAAAACAGTTAGGAAAATGGTAATAGGAACATACATATGGATAATAACCTTAAATGTAAATGGATTAAGTGCCCCAAGCAAAAGACACAGGCTCACTGAATGGATACAAAAACAAGACCCATATATATGCTGTCTACAAGAGACTCACTTCAGACCTAGGGACACATACAGACTGAAAGTGAAGAGATGGAAAAAGATATTCCATACAAATCGAAATCAAAAGAAAGCTGGAGGGCTTCCCTGGTGGCGCAGTGGTTGAGAGTCCGCCTGTCAATGCAGGGGACACGGGTTCGTGCCCCAGTCCAGGAGGATCCCACATGCCGCGTAGCAGCTGGGCCCATGAGCCATGGCTGCTGAGCCTGCGCATCCGGAGCCTGTGCTCTGCAACGGGAGAGGCCACAACAGTGAGAGGCCCGTGTACCACAAAAAAAAAAAAAAAAAAGAAAAAAAAAAGAAAGCTGGAGTAGCAATACTCGTATCAGATAAAATAGACTTTAAAATAAAGACTGTTACAAGAGATAAGGAAGGACACTACATAATGATCAAGGGATCAATCCAAGAAGAAGATATAACAATTGTAAATATTTACCCACCCAACATAGGAGCACCTCAATGCATAAGGCAAATGTTAACAACCATGAAAGGGGAAATCGACAGTAACACAGTAATTGTAGGGGACTTGAACACCCTACTTACACCAATGGACAGATCATCCAAAATGAAAATTAATAAGGAAACACAAGCTTTAAATGACACAATAGGCCAGATAGATCTAATTGATATTTATAGAACATTCCACCAGAAAGTGGCAGAATACACTTTCTTCTCAAGTGCACATGGAACATTCTCCATGATAGATCATATCTTGGGTCACAAATCAAGCCTCAGAAAATTTAAGAAAATTGAAATCATATCAAGCACCTTTTCTGACCACAATGCTATGAGACTGGAAATCAATTAGAGGAAAAAAAAAAACTATAAAAAACACAAATACATGAATGCTAAACAGTGCACTACTAAATAACAAAGAGATCACTGAAAAAAATCTGTAGACACTTCAAAAAGCAAAAACTGAATGAGTCATATTCTCAGAGAAGTATACAATAAATCCAGAAATAATTTTTAACTCAAAAATTCAAAATGCTTAGAAATATTAAAATACCATCAGAAAGCAAAGATAGTTCAATCATTAGAAATTTACTCAAATATTTTCCATACTAATAAGTCAAAGAAGAAAAACCATATAGTTGAGGATGACTCCAACACTTTCTTCCTGTAGCCAACATGCAACTCTCTGGCCCAGAAGAGGTCAGCCATGAGGTCTTGTGAAGTTACTTCACACAGTGGGAGTCAACTTCCATATCCCAGACCAGCTTCTTGATTTTCTATCCTTGAAATTATTAGCAAAGCTTAACATTGGGCAAGATCTCTGATTCATTTGAGTCTGATTTTATGATCTGATCCTTTGTGGTATATCAGATTGTAGATTAGGGTTTGATGCAAGGATGGATGTCTATTTGTGTTAAGTGGTGAAAGCTTTGAAGCAAATTACAGATGACAAATCTTACCAATGAAATTGGAGGAATTCAGAATTTGTAGGAAATAGACGTAGGCCTAGGGGAAATGGCAAGTAGATTGTCAGGAAGTGGCAGGCAGAAAGTAACAATTAGCCACCAGAAACAGTTTAAACCTTTTCAGTGGATCAGTGGCAATATGCCTCAGTGAAAATGTTTTTGCAAATCAACCAATCAGTAGGAGCTGCTCCCCTCTGAAAGTCACCTTGTCAGGAACAAGCTCCAATAAATCTCCTTTGAATGCCAAGCAACTGTTACTGAACCAGGCTTGTTTGCCCAACACACAGCAGACCAAATGCTGAGACATGGAGGTTTGGAGCTGAGAAAGAGTTCATTCACAAGGCAGCCAAGAAAGGAGATGGGAAAACAAGTCTCAGATCTGCCTCCCCAAAGGCGAGGTGTTTGAGATACTTATGGGATAAAGAAGCAGAGTAGTCTTGGGCATGGGGAAAGGGGTTTGGAGGTAGGAAAAAGGTGAGGTAATCAGTATTCTGTGCAGACATATCTGGGTTACATGCTTCTTCACTGATAAATGTACAAAAATGGAGGCACTTAGCATGATCTGAGGGTGGAGTCTGGGGCCCTCTGAAATCAAAAGGTTTCTCACAGTACACCAGTACATGCTCAGTTTTGGGGTGGTCCCAACCAGTCTAGGATGGATTGAACTGGGCAGAAGCCAACTCCAGCTTCCTGGGAAACAACTTAACTCCCCCCGCCATTACTATAGTGACCCATAAGTTAGAGGTGTTATCTACAGAGGTGGTTAAGAAGTTTGGTGATCTATTACCTAGGCTATGTGAAGCTTAGAGGGTATGCAGTTAAAAAAAAGAAAAAAACAACTAAAGTAGGCTTAATTAGTAAAGGCTGATTACAAGCAGAGGAGTTTTTAACAAGCCATTCCTTTACCTGCTGTTCTGTAAGACACACTCAAGGACTTCTGTTAAGGCACCAGCTTCTGTTAGCCCTATGGGGTACAGTTTCACAACAAACAATCTCACTCAAGTAACCATGCTTTTACAGATTATGTCAGATCATTTTACACTTCTGAAAATCCATCAATCCCTGAGCTCCAAGCTTCCTAAAAATCCCTATATTAAATCAGCAGTCTGCTCTACTCAGAGTGACTGTGTCTAGCCAGCATAGCTCTCACATAATAAGCAAGAAATTCAGCTTTCTCTTTTATTCAGATTTTATTCATGGCCTACTTATCATTTAACATTACTTGAGGTTCCCTCAAGATCATTTTGAAGACCCCTGCTTGTGGCAGCACACCAGGGGACCCTTGGACCAACAGGAATACTCACCGGGGCCCTTGTGCCCAAACTGTTTTGCCATCTGCTGCCACATAAGTCAACAATGATCTGAGCTCTAATTTCATTAAACTCTTGTTACTGAATTTTCTCATTTAAGGATTTGTACTCAGATTTGAATAAGCGAATCATAACTACATCTTTGTATAAGGTAATGAAACCTTTCACGATAAAGATATATCATTTGATAAATATTTTAGTCATTCACCTGTTCACCTGCCACCTGCTTATTTTTCCACTGTTTTTGTTTTGTTTTGTTTTTTTTGCATTTGTTTGTCTATATATACAGGGGTCTTATTCCATGTTTTTTGTTTTGTCCCAGTTGTCTTGCTTCTGTTATACTCTGCTTGTACAACCGAGTGTGTGATAGGGAACTGAATGGAGATATAGGCTTGATAGGCCTCCAGTAGAATCCAAGCTGACCATGACTACTAGTGAATGGAGGTCCAGAACCAACTAAATAATTTGTGAACCTATAGAAAAAATTTTAATTATTAAAAATTTCAAGATAGCAACAGAAGAAAACAGAAGAAAAAGCAAGTGTGGTGTCCTTCTAAGCATGGGGGCTTGTGGGACTGCCCAGGTCACACACCTATGAAGCTTGCCCTATTTTTTTTTTAACATCTTTATTGGAGTATAATTGCTTTACAAAGGTGTCTTAATTTCTGTTTTTATAACAAAGTGAATCAGCTATACGTATACATATATCCCCTCCCTCTTGCGTCTCCCTCCCACCCTCCCTATCCTACTCCTCTAGGTGGTCACAAAGCACCGAGCTGATCTCCCTGTGCTATGCGGCTGTGAAGTTGTCTTATGAAGGCCCTTTGGATTGGCAATAAATTTGTGAAAAGATGATTGGTCAATATTTTCACTGGAGTTCCCTCAAAGCTTGTCTTCTTCATTTGTGAAAGAAGATCACTTTGTTTAGTCCATATTCTGGGGTCAATGATAGTCAGGTTGTTGATAGTTTTCCCCTTTCTAGCCTTTGCTTGGTTGAGGAACTTGAGACAATATTCAAAAGTATACACTTTGGGGACTTCCCTGGTGGTCCAGTGGTTAAGACTCCACGGTTCCACTGCAGGGGGCATGGGTTTGATCCCTGGTCAGGGAACAAAGATCCTGAATGCCATGGGGCACGGCCAAAAGTAAATAAATAAATGGCCAGCACTTTAAAAAAAAGTATACAACTTGGCCAATTACAGTACCTTTCTTGTTTGTAATGGGTTTGTCTGTGTCAGTAGCTCTCAACTGGGGTGATCTTGCCCCCCAGGGAACATCTGGCAACATCTGAAGACTTTTTTTAAAGTTTTATTGAAGTGTAGTTGATTTACAATGTTGTGTTAATTTCTACTGTACAGCAAAGTAATTCAGTTATACATATATATACATTCTTTTTCATATTCTTTTCCATTATGGTTTATCACAGGATATTGAATAAAGTTCCCTGTGCTATACACAGTGGGACCTTGTTGTTTATCCATTTAATATTGGAGACATTTTGATTGTCACAACCGCAGAGAGTGTAGGTCAAGGTCAGAGATGCTTCTAAACATTCTACAGTGCACAGTACAGTCCGACACAACAAAGAATTACCTGGAGAATCAACAACAGTGTGTAAAGCTCCAGACAATCCTCATTGGTCTCTCCTGCAGCTTTGATTGAATGAGGACCAAAAAGGGGGACCAGGAATAAAAAAATTCCCATGCTCTTAAAAAAGACTGATTGTTCTGTAGCCATAGTGGCATACAGCCAATCAGGGAAAGCCCCTTGCTTCTGGAATTCAGCCAATCAGGAATAGATTTGCTCCAATAAACTCACCTGTGAGTACCAATCAGTCAACAACAATCTTATTGAAGTAACCAAACTCTATTCAGAGCGACTGTGTCTGACTAGCAGAGCTCTCTCTTATTATAGTAAGCCATCAATTCAGCTTTGTCTTTTTATTCCACATATTGAATAATGCTCCCATCATCCTTTGACAACATCTGTGTCCTCATGGTATGTTCCTTATGAGTATTTGGCTGAGGAGGAAAATAACTCAAGTCTGATATATGGACAATTCTACATGATATGCTGGCACCAACAAAAGGTGGACTTTTGCAGCAGTACAAGCCCATCTGGGAGTGTTCTGGAACAGTGAGGAAGGGAAATTCTCCCAGTGAGCTAAATTTTTGAGTAGTATGTTTATTATCCACTTGATCCAGATTAAGAAATTGCATATGTACAGATCTACACTTATTCATAGACAATGGTTAATTGTTTGGTTTTGTTGTCAGGGACTTGAAAGAAATAGAATTGGAAGATTAATCATAAGGAAGTCTGGGAAAGAAGTAAATGAATAGACCTTTAGTGATAGGAACAATGCGAAGGTGTATCCTGCGTGAATGCATACCAAAGGACATACACTATAGAGGAGGTTCCCAATAATCAGGTTGACAAAATGACATATTCTGCGTATGCCACTTTTTTCCCCCAGCCAGTTTTGTGCTTGCTCAAAGGACCAATGCTCAAGTGACTCTGGTGAAAGAGATGGAGCTTAAAAATATATATATATTTCCCCTCACTGAGGCTGACTTGATGTGGCAGATTTTATTTTCCTAAAGATGGTCACAATGCTATATCATATCCCACATGCTCTTCTTACAATGTGACCTTGACCCTTTTCCCATCAAATCATGGGTCAATGTCCCCTCTCCTAGAACTTAGGAAGATCTTTATTATGGCTTTGATCAGCTAAACACAAAAAAGGTGATACAATTTGATTTCACAAGCTAAATCATAAAACTGACATGCACTTCCAACTTGTCCTTTTAGGACACTCACTTTTGGAGCTCTAGGCCACCATCTAAGAGGGCTGAGGCCATCATGCTGTGAGAAAGCTCAGGCTTTAGGGAGGGACCATGCATAGGTTTACCAGCCAACAGTCAGCATCAAGTGCCAGACATGTGAGTGAAGACATTGCCAGATGATTCCATTCCTCAGCCATCAAGACACTCTCAGGCTTTAAGTCTTCCCAGGCCATATCTGCTATCTAAACAGCAGTGATCTACCTAAAGTAGTGATATATCTATCTAAAAAAGATTATTATCTATCTAAATCCCTGATCCATAGGATCCATGAGTATAATAAAATGGTTGTTTTATACCATTAAGGTTTATTTATTTATTTATTTTTGAGGTGGGGGACATTATGCAGTAATAGATAACTAGAACAAAATTTAAAGCCTGGAAGTGGAGATGTCCACACCAAAAACATAAAATATGTGGCGCTCACTTTGGGACCAGGCAAAAGCTGGATGGCTCTGAGGAGAGTGTTTGTGGAAGTCTAAAGGGCTTCGAAGAGGCTTTTAATGAGTGCTCAAAGGATAGTAAGGAAAATGTTACTGGAATCTGGAGGAAACGCAAACCTTTTTATGTAGTTTTGGAAAGTTTGGTAGCATAGAAAATAGGAAATGATGTAAAGAATTTAACTATGGAGATTTCTAGGCGAATATTAGAAGTACCAGCTGGCTTCTTCTCACTGTCTATGATAAAACATGAAAGGAAAGTAATTAGTTAAATAATAAGCTGTTAAATATAAAGGATATAGGACTCATTGGGTTTGAAAATAAAACTGTCTCTAACCCTAGTAGCTTCCAGGCTTAGGTCAAATCCAGAGTAGGGTTGTAAGACATTTGTTAAGACCTCAGAAAAATCCAAGGCCATATCTCATAGAATCTTTCAGATGGAGAAAAGGCTTTTAAGAATCTTAAGGGCTTCCAGTGATAAACCCATGCACATATGGTCACCTTATCTTTGACAAAGGAGGAAAGAATATACAATGGGGAAAAGAAAGTCTCTTCAATAAGTGGTGCTGGGAAAACTGGACAGTTACATGTAAAAGAATGAAATTAGAAGACTCCTTAACACCATACACAAAAATAAACTCAAAATGGATTAAAGATCTAAATGTAAGGCCAGACACTATCAAACTCTTAGAGGAAAACATAGGCAGAACACTCTATGACATAAATCACAGCAAGATCCTTTTTGACCCACCTCCTAGAGAAATGGAAATAAAAACAAAAATAAACAAATGGGGCCTAATGAAACTTAAAAGCTTTTGCACAGAAAAGGAAAATATAAACAAGATGAAAGGACAACTGTCAGAATGGGAGAAAATATTTGCAAATGAAGCAACTGACAAAGGATTAATCTCCAAAATATACAAGCAGTTTATGCAGCTCAATATCAAATAAACAAACAACCCAATCCAAAAATGGGCAGAAGACCTAAATAAACATTTCTTCAAAGAAGATATACAGATTGCCAACAAACACATGAAAGGATGCTCAACATCACTAATTATTAGAGAAATGCAAATCAAAACTACAATGAGATATCACCTCACACCAGTCAGAATGGCCATCATCTCAGCACATACCCTGAGAAAACCATAACTCAAAAAGAGTCATGTACCACAATGTTCACTGCAGCTCTATTTACAATAGCCAGGACATGGAAGCAACCTAAATGTCCATCGACAGATGAATGAATAAAGAAGATGTGGCACATATATACAATGGAATATTACTCAGCCATAAAAATAAATGAAATTGAGTTATTTGTAGTGAGGTAGATGGACCTAGAGTCTGTCATACAGAGTGAAGTTAAGTCAGAAAGAGAAAAATAAATACCATATGCTAACACATATATATGGAATCTAAAAAAAAAAAAATGCTTCTGACGAACCTAGGGGCAGGACAGGAATAAGGACACAGAGGTAGAGAATGGATTTGAGGACACAGGGAGTGAGAAGGGTAAGCTGCGACAAAGTGAGAGAGTGGCATGGACATATATACACTACCAAATGTAAAATAGATAGCTAGTGGGAAGCAGCTGCATAGCACAGGGAGATCAGCTCAGTTGTTTGTGACCACCTAGAGGGGTGGGATAGGGAGGGTGGGATGGAGATGCAGGAGGGAGGAGATATGGCGATATATGTATATGTATATCTGATTCACTTTGTTATAAAGCAGAAACAAACACATCACTGTAAAGCAATTATACTCCAATAAAGATGTTAAAATAAATCAATCAATAAATAAGTCAACTACTAAAAAAAAAAAGAATCTCAAGGGCTTCCAAAAATCTTAAGGGCTTTCCCCATAACAATCTCACAAGAGGCCAAAGTAGAGAAAGGATTATCTCAAAATAATTTGTGTTTGTGGCTTTTATCTAAAAAAAAAGTGTATTATAAATCACCACATAAAAACCCCACAATGTTTTTAAAAGAATTTATCAGATTTGATTGAAAGGGAAAGAGACAGTGAGAAATAAAAAGAGGTGTTTGGACTACTATAACCTACTTCTACAGATGATGTCACGGTTGTCCAGTTATACCTGTGGATGTCCACCAATCCCTGAACTCCTTGCATCAAAAAATCCTATATAAGATCAGCAGGTGCAGTCTAAGTTTACTCGGCTATAAACACAGACAACTTCTTATAGAGAAGGAAGGATGATTCAAAAGGCAAAGGGAATGAAGCCATGACTCTAGGGGCAGAGCCAAGAGTCATGGAAAACAACTTCTAGGAAGTAGGACTGAGACCTATTCAAGGAATTTGCAACATGTGCCTGCTAGGTTTCAGGATTGCTATGGAGCAGTGACTGCTGTGTTCTTTCTATTATATTTTCCTCCTTTACCTATAAGGGGTTCCCCTATGTCTATTCCACCACTGCATGTTGAACATGTGGGGGATATAAATAATCACATTTACAGGTCTTCAGAGGGAACCACACCCAAGGAGCCTTATCTACACCTGGACCTGATCAGGTGGCAAGATCCTTTAGGTGGCAAGACCCTTTCAAGCTGATGTTGTAGTGAAATAAAACCTGAGGGGATCCTAAGAGAGGGGATGAATAAGTGTTGCACATGGAGGGATGTGAACTGTGACCAGAAGATGACCAGGGTGCGGACCTAGTGTTTCTCATGGATAAAATCACACACAAGTAAATTTGAAATTCATAATTCACATTAAGTTCAATTTGTTCCTTAGTATATCAATTGTATAAGAATAAGTTCATATTTTCAAGCCAGTTATTGTATCAGAATTGACTACTTGAAAGGAGAATTTGTAGTTTGAAAATTAATTGCTTAGCATGGAGTTAGGGCAAAGAAAGGAGTTATGCAAGGAACATAGTCTGATGAAATCTGATGAAGAGTTCCTGCCCTGTAGCAGAGAAAGACTCTAGAGACCTTGATGCTCATGTAATTCAGATTTTAAAACACTCCAGAAAATTCTGGATGCTCATTGCTATGTGTTTCTGTAAAGTCTGCTTTTTAATATGCTGGCTATATCCTTTTGGTAAGAGTTTTAAAATATATATTAATGTCACTGATTAAGCAACAATCAAGTAAAGTAATTTTTCTCCATGGACCTAAGAGAATTTTGTAGTACTCATAATGTGTTAGTTTGATTAGTTTAAATTTCAAAATAGTAAGCCTTATTTTCCTTAAGGCTTTGTACCACGTATAATCTATATTGACACTTTATATTTTACAAGTTGATATATAAATAAAACAAATAAGTAAAATGAGGTATATATATCTGACATATCAGTCATATAAAACTTAAGCCACTCCACTAAAAAGTATTTTAGCACTCCTCATTGCTATCATCTGTAGACTTGCCACCCCCCCTTATTAATGAAATTATGAAATTTTAGTCACATTTTTTACCTGCCCTAACTTTTAGAATCTTCCTACACCATCAACAGGAACAATTCATAAAACAATTCATAAAATTGACAGGACCTTGTCATAAAATTGCTGGACTCTTAAATTGCAATAAGCTTAACTCTACTCCCAGGCTCTAAAGTGGATCTTGTCTTCAGTAGAACTTCCCCCGCTCAGATACATTAAACTTTGACACTGCACTCTCTAACCACAACTCCATGTACACGAATATGTGTTATTCTATATTTTTAGAAAGAATTTAACTCTTTAAAAAAGTTACTGGATAGAACTCTGTTCATCAACAAATACATGCTCAAAATTTATATAAATTTTAGCATTTCCTTTCATTCTCAAACGTTTCCTGATCTGGATAAGAAAATAATATTTTATGGTTAAGAAATTTGAAGTGTTGACACCTTCAGTTGACTTTTTCTATAAGCCAAAATATTATCAATTGAAAAATTACTATAAGGGTGCTGAAGTACCTGATAAGCTCAGAACAAAAGCAAGTTATATATAAGTGAAGGATATTTTCAATTCTATGTTTTAAAATAAAATGTCGTGTGTTAGTCCCAGTTTTCTGAGAAGCAGATGCCAATACAGGATTAAATGTGGAAGGATTTTCTTAAGGGAATATTGTGAGAGGAAATGGGGAGGGATCTAGAGAAGGCTGGGAGAGTTGTCAGACTGCAATGGAAGTCTAACACTGAGTGAAGGAGGGAGGAAGGAACGTTGGGTGGAAGAGACATAAGCTGAGGTTGGAGTGCTGTCAGGCACATCTCACAGCCACCACAAATGTGTAAGTATTTCAGCCCAAACATTTCCACAGAGCATTATTTTTTTTTGGCCACCATTCAGAGTACCTTTCTACAATTGTTTAAAAAGTCACCTATGGGACTTCCCTGGTGGCGCAGTGGTTAAGAATCTGCTTGCCAATGCAGGGGCCACAGGTTTGAGCCCTGGTCCAGGAAGATCCCACATGCCGCAAAGCAACTAAGCCTGTGCACCACAACTACTGAGCCTGCATTCTAGAGCCCGCGAGCCACAACTACTGAGCCCTTGTGTCACAACTACTGAAGCCCACACACCTAGAGCCCATGCTCTGCAACGAGAGGCCACCTCAATGAGAAGCCCGTGCACCACAACGAAGAGTGGCCCCCACTCACCGCAACTAGAGAAAGCCCGTGTGCAGTAACGAAGACCCAACCAGCCAAAATTAAATAAATAAATAAATTTGTATTTTTTAAAAAGTCGCCTGTTTCCTTTCTTTGTTGAATTAACTTTGCAATTAACTTTGTAAGTTAATTGTCCTATGTACATATGTATGTTTAAATTTTGACAACCAAAGCTTCTATTTAGATTGGCTTCTATTTAAAATATCAGAGCTGTTTGGATTCAATTGCACATAATATGTGTTCCACAAACAATTCCTAGTACATTTCTATTCCATAGGTTTCTTAATTTACTAAGAACATTGTTTTTACTACAAGGCTGTGCTTCTTAATAAAATCTGTTTCATATTATCATTGTTAAACCCAATAATTTTCTTTTTAGTGAGAAACTTTATTACTGAACTTGGAATTACATTCAAAATATTAGCTGTTTCACTTTGACATAATAAATTCCCAAAAGTTTTACTTTGATTCCATAAATTGGATGAAAAATTGAACCATCACTGGAATGAACTGACTTTATATTTGAATAATTTGATGACAGTAATATAAAATTGGCAACATGTGACTATATGTGAAGTTCTGCTGATGAAGCCAACATGTTCATATTCTTTAATAGTTTCTTACTTATCTGTCTCTAATGCTATTTATTCACTGGTAAAGTGAACTATCACTTTGCTTTCCTATCTACACATAAAAAGTTTGAATAAAAAATGAGCAAGAAATTACTTTTTAATTATTTTTTAATCTAGATTAAAAAATCATGCTTTCCACTGTGATGTATTAATGTTTATTCTGAAAGTGCATTTGTAAAATTATCAACTTTGGACACAGTCTTTTTCAGAAAACTGCTAATTTTGAAATAAATGATACTGCTTCTTCAGCAGATTTGTGTCTCTTGTTTTCCGAGTGACCAGATATGGCCCCCACGTGGGTTGCAGTATTGGCAAATGTTTTGTGCAAAATACATTCTGCTCATCATCAATTTCTATGAGAAATGTAAATTCTGTATGAAATATTTTACTAAATAAAGCATGCACTTTATTTAGATCATTACTGCTGAAAAAGTGTATTGGAAAACACAATACTGTTAATCAAATTATAAAGTAATTTCATTGTACAGTAAATAAAAAAAACAATTATAAGAAGAGTTTTTAATATATACTATGAACAGGAGTGTTCAGCCTCTATTTTCTGCACATATTTTATGCACACTCAACCAATAATTTTCCTTGTTTCCCACTGACTCTGCCTACTAATGGCCTGGTAGCCTTGGGTGTCTTGAATGTTGTAGCACAAGCCACATCACAATGGCTGGAACAACAGGTGTTGTTAGGGACATCACCGTTGAATACACCTACCACCACCTGCAGCCAGAGTTACCTGTTTCTAGGCTACAGGTAAATAAATTTAACCTCTGTGTTGAAATGCTTCATTTTACCAGTGAGCACCATTATGCTGTCTTTGAAAGGAAGGTATTGGTTTATGGCACCTTGGAGGGGTCAAGACACAGATTCATGTTATCTTAAGGTCATCTTTCAGATTTCACCATGTGTCAAAGTGAGAAATCTGTTAACTGCACATACATTTCATATACTGGTAGATGAGACCATGGCAGTAGCTAGAAGTGAAAAGTGGAGATCTAATGTCACACAACAGGTTCCCCATAAAGCAGACTCAGAGGTGGAGACCACACAAGAAGTTTGTAGGAGTGTGTTCTTGGATCAAAATATGTGGTAGGAGCAAAAGAAGTAGAACTGGGCAGAGGGAGAACTGAGTAGCAATGAAGTCACAACAAAGGCCCTTGTTGATCCCATAAGGAGCTCTGGAGCTGGGATGGTTCTTATAATTGCCCAAAATAGAAAGAGGATGGGACTTTAACTCCCTGCATTTATCAGTCGTTAGATGAGACAATGTGGTTCTGAGGACAAGCTTTGGAATTAAATTAATAGACCATACATTTTAAGCATTTAGAGAAGAACTCAGTTGAGAGCTGTCTGTTGCCAGCCACTACCAGTAGCTGGAGAAATGAGTGCTTTGGTCTTTGGAAGAATCAAGGCAGCATACCTTGGCATCTACTATTTCTCCAAACACATCCCAGCTTATCTCAATGAAACTCTTCATAACAACTTCTCATTAAAAGTGGAAAACCTGGAACAATACTAAACTGGACAGGAGTCAGTATAGCAGGTGTAATTCAGTGCTGTCCTAGACAAACTGGCATGTATGACCAAGTACTTCCACTCTCTCTTGGTTCTACTCTTTGGAGAACCTTTGACCACCATTTGATTTCTATTACCCAGTTTCATCCCCTGCCTACTTCTTAAATATTTATCTTTCCCGAAGGATCCAATCTTTGTCACCTTCTCTTATTACTCTATATTTACATTAATCTTGTACATATTGATGACTTCATTCATTTAAAAAACTTTTGAGTGGATTTTATGTGATAAACACTGTGCTAATGTCTGGGGGTTAAAAAAAGATCTCATCTATGTTGTTGCATAGAGGTAAACACATAACCTAGGGGAGTATATAAAAGATTCATTAAGGGGCACCGAATCCAATCATCTGATTGCATTTTGGAAAATCAAACTGGCAACAATGTGGAAATGGTTTGGACTGGACAAAATGTTATAATTAAAAAAGCTAGGAAGAAAATATGGGGCCTAATCTAAGCCAGTTCAAGTGATGCTGGAGAAAAGAGGACTAATTTGAAGACATTACAAAGAGACATAATATATAGGAAAATTGGATAAGGAGGTAAAGAAAATGGAAGAGTTATGATGACAACTCTGAGGCTTCTCACTAGGGTAACTGGCTAGATAGTAGTGCTACTCTCTAAGAAAGAAAATAATATAGGATAAGGAGTAATTTTAACTTGTTGCATCTGAAGTGCCTGTGAGACACCCAAGAGATAATGTGTAACAGGCAGCTGCATATACACTAGAGTTCAGAAAAGAAATATGGACTGAAGACATACATTCTGGGAGATCAGTATCATATAGTTGATGTGGAAGACATGCAAGGAGATAAGACTAACAACAAAAAGACTATAGAGTAAGAAAAGAAAGATAAATTAATCCTAGGAGGACATCACAATTTATAAAGTAGAGGAAGAAAAGCCGTCCAAGAAGGCTAAGCACTCAGAGGAAACATCTGGAAAGTGAAATACCATGGAAATCAAGGGATTTGATTTGAAGGGTCTGGTTTGAAGAAGACGAGAGTGGCCAAAAAAGTCCAGTCAGGCACTGAGTTTTACAGAAGAAGAAATAAGATGTGTCCATTGATTTAACAACAAAGGGGGCACTGAAAATCTTGACAAGAGCAAGCAGTCTCAGCGGTGGGGCAGAAGCCAGACCTCAGTTGATTGAAGAGTGATTTGAAGAGAAGACATAGTAAATATGAATATAAGACATATGTTCAGGGATATAGGAAGGAGAAGGGATAGGAGGTAAAAAGAAATATAGGGTTGAGATAGGTAGGATTCGTTGTTGCTTTTAGACGAACATGCCTTGAATATGCTTATATGATGAGAAACAGCCAGAAAAGAGATAAAGTTTGAAGATACACTTGAGGAAAATGATACCTGAAACAAGGTCACTAAGAAGAAAGAAGAGGATAAATCTGAGAGGAATATACTTAAACAGGAAGGTTATTGGGAGGTTGAAAAAATTAAAGGCAAGGATGGGTGCTATTGAGGGCTGAGTTGTATCCCTAAAGACATATAGGGATACAAGTTCAAGTCCTAAACCCTGGCACCTGCGCAAATGACCTTATTTGGAAATAGGGTCTTTAAGGATGCAATCAAGTTAAAATGAGTCATATTGAATTAAGGGGGGCCCTAATCCAATGACTGATATCCTTATAAGATAAAAATTTGGACACTAACACACAGATACAGAGGGGAGAAGGCTGTGTGAATATGGAGATTATTTTAACAAAATATAATATTTTGGTTTGGAACTCAGTTTGGCTAAAGAAATTTTACATTTGTTTGAGGTGGGGGTAATATGCAATATTTGGTTTCAAGTCTCAGGTACTGATAGTGATTGGAAAGTTTGTTCTAGTGAATAGTTTAATCTTTCCTGTAAAATCTTATTGATTTTCATTGTAAATTATTTCATCCACTGTCTTTCATTCCCTATGCCTAGATGATCAGATATTCAAAAATAAGCGAGTTCAAATTAATAATGTTTTACTCTAGTCTTTCTTCAATATTTTTTGGTCAATTGTTTCATTCCCTTCAAATGATTTGTAATGTAAATGAAAGAATCTAATAAGTCACGAGTTAGATTCTGACTTCTTAAATTAACTTCATTTAATAGCTCCAACTACAGGAAAGAGCAGACCTTCTTGCTTTTCGGGTGAAAAGAATCACAATTTGAAATGTCAGTTGCCTCAGGCAGGCACATCACATTGAGTTGTATTTAAACATAGCTTCACATTGAATTATAATAGAGAAGTCACTGATGCCATCTTTTTTAATCTATAGCAGAAAAAGGAAAAGGATTTTAGTATTCCTTAACTTAGGAAAAATGGTTCATATATATGTATAATAGTCCAATATATTTACCTTATATGATGATAATTTTTCTCTGAAAAAAATCTAAAAATGTGTACAGTTATCCAATAATTGATACAATTTGGTATAATATCAGCATATATATGAATTAATGTGATAAAAATATAGAGATAAAAAATTAGTTCCATAATTATTTTAGTTGGCAACAGTGAGGATTTCCAGTTAATGATTATCTAAGGGAGATAAGACAAAAGCATTTTGAAGTCTAGAAGTATAATTTTGTGAAGAAAATAAAGCCATCCCAGACAGAACAGATTTTAAAAGAGGCTCTCCCCTATTTTAGGTAGATCCAGCTAAAGATCCACAAAACATTCCCAGGTTAGGCCAGCAATATCTTCTCACAATAAATTCTTTTTTTTCTTTTTTTTTAAATTAGTTTCTGCTTTATAACAAAGTGAATCAGTCATACAATAAATTCTTTATAATACATACATTAACTTAAATTACTTGCTAAATATTTCTTAGTCCAAAAAAGGAAATCAAGACTACAAATAGAAACAATTGAGAAAATAACAAAAATGCATCAAATTAAAAATTATTTCAGCCTAAGTGATACTCAATAAAAAATGTATAACTTTAAATATTTTTAGTAAAATGAACTAAGAGATAATAGAGGAAAGAAAAATTAGCAGCTCTTTAAAAATGAAGAAAAAGGAATAATATTAATAAAAGCAGAAATTATTATTAGTGAAGGAAAACAATAGGACTTTGTTTATGCTTCAGCCATACTGGTGGTTTTTAGTCTCCTTTTTCTGCCTCAGGGCATTTTCATAAGCTGTTTCCTCAAACTGCACTGATATCTGCCTCTTCTTCTTCACCTAAATAACACTTACTAAATCTTTAGAGATCTCAGTTTAAACATTATTTCTGCAGAGGTTTCCTTGACACCCATATGGGTTAACTCCTTCTTGTATATGCATCCACACACCCTAGCTCTTATCACAATTACATTACTTATTCACTGCTAGATTATAAGTATCACAAAGGCAAGGACCATATCTGATCATTTCACCACTGAATCTCTAATGCCCAATATAGTGCTCTCCATATAAAGTGGGCTTGAAACATTTGTGTTAAATGAATGCATAAGTAAATAAATGAATGAAAGATGTCTTGGGAGAAAATACAAACACACAATTTTCCAGAAATTTGAATCCACAAATAAAAAAGAACCACAAATACACAAAATTAAGCACGGGAAAAGGAAAGAACAGATATTAAGGAGAATTTAAAGAGCCATATAGGTGTCAAGGAAACCTCTCTGAAGAAATGTTTAAACTGAGATCTCTATAAAGATTTAGTAAGTGTTATTAAGGTGAAAAGAAGAGGCAGTTTGAGGAAACAGCTTATGAAAATGCCCTGAGGCAGAAAAAGGAAGGTGGAGTGGGGGGGAATCTGTGTGGCTGAAGCAGAAAAAAGTCCTCCTTGGTGCACTAGAAACACTTCCTTTAAAGATAGTAACAAGGGACTTCCTTGTTGGCGCAGTGGTTAAGACTCTGCGCTCCCAATGCAGGAGGCGGGGGTTTGATCCCTCGTCAGGGAACCAGATCCCACATGCATGCTGCAACTAAGTAAGCCTGCCTGTTGCAACTAAGACCTGGTGCAACCAAATAAATTAAAAGAAAAAAAGACATTATCTAAATAAATAATAAAGTTGGTAACAAGTCAGGAAGCCCAATAGCAACAGTTATTAAACACTGACTAGGAATTTCAGTACAATAAATAAGTTAGGAAACCAAAATATGATGCCCAGCCATTGTACCCGAAGGGTCAAAATTATTTTTATTTTCAGATGATACTGTTATCCAACTAAAAATGAAAGAGAAGAAACGGAAAAAGCAAAGATTAAAACTGACAGGAGAGTTTAGTAAGATATCTAGTCACAAAACTATGTACATTGTTTCATGTTAGTCTCATCCTATTGACAGCAATGCTATTGGCTAGGAATGCTTGGGGCACTGTACTACTTGTGGCAGCTCCCCAACACATTTCCTCCAACAGAGCCAACGTTGTGGCTGGATCTGCCCTTGTGGTTCTTATGATTGCAACACATACCTCAGCAACAACTATCAAGGAACTTTGAAAAGACAAGGTTATTACTCACAGCTCTTAGAGAATACATGTGTGCCATGTATTCTCTAAGGGCCACACAGGGAAGTTGCAGGTTGAGAGAGAGGGAGAAAGCGTGTATCTGGGTTTCTGCCTTTATTGGGGTCAAGGATGGGGTCCCTAGGGTTTTGTGGGCTTACTCTTTATTAGATTTAAAACATAAGAGCAGGAATTAGGGTGCAGGAAGGGAAAAGTCAGGTTACTGTTTTGCTAGCACCTGTGTCATACAGCTGATAATAAGTTGATTCGAGATGGATGCCTTTGAAACAGATGCTTTAGCAATCAAAAGCTAAGTGTCAGGCATTTATATTACAATCAAAAAAGCTTACTGTCAGGCACTTATACTACATATATTTATATAGTATAATGCTAATTTTTAAGAAGATATATATCTGATTACATTCAAACATTCATGAGTATCTGTCTCTGGGTGGAAGAATTACAGATGATTTTCCTTTCCTTTACACCTTTCCTTTACACTTTGATAGAAACTAATTTTATAATCGAGTTATAAAGGTATAAAATAATTATAAACATACCTATTTGCCAAAAAGAGCCTATAAATATAATTATATTCATAAGTATCAGTTATTATACAGTATAAAATAGCCTCAAGTTTTAATATAATTGTGTTTTCCTCCAAAATAAACAACCCCAGCTTCTGTAATAATTGGAGACATTTACTTCATCTCTACCTGTATAAGGAGAACCTTCCAGTGGCACTTACCTGGCTCCACCTTCTACTCCTTAATTTAATTTCCAATTTTGGGAAACATGTCAATCATGAGAGTTACCTGAGGAGAGCAAATAACCAATTTTAAGTCAATAGCCTTAACATTATGTATAAGAATTTATCTGGCCTTCCTCTATTTTAACGTACATCAGCTTTGTAAATGGCTCTTTTTTCCTTCTTTGATACTCAAAGACCTTTTTTTCACTTCATATTTGTGTTTTGGATTGGTCAGACTAGCAGCAGTTAAATAAGAATGAAAGGAAAGAGAGAGGAAGGAAGGAAGGGAGGGAGGGAGGGAGTGAGGGAGGAGAAAGAAATTCATGAACTTAAAATCAAAAGAATGATAATGGATTAAAGAATGAAAAGTTAAACTACACACTTCCTCTGACTTACTGAAGTCTAAATCCCTCTCTATATGATGCATGTTCAAACTGAATATTCATATATTAAGACAGAACAGAGAGGTAAAATGATAATTCAAAAAGAGGGATAATGCTTTTAAAGGCATTTTAATACTTAAAATCAATTGTGTTACTGACACAGGAGTACAGAGGCTATAAAAAATGTTCTGAGTCCTAAAGTAATTCTTAGCAACTGCCAATATTTCCAAGTTATTCAGTTTTATTGCCAAAAAATATACTTGGATAATGTTGTTTAAGCTTGTTACAGACATGCCTTTATTACATTATGAATAAATATCATATCCTTTTCTTTTAGGGGATGAAGGGAATAGAATAATAGAAGAAATATCCAATAAAAGGTTTTGGGATTTTTATAAAACTCTAGCCAAAAACATGTTCATTATACTTTAAAAGAGTAAATATTATGGCATATGAATTATATCTCAATTTTTTAAAAAAACATTGCTCATTTTGATATTTAGTGTCCATTATCAAAAGGAGCAACATGACAGTGGCTTAACAAAAGATCTGGAATCTTTAATTCCTAATAATCTAATAATGCAGAAATAACATTAGCATAACCTAAAGAAATATATCATTAATTTGTCCCTTAGATTTTTCTCTCTTTTAAATATCAGCTCTCAACTGACCAATGATTAAGTGCTAGATTCCAATAATTTAATGCTTGAATTCTCTAAAATGCTAATTTATTATTATGAATGCTTGATATAAGACACAGAAGTAGGGGGTGACTTGAGCAAGACAGTAGAATAGGAAGCTCAAGACTTTCCTTCTCACACTGAGACACCAAATTAACTACAATACATAGACCAATTCCCTTTGTGAGAAAACCCAAAAGTTAAGAGGCTCCTGTGCCACAGGCAAGCATGAAACTAGCTGCATCAAAACCAACAAGAAAATTCATGGCACCCACTCTCCAGAGCCTCCCTGCCCCAGGCATAGCGTGATCAGGAGGAAACTCCCACCTGCCCCAGCTTCTTCCAGAGGAGGGGAAAAGTTGGAGCATGTGTCTAACATTCTGACTTTTCAGAGGGCTGCCCGAGGGAATGGTTTCTGTCTGGTCTGTCTTAGAGGGCATACTTCCAATCTCATTTTATGAGGCCTACATTACCCTGATACCAAAGGCAAAGACAAGAAATAAGACTACAGGCCGGGCTTCCCTGGTGGCGCAGTGGTTGAGCGTCTGCTTGCCGATTCAGGGGACACGGGTTCATGCACTGGTCCAGGAAGATCCCACATGCCGTGGAGCAGCTGGGCCCGTGAGCCACAGCCATTGAGCCTGAGCATCTGGAGTCTGTGCTCCGCAACGGGAGAGGCCACAACAGTGAGAGGCCCGCATACAGCAAAAAAAAAAAAAAGACTACAGGCCAATATCCCTGGTGAATGTAGATGCAAAAATCCTCAACAAAATACTAGCAAACTGAATCCAATAGCACATTGAAAGGATTATACACCATGACCAAGTGGGACTCATCCTTGGGATGCAAGGATGTTTCAACATTAAAAAAAAAAAAAAAGATCCACCACATTAATAGAACAAAGTAGAAAACTATCGCATGATCATATTTGACAAGATTTAACACATTTCATGATAAAAACACTCAACAGACTAGAAATAAAAGGAAATTAATTCAACATAATAAAAGCCATGTATGACAAGCCCATAGTTAACATCATACTTAATGGTACAAAACTGAAAGCTTTTCCTCTAAGATCAGGAAGAAGGCAAGAATGTCATGTTCGCCATTAATATTCAACATAATACTGTAGTCCTAGCTAGAGCAACTAGGAAAGAAAAAGAAAAGCCATCACAGTTTTAGAAAGGAAGAAGATATCTGCTTGCAAATAACATAATCTTAAATGTAGAAAACCCTAAAAGATTCCACCAAAAAAAAAAATGTTAGAAATAATAAACAAGTTGAGTAAAGTTCCAGGATAAAAAAATCAGCGTACAAAAATCAGTAGTATTTCCATATATTAACAATGAAACAACAATGAAAAATCTGAGAAGGAAACTAAAAAAAAATCCCATTTAAATATATCATTAAAAAGAATAAAATACTTAGGAGGATCTCCCTGGTGGCACAGTGGTCAAGAATCTGCCTGCCAATGCAGGGGACTTGGGTTCAAGCCCTGGTCCAGGAAGATCTCACATGCCATGGAGCAACTAAGCCCATGTGCCACAACTATTGAGCCTGTGCTCTGGAGCCCGCGAGCTACAACTACTGAGCCCATGTGCCACAACTACTGAAGCCCACGCACCTAGAGCCCAAGCTCCGCAACAAGAGAAGCCACAACCATGAGAAGCCTGCGCACCACAACGAAGTGTAGCCCCTGCTTGCCGCAACTAGAGAAAGCCTGTGTGCAGCAACAAAGACCCAACACAGCCAACAATAAATAAATAAATAAATAAATAAATAATTTATTTTTAAAAAATATTAAAATACTTAGGAATTAACTTAACCAAGGAAGTGAAAGACTTGTACATTGAAAACTATAAAACATTGCTGAAAGAAATTTAAAATAACACAAATAAATGGAAAGACATCTTGTGTTCATGGATTGGAAGACATAACATTGTTAAAGTATCCATATTACCAGACGCAATCTACAGCTTCAATGCAATCCCTATCAAAATGCCAATGCCATTTTACATTATTCTGCCATTATTACAGAAATATAAAAACCAATCTGAAAATTCATATAGAACCACAGAGGACCTTGATTAGCCAAAACAATCTTGACAAAGAACAAAGCTAGAAGCCTCATACTTCCTGACTTCAAAACATATTACAATGTTACAGTATTCAAAACGGTATGGTACTGGCCTAAAGACAGACATATGGACCAATGGAACAGAATACAGAGCCCAGAAATAAATCCATGCATACATGGTCAAATGATCTTCAACAAGGGTGCCATGACTAAACAATGGAGAAAGGATAGTTTCTTCAACTAACAGTGCTGGGAAACCTGAATATCCACAGGCAAAAAAAAGAAAAAAAACTGGATACTTATCTTATACCATACACAAAAATCAACTTAAAAGAGATCAAAGACTTAAATGTAAGACCTGAAACTATAAAACTCCTAGAAAAAAATATAGGGGAAAAGCTTCAAAACATTGACCTTGACAATGATTTCTTGGATTTAACACTGAAAATACAGGCAAAAAGAGCAAAAATAGACAAGTGGGACCACATCAAAATTGGAAGCTTCTGTGCAGCAAAGGAAACAATCACCAGAGTAAAAAGAAACCCTACAGAATGTAGAAAATATTTGCAAATCATATATCTGATAAGGAGTTAATATGCAAAATATATAATGTACTCTTTACATACAACACAATAACATAAAAACAAATAAACCGATTTTAAATGGGGCAAAGGACTTGAATAGACATTTCTCTAAAGAAGGCATACAAATGGCCAACAGGTTTATGAAAGGATGCTCAACATCATTAATTCTTAGGGAAATGCAAGACAAAACCACAATGAGATATCTCACACCTGTTAGGATTGCCATTATTGAAACAATAGAAAACAACAAATGCTAGCAATGATGTGTAGAAACTGAAACTCTTGGGTGATGCTGGGAATGTAAAATGGTACAACCACTGTGGAAAACAGTATGGAGGCTCCTCAAAAAATTAAAAAAAGAACTACCATGTAATCTAGCAATTCTACTTCTGGGTATTTATCCAAAAGAATTGAAAATAGTATCTCAAAGAGATATTCACATTCCTATATTCATTGCTGCATCATCCATAATAGTCAAGATGTGGAAACAATCTAATGGCCCATCCGCAGACACATGGATAAAATGTGGTATGTACATACAATTGAATGTTATTCAGCCCTAAAAAGGAAAGAAATCCTGCCATGTGTGACAATGTGGATGAACCTTGAGAACATACATTAAGCTAAGAGAAATAAGCCAGTCACAGAAGAAGAACACTGTATGATTCCACTTATATGAGATAGCTAAAGTAGTTAAACCCATAGAAGTGGAAAATAAAATGGTGGTTGTCAGGGTCTGTGAGAAGGGGGAAATGGGAGTTGGCTGCTTCAATAGGCATAGAGTTTTAGTCATACAAGATGAAAAAGTTCTAGATATCTATTGTACAACAATGTGTATATAATTAACAATATTGTACTGTATACTTAAAAGTTTGTTAAGAGGGCAAGTTTCATATTAAGTATCTTTTTAATCACAATTTTAAAAAACAGAGCCCATAAATGAGACCAAACTTAGATGGGCAGTTACTCCAAGACAAAGGAGGCAAGAATACACAATGGGGAAAAACAGTCCCTTCAATAAATTGTGTTGAGAAAATTAGACAGCTACATGCAAAAGAATCAAATTGGACTACTTTTTCACACCATGCACAAAAATAAATTCAGAATAAAGATATAAATTTAAAACCTGAAACCATAAATCTCTAGAATAAAATATAGGGAGTACACTCTTTGACATCGGTCTTAGTAATGTATTTTTGGATATGTCTCCTCAGGCAAGGGAAATAAAAGCAAAAATAAACAAACGGGACTACATCAAACTAAAAAGCTTTTGAACAGCAAAGGAAACTATCAACAAAATGAAAAGGCTGCCTACTGAATGGGAGAAGATTTTGCAAACAACATATCCAATAAGGGTTAATATCCAAAATGTGCAAAAACTCATATAACTCAACATCAATAAAACAAACAACCTGATTAAAAAATGGCCAGAGGATATGAAGAGACATTCTTCCAAAGAAGATATACAGATGGCCAACAGGTACATGAAAAGATGCTCAATATCACAGAAATGCAAATCAAAACCACAATGAGATATCACCTCACACCTGTAAGAATGACTATTGTCAAAAAGACAACAAATAACAAGTGTTGGTAAGGATAGGGAGAAAGGGAAACCTTGTACACTATTGGTAGGAATATAAATTGGTGCAGCTACTACAGAAAACAGTATGAAGCTTCCTCAAAAAACTAAAAATAAAACTACCATACAATCTGGCAATTCCACTCCTGGTATTTGTCCAAAGAAAACAAATACACTAATTAGAAAAGATATATGCACCCCTATGTTTATTGCAGCATTATTTACAATAGCCAAGATATGAAATGAACCTAAGTGCCAATCAAAAGATGAATGAATAAGGAAGAAGTGGTATATGTATATATTTATACACAATGGAATATTACTCGGTCATAAAAAAGAATGAAATCTTGCCATTTGCCACAGTGTGCATGAACCTAGAGGGAATTAAACTAAGTGAAATAAGTCAGACAGAGAAAGACAAATATTGTATGATTTCACTTACATGTGCAATCTAAAAAACAAAACAAATGATCAAACATAACAAAACAGAAAGAGTTATAGATACGGAACCAACAGGTGGTTACCAGAGGGGAGGGAGGTGGGGGAAAGAAAGAAATAGGAAAGGGAGATTAAGAGGTTCAAAATTCCACTTGCAAAATCAATGAGTCATGGGTACGAAATGTACAGCATGGGGAACATAGTCAATAACTATGTAATATCTTTCTATGGTGAGAGATCAAAACTGGACTTATTGTGGTGATCATTTTGAAATGTACTGAAATACTGAATCACTATGCTGTGCAACAGGAACTAGCATAGTGTTGTAGGTCAATTATACTTCAAAAACTAACTGACTCATAGAAAAAAAGATCAGATTTGTGGTTGTCAGAGGCAGCGGGTAAGAGAAGAAGGAATTGGATGAAGGCAGTCAAAAAGTACAAACTTTCAGTTATAAGATAAATATGTACTAGGAAAACAAACAAACAAACAGAAAGACACAGAAGTGGCAGAGGAGACATTCCATTGCAGAAGGGGAAGTTAAGAACTTTACCTGCTTCTTAGGAATGAAAGGCCAGGTGATTGCCACACAGAAGAGTGAAGTCTGGATTTTAGGGTACTTTTGATTTTAATGTATTTCTGTTAGATATGTTCATCTGAAGGAGCCTTGCATAGCTGAACAGAAGAATGACAGATAAGAATCCGCTGGTAGCCCTCAGGTCCTAATCATTCCAGAACATCTATGACGGTGAAACTTTTAAGTATAAATTAGAGAGATTAGACATTACACTTTGGTTTTTAAATGTCTAAAAAATTTCATAGATGTGCTTACTATTCTTCTGTAAATAACTGTATTTCTAATATGCTTAATATAAATGACCTATATGTTTATTTAAGATTTTTAATTGTAATACTAGATATTCTGTATGGCCTGTCTCCCCTATAGCCACACCTGACTAGCCTGAGTGGGAGACATTGTCCCAGGACAACTCACATGCAAACTGGCCAGGGATCTACAACTTAAAATAACTTAGTTTAAAACTCAGGTTAAAAATTGAGTTAAGCGACTTCCCTGGTGGCGCAGTGGTTAAGAATCTGCCTGCCAATGCAGGGGACACGGGGTTCGATCCCTGGTCCGGGAAGATCCCACATGTCCTGGAGCAACTAGGCCCGTGTGCCACAACTACTGAGACTGCACTCTAGAGCCCATGCTTCGCAGCAAGAGAAGCCACCACAAGGAGAAGCCTGTGAACCACAGCAAAGAGTAGTCCCCGCTCACCACAACTAGCGAAAGCCTGCACGCAGCAACGAAGACCCAACACAGCCAAAAATAAATAAATTAATTAATTTTAAAAAATTGAGTCAAATTTTTGACTGGATGCCATGAGGTAGAGAGAAGTCTAACCAACTGTAGCTCTGCACAAGCCAAAGTTCTGAGGGAACCAGAATTATGAGTCTAAGTGTTTCTGGAGGGTTGCCTCAGTCATAGATAGAAGAATAAAAAATTCAGTTTGCCATATCTTTTAGGATATCCCCTAAAACTGACATAGAGCTATTGTATTCACACTTAAGGCATCATACAATATATACACATACTTTTCACTCTGCTTTTGGAAATACATACAGTTCCTACCCATATTTAAAAGTCAGGAAAGCCCTCTTCTCTCAATTTTGCTTTTACTTTGAATTTTCTCTTAAATGTGTAAATCAGTATTAAAGATCAATGGTACTGAGAATGGTAAAGCCTGGTAAAAGGGCTACTATAAACTTTATAGAGTAGATAGAATTTTTACAAACAGTAATTTAATATAATTATGTAGAAACTGTACTTTTGAAACCATCAAAAAGGCTATTCTCATCTAATGACATCTGTTTGACTGTTTGTTGAGATTATACAAACATGTCCCTCACCAGTGACTTACCTGTAGAATTTATCTCTGGTGAAACTGCTTAGCAGACTAAGTCTGTCCTTGGCACCTCCCCTTAGTCACCTCTCGGCCGTCCAGTACTGCTGTGTTACATCCTTTGTACTTCCCCAATCCTTAAGCCATCGCTCTAGGATTTTTCTAGATAAGCTTCCTCCTTAACAAAATGTAGCTGCCCTGAGCCCAGCCAGATTACAGGCTTAGGCATCTAATAAAAATGAATTTACTTAAAAGATTTATGACTGATAATATCAGTAGTTTCAAGCGTAAGCCTTCCAGATAACACTTAGGGAACACTTAAAGGAAAAACTGAGTGGGAATTTTAGGCAGCATTTGAGACCTATAAGCTTTTGGCCTACTCACAACACATAGAGGTCAACATGAAATCTATGTCCAGGGTACTATGAAGAGCAGTAAGATATTTATTTGAAACTCATGCTTTTTCAATTATTAGTGTATAATGTATAGAACATTTTTCTTTAAATCGGGACATTTATAAAAGCTGTTGAATATATTTTCAGTGCCATTAGACTTCAAATGATTTTACTGAGGGATTTTCCATGAACATGAAAATGTATAAGCTACACTCTGGCACAGATGTTATACTCAAGTCTGAAGGCAGCCGAGCACACAGACAAAGGATATGGACTGTGGACTCATCTTTGGTTCAAATCATTGCTACTCAGTGACTATATGACCTCTGGCAAGTGGCTTAACCAATCTAAACCTCAGGTTCCTCAACCATAAAATAGAGATTAAATAATAGAGAATTTTGAGGATTAAATGATAAAATGCATGTAAAGCACTCATCTAGTATAGTCGAAGTACATAAGAACTCAATATATATTAGTTATTGTTATTAATTGGCAGATTGTGTACTGAATATGTTTTTGATGTTTACCATTCATAGTGGCTATAATTTAAAAATATTTTTTAAACTAATGCAGCACCAATTTTGACTTAATATATTCTGGTTATTATATTCAAAATGAAAATGACTTTACTAGTTTTTTTGATTAAAAAACACCTAATCAGACATTTGAATCACAAAGAAAATTATAAAGGAAAAAATCACTCAAATTTATATATGTAGAGATTATACCTCATTATTACTTTAATAATATTTTTTTTGCCAAAACAGGATTAATCTACCATCTGTTTCTGTTTTTGAGATATAATTGTAGAGCACTTGTTTCTTGATTTCTATTCAGAAACTAGCCATGAAAATGGAAAGGTAGCCTCTCTTTTTGGAGAAGCAGGAGAGAGTAGAAGTGAAGCCTCTGGTTCCATCCTGCCTGGGTTCAAATTCCAGCTTTACTACTTACTAGACATAGCATTGTGGGTAAGTCAGTTAAGTGCTGCATCTCAGCTTCCTTATCTGTGAAATGGAGTTATTGGAAGGATTAAAGGAGTTAATACAGAAAGTGCTTAAAATAGTGCCTGGTACATAGTAAGAAAAATATAGGAGTTAACTATTATTATATATGGTCATACAAAGGTACCTATGATATATTGTTATACAAATAAAAGTCAGCTCATAGAACAAGTTATATAATATTTCCCATTTGTATAAAAAGAACAAAGTATATAATGATACATCTATTTATATACATAAGCATAAAAATATTTTAAAGTCTCTATATACAACTGCTAATGTGATTATCTTTTTTTTTTTTTTTAGTTTTGTTTTATTTGACTATATCTCTCTTTTTTTTTTTTTGCGGTACGCGGTCCTCTCACTGTTGTGGCTTCTCCCGTTGCGGAGCACAGGCTCCGGACGTGCAGCCTCAGCGGCCATGTCTCACAGGCCCAGCCACTCCGCGGCATGTGGGATCTTCCCGGACCGGGGCACGAACCCGTGTCCCCTGCATCGGCAGGCGGGCTCTCAACCACTGCGCCACCAGAGAAGCCCTATGTGACTATATCTTAAACTATTTTATTATATCTATTCAGGCACAGTAATTATATAATTCTAAAACAAAAACAAAATAAGTACATTCTGAGAAATATAGTTTCCTTCTTTCTCCTCTATCCTCTTCCTTCTCCCCACCTCACAGTTGCCCACTTGGATAGTTTTAATTTTTCCATTAAGATATAAATGCATCAATATATAGAAGTGCATAAACTATATGAATTATATTCACTTCCTTGCCAAAATAAAGCTAACTGCACAAAGTATTCTGATAGCCACTGACAAGTTAGGTCGGCAGAGCCCAAAGAAGTTACTCCTTATGTCACAGCTGCCCAGTGCTCTCTTAGGAGGATGCACCTGATTTATTCAATCCACGTCCTATTGACTGATGTTTCAATCTTATCACCAAAAATGCTGCAAAAATAGGTTTGTGTTTGTGAAAAAAATCTGCTTTTAATCTTTATATAAAATTGGAATAATTATTCGGAGAGCAAACAAATTTCCCAGCCCTAATGACAGGTACTCAATATTTTATATTCTCCAGAGTCGTCTGATTGCAATAATATCAAACTCCAACATTCCTTCTAAATTTAAAAATAATGGCTTTTACTAAATTTTTTAATAGGTCTTTATTGGACTATAATTTCTTCACCATACTGTGTTAGTTTCTGTTGTACAACAAAATGAATCAGCCATATGCATACATATATCCCCATATCACCTTGTTCCTAATCCTCCCTCCCACCCTCCCTACCCCACATCTCTAGGTCATTGCAAAGCACCAAGCTGACCCCCCTGTGCTATGCTGCTTCTTCCCACTAGCTATTTTATATTTGTTAGTGTATATATGTCCATGCTACTCTGACTTCACCCCAGCTTCCCCCTCCACACCCCGGATCCTCAAGTCCATTCTCTATGTCTACGTCTTTATTCCTGTCCTGTCACTAGGTTCTTCAGAACTTTTCTTTTTTAGATTCCATATATATGCGTTAGCATATGGTATTTTTTTCTCTTTCTGACTTACTTCACTCTGTATGACAGACTCTAGTTCCATTCACCTCACTACAAATAACTCATTTTCATTTCTTTTTATGGCTGAGTAATATTCCACTGTATACATGTGCCACATCTTCTTTATCCTTTCATCTGTTGCTTGACATTTAGGTTGCTTCCATGTCTACGTCCTGGCTATTGTAAATAGTGCTGAAATGAAGATTGTGGTATGTGTCTCTTTTTGGATTATGGCTTTCTCAGGGTATGTGCCCAGTAGTGGGATTGCTGGGTCATATGGTAGTTCTAATTTTAATTTTTTAAGGAACCTCCATACTGTTCTCCATAGTGGTTGTACCAATTTACATTCCCACCAACAGTGCAAGAGGGTACCCTTTTCACCACACCCTTTCCAGCATTTATTGTTTCCAGATATTTTGATAATGGCCATTTTGACCAGTGTGAGGTGATACCTCACTGTAATTTTGATTTGCATTTCTCTAATAATTAGTGATGCTGAGCCTCTTTTCATGTGCCTCTGGGCCATCTGTATGTCTTCTTTGGAGAAATGTCTATTTAGGTCTTCTGTCCATT
Source organism: Mesoplodon densirostris (assembly GCF_025265405.1). Lineage (NCBI taxonomy): Eukaryota > Metazoa > Chordata > Mammalia > Artiodactyla > Ziphiidae > Mesoplodon > Mesoplodon densirostris. The sequence goes on along the minus strand of NC_082662.1, from coordinate 67,784,891 downwards.
TTTTAATTGGATTGCTTGGTTTTTTTGATATTGAGCTCCATGAGCTGTTTGCATATTTTAGATATTAATCCTTTGTCCCTTGGTTCATTTGCAAATCTTTTTTCCTATTCTGAGGGTTGTCTTTTCATCTTGTTTATGGTTTCCTTTGCTGTGCAAAAGCTTTTAAGTTTCATTAGGTCCCATTTGTTTATTTTTGCTTTTATTTTCATTACTCTAGGAGGTGGGTCAAAAAAGATCTTGCTGTGGTTTATGTCAAAGAGTGTTTTACCTATGTTTTCCTCTAAGAGTTTTATAGTATCTCCTCTTACACTTAGATCTTTAATCCATTTGGAGCTTATTTTTTTGTATGGTGTTAGGTAGTGTTCTAATTTCATTCTTTTACATGTAGCTGTCCCGTTTCCCAGCACCACTTATTGAAGAGGCTGTCTTTCTCCATTGTATGCTCTCCCTCCTTTGTCATAAATTAGGTGACCATATATGTGTGGGTCTATCTCTGGGCTTTCTATCCTGTACCATTGATCTATATTTCTATTTTTGTGCCAGTACCATACTGTCTTGATTACTGTAGCTTTGTAGTATAGTTTCATGTCTGAGAGCCTGTTCCTCCAGTTCCATTGTTCTTTCTCAAGATTACTTTGGCTATTCGGGGTCTTTTGTGTTTCCATATGAATTGTAAATTTCTTGTTCTAATTCTGTGAAGAATGCCATTGGTAGTTTGATAGGGATTGCATTGAAGCTGCAGATTGCTTTGGGTAGTATAGTCATTTTCACAATATTGATTCTTCCAATCCAAAAGCATGGTATATTTCCCCATCTGTTAATGCCACCTTTTATTTCTTTCATCAGTGTTTTATAGTTTTCTGAGTACAAGTCTTTTGCCTCCTTAGGTAGGTTTATTCCTAGGTATTTTATTCATTTTTTTGCAGTGGTAAATGGGATTGTTTCCTTAATTTCTCTTTCTGATTTTTTTTGTTCCTAGTGTATAGGAATGCCAGAGATGTGCATTAATTTTGTATCCTGAAACCTTACCAAATTCATTGATTAGCTCTAGTAGTTTTCTGGTGGCATCTTTGGGATATTTTATGTATAGGATCATGTCACTGGCAAACAGTAACAGTTTTACTTCTTTTCCAATTTGTATTCCTTTTATTTCTTTTTCTTCTCTGATTGCCATGGCTTGGACTTCCAAAACTATGTTGAATAAGAGGGGCTAGAGTGGACATCCTTGTCTTGTTCCTGATCTTAGTGGAAATGCTTTCAGTTTTTCACCATTGAGTATGATGTTTGCTGTGGGTTTGTCATACATCGCCTTAATTATGTTGAGGTAGTTTCCCTCTATGCCCATTTTCTGGAGAGTTTTTATCATAAATCGGTGTTGAATTTTGTCAAAAAGTTTTTCTGCATCTATTGAGATGATCATATGGTTTTTATTCCTTAATTTGTTGATATGGTGGATCACATTGATTGATTTGCATATATTGAAGAATCCTTGCATTCCTGGGATAAACCCCACTTGATCATGGTGTATGATCCTTTTAATATATTGTTGGATTCTGTTTGCTAGTATTTTGTTCAGGATTTTTGTATCTATGTTCATCAGTGATAGTGGTCTATAATGTTATTTTTTTGTGATATCTTTTTCTGGTTTTGGTATCAGGGTGATGTTGACTTCATATAATGAATTTGGGAGTGTTCCTCCCTCTGCAATTGGTTTGAAGTTTGCGAAGGATCAGTGTTAGCTCTTCTCTAAATATTTGATAGAATTCACCTCTGGAGCCATCCATTCCTGGACTTTTGTTTGTTGGAAGATTTTTTTTTTTTTTTTTTTTTTTTGCGGTATGTGGGCCTCTCACTGTTGTGGCCTCTCCCATTGCGGAGCACAAGCTCTGGACACACAGGTTCATCGGCCATGGCTCACGGGCCCAGCCGCTCCGCAGCATGTGGGATCTTCCCAGACCGGGGCACGAAGCCGTATCCCCTTTATTGGCAGGCAGACTCTCAACCACTGCGCCACCAGGGAAGCCCTGTTGGAAGATTTTTAATTACAGTATCAATTTCATTACTTGTGATAGGTCTGTTTATATTTTCTAATTCTTCCCGGTTCAGTCTTGGAAAATTGTACCTTTCCAAGAATTTGTCCATTTCTTCGTGGTTGTCCATTTTATTAGCATATAATTGTTTGTAGTAGTCTCTTATAATAATTTGTATTTCTGTGGTGTTTGTTGTGATTTCTCCTTTTTCATTTCTAATTTTATTGATTTGCATCCACTCCCTTCTTTCCTTGGTGAGTCTGGCTAAGGGTTTATCAATTTTGTTTATCTTCTTAAAGAACCAGTTTTAGTTTTATTGATCTTTGCTATTGTTTTCTTTGTTTCTATTTCATTTATTTCTGTTCTGATCTTTATGATTACTTTCCTTCTACTGACTTCAGGTTTTCTTTGTTCTTTTTCTCTGGTTGCTTTAGGTGCAGGGTTAGATTGTTTATTTGAGATTTTCCTTGTTTCTTGAGGTGAGATTGAATTGCTATAAATTCCCCTCTTAGAACTGCTTTTGCTGCATCCCATAGGTTTTGGGGTGACATGTTTTCATTGTCACTTGTTTCTATGTATTTTTAAATTTCCTCTTTGATTTCTTCAGTGATCTCTTGGTTACTTAGTAGAGCACCATTTAGCCTCCATGTATTTGTGTTTTTCTCAGTTTTTTTCCTGTAACTGATTTCCAATCTCAAAGCATTGTGGTCAGAAAAGATGCTTGATATGATTTCAATTTTCTTAAATTTTCTGAGGCTTGATTTGTGACCCAAGGTGTGATCTATCGTGGAGAATGTTCCATGTGCACTTGAGAAGAAAGTGTATTCTGCCACTTTCTGGTGGAATGTTCTATAAATATCAATTAGATCTATCTGGCCTATTGTGTCATTTAAAGCTTGTGTTTCCTTATTTATTTTCTGTTTGGATGATCTGTCCATTGGTGTAAATGGGGTGTTCAAGTCCCCTACTATTATTGTGTTACTGCCGATTTCCCCTTTCATGATTGTTAGCATTTGCCTTACGTATTTAGGTGCTCCTATGTTGGGTGCGTAAACATTTACAATTATTTTATCTTCTTCTTGGATTGATCCCTTGATCATTATGTAGTGTCCTTCCTTATCTCTTGTAACAGTCTTTATTTTAAAGTCTATTTTATCTGATACGAGTATTGCTACTCCAGCTTTCTTTTGATTTCCATTTGCATGGAATATCTTTTTCCATCCCTTCACTTTCAGTCTGTATGTGTCCCTAGGTCTGAAGTGGGTTTCTTGTAGACAGCATATATATGGGTCATGTTTTTGTATCCATTCAGCGAGCCTGTGTCTTTTACTTGGGGCGTTTAATCCATTTATATTCAAGGTTATTATCAATATGTATGTTCCTATCACCACTTTCTTAATTGTTTTGGGTTTGTTTTTGTGGGTCTTTTTCACCTCTTGTGTTTACCGCTTAGAATAAGTTTCTTTAGCATTTGTTGTAAAGCTGCTTTGGTGGTGCTGAATTCTCTTAGCTTTTGCTTCTCTGAAAAGCTTTTGATTTCTCAAATCAAATGAGATCCTTGCTGAGTACAGTAATCTTGGTTGTAGTTTTTTCTCTTTCATCACTTTAAGTATATACTGCCACTCCCTTCTGGCCTGCAGTTTCTGCTGAAAAATCAGCTGATAACGTTATGGGGATTCCTTTGTATGTTATTTTTTGTTTTTCCCTTACTGCTTTTAATATTTTTTCTTTGAATTTAATTTTTGTTAGTTTGATTAATATGTCTCATGGATGTCTCTCCTAGGGTTTATCCTATATGGGGCTCTTTGGGCTCCCTGGAATTGGATGACTCTTTCTTTTCTCATGTTGGGGAAGTTTTACACTATAATCTCTTCAAATATTTTCTCAGATGGTTTCTTTTTCTCTTCTTCTTCGGGGACCCTACACTTTGAATGTTGGTGTGTTTAGTGTTGCCCAGATGTCTCTGAGATTGCCTTCAATTCTCTTCATTCTTTTTTCTTTATTCTGTTTCTTGGCAGTTATTTCCACCATTTCATCTTTTAGCTCACTTATTCATTCTTCTGCCTCAGTTATTCTGTTATTGTTTCCTTCTAGTGTATTTTTCATTTCAGTTATTGTGTTGTTCATCTCTGTTTGTTCTTTAGTTCTTCTAGATCTTTGTTACACATTTCTTGTATTGTCTCAAACCGTGTCACCATTCTATTTCCAAGACTTTGGATCATCTCTACTATCATTAGTCTGAATTATTTTTCAGGTAGATTGCCTATTTCCCCTTCATTTATTTGGTCTTGTAGGATTTTACCTTGCTCCTTCATCTGTGAGATTTTTGTCACCCTCCCTTTTTTTTTTTGATGAGTGGGACTGTGTTCCTGTCTTACTGGTTGTTTGGCCTGAGGCTTCCAACAGTGGAGCTTGTAGGCTATTGGGTAGAGCTGGGTCATGGTGCTGAGATGAAGACCTCCAGGAGACCTCACTCCAATGAATATTCCCTGGGGTCTGAGGCTCTCTGTTAGTCCAGTGGTTCGGACTCGGAGCTCCCACCACAGGAGCTTCAGCCCGACCCTCAGCTCATGAACCTGGATCCTGCAAGCTGTGCAGGGTGGCAAAAAAAAAAAAAAAAAAAGGGAGAACAATAACAAAGTAAAGAAATAAAATTAGACTAGGAAATTAACAGACATGTTAGAAAGAATACAAAAATAAAAATATAGATGAAACAACAACCAGAAGGTAAAACAGAACCACAGTAGTTAAACAGAGGAGGAGAAAAAAAAAAAAAGGTGGAAAGGCCTTGGCTGTGGAGGGCGGGGCCTAAGCAGGGGCGAGGTTTGGGCGGTGGGCATGGCCTATGCTTAGGAGTAATGTGATTATCTTAAGGAGGGATTTTCACTGGCTCTATTATGTTTCAATTTTTTACAACCTTTATATTTGGTATTATTAAGAAATCAATAAAAATAGTTCAATTAAAAATGTGTTTTTTGAATTAGGGAAAAGAAGAAAAAGAAAGTACAGGAAAACAACAAAATTCTTAGTTTTTAGAAAGATGACAATATTTATTAGGTTTTCATGCTAAAAGAGAGTTTGGATTTTATAAAATACAATATAAGTGGAAGTATATTACAGTAAACCTAAAGTTATAACTTCCCTTTACTAAAGAGACATCATTCATATTATGTAAAGAAAAATATGCAAAAGGAAAAAGAAAATACTTAAATAACTCTAAAATTGCTAGTAAATACACCCAAGGTTGTTAAATTTAACAGAAAGTTGGCTGAAGCATTAACTACAAAATAATGATAAAACAATCAACATATTTCTGCTTTATTTTACTGAGACAAGGATGCCATAATAAGCTTGAAGTACTTTTTAAAAAATTAATTAATTTTTGGCTGCATTGGGTCTTCGTTACTGTGCGTGGGTTTTCTCTAGCTGCGGTGAGCAGGGGCTACTGTTTGTTGCAGTGCGTGGCCTTCTCATTGCGGTGGCTTCTCGTTGCAGAGCACGGGCTCTAGGCATGTGGGCTTCAGTAGTTGTGGCACACAGGATCAGCAGTTGTAGCTCATGGGCTCTAGACCCCAGGCTCAGTAGTTGTGGTGCATGGGCTTAGTTGCTCCGTGGCATGTGGGATCTTCCCAGACCAGGGCTTGAAACTGTGTCCCCTGCATTGGCAGGCGGATTCTTAACCACTGAGCCACCAGGGAAGCCCCAGCTTGAAATACTTTTAATGCCCCCACTGTATATATTCTGCCTAATATATAGAGGAGTAATCTCTATAAAACTTACAATTCTAAAACAAAGTTTCCAAATTTTGTTTAATATTGTATGACATCTTTTCTCTCTGAGAATTAATACAGTGCCTATTGGCAGGTTTATTAACCTATCTAAGCCTTAGTTTCCTCAACTATAACATAGGGAAAATATCCTATGAAGATTAAGTGAGAACGTGCAGTCCTCATGCAGAATATGAGAACAACAGTACTTGAACTTTTTCACTCTATCATTATCTCTTTGTTATATGATAGCCTAAAAAGAATAATCAGGGCTTCCCTGGTGGCGCAGTGGTTGAGAGTCCGCCTGCCGATGCAGGGGACACGGGTTCGTGCCCCGGTCTGGGAGGATCCCACATGCCGCAGAGCGGCTGGGCCCGTGAGCCATGGCTGCTGAGCCTGCGGGTCCCGAGACTGTGCTCCGCAACGGGAGAGGCCACAGCAGTGAAAGGCCCGCGTACCACAAAAAAAAAAAAAAAAAAAAAAAGAATAATCAGTGTGATTATTAATACTATTTTGTCTAATGTATAGACTGTGCTTTTAGCACTTGATAAACTTACATACTAGCTTAAGTTGAATTCTTAGAAAGTTAAAAATATTATATCTTAGCTCTCCCATATGCCATTTCTGTCCAATATGTCTTTCTCAAAGGCCACCAGTTACATATACTATCCCAAATTTCTGACCTATGCTGATGACAGATCTCCATCTATTGTGATGTCATCCAGTACTTGATGGTAATATTTCACATGATACTTTTTCCTGGCTACAGTTTAACGAGCACTTCCTGTTTGTAGAGTCAAGCTTACCACATTATCAAAATACGTAACTCAAGGATTACAGTATGACTTCCTGTGATTTTATTTCTATATCGTTGCCTTAAGTAGCAATGAGTAAATCTTCTAAATTATGTCAAAAGACTTCTTGTCCATGAAGCAATATATTCTGCGATCTCATTGACAAAATTAAAAGACCATCCTTGCAATTTTGGGGTCAGTAGGGATATCACTGTTATGAACCCAGGATTTACAGAACACTGGCAAAAATTCTGAGGTACAGCGACTTGGATCAGTTTGATATACTACTCACAGATTATATTGCATTTGTGGAAAAATCAAGATACTGTTTCAAACTAAATTTTAATCTTGAATTTACTGACATATGTGTGAATACAATTCTGTACTGGGTTTTCGCCAGAAAAGGTAATCCTGACTTTGTGGAATTGCTCCTCAAGAGGACAAAAGACTATGTTCAAGACAGAAGTTGTAACCTGGCACTGATATGGAGGTAATAATCTATATGTTTATGTTGAAAACATAAAAGGAGCAAATTTCTCTTTAGGAGGATATACTACTTCTTTTTTTCTAAAATGTATATGCATACTGACTACATATGGATAAAGAATGCTGTTGATTGCTCATTCATTTGTTCATTCCTTCATTATTTATTCAATAAAATTTCACCTATATGTAAATTATTATGTACCAATAAATTACTAGTGGTTTGCTCTATAAAGCTTATATGTAAGTGTTCAAGGTAATGCAGTGTTACACAACCTAGATTTCTGTAACTAGTCGAAGACATTGTTTTTTTTTTTTTTTTTTTTTTTTCTTTTTGCGGTATGCGGGCCTCTCACTGTTGTGGCCTCTCCCGTTGCGGAGCACAGGCTCCGGACGCGCAGGCCCAGCGGCCATGGCTCACGGGCCCAGCCGCTCCGCGGCACATGGGATCCTCCCAGACCGGGGCACGAACCCGTATCCCCTGCATCGGCAGGCGGACTCTCAACCACTGCGCCACCAGGGAGGCCCGAAGACATTGTTTTTTGTAATACTGTGATCTCTTCTTTTTGAGAATACTGAGAATGTTTATCTATAAACTATCTAAATTGACTTTCAAAGTATAATTCAGGATATACACACATATCCACTTAGTCATACTTGTTAAACATAATAATTCCCTATTTTTATGTTAAACATTATAAATTTGCCTCCAAATTCTCCAAAATTGAACACAGTGAAAGTCAAATACCTGATTCAATCCGCTATAGAACCAAATTTTCACGTTGTCTGAACATGTCAATCTAGCTAATGAATACTACTGAGGATCTTAGAATAAAATGTCCAATATGACCTCGTTGTAGTCTGTAATACAGATTTTAAAGTTACTTAGTTTGCACTAACTGCAATTTACTCTTTGGTTTTAGGTATTAGTTTGATTAGAACAGATGTGCATTTATTCATTCATTCAACAGAGTACTTATCACCTTACTATGCATGAGGCACTGTACTAGGTATGATGATAGAACCATGTATTCAGTGAAAAACAAGACAGATAAGATCAGTTTAAGACTAAACCGATTTAGATTCTGCCTGAAGCAGAGTTGTTTTCTTGATTGTGTATCACTGTGGTGATGGAGAACCACTGGATTACTTTCCTTAATGATAACCCAAGTACAAAAACTGAGAGCTGAAGTCTTCAATATCAATAAATAAAACCCCAAATAGTACTTTTTGGTTGTTTTACGACCATTATATTTGTAACTATAGCAGACATCAGCAGCTTCTAACACTGAGTGTCACTAGCTGGGTTAAGTAGTGCCTATGTGTATCCCTGGCAGGCCCATGGGAAAGAAAAATGAAGTAAAACAAAGGAAGAGAGGATAAGTTAAAAAAAAAAAAAAAAAGATTAATGAGGGGCAAGAAGGGAAAACTGAAAGGAATGAAAGGAAAATGAAAGAAAAACATAGGGTGGGACATGATAGAGTGCCATTAAAAACTGCCTTAATAAACTGAAGATTAACAGATTTTGACTTAGATGCATCCACAAGGTAAAACACATTACAGGCCAATTCTACATACCACAATATCTTTAGGATCTTTCAGATTCACAGAATTTTAAATTCAGATGGAACCTAAGAATTCATTAGCAAACCTCCCCTAACCCTCTTCCTGGGCAGCAACTCCCAGAGTGCATCTCTGGTTGGTGCTCATCTGGTCTCTGACTGAACAACTCTAGTAGTAGTGAGTTAACTATTTCCTGAGGTAAATCATTCCTTTGCCAGGGACCCTTCTCTTTCCTAGCCACTCATTTTCCCTCAAAGATTTTACCCAGTCCCATGACTTTAAATATTACGATATGCCAATGACTCCCACATCTTTATCTCCAGCCATGAGCTCTCCTCTGAGCTCCAGACTCCTCCTATATGAGGCTGTCTGCTCAACATCTCCACAGAGCATCTCAAATTTAACAGAATCAAAACAGAATACTGCTCTTACTCACACTCTACCTGCCAACTTGCTCCTTCCCCTGAATCCTGCACTTGATTAATGGCCTCTGTTGCTCAGGCCAAAAATCTAGGATTTATGCTTGCTTCTTCTCTTTCTTTCACAACACATCAGCAAATCTTTTTTATTTTATCTCTAAAATATGTAACAATTAGTTATACTTTTCATCTTCTCTGTTTCTAACCTAGGTGAAGCCACCATTGTCTCTTGCCTAGACAACTCCAATAGACTCCTAAAGAGTCTTCCAGCTTCCACTCTTCCCTCTTACAATCCATTCTTGACTCAGAAGCCTGAGTGACCTTATAAAAATGTAAAATAGGTCATACCACCCACGCTTAAAATCATCCAAAGTTTTCCTACTACAGATGAAATAAAAATCAAACTCAATACCCATTTTTTAAAACTCCCATATGGGGACTTCTGTGGTGGTGCAGTGGTTGAGAGTCTGCCTGCCAATGCAGGGGACACGGGTTCGAGTCCTGGTCCGGGGGGTCCCACGTGCCGCGGGGCAACTGGGCCCGTGGGCCACAGCTACCGAGGTCCATGTGCCTAGGGCCCATGCTCTGCAGTGGGAGAGGCCACCGCAGTGAGAGGCCCGCACACCCCAACGAGGAGTGGCCCCGGCTCGCCGCAACTAAAGAAAGCCCACACACAGCAACAAAGACCCAACGCAGCCAAAAATTAAAAAAAAAAAAAAAAAAAAAAAAACCTCCCATATGATATGTCCCCAAATCCAATCTCCTGAATTCTAATCTCATGTCATTCTCCCCCTTGAACACTATATTCCAACCACACATTGGTTGTCCACTGTCTACTCTTGCTAAAAGTAAGCTCCATGAAAGGAGGAACTTTGACTATTGCTTCAGCTTTGAATCCTCATGTCTAGAACTATGCAGATACACAGCAAGTGGTTAATGAAGATTGTGTTGGATGAAAAAGTGAATTTTTATACAGCTTTATTAGATTCTTCTTCCTCATAGTGCACTGACTTCTGTCTCCATTTCTCCAACTCTGCCCCCAGAGATATAGAGTACAAAGTCTACTCATTCTCTGTCCTGTATGAAAACCTCTCAAATATTTGAACATAGCTATTATGTTCCCATAATGAATACCTTATGTTTACTATTATCTGTTGTTCTTTATTTCCATAGCAGCATGATTCTTTGGTCACCTTCCCCTGTATACACTCCAGTTTGATAATTTCGCTAATCCAATAATGAAGTGTCTAAATAGGTCTCTGGAGGAGAAGAGACAGAATTAATGAGAGAAAGGAACTTAAGTTTGTTCATTTTTGCAATAAACCTGCAAAAATAGATGCCACAGTATGGTAGACTGTAAGTGGATAAAGAGAGATGACATCATTCAGTTAAAACAACAATAATCATTTATTAAGCATTTTCTAAGTACCAGGCACTGTGTTATTTGCTGAGGATATCAAAAACAAAGTAGACATATTTCCTGATTTTGGAGAGCTCACAGACTAGTACGTAAGCCATGAAAAATTATAATTATACTATAAGTTCAAAAATAGAAGCATATAGAGGTAGAAGGAACAGAGGACATCGTTAATATTGGGGAGGAGCAGGTATCTGAGAAGGCACTTTAGAAGAGGTGATGTCTTAAATTTATTTTTAAAATGTAAAAATAAGTTTCCCTGTCTTTCCCTTGAAGAAATGTAATCTAGGCAGAGAGAGGCTGACTAAAGCCAAGAGAGATACAAACATGTTGTACCCAGTGACTACAGGCAATTCAGCAATTGCTAGAGAGTGAGATGGAAATCAGGTAATAGTGACAGATAAGGCCTAAAAGAGAGCCCTTGAAGGACCTTTGTAGGCCATACCAAGGAATTTGAAATTGATACCACGGGTGATGCCCAATCAGTGAAGGTCTTTTCAGACTCGGAGTATGAAAAGATTCATCAGCTCCCATTTGAAGACTGGACTGTGGTAAGGGAGGGTGCAGCTAGAATTAGGGAGACTAGTTAGTAGACTGCTCAAACACTCCAGGTAAAATGGCAGGTCCAGAATTTCTGTAGAGGAAGGGTTGAGGGAAGCAATCTGATTGAAAAGAGGGAGGTGGTTAGAGGAGGTGCTTGAAACTGAATTTGCATAGCATGCCCAGTGTGCTAACTAAGATTACATGTGTACTTATAATAGTTTTGGGGGAAGAACTAATCTGCTCTACCACCATCCCCCCCCCAATCCCTAGGTAAATTATAATGAGGACTTAAACTAAAAACAATAGCAATAAGAGAAAAGGAAAAGGAGAGATATTACTAAATAGAATAACCAGGCATTACAGTAGGTGATTAGAAGTAGAAACTGAAAGAGAAGAGTTACTCTTCAGATTTCTAAATTTTGAGACTCATTGATTATTGTATTAGCTTCCTTTTGCTGCTGTAACAAAGCTGCCACAAACTTAGTGGCTTAAAATAATATAAATTTATTATTTTATAGTTCTGAAGGTCAGAGTCCAAAATGAGGCTACAAGGGCTAAAATCAAGATGTCACAGGGTGGGTTCCTTCTGGAGGCTCTAAGGGAGAGCCTTAGAGGGCTCTAGCTAGATGCTCTAGCTGCCTTTGCCAGCTTGTAGAGCTGCCTACATTCCTTGGTTCATGGTCTCTTCCTCCATCTTCAAAGCCAACACTGCACTCCTATCTCCTTCACTGGCTCTGCTTCTATCATTCTCTGACATCTCTTATAAGGACTCTTGTGATTATACTGGGCCCACCTGGATAATCTCACACCTCAAGATCCTTATCCTAATTATCTGCAAAATCCCTTTTGCCATATTGAGAGGCTATTTCAGTCTACCACAATGGTCATGCCACAAATCTATCAAAATTATTACAAGAGACTACAAAGTCAGTTTTGGATGCATGTGTTTGCATTGCCTAAGGGATATCCAGGTAAAGATGTGCAGTAGGTGGCTATTATGTAGTGTCATCCTTGATGTCTCTCTTTTACATTGCACATCTTAGTCTGTCAGGACATCTGCTGAGTCTACCTTTAAACAATATACAGAATTTGATCATCTCCACTGTTATCACCTAAGCTAAGTGATTTCTCTCCTTCTATCCCATAACAAATTCTCAATAATAACAAATTCTCAATAATAACAAATTCTCAATAAAGGTGAGATCGTGCTGCTTTTTTTACTCAAGATCTCCAGTGGCTCTTCCATTCCATTTAGAGTAAAAGATGAAGTTCTTACAGTGATCTGCAAGGCTTTATACGATGTGACATCCCATTACCTCTGTCCTCATTTCTTACTACCCCTCACCCTTTTCACACTTTTAGCCACACAGCCTCCCTTACTCTTCCTTCACCACCCCAGGCACACTCTCCTGCCTTAGGGTTCTTAAATGGCCAAATGGCTAACTTCTTCATCTCCTTCTTCTTTACCTAATGTCACATTTCAGTAGAGCCCTCTCCTATAATCCTATTTAAAATTTGAAAATGCCAAAAGTTCAGGACCAGACACTTTCATGAATTCTACCAAACATTCAAAGAAGACTTAATCCTTCTCAAACCGTCCAAAAAATTGAAAAGGAAGGAATGCTCCCAAACTCATTCTATGAGGCCCACATTAGCCTGATAGCAAAGGCAGATAAACACACTTTGAAAAAAATAAATAAATAAAATAAAATTACAGGCCAATATCCCTGATGAACACAGATGCAAACATCCTCAACAAAAGAATAACAAACCGAATTCAACAATACATTAAAAGGATATACACCATGATCAAGTAGAATTTATCCCAGGGATGCAAGAATGGTTTGATATGTGTAAATCAATCAACCTGATACACCACATTAACAAAACAAAGAATAACACCATATAATCATCTCAATAGAGGCAGAAAAAACATTTGACAAAATTCAACATCCATTTATGATATAAACTCTCAATAAAGTGGGTATAGAGGGAACATACCTCAACATAATAAAGGCTATATATGATAAACTCATTGTTAACATATTATTCAATTGAAAACCTGCAAGCTTTTCCTCTAAGATCAGGAACAAGAAAAGGATGCCCACTATCACCACTTTTATTCAACATAGTATTGGAAGTCCTAGCCACAGCAAATCAAAAAAGAAAAAGAGACAAAATTGGAAAAATTGGAAAGAAAAAAGTAAAACAGTCAGTATTTGCAGATGACATGATACTATATAGAGAAAACCCTAAAGAGTCCACCAAAAAATTATTAGAACTAATAAACGAATTCAGTAAAGTTGCAGGATACAAAATCAATACAGAAATCTATTGCATTTCTAAACGTTAGCAACTATCAGAAAGAGAAATTAAGAAAACAATCCCATTTGTAATTGTATAAAAAGAATAAAACATCTCGAAATAAATTTAACCAAGGAGGTGAAAGACCTGTACTCTGAAAACTATAAGATATTGGGACTTCCCTGGTGGTGCAGTGGTTAAGAATCTGCCTGCCAATGCAGGGGACACGGGTTTGAGCCCTGGTCTCGGAAGATCCCACATGCCGTGGAGCAACTAAGCCTGTGCGCCACAACTACTGAGCCCGCGAGCCACAACTACTGAAGCCCTAGCACCTAGAGCCAGTGCTCCACAACAAGAGAATCCACTGCAATGAGAAGCCTGCACACTGCAACGAAGAGTAGCCCCCTCTTGCTGCAACTAGAGAAAGCCTGTGTGCAGCAACAAAGAGCCAACGCAGCCAAAATAAATAAATAAATAAACTTACCACAAAAAAACCTATAAGATATTGATGAAAGAAATTGAAGATATTGATGAAATAAATGGAAAGATATACCATGCTCATGGATTCAAAGAATTAACAGTTAAAATGTCCAAACTACCTAAAGCAATCTACAGATTCAATGCAATCCCTATCAGAATAACAATGGTATTTTTCATGAAACTGAAACCAATAATCCTAAAATTTGTGTGGAATCTTGAAAGACCATGAACAGCCAAAGCAATCTTGATAAAGAAGAACAAAGCTGGAGGTATCATGCTCCCTGATTTCAAACTATACTACAAAGCTATAGTCATCAAAAGTATATAGTACTGGCACAAAAACAGACACATAGATCAATGGAACAGAATAGAGAGTCCAAAAGTAAACCCATGCTTATATGGTTAATCAATTTATAACAATGGAGGCAAGAATATACAACGGGGAAAAGACAACGTCTTCAATAAATGGTGTTGGGAAAACTGGACAGCTACACATAAGAGAATCAAACTGGACCACTTTCTTGCACCATATACAAAAATACACTCAAAATGGTTACAGACCTAAATATAAGACCTGAAACCATAAAACTTCTAGATGAAAACATAGTATGCAATTTTACATCAGTGTTTGCAATATTTTTTTGGATATGTATCCTCAGGCAAGGGCAACAAAAGCAAAAATAAACGAATGGGACTACATCAAACTAAAAAGCTTTTGGATAGCAAAGGAAACCATCAAAAAAATGAAAAGGCAACCTATTGACTGGGGAGAGTTATGTGCAAACAATATATCTAACCAGTGGTTAATATCTAAAACATATAAAGAACTCATACAACTCAATATTATAAAAATCAAATTTAAAGAGGCGCAGGGGACATGAATAGGTATTTTTTTCCAAGGAAGACATACAGATGGCCTATAGATATGTTAAAAGATGCTCGACATCATTAATCACCAGAGAATTGCAAATTAAAACCATAATGAGGGCTTCCCTGGTGGCGCAGCAGTTGAGAATCTGCCTGCCAATGCAAGGGGCATGGGTTTGAGCCCTGGTCCGGGAAGATACCACATGCCGTGGAGCAACTAAGCCCCTGCACCACAACTACTGAGCCTGCGCTCTACAGCCCACAACAACAGCAACAAAGACCCAACTCAGCCATAAATAAATAGATAAATAACTAAATTTATAAAACCACAATGCGATATCACCTCCCCCCGTCAGAACACATATTATCAAAAAGACAATCAATAAGTGTTAGTGAAGGTGTAGAGAAAAGGGAACCCTTGTGCACTGTTGGTGGGAATGTAAATTGGTGCAACCACTATGGAAAACAGTATGTAGTTTCCTCAAAAAAATTAAAAATAGAGTTACCATATGATCCAGCAATTCCACTCTGGGTATTTATGTGAAGAAAATGAAAATATTAATTAAAAAAGATACATGTACCCCTATGTTCCTTGCAGCATTATTTTTTTTTTTTTTTTTTTTTTTTTTTTTGCTGTACGCGGGCCTCTCACTGCTGTGGCCTCTCCCGTTGCGGAGCACAGGCTCCGGACACACAGGCTCCGCGGTCATGGCTCGCGGGCCCAGCCGCTCCGCGGCATGTGGGATCCTCCGGGATCGGGGCACGAACCCGTGTCCCCTGCATCGGCAGGCGGACTCTCAACCACTGCGCCACCAGGGAAGCCCCTTTGCAGCATTATTTACAATAGCCAAGATATGGAAGCAACCTAAGTATCCATCAATAGATGAATGGATACAGAAGTGGTGTCTGTGCATATATACATACATACAATGTATTATTACTCAGCCATACAAAAGAATAAAATCTTGCTATTTGTGACAACATGGACAGATGTAGAGGGTATTATGCTACGTGAAATAAGTCAGATAGAGAGAAACAAATGCTGTATGATTTCACTTACACGTGGAATTTAAAAAACAAAACAAATGAACAAACAAAACAAAAAGGAAACCGACTCAGATACAAACTGTTGGTTTCACGGCAGGGTTGGTATGGAATTGAGAAAAATAGGTGAAGGAGATTAAGAGTTACAAACTTTTAGTTATAAAATAAATAGGTCATGGGGATGTAATTTACAGCATAGGGAATATAGTCAATAATGTTGTAATAACTTTGTACGGTGATAGATTATTGTGGTGATCAATTTATATTGTGTATAAATATCAAACCACTATGTTATACACCTGAAACCACTATAATATTGCATGTCAACTGTATTTAAATTAAAAAAATAAAAAAATAAAATTGAGAAATGCCCTCACTGCACCTTCCCAGCACTTCCATACTTCTTATCCTGCACTACTTTTTCTTTTTCCCAGAATACTTATCAAACCTTCTAACATATTATAAAATTGGCTTGTTGTCTATGTTCATTCTGTTATGTATTGTCTGTTATCCCTCACTACTATATTAGCAAGAAAGCGGCATCTTTGTTTTGTTCATTCATATATCCCAAGTACCCAAAAGGGTGCCTGGCATACAGTATGCATTCAGTAAGTATTTGTTGAATAAATTAACAGACAGTAGTTATCATGTTATGGTCATAGAGGAAATTGCCTGAGAACAATGAATCAGATGAAAATTAGTCAAAACACCACATCTACTTTACCTAGATGTTGAGGGCAGAGGAAGAGGAATCAGTGAAAGAGGGTTGAGAATGAATAGTCAAAGAGGTAGATGCATAACTTGAAGAGAATGGTCCCACGGAGTCATGGGAAAACATCTCAAGAAAGTCAAGTGTGTCAAATATCAAAGATAAAAGTATTATGAAGAAAGGTCTATTAAATTGGCAGCTGGAAACCAGAAGAGAAATGCTAGGAAAATTTTTAGAAATAATTATTATAGCTACAAAATGGAATCATTCCCTGCATGTCTATATGGAAATATTATGTCCCATTTCATAAGTGCATATATGACAGGTTTTCAGATACAGAGGGCTCAGTTCATTAACCTCACATTTAAAAATTGATTCTTGCTTTGCTTGCCTCATTCCATCCATATAAGTACTGTAATAATTAACTGTCAGGACAGATTAAGCAAATTTTGGTTTACAATAACATGATCTTTAAACATGAGGATTAATTATATGTCATTTGGGTACAGACTAGACTTTTGAATCTCATTTTAAACCTATTTGAGTTTTAGTTATGTTTTCAACATTTTTGGTCCAAAATATCTTCTACAGTAATGTCAATCTTAATATCTTAAAATCAACTAATATCTCTAAATCTTAACAAGGGCCACTTACAGTATTTTTTGTCCCCTAAGTCCCATGAATTCCCATACTTATAAGTCTCTTAAGGCAAATATCTTCTTAAGAGTTAACAAGATGAATAAATTAGCTTGCTTTTGAAAATGTTAAATGATTGCGCTTCACTAAAATTCTGATTAGGCCCAAAAGCTACAAAATAACTTTAAAATTAATAATATTTTTCAGGATAATGGTAAAAAATCAATTAACATATATTTGAGTATGTACTATGGGCCAAGCATTGTTCTAGGCATTTAGGGATATAAAAGTGTATTAAACAAAGAGTATTGCCCTGTAGAACTTAAAATTTTATAGTTTATCTTGCCCACGCACTGATTTTGAAGATAAGAAAATGAAATATTAGAGACATTAAGCAAGCTGTCCAAAATGATAAGAGCTTAATGGAGCTATGTACAAAGTGCCATAGAGTTTATTAGACAGGGTCTTATACTATGAGTAAGACTTGTCCCAGAATTGAAAATGGAAGGGAAGAACATATACAAATCAAAGAAATGTAAAAGAGTTGAATGCAGTGGTGATTTGGGAAAGTGAATACCAACAATCAGGAGAGGGAATGTAGAAGTAGTTTAGAAGTTCAATTTTGGATATGTGTTGGAAGTATTTGTGAAAAAGATGAGATGTTCAGAACAATATTGATCTGGAGATGACTCTAGGAGAGAGTGTATATATATCTTATACAGAGTTAGAAGGATATATATAGTGCCACTGGTAGAGTGATGACAAAAATCCCACTTCTTAATTTCTAAAACACTATTCTGCACTGCACCACACTATTTTTTTTTAATCACAAAACCTTGGCATTTCAGAGCTCAGTGAAGCTTTGGAGATAAACTAGTTGGTCTAGTAATTTTCAAACTGTACTTTTTTGAGCTCCTGACAAGAGAATCACCATATGGGAGGTCTCTAGGACCCCAAATACACTTCAACCAGAGAACTTATCTAATACAAATGATGTATTTTATATAGCTAGTTCTTGCATAACAATATTCCAGTGTTGGTTTATGTTTGTAAATGAAACATTCTTTCCAATCTTTTTATTGCCAAACACCTACTATGACCTTCAAGTCTTAGATCCAGGATAACCTACAGGCAATGACTAACCCAGGTAGAGTTAGGTGTCCCTCCTTGGTGTTTCTACAGTTCCCCAATCATGTTTCTATCATAGCAATGATCACCTTGTACTGTATTTATTGAATTACTTGTTTGTTTCCCTTACTAGACTATAATAAGCATCTTGAGATCAAGGACTACATCCTTCATTTTTGCATATCTAGTACTCAGTACACTCTAGACAAGCCAGTGTTAAATAAATTAGTTAATGAATGGATGAGCAAATGAATACATAAATGCATGAGGAAATGGAGACTCAAAGAAGCTGACTTATTAGTTAGGAGAACTAAAACCTAGAACTAGAACCTTTAAATCTCTATTGTTTTTAGCACTATACCACGTTGCCTCCCATCTTAATTATTTGAAATCTTAAAGTTCTTTTTGAATAATGCTTTTCTTGCTAGGCATAATTATCCGAAACTAATATTTGTAGTTTGTATGCTGTTCTGCAGAATATATTAGTATTTTATTAGATCAATCAAGAGAACTCCAGAGACAAGGACCATGAATAAAATTTCCCTTTTTTTATCCTAAAAGCCATGTCTACTTGGCCAAATCAAAGCTTGATAATTAATACAAAATTCCCTGTGGCTGATTCTACCATGTCCTATCTACATATACTGACCAATTCAATAGCAAACATAAATGTCTATTAAATGAAACAACTGCAAGAACTATACACAATTAGAAAAAAATAACATTTTCATTTCTGTCATAAGGGAGGAGTAATTTTCAAGTCCAGTCATCATACAGCACTCCAGGAAAAACAAGATTTCAGAGAACTCTCAAAACTCTACTGAAGAAGGCAAATTAAATTCTGTCCTTGAGGGACCTGATATGACCCTCATCATAATTTACATTTCTTCAATCTGAAAATACCAACTCTGATTTTATTAAAGTGAAAAAATAGAATTAAGGTAGTTGCACTTATTCCTTTTCAGTCTAATTTTCAAACTCAATTCAATCTCAAGCCTGATACGTGATCAAGAACAACAAAAACAAAAGGGTCACAGAATTCTATTCTATTAATAAAGCGAAATAAAAAAAATCTGTCCCTCTTTTCCATTTTAGATTTTCCAGAGCTATATCAGTTTCATAATATTAGTTCTAATCACTATGGATTTCTCAAATGAGAAACAGAATTGCTATTACTAAAACTAAACACTTTCCACACATTGTAAATCTTTTTGTTTGTTTTTACAAGTGTAAACGGGATTTAAGTGTGTAGTACAGTTTTCTTATTTTTTGACCTTCAGGTTGGCCTAGATTCGGAGTGGAAAATTCTTTTTAAGACATAGTATATATAAAGGAGAAGTTACATTAATGTTATTTAAGATATTTACTATTTAAGATAATACTATTATTTTCTCTTTACTGTTAAGACAAAGTTTTTACCACATTTCTTAATTCTATATTCAATGAGGCTTTTCTTGTTTGTCTGATTCACAGAACTTTCACACCAGTATACTGTCCAAGCCCATTAAGTGGAATCACACCTCTACTTTACGTAGCTCAGACGAGACAATCCAATATCTTAAAAATACTCCTGCGGGGCCTCCCTGGTGGCGCAGTGGTTGAGAGTCCGCCTGCCGATGCAGGGGATACGGGTTCGTGCCCCGGTCTGGGAGGATCCCATGTGCCGCGGAGCGGCTGGGCCCGTGAGCCATGGCCGCTGGGCCTGCGCATCCGGAGCCTGTGCTCCGCAACGGGAGAGGCCACAACAGTGAGAGGCCCACATACCGCAAAAAGAAAAAAAAAAAAAAATACTCCTGCAATATGGAATTGTAGAAAGAGAAAAAAAACCTATCAACATTGTGTTAACAATATTGCTCTACCCCTCAAGAGTGAGAATAATGGTTGATCATGAACTGGTAGACATCCAGGAAGATGCCAAAACATGTTTAGTGCTTTGTTCCAGAGTGCTTTCTGTCATTTCAACCAGGGAAATAGAGGTAAGCAAAATATTGTGCTTTGGGTGTGGGCTCAAATATTGATCAATTTTAAGATAAAATTGTGAGACAAGAATAAAGTTAATTTTTCATCTATCAAACCAGTGAATCACTGAGTATATGCTTATAAATTAAAAACAGGCAAAATTCTAATTATCTTGAACATTTAGCTCTTTTATTTCATAATTTTATGTCTTCTAAATATGAAATAATTTTTTAAAGTTAGTATAGTTTTAGTAGTTATTAAGTAGATGTATATTATTATTACATTCTAATTACATAATAATCTGTTTATTAGGATTTCTATGTCTCAAAAACAGAACAGGGCTTCCCTGGTGGCTCAGTGGTTAAGAATCTGCCTGCCAATGCAGGGGACACGGGTTTGAGCCCTGGTCCGGGAAGATCCCACATGCCGCAGAGCAACTAAGCCTGTGCACCACAACTACTGAGCCCACAAGCCTAGAGCCTGTGCTCCGCAACAAGAGAAGCCACCGCACTGCAACGAAGAGTAGCCCCCACTCACCACAACTAGAGAAAGCCCACACACAGCAACAAAGACCCAACGCGGGCAAAACTAAATAAATTTAAAAACAAAACCAAAACAGAACAAATTAAACTTTTAACAGATTTCTTTTCCAATAGAATATTGTAAAATTAAAGTTACATTTCTCTCCACTATAATCACATACCAAGAAACATATTTTCCTTTTCAAAATTCCTGAACAATTTTAAGCATGAAAATATAAAGGCTTTAAATATTTGCTCAATTGAAAATATCTATCCCTCAGAAATGTGAAGAGTTTCTCCTTGATAAGGTTTAAAAAAAAAATCAACCACATGAAGGGCATGTTTATCCTGTCAAAACGAACTGCAAGTTTTAGCATCAAATTGTATCATGTCTATTAGTATCAAGAAATAAGTCTAAGATAGACAACTGATGGGAATATACTGTACAGCACAGGGAACTCTACTTAATGCGCTGTAGTGTCCTAAATGGAGGGGATATATGTATATGTATAACTGTTTCATTTTGCTGTGCAGTAGAAGCTAACACAACATTGTAAAGCAACTATACTCCAATAAAAATTAATTAAAAAAAAGAAATAAGTCTGCATAAGGTAAAGAAAGCTACCCCTATAAATTTAAACCAGTCAAAGTACCAAGGAATCTAGCAGTTTCCCTTATCTTTAAAGGTGTGACTTCAGAAATAAACTCCTATGATATATAGTTCTGCTGGGTCTTTAATTTTTTTAAGCTTTAACAATGCATATCAATCAACCATGCCTGGGCCAACTGTAAGAACAGCAAATTCGTCAAATTATTTTGGCAACCAATTTTTTTTAAGCATTTAAAAAGAATTATTTTATTTATCTATTTTTGTCTGCATTGGGTCTTCGTTGCTGCGCATAGGCTTTCTCTAGTTGTGGCGAGCGGGGGCTACTCTTGGTTGTGGTCCACGGACTTATTGCGGTGGCTTCTCTTGTTGTGAAGCACAGGCTCTAGGTGTGTGGGCTTCAGTAGTTGCGGCTCATGGGCTCAGTAGTTGTGACTCACAGGCTTTACGGTGCAGGCTCAGTAGTTGTGGCACATGGGCTTAGTTGCTCCGCGGCATGTGGGATCTTCCCGGACCAGGGCTCGAAACTGTGTCCCCTGCCTTGGCAGGCAGATTCTTAACCACTGTGCCACGAGGGAAGCCCTGGCACCAATTTTTGTTGCTATTTTTTGTTGTTTTTGTTTTTGTTTTTATGACTGCACCACATGGCATGTGGAATCTTAGCTTAGTTCGCTGACCAGGGATTGAACCCGCGCCACCTGTACTGGAAGCACAGACTCTTAACCACTGGACCACCAGAGAAGTCCTTGGCAACTAATTTTTAAAACAAAAAAATAAAAAAAATTTTTTTTGCTTCTTTATATATACAATGGAATATTACTCAGCCATAAAAAGAAAAGAAATTTATTTATTTGTAGTGAGGTGGATGGACCTAGAGACTGTCATATAGAGTGAAGTCAGAAAGAGAAAAACAAATACCATATGCTAACACATATATATGGAATCTAAAAAAAAAAAAGGTTCTGAAGAACCTAGGGGCAGGACAGGAATAAAGATGCAGACATAGAGAATGGACTTGAGGACACGAGGAGGGGGAAGGGTAAGCTGGGACAAAGTGAGAGAGTGGCATGGACATATATAAACTACCAAATGTAAAATAGATAGCTAGTGGGAAGCAGCCACATAGCACAGGGAGACCAGCTTGGTGCTTTGTGTCCACCTAGAGGGGTGGGATAGGGAGGGTGGGAGGGAGACACAAGAGGGAGGAGATAGGGGGATGTACATATATGTATAGCTGATTCACTTTGTTATACAGCAGAAACTGACACATCATTGTAAAGCAATTATACTCCAATAAAAATGTTAAAAAAAATTTTTTTTGCTTCTTTAGTAATTTGCTTGTCCTTGTCCAGTGTTAGTCCTGCACAATTTTTATAGGACATATCGATTCTCAACCAGGTCTATGAATGCTATTGCTGAGGTACACTCAAAATAGAAGAGTACTAGGAGAGAATGAGTTGATCAAAATCACCTGAGTGGCAAAGACGTTAAAGCTGGATTCCAATCAATTTCAGCTTAATAAGTGAAGTAGCATTGAGCAATAAGGTGAAAAATGGCATAAAAACCAGCTTAAAGAACTCTAAATAACCCTGCTTTTCATTTCCACATTTGCCAGTTTTACTGTAAATATACATTTAGATATCTTTACTTCTAGACCACAGTTCTGTGATTGCAGAGGCTATGTGTATTTTGCGTAGTCTAGCAATTATCCCAAGCACCAAGGTCAATGCTGAGTATACATGAGATATTCTTTAAATAATTGTTTACTGAACAATGAAAAATTATATATCATTTAAGTTAAAGTGTCACGTAGTCTGTAGAGTGTAGGTTCTTCTGGAGAAGTACCTCTATAACACAGCAATGTCTTTTACTTCTAAATCAGCCTAATAACATTTGGCTTCTAGAACTAAATCTTTAAAAGGGTAGCTTATCTAAAACGTAAAAAGTTATTTTAATGTGTACGGGCCTCTTGTTAGGTCTTCTCATGATTCAGCAGCATGTAGTTTTACTCTACAATGGCTGGAATCACCTGGTGGAACTTTTAGGATTTATGTTGTCTGTGCCCAACACCACACTAACTAAATCAGAAATTCTGGAGTAGAACCTCAGCATTAATATTTTCTAAAGTCTCCTAGATAATTCCAGTCAAACTGGTCAAATTGGCAACACTACGCTAGAAGAAGCTAATAAACCATAAGAGTATGATCTGTCTAAAATTAAAAACATACAGATTCACTGTTGTAAGAAATGTTTTATATCCTTAGACACATTAAACATTATATATGATTGTGAGAATAAAATGGGAGTAAAAATTCTTGCCTCAAGTGAAAATGTTTTAGAAAAAATATTATAAGGGTTAAATAAATTTAAGATACATTTTGTGAATTCAAATAAAACAATTAAAGTGTTTATAATTTCCCTTTTCCCTTTTCTTTAGATGCAGCTAAGTTTAGGAAGACGTCCAATTATTTCAAATTGGCTGGACTACATTCCTTCAACAAGATACAAAGATCCATGTGAACTATTACATCTTTGCAGAATAACCATCAGGGCTCAACTACTGACCAACAATATGCTCCCAAATGGAATATTTTCACTTCTTATTCCTGTTCGTCTACAGAACTACCTGAATTTAGAAAGCTAATGCACATCTTTTTCTTCTTTTAAGGACGCTCACTGTTGTATGGTTGAGAAGTTAATAAACTATTAACTTCACACCAATTTTTACTGCATTGAACATTCCATTAGAAAATATATTTTCACATGACACCCTAAATGAATCACTTTTAAATTAACATATGGCTCTACCCATTAACTTTCTATACAGTGCAACAAATTATTTGCATTTTAAAAATATTTTAGATTTATGCTTTTATTCTGTTTTTAAAAGTTGTTTTCGGCCTTAGAGCATTCTTGTTACTTGTGGAAAATCTGGTCATATTAATATTGTTAACTCTGAAGCTCTTACTTTTAGTATATCCTAAGTTAGGTAAATATTATTTTATATTTTATATCCATAATAACAAATGTTTATTGAGTTATTTTGCAAAGAAAACACTGTGTTTGGTAGTAGGGAATAATTAATGAAATTAAGAGGTGATCCCTTCCTTGAGAGAAGAATTTATAGTTCTGTAGCATCCGTGGCCACAAATAACACAAGGTAAAGAATTAGTCAACTAAAGTGTTGGGAATAGGATGACAGAAATGGATTATATTTGTACATAATTAGCCTTAAGTTACAATGTGGAGCTTGGGTGTTTTGGTATGTGATACCCCTTCTAGCCCAGCAGTATTTTTTTAATGAGATATAATTGTGTAAAACAAAATAGTTTCAGGTATATAGCAGAATGATTCAATAAATTTATATACTGTGAAATAATCACCAAAATAAGTCTAGTTAACACCCATAATCACACATAGTTACAAGTTTTTTTTCTTGTGATGAGAACTCAAGATCTATTCTCTTAGCAACTTTCAAATATATAATACAATATTATTAACTATAGTCACCATGCTGTACATTACATGCCCATGACTTATTTATAACTGAAAGTTTGTACCTTTTGATCACCTTCACCCATTTCATCTTCCCCAAATTATATGCATTTTAATACAAAAAAGAAACAATTTTGACCCAACATCACATCAAAATGAAACTATTATCAGTTAAATCTGCATATCCTTTGGTTACAAAGAAACTTGTTATCTTAAAAAAATTAGAATGTATTCTACAACAATTTTTTAGCTCTTTGCTTTTTGAATATCTAGGGTATTAGACTGTTCTCTATAAAACTATGTGGTCAAATTGTTGCAACATAAAGATGAGAACTGGAAGATAATTCTCCATGGGTCTCTCATATTTCCACCTGTCTTATGAGCAGAGGAACTGTCTTACTCTTGACTATCTTTTTAAGGATGTTTGTATAGTGAGCAGCCTTAGAAGATAGAGATAGTGGCTCCCTCTGAGCAGAGGTCAGGTTTGCTCAATATCTAATATAATAAAGGCAATGTCTTCCTCTGGGGAAGTGATCAAGGAGGTTTGCTTGAAGCTCATTTTAAAAGCCTGGTGCTTTCCAAGCTTGGGATTCTTCAGCTATAACACCAATCCACTGTGTGCACATCTACCTGGACAACTACACATCTTAGAGGATGGGGGTACGTGGAACCAACACAAACAAGAAGCTCATGTTGCATGCTGTGCCACTAGTAATAAAGTTCTTCGTTTCTGACCCAGTCTTTTGTCTTCTGACAGAAAAAAAGTATGGTAAGCTAAACTGCTAGTTTGCAAGTTAAGGTAAAAATCTTAGACACTTCACAGTCCTTGACAATGAGAATCTGTTCCCCACCTCATCACTGCATTTAGATCTATTTCAGTAGAGTATGGTAGACAGTATCCATCCTCACTATCTGCAATCTGGGGACTATCAAAATTTTGACAATTCATAAGAAAAGGGCATTCATTTTGGTCCTATAGTAAGACAAAACAATTGTGTGATTTAACTTTCTAAAGAACAGAATGGAAATAGCCAAGTAACAATATAACTAGATCACTTGCTTTTCCTCTCCTTCCACGTTCGTTCCCTTAACTGCATTACAGGGTTGGATTATAGAAATGCTTATATATTACACTTAAACTACATTTAATTATGATTGAGCATATTTTAAGCTCATAAATAAGTATATAGGGAGTTCAAACAACACACTATGTATTAATATTTGAATATTTTACCAGTAGCATATGGTAATTTAGTTGGAAATATGTGTTAACATGAAGAAAGTTAAAAAAAAACCCTTAATCTAGCTTATAAAGAAAAACTAGATTGCTGATCCAGATGAAGTGATTCTTCTGGGCAAATATTTTAGCAAATCTTTTTACATTTATTCCCTAACTTCCATCCACTCCAACAGAGCTTAATGAATTTTATCTAGTCATCACTTCTACTGAACATGGCTCATACCTATGCTAGAGAGTGGGCAACAAGCAGCACCTAAATTTCTGGAACTTCTTTCTTCTTTTTTTGGGGGGGGGGGCGCCATGTCACACAGTTTGTGGGATTTTAGTTCCCGGACCAGGGGTCAAACCCGGGAACCTGGCAGTGAGAGTGCCAAGTCCTAACCACTGGACCGTCAGGGAATTCTTTGAAACTTCCTTCTACTGGAATTCTTATTATTTCCATATTTCTCAACATGGTTGATGGCATCACCACCTAGAATCATATTTAACTCTTCCCTTCTGTATTAATTTGCTAGGGCTGCCATAACACAGTACAAAAATTAGTTGGCTAAAACAACAGTAATTTATTGTCTCACAGTTCTGGAGCCCAGAAGTCTAAAATTGAGGTGTTAGCACAACCACACACCCTCTGAAAACTGTAGGGGAATCCTTCCTAATTTCTGGTGGTTTTCCAGCAATCTTTGGCATTCCTTGCCTTGTAGATGTATCACTTCAATCCTCTACCTTCACATGGCATTCTCCCTGAGTCTCTGTGTCTTTACATGGCAATCTTCTAATAAGGACACCAGTCATATTGGATCAGGGGCCCACCTTATTCCAGTATGACCTCATCTTAACTAATTATCAATACATTTGAAATGATCCTATTTCCAAATAAGGTCACATATTGAAGTACAGGGGGTTAGGACTTAACAAATCTTTTTCAAGGGGACACAATTCAATCCATAACACCTTCCCCTCACTAAAAAATCGGATAAGTCATGAATCGCTAAATCTGGTTAATCAGCACTAAATCTCCTTAATATCTTTCAAATCAATGTCTTCTCTCCTCCACCAGCCACTCCATCCTCTCCATTCTCCTCCTTTACACACACACACACACACACACACCCCTGTTCCATTCTGTTTCTACCCTTAATCAATTCTCTTCTGAACTACTGAGTTTCTTAAACTATCTCATCTCCTTGGTTTCAACCACACATCCCAAAACCATTTATGCTACCACCCAGATGATCCTTCTAAAATGGAAATCTTATCATGTTATTCCTCTACTACCACCACCACCACCCTCTTCCACTCTCCAGCAACAGACCTTAAAACTCTTCAGTCATCTAAAGGAGAAACTGATATAAAGCCCTTACTTCATCTTTTTGCCACTCTCATATGCACTCTATCCCTCAGCTAAACCAAGCTGCTTACTGTTTCACATCTCTTTGCTTTTACATATGCTGATCCTTATCTAAAGTGCTCTTCCCTTCCTGAACACTTGACATATTTTACTACCTTTTAAACTCCTTTGACCCACAAAGAACTGTAAACATTTTTTGTGCTACTACCCTTCTTATGTTCCTCTATTATCGTACTTAACACATGGTGTTCCAACCCTACTACATGCGTTTTTTTTCTTAACTACACCTGAAAAGCCTAACTCAAGGTCAGACATCTTTTGTGCGTCTAGCACCTAGTACGTAGTCTGTTCCATAATAAATATTATTGAATTATATTTTTGGTAGTTTTTTTACCAAACTCTGAAACTTTTGCTTGAAGGGAAAGATTTAAAAATGTGCTACCAGAGAGGTTAAACTAAAAAGCAGCTAAAAAATAATTTAGGAAAAAGAAAGATTTTTAAAAATCGCTGCTTGCTAAAGAATGATCAGAATAGCTTTAAAATATTTTAAATGCATACTCACCACATATCTATTAGAATGGCTAAAAAAATTTAAAAACTGACAATACACCAAGTACTAAAGAACATGTGGGACAACTGGACCTCTCATACATGGCTGACAGGAATGCAAAATGGTATAAGCCCTCTGGAAAAGAATCTGCAGGCTTCTCATGAAGTTAAATATACACTTACAATATGACAGGGTCATTCCACTCCTATTTAACCTAGATAAATTAAAACTTAACACTCACACAAAAATCTGTACACAAATGTTTACACAGCTTTATTCATAATCACCAAAAACTAGAAACCTAAATGTCCTTCAGTGAGTGAATGGATAAACTGTGGTACATACAAACAGTGGAATACCAGGCAGCAATTAAAAGGCACAACCAAATGGATAGATTCTAAAGTACATTATGCTCAGTAAAAGAAGCCAGTCTCAAAAGGTTACGTGCTATATGACTGGCAAAAACAAAACTATAGGGAAGGAATGCTTAACCATACTCAGTGATTGCTGGGTTAAAGTTAGGAGTCAGGGAAGAATTTGGCTACAAAGGCAAAGTGCTAAGGGAATCATCTGGTGGTGACAGAACTGTTCTGCATCTTGAGTGTGGTAGTACCACAAATCCATAAATGTGCCAAAATTCATAAAATTGTAGATCAAAAAAGATTTAATTTTACAGTTATGCAAATTTAAAAATAAACAAATGTATTACTTCCTAGGCATGAGGATAAGCTGCCCTTTTCCTCTATTCCCATATACCGTACTCCTAGACTTGAAGATTACTTTATGTGAGGAGAAAGGTGGAACAGACTAAAAGAATGGCTTTGAGGTGGAAATTCAAGGAGTTTGCTAAAACATTATGGACATTTATCTTAAAAGACTGAATTATAAGATAATGATCTATAATTTTAGAGAAAGGCAAAGGCGAAGAGGTACTGAAGAGTAGAGCAAATAGACCTGAAAATTAAAGGATGGATTGTCTTCCTAGCATTCACCTCCATCCTATAGTACCATGACTTTATAATTATATCTGCATTTGATTTGCTTTTTCATATGTTTCGGCAACACACAAAATGACTGAAGAAAAAGTATTTAATTTTAAGAAGATAGAAACCCATTTTTATTTCAGTATTCCAAATCTAAAATAAAAGGGATTAATCTGTTGGCTGCAGTTTTTGCATCAAAAGCTGCAGAATGATGATGAAGAATTTCTTAAAAGTCTGGTGGAATTTAATATTGGGGTTAAATGTAAAGGGAAGTTAATACATTTGAGTAAATGATATTCAGCATATTTAATACTTCGCACCTGTCTCTGCTTGCCTGTTTTTCTTCTGCAGCCTGCTCCCCTTCTCCCTGTTATTGCTTCCTCCCTTTTCTTCCCTGCCCTCCCAAACAATGCGCCATTCCCTTTTCCTCCTCAGTACCTTCTAGAAATTTGCCACAAACCTAAATTATCTAACTGCTTTTAGGAATGACTGTATAAAATATAATTCATTTCAAAGGCTGTGAATTTAAATGTGACTAATGGTCAAATTCAAATACTGTGGTGCTCTATTTCTAAAGCATGAGAATAGGAAATAGAAGTAGTCTAATAAGATATTTAGTATATACCTAATTATTAACACTAATTTACAATTATTTTTCAAAAAATTATGTGTCATTCAAATTATAACTTTTTCAATATATCTGGCAACTAATGTGTACTTAGAATGCTGAATAAAGTCAAAAATATTAGTATTACATTTTATAAAATAAAATATGTATATATTAACAAAAAATAGGGCCCTAATCAGTCTGTGAACAATTTTTTGTAATAGTAATTCACAGTAATACAAATAACTATGAATCTTGCAGCTTACTGAATGTATACCCTGAGTTCCAGATACTTAAGTTTCCAAGAGTAATTTCCCTATCTTAGGCCTTTGGGCTGAGATTATGTGAATAAGTCTTCTACTGAGATGGAACTATAGAAATAAGGTGTTTGAGAAGACAACAGCTCTTTGCAGTTACTGAACAACTGATGGTTTTCCATTTTCTTTTGTCCATTTATAAAACCAGAATAACCTTTTGGTTAACTCTAAAAGGTGGTGTGTGCCACATGCCTGTGGAAACACAATTTTATAAAATGCTCCCTTGTGAACCAACAATTAAGGCAAACATATCAATATTACCTTTCTGCTGCCTTGTTTACTCACCTAAAAAAGATGGTCAAAAATGAAAATTTGGAAATGGGAAAAGAGAAGAAGTTGGTGAGTAGAAAATGGAACACCTGCCTATTTGGTAACTACTCCTTGCAGAAACACTCTCTGCATTACAACGTATCTATTTGCTGAATTTTACCCTTTAGAACTATACTGAATGCCAAAAAGAATACTTTAAAATTCTCGGTATCATTCTAAGACATTCAGAGGCATCCAGTGTTGGAATTTGTGGGTATTAATTAAGAAATCATTGAATCATAATAAGAATGTAAAAGAAATATTCCTTCTGAATAACAGTGTAAAAGAAAACCTCGCCTAAGTTTTCAGACCTGCAAAGAAAGATTTCTTTTAGCTAAACTATTTATGATAACATTTTAAACCACAACTTGTAAATATAAATAAACATGAAGTTTCATAAATGAGAAAAAAGCATCACGTTAGACTTTTTTTCTAACATAATCAGTTCTTTAAATAGTTCTCATTTTTTAAGTTATATAACAAATATTTTCTTATATAGAACATATAGATGATAATTCTGAGGTTAATATAATGTAATTTTCAATTAAAATACAAAATTTAGCAAATATTACTTTCTTTTGCTCTTGGGAAAAATGAATTCTAGGTTCCTCATATTAAGACATTATTTCATTAGTATAAGATGTAAGTTGTTATTATTCTTCAGTGTTTCCTGAAACTTGTTCATCCCTGGGAAAATCTGCTTCATACTTCTTTTTGAGATTACTTAAATATGTTCGTAAACTGTCTGGGTCCAATTGAGAGTTTCGAGCAGTTTGAACGAGCCTAGTAGCTAGATGGTACACAGCTCTCTGTCTTTCCAACTCAGGGGTACTCCTTTGGCTTTGCTGTTATTGAAAAAATATAGATAAAAATTAAAATATGAATACTATCATTTTTATTTTGGCAATATTCTATCTCCTTTCATAGAAATAAGAACTCAATGGTTAACAAATCCCTTTGGATAAATCAGCCCCATCCAACTAGCAAATCACGTACCAGAAGAAATAAATATTATTTTGGAGAATAACATTTCTCATGAGTATTTACTACTTTATGGCAGATCCTTAATCTTTGAAAGCCACTTCTCAATGAAAAAAAATCTGCTAAATGGTCAAATATCTCAACACAACACCAAAGAGTAATAGAAAATCCACAGAGTTATGTTCTACAAACACTTTCTCATCAAAAAGGTATGGGAAAATAGCACTCTGCTCATTGCTATGCAGTATTCATAATTTTAAATGTCACTCAGAGTACTACTCTGTATCTCCTACTTTAATTCCCCAACAGATAAACTAGTGGACAGAATGGGTCATCAGTAAACTGCTTGTCGCTCAAAACAGTTCATATATAGGATTGCTAGAGCTTAAAAGAAAATACTGCCTGAGGGGTAAATTACATTTTTAAAATAAGCAACATAAATTGCTAGCTGAAATTATGTCTTAATTATACTTTCAAATTATACTTAAGGATACCCAAGAAATAATGTTTAAAATGGGAATCTTCTAATACTTTGGAAGACCTTTAGATATTCAGTCCTTGATTACCTCCCTTCAGGGTTGGGAGTATAGCTAGAAAATTCTTCATTCATTTCTTTGCCTGAGCTAGATAGAGGAAGCAGCATTTTCAATCTTAACTATTTATGTAAAGACTCAGTTTCCATTCACTAAGGGAAATACAATCCCTTCAACTCCTCAATAGCCAAGAATTCCAGACATTTCTCTACTTTCACTATAGGAAAAATAAATATGACTCCGTGAGGTAGAATAAGATTATCATATATTGATCCATCCATCTATTCGATACACTGATTGATCAACTATCAGTTTATTATTTAAATGACAGTTATTGAATATCTATTATTATCTATATTCCAGACCCTATAAATTGCATTCATGACTATGGGGGCATACAAAAATGTCATCCTGGCATGATAATGGAAGTTAAAAAGCTCAGTCTTACAGTGAAACAGACATGTTTACAAGCAACTGATTAATCATGAAAAGTCCCATAAGAGGGATATAAAATGTTCAGAGGAAAGAAAGTTCATTTCCAGCTTGTGTCAAGAAAAGCTTAAATAGGATGGAGTATTTGAAATGAATCTTGATGGATAGAAGAGCCTAGAAGGGAGGGCATTCCAGATGGAAGAAACAGAGAGAGCAAACACATTAGAAAGTATGGTACACAATCAGGTCAAAATGATGAAATGACAAGTAATTCAATGTGGCAGAAATGTACATTATAGTTAAATTGAGTAATGTTATATAACACTGAGGTAGTAAACAAAGGGAGATCATAAAGCAGTAGTTAACAAACTTTAGTTTGCTTAAAAATCATCTGAAGGCTGGTTAAAAATGTAAATCCTTGAGCCACAGGAGACCCTTGAAAATCTGGGATGGTACCCAGGTGATTCTAATGTAGGTAATCCTCAGATTACATTTTGAGAAATAATCATAGAAGACTTTCAACATTAGGCTAAGGAGTTCAACTTTTATTTGGTTAGACACAACTGAAAATTTCTGAGCAGGAAACAACATTAGAACTATGCAATAGAAGACAATCTGGTAGAAGTATGTAGGATGGGTTGGAAAAGAGAGAGAACCTACTGCTTAGTCCTAATGAGAGGTAATTAAGAAGAAGGATTCATAGCTCTGATGGGTCACTGGGAGATCTTAAAGTGAAGAGATGAGAAGATTTTTCAAAAGATGATAAATTTAATTTTGAACCTACCGAAGAGTGAAAACATAAATTAAGATTTCAAGAAGAAATATGGATAAAAATATATAGATTCAGAGTCAAAAAGAAATGAGAGTGGAGGCTGAGGAAAGGTGAGATCACCAAGAGTATAGAATTTTAAACAAAGAAACAACGGTAAAATCTTAGGAATACTTCTATTTGGTAGGTGGAATAATATAAAGCACTAGTAAAGAAAGGAAAGAAGTGATAATCAAAGAGGTAGGAGAATGAGAACATCCAGGAGAGGACAATTCCACAGTAGCCAAGACAGGGAAGAATTATGAAAAGGGAAAGAAGGGTAGTGCCAAATGCCATATAGGGAACAGGGAAGATGAGAAGTGAAAAAAAGGCCATACGATTTTATGAATAGTTAGTATTTAAGAGGAAACTTTCTGTAGAGTGATGACAAGATCCAGTTTGCAAGTGGATAATGGAAGAAGCAAGTATAGACTACTCTTGGGAAATTGGCAGTAAAAGGAAGAGAAATATAGTTTGAGAAGGTAAAAAAAAAAAAAGGATTTATTGGGAAAAACCTAACCATATTCATAGGGAAAAAAAAAAGCCACTGAAAAAAAACCACTAAGGATGCAAAGAGAAGAAAAGAAACTGGTGAAGAAACTGATCTTAATCGAGATGGAAAGAAGGTAGAAAAGTTAACCTTAAAAGGTTGAAAGGTAATGTCTTCCTCTGAAATAGGAAGGAAGAGAAATAGGTGAAAAACAGAAATTCCGAAATAGAATTCTGAAGGAGGAGAAGGTTCAAGGACTCATCAGGATGACCTCAAGTCTCTCAAAAAGTATAGGAGGTAAATTTTTTTGTAGAGAGTAAGGTTATTGAGGGCTCAGGAAGAGTAGAAACATTTGGAAGAGTTACTATAAGAAACCACATAGATTAATGGGACAGAAGAAAAAACTATTCAGTAAAATATTCAACCAAAGTTAGTATATACTAATTTGCAGTGGCTAAAATTAGCCTGAATATATTTTGAGCAGCATCAGGAAATTCAAAACCTAGAAGGCTACTGGAGAGGTTGCCCATAATTGGAATTTGGCAAGAGGAATTCTGAAGAACTAGGTAATGAGAGGTTCTTTAGAAGTGAAGCACTGCCAAAATTACTGGTGAAGGAATTCCAATGGAGTAGTTAGGCAAGTAAAGTCATAAAAGCAGTCTAGGAGGTCAAAAGACTGAGGAATGCAAAAGAAAAATTGAAGGCACGTTAAGAAAGAGTGAAAGACACAGGAAACTGTTAATACTGAAGAAAATTTCATACTGCACCTTGCTTAGTTTACTGAACACACTGGATTCTTAAAACAATATAAGGCAACTTGATGTAAAAAAATGAAAAAGGATTTCCAAATTTTCAGTTAACAGATGCGAATTCAGTGTTGGATCTACTGCTTCCTAGCAAATCACTTAAGCTCTATGAACCTCAGCTGTAAAAATGCACATAAAGATAATACCTTTATTATTTATCTTTTATTAGACCTAACTGCTTCATGAAGAGTTATGAGGCTTATATATGGTAATGGATAGAAGAGCTTTGAAAACTATTTAAAAAGACATGAAAATGTTATGCATAGTGATTTTTATTTTTAATGCTTACTTTATAGAGATTTCTTTTCTTATCATAAAGTCAGTGTAGTAACAAGTAGGAACTGAACTGTTTAACTTTTGTCTCCTGTCTTATTAGTAGGTATGCTGGGAAAAGTTATAATAGATCAAACCAAAAAAGTTTTGAGAAGTAAAAAGGATTTTCTTTATTTAGGAATTAGGTTTTTGTTTTAAATATTTTAATTATTAATTATATATTTTTAGATCCAAGGCCATAATAAAAATGTACACTAAAAGTATTTTCTTGAATTTGAAAAACAATTCTTATTGCTAGAGTTTCTTACCAAAATTTGTCTGGTTATTTGACTTGTGATTTCTTTGGCATCCAAGACAATTGATGTTGGGAGTGATGACACCTCTGCAGCTTTTAATCCTAAAATTATCAAGAATGGGGCTTCAATATTATTATTGCTGGTTTTGTTAAGTTTGTTTTAATCAGTATTAATCTTTTCTTCACAGATTTAAATTTCCTTTCTTAGGTAGTTATGAACTACTTAATTCTCAAAATTAAGTTTCCCTAAGTTCTGGATGACAACTTACCAATTATGAGATTTAATTACTTGCTAAGACATGTAAGACAAATTGGAATATCAATTACCTCTGAAGATACCTCTGAGACAGCAGAAAACATGATAGGGAAAGGAAAAGAGGTGATAAAAAAATCAAATGGTAGTAATAACATTGAAATTCCAACTACAAGTTCAGTTGGTTTATAGGTCAAAGGAAATAACGGGTTTTTCAGGGTAGAAGAAAGTGTAGTCAGATATAAGCCTAAAGCTGAATATTCATCTATCTAGCAGATCAATGAGGGAAGAATTTCTCTGAAGACATAATGGTAGGTGACTACTCTTCATGCAAATTCAAATACCAACTAGTATTCTCATGTTCCCAGATTTTTATGTGTAAATGCCTTATAGGCTTTCTTCTATGTGCTAATAGTTTATTTATTGCTTTAGAGGCAACAGAAGCAACACTAACATTTATTTAGAAGTTACTAATTGCTAGGCACTATGCTAGGCAGTTTGTATTTGATAATTCATTTAATCTTCACAAATCCACATATATCACCATTTAATAGATGAAACTGAGGCTTATAAAGATTAAACATCTGATACAAATTAAGTTATCCATTTGATTTTCCCATTTCAAATAGCAAAACAAAGATGCTATTTTCACCCTCACAAATGTCACATTCATAGCTAAAATAATTTTTGGAACTTTATGTGTAAAATTCAACTGAAAATTCCCTGAATCTGGGCCACTTTACACGTCACAAAATGATTTAGATAGAAAATATCTAACCAAGTTTATGAACACACATAATTTGGTAATACATTCCATTTTAAGACTTAAAATTTAGTTATCAAGTTCCCTGAATCTGAAGAAAACAGAAGGATGCTATTACTGAGTGTCTAAGAAATACATAATTTTCAATTCATTATATAACTTGCAAATATAAACTAATTACATTTTTCTAAGGATAGAAACTATACTTCTGGGACTTTCATGTATTCTAATTCTACATAGTTACTGTTAATATGTTTTAAAATAAGCTTTATATAAAATGTGAGTTTGACATAGAAAATACAGTCTTAGATCATATAAGCACTCAAAAGAATGAGAAGGAAAGTTGCTTAGACTGACAGTCAAGTAAAGAGAAGAAAGTTTGTCTTATGAGAATATGTAGTGTTTCAGTGTATATATATAATTTCTATATGCAATACCATAATTTTTTTCTTCTGTAAGTCCCTTAGAAAGTTTGTAGGTATACAAGATTGCTTCTTTATTTCTTGAGGTGTTCTTCACATGTTGAACTTCAAAATGCACGTTTTCTACATTAGGATATAGAACATCTATATGGCAGAGTTCCAGGAAATGTGTAGCGAACAGTGTAAATGCCTAGAATATACAACAATGAATATCAGTATTTTTAAATGAACTAGAAAATTTTATTTTAACTATTTAAACATAAATTTTTAGTTTAACATTCTAAGTAGCTGAGCAGAAATGTAGAAATGAAACTGATGAACTTTGAGGCTAACATGGTCAATTCATATTAAAATGTTTTGAAATTTTATATTCAATGAAGAAAAAATATTTATTATGATTACACACACACGTATGTTACGCTACGGGAAAGAGAACAAATGCAAAAATCCTAAAAAAAGAAATCTGAAGATACTGAAAGGATGAAGTTTACCAGAAATAAAGCTATTAACTGAGGTGATCATTTATTAGAGAAGTAATCCACAAATGAAATCATAACATTTCCCTCAACTTTTAAAAACCTTTACTTTAAAACTAGCTTCCTTCCATATAAGTAGTTTTGGGAAACTGAAATCAATGGATTGTCTTAGGTATTTGAAATTGCAAAGGTTTTTGCTTTTATATTTGCATTGTGTTTGGGATAGGTACTTAAGGGGAAAAAGGTTGAGGACACTGCTTAGTAATCCCCTGGAGAGCTTGTTAAAGATGCAAATTCTTGGTGCTTATCCCTCTCACATTCTCACAATCAGCAGTGTAATTCAGGGCCCCAGGAAACTGCATTTTCCCTAAGTACTTTAGGTGATTTTGATGGAGGTGGTTCAAGTGACTTTTGACCAGCGCAGTGGCTTCCCGCCCAGAATTACTGAAGCAGAAGGAGATATGACTCTAACTTGTTATGTTTTAAGATACAAGTGAGAAACTAAATAGGTGATTAGTGGAAATTTTAAATATTAAGACATTAAAAATAAAATATTTGACTGGCAAATGGCTATCAACTATGGAAAGGGGGTAGCAGAGGGAGGAATGGTTTTGTATATGACAGAAAAACAATAAATCTCAAAACCTACTAAACAAACCAAAAGGTAGTATAAAACAAACCAAATTTACAAAGCAACAGGAAAATATTTAGAAACCTAGTAAACCTCCAATATTTAGAAGCTAGAGACCATGTTCATAATAACAATAACATCCTCAAATTTTATATATCAAATCAATCTATTCTAGTAACTCTGTATATAAAAGAGCAGGAAACAAGAGCAGGAAACTCTATTTCGGGTTAATTCGATTTAACAAATAATTATTCAGGACTTTTATATTGCAAGGATTGTGCTAGGCACTAAAGATACTAGGTTAGAAATTAGGCTCCTTAAAAGTAAGTAGCAATAATTATATTTTTACTATCAAGCCAGCTGCTTCAGGATGGTGGGGAACATGATAAGACAAGTGAATTCCATGAACACAGGCCCATTGCTGCATTGCATTTGTTATGAAGTGAGTTCCTTAATCAGAAGCAATGCTGCAATTCTGTAGGGAATACTGTGATGGTGGATAAAGCATTCTGTTAAGTTCATGGGTGGTAGTTTTTGCAGAAGCCACATATGCAGGGAAGGCAACTCTGTATCCACAGTAAGTATCTAGTCCAGTAAGAACAAGTTGCTGCCCTTTTCGTGATGGAAGTGGTCCAACATAATCAACCTGCCACCAGGCAGCTGGCTAGTCATCTTGTGGAATGGTGCTGTATCAGAGGCTCAGTGCAGACTGGGCACTCAGGGATGGCTGTGGCCAGGTTGGCCATGGTGAGTGGAAATCTATGTTGCTGAGCCCATATCCAACCTCCATCCATGCTACCATGGCCACTTTGTTCATGAGCCCCTTGGGTGATGGCAGGGGTGGCTGAGAAAAGAGGCTGACTGATATCCACAGAACAGGTCATCCTATCCACTTGATTATTAAAATCCGCCTCTCCTGAGGCCACTCTTTGGTAAGTATTCATATGGGACACAAATATATTTACATTTTTTTGCTTATTCAAGAGAGATTTATCCACATCCCTCTTCCCCAAACATCCTTGTCACCAATTTTCCAAAAATGTTCCTTCCAAGTCTCAGCCAGACTATTGGCCACAGCCCATGAATTGATATATAATCACACAACCGGCCATTTCTCCTCACAAGCAAAATAACAACCAGGTACAATGTTTCAAGTTCTGCCCAATCAGACAATTTTCCTTCACCAGTGTCCTTCAGGGACTATAAAGGGACTATAGTGCTAGAGCTGTCCACTTTTTCTTTTTTTTTTTTTTTCTTTTTTTTTTGTGATACGCGGGCCTCTCACTGTTGTGGCCTCTCCCGTTGCTAAGAACAGTCTCCGGACGCGCAGGCCCAGCGGCCATGGCTCACGGGCTCAGCCGCTCCGCGGCATATGGGATCTTCCTGGACCGGGGCACAAACCCGTGTCCCCTGCATCGGCAGGTGGACTCTCAACCACTGCGCCACCAGGGAAGCCCGAGCTGTCCACTTTTGGGTAGCACCTGAATATCATACAAAATGATCTGTAAGCA
Organism: Mesoplodon densirostris; assembly: GCF_025265405.1. Taxonomy (NCBI): domain Eukaryota; kingdom Metazoa; phylum Chordata; class Mammalia; order Artiodactyla; family Ziphiidae; genus Mesoplodon; species Mesoplodon densirostris. The sequence continues at coordinate 67,746,097 of NC_082662.1, read as the reverse complement.
AGGTTAAGACTTATCTTCCCCTGTCAACTCTCTATAAGGCCACAGGTACAAGGTGAAAGAAAGTAGTTTAGTAGGAGTGGGGACCATGAGTACTTGGGCCATGCCTTCATGTAACTTACTTGTGCCTTCAGGGACTTCTCAGGCCCAATCATGTATATACCCCTTCCATTTGATGATGGAGTGCTGCTGTGCATGCCCAACGTTATGGCTGGTGGATCAGATAACACCCAGCTCATGATGGGCAGCTCAGGTCACATGATAACTTGGTGGTCCGTGGTTAATCACTGTGTCTCTACTAAGGCACAGTAGCAGGCTATGAGCTGTTCCTCAAAAGGACAGTAGTTATCTACAGAGGATGGCAGGGCTTTGGGCTTCGCTCCAAGATCCTAATGCGCTGTGCTACAGTTCACCTACAAAGGGCCTGCCAAAGGGGCCAAATAGCATCTCTGTCACTGATACTTCAAACGCTTGATCTGCTTGATCATATGGCCTAAGTAGCAGAGCATGGTATGTTTTTATTAACTAAAATTGTTTAATGAGCCATTTTGTAGGTGCCTGTAAAATCCAATTGTGATGAATTTATAAAGGATACATCAAAAAAGACTCAACACATTATTTACAATAGCCAAGGTATGGAAGCAACCTGAGTGTCCATCAACAGGTATATGGAGGGCTTCCCTGGTGGCGCAGTGGTTAAGAATCCACCTGCCAATGCAGGAGACACGGGTTCAAGCCCTGGCCCAGGAAGATTCCACATGCCGTGGAGCAACTAAGCTCGTGCACCACAATTACTGAGCCTGCACTCTAGAGCCTGTGGGCCACAACTACTGAGCATGTGTGCCACAACTTCTGAAGCCCACGCACCTAGAGCCCATGCTCCCAACGAGAGAAGCCACCGCAATGAGAAGCCCGTGCACCACAACCAAGAGTAGTCTCCGCTCACTGCAAGCAGAGAAAAGCCCACGTGCAGCAACGAAGACCCAATGCAGCCAAAAACAAAATAAATGAAATAAAATAAATAAATTTATAAAAACAGATATATGGATAAAGAAGATGTGGTATATATATATATATATATATATATATATATACACATACATGTATATATAACACACACACAGTGGAAAATTACTCAGCCATTAATAAGAATGAAAAAATTTTAAATTGAAGTATAGTTGATTTACAATGTTTCAGATGTACAGCAAAAGAATATATATATATTATTTTTCAGATTCTTTTCCATTATAGGTTATTGCAAAATATTAAATACAGTTCCCCGTGCTACAGTAGGTCCTTGTTGTTTATCTATTTTGTATAATCCCTAGTTTACCCCTCCCTACTTTTCCTTGGTAACCTTAAGTTTGTTTTCCATGTCTGAAAAAAGAATGAAATTTTGCCATTTGCAGCAACATGGATGGACTTGGAGGGCATTATGCAAAGTGAAATAAGTCAGACAGAGAAAGACAAATACTGTATGGTATCACTTATATGTAGAATCTAAAACTACAACACAAAGTGAATAAAACAAAAAGAAACAGACTCACAAATATAGAGAACAAACTAGTGGCTACCAGTGGGGAGAGGGAAGGAGGCAGAGGTAATATATGGGTAGGGGGAAAAAAAAGGGTTATTATGGGATTATATGAAATCATCTGGGTGAAACTTTTGAAAATTGTAAGGTACTGTACAATTTTAAAATCTTTCATTCAATAAAAGAAATTTTTAAAAAGGGCTCAAAATTAATGTACTTAAAATAAATAGAGAAGAATACCTTTAAGCTCAGCAGATATTCACAAACAGCGTAACAAATGCCAATACCTTCTTCTGTATTAGTACCTCTGCCAAGTTCATCAATTAATATGAGTGATTTGTCATTAGCATTATGTAGAATATATGCTATCTGAAAATATAATTTCAGTATTATTCACTGTGACCAAACAGCTGTCACTATTATAGGAAAAAATGAGGAAAAATCCAGTCTCATAATTAGTTCATTTGAAATATATTTTTACAGAGAAATCCTGCTGAGCAGAAACTAACACATTGCTTTTCTTTCTAAAAATCTCATTACTAGTAATTTCAGTAGAATAAATGTATTAACAGAATACATTTTTGGAGTGTACATAAATAGTCATATGCATATGTGTATGAGACAACAGGGTAAATAAACATTATCTAAAATATTGATATTTCAGATACAGTGGAATAAACCAATGAATTAAGTGTTTAAATAAAGCACAAAGATGGTCATTTTCTTCTCTACAAATGATTAATCAGTTGTTGTAATAAAACACTCGGAACTATCTCTCAAATTCATTTTAACATCTCTATAGCCAGTAAAAATGAAAAGAAAAACTTAGGGAAAAGCATCCAAGTCCATTGATTCCCAATTAAAGAAACTTAAACCCATGCCCAATAAAGACGTGTGTCATGACACAATAGTAACCTTCATGGCCATTTTACCTTTCCATAGGACTAAGCTTCTTGAGAGCTAGGACCACTTAAAAATACACCTCAAGTACCTAGTTTATTGCTATATTCTCCCATAGATAGTCAACACATACTAAATAATTATATAAATATCATATACTGTGGGCAAATAACTTTATTCTCCCGCTAACTAAAGAAAAAAATTATCTGTATAGTGATCCAATAACTCCTATCTACTAAAGATAGCCCAAGAGCTATACTGAATTCCTTTAACCCTTCAAGCTTAATTGACATTTGCTCAGATCAAAAATAGGTGATGATACGTACTTTGTTAGAGGAAGTGAAAATTCTACAAGAGCACAGAAGAGGATGATTTTTAAAAGCCTTTTAACACAGTGATCTTTTATTTTAAAATCAAGCCTACCAGGAACAATAGATACTATGCAAAATGTTCCTGAATAGGTCATTGTTTTCTGAAGTCTTTTATATATTTCACACAAAAACATGAATGTGCATTTTTATTATTCAATAATACTAGCTTTTTCTTTAAAGCTGTATTTTTCATTAAAACATTTGCTTCCATTTCCACATAAGACAGAAATTAGGAAGCTGTCTTTGACTGCCCTCTGGCTCTTGTAGAGGAGTATAAACACATCTGCATGCTTTAGTATAAGAATACTTTCTTATGTTATAATTGACCATTAATAGGAGAATTCAATATGTTTTTAACAGAAGAAAAGTTGAGTTTGGGTACCTCTTTCATTTCCTTCATAAATGTTGATGAATTTGTTTCAATATCATCATCAGTACTTATTCTTGTAAAAATCTGTTCAGCAATTCTAAAGGAAGCATATTCTGCTGGAACATATGATCCTATAAAATATAAGGTCAAAGTAAACTGAGATGCTTTTATAAAACATAAGTACTACTAACATTTTGCACTTTCCACCAACTCAGATTATTTACTAGCCTGTCTAAGAATTAATGTGGTGGAAAGATCACTGGGTATGGAACTAGTAGATGTGGTCCCAGCTCTGTCATTTACTGTACAACCTTGGACAGCACTTAATTCTCCCAGCTTCATCTTCCTCACATAAAAAATGGAAATACTTACCCTACCTATTGTACAAAGTTATTTGGAAATTGAAAATAGATAATATATATTCAAGTACATTAGAAAGATTTGTTATAAACTTGATAAAAATTTTAAATAATATATTAAGATGATAAATCATACTCAAAATATGAAAATCTGAAGGAAACGGTTATGAAGCTCAAGTTGATAAAATCATTATAGAAAGATATATTAGGAAATATCTGTTATTAGAAGAGTACAGAAATACCCCACAATTAGAATGAATGCAAAACACTTAATTTGTTTAATAAGGTAAATTTTCATCCACAAGACTGTTTCTGTCTGAGAAATTATCAGGCTAACTAATCTAAAATACTCATCTTTTGAAAACAAATCAATCTGATTAATGTACCTAACTCTATACAAAATGGGATACAAATGGCATTCTAAAACCATAGGAAGATAAAAATATACAAATAGTTGAATGGGAAAAGTATCAAGTATACAGAACTCTGTACAGACAAAATGGTGAAATAATGGGGGTGAAGAAACAAAGCCAGATTAGTCCAGGATTTAAAACAAAGGCAAAGGTGAAGAATAGGATCTACCTCTGAATAATAAGGACTAGCAGGAAGAGAAAGCAAAAGTCAGGATAATACTAATAAAAATAAAAGTAATAATAATAACAGTAGCAATTATAATGATCACACCTCAGAAAGCAGATATCTTAAAGACAACTTTCTCACAGGATTGCCAAAAGGATTAAATGGGAAAATAAATGTGAAAGTACCAAGTACAGAATATGGCGTATATGGTATATGTTAATATTTTCTCTTCTCTCCACCAAAAAGGCTCTCAACTTATCATCATATCAAAGAAACCTACTGGCTGGTATTTTGCTTCTAATCTGGCTCTCCTCTAACCGTACATTAACCAGAGTGAGCTATCTAAAACTCAAATCCAATTATGCCATTCTCCTGCTTAAATTTCAATAGCTCCCTATAGATTTCTGGATAAAGTTCTATCTCCTCCATTCAGTACCTAAGGCCCTTCACAATCTGACTCCTGCCCATCTCTCGAGCTTTAAGCCTGCCACTTCTCACAGCCATTCTTTGTTCTACAAAGCAAAAGAACCACTAAGCCTCTGGATTCCTTGTGGTTCTTTGGGAACATCATACTGTTTTTTGCTTCTGTGCTTTGGAACATTCTCTTACCTCTGTCTGGAAAGTCTCCTTCTTTCTCATACCCTTCCCTTAAGTCCATAGCATTTTATATATATTATCTCACTTAATCTTTACAACAGTTCTTAGGCGTAGGTACTATTATAATTTTTATTTACAGATAGAAAAACTAAGGAGGTTAAATAATTTGCCTAAGATCATACAGCCAGTAACTAGACAAGCTAGGTCTAGCTCCAAAGCCTATATTCTTAACTTCAGTGCCTTTCAAGTCCTACTGTTTCCTTTATAATCAGATCATATATATAGTTTTAGGTATTTCAGAGGCTGAAGATGGACAGCGACAAGAGAAGTAGAGTAATAGTAATTTTCTTCAAATATTTGAGAGGCTATTCTCAGGAGATACTAGATGATTCTGAAATGCATAGAAGATAAGAATTAGGACTAATGAGTAGAAGTTATAGGAAGTAAAATTTCAATTCAGTATAATGAATGTTCTAACAATTACAGCTATCGAACAGTTAGATAGCCTGTTTTTTTAAAGGACAGAACTCCTTATAACAATTCAAACAGAAGTAAGATTATCATGTAACATATGAATCAGTATTCTTATAAGGGGAGGGAAGTTATCTAAGATGACCTTTTAAACTATAAACTCAATAAAATATTTACTCTTTTTTTTTTTTTTTTTTTTTTTTGCGGTATGCGGGCCTCTCACTGCCGTGGCCTCTCCCGCTGCGGAGCACAGGCTCCGGACGCGCAGGCCCAGCGGCCATGGCTCACGGGCCCAGCCACTCCGCGGCATATGGGATCCTCCCAGACCGGGGCACGAACCCGTATCCCCTGCATCGGCAGGCGGACTCTCAACCACTGCGCCACCAGGGAGGCCCTATTTACTCTTTATTCATTCATTCATTCATCTCTAATTTTCTCTCCCGGTAGTAAGGGTAAATTTGCACTGTATGATCAATATTGCTATTGCTGTATTTCTCTTACAATCCATTACACTAGACTAAGGTTTTTCAACCACATCTTGGGCTGGATAAATCTTTCTTGTGTATGTGTGTGGACTGGGGTGGGGTGGGTGAAATGGAGAAGGTGGCTGTCCTGTGCATTGCAGGATATTTAGCAGCATCTCTGGATTTTATACTCCCCTCAGTTGTTACAATTAAAAATGTCTCCAGACATTGCCAAATTCCAGGGGATGAGGGGAACCAAAATCATCCCTGGTTGAGAACCCCTGCATTAGGACCAATCATCTCATCTCTGATTCATATAGTCCCCAAGGAACCCAGTTTTCAGAGATAAGCGGTGAGTATGCCTCTATGACAAGAAATACGTAACAATGTTGGGCCAGTGACAGCCATTTACATGTATGTGTATACACATATGTGTGTAATATATCAGTTGCTGTAGCCAAGTTATTGGTACCCCCTAAATTAACTAAGGGAAATGTTTCTGTGCCCAATCTTATAATTTTGGGAAAATCTTACATGGGTTATTAGAAGCAGCAGTTTATCCTACTTATTTCATTTTTCCTAGCAATAAACTTTTTTAATCTCAGATAATTATATGATTCAGTTTAGCAGCAGTTGATACAACATTAACAGTTATTGTAAGGAAACTTCTACTTTTGTTATATCCCACAAAATTTTCAGTACAATGTAATCCAAATTGGACGGAGCTTAATAAATACCAAATAGTAAAACTTATGGTGTGTATATATATATATATATATATATATTAGATACTATTATACTTTTAGGTAAGAAAATCTACTCCAAACTGTTCTTGGGTTAATTAAGCAACTAGATCTAAAATACTGGGCACAGGCGGAGTCAAGATGGTGGACTAGGAGGATGCAGAATTCGTGTCTACGCACAACCAGGGCACCTACCAGGCACCACTGGGGGACCACGGACACCTAAGGGGATGGGAGGAACCCCCAGGGACTGGGTAGGATGTGGGGCATGTGGGGAGTGAAAGGGGAGGAGAAGTGGAGGTGGGATGGGACTGGTGCTCCTGAGGGGCAGCTGGGGGAGGGGAAGGGATCCCACACCTGAAGGGGGAAATTGGGGGACCATTGGGAGGGCAGAGAATCAAAAAGGAGTGTGGCCAGGTTTCTCCTGCCCACTTGGGACCCTGGGACCCTGCTGAGATCCAAGGCCTGATCCTCTGCCCACCAAGGCCCCCTCCAGCCTGGCGGGTCCTGAGGGAGTGGGAGGGAGGGAGGGGAGCAAAAGTAAAGGCCAGACCTCAGAGACTGGCACCTCTGAGGGGTGGCTGGGGGAGGAGAGAAATTCCTACACCCAGTGGGACCCACCCACGGTTAGTGGTCCAGCAGAGACGGGGGAGGCCCTGGGGGAAACACTGGGGGAGACAGTGTGGGGGGCATGCAGAGGAGGAAGGGAACACGGCCAGTGCTTTCCCTGTCCACTTAGGCACCGGGGAGCCTGTTGGGCTCCCAGGCCTAATCCTCTGCCTTTGGAGGTTCCCTCCTGACATGCAGAGCCCAAGCCCCGCCCCTACACCCCCACCCAGGGCCCTACCTCTACACTCGGAGACACCCTCCAATGCGCTGGACCTAAACCCCATCCACAAACCCTCCCTCAGGGCCTTATCTCCAAACTCCAGAACCCCACACTCCAGAGGCCCTCCTTTCCACGTGCTGCCTCTCCCCTTTGGCACAGGTCCTAAGTAGAGGCTCTACCCCACGCTTGAATGTCACCCTACCTAGGCCCCACCACCAAGGCCTTTTCTGGCTGCATGGGTCCTCAGCCTACGCCCCGCCCCACGCTCAAATGTCACCCCCCCACCCGCCTAGGTGCTGCCCTGCCCTAAACCCCACCCCTTCCTAAGTTCCACACCCCCAAACTCCACCCCCAAAGCCAAGACTTTTTCGCCCCCTCTTTTAGATTCGGGTTCTGTTTTACCTTGCTGATTCATTGTTGATTCATTTATATTTTTATTTTTCCTAATAAATATTTTATATTTCTAATTTTCTTTTATTCTTTATACTTTGTTATCGTTCTCTCCTTTTGGCCTGTTCGCCCCATGGCCCTCCTTTTTTTTTTTCTATCTGTTGTGGTTTTATTTTACCTTCTTGCAGTGGTTTCAATTCTATTTTTATTTTTCTTAATATATTTTTTATCTTTCTAACTTTATTTTGTTTATTATTCTTTGATATTGCACTGCTCCTTTTTTTTCTTTCTTTTTTTTCCGCGCCACGCAGCTTGCGGAATTTTGGTTCCCAGGCTGAAGGTCAGGCCCGAGCTCCTGTGGTGGGAGCTCCGAATCCAAATCACTGGACTAACAGAGAACCTCAGACTCCAGGGAATATCAATTGGAGTGAGGCCTCCTGGAGGTCCTCATCTCAGCACCAAGACCCAGCTCTATCCAACTGCCTGCAAACTCTGGTGCTGGACACCTCAGGCCAAAAACCCAGTAAGACAGGAATGCAGTACAACCCATCAAAAAAATAAAAAATGAAATGACAAAAAAGTATGCTACAGATGAAGGAGCAAAGTAAAAACCTACAAGACCAAATAAATGAAGCCAAAATATGCAAACTACCTGAAAAAGAATTCAGAGTAATGATAGTAAAGATGATCCAAACTCTTGGATACAGAATGGAGAAAATACAAGAACATTTAAAAAGGATCCAGAAGAACTAAAGAGTGAACAAACAGTGACGAACAACACATTAACTGAAATTAAAAATACTCTCAAAGGAATCGATAGCAGAATAACTGAGGGAGAAGTACAGATAAGTGAGCTAGAAGATAAAATGGTGGAAATAATTGCCAGGGAGCAGAATAAAGAAAAAGAATGAGAAGAATTCAGGACAGGCACAGAGGCCTCTGGGACAACATTAAACATGGGAACATTCGAATTACAGGGGTCCCAGAAGAAGACAAAAAGAAAGGGTCTGAGAAAATATCTGAAGAGATTATAGTCGAAAATTTCCATAACATGGTAAAGGAAATAGTCAATTAAGTCCAGGAAGTGCAGAGAGTCCCATACAGGATAAACCCAAAGAGAAACACGCCAAGATACATATTAATCAAACTATCAAAAATTAAATATAAAGAAAAAAATATTAAAACAGCAAGGGAAAAGCAACAAATAATATACAAGGGATTCCCCATCAGGTTAACAGCTGATCTTTCAGCAGAAACTCTGCAAGCCAGAAGGGAGTGGCAGGACGTATTTAAAGTGATGAAAGGGAAAAACCTACAACCAAGATTTCTCTACCCAGCAAGGATCTCATTCAGATTCGATGGAGAAATTAAAACCTTTACAGACAAGGGATTTCCCTGGTAGTGCAGTGGTTAAGAATCCATCTGCCAATGCAGGGGACATGGGTTTGAGCCCTGGTCTGGAAAGAGCCCACATGTCGTGGAGCAATTAAACCAGTGTGCTACAACTAGTGAGGCTGTGCTCTAGAGCCCGTGAGCCACAACTACTGAACCCATGTGCCACAACTACTGAAGCCCACGCGCCTAGAGCCTGTGCTTCACAAAAATAGAAGCCACCACAATGAGAAGCTGCGCACCATAATGAAGAGTAGCCCCCGCTCACCATAACTAGAGAAAGCCTGCGTGCAACGATGAAGATCCAACACAGCCAAAAATAAATAAATTAAAAAAATAATCTTTAAAAAAAAACCTTTATAGATAAGCAAAAGATAAGAGAATTCAGCACCACCAAACCAGCTTTACAACAAATGCTAAAGGAACTTCTCTTGGCAGGAAACACAAGAGAAGGAAAAGACCGACAAAAACAAAGCCAAAACAATTAAGAAAATGGTAATAGGGACATACATATCGATAATTACCTTAAATGTAAATGGGTTAAGTGGTCCAACCAAAAGATACAGATTGGCTGAATGGATACAAAAACAAGACCTGTATATATGCTCTCTACAAGAGAGCCACTTCAGATCTAGGGACACATACAGACTGACAATGAGGGGATGGGAAAAAGATATTCCATGCAAATGGAAAACAAAAGAAAGCTGGAGTAGCAATTCTCATATCAGAAAAATAGACTTTAAAATAAAGACTACTGTAAGAGACAAAGAAGGACACTACATAATGATCAAAGGATCAATCCAAGAAGGAGATATAACAACTGTAAATATTTACCCACCCAACATAGGAGCACCTCAATACATAAGGCAAATGCTAACAGCCATAAACAGGGAAATCAACAGTAACACAATAATAGTAGTTGACTTTAACACCCCACTTACACCAATTGACAGATCATCCAAACTGAAAATAGATAAGGAAACACAAGCTTTAAATGACACATTAAAAAAGATGGACTTAATTGATATTTATAGGACATTCCATCCAAAAACCACAGAATACACTTTCTTCTCAAGTGCTCATGGAACATTATCCAGGATAGACCATATCTTGGGTCACAAATCAAGACTTCGTAAATTTAAGAAAACTGAAATCGTATCAAGTATCTTTTCCGAACACAACGCTATGAGACTAGATATCAATTACGGGAAAAAAAAACTTAAAAAAACCCAAACATATGGAGGCTAAGCAATATGCTACTAAACAACCAAGAGATCACTGAAGAAATCAAAGAGGAAATCAAAAAATATCTAGAAACAAATGACAATGAAAACACAACGACCCAAAACCTATGGGATGAAGCAAAAGTGGTTCTAAGAGGGAAGTTTACAGCAATACAATTCTACCTCAAGAAACAAGACAAATCTTAAATAAACAACCTAAATTTACACCTAAAGCAATCAGAGAAAGAATAACAAAAAAACCCCAAAGATAGCAGAAGGAAAGAAAACATAAAGATCAGATGAGTAATAAATGAAAAAGAAATGAAGGAAACAATAGCAAAGATCAATAAAACTAAAAGCTGGTTCTGTGAGGAGATAAACAAAATTGCTAAACCATTAGCCAGACTCATCAGGAAAAAAGGGGAGAAGACTCAAATCAACAGAAATAGAAATGAAAAATGAGAAGTAGCAACTGAAACTGCAGAAATACAAAGGATCATGAGACACTACTGCAAGCAACTATATGTCAATAAATGGGACAACCTGGAAGAAATGGACAAATTCTTACAAAAGTACAACCTTTCAAGACTGAACCAGGAAGAAATAGAAAACATGAACAGACCAATCACAAGCACTGAAATAGAAACTGTGATTAAAAATCTTCCAACATGGGGCTTCCCTGGTGGCGCAGTGGTTGAGAGTCCGCCTGCCAATGCAGGGGACGTGGGTTCGTGCTCTGGTCTGGGAAGATCCCACATGCCGCGGAGCGGCTGGGCCCGTGAGCCATGGCCGCTGAGCCTGCGCGTCCGGAGCCTGTGCTCCACAGCGGGGGAGGCCACGGCAGTGGGAGGCCCGTGTACTGCTAAAAAAAAATCTTCCAACAAACAAAAGTCCAGGATCAGACGGCTTCACAGGCGAATTCTATCAAACATTTAGAGAAGAGCTAACACCTATCCTTCTCAAACTCTCCCAAAATATAGCAGAGGGAGGAACACTCCCTAACTCATTCTATGAGGCCACCATCACCCTGATATCAAAACCAGACAAAGATGTCACAAAGAGAGAAAACTACAGGCCAATATCACTGAGGAAGATAGATGCAAAAATCCTCAACAAAATACTAGCAAACAGAATCCAACAGTACATTAAAAGGATCAAACAACATGATCAAGTGCGGTTTATCCCAGGAATGCAAGGATTCTTCAAAATATGCAAATCAATCAATGTGATACACCATATTAAGAAACTGAAGTATAAAAACCATATGATAATCTCAATAGATGCAGGAAAAGCTTTTGACAACATTCAGCACCCATTTAGGATAAAAACTCTCCAGAAAGTGGGCATAGAGGGAAGCTACCTCAACATAATAAAAGCCATATATGACAAACCTACAGCCAACATCATTCTCAATGGTGAAAAACGGAAAGCATTTCCTCTACGATCAGGAACAAGACAAGGTTGCCCACTCTCACCACTATTATTCAACATACTTTTGGAAGTTTTAGCCATTGCAGTCAGAGAAGGAAAAAAAAATGAAATGAATCCAAATAGGACAAGAAGAAGTAAAACTGTCACTGTTTACAGATGACATGATACTATACATAGAAAATCCTAAAGATGCCACCAGAAAACTACTAGAGCTAATCAATGAATTTGGTAAAGTAACAGGATACAAAATGAATGCACAGAAATCTCTTGCATTCCTATATACTAACAACAAAAAACCAGAAAGAGAAATCAAGGAAACACTCCCATTTACCATTCCAACAAAGACATAAAATACCTAGGAATAAACATACCTAAGGAGGCAAAAAACCTGTATGCAGCAAACTACAAGACACTGATGAAAGAAATCAAAGATGATACAAACAGATGGAAAGATATACCATGTTCTTGGATTGGAAGAATCAATATTGTGAAAGTGACTACATTACCAAAAGCAGCTACAGATTCAAAGTAATGCCCATCAAATTATCAGTGGCATTTTTCACAGAACTAGAACAAAAAATTTCACAATTTGTATGGAAACACAAAAGACCTCGAATAGCCAAAACAATATTGAGAAAGAAAAATGGAACTGGAGGAATCAGGCTCCCTGACTTCAGACATACTACAAAGCTATAGTAATCAAGACAGTATGGTACTGGCACAAAAACAGAAATATAGATCAATGGAACAGGACAGAAAGCCCAGAGATAAACCCATGCACATATAGTCACCTTATCTTTGACAAGGGAGGCAATAATATACAATGTAGAAAAGACAGTCTCTTCAATAAGTGGACCTGGGAAAACTGGACAGCTACATGTAAAAGAATGAAATTAGAACACTCCCTAACACCATACAAAAAAATAAACTTCAAATGGATTAAATAAAATATTTCCAAACAAAGCAACTGACATAGGATTAACCTCCAGAATATACAAACAGCTCATACAGCTCAATATCAAAAAAATGAACAATCCAATCCAAAATGGGCAGAAGACCTAAATAGACATTTCTCCAAAGAAGATATACAGGTTGCCAACAAACACATGAAAGGATGCTCAACATCACTAATCATTAGAGAAATGCAAATCAAAACTACAATGAGGTATTACCTCACTCTGGTCATAATGGCCATCATCAAAAAATGTACAAACAATAAATGCTGGAAAGGGTGTGGAGAAAAGGGAACCCTCCTACACTGTTTGTGGGCATGTAAATTGATACAGCCACTATGGAGAACAGTATGGAGGTTCCTTAAAAAACTAAAAATAGAACTACCAAATGACCCAGCAATCCCACTACTGGGCATATACCCTGAGAAAATCATAATTCAAAAAGAGTCATGTACCACAATGTTCATTGCAGCACTATTTACAATAGCCAGGACATGGAAGCAACCTAAGTGTCCATTCATAGATGAATGGATAAAGAAGATGTGGCACATATTTACAATGGAATATTACTGAGCCATAAAAAGAAACGAAATTGAGCTATTTGTAGTGAGGTGGATGGACCTAGAGTCTGTCATGCAGAGTGAAGTAACTCAGAAAGAGAAAAACAAATACCGTATGCTAACACACATATATGGAATCTAAAAAAAAAAAAAGGTTCTGATGAACCTAGGGGCAGGACAGGAATAAAGATGCAGATGTAGAGCATGGACTTGAGGACATGGGGAGGGGGAAGGGTAAGCTGGGACAAAGTGAGAGAGTAGCACTGACATATACACACTAACAAATGTAAAACAGATAGCTAGTGGGAAGCAGCTGCATAGCACAGGAAGATCAGCTTGGTGCTTTGTGACCACCCAGAAGGGTGGATAGGGAGGGCACAAAGGAGATGCAAGAGAGAATGGATATGGAGATATATGTATGCATATAGTTGATTCGCTTTGTTATACAGCAGAAACTAACAGAACATTGTAAAGCAATTATAATCCAATAAAGATGTTAAAAAAATAAAAATAAAACACTGGGCACAAAATGTTTTAAATGGGGAGCAGAATTGGTAATTATAAAGTAAATCCACAACTTACCAATTTGGGCCATAATCTGACAAAGAGCAATCTGTTTCAAATATGTGGATTTCCCACTCATATTTGGTCCTGTTATGATAAAAAAATTACTCCCTTCTGTAATATAGGTGTTGTTGGCAACAGGTTTTTCCACAGATATTTTTTCAAGAATGGGATGCCATCCATGTTTGATTGCTAAAGTATCAGTAAACTCTGGCCGAACTAAAGAGAAAAATGTTTTTGAAAGATTAATATATTTATACTTAAAGATTTTGTGGTATGTACATACTGTTTATACTTCAGTGATTTTACCTGGGTCAATTTGGAACAATATCATTAAGGTATTATTTTATCTCCAATCCTTCTAAATTATAATTGACATAGTCTAATCACATCACAACTTTTATTCATTTCCAGAAAAATCTAAGACTTAGCTCCCTGTCATTGTGCTGGGCTCCAAAAGAGTTCATAACTTTTTCAGATTTGCATAAATTAAAACGAATCAACCAGCCATTGATAACACTTTTAAAATAACAATTAATTTACAAGTACTCTAAAATTGCACATTTACTTAATCCTTGTCTTAAGCATTATTTCAAATCTGACATACCTAGCTTTCTGAATGAGGTCTGAAAATAGAGTAAAACCAAATAAAAACATAATTTTATGTCCAAAGTTATAGAAATTTTGTGTAAAAAGAAATCTCAGAGGGTAGAGAAAACAGACACAAAAGATTTGTTAATTTATAGCAAGAAACAATGATCAGGTCTGTATAGATAATTTCTGAGGTGAAGAGGTGGGAGGACAAGTAAAAATTAAAGTGCTACATGTTTCTAGATGAAACACATGGATACACTTGAAAGCATTCATTATAAAAGTGAGGCTGATTAGAATTTTTTTTTTACTATTTTAAAATCATTTTTAACATCAAAAATTCACTATTTATAAGTTTTGAGTTTCAGAATGGTCCCTCTGAAAATGGAGCAATATCAAATATCTTAATAGTTAAGAAAACTACTATTAAAATAGCTGATCTCTAATGTAAGGTTTTAACCCCAAAAGAGACATAAAAGATTGAAAAGTTTTGGCCTATATAATACCAATTGAAAAATTTAACATTTCCATAAGAAATACAGAAATATCAAAAATGAAAAAATCTTTGTAGAATACCTTTTCCCATCATACAGTCTTTCTTATTTGGGAAAACTTTAAAGTTTCTTGCTGTTTTTTTTTTCTTTGTGATTTCTCAATTTCTCAGTAAATAATTTTCTGACTTTTAAAAGAAAATTTAAGGATAATTTCACTTTCTCTATTTTGAGTCTTAGTCTAGGACCATAAGCAAGACATTGTATTTCAGGTAAAAAAATAAAAAAATGTAAACCATTCATAATTGTTATATAAAATTGCTTGAACAGAATACAAATTTCAGTATGCAACGCATTTATCCCAAAGAAAATAACTTACCATAGTCAGAAAGAGTGCAGGCATGAGCAAATGACAGTAGCATATCCAGCATTGACACAGTGTCAGACAGTTTATATAAGCAATGAATATGTTCATAAATCTCACTAAGCAGTTTGCACACTATCCTGAAAGTATATGTTTGGTAAGATAAGTAGTGCCTTTTACAGAGGGACATAAAATGCAATTGTAAAACAATATAAAATTCATTGTCTGAGGTAAAATAACATTCACATTTGAGTTGTACACTACAGGTAAAGTCTATTGTTCTATTGCCTCATTTTAGAGATGAGGAAATCGAAGCTTATACTCAAGGTCACAGTTACTTAGTAGCAAAGAATCCATCTTCTAGTGTGTTAACACCAAGTTTTAAAAATAACTGCTTTTATTAAATATTAATAAAATAAAATTTTATTATTAGAAATATTTTATATAGGTCAAAGCAAGCCCTCACTATACTTCAACAGATCCCATCTGCTAATAATTTTGTTTTTGCAATGTTAAATTCAACACAAAAGCTATTATGTATTTTCTCTCACCCATTCCCTCTCTCCCTCTCTCTCTCTTCTCACACACACACACACACACACATCCTAACAACATAATTATTTAACCTTTTATGTGGCAGTTATCATATTGTGACATAATATAAAACTTTTTCCCTTACATGGAGAAATATGTTCCCCAGCTTACTGTATCTTATAATCTTTATGGTCTATGCTCTGAAGTTGTTTTGAAAGCGCAACATTTATCTTTATCATCTCAGCTTACCAATGTCCTAGTTCTTATTTCTAGACACATTGCTACCATTTCATGAACAGCAAAAGATTGGCATTATTGTGATATTGTTATGTAAGTACTAAGGCATGTGAATTTGAGGGCTTACATACTAAAGAAAAAGAATAAACCTAATGAAACTTATCTGGGCCCAAGATAAGCCCAGATGTACCAAGTTCTACATCATGGTGGAATATATACTACAAAAGTATCAGTGGTACTACAGGTATTTCAAGCTCATGTCATTATGACATTTCTTAAAACTTTATAAAAAGAATGAATGAAGTACTGCTGAAATGTAGAAATTTGGTTGGGTATCAAACTTTTTCTATAACACAGTATAATGTGTTTGTTTGGTTTGGTTTCATTTGGTTTTGTAATTAAGATTTGCCCTGAATGTTCTGTGAGGCTCAGTGATCCCAATCACAATGACAGACTTTAAAGTTTTAAATGGTTTTCCAGAAAATCGTCTTTCCTTGCTAACATTTGTAACTACAATTTTCCACAACCAGACAAAAAGTCAATTAATGAAACTTATAGTACCTCAAGTTAAACCAATTTAATTCAGTATTCAAAAATTTCAAGTGCTCTTACATGTAAGTCATGTGATAGATTTCTCTCAAAGACTCTTGGCATCTTTCATTCATTTTAATTAAATCTGCTGATGTAAAGCTGTAAGAATTTTTCACCTTAGAAATCTGCTAGGAAATTAAAAAATAAATGTCAAGATACATATACACTCTTATGAAATAAAACATACAGATTTAAAACAATAGAAGTATAGGTACTTCGGTTAATCACTTTAATTTTTCAGGTAATAATCTCACCAAAAAAAGTCCCAAATACTGTTTGTGAAAGAGAAAAGGAAGATCACTTCTAAAGTTAAAGCAGAATTTTTTAACCTGGTCCATCTGACATGACTATTTTTACAGGTCTTAAAGTAGCCATGTAGAAATGTTAAAACACTACATCTTATTACGAAGTAATAATATGCATGGTAGATAGTAATCCTCACTCCCTCTCTGATCCCTCCCTGTTTTAGCCCTTGGCCCATATCCAAACCTCACTCAATCTCTAACCCCATTACTAACTCTCAGCCCATTCTTTACTTCATCCATCCCTCATTACTTGGTAATACAATACGTATTTTAAAGACCCGAAGTTGAATGGTTTGTTTTTGTCAAAAGGTACTCCCTGGGGGCAGAGAAAACAAAGATTAGAGTGGGTGAGACTTTCCCAAACTGGTACATTGTGGAGGAGTTAACATGTATATAGAAAAAAATATCACCCTGGCCCAAAGGTTTGGCAATACTGGATTTTAAAAAATCAAGCAAATTTCTCTACTTTAGGACTTTTATTAAACCTTTAATAGGCAGATGTGCATTGAGAAGATAGTACAGTACTTTCCAAACTTCTTTGATCAAAACTTCCTTTTGAACTTTCTTTCTTCATTTTCCTTTTTTTACCCATACCAAGCTCCCAGAACTGTGGGAAACACTGTGTTTGGTATTTCTCTAAAAAAATCTTCTCAATCGCTTTTCGATTAGTAAAGCTATTAGGTGGGTGGGTAGGAGTAAGAGAAGCAATACACAAAACATTCAGAAATTTGTCATGTAATACTCAAGAAGTGCCTGAAAATATGTAAATGCAATTCTGTAAAATCAGAAACAATAATTTCCTAACCAAAACTCTAGAATGAACCTTAATAAACTCTGAAGGAAGCTGATCATTGGTTAGGGCTGTACAATCTGTAGTCATCTGAATGAAAAATCCTCGAGTAGAGCTAAAACTTGTCCTTAAAGGAAGACTGTATTTTTCTGCAAGCTGCGATATCATTCCTAGTGACCAGAAACAAGAAAAACAAAAACAAAGAAATTTTAGTGAGAAAAATTACTCTTCATGTTTAAAAAAATCATATAACTTTTTCTTGTTATTTTATATATAAGTAGGAAGGTCTTGTTACCTTTTATTTTTAATTTGAAGTATAGTTGTTTTACAACATTACATTTATTTCATGTGTGCAACACAGTGATCCAGTGGGATTTTTTTGCACATTATATTCCATTATAGGTTATTAAAAGATATTGAATATAATTCCCTGTGTTATATAGTAAATCCTTATCACTTATCTATTTTATGTATAGTAGTTTGTATCTGTTAATTCCATAGTCCTAATTTGTCCCTCCCTCCCTCTCTCCTGTGGTAACCATGAGTTTGTTTTCTATGTCTGCGAGTCTGTTCCCATTTTGTATACAGGTTCATTTGTATTTTTATTTTTTTCAACTTTGAAGGCAGGAGAGATTTTTTTAATGACATTTAATACAAGAGACCCATTGTCTACTCCTGGATATCTCTGTGTCTCCTAAGAGAAGACACGTGTGAGTCCAATTAAAACTCAATTTAAGCCACTAACTTGTGCTCGCAACTGTGTCATTCATCTGTGTTTGCCCCACCGCAGTGTCGAGCCCACTGCTCTGTTCAGTGCTGGTTGGTGTTCTACCAATGTCTGCCAATTTAATAAATGACTGAATAAACAAAAAAGTGAATGAGAAAAACTGAGAGCCTTAGCCAGGTTCTCCTTCTGATCATTTAGATGGTGCTTACTTCCAAATTAACTGAGAAGGACCTGGTGCTAGAATAAAAATAAATAGCTTACTAATAAGTAAAAAAGTTTTAAAAACTTAAAAAAGTAAAAAGTAAAAAAATAGGTTTTTTAAAAAAAAGGCCAATAAAAACAAAACCAGAAAATCAAAGAAATGATAGAAGGTTCCACTTTCAGCTAGGATATTAAAAAGTCACAAAAAACCATCAGTGCCACTGTAACCATGAGAAAACAATAAATTTAGAAATCTTCTGTCATGAAAGATATTGAAAGAGATCCGGACACAAGTCTAAATGAACAGAATTCCAAAGAGAGACAAGCCCTAGATGACTGGGCGTGAGTAAGTGGAAGGCAGCTGCTGTTGGTAAAGAAACTCTGCTGGGATGAGGAGGAATGAGCCACACTTCAACCAGCCAGGCCTGGCTGCTTGGCAGATTGGAAAACAGAGAGACAGCCAGCTCTCGCTATAGCCCATTCTCCCTCCAAATATTTTTTTAAATTAATTTTTATTGTAGTACAGTTGCTTTAAAATGTTGTGTAAGTTTCTACTGTACAGCAAAATGAATCAGCTATACATATACATATATCCCCTTTTTTGGACTTCCTTCCCATTTAGGTCACCACAGTGCATTAAGTAGAGTTCCCTGTGCTACACAGTATGTTCTCATTAATTATCTATTTTACATATAGTATCAATAGTGTATATGTGTCAATCCCAATCTCCTAATCATCCCACCACCCCCACTCTCCCTCTTGATATCCCTACATTTGTTCTCTACATCAGTGTCTCTATTTCTGCTTTGCAAATAAAATCATCTATACCATTTTTCTAGATTCTACATATATGTGTTAATATACAATATTTGTTTCTCTCTTTCTGACTTACTCCACTCTAGGTCCACCCACATCTCTACAAATGACCCAACTTTGTTCCTTTTTATGGTTGAGTAATATTCCATTGTATATATGTACCACACCTTCTTTATCCATTCCTCTGTTGATGGACATTTCGGTTGTTTCCATGTCTTTGCTATTGTAAATAGTGCTGCAGTGAACACTGGGGTGCATGTGTCTTTTTGAATTATTGTTTTCTCTGGGTATATGCCCTGTAGTGGGATTGCTGGGTCATACGGTAGCTCTATTTTTAGTTTTTTAAGGAACAGCCATACTGTTTTCCATAGTGGCTGTATCAATTTACATTCCCACCACAGTGCAAGAGGGTTCCCTTTTCTCCACACCCTCTCCAGCATTTATTGTTTATAGATTTTTTGGTGATGGCCATTCTGACCTGTGTGAGGTGATCTCATTGTAGTTTTGATTCACATTTCTCTAATCGTTAGTGACGGTGAACATCTTTTCATGTGCCTCTTGGCCATCTGTATGTCTTCCTGGAGAAATGTCTGTTTAGGTCTGCCCATTTTTTGTTTGGGTTGTTTGTTTCTTTGATATTGAGCTGCATGAGCTGCTTGTATATTTTGGAGATTAATCCTTTGTCAGTTGCTTCATTTGCAAATGTTTTCTCCCATTCTGAGGGTTGTCTTTTCATCTTTATTGTTTCCTTTGCTATGCAAAGGCTTTTAAGTTTCATTAGGTCCCATTTGTTTTTGTTTTTATTTTCATTACTCTAGGAGGTGAGTCAAAAAAGATCTTGCTGTGATTTATGTCAAAGAGTGTTCTGCCTATGTTTTCCTGTAAGAGTTTTATAGTGTCTGGCCTTACATTTAGGTCTTTAATCCATTTTGAGTTCAATGATTAACTCTTATCAATTCTTCCTTCAACTTCTGCATCTCTCTCTTCTCATATACACCCTAAATAATGCTTTGTTAACTTGTAATAGCTTAAAATAGTTCCTCTTTCCATTGCTCCACTCAAATTCACTCAACATATCTTCTTGATCAATTTCATTCCATAGAGCAAAAACATCTCAGTGCCTCTTCATTCTCCTTGGGAAAAATCTCCAATCTGGCCTTCGAAAACTAAATTCTGATCCCCAGTCTACATTTCTGACCTTATCTCTTAGTAGTTCTGTAAGGAAATGCCTTATACCATCCTAACAAATTTCCTCACTCATCCCTTAAGGTTTCCTCAGGACATTATGCTTCAGTATGTACCACTGCCAGAGGGCAGAATTCCTTTTTAGGCTATTCTACTAAAAATATTCCCATCCTCAATGCCTCCATACCCAGTCACACTCTGACCCCTCTGACCTACTATTTTTTTCTTCATGTATCTTAAATCCATGTGAAATTATGTACTATATGATTGATATACTTTATATATCAATATGGATATACATATATGTATATATATATATATATATATATACATACATATATGTGTATATTTCTTTATTATCTGTCTCTACTACTATTATAGCTCCATGAGGACAGGGACTTTGTTCTGTTTACTATGTATTCCCAGTACCTAGGACAGTGTCTATATTAACTAGGAGATTAGTAAACTCACAAAATGAATTACTGTACTAGCTGAAATGCTACCTCTTCTAGACAAAAATGATATCTCTTCCTCCAATGAAACCCTTTAGCACTGAGACAGTATTTTTCATGTAATTTATACTCAACATTGTATGAAGGTAAACTACTCTCCTAGCCTTCATGTAACCCTATATTTAAATTTGAAGGAACTCTAAATTTAAGTTTGTAGAAAAGAAGGGACACATTATAACACTTTGAGATCTTTTTTTTTTTAAAGGCTCCTTAAATGATAATATCTGTTAACATTATCTGTTATTTGTTTTGGTAACAAAAAATAAATTTAAAATATGCATCGTTAATATAATCAGCAAAAAAGCACAACATGTCCTAAAACAGTTTGTTTTATTTCTAAAAAACAGAATAAATATGTTCAAGTAATTACATTACCTGCTATGTCATCTACAATCTCTGTATATGTTCTTCTGGCTATGTCAAGAAATTCATTTATGTTAGACCTCACTGCATAGCACTTCTGAGTCCTCATGTTCAGGCATCCTTTCATGTATCTTGCATCATCATTAATTACTGTTTTAATCTTGTCAAGTATGATTACAAACCTAAAAAAGAACATTATAGGCAATAAGTCAAACAGTTATGTTAATTGATAATTTGAATAACAGTTAATGATAGCAAATAACATATTTTCTTAAAATTTTTGTTGAAAATTATTTTGCAAATAAATAATATATATAAAATTACATAAATTAGGACTGTGATTACATCAATTGTAAACTATTTTGTCAGTCATAACTACTCTCCTAAAATAACATGAGACCACTAAGAACAATCCTACAACTGATGATAAACAGATCTCCCAAATTACACATACTAACTGTGTCTGTGAATATAAAATATATCCTTGAAGCACTTTATAAAAATTCTGGCTTCATGCTCATTGACTCAATAAAAATTTACTTATACCATGTAGCAATCACTGTGTTAGGTGCAGGGATTCAAAGAAGGATTAACATATGGTCCTTGCCCTCAGTTGGTGCAAGGGAGATTAAGCATACTATGAGACAGTATAACAGGAACCTTTCAATTATCAATGTCTAAGTGCAGTGATCATGCAGACCAGGAGTCCGGTAACACCTATTTTCCTAACCTTTTATTTTACAGTATTCTGTTCTGTATTTATCTGTAATAAGTCAGTTTTATTAACCTCATTTTGTGACCTCATATAAGGTGTGAATCTTGAATCAATAAAATAACAGTTTTTAAGTATCACAAGCCTTTTTGTTCAAGAACCAAGGTGCCACTGCTAAAAGCAATACTAAAATTAAACTGTAATTAGATCTTATTCCGTATTCATATAGACTATATTTTGGTTACATTAAGTCCTTCATGGTTTAACACAAAAGAATAATATATTTTTATATTTGCAAGTCTTTCCATGGAGAATAGTTAAAACAAAAAGAAATATTAAAATTTTGTATGATTTCAATTTTTTTTTTTTTTTTTTTTGTGGTATGTGGGCCTCTCACTGCTGTGGCCTCTCCCGGTGCGGAGCACAGGCTCCGGACGTGCAGGCTCAGCGGCCATGGCCCATGGGTCTAGCCGCTCCGCAGCATGTGGGATCCTCCCGGACCAGGGCACGAACCCGTGTCCCCTGCATCAGCAGGCAGACTCTCAACCACTGCACCACCAGGGAAGCCCCTGATTTCAATTTTTAATGCTATTCTAATTGTCCATTAACACAAACCCTCAATGTGCTGTTACCCTATTTATTTGTATTTATAAAATGTAATATATAAATACATTTTTAATGAACAGTTTAAAATTTCTGTTAACCAAAGCTCAAGTAATTGTTCTATAGAATACAATTAGAGTTCTTAAAATCAGTTATGATCAGGAAGAAAGAAATAATCTGCTGTTTTATTAACAGTTGAATGACAAAGACCTCTTATCTTCCAAGGAACCATGGTAAGCTCTTAATAAAGGTGTGTTACAGTTCTTCAGAGTAATCTATTAAAGAATAAAGAAAAATATAGTTAAGGATAATAAATTATGACATTATTCAAACAAAGCATTTTAGACTTGTTTAGTACTTTACATTTTACCAAGTATTTTCTTGCTTCATCTTCTCATTTATATACTCATAACAGAAATTTTAGGTATGTAGGTTAAGACAGATTGTATCTGGCCCATTTTTCAGATAAAGAGCACATGGCTAAACAGTGGCATCCACTGCTTTACTATTATGACTTTTATTTTTCTTGCTGCCCAATTAACATTAACATTAAACTACTTATTAATGTAGTTTAACTAGTTTCATTAACTACTTATTAATGCAGTTAAACAGTTATCATTGTACATTCAGAGTACTCTACTACATGTAACTCCAAAATTGGGGTTAAATGTATTAATATGTTAAACTAAAGAAGCGTTTTGTATATTTGTAAATAGAGCAACTTCTCCATTCTTATATGGCAAAAGTAGGGATTTTATTTTGCTTAATGGAAACTATGAGTGATCACTATTTGAATAAACAGAAAAGAGAGAAATCATAGGTAACCTGACTTTTACCTCCTATTTTAGTTTTGTTATGAGGCAATGGCAATAACTTTTTTGCTTATTAATAGAAAAATAATACTTACATACCAAGAAAAACTAGAAATGCATAAGAGCATAAAGAAAAACATTTAAATCACTCATTATTCTACCACCCTTCCAAAGATAAATACTCTAAGTATTGTGATATATTTCCTGTCCCTTTTTCAAATCAAAAAATTTATATCATTACATGCTCCTTTTTTCCCCATCTATTCAAAAATAGATGAAAAAAATCACCATTCTGTAACCATCGGAGTTACTTCAGGTAAGAGGCATTAATAAATAACAAAATCAATGGGTGAAAGTTTGACAAGAAACAGTATATTTACACAGTCTCACGGTATCTCTCCACAGATTACTGATAAATTTATAGTGAGGTAATTAATCAAAGTTATTATCACCAAGAAGGAAAAGAAAAATGACATCATGTGCTTCCTGATGTAATACACTGAGAAAGATACAACATTGCTCATAGAGTATTATTGCCAAATATGTGTAAGCAGAATTTAATCATGAGGAAACAATCATGCAAACTGAGGAATATCTTATTAAACAACTGACACGGCGCCAGTGGCTGCTGGTTGCCCTGCATATTTGGCATTGCCAGGGCGCTCGTGATCCAAGCAGTCATACCACCTCTGCATCTAGCCCTCACAGGGGCAGACCAAGAGCTCCAAGGCAGCCTCAGGACCAGACTCCTGTGGGTGGACCACATGCAGAGGTGGGGATAAAACCAAAGCTGAACCCCAGGGACGGGGTGACTAAGGAAGAAGATCGAAAATCTTTCCATCAGTTGTACAAGCTGCAGGTCAACCCCCCCCCCCACCCCGATCAGCTAGGAAGACCCTGTTTTTATGGAATATCTGAGTAGACAATGAGTGTTCCCACAAATGAAAACGGTCTAGCTCTGGCAGCTGTGGACTTTGGGGGCAAGCACACGCAGGAAGTGGGCCAGATCAGAATCTGAGTGGTCCCTACAGGGCACACAGCAGGTCCAGAGACCAGCTCAGAGGCAGAGGAGGGCCTCTTGGGAGGCAGAGGTGAGCTGTGGCTGACGGCATGTAAGGACACTAATAGCGGAGACTCCAAGGAAACATAATTATTACTATTAATTTTATTACATTTTGATTCATTCTGTTGCTGGTTCTAGCTTTTTTTTCTTTCTTTCATTTTGTTTCTTTGTTGTTGTTTTAGTTTTTTTTTAATTCAGTCTTCTGGGATTTCCATGGTTTATAAAATATTTTTATTTTTATTTTTTTATATATTTCTATTTTTACTTTGCTTTTATGTTGTTCTGTGTTCTTTTCCCTTATTTTTTCCCTCTTTTTGTTTAATATATTTTTCTTTTTTTTATATATCCATTTCTACTTTGCTTTTCTGTTGCCTGTGTTTTTTCTCTTTTTATTTTATTATTTTTAAATCATTTTTATCAGTTTGTTCTGTTTCCTTGCTTTATTCTTCATTTGGCACACTGTTTTGTCTTTGTTTTTAGGTTATGTGTTTATGTTGTTTTTAGGTTATGTGTTTATGTTAGTTTTAATCCTAATTGTTTGATTTCATTTTTGAGTTCTTGTATTTCTCTGGTTGTTTTCTTGATTTTTGTTTTATTTGGCTCTGTTTTGTTTCTTGCACGTGTGTGCTTTTCCTTGTTTCTGTTTTTGTTTGTTTGATTTTGTTTTTACAATTTCTCCAGGGTCCTGTTTGCCTTCTCTTTTTCCTTTAATATATTTTCTATTTTTTAAGATATATTTTTATTTCTACATTGCTTTTCTATTGTTCTGTCTTTTTTCCCCTTTCTCTTTTTCTTTTCTTTTTTAATATCATTTTTGTCAGTTTGTTTTCTTTCTTTCTTTTTTTTTTTTTTTTTTTTTTTTTTTTTTTGCGGTATGCGGGCCTCTCACTGTTGTGGCCTCCCCCGTTGCGGAGCACAGGCTCCGGACGCGCAGGCTCCGGACGCGCAGGCTCAGCGGCCATGGCTCACGGGCCCAGCCGCTCCGCGGCATATGGGATCCTCCCAGACCGGGGCACGAACCCGTATCCCCTGCATCGGCAGGCGGACTCTCAACCACTTGCGCCACCAGGGAGGCCCTGTTTTCTTTCTTTGCTTCATTCTTCAGTTAGAATTCTGCTTTGGTTTTGTTTTTTGGTTTTGGGTTTTTGTCACCTTTCCTCTGAATTGTTTGATTTCATTCTTGGGCTCTTCTGTTTGTCTGGTTGTTCTCTTGTTATTTGATTTATTTGGTTCTGTTTTTGTTTCTTTTCTGTGTGTGTGGCATGTTTCCTTGTTTCTGTTTGCATTTGTTTGATTTTACTTTTTACCATTTGTCTGGGGTTTTGTTAGTCTTTTATATATATATTTTTAATCCCCTTTATTGCCAGAACAAGTGACTTGCAGGGTCCTGGTTCCTTGACCAGAAGATGGGGCTGAGGCTCGGGAGTGGCAGCACTGGGTCCAGGATGCTGGACCACCAGAGAATTCCCGGTCCCAGGGAAGATTAACTGCCAAGAGCTCTCACTGAGGCCTCTATCTGAATCTAAGACCCAGGTACACCCAAGTGCCAGCAGCTCCCAGCACTGGACACATCATACCGATCAACAAACAAGACAGGAACACAAACCCACCTATCAGCACACAGACTACCTAAAGTCATACTAAGCTAACAGACACCCAAAACAAATCACCTGACACGGCCCTGCTCATCAGAGGGAAAACTCAGCTCCACCCACCAGAACGCAAGCACCAGTCCCTCCCATCAGGAATCCTACGCAAGACACTGGACCAACACCACCACTGGGGGCAGAGAACAGAAGTAAGAGGAACTGTGACCCTGCAGCCTAGGGAAAAGAGACCTCAAATACTGTATATTAGACAAAATAAGAAGACAGAGAAATATCTTACAGACAAAGGAGCAAGATAAAAACGCACAAGACCAAATAAATGAAGAGGAAATAGGCAAACTAACTGAAAACGAATTCAGAGTAATGATAGTAAACATGATCCAAAATCTTGGAAATAGAACACAGAAAATACAAGAAACGTTTAACAAGGACCTAGAAGAACTAAAGAGCAAACAAACATTAATGAACAACACAATAACTGAAATAAAAAACACTCTAGAAGGAATCAATAACACAATAACTGAGGGAGAAGAACGGACTAGAGAGCGGGAAAATAAAATGGTGGAAATAAATGTCACAGAGTAAAGAAAAAAGAATGAAAAGAATGGAGGACAGCCTCCGAGACCTCTGGGACAACATTAAGCACAACAACATTCAAATTATAGGAGTCCCAGAAGAAGAAGAAAAAAAAGTGGGGCTGAAAATATTTGAAGAGATTATAGTTGAAAAATTCCCCAGCATGGGAAAGGAAATAGCCACCCAAGTCCAGGAAGTACAGAGAGTCCCATAAAGAATAAACCCAAGGAGAGCTTCCGGGTAAGATGGCGGAAGAGTAAGACGCAGAGATCACCTTCCTCCCCACGGATACACCAGAAATACAGCTACACGTGGAACAACTCCTACAGAACACCTACTGAACGCTGGCAGAAGACCCCAGACCTCCCAAAAGGCAAGAAACTCCCCACATACCTGGGTAGGGAAAAGCGGAGAGATCCCCACACAGAGGATCGGTGCCGAGCGGCACTCACCAGCCCGAGAGGCTTGTCTGCTCGCCCGCCGGGGTGCGCAGCGCTGGAAGCTGAGGCTCGGGCTTCGGTCAGAGCACAGGGAGAGGACTGGGGCTGGCGGCGAGAACTCAGCCTGAAGGGGGCTAATGTGCCACAGCTAGCCGGGAGGGAGTCCGGGAAAACTCTGGATCTGCCGAAGAGGCAAGAGACTTTTTCTTCCCTCTTGGTTTCCTGGTGCACGAGGAGAGGGGATTAAGAGCGCTGCTTAAAGGGGCTCCACAGACGGGCGCGAGTCGCGACTGAAAGCGCGGAGCCCAGTGACGGGCGTGGGACGCTGGGGCTGCTGCTGCCACCGCCAAGAAGCCTGTGTGCGAGCGCAGGTCACTGCCCACACCGCCCGTCCGGGAGCCTGTGCAGCCCGCCACTGCCGGGGTCCCGGGATCCAGGGGTGGCTTCCCTGGGAGAACGCACGGCGCGCCTCGGGCTGGTGCAACGTCATGCCGAACTCTGCCGCTGCAGGCTCGCCCCGCACTCCGTGCCCCTCCCTCCCGCCCGGCCTGAGGGAGCCAGAGTCCCCAAAGAGGCTGCTCCTTTAACTCTGTCCTGTCTGAGCGAAGAACAGACGCCCTCCGGCGACCTACACGCAGAGGCGGGGCCAAATCCAAAGCTGAGACCCAGGAGCTGTGAGAACAAAGAAGAGAAAGGGAAACCTCTCCCAGCAGCCTCAGAAGCAGCGGATTAAAGCTCCACAATCAACTTGAAGTACCCTGCATCTGTGGAATACATGAATAGACAACACATCATCCCAAATTGAGGAGCCCGGAGTCAGTGCTGTGCCTCTGAGGTGGGAGAGCCAACTTGAGGACACTGAAGGTCCACAAGAGACCTCCCAGCTCCACATAATATCAAACGGCAAAAATCTTCGAGAGATCTCCATCTCAACACCAGCACCCAGCTTCACTCAACGACCAGCAAGCTACAGTGCTGGACACCCTATGCCAAACAACTAGCAAGACAGGAACACAACGCCACCCATTAGCAGAGAGGTGGCCTAAAATCATAAAAAGTCCGCAGACACCCCAAAACACACCAGCAGACGTGGACCTGCCCACCAGAAAGACAAGATCCAGCCTCATCCACCAGAACACAGGCACTAGTCCCCTCCACCAGGAAGCCTACACAACCCACTAAACCAACCTTAGCCACTGGGGACAGACACCAAAAACAACGGGAACTACGAACCTGCAGCCTGCAAAAAGGAGACCCCAAACACAGTAACATAAGCAAAATGAGAAGACAGAAAAAGACACAGCAGGAGAAGGAGCAAGATAAAAACCCACCAGATCTAACAAATGAAGAGGTAATAGCAGTCTACCTGAAAAAGAATTCAGAATAATGATGGTAAAGATGATCCAAGATTCTATTTCCTAGATCCAAAATCTTGGAAATAGAATAGACAAAATGCAAGAAACAGTTAAAAAGGCCCTAGAAGAACTAAAGATGAATCAAGCATCGATTAAAAACACAATACATGAAATAAAAAATACTCTAGATGGGATCAATAGCAGAAAAATTGAGGCAGAAGAACGGATAAGTGAGGTGGAAGATAAAATAGTGGAAATAACTGCTGCAGAGCAAAATAAAGAAAAAAGAATGAAAAGAACAGAGGACAGTCTCAGAGACCTCTGGGACAACATTAAACGCACCAACATTCGAATTATAGGGGTTCCAGAAGAAGAAGAGAAAAAGAAAGGGACTGAGAAAATATTTGAAGAGATTATAGTTGAAAACTTCCCTAATATGGGAAAAGAAATAGTTAATCAAGTCCAGGAGGCACAGAGAGTCCCATACAGAATAAATCCAAGGAGAAATACGCCAAGACACATATTAATCAAACTGTCAAAAATGAAACACAAAGAAATCATATTAAAAGCAGCAAGGCAAAAACAACAAATAACACACAAGGGAATCCCCATCAGGATAACAGCTGATCTCTCAGCAGAAACTCTACAAGCCAGAAGGGAGTGGCAGGACATAATTAAAGTGATGAAGGAGAAAAACCTGCAACCAAGATTACTCTACCCAGCAAGGATCTCATTCAGATTTGATGGAGAAATTAAAACGTTTACAGACAAGCAAAAGCTGAGAGAGTTCAGCACCACCAAACCAGCTTTACAACAAATGCTAAAGGAACTTCTCTAGGCAAGAAACACAACAGAAGTAAAAGACCTACAATAACGAACCCAAAACAATTAAGAAAATGGGAATAGGAACATACATATCGATAATTACCTTAAATGTAAATGGACTAAATGCTCCCACCAAAAGACACAGATTGGCTGAATGGATACAAAAACAAGACCCATATATATGCTGCCTACAAGAGACCTACTTCAGACCTAGAGACACATACAGACTGAAAGTAAAGGGATGGAAAAAGATATTCAATGCAAATGGAAACCAAAAGAAAGCTGGAGTAGCAATTCTCATATCAGACAAAATAGACTTTAAAATAAAGACTACTAGAAGAGACAAAGAAGGACACTACATAATGATCAAGGGATCGATCTAAGAAGAAGATATAACAATTGTAAATATTTATGCACCAAACATAGGAGCACCTCAATACATAAGGCAAATACTAACAGCCATAAAAAGAGAAATCGACAGTAACACAATCATAGTAGGGGACTTTAACACCCCACTTTCACCAATGGACAGATCATCCAAAATGAAAATAAATAAGGAAACACAAGCTTTAAATGATACATTAAACAAGATGGACTTAATTGATATTTATAGGACATTCCATCCAAAAACGACAGAATACACATTTTTCTAAAGTGCTCATGGAACATTCTCCAGGATAGATCATATCTTGGGTCACAAATCAAGCCTTGGTAAATTTAAGAAAATTGAAATTGTATGAAGTATCTTTTCCAACCACAATGCTATGAGACTAGATATCAATTACAGGAAAAGAGCTCTAAAAAATACAAACACATGGAATCTAAACAATACACTACTTAATAACGAAGTGATCACTGAAGAAATCAAAGAGGAAATTTAAAAATACCTAGAAACAAATGACAATGGAGACACGACGACCCAAAACCTATGGGATGCAGCTAAAGCAGTTCTAAGAGGGAAGTTTATAGCAATACAATCCCACCTTAAGAAACAGAAAACATCTTGAATAAACAACCTAACCTTGCACCTAAAGCAATTAGAGAAAGAAGAACAAAAACATCCCAAAGTTAGCAGAAGGAAAGAAATCATAAAAATCAGATCAGAAATAAATGAAAAAGAAATGAAGGAAACGATAGCAAAGATCAATAAAACTAAAAGCTGGTTCTTTGAGAAGATAAACAAAATTGATAAACCATTAGCCAGACTCATCAAGAAAAAAAGGGAGAAGACTCAAATCAATAGAATTAGAAATGAAAAAGGAGAAGTAACAACTGACACTGCAGAAATACAAAAGATCATGAGATATTACTATAAACAACTCTATGCCAATAAAATGGACAACCTGGAAGAAATGGACAAATTCTTAGAAATGCACAACCTGCCAAGACTGAATCAGGAAGAAATAGAAAATATGAACAGACCAATCACAAGCACTGAAATTGAAACTCTGATAAAAAATCTTCCAACAAACAAAAGCCCAGGACCAGATGGCTTCACAGGCGAATTCTATCAAGCATTTAGAGAAGAGCTAACACCTATCCTTCTGAAACTCTTCCAAAATATAGCAGAGGGAGGAACACTCCCAAACTCATTCTACGAGGCCACCATCACCTTGATACCAAACCAGACAAGGATGTCACAAAGAAAGAAAACTACAGGCCAATATCACTGAGGAACATAGATGCAAAAATCCTCAACAAAATACTAGCAAACAGAATCCAACAGTACATTAAAAGGATCATACACCATGATCAAGTGGGGTTTATTCCAGGAATGCAAGGATTCTTCAATATACGCAAATCAATCAACGTGATACACCATATTAACAAATTGAAGGAGAAAAACCA
The DNA here is from genome assembly GCF_025265405.1 of Mesoplodon densirostris. Lineage (NCBI taxonomy): Eukaryota > Metazoa > Chordata > Mammalia > Artiodactyla > Ziphiidae > Mesoplodon > Mesoplodon densirostris. Next base: position 67,714,822 of record NC_082662.1, on the reverse strand, counting down.
TATGATCATCTCAATAGATGCAGAGAAAGCTTTCGACAAAATTCAACACCCATTTATGATAAAAACCCTGCAGAAAGTAGGCATAGAGGGAACTTTCCTCAACATAATAAAGGCCATATATGACAAACCCACAGCCAGCATCGTCCTCAATGGTGAAAAACTGAAACCATTTCCAGTAAGCTCAGGAACAAGACAAGGTTGCCCACTCTCACCACTCTTATTCAACCTAGTTTTGGAAGTTTTAGTCACAGCAATCAGAGAAGAAAAGGAAATAAAAGGAATCCAAATCGGAAAAGAAGAAGTAAAGCTGTCACTGTTTGCAGATGACATGATACTATACATAGAGAATCCTAAAGATGCTACCAGAAAACTACTAGAGTTAATCAATGAATTTGGTAAAGTTGCAGGATACAAAATTAATGCACAGAAATCTCTGGCATTCCTATATACTAATGATGAAAAATCTGAAAGTGAAATCAAGGAAACACTCCCATTTACCATTGCAACAAAAAGAATAAAATATCTAGGAATAAACCTACCTAAGGAGACAAAAGACCTGTATGCAGAAAATTATAAGACACTGATGAAAGAAATTAAAGATGATACAAATAGATGGAGAGATGTACCATGTTCTTGGATTGGAAGAATCAACATGGTGAAAATGACTCTACTACACAAAGGAATCTACAGATTCAATGCAATCCCAATCAAACTACCACTGGCATTTTTCACAGAACTAGAACAAAAAATTTCACAATTTGTATGGAAACACAAAAGACCCCGAATAGCCAAAGCAATCTTGAGAACGAAAAATGGAGCTGGAGGAAGCAGGCTCACTGACTTCAGACTATACTACAAAGCTACAGTAATCAAGACAGTATGGTACTGGCACAAAAACAGAAAGATAGATCAATGGAACAGGATAGAAAGCCCAGAGATAAACCCACGGACATATGGTCACCTTATCTTTGATAAAGGAGGCAGGAATGTACAGTGGAGAAAGGACAGTCTCTTCAATAAGTGGTGCTGGGAAAACTGGACAGGGACATGTAAAAGTATGAGATTAGATCACTCCCTAACACCATACACAAAAATAAGCTCAAAATGGATTAAAGACCTAAATGTAAGGCCAGACACTATCAAACTCCTAGAGGAAAACATAGGCAGAACACTCTATGACATAAATCACAGCAAGATCCTTTTTGACCCACCTCCTAGAGAAATGGAAATAAAGACAAAAATAAACACATGGGACCTAATGAAACTTAAAAGCTTTTGCACAGCAAAGGAAACCATAAACAAGACCAAAAGACAACCCTCAGAATGGGAGAAAATATTTGCAAATGAAGCAACTGACAAAGGATTAATCTCCAAAATTTATAAGCAGCTCATGCAGCTCAATAGCAAAAAAACAAACAACCCAATCCAAAAATGGGCAGAAGACCTAAATAGACATTTCTCCACAGAAGATATACAGTCAGCCAACAAACACATGAAAGGATGCTCAACATCTTTACTCATTAGAGAAATTCAAATCAAAACTACAATGAGATATCATCTCACACCAGTCAGAATGGCCATCATCAAAAAATCTAGGAACAATAAATGCTGGAGAGGGTGTGGAAAAAAGGGAACACTCTTGCACTGCTGGTGGGAATGTGAATTGGTACAGCCACTATGGAGAACGGTATGGAGGTTCCTTAAAAAACTACAAATAGAACTACCATATGACCCAGCAATCCCACTACTGGGCATATACCCTGAGAAAACCATAATTCAAAAAGAGACATGTACCAAAATGTTCATAGCAGCCCTATTTACAATAGCCCAGAGATGGAAACAACCTAAGTGTCCATCATCGGATGAATGGGTAAAGAAGATGTGGCACATATATACAATGGAATATTACTCAGCCATAAAAAGAAATGAAATTGAGCTATTTGTAATGAGGTGGATGGACCTAGAGTCTGTCATACAGAGTGAAGTAAGTCAGAAAGAGAAAGACAAATACTGTATGCTGACACATATATATGGAATGTAAGAAAAAAAATGTCATCAAGAACCTAGGGGTAAAACAGGAATAAAGACACAGACCTACTAGAGCATGGACTTGAGGATATGGGGAGGGGGAAGGGTAAGCTGTGACAAAGTGAAAGAGCGGCATGGACATATATACACTACCAAACGTAAGGTAGATAGCTAGTGGGAAGCAGCCGCATAGCACAGGGAGATCAGCTCGGTTCTTTGTGACCGCTTGGAGGGGTGGGATAGGGAGGGTGGGAGGGAGACGCAAAAGCGAGGGGATATGGAAACATATGTACATGTATAACTGATTAAATTTGTTATAAAGCAAAAAATTAAATAAATAAATAAATAAATAAATCACCCAAGGAGAAACATGCCGAGACACATATTAGTCGAGCTAACAAAAATTAAACACAAAGAAAAAATATTAAGAGCATCAAGGGAAAAGCAATGAAAAACATTCAAGGGAATCCCCATAAGATTAACAGCTGATATTTCAGCAGAAACTCTACAGGCCTGAAGGGAGTGGGAAGATATATTTAAAGTGATGAAAGGGGAAAACCTACAACCAAGATTACTCTACCCAGCAAGTATCACATTCAGATTCGACGGAGAAATCAAAAGCTTTACAGACAAACAAGTTAAGAGAATTCAGCACCACCAAACCAGCTTTACAACAAATGCTAAAGGAACTTCTCTAGGCAGGAAACACAAGAGGAGGAAAGGACTTACAAAAACAAACCCAAAACAATTAAGATAATGGTACTAGGAACATACTTTTCAATAATTACCTTAAACGTAAATGGATTAAATGCCCCAACCAAAGGACCCAGACTGGCTGAATGGATACAAAAATGAGACCCACATATATGCTGTCTACAAGAGACCACTTCAGAACAAGGGACACATACAGACTGAAAGTAAGGGGATGGGAAAAGATATTCCATGCAAATGGAAATCAAAAGATAGCTGGAGTAGCAATATTCATATCAGAAAAAATAAACTTTAAAATAAAGACTATTACAAGAGACAAGGAAGGACACTACATAATGATCAAGGGACCAATCCAAGAAGAAGATTTAACAATTGTAAATATCTATGCACCCAACATAGGAGCACCTCGATACATAAGACAAATGCTAACAGCCATAAAATGGGAAATCAACAGCAACACAATAATAGTAGTTGACTTTAACACCCCACTTACACCAATCAACAGATCATCCAAACAGAAAATAAATAAGGAAAAAAAAGCTTTAAATGACACATTAAAAAAGATGGACTTAATTGATATTTATAGGACATTCCATCCAAAAACAATAGAATACACTTTCTTTTCAAGTGCTCATGGAACATTCTCCAGGATAAACTGTATCTTGGGTCACAAATCAAGCGTTGGTAAATTTAAGAAAATTGAAATCGTATCAAGCATCTTTTCCAACCACAACGCTATGAGACTAGATATCAATTACAGGAAAAAAATCTGTAAAAAAAATACAAACACATGGAGTCTAAGCAATATGCTACTAAACAACCAAGAGATCACTGAAGAAATCAAAGAGGAAATCAAAAAATACCTGGAAACAAATGACAATGAAAACACAATGACCCAAAACCTATGGGATGCAGCAAAAGCTGTTCTAAGAGGGAAGATTATAGCAACACAGTCCTACCTCAAGAAACAAGAAAAATCTCAAACAACCTAACCTTACATCTAAAGCAATTAGAGAAAGAAGAACAAAAAAACTCAAAGTCAGCAGAAGGAAAGAAATCATAAAAACCAGATAAGATATAAATTTTAAAAAAATGAAGGAAACAAGAGCAAAGATCAATAAAAGTAAAAGCTGCTTCTTTGAGAAGATAAACAAAATTGATAAACCATTTAGCCAGACTCATCAGAAAAAAAAGGGAGAAGACTCAAATCAACAGAATTAGAAATGAAAAAGGACAAGCAACTACTGACACTGCAGAAAAACAAAGGATGATGAGAGACTACTACAAGCAACTATATGCCAATAAAAGGAACAACCTGGAAGAAATGGACAAATTCTTACAGAAGTATGGTTATACCTTTTCAAGACTGAACCAGGAAGAAATAGAGAACAAGAACAGACCAATCACAAGCAGTGAAATTGAAACTGTGATTAACAACCTTCCAACAAGCAGAAGTCCAGGATCAGACGGCTTCAAAGGCGAATTCTATCAAACATTTAGAGAAGAGTTAACACCTATCCTTCTCAAACTCTCCCAAAATATAGCAGAGGGAGGAACACTCCCAAACTCATTCTACGAGGCCACCATCACCTTGATACCAAAACCAGACAAAGATGTCACAAAGAGAGAAACTACAGGCCAATATCACTGAGGAACATAGATGCAAAAATCTTCAACAAAATACTAGCAAACAGAATCCAACAGCACATTAAAAGGATCATACACCATGATCAAGTGGGGTTTATTCCAGGAATGCAAGGATTCTTCAATATATGCAAATCAATCAATGTGATACACCATATTAAGAAACTGAAGTATAAAAACCATATGATAATCTCAATAGATGCAGGAAAAGCTTTTGACAACATTCAGCACCCATTTAGGATAAAAACTCTCCAGAAAGTGGGCATAGAGGGAAGCTACCTCAACATAATAAAAGCCATATATGACAAACCTACAGCCAACATCATTCTCAATGGTGAAAAACGGAAAGCATTTCCTCTACGATCAGGAACAAGACAAGGTTGCCCACTCTCACCACTATTATTCAACATACTTTTGGAAGTTTTAGCCACAGCAGTCAGAGAAGGAAAAAAAATGAAATGAATCCAAATAGGATAAGAAGAAGTAAAACTGTCACTGTTTACAGATGACATGATACTATACATAGAAAATCCTAAAGATGCCACCAGAAAACTACTAGAGCTAATCAATGAATTTGGTAAAGTAACAGGATACAAAATGAATGCACAGAAATCTCTTGCATTCCTATATACTAACAACAAAAAACCAGAAAGAGAAATCAAGGAAACACTCCCATTTACCATTCCAACAAAGACATAAAATACCTAGGAATAAACATACCTAAGGAGGCAAAAAACCTGTATGCAGCAAACTACAAGACACTGATGAAAGAAATCAAAGATGATACAAACAGATGGAAAGATATACCATGTTCTTGGATTGGAAGAATCAATATTGTGAAAATGACTACATTACCAAAAGCAGCTACAGATTCAAAGTAATGCCCATCAAATTATCAGTGGCATTTTTCACAGAACTAGAACAAAAAATTTCACAATTTGTATGGAAACACAAAAGATCTCGAATAGACAAAGCAATCTTGAGAAAGAAAAATGGAACGTATGAATCAGGCTTACTGACTTCAGATATACTACAAAGCTATAGTAATCAAGACAGTATGGTACTGGCACAAAACAGAAATATAGGTCAATGGAACTGGACAGAAAGCCCAGAGGTAAACCCACGTACATATAGTCACCTTATCTTTGGCAAAGGAGGCAAGAATATACAGTGTAGAAAAGACAGGCTCTTCATTAAGTGGAGCTAGGAAAAGTGGACAGCTACATGTAAAAGAATGAAATTAGAACACTCCATAACACCATATACAAAAATAAACTCAAAGTGGATTAAAGACCTAAATGTAAGGCCAGACACTATGAAACTCTTAGAGGAAAACATAGGCAGAACACTCTATGACATAAATCACAGCAAGATCTTTTTTGACCCACCTCCTGGAGTAATGAAAATAAAATCAAAAGTAAACAAATGGGACCTAATTAAACTTCAAGCTTTGCACAGCAAAGGAAACCATAAACAGGACCAAAAGATAACCCTCAGAATGGGAGAAAATATTTTCAAACGAAGCAACTGACAAAGGATTAATCTCCAAAATATACAAGCAGCTCTGTAGCTCAATATGAAAAAAACAAAGAACCCAATCCAAAAATGAGCATAAGACTAAATAGACATTTCTCCAAAGAAGACATACACATTGCCAAGAAACACATGAAAAGATGCTCAACATCACTAATCATTAGAGAAGTGCAAACAACCATAATGAGGTATCTCCTCACACTGGTCACAATGGTCATCATCAACAAATGTACAAACAATAAATGCTGGAGAGGGTGTGGGGAAAAGGGTTTCCTCCTACACTGTTGGTGGGAATGTAAATTGATATAGCCACTATGGAGGACAATATGGAGGTTCCTTAGAAAACTAAAAATAGAATTACCATATGACCCAGCAATCCCACTACTGGGCATATACCCTGAGAAAACCATAATTCAAAAAGATACATGTACCACAATGTTCACTGCAGCATTGTTTACAATTGCCAGGACATGGAAGCAAGCTAAATGTCCATCAACACATGAATGGATAAAGAAGATGTGGCACATATATACAATGGAATATTACTCAGACATAAAAAGGAGTGAAATTGAGTTATGTGTACTGAGGTGGATGGACCTAGAGTGTCATAGAGTGAAGTAAGTTAGTAAGAATAAAAGAAATATCGTATGCTAACACACATATATGGGATCTAAATAAACGGTACTGATGAAACTAGAGGCAGGGCAGGAATAAAGGTGCAGATGTAGAGAATGGACTTGAGGACAGAGAGAGGGAAGGGGAAGCTGAGACAAAATGAGAGAGTAGCACTGACATATATACACTAGCAAATGTATAATGGATGGCTAGTGGGAAGCTGCTGCATAGCACACGGAGATCAGCTCGATGCTTTGTGACCACCTAGAGGGGTGAGACAAGGAGGGTGGGAGGGAGGCGCAAGAGGAGGGGGATATGGGGATATATGTATACTTATAGCTGATTCACTTTGTTGCACAACAGAAGCTAACACAACACTGGAAAGTAATTATATTCCAATAAAGATATTTAAAAAAACCCTGACCCTTACTCTTCAAGATGTCAATATCACAAAAGGCAAAGCAAGGCTGAGAAACTTTTCACTTTAAAAAAGTGTAAAGAAACATGACATTAAATACAATGCATGGTCCTTTACTGGATAATGTACCAGGAAAAAAAAAATAGCATAAAGAACAGTATTAGGACAACTGGAAAAATGTGAATATAGGCTATATATAATATACAGTTGATCCTTGAACAACACGGGTTTGAACTGTGAGAGGGTCCAGTTATGGGTGGACTTTTTTCAATAGTACAATAAATACCACAGTACTACATGATCTGCGGTTAGTTGAATCTGCAGATATGGAACTGCAGATACAGAGGAACTGTGGATGTGGAGGAACTGAATATTCAAAGGTCCAACAATAAGTTATATGCAGAATTTCCACTGCACACAGGGTTGGTGTTCCTGACCCCCATATTGTTCAAGGGTCAACTTAATAGTATTTTACCAATGTTAAATATCCTGAATTTTTAAATCATATTGTGGTTATGCAAGAGAACATCTTTGTTCTTAGGAGATATGCACTTTAGTATTTAGGTAATGCAACTTATTCTCAAATGGTTCAGTAAGGTAATAATAAGGACGATAATATGTTTGTGTGCTGTGTGTGGAAAGAGAGAGAATATGGGAATTCATTATACTATTCTCACAACTTACTGTTGGAAATTTTTTCAAAACAAAAAGTTTAAAAAAACTGATGCTAGATATGTTTTAAACAACATATACACATAAAAATTACCTTTAAAGGATCCACGAGTTCCAAGGTATGTTTTAGGTATATTAAATTTGTTATCTTTGATTCAGCTGCATTAACCTATTAAGATAAAAATCCAAATGTGGACACCATAAATATTTAACACATTAATGGGTTTTCCTCTTGAACATTCTACACTTTCATTTCCCATACATTTTTATTTATCAATCTAGGCAGGATAACAGCCTAGACAATGATTACAAATTACTGACCCATCATGATAAGCCTAATACACTAGTCTCCTGTGAGTCTGACAGTGAGAAGAGTTCACCTCACTGTATCCAACTTTCATTTCTATATAAAACCCTTTGTGTCCAGCTTAACCCACAGTAGCAAAAGGAGATACAATTCAATACTGACCAGCACTAAGAGACTAAGATTAATTTTAAAAGGCAGAAAAGACACTGATAAATGGATGATACTTGAAAAACTGAATCCAAACCTCCCAGATAGTTATAGAACATGAATTTCCCTCATCGGTTCCTGTTTATGCAAGTAAAACAATTTTCATAATTCCAGTGGTCCAAACTAATTATAGTTTTTCAAAATAAAGCAACATCAACATTCTAAATTTTATAAATAAATTTTTTTTTTTTTTTTTTTTGGTACGCGGGCCTCTCACCGCCGTGGCCCCTCCCGCCGCGGAGCACAGGCTCCGGACGCACAGGCCCAGAGGCCACGGCCCATGGGCCCAGCCGCTCCGCAGCATGCGGGATCCTCCCGGACCGGGGCACGAACCCGCACTCCCCGCACCGGCAGGCGGACTCTCAACCACTGCGCCACCAGGGAAGCCCTATAAATAAATTTTTAAAAAATCAAATCATACCATCTCCAAAGCCAAACATTGGTACTAAACCTGGGGAAATGAGGAATGCTTGTGAATGGACTAATTTACCAATACTGACAAGGAGTTTTAGGATATTACAATTATGATGTAATGTGCTTGATATAGAGCTGTTTTATTTTTATTGACATATAGTTGATTTACAATGTTGTATTAGTTTCAAGTGTACAGAAAAGTGATTCAGTTTTACATATATATAAAAATATCAAGAATATATAAAGATTAAATAATATGTAATACATATTCTTTTTTTACATTCTCTTCCATTATAGGTTATTACAAGATATTGAGTATAGTTCCATGTGCTATAGTAGGCCCTTGCTGGTTTTCTATTTTATATATAGTAATGTGTATATTTTAATCCCAAACTCCTAATTTATCCCTCCCCCTCTCCCACTTAGTAACCACAAGTTTGTTTTCTATGTTTGTAAGTCCAGTTCTGTTTTGTAAATAAGTTCATTGTGTCATTCTTTGGATTCCACCTAAGTGATATCATATGGTATTTTTCTTTCTCTGTCTTACTTACTTCACTTATCTTGATAATCTCTAGGTCCATCCATGTTGTTGCAAATGGCATAATTTCATTCTTTTTTATGGCTAATATTCCACTGTGTGTGTGTGTGTGTGTGTCTGCATGTGTATACATGACATCTTCTTTATCCATTCATTCATCTGTCAATGGACACTTAGGTTGCTTCCATGTCTTGGCTACTGTTTTTTTTTTTCCTTTAATAAATTTATTTATTTATTTTTGGCTGCATTGGGTCTTCATTGATGCACGTGGGCTCTCTAGCTGCAGCGAGTAGGGGTAACTCTGTTGCAGTGCGTGGGCTTCTCATTGCAGTGGCTTATCTTGTTGCGGAGCACGGGCTCTAGGTGCACGGGCTTCAGTAGTTGTGGCTTGTAGGCTCTAGAGCACAGGCTCAGTAGTTGTGGTACACAGGCTTAGCTGCTCTGCAGCATGTGGGATCTTCCCAGACCAGGGCTCGAACCCATGTCCTCTGCACTGGCAGGTGGATTCTTAACCACTGTGCCACCAGGGAAGTCCCTTGGTGCATGTTATCTTTTTGGATTGTTTTTCTCCAGATATATGCCTAGTAGTGGGGTTGCAGGATAATATGGTAGCTCTATTTTTAGTTTTTTAAGGAACCACCATAGTGTTCTCCATAGTGGCTGTACCAATTTACATTCCCACCAACTGTGTAGGAGGGTTCGCTTTCCTCCACACCCTCTCCAGCATTTATTATTTGTAGAATTTTAATCATGGCCATTCTGACTGGTGTGAGGTGATACCTCATTGAAGTTTTAATTTCCATTTCTCTTATTAGCAATGTAATTAGCAATGTTCATGTGCTTTTTGCCCATCTGTATGTCTTCTTTGAGAAAATGTCTTTTTAGATCTTCTGCCCATTTAAAAAATTTATTTATTTATTTATTTAGTCTGTGTTGGGTGTTAGTTGCGGCATGCAGGATATTTCATTGCAGCATGCAGGTTCTTCATTGCAGTGCACAGGCTTCTCTCTAGTTGTGGCATGTGGGCTCCAGAGCACGTGGGCTCTGTAGTTGTGGCGCATGGGCTCCAGAGAGCATGGGCTCTGTAGCTGCGGCACACGGACTCTCTAGTTGTAGCGTGCAAGCTTAGTTGCCCTGCAGCGTGTGGGATCTTAGTTCCCTGACCAGTGATCGAACTGGCATCCCCTGCATTGCAAGGTGGATTCTTAACTACCGGACCACCAGGGAAGTCCCATTCTGCCCATTTTTTGATTGGGCTGTTTGTTTTTTGATATTGAGCTGTATGAGCTGTTTGTATATTTTGGAGATTAATCCCTTGTCAGTCGCATCATTTGCAAATATTTTTTTCCCATTCTGTAAGTTGTCTTTTTTCTTTTTTTATGGTTCCCTTTACTGCACCAAAACTTTTAAATTTAATTAGGTCCCATTTATTTATTTTTGGCTTTACTTCCATTACTCTAGGAGATGGATCCACAGATACTGCTGTGATTTATGTCAAAGTGTGTTCTGCCTATGTTTTCCTCTAAGAGTTTTATAGTACCTGGTCTTACATTTAGGACTTTAATCCATTTTGAGTTTATTTTTCTGTATGGTGTTAGAGAATGTTCTAATTTCATTCTTTTACATGTAGGTGTCCAGTTTTCCCAGCACCACTTATTATTAAAATACAGAAGAGACTGTCTTTTGTGCATTACATACTCCTGCCTCCTCTGTCATAGATTAATTGACCATAAGTGCATGGGTTTATCTCTGGGCTTTCTATCCTGTTCCATTGATCTATATATCTCTATTTTTGTATGAGTACCACACTGTTTTGATTACTGTAGCTTTGTAGTACAGTCTGAAGTCAGGGAACCTGCTTCCTCCAGTTCCACTTTTCTTTCCAACATTGCTTTGGCTATTCAGGGTCTTTTGTGTTTCCATACAATTTTTTAAAAATTTTGTTCTAGTTCTGTGAAAAATGCCATTGGTAATATGATAAGGATTGCACTGAATCTGTAGATTGCCTTGGGTAGTATAGTCATTTTGACAATATTGATTTTTCCAATCCAAGAACATGGATATCTTTCCATCTGTTTGCGTCATCTTCAGTTTCTTTCATCAGTGTCTCAGTTTCTGGAGTACAGGTCTGTTGCCTCCTTAGAAAGGTTTATTCCTGGTATTTTATCCTTTTTGATGTGATGGTAAAAGGGACTGTTTCCTTAATTTCTCTTTCTGAACTTTCATTGTTAGTGTATAGAAATGCAACAGATTTCTGTGTATTACTTTTGTATCCTACAACTTTAACAAATTCATTGATAAGCTCTAGTATCTTAGGATTTTCTAAGTCTGCTATCGTGTCATCTGCAAACAGTGACAGTTTTACTCCTTCTTTTCCAATTTGGATTCCTTTTATTTCTTTTTCTTCTCAGATTGCCATGGCTAGGACCTCCAAAATGATGTTGAACAGAAGTGGCAAGAGTTGACATCCTGGTCTTGTCCCTGATCTTAGAGGAAATGCTTTCAGCTTTTCACCAATGAGTATGATGTTAGCTGTGGATTTGTCATATATGGCCTTTATAATATGTTGAGGTAGGTTCTCTCTATGCCCACTTTCTGTTTTTATCATAAATCGATGTTGAATTTTATCAAAAGCTTTTTCTGCATCTACTGAGATGATCACATGATTTTTATTCTTCATTTTGTTAGTGTGGTATCTCATACTGAATGATTTGTAGATATTGAAAAATCCTTGCATCCCTGGGATAAATCCCACTTGAATATGGTGTATGATCCTTTTAACGTATTGTTGGATTCGGTGTGCTAGAATTTTGTTGAGGATTTTTGCGTCTATGTTCATCAGTGATACTGGCCTGTAATTTTCTTTCTTTATGGTATTGTTGTCTGTTTTTGATATCAGGGTGATGGTGGTTTTATAGAATGAGTTTGGAAGTGTTCCTTCCTCTGAAATTTTTTGGAATAGTTTCAGAAGGACAGGTGTTAACTCTTCTCTAAATGTTTGATAGAATTCCCCTGTGAAGCCATCTGGTCCTGGACTTTTGTTTGAACGGAGGTTTTTAATCTCAGATTCAATTTCAGTACTTGTAACTGGTCTGTTCATGTTTTCTACTTCTTGCTGGTACAGTCTTGGGAGATTGTATCTTTCTAAGAATTTGCCCATTTCTTATCTTGCTAAGAATTTGTCCATTTCTTCTAGGTTGTCCATTTTATTGGCATATAGTTGCTTGTAGTAATCTCTTATGGCCCTTTGTATTTCTGTGGTGTCGGTTGTAACTTCTTTTTCATTTCTAATTTTATTGATTTGAGCCCTCTCCCTTTTTTTCTTGATGAGTCTGGCTAAAGATTTATCAATTTTGTTTATCTTTTCAAAGAACCAGCTTTTAGTTTTGTTATCTTTTCTGTTTTTTTAGTCTCTATTTCTGCTCTTCCATTAACTTTGGGTTTTGTTTGTTCTTCTTTCTCTAGTTGCTCTAGGTGTAACGTTAGGTTGTTTATTTGATATTTTTCTTGTTTCCTGAGGTAAGCTTGTATAGCTATGAGCGATTTCTCTTTGAAGCCTCCTAACCTATATCCCCATTGCAAAATACCTGAACTTTTCCAAGACTATATGGATCAATTTAGAAGAAATACTCAAATGAATGTTGTTAGCCCCAAAACAAGTTATCTCGTGCTCTCTTATAACGAATCTCTGAAACTAACTGGAATATTAAAAATAAATAAAATTCACCAAACATAAGACAATTATCATCACTATTACTGAAGAAGAACATCTTCCAAAAATAGCCAAGATACTCTTGAAGAAGAACAGCATGGAAAGACTAACTCTAATGAATATCAACTTATAATAGAGTAATTAAGAAACTGTGGTATCAGCACAAGGGCAGACAGAGAGTCCAATGGTATAGAATAGAGTCTAGAAAGAAAATCATATATGGGCACTTGATTTATGACAAAGGTTGACTGTGGAGCAGTAGGCAAAGGAAAGTCTTCTCCATAAATGGTACCAATACAATTATGAATCTGTACAAGAAAAAATTAAATATGGCCCCTTCTTCACACCACATACAAATATCAATTCCAGGTGGACTGTAAATCTAAACATAAAACAATAAAGCATCTGGAATATAACAAAGAAGAATATCTTCATTACCTTGGATATTCTAACCAAACTTTTATAAGTTTCATAACTGATGATTTGGCACACATTAATCACAGGTTCAAACTAATGGCCAAGTTGTTTACATCTCCCCCATGGTCTGGTTTTTGTGGGCACACAAAAATCACATTAAAATACTCCAACCACAAATCCCACCATCTGTGTGTTTTGCTTCTTACTAAATAGGGGATGTTTTCACCTAACAAGTTCCTACTACTGCAGTAATTTAAGGTTTTGCAATATTTTTCCCCCAGTCCTCCACCTCCTGAGTAATCCTGGTACCTCCCCATGTGATTCTGCATGACGTACTTCTTTCTCTCAGGAATTGTAAGTAATAAGAATATCCTTTGGACTTCCCTGGTGGTGCAGTGGTTAAGAACCCGCCTGCCAACACAGAGGACATGGGTTCGAGCCCTGGTCTGGGAAGATTCCACATGCCACGGAGCAACTAAGTCCATGTGTCACAACTACTGAGCCTGTGCTCCACAACAGGAGAAGCCACCGCAATGAGAAGCCCGTGCACCACAACAAAGAGTAGCCCCCGCTCACCGCAACTAGAGAAAGCCCGCACACAGCAACAAAGACGCAATGCAGCCAAAAATAAATAAATAAGTTTAGATTTTAAAAGTATATATATACATATAGCCTTTAAATGGCATTAGCCTCTCCATGTCATCACTCAGTGATCTCCATAAATTAAAATCCCACAGGTACAATCAAGACACTGGGGTAGGTAAAGACTTCTTAAGCAGGATACAACAAACACTAACTATAAAGGAAAAAAATAAAGTAGACTATATTTAAATTAAAGACTTCTAATAAGTCAGACAGAGACAAATACCACATGATCTCACTTATACATGGATCTAAAAACAAACAAAAAACCAAACTCATAAATACAGGGAACTGATTGGTGGTTGCCAGAGTTAGGATGTGGGGGAGAGGCAAAATGGGAGAAGGTCAAAAGGTACAAACTTCCAGCTATAAAATAAATAAGTCGTGGTGATGTAATATACGGCATGGTAACTACAGTTAATGACACTGTATTGCATATTTGAAAGTTACTAAGAGTGTAGATCTTAAAGTCCTCATCACGAGAAAAAAATTTAAAACTATGCATGGGGATGAGTGTTAACTATACTTACTGTGGTGACTGTTTCATAATATATATAAAATAATGAACCATAGAAAAGGAATTTCTATTCATCAAAAGACACCACTGACGCAGGATAGGTTCTCCAAAAACCAATTTTTAGAAACCAAATAATTTATTTGAAAAGTAATTCCAGGAAGTATAGGCAAGAGAGTGGGGAAGTAAGAAGGCAAGGGAAGAACATCAATATAGGATGTAATGATGATCCAGTTACCAGTGTATGGTACCATGGCTCAATCATGCTGGAGACCTCTCAGAGATGGTGTAAAGTAAGCTTCAGAAACTACTTCCAGAGGTAAGGAAAATGGGGCAATTGTTCACCAACTTCAGTTCAGTATTTGTCAAGACCTATCACTGGGTCAGCAACTTCCTGATTACTCTCTAGTCTCTCCGGTGGCCAGAGAAAGTCCTCAGGCAGAAAGTTTCAGCTTGCTTGCAGTGAGATGTCTTCCATACACAAAAGTGAATGCCAAGGGGATGTGGGTGGCACACCAACAATGTCTACTCCACAATACTGAGCAAAAAAAGCCAATTACAAAGTGGGAGAAGATATTCACAACACAGAAGCAACGAAGGGCTTATATAAACAGCTCTACAAATCATAAAAGATGATAACTCAATAGAAAAATGGGCAAGACCTTCACAAAAGAAGATAGTCAAATTGTCAATATACATATGAAAGGGTATTCAACCTCATTAACAGGAAAAAGCAAATTAAAACCACAATGAAATACTACTATCTACCAACCACTATGGCTAAGATTTTTAAACTGACAATATCAGGTTTTGGATAAGAGCAATGGGACTTCTCATACCCTCCTGATGGGACTGTAGATTAGTACAATCATTTTGAAAAACATTTTGGCAAACATCATGTTTGCCAAAAGTTCAACTAAAGTTGAAGATACACCTCAAGACTCAGAAGTTCCATTCCTATGTACCCAATAAAAATATGTCCAAAATTTTATTAAGAAGCAGGTATAAAATAATTAAGCAGTATTATTTCTAATTGCCAAAACCTGCCAACAACTCAGAAGTCCAACAACAGTGAACTGAATAATGGCATACTCATACAGTGGAATATTATATAGCAATGGAAATAAATGAGCTACAGCTACATGCAACAACATGACTAAATCTTACAAACACAATGTTGGATAGAAGAAGGCAGATATAAAAAATACACACTGAATGATTCCTTATATTTAAAGTTTTTAAAAGAACAGGTAAAACTAAGTTATAAAGAAAAACAAAAAAGTAATTAATAAAAAGTGGTTTCTTTTTGGAGGGAGGTAGACAATAATGAACAGGAAGGAACAGAAGGGGAGTTCTGAAGTACTGGCAATATCTGTTCCTTTACCTGAGTGGTCATCACATGGGTGTTCACTGTTGTCATGCCTGAATACATTTCTGGCTGTAACAATTGGGTATAACAATTGGATTCTATTGGCATCTAGTGGGTAGAAGCTATGAATACTGCTAAACATTTTAGAATGCACAGAACAGTAAAAGAATTATCCATCCCAACATGTCAACAGTGCCAAGTTTGAGAAATCCTGCTGTGGAGGAGTTGTCTTACTATATTTACACAGGTACTCTCTTAACCTCTTATATCATTAGTGATTTCCTGTTTCTTCTTTCTCTGTCTCTCCTTCCAATCTCTTCCTACCTTAATGGCTTTGAAAAAGTAAACAGCAATGAATCTTACAGTTGCAAGGTATTAAGTGTTGCCCATACCACATGAGCAGAGAGGCAGACTCTTCCCTAGGTGAGTACTCCAGATGAGTATCCAGCCCTGAATGACACTTTAACTACAGTTTGTAAGACCCTAAGCAGAGAACCAAGCTAAGATATGCATAGACTCCTAACTGACAGAAACTGTGAGATAATAAATATGTGTAGTTTTAAGCTGCTCTAGTTGAGGTCATTTGTTATGCAGCAATAGAACACTAATACAGTCTCTTTACAGCTTGCTTCTTCAAAGCCAAGAAGAGAAAGAGCTTCTTCGTGGAGAACTGGGAGACAATTCTCTACTGGCCTTTTGTGTTTTTGCATATCTTATGAGCAAAGGCACTGACTGCCTTTGTTCTGGACAGACTTTTCAAGGATATTTATATAGTGAATAGCCTTGAAAGATATAATGTCTCCTTCTACAGCAAAGGGCAGGTTTGCTTACAGTCTCAGAAGATAAAGATGGTGCCTCTCTGCATAATAGCAGGCAAATATGCTTACTGCCCATTATAAAAGATTCAGGTTCCCTAAGATCAGCAATTCTCTCCTGTAAAACTCTGTATGTGCAGGTATCACCTAGCCCTCTTCACATCGCCCTGTGGGAAAAGGAGCTTGGAGAATCAGTGCAAGAAAATGTTGATACTCTGGATATTGCCATTGTGAGTATAAAGTCCTTTCTCTCTGACCTAGGAGTCTGTGTCTTCTGTCAGCATGTATGAAACTGTGGCAGGCTAACTTGTTAGCTTGCAAGTAGGGTAGAATATCAGATACCTTACAGTTCCTGATAATACTACGCTGTAATTGCTTTTTTTTTAACCAAAATCTCAAAATGAATTATAAATTCCTTTGGATTAGAGATTTACTTCTTACTGTATCCCTAGCACTCATTACAATGCTTGGGAAAATAACTTGTTGAATTAATTAAAGAAGGAGCCATGTACTACATACTCTATATGGCAGTCTGAAATCAATGGAAAAAAATTAAGTTATTCAAAACAAAGCAAAGAAACTTGGGTAAAAACTTGAAAAAAATTCTTTGATATCAAGGTTTTCAAATGTTGCAGGAAGTATTTTGGATGTTTATAATGGAAAACACAAACATTCTTAATGCAATACATTAAATTGTAAGGTTATAAACACTGCATAAAAAGAAAAGACATTTGGATTAATTAAAATAATAAATTTAAGTTTTATTCTCAATGAATACTTATGATCAGAAAATATGCATTTTCTAAAATCAATATTCTTAAAGAGAAAATATGAGAATTCATCTTAGGCAAACAATTCCATACTGGAAATTTTCAGAGAACATTCAGAAGTTTAAGCCAATCATAAAATTCAGCCAAAAGAACATTTAGTTCACCCACAAGCTTAAGCAAATAATGCAATTTAACCAGCACAAGTCTGAATTAATTTAGTAAATATCATGTTTAATTAAGATATATATATATACGCTTATATTAAACGAAGGAAAAGCCTCATTTAAAATATATCTCCAGATGGTTAAGGAAACAGCAACTGAGAAACAGTATAAGGAATACTGAAATTCATGAATTATGTATAAAGTCAATATATTGCTTAAGTTTCCTTAAAAGTTAGTATATCTCATCTGAAAAGTATTTTTTTTACTTTATTTTTTTCTTTTTAAAATGTTTTATTGGAGTATAGTTGATTTACAATGTTGTGTTAGTTTCAGGTGTGGAAAGTATGTTTTAAAAAGCCTCCACAAAGGACAGATATGCTGGTTAAGGAAAAAATGTACAACTATGACTGATCCCCCCAAAACTAAAAAGGGTGGGAAGTAACACTGGCCCATAAAAACCTTATGGAGCTAGTTACAGATTGCCTTTTCTAGACTGGAAAAAAAGATGCCAGATTCTCAGTTTACAGAATTACCTTACACTTAGCCCACTGGGCTTTTCTAAAACCTGACAGTCAAACTGATTACAGAAGCTGGTTATTTAATCACAGATATTTCCCAGAGAGCTAGTTGGCTAAACTGATATTCCTTTCTTAATATAACCAGAAACAGTCTAATGCAAAAACATGTTCAGCTGACCCTTGAACAACACAGGTTTGAACTGCATGGGTCCACTTAAACGCAGATTTTTTTCAATAAATACACATGTCTACTGGAGATGTATTTTCTCTTCCTTATGATTTTCTTAATAATGTTTTCTTTTCTCTAGCTTACTTTATTGTATGAATACAGTATAAAAACATATAACATACAAAATATGTATTAATCAGCTGTTTATGTTATCAGTAAGGACTCCAGTCAACAGTAGGCTATCAATAGTTAAGTTTGGGGGAAGTCAAAAATTATATGAGGATTTTCAATTTGCAGGGGGTCAGCACCCTTAAGCCTCATGTTGTTCAAGGGTCAATGGTATATTACTAATTCTTATAGCCAGAGCAATTAAATCATGAATATGTATGACTGTGTAATACTACACATTACACAAGGTGACAACAAAGAGACTGCTCTCAGGTATAATCTGATAATTAATTCTTTCCTATAATAAAATATTACCTGAATCTAATGATGAGGAAACATCAGACAAACCCAAATTGAGCGAAAATACATACCCATAATTTTCAAGTGTCAAGGTGATGATTGAAGACTAAATAGACACAAAAACTAAAGGCAATGCTTGATTCTTAACTGAATCCTTTTTCTATAAAGGACATTATTGGCAGGACTTCCCTGGTGGTCTAGTGGTAAAGAATCCGCCTTACAATGCAGGGGACGCAGGTTCGATCCCTGGTCAGGGAACTAAGATCCCACATGCTGCAGGGCAACTAAGCTCATGCATGCCTCAACTAGAGAGCCTGTATGCTGCAAACTACAGAGCCCACACACTATGGAACCCACATGCCATAACTACAGAGCCCACGTGCCCTGGAGCCTGCATCCCACACCTAGAGAGAAGCCTGCGCGTTGCAACAGCCTGTGCGCCACAACAAAATATCCCGCATGCCTCAACGAAGATGCCACATGCCATAACTAAGACCCGATGCAGCCAAAAATAAATAAATAAATAAATAAATAAATAATACATCTTAAAAAAAATAATAAGAGATATTATTGACAAAATTGGAAAAACTTGAATGGGGTCTGAGGATTAAATGTTATTAAATGGTATTATCATCATTAATTTCCTTATTTTGAAGGTTCACTGTTGTTGAATAGGAGAATAGCCTTGTTGTAAGAAATACTAACGTATTTGAGAGTGACAGAGCATCATGTCAGCAACTAACTCTTAAAATTTTCAGGAAAAAAAGTTCTTTGGGGCTCCCCTGGTGGCGCAGTGGTTGAGAGTCCACCTGCCGATGCAGGGGACACGGGTTCGTGCCCCAGTCCAGGAAGATCCCACATGCCACGGAGTGGCTGGGCCCGTAAGCCATGGCCGCTGAGCCTGCGCATCCGGAGCCTGTGCTCTGCAACGGGAGAGGCCACAACAGTGAGAGGCCCGTGTACTGAAAAAAAAAAAAAAAAAAAAAAAAAGAGTTCTTTGTAATGTACTTGCAAATTTTCTGAAGATTTGAGATTTTATTTAATTTTTATTTTCACTTTCTAAAGATGCTGAAACCAAAAGGTCTTACATGCTTCCAGAGAATGGAGGGGGCAAATATGTCAGTCATATCTAAAATTCAGGAGTCTCAATGGTTTCAACTTCTCAATAGGAATATTATAAGCTACAAGACAGTGGGGAAATGCCTCCTAAATTCTGAAGGAAAATTACTTCCTGACGAATTCTGTTTTCAGCAAAACTATCAATCAATCATGAGGAAATGAGAAAACATTTCAGACATATAAAGTCTCACTCTTTCTCAAAAAGTTACTAAAAAATGTGCTCCATGAAAGGAAGAGAGTAAGTCAAAACAGAGGAAGACTTGGGATATAAAAAACAAGAGATCCAGGACTTCCCTGATGGTCCAGTGGTTAAGAATCCACCCTTCAATGCAGGGGACGTGAGTTGGATCCCTGGTCGGGGAACTAAGATCCCACATGCTGAGAGGTAAGCCCACGCGCTGCAACTACTGACCATGTGGGCCACAACTAGAGAGAAGCCCATGTGCTGCAACAAGGACCCTGAGCGCCACAGTGGAGGATCCTGCGTGCCGCAACTAAGACCCAATGCAGCCAAAAATAAAATAAATAAACAAATATTAAAAAAAAAGAGAGATCCAACATAGGAAAGACAAACAATGATGTTGAAGAGGAATCTGGGGTCATAGCTGTATACTAGCACAAGAGAGGTAACCAATCCAGATTGGAACAAGTTTGAAACCTGTGGGAGTGACATCTTCCAGAGGTTGAAAGTGACTGAGTACCTGAAGTGAATGAATGAATACTGAGAGGATATTTAGAATATACTGAAAGGATATTTATATAGTTGGTGAAAACATCTATGCTTGAATCAGTAAAAGTACAAGGTAAACCACACACACAAAAAGTTATTAATTCTGGGGGAAAAATGTAAAAAGTTGTGCATGCTCAGTTCTGTGTAGCATGGATAGTCATGATCATTTTGATCTAACTAGAATTATGTTATAACCTTACTGGGTGAGGGGAAGTAGGGAAGTGTCCATGTTTATAGAAGGAAAAGGAAAGAAAGCTAAATAGTCATCCTTCTGGAAGGGAATTAACATGTAATATCAAAGGATATATCAAGAAAATGAAAAGGCAACCCAATAAATGGTAGAAAATATTTGTAAATCATATATACAATAAGGGACTTACATCCAGAATATATAAAGAACTCTTACAACTCAATAATAAAAAGACAATCCAATCAAAAATTAGCAAAGGATATGAGTAAACATTTCTCCAAGGAAGATATACAAATGGCCAATAAGCACAAGAAAAGGTGCTCAACATCATTAGTCATATCAGCGAAATGCAAATAAAAACCACAAGAGACTACTTCATACCCACTAGGATGACTAGAATCAAAAAGTCAGATAATAACAAATGTTGGCAAGGATGTGGGGACCCTCATAGACTGCTGGTGAAAATGTAGAACGATAGTCACTTTGGAAAACAGTCTGGCAGTTCCTCAAACAATTAAACATAGAGTTACCATATGAGCCAGCAATTCCACTCTAGGTATAGATCCAAGATAAACAAAACTTACATCCACACAAAAACTTGTATATAAATATTCATAGCAGCATTATTAATAATCAAAAGTGCAAACAACTCAAATGTTCATCAACTGATGAACAGATAAACAAAATGTGCTATATCTATACAATGGAATATTATTTATCAATAAAAAGAATCAAATATTGATGTATGCTACAATATGAATTAACCTGAAACATTATGCTAAGTGAAAAAAGCCAAACATAAGAGACTACATATTGTGTGATTCTATTTATATGAAATGTCAAGAATAGGCAAACCTAAAGGAACAGATAGATTAGAAATGCCAAGAACTGGTGGGAAGAGGATTGGGAGGGATGGAAAGTGATTGCTAATGGGTACAGCATTGCTTTTTGGGGTGATGAATACATTCTAAAATTGACTGTAGTGTTCGTTGTACAACGATGAATATACAAAACATGGTTAAACTGTATATACTTCAAATGGGTTAAGTATATGCTTTGTGAATTCTACCTTGATAAAGCTGTTATATTTTAAAAAATAAACTGTGTGATATATGTAGAAATAAAATATATGACAATAGCCCAGTGGGAGGAATGGGAGGAATGGCAGCATACTACCATAAGGTTTTCTTTTTCAGCTTTATTGAGGTATAACTGACATATAAAATTGTAATATATTTAAAGTGTACATTGTGGTGATTTGATGTACATATACATTGAAAAAGGATCCCCCCATCTAGTTAATTAATGCATCCATCACCTCACGTATTTATCTTTCTTTTTGTATGTGAGAACATTTAAGATTTACTCTCTTGGCAAATTTCAATTATACAATACAGTGTTATCAACTATAGTCACCATGTTTTATATTTGATCTGCAGATCTTATTCATCTTATAGTTGAAAGTTTGTACCCTTTTACCAACCTCTTCCTATTTCCCTGATCTGCAAGCCCTGGCAACAACTTTTCTACTCTCTCTTTCTGTAAGTTTGTTTTTTTTTTTCTTTTTTTTTTTAGATTTCTCATACGCGAAACCAAGCAGTATTTATCATTTTCTGTCTGGCTTATTTCACTTAGCATAATGCCCTCAATGCTATCCCTGTTGCCACAAATGGAAGTATTTCCTTCTTTCTCACGACTGCATAATATTCCAGTGTGTGTCTCTGTGTGTGTGTATCTTGGCTATTGTGAATAATGCTGCAATGAACATGGGAGTGCAGATATCTCTTAGGCATCCTGCTTCTATTTCATTTGGATATATACTTAGAAGTGGGATTGCTAGATCATATGGTAGTTCTATTTTTTTAAATTTTTTCAGGAACTGCTATATACTCTTTTCCATAAATTTAGCTGCACTAATTTACATTCCATCAGTAATGCACAAGGGTTCCTTTTTCTCCACATCCTCACCAACACTTGCTATCTTACATCCTTTTGATGATGGACATTCTAAAAAAGTGAGAGGTGATATCTCATTGTGGTTTTGATTTGCATTTCCCTGATGATTAGTGATGCTGAACACCTTTTCACGCACCTGCTAGTCATTCATATGTCTTCTTTGGAAAAATATCTATTTGGTTCCTCTGACCATTTTTTAATCAGATTGTTTGTTTTTTTGCTATTGAGTTATATGAGTTCTTTATATATTTTGAATATTAACTCCTTATCAGATATATGATTTGCAAATATTTTCTCCAATTCTGGAGTTACATTTTCATTTTATTGGTTATTTTTTTTTGCTGTGCAGAAGTTTTTTAGTTGGATGTACTCCCAACTTCTGTTATTTTTGCTTCTGTTGCCACTACTCTATGGTTCTTATACCATATGTGAAGTGACGTAATATTATTTGAAGGTAGACTGAATTCAGCTAAAGATGTAATCTATAAACCTGAAAGCAACCATTAAAATAACAAAACAATGAGTTCTATCCAATAAATCAACAGAGGAGTAAAATGGGGTCATAAAAAATATTCAATTAATCCAAAAGAAGGCAGAAGAAAAGGAAAAGAAAGCAAATAGAAAAAACGTACCATGATGGCAGATTTAAATCAAAACGTATCAATAATCTCAGTAAGTACAAATGAAATAAACACCCTAATTAAAAGTAACATATTCTGGGAATTCCCTGGTGGTTCAGTGGTTAGGACTCTGCACTTTCACTTCTGAGGTTGTAGGTTCAAATCCCTGGTCAGGGAACTAAGATCCCACAAGCTGCGTGGCCAAAAAAAAAAAAAAAGAAGAAGAAGAAGAAACAGGTAACCTGAATAGCATCATATCTATTAAATATTTAAGAAGTTGAATTTGAGTCAAAAACATTCCTACAAAGAAAATTCCAAGTTTTAATGGCTTCATTTGTGAATTCTACCAAACATTTAAGGAAGAAATAGTACCAGTTTTACACAAGCACTATGAGAAAATTGAAGAGGAAGGAATGCTTCTAACCTCATTGTATGAAACCAACTAATTTTGTTCCAGACATCAGTTATTCTAGGTTACCTCTCATTTGCATATATTGAATTTTAAGGTGTTTCAATTATTTAAGGAAACTTCCAATTCTCTGCCTGCCCAACAGCCAAAACGTTTCCATATAATGTTTTTATTGCAAATGAACCTTAAGAGTATTATCTCTACAATATGGAAAGGCTTCTTAAACATAGATAAGCCTTCAATGGATTTGCAAAGTAATCAAATTTTAAATCAAATTTTACTGATGTGCAAGACGTCTTTCCTTTTTAAGCACACGAGCAAAAATATACAGGTGACCCTTGAACAACATGGGTTTGAACGGTGCGGGTCCACTCATAGGTGGATTTTATTCAAAAAATACAGTATGACACAATCCAGTTGCAGAACCCTCCTATGCAGAGGGCTGACTGTAAAGTTACACACCTGTGTGGGTTTTCAACTGTATGGGGGGCGGGGAGGGGGGCACTCCAACACCTGCATTGTTCAACAGTCAACTGTACACGTATTTCATTAAAGTAAATATTTTTCAATTCACCTTAAATGGAAGAATGAAAACCATCTATTACTTTCTTTATAGAATGTGCCTATAGGCACTAAGTATTTACTTATTATTTTTTTAATAGATCTTTATTGGAATATAATTGCTTCACAATACTGTGTTAGTTTCTGTTGTACAATAAAGTGAATCAGCCATATGCATACATATATCCCCATATCCCCTCCCTCTTGAGCCTCCCTCCCACCCTCCCTATCCCACCTCTCTAGGTCATCGCAAAGCACCAAGCTGATCTCCCTGTGCTATGCTGCTGCTTCCCACTAGCTAACTATTTTACATTTGGTAGTGTATATATGTTGATGCTTCTCTCACTTCATCCCAGCTTACCCTTCCCCCACCATGTTCTCAAGTCCATTCTCTATGTCTACATCTTAATTCCTACCCTGCCACTAGGTTCATCAGTACCACTTTTTTTTTTAGATTCCACATATATGTGTTAGCATACAG
The DNA here is from genome assembly GCF_025265405.1 of Mesoplodon densirostris. NCBI lineage: Eukaryota > Metazoa > Chordata > Mammalia > Artiodactyla > Ziphiidae > Mesoplodon > Mesoplodon densirostris. The sequence continues at coordinate 67,690,111 of NC_082662.1, read as the reverse complement.
TATTTGTTTCTCTCTTTCTGACTTACTTCACTCTGTATGACAGACTCTAGGTCCATCCACCTCACTACAAATAACTCAATTTTGTTTCTTTTTATGGCTGAGTAATATTCCATTGTATATATAGCACTAAGTATTTAAATTTGTAAAATATCCAAAGACTTTGTTTCATTCTTAAATGTTAAGCATATTTGAAAACTAATCAAACTTCACATAATGATCACCTTTTAAAGGATGTTTGGAACTAAAACAATTTTTCTCTAATTTATTAAGCAAATTACTATAATCTAAGGTTTTTGAAAACTATATCCAAATTCTTTAAGTAAATATTTGATTAATGAAACTATACCAATTCCTCACCTAAGAAACTTTTCATTTTAAGTATATCATATATGATAATACACTGAGGAAAAAAGTTTCCTTTAAAAAGGCATAATACTCCAGATATTAATAATGAAGTACTTTTCCAAAAGATTTTCATATTTTCCAATTGTTACATATTAAGACAAGTTATATCACATAAGGTATAACAATATAACATATAATTTATACATAAACATACCGTGTCTTGCTTTGGAATTTGGACTAAAACAGAAAGAAGCTGCTCTGTATCAAGAAATCTTGCTATAACTGAAACAAACAAACAGAAACTATGAGCAGTTAAACTTTGTTACATTTTTAAAATATACACTATGTAAAATATTATCCTCAAGTAATAAAACAGAACAGTTTTACCTGCAAATATTACTTGTTTGAATTATTTTCATCTATCTTACATTTACCAGGAGTAAAATAATAAATTCTAGTGGTCTTTTCCTAATTCTGATTACTCAGAACTTGTCTTCAAATTTTGCCACTGTTGATCACCCCTTCCTTCTTGAAACTCTACTTCTCTGACTTTTAGATATTGCTTATCATAATTTTCTTCCCACCTTTTTGACTTCTAACTTTTCTACATGATACTTAAAAGATCAGAGAAGATTAGTTTGAAAGCATAGTTCAACCACTAACCATATAACCTTCCAAAAGTTACATAACTTCTCTGAACTTTAGTTGTTCTCATCTTTTAAATGTGGATAATAACATCTTCCTCCTAGGGTTGTAGTGAGGATTAAGTGCGATAATATGTGTAAAGTACCTTTCATATACCAGAGCTCAAAACTGTTATTTTATTCTTCTCAACTCATTTTCCAGCTTCAAGTACACTATAAAAGTATATGTATAGATAATTGGAATCTATCCCTTTTAAATGTCCTCAGGTGTTTTTTTCTTTACCTTAAACTATAGTAACTATTTCTTAATGACTCATGGTTATTATCATCATTGTAATGTGTGATCCCAAAAGTTTTTGTGTAAACTTATTGATACTTTCACAAAGTGGCCCCAAACTGTTATCCTTAAAAAAAAAGAACTAAATACAAAAATTTTATGTCACTTCTTTCTTGTTCAAACTTTTGATGTTCTTCAGTTTGCCTATCTCTAGAGCTGTGCCTCTTTCTAAATTACCACTTCTATGGTAATTATGTTAAAACTGTGGTTAAAAAATTAGAGTAAATAGGCTGAGTATACTATTATACTGTTATACTATTATATTATACTACCATGACATTTTATATGTGAGTCCACTAGTCAGACTCTCTTAAGCCCTCACATAGATTGGCCTCTTTTTCAGTCTCTTCCTTCTTCCTCTCCCCAAATCTACTGTAACAAACAATGTTTCTAAAATAAGGATTTGACCATATATATTACTCTCCTGGTTTAGAATCATCACCTCCCTATTGATTTCAGGATAAAATCCAAATTTCTTAGCATTATATAAAGGCTTTTCATAAACCAGCCCCAATTCTCATTTCCTGCAATTCCCCAAGGCTTCAAGTCATAAATAACTACTGGCCATGCCTTAAATACATCAAGTTCTTTTATAACAATGTAATGTAAGTATAACTGCAGAAGCTTATGTTAACTCTACCTTCCTCAACTTCCCAGAAAAACAAGTGTACCCTAGAAAGTAATGACTGTTCAAGATCACAGTCAGCAGCACCCATACCGGATCTTTATCCCAGCCACTGCATCCAAAAAACATTTTTGTTACCCCTATGCACATCAACATACATTGCTCAGGCATGTTCCCTTTGTCTTGAGCATCATTTCTAGAATTCTCCTGTTGTCAAAATCCTACTCATTCCCTTAAGACAGAGCTAAAATATTATCTCTGTGAATCCTGGATTCTATATTTATCCAAGCTCCCTCCTCTATGTTTCCACAAAATATTAAATTATTATTGTGTTTTTCACACTGTATCATATTTATTTATTTAGAGTTCTGTGTCTCTAACATGAATGTAAGATCCCTGAGGACAAAAACTTATAACTTAATCTTCATGTTTTCATCCTTATTGTAGAATGCCTGCAAGAAAGTACATACTGTACTTTTTATGAGGTTCACATTCTCATATTTTAATAAACTATAAAAATTACCCTTGTTCTGTATTCCTGCTCTCCTACTTTATTACATGTTAAGATAAATTATAAACTGTCAAGATAAAGAAAATATAGAAATATTTAACATTTGTAGATGCCAATTTAAAACTTTCTGTTATAAGGAATTATAAAACTTAAAATATATGAAAACTAAAGCTTCAAATAAAATCCAAGTTTTTCATTAAAATCTCATCATATAGAACATTATAATCTTTGGAACAACAGAATACAATTTTCAACATGTTCAATAATAAATCAATAGCTTAACAAATATGAACACCCATTATGTCCTAGACTCATATGGGAATCATCCAACAAAACATTCACTTACAATACAGTAAGATAAGCACCATAACAAGATACTATAGACAACATATAGAAAAGATACCTAATATAGACTTGGGGAGTCAGAGAGGCTTCTAGAAGAAGTGACATCTAAACTAGGATGGTAAATTATGAACTGCAGTTGGCTAAAGAGTAGCTTGGGAGAAGAGGTTACAGAGAAGAAAGAGAAAAGATTCTAGACAAATATTACAGAGTGCAAAAGCCAGAACATGATATGCACTAAAACAGACACACAGATCAGTGGAACAGGAATAAACCCATGCACATATGATCAATTAATCTATGACAAAGGGGGCAAGAATACACCATGGGGAAAAGACAGTCTCTTCAATAAATGGTGCTGGGAAAACTGGACAGCTACATGTAAAAGAATGAAATTAGAATATTTTCTCACACCATATACAAAAATAAACGCAAAATAGATTAAACACCTAAATGTAAGACCTGACACCATAGAACTCCTAGAAGATAACATAGACAGAACACTCTTTGACATGAATGGTCAATATTTTTTTGGATCTGTTTCCTAAGGCAAAGGAAATAAAAACAAAAATAAACAAATAAGACCTAATGAAACTTAAAAGCTTTTGCACAGCAAAGGAAACCACTGACAAAATGAAAAGACAGTCTACTGAATGGGAGAAAATATTTGCAAATGATATACCCGGGAAGGGGTTAATATCCAAAATATATAAACAGCTCAAATAACTCAATATCAAAAAAACAAATAATCCAATTAAAAAATAGGCAGAAGACCTGAACAGACATTTTTCCAAAGAAGACATACAGATGGCCAACAGGCACACAAAAAGATGCTCAACACTGCTAATCATCAGAGAAACGCAAATCAAAACCATAATGAGATATCATCAAAACCATAATGAGATATCACCTGACACCTGTCAGAATGGCTATCATCAAAAAGACCACAAATAACAAATGTTGGCAAGGTTGTCGAGAAGAGGGAACCATAATACACTGATGGTGGGAATGTAAATTGGTGCAGTCACTGTGGAAAACAATATGGGGGTTTCTCAAAAAACTAAAAATAGAACTACCATATGACTCAGCAATTCTACTCCTGGGTATATATTTGAAAAAAAAACAAAAGCACTAATTTGAAAAGATACATGCACCCCAATGTTCACAGCAGCATTACTGACAATTGCCAAGATATGGAAGCAACTTAAGTGTCCATCAACAGATGAGTGAATAAAGAAGATGTGGTATATGTGTGTGTACATATATATGGAATACTACTCAACCATAAAAAAAGGATGAAATTTTGCCATTTGCAAAAACATGGATGGGTCCTGGAGGGTATTATTGCTTAGTGAAATAAGTCAGGCAGAGAAAGACAAACACTTATACATGGAATCTAAAAAATAAAACAAACGAAAGAGTATAGCAAAACAGAAACAGACTTACAGATACAGAGAACCAACTAGTGGTTAACAATGGGGAGAGGGTAGGGAGGAGGGTCAAGAGAGGGGTAGGGGATTAAGTGGTATAACTTATTATGTATAAAATAAGTAAGCTACAAGGATATATTATACAGCATAAGGAATATAGTCATTATTTTATAATAACTTTAAATGGAGTATAATCTATACAAATTTTGAATCATTATGTTGTACAACTGACACTAATACTGTAAATCAACTATACCCCAATGGAAATAAATTAAATTAAAAAAAATTTTTAAGCCAGAACATGAGACAGGATATGTTCAAGTAACTAAAAGAAGTTCAATTATACTAGAAGGCAGAATGACAAGTGACGAGTAACAAGAGATGCTGTGGGAGATGATAAAGAAATAGCCATCCAGAAGAGTTTGGATTTTATCCTAAAAGTAATGAGAAGAGAATGAAGGATTTTATGCAAGTGGATATGTGGTAGCCCCACAAAGATGTCCACATCCTAATCCCTGGAACCTTTGAATATGTTATCTGGTAAAGGGGACTTTGAAGATGGGATTAAGTTAAGCATCTTGAAATGGAGAGATTATTCTGGATTATTTGTTAGTCTCAAAGTAATCACAAGGGTCCTTATAAGAGGGAGACAGGGGAATTCCCTGGCAGTCCAGTGGTTAGGGCTCTGTGCTCTCACAGCCAGGGGGCCCAGGTTCTTTCCCTGGTCAGGGAACTAAGATCCCACAAGCCAAGTGGCCAAAAAAGAAAGAAAAGAAAAGAAAAAAAAAAAGAGGGAGGTAGGAGGATCAGTCAAAGAGAGAAGATATAAGGACAAAAGCAGAGGTCAGAAAGTAGAGAAGAAACTATTCTGCTGGCTTTGAAGATGGAGGAAGGGCCATGAGCCAAGGAATGTAGATGGCCTCTAGAAACTGGAAAAGGCAAGGAAACAGTTTTGCCCCTAGAGCCTCCAGAAGAAACGGTGGACCTGCTAACACATTGATTTTAGCCCAGCAAAACTGATTTCTGACTTCCAGAACTGCAAGATAATAAATTCATGTTGTTTTAAGCCACTAAATTTGTGGTACTTTGTTACATCAACAACGAGAAACTAATGAAGAGTAATATGCTCAGATTTATATTTTCAAAAGATCTCTCAGGCTCTCATATAGAGAAGAGACTGTAAAGAACAAGACTGGAGGAGGAAGCCAAACAGAAGGCTGCTGCAATAAATCAGACTACAGATAAATGGTACCCCAGGCTGGAGCAGCAGCATTGGGAATAGAAGCTAAACAAGCAAGAGATATATAGAAAAGAGACTTTGCAAAATTTGATGATTAATTTCAGGGAAGGGAAGTGTCAAGAATGACTTTCAGGTATCTGGTTTGGTAAACAGCTTGGATGTAGACCTATTCTCTGAAATCAGAAGGGATTGATTTAGAAGGGAAGATGGCACAGTTTGGACACATTAAATGTGAGGTGATTAAGGAACATCTTAATAAGTGCTCAGTAGGCAATAAGATATATGGGGCTGAAGGTCTATAGAGATATTTGGGCACGAGATGTAAATTTGGAAGTTATGAATACGTAAATGATAATTATAAGACCAAGAAGGTGGGTAAATCATATAATAAGAATATACGGGGTAAAAAGACAACCTAGGACATACCTTTGAAGAGCCATAGCATTTAGGGAACAAGCAAAGGAAAACAAGCCTAAAAAGAAGACTCAGAAGTCATTCTCACTTCCATTTGAAAGAAAGGACTTTGGGGTTTTTACTCTGTTACCTGATCAATGACAGAGCTTTCTGAAGACATTCCAAGACAGTATACAGTCCTGTAGTCTATTTGGAAATAGTAAAGATAACATTACAAGGGAGATACCCCATTGGTTTTGACTGGATAGTCATAAACTTGTTAAAGAAATGAGTGACAGGGGCTTCCCTGGTGGTGCAGTGGTTGAGAGTCCGCCTGCCGATGCAGGGGACACGGGTTCATGCCCCACTCCGGGAAGATCCCACATGCCACAGAGCGGCTGGTCCCGTGAGCCATGGCCGCTGAGCCTGCGTGTCTGGAGACTGTGCTCCGCATTGGGAGCGGCCACAACAGTGAGAGGCCCGCGTACCACAAAAAAAAAAAAAAAAAAAAGAAATGAGTGACAGAGCTTAAAAAAAAGGAAATTCCAAAGAAATAGGAAGAAAACTAAGAAACTGTATAATTACAGAAGCAAAGAAAGGCAGTAATTCAATAAGGAGAGATTTTTGGCAGCACCAAAGAAGTTGGATTTCAAATAGGAGAACTAATATGTGCCCATTAAATTTAAAAACAATGAGACCATGGGTGAATGTTTTAGGCTGGGTGCTCCAGAAGCAGACGCTGAGATGAAGATTCATGTGCAAGTAATATATTAAGAATTTGCTTCCACGAGAAACCAATAAAGAAGACAAGAAGGACAGGAAGAGAAAAAAAGCCAAGAAAAAGTATAATTTCAGGCAAAGTCCTATGGAAGGTAACTTCAACCGATCCTGTAGAAGCCTTGTGGACTTTATTTATTTATTTATTTATTTATTTTTTGAGGTACGCGGGCCTCTCACTGTTGTGGCCTCTCCCGTTGCGGAGCACAGGCTCCGGACGCGCAGGCTCAGCGGCCATGGCTCACGGGCCTAGCCGCTCCGCAGCACGTGGGATCTTCCCGGACCGGGGCACGAACCCATGTCCCCTGCATCGGCAGGTGGACTCTCAACCACTGCGCCACCAGGGAAGCCCGGCTTGTGGACTTTAAGTTACATTCATGGTTTTTGCCAAAACAGTGTGAGACAGCTGGGCTTTCATACTCCCACAACATTCAGTCATTTAAGGTCCTCAAGGCACTTTTGGCACTCCGTGCCTGACAGCAAAGCCCTCTAATAGCCTGAGGGCAGGCCTCTAAAGAGAGTCCAGGTACAGGCCATTAGAAGCAAAAGCACACATAGCAGGGAAAAGGGGCACACAGAAAGGTAAAAGAGACCCAAGAAGATCTGGACAGAGAACCAACAGTATCTGCTATAGTGACCTTGACAAGAGCAGTCTCAGTGCAGGAGTGGGCACAGAAACAAGACTGATTGATTAAGACGTAGTGATGAAGAGAAGATAGTGTGTGCAGAAAATTTGTTTTTCAACAAGATGTTTAATGGAAGAAGAGAGATAAGGTGTTGTTGTGAACAAGGCTGACCAGTTAAAAAGTGGCCTTTTTGTACCTTTCCCAAAGCCTCACAAAATACACAGGAATATATAGAAAAAAATGAATATACAAAACAACATTGGAAATGCAGAGTCACAGTCAGTATAATGTCAGAATTTTGAAGAAATTATACTAATTAAAAGGTATTTAGAATTGGACTTAGGAAAACCTAAAGGCTGTAAATGGCTTCTAGATTTTCAAGTACCACTTCCATTTAGACCTCCAGAACAACAGGAAGGGAGGTTGGGGAAGTGAGGTTATGGAAGACAGATCAAGTTGCTAGAAACCAAGAACTGGACTCAGATCAGTGCATATAAACTGCCCCTCCACCTACAGATTTAAGAAGAAAATTGCACTGCCATGCCAGTGAACATATGCCAAGGGCAATTCTCTTACCTCATGTTATTAGTTGGATTGTATCCCCCAAAAAGAAACTTTGAAATCCTAAACCCTAGTATCTGAATGTGATATTGGAAATTGGACCTTTGCTGATGTCATCAAGTTAAGATAAGGTCATTAGGATGAGCCTTAATCCAACAGGACTGGTATCTTTTTAAGAAGACAATGTATTTTGTTAAAAAATTTGTATTTGGGCTTCCCTGGTGGCGCAGTGGTTGGGAGTCCGCCTGCCGATGCAGGGGACATGGGTTCGTGCCCCAGTCTGGGAGGATCCCACATGCCGCGGAGCAGCTGGGCCCCTGAGCCATGGCCACTGAGCCTGCGCGTCCGGAGCCTGTGCTCCGCAACAGGAGAGGCCACAACAGCGAGAGGCCCGCGTACCGCAAAAAAAAAAAAAAAAAAAAAAATTGTATTTGTAAAAGTAGATGATATTCATTTACCTGACTGAAGTCCAAAAAAGAGTTCCTCATCTTGAAGCAGTTCTTGAACACAATCTAACCTCATGTTAATGGTTTCAACATCAATTAGAGGTTCTAATATATTAGAACGAAGTCTTCTACTTCCTCCAGGAGTCTTAGTGTAATTTAGAACACCAAAGAGTGTGTGATTGTTCCTTTAAAAACACAAGTTAGGAAAATTTCATTAAGTATACTAAGGAAAATCCAATAAAACTGTAATTTAACTTTTAAAATAATCCTATCATCTACGGTAGTGATTCTCAAACTTTAATATGCATACAAATCACATGAGGATTCTGATTCAGTAGGTTTGGGATGAGGCTTGAGAATCTATGTTTCAAATACACTCTCAGGTATGCTGTCAGTCAGTGAAGCACACTTTGATTAACAAGATCGAGAGAATCTTCTTGCATTTAGTTAATGGCTTTTTTCATAGATCAGTTAACAATACTCAGACTAATATAAAATATTCTAGTCCATGGCATTCCATCAATAATAGCAAGATATCAACAACACATCCTTAAGGGGAGAGAGAACTTTTACACTGATAAAATGAGTATTTAATATAATCATTCTGTTCTAACTTAAGAAGTTAGAGAATTATAAAAGAGAAAGAAAGAAAATAATATCAGGTACAGAAACTTTTAAAAACAAACAAACAGGACTGTACAGAGAATGACCAGGAGGGCTGATTTAGTTAGGTTGGTTGAGAAAGACCTGTATGTATATTCGGCAGTTGAGTTAAGAAGGCATCCATGCCAAGATGATGATGAGATGGGAATAATGATGACAATTGATGGTGAGTACAGCTAACATATACTGAACACAAAGTATGTGCCAGGACTTATTCTAAGCACTTTACATATATTGACTTATTTAATTCTAACAATGATGGTATGAGATAGATGCTATTATTAACAGTTTATAAGGGAAGAAACTGAAACACAAAGAAATTAAGTAACTTGCCCAAGGTTTCCAAATAAGTGAACAAGAAAAGAGTTACCGTTTAAAAGGGCAAAACAGAACAGCAATTTAAGCCCAGGTAGTCTTTCTGGCTCCAGAACCAGAAAGAAGACCAAAGTTGGTGGAGCACTGCAAGTGAGGGTAAGAATTAAGGGAGATGAATGAAGAAGTTGAAAGAGACCAGAACACAGAAGTCCTTGTAGGCCACGGTAAAGAGTCTAAATTATATTCTAAATATAACAGGAGCTCTGGAAGATTTTAAGCAGGAAAGTTCCAAGATCTAATTTCTGGTTTAAAAGGATCACACTCTGACCACTAGGTTGAGAAGAGACTAATTGTAGGAGGGGAAGAAAGCAGAGAGACAAGTTAGGGGCTATTATACTATACAGCAGTCCAGGCTAAAATGATGGAGGTATGGGTTAGGGTTGTAGCACCGGAAATGCTAAGAAGTGATCCAGAATACGTATGTACTCTAAAGGTTGAGTCAGGAGGATTTACTGACATATTGAATCTGGGTTAAGAGAGGAAAGGAAATAAAAATGACTCTAGTCATCAGACTGCCAAATTTTTGGTATATCAATTTAAACAAATTTTTAGGGAACTATTCAAATCAAGTCCTGGCTGGGAGTGGGGGTCATCATAGGTAAGTCACAGGCACAATTTTGAGAACTTGTCTTCTGCAGGAACAAAGGAAGTGGGGAGCATACCTAAATCTGCCATTTGTTATAGAAATCAATGGGTGAAACAGTATGCTGAACAAGTAACAAATCCATAGAAGCATTAGAGCTATTCAGACAGTTCAGAAGATAGCATGCCCATCTTTTAACCTAATATTCTTTGGTTCAAGTCTGTGAAAAGACCTCAATTTCTTCTTTCAACTATAATATGAACTCTTGGAGGTCAAATATCCTATCATTTAATATATAGCAGGAACTCAAGCAATGTTTGACAATGATAATGGTAAACAATGATTAACTATGAAATGTGACAAAGTAAAACTGAGTACAAAACCCTTTGTAATAATTACCAGCCTTGGTTATTGACTGTCTATGTTACCCCATGTTACTTTAATTTAGAAAGTCAATGACAGAGTACTTTATCCAGATATTATTTTATCCCTTTTTTCCTAGCAATAGAAAAAATATTATTTATTCACTAAGCTGAAAAAGAATAATTAAAATTAATTATAAACTCCTTTAAAACGTTATAATTTTAGACCATGATTATTCAGTGGAACTACAAAGGTGTTGAGGTCACTACACTGACAATGACAAATAGTATACACAGTACTATTCTTACCTTTACTAAAAGTAGTGCCAACAGTACCTAGATAGATCTAAACTGTTCTTGATGATTAAAGTAAATAACAAAAAAATTAGATATTATAGGTTTCTAAGTTTGTGACTATAAATAATGTCTGGAGATTTCACATAATTAAAAGTTAAGTCAAGATAAGAGCACACAAAGTGACAGAAATACTTAAACACTATGGCTCTGAAATTGGCAGTGAGCACCTTAAGGTTTCAATTGTATAAAGTACTCTTTACTCTATTCAGTACTCGTAATACTAAAATTTATGATTATTTTAAGTTTATCCCTTTCATTGATATCCGAAGTTATATTTAAGTACTGAAAGCTGAGATTTTACTCCAGGCTTACTTACTCCCAACTTGTACTTTACCAAAGCAAATAGCTTATGGTTTCCTTGCACATACCATATTGCTATATTGAAAATCATGCTTTCAAGACTTTGTTATTCACTGTCTTACTACCTTTTCTATTTCTTAATCTGGATAACTTCTTTTTTTAAAAAATATTTATTTATTTATTTTTGGCTGCATTGGGTCTTCGTTGCCGCGCGTGGGCTTTTCTCTAGTTGCGGCAAGTGAGGGCTACTCTTCGTTGTGGTGCATGGGCTTCTCGTTGCAGTGGCTTCTTTTGTTGTGGAGCATGGGCTCTAGGAATGTGGGCTTCAGTAGTTGTGGCTCATGGGCTTTAGAGCGCAGGCTCAGCAGTTGTGGCACACGGGCTTAGTTGCTCCGCGGCATGTGGGATCTTCCCGGGCCAGCACTCGAACCTGTGTCCCCTGCATTGGCAGGTGGATTCTTAACCACTGCGCCACCAGGGAAGCCCATGGATAACTTCTATTTATACTTCAAAACTCATATCAGGAAAAAAAAAAAACCCTCATGTCAGGTATTATCTTCTCTAGAAAGCCTTTTCTAATTACTCCCCTTTTACTCCTTAACTAAGCCCAGTTAACTTTCTTTCTCTGCTATGATCCCATCATTTTTTTATGCAAACTTTCATATCACTATACAGTCGTACCTTGGTACCTGTAGGGGATTGATTCTAAGACCTCTAGCAGATACCAAAATCCGAGGATGCTTAAGTCCCTTATATAAAGTGGCCTACTAGAGTGGGCCCTCCATATCCACAGGTTCCATATCTGTGGATTCAACCAACTGTGGGTCCCTAGGCTATGGAGTGCCTGATGTACTTAGTACATGTTAATGATACTATGATACTATGCATCTCCTCCTTTAGACTGTAATTCCTCAAGGAGAAAAACCATTACTCACTAATTCTTTGTACCAAATTGAACCCATATTAAACTATATAGGTTTATGCCTACTATAAGCACCACCACAGGTTGATTACATTATCTTCTAATAACATTTTGATTCTAGTTTAGGTATCCCAACCACTATGAACCCTTATAAACACTGTGTGTTTGTGTGTGTGTGTGCACACACATGGGCAATCTCCCATTCTCCCTCTTATTCATGCTTACCATAAATATTCTTCTGACTAAAGCTAACAATAAACCAATAAAACCAGCAATCTAGTCATACACAAAGACCAAGTTGATTCAAGTATTTTCACTTTCTCAAATGATTATGTAGCCCCTTGAATTTCCTGTATTTAATGCTTTTAAAACTTGTTATTTTAACTTTGTAGCATTCTGCACACAACTTTTTTTATTATGGTAAAACATACAAAACACAAATTTTAGCATTTTAACCATATTAAGCACACAAGTCAGTATCATTAGGTACACTTGCAGTATTATGCAACCATTACCATCATTCATTTCTCATCATCCTAAACAGAAACTCTGAATCCAATAAACAATAACTCTCCCATTTCCCCACTTCCCCCAGCCCCTGGTAACCTGTCTACTTTCTGTCTCTATAAATTTGCCTATTCTAGGTACTTCATATAAATGGAATCATAAAATATTCTTCCTTTTGTGTCTGGCATATTTCACTTAACATAATGTTTTCAAGGTTCATACATCTCGTGGCATGTATCAGAATTTCATTCCTTTTTAAGGCCGAATGATATTCCATTGTATGTATACACCTTATCTTTACACATCTTATTTTATCAGTCACTCATTGATGGACATCTGGTTTGTTTCCACATTTTGGCTACTGTGAGTAATGCTGCTATGAATATTTGTGTGCAAGTATCTGTTTGAGTCCCCATTCTCAATTCTTTTAGGTATATACCAAGAAGTAGAATGTCTGTATCATATGGTAATGCTATGTTTAACTTTTTGAGGAACCACTATGTGGTTTTCCAAAGTGACTGCACCACTGTACATTTCCACTATAAATGGATTAGGATTCTCATTTCTCCATATCGTCACCAACAATTATTTTCCATTTACCTAATAATAACCATCCTAATGGGTATGAAGTGGTAATTGTGGCTTTGATTTGCATTTCCCTAATGACTAGTGACGTTGAGCAACTTCTTAAGTGCTTATTGAACCTCTGTATATCTTCTTTGGAGAACTGTGTGTTCAAGTCTTCTACCTAGTTTTGAAATGGGTTGTTACTTTTTTTTTTCTTGTTTAGTACAAATATATTTTTAAAACCTGATTTTGGTGAAACATCTAAGCAGCTCACCAACAATGGTGTAAGGATTAAAAATATGTTTATTCGGGCTTCCCTGGTGGCGCAGTGGTTGGGAGTCCGCCTGCCGATGCAGGGGACACGGGTTCGTGCCCCAGTCTGGGAAGATCCCACATGCCACGGAGCAGCTGGGCCCGTGAGCCATGGCCGCTGAGCCTGCGCATCCGGAGCCTGTGCTCCGCAACGGGAGAGGCCACAGCAGTGAGAGGCCCGCGTACCGCAAAAAAAAAAAAAAAAAAAAAAGTTTATTCAATATTTCTCCATCGAACAATTTAAAGAAATGTAAATTAACTATTCATAGAAAAATGACATAATAAACTGATACATTTTCTAAGAGAAAAATGGATGATCTTACCTAGAGTCTTGATTATTAATTAGTAATTCAAGGTTTTGGGTTGATGATGAATCTATCATAGCTGTCTGTTCACTACCCTGGAAACAAATCTTCAGTGATTTTGGTGCGTAAACTGAATTTTGAATAAATTCAACATATTTTAATAAAGCTGCAACAGCTGCAAGGCAGTAATACCTGTAAAGTGACCAAAGATACATCACTATAAATCTTTGGAATAAAAAAAAGTATTGCTATAAAAGAAAACATTTATTTCACTTTAATATTAGCAAAATTATAAATATTTGCATAGCATTGCTTAAAATCAAAGGGAAAAAGTGTTCCTGATTTTTGATAACTAGTTAAATTACCTCTAAAACATAAAAGTTGATAAAAAGAGACAATTTTCTAAAGTCTGAGACTTAAGGGATATTAGACTCCCAATAGGTCACATGTTAGCAGTCAACATTCAATGGTAATTTGTGTCAATTTTTGATGTACCATTCTAAATACACATTAAAATAACGTTGAAAAAGTCTGAGAGTTGTAAAGGTACAGTCAGGAGGTCCCAATGTATAGGAAAGCATGTTTTGATCTCGGTGAGAGTAGTCGTCATGATTAACTGAGCGAACAAGTGGTCTAACCTGGCTCAAAGTAAGTATCTGTTCAGCATGTTATAAGAAATATCCATTCCAAAAAGATCATTCCCTGTCTCATTCTGAAGGAGTAAAGGTATGAAGTAACAGGAACACAGCTTTAACTGTGTTTCACTTCTGTACCCTCAGATTTCTAGTTTGCTGTAGCTACTTGAGCTTTTCAATTCAAAGTAAAGTGAGCAGGAACCATTAAGGCAGTAGATTATGACTAATTTGGAGAAATTCCATAAAAGTTTAGTTAGCAAGATATGCCTTGTATATAACTTTGTTAACTATTTTACTATTTCAATAATTACTGAGTGTGCTTTATAAGCCAGGCACTTTTCTAGGTGGTAGGGAATATAGCAAAGAACAAAACACACAAAAGACCTTTCCGTCCTGGAATACACACCAGGGATTTACTACTTGCCCTAAGTTTTAACTTACTTGGATTGAACCTCCATTAGGACAGTGCTGAATTCTGTTATGCATAATTGTTCAATGTACTCTAATCCTTTTGTTTCATTGAAGTATTTCCTTTGGACAGTAGTGAAATTAACGTTCTGAAAAGAATTTTTAATTTCAAAATAAATTTTAAGTTTCATGCACTTGCCCAAAACTGCTTTCTTAAATACATGCTCATACATGGGTAGATGACTTAAATACTGAATAAAGTTTATTTTTCAATATTTATTATTTTCTAGAGTTAAATATGTTTTCTTAGTTATTTACAAAAAGAATGATGGTCTGTCTTGCTAAGTGAATTATAGCAGTCTGTAGCTCTTATTAAGCCATATTTACATGAAATTTAAGTAAAATAATAAAAAATAAATATGAGAGTCTCTGACTTCTACTAATTTTATTCTACAGCAACAACAGCAACAAAGGTTTTACATTCAGCCTCACATACACTATCATAATTTAGAGAGGGTAAATCTTTGTAATACACTAGCTGGGGAAGCCAAAAATACCAATTCCAGCTATCAAATCTATGAAATGCTATTTACATAAGGTGAATTTAATTTATAGAATAAAGAAAAGCAGATAATGGAACTTTTTTTTAAAAGAGAAAAAAAAGCATGCAGCTGCAGAGTAAAAGGTCTGCCTACTTTGAATAAAAGTAATAGGTAAGAAAGGTATTAATAATATAATAACAATGGACCGTGAAAGAGCTGCAAGGCTGAAAAAAAACGTCATAAGCAGGTAGGGAATTTGTTATGTGCTAAGATTGTTTGAAGAGTTATCTCATTTAATCTTCCCAATAACCCTATGATGTAAGTCTTGTATCAATATTAAGTACAATTTTCCTCTAAGTCAAATTCTGAGAAGTCAAGCAACTTTTCTAATATACAACTGATATGTTCCAGAGCTGAGACTTGAATTTGGATTTGACTAAAAAGTCCATGTTCCTTACGCTTCATATTGCTTCTTATTTAATTGAGGTCTTTTTATGGTGTGATGATAATGATAACAATAGCATTGATTTTCCCCTCTGTTTATAATGCTTTTATACCAAATACTTCTATGGCTCTCTCTCTCACTCCTATCAGGACTTTGCCCAAATGTAACCTCATCAGTGAGACCATTTCTGATTACCTTATATAAAATATCAATTCTCTAGGAGGAAGATACTATTATTGTCCCTATTTTACTGACGAATAAAAACTGAAGCTTAGAGAGGTTAACTTAACTTGCACACAGCCATTTAGAATCAGGATTTGAAACCACAACAGTCTAGCTCCTCTATTCTTTTTCTTTTTTTAAATTTATTTATGTATGTATCTATTTATTTTGGGCTGCGTTGGGTCTTCGTTGCCGCCCAAGGGCTTCCCCTAGTTGTGGCGAGCGGGGGCTACTCTTCGTTGTGGTGTGCCGGCTTCTCATTGCGGTGGATTCTCTTACTGTGGAGCACAGGCAGTAGGCACACAGGCTTCAGTAGTTGTGGCACGCGGGCTCAGCAGTTTCAGCATGCAGGCTCTAGAGTGCAGGTTCAGTAGTTGTGGCGCACAGGCTTAGCTGCTCCATGGCATGTGGCATGTTCCCGGACCAGGGCTCAAGCCTGTGTCTCCTGCATTGGCAGGCGGATTCTTAACCACTGCGCCACCAAGGAAGTCCCTGGCTCCTTTATTCTTAAGCACTATGCTATATTGCCTTACATCTCAAGCGTAGTAAATGTAGGTTGTTTTCGCCTTTGGAGGATTCATCTATCCCACATTCTATGTTGTTCTGCCCACGTAGAACTGTCAATTACAGTACTCTGTGCCCCACAGCAAAAAGCAAATGACCTGGGATTAATCAATCATAGTGCTTTTACCCTCAGAAACAGTGATTAATCTAACATGTGGGAACATGAACAAAGCAGGAACAGTCAGGATCCTTCTCTTGAATTCATATGTGGACACTGGAAGGAAGAAGTTATTTTTTACTCTCAGTTGGCTAAGTTGAGTTGACATCAGCCTGGAGCCATGAGCAATAATTTTATTAAACCTCACAGAGAGATGGCAGTAGAGATGAGAGTAAGGATAGGATCTATCCAACCATTTGGCTTCCCAGTTACATAAGCCAAGAAATTTACTTTTTCACTTAAGCTACTTTAAGTTGAATTTCTGTTACTCACAACCAAAGGACTTAGAATGCTTAATAAATACAAAATAATGAAGGTATATGGAAAGGTATACATAAATAAGGGTGATGAAAAGAAGTCTAATGTCATGAATGAAAGAGATAGAGTCCTGTCTAATAGAGACAATAGGTTTACAATAGGAACCATTTCTGGCAATAAGTCAAAGACAGCTGAGCTACATTGGATCTCTAAGAGCACAAGAAATCTTATATGACGGTAGATGCTGCATATATTAAGAACTATAAAGAACTCATTGGACCATAATCTCAACTTGGTTTCAGATGTGTTAAAGATAAGGCTACAGACACAACGAAATATAATATTCTGAAAATAATTTGCACTCCTCAAGAACTATTCTATCTGCAATGCTGCCTACTTGGTTCAGAACCACAGCCTCCATTCCACAAAGCAGGGAGATGTGCTAAAGGGAAGAGATAAACCGCATGGTAGACAGGCCCTTACTGAGAGGGAGAACATTAGCTGGATAAGGTTCCAGAGCACTTCCCTGTCACAGTCCCACAGATGGTGAGACAGTATGTGTTGCCAGGGGAAGTTGTAACAATTCTATAATAAAAATCAAATTCTCCAAAAGAAAAAGTACTTGCTGATAGTTGCTATCCTCTAGAAGAATAAGAACTTCACTTTCAACTAGTCTGGCAGCACAATAACTACTTTCCAGGAAGCTATACCTAAGGAAATCCATGCTTTCTCTAAGTGTCTGCTTCCTGTATACTCTGGGAAACTCCTTATTACCTAAAAGATTTTTCCTTTTTTTCAAAGTGTACCAAAGGGTACCAAATCAAATAAGTGAATTCCTTGTCATTTTTATTATATGCATTAATAGTCCCTAAGCTTAGGACTTGTACTTAGTGAGTACTTTAGGGTAAAGATACCCGAATTATTGTTCTTTAGGATGATATTATAAAATGGATTTTAAATAAGTAAGACAATCTTGAATGTTACTACTGAGAATAAAAATCACTTACCTTGAAATTTTCTGTGATGAGAGTAAACAACTTGGTTGAGTTCCCCACAACACAAGCAGTATTTGACATTATTATTTCCAAAGGTGATAAAATTTTGAGTTTAGTGATCACCTAAAATTGTTTGAATAATTCCTTAAATGTAAGCTTAGGATTCTCTAAAACCAAAAAAGTTTCGTATTTTTCTGAGAGATAAAATTAAGTCAGAGACATACAAAATCACAACTGTTCTAATTATATGTTTCAATTAAATATACTTCTAATGGTAATATGTCAAACATACATCCTATAAAATTATAAATACAAAATATTATAATAAGCATAGGCTATATTTTACTCACAATAGTTTGTATCAGCTCTAAGCCCCCAAATAATTTGAACATATCAAATATGTATTCCTAAAAAAATTTTTTTAATAAATTCATCTACTCGGCATTTTATTCATCTCCATGAAAAACATAAACATTCAATAGCGTAACTATGGTGATTCAATCAATATGGCCACATGGGTACAGCTTAGAAGTTGAAAGGTACAGAAACACAGATGAGAAACATCTGCTTTATGACTGATGCTTTTCACAGTCTAAGGTGCATTTCTTAGAACTATTCTAGACACAGAAATACTTTATCAATATACTGAACATTCCCGGTTTTTTAAAAAAAACTTTTACCCTATTCTTTTTAAATTGCATAGAAATGTGAAATACCAAATATGCAGTACTAATATCATTTAGGTTGTTAGGTATATTAGAAAATTAATTATTAGGTAGGGAAAGGAAGTCTATCTACTGGCAACCATAAAGGGGAATTAGGGAAAGAAATAAAGAACAATAAAACATTAAAAATAACATAGTATTTAATATGTTTTAATAATAGTAATGGAGTCAAATAATTTTTTTGAATATAGGAGTAGACTACCTCTACCTGATAAGTCACACAAATTCCCATAACAACAGGCCAATGGCCCAAGTTAATGATGAGTGATAGGAAGTGAAGGCAAGAAGTTGAAAGACTTAAGTTATGACTGGTCTAAGACACCAGTTTCCCTTATCTCTGGAAAATAAAATTCAAATACAGTTCAGTGGAAACAACCCTCTGGAGATAGCATTATTACATATGCTATCTTTGGAATGAGTCCAATATTTATTAATTTGAAGATATTAGTTTTAGAAACTATATTAATAGTAATTTGGAATATTTAAGTAACATCAAAACATGTTATTTTAGAACAAAATAGTATTAAAAAATTAAAATCAGATGTAAAACTTTAATTCAGAGTAACCTACATTGGTGTAATAATGAATAATCATTATTCTACCAAAAAGTAAACCAATTAGGAAAGCACTGACTTGAAAATCTGCAAAGTGCCCTCTAGATGAACCATTTCCTAGGAGTATAAATACTTACCTTTGCATATGTTGTGTTGTCTGCAAACTGAGATAATATAATTTGTGGGCTTTTTAAATCAATACTTGCCATTCCTATTTCACCTCTGGCAAGTCCTCTCCCTTCTACAACAGCTACAATAACTGATGGAGAGTGTGCAGAAACTGCAGATGAGGATGTAGCTATTTAAAAAAAGTGTTTTAAGAAAATGTATAAACATTAACAATACTTTCTAGTTCTTTCTCATAAAATCTCAAAGCACCAAGTCTAGGACACAGCTATTACTATCCAAGAAAAAAAAATCTCGTTTTGCTCATCAAAATATATCTTTCCATATATCCAGACCAAATAAAAATGTTAATTCTCTATTTTGCCAAAACTTAACTTCACATTTAAGAATAATAAACTTATATATTGTCTTATTTTGCATTTTATTGGAATGAAGTCATAAAGAAACACTAAATTTGCGATCAGAAAACATATTATTTATCTTACCTTGTCATTTGAGAGCTATATGAATTTGAGCAAATTATTTCATAATAAATAATCATATATCACAAAATATAATGTTAATACCTGCCCTACCTAACTCAAGAGGTAGCTGAAACATTCAAATGGGATAATAATATATATCAATGTATTTTACAAAGTATAAAACATTATATGGCTATAAACTCCATTTATGAGATATCTGTGTAACGTTAGATATCTTATTAATGTGCCAAGAATGTTCCAAGTTCTTTACTTGAATTAACTTTACTTCTCATGATTCTATCAACAGACATCATTATTTTCTCCATTTGCTTTTCAGGAGACTGAAGCATGAATGGAACTGGTAGAATTTGTATACAGGCAGCCTGGTTCCAGACCTGGTGCTCTTAACCACGACATATATTAGTGATTTTGAGATCTATGCCTGACAAACCATAAATATTCAGGTAAGTAGTTTAACCTTTCTAAATTTACCATTTCTTTATCTGTAAAGTGGAAATACCAAACCTTTTTAACAAAGTTGTTATTTAAGAATTAAACATAATATAGAAGGGTTTTATAAAGTATATGAAATTATAAGGCATTATTCATGAATAAAAAAATGTCAGACTACTAAACATACTTAAAATTTTATTTTCAAAGAAGCAAAATTGTCTTTTATCCCCTTTTCAACCTTTCAATATACCTTTTCTCCCCTCCTCACCCTCCCTAATCCAGAATCCTTTTTTCTTTTCTATTCTTCTAACACCTACAAAATTATTTTTACATTTATGCTATCTTAGTCACTAGTCAACTTAAGAGTTCATTTAAAAATCTATTGTGTCTAGATCTCAGAACCTTTTTTGCCATTAAAGCCTTGTTATACATGGTGATTGAGTTTATATTAGATCTATAGAAGTCAATTTAAGTTCTGCAATCGAATATGACCTTCCCATTCTTAACTGGAAACTTAATATCAAGTTTCAGTACTTGGAAATTCAGTACACACAGAAGACATCTCCCTTAAACTTTAAAAGAACATTTACGCTGTTATCTCTCTGTTATAAGTAATACTAAAATAAGCATCATAGTACATAAAGCTTTTTTCTGGGTCTCTTATTATTTCCCTAAATTGGCTCCTTATAAGTCAAATTATTGGAAAAAAGAAAACCATCACTTTTAAAGGATCTCACATATATTGCCACATTTCTTTTTGGGATTGTACCAACTTTTAATTCCATCAGCAGTATATGAGAAAAACCAATCTTACTGAATCCTTACCGTTACTAACTTCTGCAATGTATTATTATTGTTGTTGTTACTATTATTATTAGCTAGTTTAATGGACTGGTGCTTTAAATGTGTATTTTTTTAAGTTACTATCAAAATTGAACATCACTTAATATATCCATTTGTTTTCTATATTTTGAGATGTTTACATCCTTTTTGCCCAATTTTTACTGGGTCTTAATGTTTTTCAATCTGTTTTTATGAGAATCTTGTAAATCAATGACAACAACTTATAGTTGCTACCAATCTTACTTTTTTTTTTTTTTTTCTGTATTCAGTTCCTTTCCCAAGCAGCCCTTTACTCCATTCATCCACAACATAGCCTGGCATTGAAATTACACCAAATTAATTGATTGATCAACCGAACACAATGTTAGTATTTTTTTTTTTTTTTTTTTTTTTTTTTTGCGCTACGCGGGCCTCTCACTGTCGTGGCCTCTCCTGTTGTGGAGCACAGGCTCTGGACGTGCAGGCTCAGCGGCCATGGCTCACGGGCCCAGCCGCTCCGCGGCATGTGGGATCTTCCCGGATCGGGGCACGAACCCGTGTCCCCTGCATTGGCAGACGGACTCTCAACAACTGCGCCACCAGGGAAGCCCAATCTTACTTTTTTTGATATCACAAAGATTTCTATTTTTGTATAGAAAGTCTTTTCCTTTATAATTTCTTCCATTACTTTTCTGCTACAAAACTCCTCCTTCATTGAGACATTTGATATTTATTACTATTTTCTTCTAACTTTTTGAGTTGTTTAGTTCATTCTGATCTCTCATTTGGGCAGAACTTTGAGCAGTACATTTGGTTCTCCACCTTGTCTGGCTTGTCTGGAATGAAAGATAACCAGAAGTACAGATTTAGACTCATTCATAAGCAGTTGCTAATGATTAGGTGGATGGTCAGGGACTTGAAGGAACAGAACTGGAAGATAGTGACAAGGAAAGTTGGGGAAGAGGTATGTGGATGGATCTCTTAGAGCTGGCATAGACTTTGAAAATATTTGTCTCATGTGAATGCTCACCAAAGGGCATCCACTGTAAAGGAGACTCTTGATAATAATGGACAAAATGATACACCCTATGATGTCAATTAGCCTCTTTTCCCAGCCACCAGTGTTTCCTTAATAGACCCATGAACAAATCGGCCATGGTGGCAAGAATGGAAACTATGCATCGGCTCAACAACGTGAACTTCCTCTTACGAAGGCTGACCTGGTTAACCCTACTGCTGAGTGCCTAACTGGCCAACAGCAGAGATCAATCAACATAAATGCCCCATACAGTACCATTCCCCAGAGGGACAACATACCACCTGATGGTAGGTTGATTACACTGGATTTCTTCCATCAAGGAGGGAGCAGATATTTGTCCCCACTGGAATAAACACATATTCTAGATACAGATTTGCCTTCCTTGCCCACAGTGCCTCTGCCAGCATCACGATCTATGAACTTACAGAGTGCCTCATCCACCATCATGGCATTTCACACAGTATTGCATCTGATCAAGGAACTCACTTCACAGCAAAAGAAAAAAACGCATCAATGGACTCTGGCCCATTGAAACAATTAGTTTTACCACATACCCCATCACACAGAAATGCCTGGCTTAGCTGAAAGGCAGAATGACTTACGGAAGACTTAATGCCAATTGGGAGACAATACCCTAAAAGAATGGGGCTCTGTCTTACAGGATGCAGTTTATACTTTGAATCATAGATGCTGTATTCCTCATAACCAGAATACACAGGTCCAAGAATCAAGGGGAGGAAATAGGAGTGGCTACTCTCACTTCACTATTATCCCAATCAACCAACCCAAAGAATTTTTGCTTCCCATTCTGGCAATTTTGAGCTCTGCTGGTTGGGAGATCTTAGTCTCCACAAGGTTATTGGTTCCACCAAGTGACACAACAATGATTCCACTGAATTGGAAGATGAGATTGCCAACTGTCCATTTTAGGCTCCTTATTTATGCTACTGAACCAATAGGCAAAAAAAAAAAAAACGGGGAGGGGGTTATCTATGGATGGGGTGGTTGCTCCTGCCAGGGGGATATCATGTCGCTATACACAATGGAGGCAAATTGGACTATATATGGACCCCAGGGGGTTCTCTAAGGCAGCGGTCCCCAACCTCTTTTGGCACTGGGGACCGGTTTCGTGGAAGACAATTTTTCCATGGATGGGGGAGGGGGTAGGTTCAGGTGGTAATGCAAGCGATGGGGAGTGACAGGGAGTGGCTGTAAATACACATGAAGCTTCGCTTACTCACCCACCGCTCACCTCCTGCTGTGCGGCCCGGCTCCTAACAGGCCATGGATGGGTAACGGTCCATGGCCCGGGAGATGGGAACCCCTGCTCTAAGGCACCCCTTAGTATTTCCAATAGTAAATGTTAATGGAAAACTACAGCAACCAAAAAGAGGCAGAATGACCAAGGACTCAGACCCTTCAGGAATGAAGGTCTGGATCATTCCACCCGTATTGCTGCAGGTAAGGGAAATATGGAATGGGTAGTGGAAGAAGGAAGCTATAGATATCAACTATAACCTTGTGACCAATTACAGAAATATAAACTGCAGTAGCTTTGGATATTCTCTCTATGCTTTGTTATATGCATGTTTATTTGTATAAACTAACCATTTTTCTCTCTCTTTTCACTTTTAAAAAATTTATGCACAAGTTATTGGAGGTTAACTTTACAACTTAGTCTTTAAGTAACACAATATTCAGTGTGACCACGTCTGAATTTGAGATAATTAATATGCAATGACTGTTGGGACTATGAATCTTCTCATTTTGGGAAAGAGTGAGAACCCCCTCACTCGTAAGTACAAATGTATACATCCTGTTAGGTAGAAACACAGAGTTGTTTTGTTGTTGTAAAGAAATCCAAATGTGTGTAGAATGACATATATGGACGCTGAATAGACAAAGGAGTTATGCCAGTTATCAATTTATTGTCACTCGGCTCCAAATTCACACTTCAATGTAAGCTCTGCAACAGGACAGAATTGCTGTATTTCTCCTTTAAAGTGTGCATAATGTATACTCCAATAAAGATTTTTTTTTTTAAAGTGTGCATAATGTTAAGTTTTCTCAATTGAGGGCACTGGAGGGACCTTGCATGATGAAGGGCTCTCCTGCAGTTTCCACTGGGTCAGCAGTGTAGGTATGAGGACATCTGGTGGTGATGTGCCCAGCTACATACCCAGAATGTGTTGTCCTCTGGCAATCACACAGCCGCAGCATGGCACGGTAACAATCATCTTACAGCTCTCTCAACAGAGATATCCTGCATTCCAGGCCTCCTGTCCATACTAATTCCTTAGGCTCTTTCACTCTCTATTCAGTCTGTCTCCCATAGTCCTCTTTATGCCACCACCCTTCCAACAGGGAGACTGTGTGCTCCAGGCCTCCAACCCACACCAGAGCCCACTCCCATTGCACAGCCATGTTCTAGCCACCAGTTATAGTTCACCCACCCTGCCGGCTTCCTGTTTGCCTGGCCTGGCAAATCTGCAGTCACTACTGAAATTGCCATTCAGTATTCACCTTCTCCAAAGAGGTCAGTACCCAAGCGTTGGAAATGGGACCCAGAAGGGGGACACTTCCAAGTAGGACCTCTTAGGAGTCCCCTTAGCCCTAGGGTGCCTCACAGAGTTTCCTTATATCCTATAGTTACTCTTTTATGAGTTTAATAATTCTTTATATTAAATCTTCCCTGTTTAAATTATTGTTTGGTTCTACTTCAGATTGTATCTTCACTGCTACAGTCTCTGTCTTCATGGAGTTTATAGTCCATCAAAGAAGATGGACAACTTAAAAAAGATAATCAACCTCATTTATAACCAGGAAAATGCAAATTCAGACTATAGTTAGGTAGTATTTTACAACTGTTAAACTGGTAAATATTAAGGAGTCTGACAGTACCAAATGCTGGATAGGATACAGATCAACAAGAATGCTCATATATTGCTAGTAAGAGTGTATGTTGGTAGAACCACTCAGAAAAACAATTTGTCATTATTTTGTAAATGTATACATTCATATATCTTTGAACCAAGAGATGTTTACACATGTAGACCTATTTCACCCATTTTCCCCTCAAGAAAATCTACATTTAGATAAATTCTAAAATTTAAGTATTAAAAAGTCATTCAATAGTATTATCAGGATCAACTTTTAGATTTAAGCAAACGTATAGAAGGAAGGGCTTTCTCTTTCTTGTGCTTTTTTTTGTCAGAATGATAAAATAATGTAGACCTGCCTTTTTAAACAAACAATATCACAAATTATGTAGACTTATTAATCCAGCTTCAAATTGTAGATATGGCTAAATTGATGTATTTATCATTCAGTCTTCCATATTAGTTACAAATAACTTCATATTAACTTAACTACTCTAATATATAATTTATAAAACTTTAAAAGTTTCAAAAGATCAATTAGGCCAATATTCCACTCACTTTACCTGAATATTCCATTTGCAGTGTCCAACTTTTATAACCTGGTCTCTGGGGATTTCCAGCAGATAATGGAGTTTTTAGTATTTGAGGATAATTACTATCTCGCGCAGAGGATGAGCTTGTACCGACAGTAAAATGTGATGCAAGTGTGTTTTCTGCATAAGGTCTTTTGTTTGTAAAGTATGAACCTAAATTCAAAAAAAATTAAATATCAGATCTTAAAGATTCCAAATTATGCAATGTTGTACTAATTCCTATAATCTCTATAAAACTTCATCTGATAATGATTTTTTAGTGTAATAAATTATGACAAGTTTAACATTACTGATAAATAATCTTGTACTAAAGTATAATGAAAAGTGCTTGCTAATATGGCTTTTTCTTATACAAGTTGACTGACACTATTCTTGCTAAAATAACAAACTACCTTCTAATCTTCAAATATACGATATATTTACTTTGTATAGTAATTATAATACATCTTTTCCTCTGTTGACCTCTTCATTGAAACTCTCTCCTCCCAGGTAACTGGTGTAAAGAGAGTTTTAGGCTCACTTCGATTCAGTTCCTTGTTTAGTTACTTACCTGCTGATATATTACCTATTTTATAAGGTTGTCATAAAATATGAAAGAATGTACATAAACAGCCTAGCATAGTGTCTTGGCACATAGGAGGTTTTTTTGTTTGTTTTTTACTTGAAGTATAGTTGATTTACAATGTTGTGGGCACACACAGAAGTTCTTACAAGTATATATTGGGTCTCTTTTCTCCTCTTCCCCTTGATTTCCATGACAACTCTCTATCTTGATTCTCCTTAAACCACTTCTTTTTAGTTTCCTTTGCCAGGTCCTTTTTCCCTCTGTCTGCCTCTTAACTGTTGGATTCCCAAGGTTCCATACTTTTTCACTTTCTCTCAAAATCAAAATTATACATTTTCTCTGGGCATCTCATCTATTATTTTGGTTTCTATTAATATCTATTTCCTGACAATTCTCAAACCTTCATATACAGCCCTAACTCCTCTCCAACACTATAAACCATGGGGTGGCAAACTCCCTCTGTAAAATTGGGACAAAAGAAAAATCTACCTTGCAAAATTATTGTGAGGATCAGAGATACAAAATGCCAAGTAAGAAGCTAGAACAGAGTAGTGCTCATTAATTAGTGGATGTTATTACTGTTGAAAATAAATGGGTGAAAAAGCATTTCATGAAGGGGGGATTATACTGACAACGTAAACATGTACGTTGCCTTGGAGGAACTGCAAGTAGGTCAGTTAGGTCAGAAAGTAGGGTAATTATTAAGAAATGATAGGAGATAAGATTGCAAAGATTGAAAACAGATCCCAAATGGCCTTGGATGTCCTGATAAAGAGTATGATTTTAAAAAAAAGTATGATTTTTTTAACTGCAAATACAGAGTCACTGATTGAAGTGCCAAGGGACATAAAATTTTCATTTTCCGGGACCTCCCTGGTGGCGCAGTGGTTAAGGATCCGCCTGCCAAGGCAGGCGACACAGGTTCAAGCCCTGGTCCGGGAAGATCCCACATGCCACGGAACAACTAAGCCCGTGCACCACAACTACTGAGTCTGCGCTCTAGAGCCCGTGAGCCGCAACTACTGAGCCCGCATACTGCAACTACTGAAGCCTGTGCGCCTAGAGCCTGTGCTCCACGAGAGAAGCCACTGCAATGAGAAGCCCACACACCTCAACGAAGAGTAGCCCCTGCTCGCCACAACTAGAGAAAAGCCGGCGCGCAACAACGAAGACCCAACGCAGACAAAAATAAATTAATTAATTTAAAAAAAAGAGAGAATTTAAAAAAATTCTCATTTTCCATATAACTCTAGCGACACTGTAAGTAAGCTTGAAAGAAAGAATACTTAGGAGTATGAGGCAATAACTCAGACATAAAATCATAAGGGCCTGTAATGGCACAAAAATGGAAAAGGACAGAATTATTTAAAAGATAAAGTTAGATAGAATTTAACTATTCGGATGTTATGAGTGAGGGGATACTCGAAATTATTGGTCTCCTAGGTTTAAGATTTAGAAAACCCTATGACTGAGATAAGTAAGAGAAACAGGTTGAGGAGCTGCAGAGAGATGAATTAAATTAATCATAGAGTGAGTCTGAGGATTTCCACTGGTTCCTCACCAGAAACTTCAGAAGACAATCTGAAATAGGAATCTGGAGCATAGATGAGATCTGGGCTGTGGTGATGGTCACATTCAGACAGAAGTGGCCTAGGAAAAAACCTCCAAGGACAAACCAATAATTTGGGAACTAACAAAGGTAAGCATAGTTCTCTGGAAGGCAGGAGAAAAACAGGGGAGAGTGGAATCTACGAAAGCAAATTAAGACGGTTTAAGAGAAGACCGGTCAAGAACACTAAACACAGTGGAAAGGTCACACAAGATGAACTGAAAAGTGACCACTGAATTTGGCATTTGTTACCTTATCATTGACTTGCAATGTTGTCTGGAAAAAAAGGTGATGGTTTTGCCATGGAGAGTGACTGAATATAAAATAAACGAGTTGAACTCTCCTTGAAAAACATTTTTCATACTAAACATATTATTCACCTCAATTAGATAAAATGTTAAATCTGCTCTGTTTTCACGGCATCCTAGGACTTGGAGAGTTAAGCTCAGGAGCCAAGAGGTTCACCACTTCTATCACCAAACTCATGCACAAATTCAGGCATCTGTCATCAGGGGCAGAGAGCTGGGACATCACACTGCAAGTTAATGCAACCCGCCTCAGAACCGAGCCACCCGCCATCACAGCCTTGTAATAAAACTAATTTGAAGAGTCCAGCCCTTTAGTCACTCAGAAACACTAAGTTCCCGGAGCATCCCATTCTCATCTTCCAAACAAACCCCAACTGATACTTCTGTGGTAACCACCAACCACGGCTCCCTGAGCCTCCGGGAATTCACACAACGGCTCCTTGCCTTGAGCTGGCTGCGCGCTGGGCGGGTGCTGAGGGAGGCTGCTGCTGCTGCTCCGGTCGCCCGCCGCTCCAGACGTGCCTGGAGGGGAGGACGAAGAGGCGGCCTGGGCTGAAGGGCATCTCTGAGGAGTCTCCTGGAGTCCGAAATTGTAGCGGGGACCCTGGGACCGAGCCTCTACCGAGGAGGGGGAACCCGCAGGGGCAGAAGGCGAGGTTGGTGGTATCTCAGGCCTCAGCATGCTCTTAAACCCTCTCAGAACACCCTTCTACACCGCCCAAGCGCAGAAGCGACGCTGGGAAAAGTGCGAGCATGGTGCGCAGGCGCACAAAGCCGCACGGCGCAGGCGCACAGCCCGTGCCGCAACCGCCCACCTTCCCCCGCCCCCACCCCATCCACACCGAAGAACGTACTCCCAAGCGTTCCGGCCCCGTCACCTCCCGCAGGATTTGGTCGAGCTAAATGTAAGGTACAGACCTCCTCAGCTGAAAGGAATTCAGGGCCCATCAATCCAACTTGGTAGACCCATTATTCGCACTGCACCTTATTTCCTAATCACAAGGTGTTTGGGGCTAACATTCCGCCAATACCTCCAAATACACTAGTTTCTTTTTAATTACAGAAACTGTCATCACTGTGCACGCAGTGCCCGTGATAGCGAAAACAAATTTAATGCTCACACAGTAGTACAAACCACTTAACATTGGTTTCGTGGCTAAAGTGCCACTAACCCCTTACAGCTTAAATATTCACAGGGCTGTTATCACTGCAAGATTGCCCTTCACCCAGTAAGCATATGGCTGTGTACACAGTATAGGAGGAACCAGGTTAAGAGGTATCTCTTGCAGTTTCCTCTCTCTCAATTTCTAGTACTGCGTTTTCACACATAGGTATGAACTGGTTAAGAGCAGACTACACAAACTCAAACTAGCTTTACAACAAATGACCTTTGGGAAATTTTGTGCCTGCTTACTTTTCTTGAATACACAGTAATACAACTTCGTAGAGATGCCAGGATTGAAAGCAGAATACTCTGGATACTATTAGAAGAAATGCATTACTCAATTCACGCAGTTGTTAATACGTCAATAAATCAGGTATTCATAGAACAGTTCATCCACATGCAATGACTGCAGTCCTCAAAACTCCAACTTCCAATGACAGCACTTAAATAAAATTATGTTCCATCCAATGACTTCCAAACCTTCAGAAACAAAATACTGGCAATGCAACTCAAACTCTTCAAATTAGTGAACTGTCAAAAAACAATGCTAGACATTTCAGTCTTTGGTCAAGTGTTGAGAATCATCACTATACACATGTAAGATGATTCTCTAACTCTTACATAGGGTATTGCAAAGACGCTTGAGCAAATTTCAACTTCCATCAAGAAAAATGTTCATTAAAATACTTTATTTTCACCAAGAACATAAAACTCTTATAAGAGATTAGCTGTGGTCTCATCTTTCTGAAAACACAGGTAACAAAAAAATACTGTGGCAACTATCAACTTGTGTTTCCTTACTCGGCAGGGAAAAAAGCCAACAATCCCCCTTGGCATTCTGACATAAAATATTAGAAAGTGAGAATATAGTCCAGATTGCAATCCTATTCCAAGATGGTGAATTGTCACTTGCTTAAATCACTTTGTAACCAGCTCAGTAACCACAAACATGAAATATTCCCAAATTTCAGCCATTTATTTTTTCATCTTTTAATTCCTATGGGGTTCATCAATTCTTTATCAGTTAACATTCTCATTGATAAAGACCAATTTATATTAACTATAGTTATATATAACATATCAAGGGAGTACATGGGAAAATCAGAACACAAGATTTCATCAGCTAAATGGAGTTCAACTCAGTTTGCTGTTATGGAGACAAACAAGATAAATACATTGAAGCATAAACAAAATATTATGCTCAGAATAACAGCATTCCAGAAGAAAACGGAAAGCTGAAGATACAATAAAGGTCTCTAATTTACAATATGTATAATTATATAATTTATTAAAATCAACACAATTCATGTACAAAATATTAACATGGCAGCCATTAAGTTTGTTAAGCACTTCAAATACTGAAATGTTAAAACAGTAACTACACTAAGCAACTTTTGCATCAAGGGATCTAATCTAGCTCACTAGTTCAGGCTGAACATTCACTCTCCGAAGTATTTCTTCAGGCATGCAAAAAACAGGGCTAACAGGTTTAATCTGTTCTTCTCCCAAAAGTGACAATCCAGCAATTCCAAACAGAGTATGAAAAGGATCTACCTATTAAAAAAATAAGAATTTATAGAGTATTACAAAATGAAAACTTCTAAAACCCTGCTTCTGAACAATGATTATACTGGAGCCTATTGTATTCCCTTTATTTGAACATATGCTTAAAGTTTTCTGAAATAATGATGGTTTCAAATTGTGTTTTTAAACACAGAACCTGGTCCACACACTCATTTCTTGGCAATAAGTGACCAGAAATTTCTGTAAACTTGTTTTAGATCTTTCATATATTCTTAAATGACAATTATTTTAAAAGCATCCCTTCAAAGCAACACTTGGAAATACCATCCTTTCCCCCCACCCCCTTATTCCTAATTCTGGAAACTTAGAACCCTTAAAACACAAAGCAACACTGAAAATTTTAACTGTTACATAAATAGTCACAAATATACTTGCCATATCTCCTGGCCTGTCCGCAAATCCTCCCGTTTCTTCATCTTGACATGCTAAAATGAAACTGCGCAGTTTCTCTCTGTCAATCCAATGAAGCCTTCCAATTATCTTTAGGGAAGCCAACACCCACCAAGAATAGCATACATCTGGTAACTAGGAGGAAAAAGCCACAAGTTGCCTCAATTGTACTTTCTGGTCCAAATATTGGGGGTGGGAAGGGAATCAAGGGATGTATTGACAATGCAGTGTTTGAAACACTGAAGTCCATAAATACAATTGCTTAGAATTAAAGATAATCACTGGAAAAGAGAAGACCAAACACTCCATTCCATAGAAAACCATGCTGAATGTTTCAGTTTCAGTACTCAGTGATAACCATCCATCTACCTTATTTTCTATTTGCAATGAATACCTAAATAAGCCCCTTAATCCAAGAATCTGGTGGTAAGGCTCAGTGAGATCTATGGTACTATATGTTCCACTGCCTTAGGTAGAGCATTTCCAATAAGTGCTGTCCAAGCAGGTACACAACCTGCTTAAAAAAAAAAAAAAAAAATCACCCTGGCTCCTCAAATCATGGTAACTTAAATGCAGAAGTTCCCACCTTAGACACTTTCAACAAGATCCCTAGGTGATTCACAGGCACATTAAAAGCTGTCCTAGGGCTTCCCTGGTGGCACAGTGGTTGAGAGTCCGCCTGCCGATGCAGGGTACAAGGGTTCGTGCCCCAGACCGGGAAGATCCCACATGCCACGGAGCGGCTGGGCCCGTGGGCCATGGCTGCTGAGCCTGCGCGTCCGGAGCCTGTGCTCCGCAACGGGAGAGGCCACAACAGTGAGAGGCCCGCGTACCGCAAAAAAAAAAAAAAAAAAAAAAAAAAAAAAAAAAAAAAAAAAAAGCTGTCCTAGATTTTAAGTGCAATCCTCACCCCCAACCATCTTCTACTTATTGAAAAGCTGCCCAGGTTTTTCATTGGATCTTAACTAGAAACCACTTGTGGTTATTTCCCTACCCATTAACTTATTCAGAAATACTGAGCAAGCAAAATTAAACAAAAATACAATGACCCAGATAAAAGCATCACCATGCTCTATCATATTTTAGGTCAGGGGCTCAGCTGGCTACAGCCACTGAGTCAAATCTAGACCACAAGAATAGCTTTTAGTATGTGTAAATGATTTTTAAAAATAATAGTTTTGGGCCTCCCTGGTGGCGCAGTGGTTGAGAGTCCGCCTGCCGATGCAGGGGATAGGGGTTCGTGCCCCGGTCTGGGAGGATCCCATATGCCGCGGAGCGGCTGGGCCCGTGAGCCATGGCCGCTGGGCCTGCGCATCCGGAGCCTGTGCTCCGCAACGGGAGAGGCCACAACAGTGAGAGGCCCACATAACGCAAAAAGGAAAAAAAAAAAAAATAATAATAATAATAGTTTTGCGACAGGAAAATTATGAAATTCGCACGTGTAACAAGACCATAGGTCAAAGCTAAAAATATTTACTACCTGGTCGTTACAGACCCAATTCACAGTGTGTGAGAGCTAAGCAAATTGGGTTTCTCTTTAAAAATTAACAGATTTTAAATAAAAATGTTGTAATCCAATTTTAAAAAAAAGCTTTCATTTGGCAAATCCATTGTCCTTCCCCACCCCCCATAAGTGGGCATGGAGATTTCTGTACAAGATGCATGTGTTAATAGAAGCCTTTGACTCCTCGATATACATAATGCAAAGTAGTTAAGGTGAAAAGCTCATTATCAATTTACAAGAGCAATACTGAGATACAGAAGACAAAAAAACTCCTCACTCAAGGTTATAAAACTTAAAAAGTTAATCTTATGAAATGATAGATACCTTCTCTGGCCTTCCATTGAGTCCACCTGATGGAAGCTGTCGTTCACAAAGCCACCAACCAAGTAAATCAGAATTTACTCGATGCAACTGACTAGTAATAGCCAGGAATCCTGTGCAACAATAGATCTAAAATTACAGACATAAAGTACATGTGTGTAATAGTTTTTCAACAGTAACATGGTGATAAAAACTACTTAAATTAAAGCTCCATTTTCTATCTACAAATTTGCTGACAGTAAGAGTTGCAAACAAAAACACAATTGTTTGAACAAATCCAACCACACTACTAGAATGCAACTTTGCAATGCAAGACTACTGTCACAATTTCTTCATGGCTAAAAGCAAGCTTTATTTGACAACCATTTACATATACAACATCCTCTGGCACAAGCAAACAGGTGTTGGGGATAGGTAGGGAATGTTTTCATCTGGTTAAAAACTAATTGAAAATCAAAATATATTTTTGGTAATTACAAAACTACTTATGTTTACCTGGGTCAGAGGATTTCACCAACAGGGGACTGTATACAAAGTAAACTACTGTAAAAATGCCTTCCTTAATCAGCAATTAATTCTTATGTAACATCCCACATTATATTATATTCAGTCAAATTAACTTGCTATTTTCCCAATTACACGGGTTATCCCTTCAAAACTAACACTACATTTTAATCTAGATTGATAAATTACCTGCCCAGCATGGGATTCAGAACCTGGCCTGCAACCAAATCCACCATCAAAGTTCATACATGATAAAACAAATTCGATTGCCTTTTCCACATTAATAGCATCCAGCTTCCCCTGTAAACAAAATATACCCATTAAATTCCAGAATAATCAAGGAAGCTTAATCATTCCAATACAACATTTAAAACTTACCAATAGAGCCAAAGTTGCCACCGCACAAAAAGAGAATCTTGTGTCGATTTCTCCTAAAAATAAAGGGATCAAGCCAAAACATTTTATGTTATCAGAGGCTTCTGATCATATTATGTAGTAAAAGTTAATTAAAAACCTCTGTACAACTACCATGGTTAAATTTCCAAGAGTTCAGGCTTAACATGTAAGTACATGTTAGTCACCAGGAGGAAAGCTAAATCTTTAAAAAGTGATCCATAATCACTTACTTTATTTCGAAGGAAACTAAGAACTAGAAAACTGCTTTGTCAAAAATATAAGCAAATAAATTGCTTTCAAAGCCCCAGAAAAGTAACAGAAAGAAAAAGACTAGTCAATTTCTCAGAATAATAAACTTACCCTATTATATAAAAGTAGATTTTCACATCCCATGAAGCAGCTGGTCTCTCCTGCCTGCACTGTATTCAGCCCTAAAGCAGAGATTATCTACATTTATCAAGTCAAATACTATTCCCTCCCTCCACTCAAATATTCAGTAAGTTTGTAAAGTTTTTTGAATATTTTCCCCTTGCCAGAAAGTTTTAAAAAAACTTTACAAAGCCACCAAATATTGGGGAAAAAAGTTTCACCTACCTTATCTTTTAGACTGGCCCCCTCTGTTCCAGTACTCCTGTATGCTGATATAACTAGCACAGTGCATGCTGGAACTTCCAGCAGACCATTAACTCCAGTTAGACCAGCTGCTTAGTGGGACCTGAAAAGATGAAAAACTTAAAAATCTCCTGATAAGTTATTAGCAAAGCCCCCAATTCGCTGAACTTTAAAATTTGCAACAAAGCTTATTACTACAATAAACACCAAAGCAGAACATTTTTGGATTGGTATTTTGGGTGCCATGGATTAAAGGGACATTACCCCAAATATCTCCAGCGAAAGAACCATCTTCTTTCTGTAGACTCTGAACATATTCCACAACTTTATTTACATCAATAACATTAATACTATCATAGAGAGTAAGAATCTGTAACAAAAACAAACTATGGTAAGTAAATACCTCTTCAACACTGGTAAATTTGTTCTAACAATGTTCTTCCTCAACTACCTTTTAAGTTGTCAAGCAAGCATGTCTTTTTATGTACCTTGTAAACTTTTCTCAAATGTGTACTTCTACTATGTAGTCAAATTATAGATATTACCAACAAACACAAACCTTTAACCACAAAGCATTATTTTTCCATTTATAAATTGTTAACTTAGCACTCTAAGACTCATATATACTAACTTACATAGACTTTAAACCCTTATTTGTGGATTTTCACTAATATCAAAATCAAAGCTAACTCCAAGGAGGGAATTCCCTGACGATCCAGTGGTTAGGACTTGGCGCTTTCACTGCCATGGGCCTGGGTTCAATCCCTGGTCAAGGAACTTACGATACCGCAAGCGCAATTCATTCAAAAATGTAAAAATAAATAAAAATAAAAAAATTTAAAAACTCCATGGAAAACTGCAGCAGAGTTGTGAAATGACAGAGTATAAACGGGGAAGCACAAGCAGCTTGGTATTTCCAAATATTAGATGAAAAGCAAGATGAGACTAGAAGGGAGGAAATGGCCAGGCCATGGAGAGAAGCAAATGCCATGCAGAAGTTTGAGCAATACAAGAAACAGATGAAGGAGGCTTCTACACATGTGGTAAACAGGCTTTGAGCAGTTTATGTAATCCATTATGCTATTTGCTGTTCTCTGAATAAGGTTCCACATGACAATCTTCAGAACATACTGTTTTCTATAATCAGACAAGACTTATGTAACGTAATCTATTGGGATAAGATAGGTCATGCTGTCTATTAAATAAAAGATTTCAGTGGCTTAAATTCAAAGGATTTTTCTTGCTCGAAACAAACAAACCTAACTCCACTGAGTGATTTTCAAGTATTTACATATACTCAAGATAAACGTAATTACCATCCAAGGTCTCAGTGTAATTTTAGAATTTACATCAACTTTGGATTCAGCTAATACATGCCATCACATCACTGACCTTGTAGAACATATACTTCATTTGAAAAGATGAGTAACTTTTTAACAGATACTGATCTTGTCATGTTCCTGATACCTAGTTTCAATTTCCCCACTCTCACCGAAGAGAATACATCAGCAAGACTGCTGAATTTTTATTAGTATTTACCTGGACAGCACTAAGAGTGTACAAAAGATGAGGATCATGTCCAATACTAGCACTTATTCCACCACACTCGTGTTGACAAGACTTAATAAATGTCAGAATTTCTTCTCTATTCATGCGATGTAGCTGTCCCATGAGATCCATTACAGTCAGACCCCAATAGATGCCACTCATTCTCAAATATTCAGACATACAGTATTCCTAAAATACAGAATTACTTTAATGCGCCAGTTTGAATTGATGCCAGGTTAAAGATATTGAATACATGAAGCTAAATAGTCATGGTGTTACATGGCCCTAACTCCATAGCTACAAGGTTATGGGAATTCATCAATACTAGATTATTTCCCAGCATGGTAAATTTCAGCTCTTTGTATCCTACAGGGGAAAATATTTACTTCCAATTAAGTTGTTCATTTAACTTTTTCTAAGATTTTCCCAGAGGAAAACTGGGAACACCATTCTTTAAGGTTAAACTTTTTCAAGGTCTCAGCGTAATTCTAGAGCTTAAGTGTTATCTCACATCACCGTAAACTCAGGTAATACATGCCAACACATCATTGACCTTGAAAGCATTACCTCAACTACAAAAGTAAATCTATTCCATGCCTCAAAATTCTTACAAATCTGGGCAGGAAGGGAAATCTACTTTGTCTGCGAAAGCCTCTAAATAAAGTGTTGGTAAGGACCATGGTTAATTCCATTGCCCCTCAACCACAGATACCAGTCCTTGGCACACAGGAGTTGGACACCATTTTTAAGAAACATGGGCCATACTAACCTGCTTATGCAAAATGGCCAACACCTTTAAAAATACTTTTCAACATAAAAGTATACATACGTAATCATCTTTCTTTGAGCCATAGGATGCTATATAATCTGCATGCTTCTCCACTAATAGGGTGTCGGGTGCATCTGACTTGATAATAACATCCTTCTGCGGTGTGCCCTTTCACACAAAAAGTGATTTCATAAATTTTTATCTTTTAACGTTTGACCCCGGAGCATATATTCAATACACATTTGAATTCTGATTTCATCTTGCCATATAAAAACTTTCCATTTTAAAAGTATCTGACTAAAAAAGAACTAAAGCCCTCATAAAGATGCAGGTATTTTTCAGGTCTCAGGGTAATTCTAGAGCTAAAGCAGTAATAATCAACTTTAGATTCAGAATACATGCCAGCTCATCATCGACCCCAAAAATTACCTCCGTCTTCATCTCTCTTTGCTTATCTTTCACTTAAAGAGTTAAGTAAAATAAACATACACTATCAAACTTTATGAATTTAAGACAACACATGGCTTACATGTGGCAAAAAGTTGAAGCATTAAAATAAAAATCTTGCTAGCCCATAATTTTCAGTTAAGCTCTTTAATGAGATTTTATTAATCCTAGAAACTCAGGTTTCAAAGCACCTTCCATGTACCCCAAAAGTTATTTATCAAGCAAGCAGTCCCTTTAGCCTAATCTTCTCCAGCTTTAGTCTTAGTTTCTACAAGCCCCCAGGTGATGAGGATGCTGCTCTAGTTCTTATTTTAAGTAGGTCATGATCACTAGCAATAAGAACAAAGCAGTTAATTTCCTTCACATCCCATTAATATTTACTAGATTAAGACCATACTATTAATAATTATAAAGATTCTGAACCATACATTCATGGCCAAATGGAAGGTAATATATATGTATATATAAAAGGAAAAAAGAACTACCTGGCTTTTTTGAGAGATTAAGAAACCGGGTCGTTGAACCCTGAGGCCCGCCGGATAGGAGGAAGTCTGGCCGCATGTGCAGCCGCGAGATCTGCAGAAAACGCTAAGTAATACTTCACCCTGTCTCTGAGGCATCAAAAAACCTTCCAAGGCCTGTGTCTTAACTCTACCATTCTCCAATACCTAGAAAACAACCCACTGGTGCCTGAACTGCTTAAACATTAGCCTACCCAGTCTCCTCCCGACTCATCTACACAGCAACCCAAAACACGACCACACTCACCATGTCTGAGATCGAAAAGAGAACTTGGCTCGTCGCTGGGCGGATTTAGGCGGCAAGCGCATGCGCAGAGGCGTCCTTCAGGTCACCCCCGCGCCCGGCATAGCTGACCACACTCCCGCCTGAAGGAAGGAGCAGTTCCGTGGTTGCCCTAGGACCCCACCGACTGCTCATAGCTGTCCTCGCTGCCTGCGCCTAAAGTCTCTGGCGCCAATTTTCTCGTCTCGTAAGGTCCGCGGTTTTGTCTACAAGGGTTTTAAGTAATGTGTAATACCTGAATAACTTTTTTCCCCCCAAATGTATTTATTTATTTATGGCTGTGTTGGGTCTTCGTTTCTGTGCATGGGCTTTCTCTAGTTGTGGCAAGCGGGGATCACTCTTCATCGCGGTGCGCAGGCCTCTCACTATCGGGGCCTCTGTTGCTGCGGAGCACAGGCTCCAGACGCGCAGGCTCAGTAATTGTGGCTCACGGGCCCAGGTGCCCCGCGGCATGCGGGATCTTCCCAGACCAGGGCTCGAACCCGGTCCCCTAGCATTGGCAGGCAGATTCTCAACCACTGCGCCACCCGGGAAGCCCTTGAATAACTTTTTTTTTTTTTTTTCTTTTTGCGGTATGTGGGCCTCTCACTGTTGTGGCCTCCCCCGTTGCGGAGCACAGGCTCCGGACGCGCAGGCTCCGGACGCACAGGCTCAGCGGCCATGGCTCACGGGCCCAGCCGCTCCGCGGCATATGGGATCCTCCCAGACCGGGGCACGAACCCGTATCCCCTGCATCGGCAGGCGGACTCTCAACCACTGCGCCACCAGGGAGGCCCCCTTGAATAACTTTTAAGAAATAGTTTATTCTTGAGACTCTTTGAACTTTGAAGATCTGAAATGACTGGTAATTAATAGAGTTGCACGTAGTTAAGTGTTCAGTAAATGTTTTTGAGTGAATGTTAATTAAATGTTCACATTCCCCTCCTGTTTGCCTTGGCCATTACGGCCGACTCCCTCACCTACTCCCCCTACTTCTTTAGGAAGTACTAATATCTGAAATATTTGGAACTGAATTTTCAACAAAGAAACACCCATGTGCCTTTTATGCGCTTTCCACAGAAGTCGGATTTACTAGGTGTGTTAACACAGCTGTTTTCAATTGTGCTTTCTTTAGGACTCCCATACTTAAGCATTTTTGAGCACCCAGTAGAAAATAATGGCACCACACATCCTTGCATTCCGTAACGATTTGGAGAAGGGTTCCTGACACAGTGACATATGTGGGTTATCAGTAATTGAGAGAATGTTGGATCTACTGTGATGATAGATTTCATTATTTCGCCCTGTAGTTCTGTTGATATTCGCATTTCTAGCTTGAGGCCACTTTATTAAATGCATATAAGTTTAGAATTATCTATTTCTGCTGAGTTGAGCCTTTTATCATTACGTGATGATTGTCTCTAGCCCTAATAATTTTTATTTTAAAAAGTCTGCCTTGTTAATAGTGTCGACGAAAAATTAATCCGTTGCTCCAAGAAAGAAATGGAAATTTTTATCCGAGCCAAATTTGAGGATTATAACCTGGGAAGAGCATCTCAGAAAGCTCTGAGGACTGTTCCGCGGGTTACAAGTGAAGGTACAGTTATGTTTTTTGAGACAAAGGGCTGTACATCAAATGACATATTATTGACAGTTTACATAATCCATATCTAAGTGTCATCGTGGTAGGTCATGTGACCCCTTACAAGATCAGGAAGGAATGTTATCTTTTAAGGAGCTGTCTTGTTGATGCTGGGAGAATGTTGCTTTTTACGGTTGAGCAGGTATTCCTGCTGATGGGGGAGGTTTGGTTGATGCATAATGCAGATACACAATGCACAGTGGGGGCAGAGCGGAGGCCAAAGGACACAGAAGAATATCTTTATGTTTAAAATTTTCTTGTCTTGCCTTAAAATATGAATTTTATTTCACAATAGTAATGTAATTTCCCAGCTTTCTTTTGCCTCTTAAATCAGATTGGAGAGGAGTGTTGTAGAGTGAGAAAAACCAAGGCAGAGAGGGAGAGGTCCTGTCTCCTGGGAAAAGTAATACTCAAAATAAGAATAAGACAAGCATCCTATCCAAAATAAAACATTCAGGTCGAGGCAATAACTGCTGAAGTAATGAAAAGTAAGCCTCTCTTCCTACTTTATGAATTCATTCATCAGATATGTATTGGATGCCTAGAATGTGCCAAATATTATTTATTCTAGGTGTTGGGGTACAATGGTGAGCAAAATGGAAATATGTATAGGGAGTATCTGTTCTAGCAATTCTTGTAATTACATTCAGCAATTCTATTTCTAGCTATTTATCCTACATATACACTCCCTTGGCTATGAAGTGACATGATGTGCCAGAATATTCATAGCAGCAGTCTTCATAATAGCAAAAAATAACAAATATTTTAACCATCAAAAGGTGAAATAAACTATGGTGTATTCATTATGCAGCCATTAAAAAGAATGAGGAAACTCTGCAAACATTGTGTGGAAAGATTTACAAAATATGTTAAGTGAAAACAAAAACAGAATGTACCAAACGATGTACCTATGTTCCATATGCTACTACTATCTGTGTGGGAAACAAAGGGAAAAAAATATATGGATATATTTGGGAATGCACAGAACCAAAGCAGTTACCTACTGGAGGAGAAATGGGTGGCTGTGGACAGGATTTAAGGAAAGCTTCTCACTGAGTACTCTGATACTTTTGAAACTTGGTATGTTTTACCTCTTCAAAAAAATGAAGATATCTCCCCTCCAAAGAAAAGTAGCTACCTATATATATATATATATATATATATATATATATATATATATATATTAAAAAAACAAGTTCATCTCTGCCTCTAGACCTTCGCTGTCCAATACAGCCACATGGAGCACTTGAAATGTGACCACTCTGATTTGAGATGTGTTGTAAGTATAAAATACACACCCCATTTCAAAGACTTAGTAAGAAAAATAGAAATATCTCATTAATAATTTAAAAGTATTGATTGCTGAAATATTTTGGATATATTGGGTTAAAGTATTTTCTTAAACTTAATTTCATCTGTTATTTTTTACTTTTTTAATGTGACTATTAGAAAATTTTAAATTACACATGTAGATCACCTTATGTTTCCGCTGGACAATGCTGCTGTAGTCTATGAGCTTTATGAGAGCTGTAGTGTCTGTTTTGTTCACCATTTCATATATTACACATATCATTTTGTAAATAAAAGGATTCCTCTTTACCTACAATTTTGTTCAAAGACCATATTGTGACTGACTACAACTATGAACATAGTTTCATTAACATTCAATATCTAAACTGTTTCTACTCTGGTTTAACATCTTTATTATGTCACAGAATAGCATTTTCAGGGGACAACAGTATCATATTTTACCTAAAATGCCACTGACTATAAGACACATCCCAGTTGCAAAAACATCAAAGGTAGAAAAAAATAGCCAATGGCTATTAACATAAAACTTACCCAGATTTCTGAGATGTTAAATAAGAAAAAATATGCATTTTGGAATGAATGAAACATAGTAACTGAGTCATTTTTTTAAATGAAGTATATCTTATTTACAATGTTTCAAATGTACAGCAAAGTGTTTCAGTTTTATATATATATTATTTTTCAGATTCTTTTCAATTATAGGTGATTACAAGATATTGAGTATAGTTCCCTATGCTATAAAGTAGGTCCTTTTTGTTTACCTATTTCATAATAGTAGCGTGTATCTGTTAATGCTGAACTCCTAATTTATCTCCACCCCCCTCCCCCTGCTATCCTCTTTGGTAACCATAAGTTTGTTTTCTATGTCTAGTTCTGTTTTGTAAATAAGTTCATTTGTATCATCTTTTTAGAGTCCACATATAAGTGATATCATATGATATTTGTCTTTGACTCACTTCACTTAATATGATAATCTCTAGGTCCATCCATGTTGCTGCAAATGGCATTATTTCATTCTTTTTTATGGCTGAGTAATATTCCATTGTGTGTGTGTGTGTGTGTGTGTGTGTGTGTGTGTGTATACACACACACATATACATTTTCTTGATCCATTCATCTGTCAATAGATATTTAGGTTGCTTCCATGTCTTCACTATGAGTCATTTATTTCTGAAATAGCAAATGTAGAAGCAGAATATTACATGCTCCATGCTTCATATTACACTTGTAAAATTGTATTACCTTCTATATATTTTATGACATCCCTGATTTTTTTTTATTCCTCCATTTTTGGATTCACTTCAAGCAAATGAAATCTTGTCTAAAGTCTTAGAATTGCAGGCCTTCTTAACTAAGTAGTTCCAATAATAAAAGGAAGTCTGATAGGAAAGATGCAGGTATATAAGGACTAGAATTCTGGAGCGATTTAAGAGAAACTTTTAAACAAAGTTGTAGATGAAAAACATTTTAAAATGTAAAATCCTGTCCAAGGGACTTCCCTCGTGGTCCAGTGGCTAAGACTCCATGCTCCCAGTGCAGGGGACCCGGGTTCGATCCCTGATCAGGGAACTAGATCCCTCATGCCACACCTAAAAGATCCCGCATGCAGGCAACAAAGATCCTGCCTGCCACGTCTAATACCCCATGCAGCCAAATAAATAAATAAATATTTAAAACAAATAAAATGTAAAATCCTGTCCTTTAATTATGAACTATAAAAAAGAGCTTGAAGCTTAAAAAAAAAGATACATTGAGACATCTAGGTTTTAAGATTTAAATTGGTTGCTAGAAATTGGTTTTAATATATTAATATATTATCCCTCCTTTTTTAATGAGTTAAATAAAATTTTTGACATGTATTCACTTTATATTTATATGCATCATGATTTTACCATTTTGAAAATTATACATTTCCTTAGATACCCAAGTACACTTAACAGATAGAGGTAAGTAAACTGCATTGCTTGAGAATGGCACCTTAAGATCTACCCAAGCCAAAGCAGGTCTTTTCTTGGCTCTCACAGCCACTCCACAGCCTTAACTCTTCTGGACTCTATTTATGTAGGTTTTGCCCTCCTTACTGATTTTTTTTTTTCACCTCCTTACTGATTTTGTGTCTTGTTTTTGTTTCTGCTTCAGGCACAGTTCATAATTTAATCTCATTGGTGGCAATGATTGAGACTATGTTTTTATGACCCACTTGATGATCTCTGTCTGCTATAGAAGTCTATTCTCTCATGGGTGAGAAATGACAGAGAATCTGGTTTATTCACTCTTGTCTATGTGTGAGAGCTCTAATCAGTTAAGAATTTAAAGCCCACTGAAAAGAAAATCAGCTTTGAGATCTGGACTGTTGAGTTTGTTTTTGACCTGTGACTGAAGTTTTTGTAGATCTGAAACTTTTAAGTTCTTAGTGTGTCTGTTTGTCTATAATTGAGGAAGGCTTTGACCTCTTATTGCACATCTATGAAATACTTTCCCACTTCTGAACAGTGTAAACTAATAGATTATGCCTCATATTGAGGAACTCTGTTCTGATTAGTTTATAAATAGGCACTTATATAAATGGGTTAGTCCCCAAATTAACAGAAAAATTGTGAAAATTAACTTCTAATACTTTGAACGAGCTAGACTTTAAAGGAAAACAGTCATTCTGATAAAAACTACTAGCTCAAAAAACATTTTTAAAAATTCAAGTTCAGGGCCTCCCTGGTGGCGCGGTGGTTGGGAGTCTGCCTGCTGATGCGGGGGACGCGGGTTTGTGCCCGGGTCTGGGAGGATCCCACATGCCGCGGAGTGGCTGGGCCCGTGAGCCATGCCCGCTGGGCCTGCGCGTCCGGAGCCTGTGCTCCGCAACGGGGGAGGCCACAACAGTGAGAAGCCCGCGTAACGCAAAAAAAAAAAAAAAAAAAAAATTCAAGTTCACATAGTAAGATGAATCTGTGGACAAATTAGAGAGGTTTGTAATTTGGGTCAAAGAGAAAAACAGCTATGTGTCTTTTTTTTTTTTTTTTTTGCGGTATGCGGGCCTCTCACTGTTGTGGCCTT
Organism: Mesoplodon densirostris; assembly: GCF_025265405.1. Taxonomy (NCBI): domain Eukaryota; kingdom Metazoa; phylum Chordata; class Mammalia; order Artiodactyla; family Ziphiidae; genus Mesoplodon; species Mesoplodon densirostris. The sequence continues at coordinate 67,646,194 of NC_082662.1, read as the reverse complement.
CTCCCTTTGCGGAGCACAGGCTCCACACGCACAGGCTCAGCGGCCATGGCTCACAGGCCAAGCCGCTCTGTGGCATGTGGGATCTTCCCGGACCGGGGCATGAACCCGCGTCCCCTGCATCGGCAGGCGGACTCTCAACCACTGCGCCACCAGGGAAGCCCCAGCTATGTGTCTTTTTCTCTAATTATCCGTATAATACAAGTATAGTACTGTATGTTTAAGTGCAGTTTATTTTTAAATGAAGAGACTAATTAGTCTGGATTTCCTAAACTTTTTATAATGATTTATTGTTCAAATTAGCTAACCTAACACCTAAATGAAGTTTAAGATTTTTTAAAATGTAATTTTGGGTTCCACCATATTGAATCATAAGTCTAACAAGATTTGTTTATTCCAACAGTAATTATATTTTGAATTATGTCAGATTATAGATAATTTCCATGATCTTTAGGAAATGTAAAACCTTGGACTGATATTGAATTAATTAATGAATAATCAAATATGCCTGGATTGTTTCTTGGATAGAATATTAAATCATTGATTATTGAACATAATTTTAAGCTTATATACTTTTGTTTCTTACTTTGATATGCTATGGAATAAGTTACATTTGGGTCAACTTAATAAATATGTTTCTTTTTGCCACTTCAAGGTGTAAAGGGATATGCATAGATGTATAAAGTTGTGTTAATATTCATGAGCTTTGCTAAAATGTTTGTGTGTGAAAAACAGTTCTCAATGACCTGCTTCCCAGCTTTCTCTGAAGTAGAAGTTAGTTTCTACAATTAAGTCATAATAATAAGGATTATTATTTCACTAGAGTTGGGCCAATAGTGATAGAGAAATACAACTAGGTATGTGTTTTTATTTTTCAAGAGAAAATGAGTAGTTTTGTTCCAAGTATCAGCTTGTTCTAGAATATGAAAAAGCATTGTGAAGGACAAAACTTTAGGAAAGTGAATTTTATTTGCCTTGGTGTGTAATACCTGAATCTGAAAAAAAACACTGGAAGGTGCTAAAATTTTGGCAAAGTTCACTCAGCTTTATGGGGCTTGCTTACTTGGTTTACTGATTGACCCCTTCACCAAAGGTAAAAGGTTACTCTTTACCGTCTGCATACATACCAGAGATTTTGTCTTACAGAATAAATTTTCTGTGTTCTATGTGTTGAAATTTTAATACCCTTATTTTAAAAAAAGGCACAAAGTTTCCTCATTTGAGAAACAAAGTTCTGTGTAATCATGTTATATTTTTCTGTGTTTATTTTTATTTATTGTCCCTTTAATTAAATAGGTAAACAAGTGTTCTTTCTCAGGTACCTATAATCCTATCTTAATCAAGTGATCAGATCATCTCTGACATCTCTTGATTTTGCCTTCTCAAGGTTAAATCTTGAATTTAGAAAAATAAAAGTTTCAGGGTATATTTTACATCTAAATGTATCTTTGAAATTTCCTGGAGGAGAGGGATTGGGAGGCTGGAAAATAAAAAAATCTATTCTTTCACCTCATAAAAAGAAAGACATTAGAAATAATTAAGTTTATTTCATGTGCCCCATATTTCTTATTTACCAACACTATACTGTGGGAGCTTTATAGAAAAATTTGGTAAATATTTCAGATTGACTCAGCCTTCCATAGCTTAAATTTGTATAGGTAAAATGTTATTAATATAAATATGTCCAAAATTGTACACTTTATGAGAAGGCCCTGGAGATTTGTCAATTCTCTTTGTTTCCCTCAGGGGAAATAATGGTTAAATTCTTATGAAATAATTATGCACTATGCTGTAATAGAGATTTGAACTCACTTCCATTCTGATATTATTGGGTGTCTATACAACTTTCAGTCTTGGTCATTACAATGGACTGAATGTTTCTGTCCCCCCACAAGTTCATATGTTGAAATCCGAATCCCCAGTGTGATGGTATTAGTAAGTGGGATCTTTAGGAGGTAATTAGGTCATAAGGGTACAGTCCTTATGAATGGGATTAGTGCCCTTATAAAAGGGACCCCAGAGAGCTCTCTCACCCTATTTCTGCCATGTTAGTGTAAAAGACGTTAGAAGTCTGCAACATAGAAGAGGGCAGGCATCTTGATCTTAGACTTCCTAGCCTCTAGAACCGTGAGAAATACATTGTTGTTTAAACTACTCAGTCTATGGTGTCAACTGAAAAAAAATGTACAACAGAAAAACTGTGAGTTGTGTTTATTCAGTGTCTTACTGAGGACTATAGCCCAGGAGACAGACTTTCAAATAGCTCTGAGAAACTGTTCTGAAGAGGTAATGGGGGAGGTCAGTATACATGTGATTGTGGTGAAGGGGGTATATGCAACCCAGCACACATCTCTTTAGAAGGTTGCTGCTAGACATGAAGAACAGATATCTTAGTTAATGGTTTTAGTGTTTTTCTAAGTATGGGAAGATGCAAGAATCCAGGTTCATAAAAAATTTCTCCTGAAAGTACCTATTTTTCCTGAAGGTCTGTTCTGTCAGTTTTCCCAGAGCATAGAATGCCTCATTCTGCCCTGAATTCCTTTCAGGCTGTGTTGAAGGTCAGTGACTGCAGGGGCTAAGAGCTTAATTCTTAACAGAACTGGATGGTAAGTAACATTCTTTAGTTGGCAATGGTATTGTTGTAGCAGCCTAAACTAAAACGGTTATCTACAGATAGTTTCTCTTTTACTCTGATGCTAGCTTGAGGGCTCTGTCTATAGATGTACAGGCCAAAGTTTGTACATTCAGGAACGGACAGTCTCAGAGCCTCATGGGAAGAATCAGGTGCTTTGAACTGTCAATAGAGACATCAAAGAATAGTTTTGTGGGTACACATTTCCAAACTGACATAGCTTAGACAAATTTCACACCATACCAGTGGACTGAGTCAGGATTTCTAGAACTCTTTTGTCTAGAAGCAGACCTTTTTTTTTTTTTTAATCAATTTTGGTTCATCTTTTTATTATTTATTTACTTTTAAATTTTATTTAAATTTATTTTTTTTTGGCTGCGTTGGGTCTTTGTTGCTGTGCATGGGCTTCCTCTAGTTGCGGCCAGCGGGGGCTACTCTTCATTGCAGTGCACGGGCTTCTCACTGCGGTGGCTTCTCTTGTTGCGGAGCACAGGCTCTAGGCACGTGGGCTTCAGTAGTTGTGGCATGCCGGCTCTAGAGCACAGGCTCAGTAGTTGTGGTGCATGGGCTTAGTTGCTCCATGGCATGTGGGATCTTCCCAGACCAGGGCTCGAACCTGTGTCCCTTGCATTGGCAGGCGGATTCTTAACCACTAGAAGCAGACAGCTTCATGAAAGTAGTTTACTGATCCAAGATCCAATAGAGCAATTACAGAGAACTGAAGGGACCATTGAGGGAAATTTAATCATGATTACTTGTTTGGAATATTGTTTATACAGTTGTTATGTTCTATTTTTATGGGTATCTAAGGAAGCCCTTTTTAATTCTTAGGCTATCTCTAGTCTTCAATTTAGTTGATTCTGCTTTTGTAAACTGGAATTTTAAAATGGTATCTGATTCTGTGTCCCCAGAATTTAGAAACATTTACTGAGTCTCTTTACATTTGATGGCAATATCAAAAGGAATCTTTACTCCTGTTTACCAGGATATAATTGAACAAACTGATTGTGTAACCAAAGCCATACCTGGAGTGTCATAATTGAGACCAATTCACATTTACTCATGTATGACAAACCCATTATTAAAAAAACAAGTTGACTTTATATGTAGAGTCAATGCCTACAAAGCTGCCCCAGTAAAACTGGAATGGTACCTGGCTTACAAGTTCCCAGTCTTACAGATGGTAAGGAAGGTCCCTTCTCTAGTAAATTTTAGAGATGCTGAGGAAGAAATTTACCTAAAGTCTTAGGTAAATTTCTAGGTAAATTTCTTAGGTAAATTTCTACTGGAGAAATCTGGTAGATAGTTTCTTGAGCTTGGTTCCAGAGGCTTTTAGAAGTCCAATTTCAGTGGCCTTATGAAAACTTTCGTACAGAGGTTAATCCTGCAGCTTTAATAATTGTTCAATATTGCACATCTCTGGATTTGCAAAGTAAATCTGAGGAGGCCTACATAGTTAACACCCTTACTGTACAAAGGTAATCAAGCCAAACCTAATGAAACCTGTCTTTTTGTATCAAGAGTAATCTTGGCAGATTATTTATGCTCACATGAAAAGAGACTGTCAAAACACATTGTCAAAGACGTGGAAATGTATAAAAGAAATTATTAAGTGTCCTTTTAGTGGACTGCTAGATATTATCTCATGGATCCTCTGAAGAGGTATATACCTGTGATTGTCTACTGGCTGGGTAAACTGTTTTACAACTCTGTTAAAAGTTAAATTATAGGGCCTCCCTGGTGGCGCAAGTGGTTGAGAGTCCGCCTGCCGATGCAGGGGATACGGGTTCGTGCCCCGGTCTGGGAGGATCCCATATGCCGCGGAGCGGCTGGGCCCGTGAGCCATGGCCGCTGAGCCTGCGCGTCCGGAGCCTGCGCGTCCAGAGCCTGTGCTCCGCAACGGGGGAGGCCACAACAGTGAGAGGCCCGCATACCGCAAAAAAAAAAAAAAAAAAAAAAAAAAAAAGTTAAATTATAGAAAATGGAGAGTAATGAAAATGAGCCATGAACTACAAGTGGTTTCTCCTGTATAGAAAAGATGACCCCTGGGACTTCCCAGGCTGTCCAGTGGTTAAGACTCTGTGCTCCCAATGCAGAGGGCACGGGTTCGGTCCCTGGTCAGGGAAATAAGATCCTGCATGCCACACAGTGTGTCCTAAAAAAAAAAGAGAAGATGACCCCCTCTTTAGGTTTTTCGCCCTACCAGTTTTACATCTATTAGCAAATTCTTTTAAGCGTTTCTAACTGCCGATATGTCTGTTCTTCAAATTCTCCCTTATACTAGTTTTAACATCTTGTTAGTTCTCTCATTCATTAATTAATTATATGAAACCTTTAAAAAAAAAAAACCTGTTGCCTATAGAGTTCAATCTCCAAAGAACTTTTGTATTATCTGGTTACAGGGTATATATTCAAATCAATGGGTGTCATTCTAGAAGCCATGTAAACAGCCTTTTTTTTTTTTTTTTTTAAATTCAGAGGAGTCTTGGAATAAACTCTTCTCCCTATGTGCAAATTGATGACTCTGGTAGATTCCTTAAACATTCAATAAAGTTGCCATAAACATACCAGATCTTTTATAAAATTATGTATTTTCCAGGAACCATCAAGTCACAGATGTAGGCAACTAACAATCATGTTTGTAGTCTGACTCTACCTATCCTCCTGGCTGTAATGGCCCTTGCCAGTCAGCTTTTGTAAGTGGCAGGAAATCTAATATATAAGTATTAGGTCTTATTCTATCATGGGATCAAAGAAGCAGAGGAAGAAGCTATGCTATAGAACAAGAAAGAATGAAACATGACAGGGAAAGTAGAGTTGAGAGATAGAAATGTACTATTTCATGGGTTCCTAAAGACTATTTGGGTTCTAGATCCTTCCTAAAACTGACTCTGTTCCAGCCTTCAGATCCATGAGGCACTTCAATATACTTAAAATATATTTGTCCATATTTAGCTTAAGTAGCTTAAGTTCATTTGTGTTACTTGTGACTAAAAGCACTTAATTGATAGTTATATAATTGCTTAATGCTTATCAAAGGTACTTTAATATTCTCATTATGTGGCTTTGGAATACAGTTACATGTCTAGAAGCTTTATATTTACAATACGTAGGTGAATTTTTGAACTTGTGTAAATTCAAATTTGCATTTGGAATGTATGTATTCCTTTTAACTTGTAATTTCTATGTAATATCCAATTTATTTAGAAATCTCCTACCAATCTTGAGCTGTACCATTAAAACACAGTTTCATAATTGAGCATGAAAAAGCCATTTAAACTTTCTTGGTAAAAGATTAGATTTTTATTTTCATAATTTAGTGAGGTGTAAGAGGAAATGGATTTGGTTTTTGTCCCCAGTCCCTGGGTGAGCCTGTAAGTGAAAGTGGGGTCCAGCTGCTCGCCACTCAAAAGCTAATAAAGAGGCAAGGTTGGTGGAAAAGAAAGTTTGCTTTATTCTGGATGCCCGCAATGGGGGGGCGGGGCCAGGGGAGGAAGGACAGATGCCTGTCCAAAGGCTGACTCCCCGCCAGCCTGACAGTCAGGAGGCAAGAGCTTTTATACAGAGGGAGGGGGCTACATGCAGAAATGGCATAGTCAGCTCTGACAGTCATCTTGAAATTGGTCATGTAGTGGTCTGACCAGCGTCATCCTGATTGTTTTAAGTACAGTTAATCTTCAGTTCCAGGGTCAGTTTGTTCCCATTTCCTTGAGGCCAGTTCTCAGAATTGTAGCAGCTTATGTCATGGCTACAGTCTGGTCATAATGTAGTTAACTTCTTCCACCTGGTGGGGCTTTCAGTGTCTGTAAGACAGCTCACATGATATGGCTCAGAATATTATCTATAGCCCTTGAGGAGGAGCTAAAGGTCCTTGACTTTGCTTCCTGACTAAACTATTATTGTTTTGTCCTGTTTGACTTTTCTTTGCTTCTGCATTTTCTCACTTCTCTGATTAAACTTATTCTTTGGCTAAAGTTTTTCCACAGACAAAAGGCAGGTGAAGGACATGGGGTTGGGGGAGAAGGACCATGGCGTCCTGCTCCGTTTCACGCTCATCAAGTCCTTGGAATTTCCTGAGCAACAGGAGTATCTTTTATTATTTTTAAAAAATAAATTTTAGGGACTTCCCTAGTGGTGCAGTGGTTAAGAATCCACCTGCCAACGCAGGGGACACAGGTTCAAGCCCTGGTCCAGGAAGATCCCACATGCCATGGAGCAACTAAGCCCATGCACCATAACTACTGAGCCTGCGCTCTAGAGCCTGCAAGCCACAACTACTGAGCCCATGCGCCACAACTGCTGAAGCCTGCGCACCTAGAAGCCCGTGCTCCACAACAAGACAGTACAATAAGAAGCCGGCACACCACAACAAAGAGTAGCCCCCGCTCACCACAACGAGAGAAAGCCTGCACACAGCAACAAAGACCCAACGCAGCCAAAAAATAAATGAATGAATGAATAAATAAATAAATAAATTCAAAAAAATTTATTTACTTATTTGGCTGCACCAGGTCTTAGTTGCAGCACACAGGATCTTCATTGCAGCATGCGCGATCTTTAGTTGCAGCATGCGGGATTTTTTTTGTGGCATGTGGGATCAAGTTCCCTGACCAGGGATCGAACCCAGGCCTGCACTGGGAGTGTGGAGTCTTAACTGCTGGACAACCAGGGAAGTCCCTCTTTTATTATTCATAATGAGCCCCTTTCAAAAGATCATAGTAGAGTTTGTGCTAATGAGGTGACTTAGGGTGGAGCCCCTAAAGAGGCTCAGGATAGGGCCAGTCACCAGAAAGACCAAGTAATTAGAGGGTAGTGTTGTGGTCTAAACTGCCACCCCCACCCTCGCCCCAAATTCATATGTCGAAGCCCTAACCATTCCCATTTGACCATGTTTGAAGACAGGGACTTAAGAGAAGTAATTGAATTAAATGAGGTCATAAGGGTATGGCTCTAATCTAATAAAACTGGTGTCTTTGTAAGAAGAAGAGACACTAGAGCTCACTCTCTCACTATGCATGTGCACAGACAAGAGGCCATGTGAGAACACAGTGAGAATGTAGCTGTCTAGGAGCCAGGATGAGAGGCCTCAACAGAAACCAACCCAGATGGTACCTTGATCTTGGACTTCTAGCCTCCAGAACTATGAAAAAATAAATTTCTGTTGTTTAAGCCACCCAGTTTGTGGCATTTTGTTATGGCAACTTTAGCCAACTAATGCAGGTGGGAACTTCAACCCCACGCTTGACATCTGGGGAGGAGACGGAGGCTGTAAATTCTCTACAGAAACTTGAACGATGAGATTCAAGAGTTTTCAGATTAGTGAACACACTGAGGTACTGGGAGGGTGGTACATTGGGAGAAGTTATGAAAGCTCGGTGTCTCTCCTTATACCTTGCCCTTTGCATTTCCTCCTTTGTAATAAATCAGTAAATGTATTTTACCTGAGTTCTGTGACCCATTCTAGCAAATTATCAAACCCAAGGGCAAGGTCATGGGAATACCCGAATTTGTAGCCAAAGTGGTCAGAAGTGTGGGTTGCCTGGGGATCCAGGACTTATAGTGGTGTTGCTGAAGTGAGATACCACTTCAGATGGAGTGGGCGGAGCCCTTACACCTGTGGAGTCTGATGCTAACTATTCTAAGTTACTGTCAGAATAGGATTGAACTATGGATTCCCAGTTGGTATCAGAATTGAAAAATCATAAGTGATGTCAGAAGCACCATTTAGTATAACATATTTTAGCAGTATTTGATGTTTAGGATTACCAAGAAATAGTAAATTCACATTTGGTTCTTTCATTATTTCATACTGATATTTTCTGAAGTATCTAATAATGCAATCTAATGAACAAATGGACAGGTAACTATGCAGTTCAAAATCAAAACATGAATTTTTTTCTATCACAGTAAATAAATCAAGTACACACTTGCATGAAGTAGTAAGACGTCTTGAAAAGAATACAGATACACAAATTGAACAGATACACAAAACTGAACAATTTTAGTTAAGTTTATTTTTAGAATGTATATGCATGGAATGAGACTGTACAGTAGACCAAAGGTTAACCAGAGACCAATAGAGTCATATAAAAATAATTTAAGGGAAATTTTACTGATTTATTTTAAATAAGGCAAGTGAAATGTGGGCTCAGAATTAAACAAGATTTTCAAGTAACTTTTGGTCATTGTATAAAGGGAGAATATGAACATCAAATTTTTGGTTATTACTGTACAAAATGGAAAACAAATGCTTTTCAAATTGCAGTAAAATTAACTCCTCTAACACAAATACCACTAAGTCTACAAAGTCACTGGCAAGTTATTTAAATCCTAGAATACTTTCTCAATGTAAATTTTGGAACATTCTGAATACTTTTATAAACCCTCCTTCCTGTCACTGGAAAAACACTGAAATTCCAAGAAATTTCTGTTACTTTAATTATAAGAGGTCAAAACAACAAGCCAAATGTATCTTTCTAGGTTAATGTGATTCAGGTACAGTGGAACTAAAGGACAACACATAATTTTAATAAAACCAAATTTATTATAGAAAAGGCAAGTCATAAAGCTAAACAAAAATAGAATACTATTAGCATCAGTTGCATAGGTTTAGTATAAGAGTACTTATTTTAAAATTTTTACTGGAAAAAACCTTAAAGCCCGCTCTTTCTCTTTCCTGGAGTTTTAAGTAGTAGATCATGTTCTAATTACTCAACAATTACTAACATGGTGATCTGGTTAATTTTTATACCTGCCAATGTGTTCACGGGCTATAATAATCCTTTGAATTTGTGCTGTACCTTCATAAATCTGCAAAAAATAAGAAAATACATGTAGGTTAAATATCTTTCGTATGTAAACACCCAGTATTTCGGACAGTACTCTAAGCTCCACTGCAATACCAAACTGAATCAAACCATATATAAGGTCTGTAGTCTACAGTGATTCTGAAACTTGATTTTCTGAAACCCAGGAAAATACATAAATTCTCTAAAGATTAGTTAAAATTATTATAAAAACTCATTTACCAAAATTTTGGAGGACAGTCTTAAAACATCAAAGAAAAGGATATTAACATTTCAAAAAGTGTTTGGGAAATCTAAAGTTCAATGTTGCTAAAATATTTAACCAACTTTTTTGAACTGTTTTTAGCTAGTTGTCGCCGTCAGTCATTTTCTGTTCTGCTCTTAAACCTGATTTTTATCTCTTGTTGCCTAAGGAACACAGTTGCTAAAGAAAAAGATGCTGGAAGGATTTGTTTTTGTTCATTTAGGTAGCCCTAGTAGCCAGCCCTCACTTCCAGTTTAAACTTCTAATCATTTATTAGTTCAGATGGCAGAGAAAAGCTAAAACGTAATAATTACAAGCTCCAGGGAAGGGAGAGTATTACCAGATAAACCCATAACTTTGGATAAGGCACAAATTCTGGTTCTCAGTTTTTTCAAGTCTAAATTGAGGGGCTGCACTGTCTAAATTTCTTTCTCTAACATTCTATGATTCTACCTCTGGATTTCAAATGACTGGATTTGTCAAATAATTTGCTGGGGGTTGAGGAAAGCAAGGGAAGAGATATTGAGAATCATGGCTTATAATTACTTAAACTACATGTGGACATGAGCATTTATTTCACTAAATTACTCCTATCTCTAAGTTTTTCTAACCATGAATTTAATTTATAAGACAGAGTCATCTATATCACTTTCTCCTCATGTTGTTTTTTTATCTCCCAAATATGACTTCAAGAGTTGTCAGGTGAGATTCAAAATAAAATAATTTAATTAATTTAAATGATACACATACTTTTAGGAGAGCAAAGAGTGGGTTACAATTAGCTGGGATGTTAAGAATCAAAGAAGGCTGATCCAGACATCCTGTACATGTCTGCACCATTTACTTTGTTAGCCTATTCTCTCTCAAGGAATACACTTCAATGTAACATTCTTCCTTGTGTTAATTAGTTACAAAAATTTAGGCTCACAGCCATTTATTACAATGATTTATTATTACCTGTGACATAAAAATCTATAAACAATCAGAAATCTACTATGTCATTTATATTATGTTCCTTAAAAATCAATAAAAATCATTTTTAACACCCTACCTGATAGATCTTGGCATCCCTCATTAGTTTTTCTACAGGATATTCTGTATTATATCCGTTGCCTCCGAAAATCTGAACAGCATCAGTAGCTACCTGATTTGCAATATCTCCAGCAAATGCCTTTGCAATAGAAGCAAAATAGGTATTTCGGCGACCAGAATCAACCTCCCAAGCTGCTCTCTGGTAACTCAATCTAGCTAGTTCAACTTTCATTGCCATGTCAGCCAGCAAAAATGATACTCCTTGGTGCTAGAATTAAACAGAAAAAAGCTTAAGGATATTTATTGACTAAAAGTTTTTTCCCTGGAACTTTTTTTTTAACTTTTAAAACTAATTTTAGACTTAAAAAGTTACACTCTGCTTCCTCCAGTGGTAACATATTACAAAACCATAGTATAATAAACATTGGTAAAATGTTATCAGCTAAACTATATATTTTATTCAAATTTGGCCATGTTTTCCACCAATGTCCTTTTTCTGTTGAAAGATCCCATCCAGGATTCCAACTGAATTAAGTTGCTATTTCTTCCTAGTCTTTCCTTCTCTTTCATGACCATGGTGCACTTTTGAATAATACTTATTGGTTATTTTTTTGTAGACTGTCCCTCAATTTGGGTTTGCCTAATGTTTTCTCAGGAGTGGAATGAGGTTATAATTTTTGACAAAAATACCACAAAAATTATATGGATCCTTCAGAGTATCTTCTGGGACTTTTTAAAGAAAATTGCCATAGGTAGTGAAAAATAATCTGGCACTGTATCAGGTGCTGATGGGAAAGTGACAAAGACAAATAAAAGATGTTTCTTATCCTCTACAGGTTCATAATTAAATAGGAGACTTAGACAAATACTTTCACGAGGCGACAGTGAGTTTTCTATGAGTTAGATGGCCAAGATATGTTATAAGATGGAAATATGTTCACCATACCTTGATATGTGAAAATTTCAAAAATGTAGTATGCTTACAGTGTTGGAAAAATATATTCATGACCCCAAAAGAGCAGAACACACATTCTGTTAAACAGCACATGGGACATTCTGCAGGATAGATAACGTGAGGCCACAAAAAAAGTCTCAATAAATGTAACAGGGTTGAAATCATGTCAAACATCTTTTTTGACCACAATGGTAGAGACTATAAATCAACTACAAAAACAAAACAAAATCCTGCAAAAAACACAAACGTGGAATCTAAACAACATGCTACTAAAAAACCCAATGGTTCACTGAAGAAATCAAAGAGGAAATTTAAAAATACCTGGAGACAAATGAAAATGGAAACACAATGTTCTAAAATCTATGGGACATAACAAAGGCAGTTCTAAGAAGTTTACAGCAATACAGGCCTTCCTCAAGAAACAAGAAAAATCTCAAATAGACAATTAACCTTACACATAAAGAGACTAGAAAAAGAAAAGCAAATAAGTCCAAAGTTAATAGAACAAAGGAAATAATACAGCTCAGAGTGGAAATAAATGAAATCAAGACAAAAAAATACAAAAGAGATCAATGAAACTAAGAGCTGATTCTTTGAAAAGATAAACAAAATTGATAAATCTTTAGCCAGACTCATCAAAAAAAGACAGGACCCAAAGAAATAAAATCAGAAACAAAAGAGGACAAGATGCAACCAATATCACAGACACACAAAATATCATGAGATTACTACAAAAATTACATGCCAACAAATCAGACAACCTGGAAGAAATGGGTAAATTCATTTAGACATATAACCTAAGAAGACTAAATAAGGAAGAAAAATTTGAACAGACCAATTACTAGTAATGAAATTGAATCAGTAATGAAAAACTCCCAAGAAACCAAAGTCCAGGACCAGACAGCTTCACAGGTGAATTCTACCAGACATTTAACAAAGACTTAACACCTATCCTTCTCAAACTATTCCAAAAAATTGAGGAAGGAATGCTCCCAAACTCACTCTACAAAGACAGCATTACTCTGATACCAAAAGCAAATCACTACCAAAAACAAAAAGTAAAAATACATAAAAATTATAGGCCAATATCCCAGATGAACATAGATGCTAAAATCCTCAACAAATAATAGCAAACCAAATTCATTAATATCTTAAAAAGATCATATACCATGAGATCAAGAGGGATTTATTCCAGGGATGCAATGATGGTTCAATAGCCGCAAGTCAGTCAACGTGATAAACCATGTTAACGAAATGAAGGATAAAAACCATATAAACATTTCAATAGATGCAGAAAAAGCTTTTGACAAAATTCAACACCCATTTATGATAAAAACACTCAACCAAGTGTGTGTAGAGGGAACATACCTTAACATAATTAAGGACATAAATGACAAAAACCACAGCTAACATCATACTCAATGGCAAAAAGCTGAAAGCATTTCCTCTAAGATCAGGAACAAGACAAGGATGCCCACTCCCACCACTTTTATTCAACACAGAATTGGAAGTCCTATCCACAACAATCAGACAAGAAAAAGAGGTAAAAAGCATCCACACTAGAAAGAAAGGAGTAAAACTGTCACTGTTTGCAGATGATGATATAGAAAACCCTATAGACTCCACAAAAAAACTATTAGAATGCTGTAGCATTTTTATACACTAATAATGATCTGTCAGAAAGAGAAAAGAAAATGATTCCATTTACAATTGCATCAACAAGAATAGCTAGGAATAAAAGTAAGCAAGGAGGTAAAAGACCTGTACTCTGAAAACTGTGAGGCATTGATGAAAGAAACATAGATGATACAAATAGAAAGAGAGTCCATGCTAATGGATTGGAAGAATTAATATTGTTAAAATACCCATATTATCCAAAGCAATCTACAGATTCATAACAATATGAATATCAAAATACCAACAGAATTTTTCACAGAACTAGAATAATCCTATAATTTGTGTGGAACCAAAAAGACCCTGAAAAACCAAAGCAATCTTGAGAAAGAACAAAGCTGGAGGTATCATGCTTCCTGATTTCAAATTATACTACAAAGCTATAGAAATCAAAACAGTATGACACTGGCACAAAAAGAGACACATAGATCAATGGAACAGAATAGAAAGCCCAGAAATAAATGAACACTTATATGATCAATTAATCTTCAACAAAGAAGGTAAGAATATACAATGGGGAAAAGACAGCCAGTTTAAAAAATGGTCAGCTACATGCAAAAAACAAAACTGGACCATTTCTTTACACCATATACAAAAATAAACTCAAAATGGATTAAAGAATTAAAAGTAAGACCAGAAACCATAGAACTCCTAGAAGAAAACAGAGGCAGTATGCTTTTTTACATTGGTCTTATCAATATTTTTTGGATGTCTCCTCAGGCAAGGGCAACAAAAGCAAAAATAAACACATGGAAGTAGATAAAAGTAAAAACTAAAAAGCTTTTGTACAGTGAAGGAAATCATCAACAAAATGAAAAAGCAACCTACTGAATGGGAGAAGATATTTGCAAATGATATATTTGATAAGGGTTAATATACAAATTACATTAAAAAATGCAACTTATCAAAAAAAGAAATCCAATAAAAAATGGGCAGAGGACCTGATTAGATATTTTTCCAAAAACACAAAGATGGCCAATAGACACATGAAAAGATGCTCAAAGTCACTAATCATCAGGAAAATGCAAATCAAAACCACAGTGAAATATTGCCTCACACCTGTCAGAAAGGCTGTTATCAAAAAGACAACCAATAACAAGTGTTGGCAACAATGTGGAGAAAATGAAACCCTCATGTACTGCTGGTGGGAATGTAAATTTGTGCAGCCACTATGGAAAACAGTATATAGGTTCCTAAAAAAATTAAAAATAGTACTTAATTAAGTAATTAAAAATTAAAAATTGATCCAGCAATTCCACTTCTGGGTTTACCTGAAGAACAGAAAAACACTAATTCAAAAAGATATATGTACTCCCATGTTATATAAATAAATAAGTCATAGGGATGTTATATACAGCATAAGGAATATAGTCAATAATACTACAGTAATTTAGTATGTTGAAAGATGGTTACTAGACTTATAGTGGTGATCATTTCTTAATGTGTTTGCCTGTCAAATCACTATGTTGTACACCTGAAACCAATATAATATTGTATGTCAACTATACATCAATTAAAAAAACCAGGGCCTCCCTGGTGGCGCAGTGGTTGAGAGTCCGCCTGCCGATGCAGGGGATACGGGTTCGTGCCCCAATCTGGGAGGATCCCATATGCCGCGGAGCGGCTGGGCCCGTGAGCCATGGCCGCTGGGCCTGCGCATCCGGAGCCTGTGCTCTGCAACGGGAGAGGCCACGACAGTGAGAGGCCCGCATACCACAAAAAGAAAAAAAAAAAAAAAAAAAAAAAAAAAAACCACAAACACATGTACTATATATATATATATATATTTTTTTTGGAAAAAGGGAATATAGAGCAAAATGAAAAAATTTACAGTAATTTTCTCTGGACAACGGGATTATGAATAACTTTTTTTACTTAATTTTACTTATATTGTATCACATAAATTATTCTACAATGGACATGGAATGGAACATATCCTTTAATATATATTCAAAGAAGTCCTAAAGGCATTCAGAAACAAGAATACTAAGATTATTAGAAAGGTGCTTTGTGTAGTATGCAACACCAAAATGGGTTTTGAAGACCAATAGGTTATAAAAAAGACCACACACATTCTATGACTGTGTACAAACTAATAGGAACTAAAGGTCACAGAAAATAAAACAAAAAACTGAGGTGTTCAATTTCATATATTTACTCTATTTAGTACTTTAGAACATGACAAGTTGCTTGAGACCGGTGTGGTAATTAAGTCTTAGAGGAGGCATTATTAACCAATATGAATAATTCCTATGTAGGATAAGGAAAGTAATATCTTCTCTTATTACTATCTGCCTGAATTGTGTCCATTCTTCTAAGTCAATGATTCTTTCAGTTTTTTGTTTTTGGTTTCATTTTTGAATAGGTAATACAACCACCAGTTGAAAGTTCAAATTTTCTTCCTACTTGTATCATCCCTGCCCTTCCCCACCCCATTTAATTCCCCCTCCTGGAGGTAATCAGGTTAACAGTTTGTTTTTCATTTTCTCAGAGATATTATATACACAGGTAAGCAAATACATCTATTGTCTATCCCTCATTTTTTTCCCACCCCCCATTGTCTCTCCCTTTTTTATACATATGGTAGCCTACCATTTTGATGGGTTTTCATTTTGCTTTTCTTACTTATCAATAAATCTAAGCACTCTATATATCAATACATAGAGAACTTCTTTATTCTTTTTTAGAACTGCAGGGTATTCCACTGTATTGATGATCAAAATCTTGGCTGTTTATAGTATTAGGCTGTTTCCACACAATGCTGAAATAAACAATCTATAAAAATGTCATGTTGCACATAATGGGAGTATATCTGAAAGATAAATATTATATGAAATGTAGCTGTAGTATAACCATTGCAATGTGGGCCTAAAGGTAGGTACTTTAGATATATATTGCCAAAATGTGGTTCATAAAAGTTACACCAATTTATATTCCCATTGGCATTAGGCAGAATCACTTATTTCACTACAGCCTCAGCAACCTGGTATAACATGCCCATGCTTCTCTTGAAAGATTTTGATTTAAAAATCTAGGGTGGTACCCAGTTTATGTTTTTAATTAATACTCCCAAAGAGTCTCATTCAGTTCCATTTCAGCCCATGCTTTGAGAAACTCTTTTCTAAATCCAGCTCAGAATCCCTGTAACACGTCTAGCCCAAGACAGTCTCTCTCCTTTTGGTTCTGTAACCCTGTATGTAGATCTCATTTTGGGACTTAATGTTATATTGCTCTATATTATTTCTTAATATTTCTTTTCTGATATGTACCTTATCTCCAAAGTCAATGGCTCCTGAAGGCAGAGGCTATATCAAACTTCTTTTATATCTCTGGAAATAGCACATGTAGAGTGTGCAAAGAGGACAGACTCTTTAATAACTGACTACTTGGGTTCAAATCTTTTTTTTCTTTTTTTTTTTTAAATATTGTTATTGGAATATAATTGCTTCACAATGGTGTGTTAGTTTCTGCTTTATGACAAAGTGTGCCAGTTATACACATACATATGTCCCCATATCTCCTCCCTCTTGCATCTCCCTCCCCCCCACCCCCTAGGTAGTCAAAAAGCAACAAGCTGATCTCCCTATGCTATGCAGCTGCTTCCCACTAGCTATCAATTTTACATTTGGTAGTATACATTAGTGATACCACTCTCTCACTTCCTCCCAGCTTACCCTTCCCCACATCCCGTGTCCTCAAGTCCATTCTCTACACCTGCGTCTTTATTCCTGTCCTGCCTCTAGGTTCTTCAGAACCATTATTTTTATATATTCCATATATATGTGTTAGCATATGGTATTTGTTTTTCTCTTTCTGATTTACTTCACTCTGCATGACAGACTCTAGGTCCATCCATCTCACTACGAATAACTCAAGTTCATTTCTTCTTAGGGATGAGTAATATTCCACTGTATATATGCGCCACATCTTCTTTATCCATTCATCTGTCGATGGACATTTAGGTTGCTTCCATGTCCTGCCTATTGTACATAAAGCTGCAATGAACATTGTGGTACATGACTCCTTTTGAATTATGGTTCTCTCAGTGTATATGCCCAGTAGTGGCATTGCTGGGTTGTATGGTAGTTCTATTTGTAGTTTTTTAAGGAACCTCCATAATGGTCTCCATAGTGGCTGTATCAATTTACATTCCCACCAACAGTGCAAGAGTGTTCCCTTTTCACCAAACCCTCTCCAGCATTTACTGTTTGTAGATTTTTTGATGAGGGCCATTCTGACTGGTGTGAGGTGGCACCTCATTGTAGTTTTGATTTGCATTTCTCTAATGATTAGTGATGTTGAGCATCCTTTCAGGTGCTTGTTGGCAATCTGTATATTTTCTTTGGAGAAATGTCTATTTAGGTCTTCTGCCCATTTATGGATGGGGTTGTTTACTTTTTTGATATTGAGCTGAATGAGCTGCTTGTATATTTTGGTGATTGATCCTTTGTCAGTTGCATCGATTGCAAATATTTTCTCCCATTCTGAGGGTTGTCTTTTCATCTTTTTTATGGTTTCCTTTGCTGTGCAAACGCATTTAAGTTCCATTAAGTCCCATTTGCTTATTTTTCTTTTTATTTCCATTTCTCTAGGAGGTGGGTAAAAAAGGATCGTGCTGTGATTTATGTCAAAGAGTGCTCTGCCTGTGTTTTCCTCTAAGGGTTTTATAGTGTCTGGCTTTACATTTAGGTCTTTAATATATTTTGAGTTTATTGTTGTGTACGGCGTTAGGCAGTGTTCTAATTTCATTCTTTTACATGTAGCTGTACAGTTCACCCAGCACCACGTATTCAAACGGCTATCTTTTCTCTACTGTATATTCTTGCCTCCTTTATCAAAGATAACGTGACCATATGTGCGTGGGTTTACCTCTGGGCATTCTATCATGTTCCACTGATCGATATTTCCATTTTTGTGCCAGTATCACAGTGTCTTGCTTTGTAGTATAGTCCGAAGTCAGGGAGCCTGATTCGCCCAGCTTCGTTTTTCTTTCTCGAGATTGCTTTGGCCATTCGGGGTCTTTTGTGTCTCCATACAAATTTTAAGATGTTTTGTTCTAGTTCTGTAAAAAATGCCACTGGTACTTTGTTAGGGATTGAACTGAATCTGTAGATTGCTTTGTGTAGTAGAGTCATTTTCACAATGTTGATTCTTCCAATCCAAGAACATGGTATATCTCTCCATATGTTTGTATCATCTTTCTTTCATCAGTGTCTTATAATTTTCTGCATACAGGTCTTTTGTCTCCTTAGGTAGGTTTATTCCTGGGTATTTTATTCTTTTTGTTGCAATGGTAAATGGGAGTGTTTCCTTAATTTCTCTTTCAGATTTTGCATCATTAGTGTATAAGAATATAAGAGATTTCTGTGCATTAATTTGTATCCCGCTACTTTACCAAATTCATTGATTAGCTCTAGTAGTTTTCTGGTAGCATCTTTAGGATTCTCTATGTATAGGATCATGTCATCTGCAAACAGTGACAGCTTTACTTCTTCTTTTCCAATTTGGATTCCTTTTATTTCCTTTTCTTCTCTGACTGGTGTGGATAAAACTTCCAATACTATATTGAATAATAGTGGTGAGAGTGAGCAACCTTGTCTTCTTCCTGATCTTAGTGGAAATTGTTTCAGTTTTTTACCATTGAGAACAATGTTGGCTGTGGGTTTGTCATATATGGCCTTTGCTATGTCGAGGTAATTTCCCTCTATGCCTACTTTCTGGAGGGTTTTTAACATAAATGGGTGTTGAATTTTGTCAAAAGCTTTTTCTGCATCTATTGAGATGATCATATACTTTTTCTCCTTCAATTTGTTAATATGGTGTATCACATTGATTGATTTGCATATATTGAAGAATCCTTGCATTTCTGGAATAAACCCCACTTGATCATGGTGTATGATCCTTTTAGTTTGCTGTTGGATTCTGTTTGCTAGTATTTTGTTGAGGATTTTTGCACGTATGTTCATCAGTGATATTGGCCTGTAGTTTTCTTTCTTTGTGACATCTTTGTCTGGTTTTGGTATCAGGATGATGGTGGTCTCGTAGAATGGGTTTGGGAGTGTTCCTCCCTCTGCTATATTTTGGAAGAGTTTGAAAAGGATAGGTGTTAGCTCTTCTCTAAATGTTTGACAGAATTCACCTGTGAATCCATCTGGTCCTGGGCTTTGGTTGTTGGAAGGTTTTTAATCACCGTTTCAACTTTTGTGCTTGTGATTGGTCTGTTCATATTTTCTATTTCTTCCTGGTCAGGCTCAGAAGGTTGTGCTTTTCTAAGAATTTGTCCATTTCTTCCAGGTTGTCCATTTTATTGGCATAGAGTTGCTTGTAGTAATCTCTCATGATCTTTTGTATTTCTGCAGTGTCAGTAGTTACTTCTCCTTTTTCATTTCTAATTCTATTGAGTCTTCCCCTTTTTTTCTTGATGATTCTAGCTAATGGCTTATCAATTTTGTTTATCTGCTCCAAGAACCAGCTTTTAATTTTACTGATCTTTGGTACTGTTCCCTTCATTTATTTTTCATTTATTTCTGATCTGATCTTTATGAGTTCTTTCCTTCTACAAACTTAGGGTTTTTTTAAATTCTCCTTTCTCTAATTGCTTTAGGTGTAAGGTTAGGTTGTTTATTTGTGATGTTTCTTGTTTCTTGAGGTAGGAGTGTATTGCTATAAACTTCCCTCTTAGAACTGCTTTTGCTGCATCCCATAGGTTTTGGGTCGTCGTGTCTCCATTGTCATTTGTCTCTAGGTATTTTTTGATTTCTTATTTGATTTCTTCACTTATCTCTTGGTTATTAATTAGTGTATTGTTTAGCCTCCATGTATTTGTATTTTTTACAGATTTTTTCCCATGATTGATATCTAGTCTCATAGCATTGTGGTAGGAAAAGATACCTGATATGATTTCAATTTTGTTAAATTTACCAAGGCTTGATTTGTGACCCAGGATATGATCTATCCTGGAGAATGTTCCATGAGCATGTGAGAAGAAAGTGTATTCTGTTGTTTATGGATGGAATGTCTTATAAATATTAGTTAAGTCCATCTTGTTAAATGTATCATTTAAAGCTTGTGTTTCCTTATTTATTTTCATTTTTGATGATCTGTCCATTGG
Source organism: Mesoplodon densirostris (assembly GCF_025265405.1). Classification (NCBI taxonomy): domain Eukaryota; kingdom Metazoa; phylum Chordata; class Mammalia; order Artiodactyla; family Ziphiidae; genus Mesoplodon; species Mesoplodon densirostris. The sequence goes on along the minus strand of NC_082662.1, from coordinate 67,625,743 downwards.
TTAAAGTGGTGTGTTCAAGTCCCTTACTATTATTGTGTTACTGTCAATTTCCCCTTTTATGGCTGTTAGCATTTGCCTTATGTATTGAGATGCTTCTATGTTGGGTAGATAAATATTTTCAATTGTTATATCTTCTTCTTGGATTGATTCCTTGATCATTATGTAGTGTCTTTCTTTGTCTCTTGTAATAGTCTTTATTTTAAAGTCTATTTGGTCTGATATGAGAATTGCTACTCCAGCTTTCTTTTGATTTCCATTTGCATGGAATATCTTTTTTCCATCCCCTCACTTTCAGCCCATATGTATCCCTAGGTCTGAATTGGGTCTCTTGTAGACAGCATATATATGGGTCTTGTTTTTGTATCCATTCAGCCAGTCTGTGTCTTTTGGTTGGAGCATTTAATCCATTTACATTTAAGGTAATTATCGCTATGTATGTTCTTATTACCATTTTCTTAATTGTTTTGGGTTTGTTATTGTAGGTCTTTTCCTTCTCTTGTGTCTCCTGCCTAGAGAAGTTCCTTTAGCATTTGTTGTAAAGCTTGTTTGGTGGTGCTGAATACTCTTAGCTCTTGCTTATCTATAAAGTTTTTAATTTCTCCATCAAATCTGAATGAGATCCTTTCTGGGTAGAGTAATCTTGGTTGTAGGTTTTTCCCTTTCATCACTTTAAATATGTCCTGCCACTCCTTTCTGGCTTGCAGAGTTTCTGCTGAAAGATCAGCTGTTAACCTTATGGGGATTCCCTTGTATTTTATTTGTTGCTTTTCCCTTGTGGCTTTTAATATTTTTTCTTTGTATTTGATTTTTGATAGTTTGATTAATATGTGTCTTGGTGTGTTTCTCCTTGGATTTTCCTGTATGGTACTCCCTCTGTTTCCTGAACTTGATTATCTTTCCTTTCCCATATTCGGGAAGTTTTCAAGTATAATCTCTTCAAATATTTTCTCAGTCCTGTTCTTTTTCTCTTCTTTTTCTGGGACCCCTATAATTCAAATGTTGGTGCATTTAATGTTGTCCCAGATGTCTCTAAGATGCTCCTCAATTCTTTTCATTCTTTTTTCTTTATTCTGCTCTGCAGTAGTTATTTCCACTATTTTATCTTCCAGGTCACTAATCCGTTCTTCTGCCTCAATTATTCTGCTCTTGATTCCTTCTAGAGAACTTTTAATTTTATTTATTGTGTTGTTCATCATTGTTTGTTTGCTCTTTAGTTCTTCTAAGTCCTTGTTAAACGTTTCTTGTATTTTCTCCATTCTATTTCCAAGATTTTGGATCATCTTTACTATTATTACTCTGAATTCTTTTTCAGGTAGACTGCCTATTTCCTCATTTGTTAGGTCTGGTGGGTTTTTACCTTGCTCCTTCATCTGCTGTGTGTTTCTCTGTCTTCTCATTTTGCTTAACTTACTGTGTTTGGGGTCTCCTTTTCGCAGGCTGCAGGTTTGTAGTTCCTGTTGTTTGTGGTGTCTCCCCCCAGTGGCTAAGTCTGGTTCAGTGGGTTGTGTAGGCTTCCTTGTGGAGGAGACTGGTGCCTGTGTTCTGGAGGATGAGGCTGGATCTTGTCTTTCTGGTGGGCAGGACAGTGTCCAGTGTGTGTTTTGGGGTGTCTGTGACTTTATTATGATTTTAGGCAGCATCTCTGCTAATGGGTGGGGTTGTGTTCCTGTCTTGCTAGTTGTTTGGCATAGGGTGTCCAGCACTGCAGCTTGCTGGTTGTTGAGTGGAGCTGGGTCTTAGCGTTGAGATGGAGATCTCTGGGAGAGCTTTCACCATTTAACATTACATGGAGCCGAGAGATCTCTGGTGGACCAATATCCTGAACTCGGCTCTCCCACCTCAGAGGCACAGGTCTGACACCCAGCCAGAGCACCAAGACCCTGTCAGCCACACGGCTTAGAATAAAAGGGAGAAAGAAAGAAAGAAAGAAAGAAAGAAAGAAAGAAAGAAAGAAAGAAAGAAAGAAAGAAAGAAAGAAAAGAATAAAGTTATTAAAATAAAAAATTAAAAAATTATTTAAAATTAAAAAGTGAGGGCTTCCCTGGTGGCGCAGTGGTTGAGAGTCCGCCTGCCAATGCAGAGAACGTGGGTTCGTGCCCCAGTCCGGGAAGATCCCACATGCCGCGGAGCAGCTGGGCCCGTGAGCCATGGCCGCTGAGCCTGTGCTCCGCAACAGGAGAGGCCACAACAGTGAGAAGCCCACGTACCACAAAAAAAAAAAAAAAAAGAAAAAAGAAAAAAAGAAACAAGAGAGCAACCAAACCAAAAAACAAATCCACTAATGATAACAGGTGCTAAAAACTATACTTTAAAAAAAAAAAGAAGAAAAAAAAAAAACCAGACAGACAGAACCCTAGGACAAATGGTAAAAGCAAAGCTATACAGACAAAATCACACAAAGAAGCATACACATGCACACTCACAAAAAGAGAAAAAGTAAAAAAATATATAGCGTTGCTCCCAAAGTCTACCGCCTCAATTTTGGGATGATTCGTTGTCTATTCAGGTATTCCACAGATGCAGGGTACATCAAGTTGATTGTGGAGATTTAATCTGCTGCTCCAGAGGCTACTGGAAGAGATTTCACTTTCTCTTCTTTGTTCACACAGCTCCTGGGGTTCAGCTTTGTATTTGGTCCCACCTCCGCATGTAGGTCACCTGAGCTCATCTCTTCTTCACTCAGAAAGGAGGAGGTTAGAGTAGCAGCTGATTAGGGGGCTCTGGCTCACTCAGGCCGGGGGGGTAGGGGTACAGAATGAGGGGCGAGCCTGCATTGACAGAGGCCAGCATGACATTGCAATAGCGTGAGGCGTGCCATGTGTTCTCCTGGGGAAGTTGTCCCTGGATCACGGGACCCTGGCAGTGGCGGGCTGCACAGGCTCCCAGGAGGGGAGGTGTGAATACTGACCTGTGCTTGCACACAGGCTTCTTGGTGGCTGCAGCAGCAGCCTTAGCGTTTCATGCCTGTCTTGGTGTCTGCGCTAATAGCCGCGGCTCACGCCCATCTCTGTAGCTCATTTAAGCAGTGCTCTGAATGAATCCCCTTTCCTCGTGCAACCCGCAACAATGGTCTCTTGCTTCTTAGGCAGGTCCAGACTTTTGCCCGGACTCCCTCCTGGCTAGCTGTGGTGCACTAGCCCCCTTCAGGCTGTGTTCATGCAGCTGACCCCAGTCCTCTCCCTGGGATCCGACCGAAGCCCGAGCCTCAGCTCCCAGCCCCCGCCTGCCCCAGCGGGTGAGCAGACAAGTCTCTCAGGCTCGTGGGTGCTGGTCAGCACCGATCCTCTGTGTGGGAATCTCCCTGCTTTGTCCTCTGCACCCCTGTTGCTGCGCTCTCCTCCATGGCTCCGAAGCTTCCCCCCCACCCCGCCACTCCCGTCTCCACCAGTGAAGAGGCTTCCTAGTGTATGGAAACCTTTCCTCCTTCACAGCTCCCTCCCAGAGGTGCAGGTCCCATCCCTATTCTTTTGTCTCCGTTTTTTCTTTTTTCTTTTGCCCTACCCAGGTATGCGGAGAGTTTCTTGCCTTTTGGAAAGTCTGAGGTCTTCTGCAAGCATTCAGGAGGTGTTCTGTAGGAGTTGTTCCACATGTAGATGTATGTCTGATGTACTTGTGGGGAGGAAGGCAATCTTCACGTCTCACTTCTCCACCATCTTGAAGGTCCTCCCTGGGTTCAAATCTTGATTTCATCATTTACTTATGTTCTTACATACAATAAATAAGACTACCAGTACTTACTCTATAGTATTTTGTGGATTAAATGAATTAATACATGTAGAGCACTTAGGATAGTGCCTAGAACAAAGAAAGCAGCTATTTATTAATATTTTAATATAGTAGTAGTTCAATTACTACTATTTGTTGAGAAGTTCACACTGCAAAACATATCGTAAGTGCTAGAAGTATAAAAGTTTCCAAAACAGAAATTTACTACTTTTATGGATATTACATTCTAGTGAGGCAGTAAAGAAAGACAATAAACACACACATACATGGTATAATGTTGGGCAGTGCTAAGACAAAGAAAAAAAGTGGGAATACTATATAGAATGTTGGAGGTGTTATTTTACGCAGGGTAATCAAGGGTACATTCTTTAGTGAAATGAATGAGCAACTGGATATCTAGGGGGAAGAGTATAGTTAAAAACAACAACAAAAGGTCACTGTGGCTGACAGATGACCATTTTAAGGACTCTGGATTTTAATCTGAGTGTGATGAGAAGATATGAAAGAATTTTGAGCATAAAATGGTTAAGTAACAAGGAGATATAAGTATATTTCTTTCTAAGTATATCTTATTTCAGTCTTAAGTCCCAAATAACATGTCCCCTCATCCATTTTCCCCTCAAGAAAAGTTACTGTTAACTAGCAATAATAATCAATACAAACGGAAGTTATTCTCAACAGATTTTTTCATATCATCCCAAACCACTCCAACTTCACCTGGATGGAGGGTTTTGACTAGACAAAGGAGTAGGCAGTTATTGCCATTAAGAGATTCTACCATCCCGTAATTTGTTATCAATGTTTCTAGTTCTACTCATTGGTTAAAAAAAGTACCATTCTCTGTTTTTGGCAGCTTTCTTTAGCCACATCAAGTTAAGCACTGTGAGGATAAATAGTGACATAGTGTTCTCTTAAAGAAAGAAGTGATAATAACAACAATAATAAACATGGTAGTGAATAGGAGAGCTGTGATTAGAGTACTACACTCCATAGTGTCTCTTGAAACAGAACCAAAAAAAATCTATTCTTTCTTTATGGAAGTAACAGACCAAAGCTATATATAAATCAGCCCTTTAGTGTTACTTTTGTTTAGCCTAGAAAAGTAGTAAGCTAAAACAAAGACTTTTCTACACTTAACAGTAAGAGCCATGAGGAAAAAATATCAACTTCAGAGTCTGTAAGAAGTGGAACATAAAAGATTCCATATTGAGTTGAAAATAGCCAGAAGAGTTATCATCAGATACTTGGTGGGGAGGACCTGGAAAGTATGTTATCTGTTTACAATTAAACTAAACCAATATTTAGTAATAAATATACATTCCACTAATCTGTATACATATAGTTCTGGCAACATAAATGAGCTAATGTAGAGTCTCTTTTTGTTGACAAACACAAAGAAATACTTGATTTAAAAACAGCTCTTAGAATGCTGAAACCTCTGGACTACCTGATAAAAGTACAAAAACCAATTCCCCTGGATGTTTCCACAATGCACTGAAGGAAAATAATACCTGCTGCAGATAAACTTACAAGCAAAAATTAAGAGAGGAAATAACTTGTCATGACAGAAAGAACATATGCAACAGACCAAAAAAATAATCACCCTAGTAACTTGAGATAACAGAAAAAAAAATCAGAAAGTGACTAAAACTTAAGTATTTTATAATTAAGGAGATAAAAGGAGAATGAGAAGCTATGTTAAAAAAACCAGGCTACCATAAAAGAAAGGGTGGAGATGAAAAAGAACCAGATATAAATTCTAGAAATGAAAAAAGTCATTATATGCATTAAGTAGCAGATTAGACACAGGGTAAGAAAAACTGAAAAGCAAATCTGAGAAAATTATCTAGAATACAGCAAAGATAAATTACAAAATTGAGGTTAAGAGATACAGAGCAGTACTAATCCAAGTTTGATCTGTGGATCACCGCCAGTCCACAAATTGTTACTGGACTAGTTCATGATACAGAAAGTGAGAGTAAGCATTTGCAACAATTTGATATTATTGTGACATTCTTATATTTTACAAGAATAATGGTTCACAATTGATTGGAAATTAAAAACAATCTTTCACCACAGATAGCTTGAGAACCACTGACACACAGAGGTAGAAACAGGGAGTGTTCACTGTACAACCTATAGTTAACAGGAGCTATAGGAGAGAATATAGACAATGGGGGAACATCAACATTTGAAAAAATAAGATTAAAAATTTCCTGGGAATTCCCTGACGGTCCAGTGGTTAGGACTCTGAGCTTTCACTGCCCCAAGGGCCCAAGTTCAATCCCTGGTTGGGGAACTAAGATCCTGTAGGCCGTGTGGTGCAGCCAAAAAAAAAATAATAGAAAAATAATAAATAGTACTAAAATTACTTGATACTCAAGAAGACATGAGAAGTAACATGAATTAAGAGCATGAAATGGAATCCTGGACCTATGACTTCTAAATTGTGTATCCTTGGATAAATTATTTATTCTCTCTGAGTTGCAGTCTCCTGATCTTTAATGGAAATTATAGTACTACCAAAACAAGAGTGTAATGGAGGAAATACATAATATATTTTAAATGTGTAGCACAGTGTCAGGTACACCAAAGGCACTCAAATATTAGCTGTTCTTTTTCTTCTTAATTAACAGAATCCCCAAAGTGGACAATAGTTAGTAGCAGAGTCTAAAGAAAATCTATTCTTAAAACCCACCCTGGGGACTTCCCTGGTGGCACAGTGGTTAACACTCCATGCTCCCAATACAGGGGGCCTGGGTTGAATCCCTGGTCTGGGAACTGGATCCCACATGCATGCCACAACTAAGAGTTCGCATGCCACAACTAAGGAGCCCACCTGCCGCGACTAAGGAGCCCGCCTGCCAGAATGAAGACCCTGCGCAGCCAAATAAATAAATAAATAAATATTTAAAATAAATAAACAAATAAATAAATTAAAACTCACCCTGACAGTTCACATTATCTTCTTACTACCAAAGCACAAATAAATTATTTTGTACTTAAAAGATAATTTTCAAATATTTAGATGAAAATGAATGTCTTTACATTTGAACAAAGCAAGTACAGTATTAAAATTACCTCTACAAGCAGCTTTCCAAAAGTTTTCCTCTCCAGGGCATACTTGGTAGCTTCATCCAAAGCTCTTTGTGCTAGTCCCACAGCACCAGCTGCTACCTAGTATTTTAACATTTTACAAAGCAAAAGTTCATGTTGTCTTTAAAACACATGTATAATGGCTATTTGCCTAAAATCTAAGTTAAGGATTACACAAAGAGAAGCTGACCTATACCTTAAGGCAATAAAGGGTGGGGGAGATAACAAGCATTTAAATTTATATTATTTATGAATTAAAGGTTAATGGAAGGCATTTGTAAGGCACAGGATCATAGCCTAGAGACAAGTCATTCTTTCTGTTTAACAAGGGAAAGCTTCTCGGGGGAAATACTCCTAATGAGTGAGGGAAGAGGAATGAGTACACATCAGCAGGAATGATTAAGTGTGAAATGCTTCTTTGTAAATCAAACAGCTATAGTAATTCTGTATTTACTAAAATAACTTCTGTAACAGCAAGAGTGTTGAAGAATTCTAAAACAAACAAAAAACAATATCCCTCCATCCTTATAAAAGAAGCAGATATTAAAAAAGAAATACAGACCAAGAATACAGTGTTAAAATAAAACTACTCAATGTAATAAATGAAAAATCCTATAAAGGTTATTAAGTCATATTACTTACTAGAGGTCTGGTTTTATCAAAAGCTCCCATTGCAATTTTGAAACCAGCTCCCTCACCAATTAAAACATTTTCCTTAGGTACTCTCACATCTTCAAAGACAATTCCTCTTGTATCTGAACATCGCTGGCCCATATTTAATTCCTAATAAGGAAAACAAGATATATTAAGGAACATTTTTTGAGCTAGCATGTATTCTTGCTTTAACCACTGTTTTATGACTTTTCTGCAATTGTCTGAGACAGAGGTGGACAAACTATGGCCTGCAATGCCTGTTTTGTAAAGATAGCTTTATTGGACTACAGTTGTTACTGAGTCCAAGCTCACTCTGCTCACCGCAAGACAGGCCAGTGAATCAGAGACAAGATGTTGGTGGGAATGTAAATTGGTGCAGCCACTATAGAAAACAGTATGGAGGTTCCTCAGAAAACAAAAAATAGAGTTACCATATGATCCAGCAATTCCACTCCTGGGTATATACCCAGACAAAACTATAATTCGAAAAGATACATGCACCCCTATGTTAATAGCAGCACTATTCACAATAGCCAAGACATGGAAACAACCTAAATGTCCATTGACAGATGAACGGATAAAGATGTGTGTGTGTGTGTGTGTGTGTATTATATATATATATATGTATTATATATATATATATATATAAAACACACACACACAATGGAATATTACTCAGCCATAAAAAGAATGAAATAATGCCATTTTCAGTAACATGGATGGACCTAGAGATTATCATACTAAGTGAAGTAAGTCAGAAACAGAAAGGCAAATACAATATGATATCACTTATATGTGGAATCTAAAATATATGACAAATGAACATATCTATGAAACAGAAACAGATTCACAGACATAGAGAACAAACCTGTGGTTGCCAAGGAGGGGGTGGAGGTGGGGGAGGGAAGGATTGGGAGTTTGGGATTAGCAGATACAAACTCTCTCTCTCTCTCTCTCTCTCTCTCTCTCTCTCTCTCTCTATATATATATATATATATATATATGAGATGGATAAACAACAAGGTCCTACTGTATAGCACAGGGAACTATATTCAATATCCTGTGATAAAACATAATGGAAAAGAATATGAAAAAGAATATATATATGTATAACTGAATCACCTTTCTGTACAGCAGAAATTAACACATTATAAATCAACTACACTTCAATAAAATATATATATTAAAAAAGAAATTGCCAAGGTAGCTATATCCCCTCAACATTTCATTTAAAAAAATTTTCAAACCAACAGAAGAACTGCAAGAGTAGTAAAATGAATACCTCATCTTTACCTAGAGTTGCCAATTTTGGCACATTTCCTTTATTTCTGTGTTTTGTGGGTGCGTATAACTATTAGCATTATTTGCTGAATTATTTGAGAGGAAGTTGCAGATATCATGACCCATCTTAACAATTTAATCTCATTTTTAATAAGCAGCGTGAGAAGCAGGGGCAATGGGAACATAGAGCTGTAAACAAATTCTTTAATTTACTTGATTTAATACTAATAATCTGCTTCCAGGCTTGAAAAATAGTGACACTAACATATAGTTTGAGAAAAAACCCAGCATCTCTTTGTCTTTATAAGTTGATAAACTCTAGTACCTTTAGACCCTCACTCAGACATAATGAGAAAACACTGTTTACGAAAACAGTTTTACTCTATCCTGTTTCCCAGACTCATCCCAAACACCAGAACATTTAAAACCAAAATGCTTCCTGGACTCATCTCAAGCCATATAATTTCTAAAACACAAAACATTTTGAAAAACATCAGATTTCACAAATTTGTAAAATTCTGATAATTTCAAAAAAGACTTAAGGAGATTTAAATATATACAATATAACTATCTATCTCTCTCACTAGAAAATTAGATCCTCAAGGGCAGGATCTAATTTTTTCTGTTTTGATCCATACAGTATCCTCAATACCTTGAATAATGCCTAGCATACAGTATGAACTCAATAATAAATATTTATTGAATTAGAGATTCTTTTTAAAGTTAGAATATGGGAAAAAGGAAAGTGAGACTAGACATAGCAAGATAAAATCAGAAGTCGGTTTACTAGGTAATAAAATATAATCTGTCAGGACCTTTACGTTTTTTAGAGACAGCCATAAATTTGGCCCTGAGTTTTCTAGCAACCATCCCTAAAAAGGAAAAATGAATAAAACATAAATAAAAACAAACCAATTGCTTGGAAGAAGCACAACCATTCTTAGTACTTCTATTTTGTTATATACAATAATCTCATTATAGTTTTATTTGTGAAGTGCAGTCTACCTTTAATATCTATCTTAAAAGAAAGTATAGAATAATACAGTGTAGGAAACTGCACTAGGCAAGTTTCTAGGACACGTTAGCACTGATCTCAACTCTGCCTCTTAAGTATGTAACCTTGAGTAAATCATTTCACTTGGATTTCAGTTTCAGTGTTCAGCAAACAGACCATAAAAAATGTGTAGGGTATCTTCCACTTTTAACATTCTACGGCCTAAAAGGGAAAGTACCCCTCTTACATACATTAGCAACATGCTTCCATTTTGAAGAGGCTTTGGTACAAAAGAGAGATTCTCATGGCTTTTAATAAAACATACAAATACATATGATTGGTTTAGAAGTTTGCATAACTTAGTCAACTCAAAGTAGCCTTTCCAGTTCAGGTTATGCCACCCTTAGTCTAATATCTGACAAGATAATCTGAACCTTTACCCATTTGGAAGAAAATTCATGTAACTCTTAATTAACTTCCATAATCCTTAGATATAGACATCATTTAGTCATTAATAGGTTTTAATAGGTTTTCTTTTTTACAAATTCACTTTAAAAAAAAAGAGTTTTACATTTGTAAAACTGCATCTCCTCTTCCTTTTCTCAGAGTTATAATCTTAAATCATGCTTCCTTAGCTCTCACTAGGACTACTTTAATGACTTCATTTCTTTCCTTCTTTGATTTACTAAATTTTAAACTCTTTTCTCTTTAATCTACTTTAAATGCTACTGCTAAATTATATCCAAGCATTCAGATTACTGTGCTTTTGTTTCTTTTTTTTAATATATTATTTTTATTTTTGGCTGTGTTGGGTCTTCATTGCTGCATGCAGACTTTCTCTAGTTGTAGCAAGCAGGGGCTACTCTTCGTTGCGGTGCATAGGCTTCTCATTGCAGTGGCTTCTCTTGTTGCACAGCATGGGCTCTAGGCACACCGGCTTCAGTAGGTGCAGCACATGGGTTCAGTAGTTGCGGCACGTGGGCCCTAGAGCATGTGGGCTCAGTAGTTCCAGCACGTGGGCTCTAGAGCGCAGGCTCAGTAGTTGTGGTACACGGGCTTAGTTGCTCCATGGCACATGGGATCTTCCCGGACCAGAGATCGAACCCATGTCTCCTGCTTTGGCAGGCGGATTCTTAAGCACTGCGCCACCAGGGAAGTTCCCCATATTACTATCCTTTTCAAATATGTTAAATTACCTTTTCTTGTTCAAATAAAGTTTTTCTTGCCTTCCCACATTCAAGGCTCTTTGCCATTTCTACACTTTCTCAGGAACAGATTTTTCTCTTAGTGTTGTATGAACGTGGGTAATCAACTTATGTCACAGTGTTTTAATCCATAAAATGGGCATAATGCCACTTATCCTACATGAAATGTTGCTGTGAGCAAAGAAAAAGAATGGGGAAGTGTTTTGAAATATCTAAAACTCTATTACTGGGCAGGCCATACAAATGATAGTTTGATTTCTGCTTCATTATCCCTCACAGCTGTTATTGGCATTCTCCATAGACTGGCACCAAGAATGGCTACTCTTTCAAATAATTACTTGACATGACTATTCTCAACTTAAAAATCTTTAGCAAGGACTATTTCACCCAATAATATCAAAAGCAGATTTATTTTTATTGCAACTTAATACAACCAAAATGTTTTCAATAAAGGAAACTGAAATTAGTAATTTTGAAATTTATAGTTAAAATAATATTGGAGGCCTTAATCACTGATAAATACACACTTTACCTTTCTTCCAATCTGTACTCCTGGGGTGTCTGCTTCCACAATAAATCCAGTAAAGGCTTTACTAGCAGGAGCCTTAGGATCCAGATCAGAACGAGCCAATAAAAAATACCTAATACACATATACATACATGATGATAGATAATGGTATCAGCAGATAACATATGGTGACTCCCATCTCAGTTAATCCTCCCAACAATCCCAATTATTATTACCCCCATTTTATAGATGAAGAAATGAAGAATCAGAGAGGTTTAAAAGCTCACCCAGGTCACATACTTACAACATGGCAGAGCTAGTATTTCACCCCACATTTACTTCTTAACTAATATGATATCTAGCTTTTTTTTTTGTAGTTTGATTGACAAGTAAAAATTCCTTGTATCAAGATGACATAAAATAAAGTATGTGTGTGTTGGAACTGTCACTTTTTCTTTCCCAAAACTAGTTTAAGTATTTAAGGGACAAGTTATCTAGAAAAGGAGGGTAAATGGGGCTGCCTGTGAAAAGAAATGAGACAGTGACCCTTATGTTCTGACTACTGTCCTCTTCATGCAGCAAAATCAGAGTTTGTGTTACAGCTGAATTATTATGAATATCTCCTGGGTTTTCTCTCCAGAAGAATTCTTCCCAGGAAGATTTAAAAATAAAACATGAGGAAAAAAGGCAAAACATCCAAATATCCAGGAAAGCCATGTTCTAAATAGCCTGGTATAGGAGAATTTTTTTTTAAATTTCTTAAACAACTAATTTATTTTCTATGCTTAAAATTAATAAACTATCATCTACTCTACAGTTTTACTTAATAGTTTTAAAAATAGTAAAAATTGTTTTCTAGTTTCATATGTTACCAAATTTGTCTTACTACATGATGCGCTGTACTTAATCAATTCTCAAAATTGTGAAAGCTTCTACTTGCATTGTTGGATTTCCCTCAACTTGTTACATTTTAATCGTTTCTTCACTTTTTTATTACTTGCTGATATTATGATAACTTAATTAAAGATAATGATATAGCACCCCATATTACTGGACACTTATAAAGTGATTGACATATTTAAAATAAACAGTAAACTCACTCTCAGGAGTAATGCTTTTCTTACCAAAAAATAGCACCGAAGAGCACACATATATAGTGAATCAGAATTTTTGCAGACAAGGAAAGATAACCCATTTTTAGTTCATTATACCAATCACCAGAAGGTCCTTCTTCTATAAGTTTCTATTTATATACTTGTAGTGATGAGTAAATACATTTTTCCCATGACCACTTAACACACACTAGATAGAACTGTTGTTGAAATTCTTGCCTTTATGTTGAGCTATACTTTACATTTTTCTCACTTTCACACATTTATTCTAAACTGACTTTCTGAAGCAAACATACAAGCCTACTCTTCCATGTACGAGACATTATTTAAAATTTTTAAAAATTCTTCCTACACAACCAAATCTAATTCCTTTACTCTTCATAGGACATGTTTTCTGTGCTCACCTTAATGAAGGACATTTACTTGCTTCTGAATTTATTTCATTTTGTCAATGCATGTCTTAAAAGTGTTGCCCAGAACTGCTACCATTTTTTTTCCTGCTTGTTTGATGCTATACTTCTATTACTTCAGCAAAAAATTACATTCGCTTCTTAAAGGCAGATACATCACACTGTTGATTCCTATAGAACTTTCTTCATCTTTTTTCCACAAATAATGCTATCAAATATGTTTTCCTTCAACATTTTATATTAATACAAGGGATTTTATGACCCTTTGTTGAACTTCATGTCGTTATTTTTGGACCTATATATTTGGACCTTTTAGATTTTATTAAAGTAAAAGTCTGTCCTCTCTAAACTTATTGCTCAGAAGCAGAGAAATGTGCTATACAAATGGCTTTCCTTTTTCCTCAGAGTCTTGGGGGAATGGTTCCAAGGAGGTCCCGGTAGGGGCTAGGGAGAGTGAGGATAGTAAGCCAAGTAGAGGGAACTCTAGCTTTCCTAATCAGATTCAACCAGAGCAGGTATTTTTGTTTTATTTTATTTTACAAATTAAACTTCTGATACAATTTGAAGAAATAGTTCAGGACTTAAGAATAGTTTGTGAAAATCACTGAACTATTTATAATCCTTTATGGACCCTCCAGTTCCATGAATAAAACTTGTCTTAATTGTGGTGGTTTAATAATAAAGGAAGGAGAGAGGGGGAGATTCTGAATATAAAGCATTTAAGAATCAATATAGAGAGGTTTTAAACAATATACCAATTAGCTTTTCCTCCATTGGTTATCCACATCTTCTGACCATTAATAATATACTCATCTCCTTTTTTTTCTGCTTTGGTCTTTATAGCAGCTACATCAGAGCCTGCTCCAGGTTCTGTTACACAGTAGGCCTTGAATATATGGAAAAAGAGAAAATAATTATATGTTAATTATTAAATTATGAACATTTAGAACCAGGAGGGTATTTTTTTAAGTCAGTATTTTAAATACTTTAAAATACTTAACAATAAAATGTTCTTACAGAATCAAACTGCTCAAATGTAAAAACATTTAATATGTAATTTAAAACTAGATGTAGGATACCAATAAACCATATAAAAAATTACAATGTTAAGTATCTTCAACCAAGTTAAATAAATTTCACACGAACTCATTCATTCAAACATTTATTGAGTAGTATCTACCATTTACCAGGTTATGAAGGAGGAGATGGAAAAGCCAGAGATGAAAGACATCTTGTCTTCAAGATTTTTACAATGTAGCAGTGGAGATGAATATTATATTGTAATTATATATCTAAGTATTAAAGTCACACACAATGGGCTTAAGAAACTATCTTAGCTTTAGAGTGTCAGAAAGCTTCCCAGAGGTGATGCTTAAATTAAGTCTCAAAAAGGAAAAGGAATTCTTAGGGGGTAAGGAAAAGGGGGAATGTGTATTCCAGGAAATAATACATATGCAATGATACCGAGATAAGAAGCAGGGTTACCCAGTGTTTGTGATATAAAAGTACCAGATTCTATAACATCTATACTCTGTGCATGTAAGGGAATGGTAGAAATTAGTCTGGAAAGAAAAGAAGGGAACAGATGACAAAGAACACTTTATACTACACTAAGAAGTTAAAATTTTATCTGGTGGAAAAAAGGGAGCCTCTTAAGGCTCTTCAACAGATGTGTGACAAGATGTAAGCAGAATGGATAAAGGGAGTGGTGGAAGGCAAGCAACGGGTAGCTGAAGTTCATTCAAGTTTACTGAGTGACAGGTACTGGGAATACAAGGCCTAAAGACACAAGTTCCTTACCCTTAAGGTACTTATAGTCCAAAGAGAGAAACCTTAACAGTTAATTTTAATTCAAAGTAGTAAGGGTACATAGGGACATTAGAAATGACTACTTAGACCTGTAGGGGGTGGGAGGTGGAGTGGTAAGGAAGATGAAAAGAAGAATAAGTAATACTCGTTGAAGGAGATAGGTCTTGAATGACAAATAAGTGAGGCAAGCTGATCTAGGCATGGAAGAATGAAACAGCAGTTGTACAAGGCAAAGTACTAGCAGTTCAGTACTGGAATGTAAAGTATGAAACTGAAAGCCATGAAAACAGGCTAAAAAGGCAGGCAGGGACCTGGTCCTGGAGGCTGAGGTGTATGCCATGCTAAGGAGAGCAGACTTTTATGCATTCAACAAAAGTTTATCAAACACTTGCTATTTTGCCACAGAACCTGGGCTTCAGGGAAATCCAGAGCAGCCTAGTGTGCAAAAGTGAGGAATATACATGCATTTTTCTGAGGATGTCAGATTCTAAAACGGGTTCACAAACTAAAAAAGATATATTAGATACCACTGCTATTGATGAAATGGAAACACAATGTTTTTGTAAATGCAGGAAAGTGACAGATTTACATTTTAGATAAGTTTATTATTACAGAAGTATAAAGGACAGATTTAAGGGGAGATAATAATAATAACTTTTTACTATCTTCCAGGTGCTGTTTTAAGTACTTGACTCATTTAAACCTCACAATAATCCTTATGACACAGGTACTAGGTATCTACATTTTATAAATAAGGAAACTGAGACAGTGAGGTTAAGTAATTTTCCCAAGTTCACAGATCTAGTAAGTGGCATAAATATGTACATAAGACTGGAGTTAGGGACACAAATTATGCAAGAAAGAAAGCTTAAACTAAGAAGATAAGGCAAGAAGATAAGATGAAGTTTAGAACTGTGGTGTGAAATCCACAGGACACAGTGACTGAATAGGATGTTGGGGAGCTAAAGAGGATGTTATGATGACTCAATTTTTTAGTTTAGGAAGCTTCCAATTAGGGATAATCTCGAAGAGAAGCAGTACTATAGAGTGGGAAGAAAATAATTTGGTTTGGGACACATTTCGCTTAAGATATTTGAGTCTAGGTCTTCCCTGGTGGCTCAGTGATTGCCTGCCTGCCAATGCAGGGGACGCGGGTTCGAGCCCTGGTCTGGGAAGATCCCACATGCCGTGGAGCAACTAGGCCCGTGAGCCAAACTACTGAGCCTGCGCATCTGGAGCTTGTGCTCCGCAACAAGAGAGGCCACGACAGTGAGAGGCCCGCGCACCGCGATGAAGAGTGGCCCCCACTCACCACAACTAGAGAAAGCCCTCGCATAGAAACGAAGACCCAACACAGCCAAAAATAAATAAATTAAATAAATAAATAAATAAATAAAAATACAATTTGGAAAAAAAGAGATATTTGAGTCTAGCTAGGAAGAAATGTCTAATAGATAAGTTCATATAGGAGGGTAAAGGTCAGGGGAGAGATAAGGCCTGGAACTGGAGACTTAATAGACTACTCAGTGAATATACCAAAACTTAACACGAGACAGGGAGACTGATTTGACAACTTAAGTCAAGAGTAAGCTTTATGTAAATCAACAGTGCTAATGCTATAAGCTATATTTACGAAAGAATAGTATCTACCTCTTCCTATCTTTGTGCTCTTTACACAATTCTTAGATGACACCTTTGGTCCAGAAGACCTTAATTAAGAAGAAAATACAGATTTACTGGAAAGAGACCTGGAAAATCTCAGAGACACATCTTTATTGCAACCCTCTGGATCTGTGAGAGAGAACAGTGCCCAGAAGGATCAGCTCTGGACTTGCTCCAACTCGAGGCTTTCAGTAACTCCCTTCTCTTCAAGCTCCCCACTCAGCCCAACATTTTAATCTTTCAGTCTTTCTCCCTCCTTCATCGTCCTCTGTTTATTCACCTTTTCCATTCCCTTGTCTCATTTTCTCATTCTTTCTGATTGCCCTGCTCTCTCACACTCACATCCCCTCACAGATCATCTTTCTGTTGGAGACTATACTGATGGCCTATTTCCAAGAGCAGCAGGTTTGAATCAGCTCCAGTTTAAAATGAAGGTGGGGGGTGGGGGCAAGGCCAGGAGGGGATATTAAAAAAAAATAAAAGTATCTAAAATAAGAGTGATGGAACCATGCTACTCTGTACTCATCAGACCATACTAGAGTACTATATTTAGCTCTATAATAATATTTTTGAGTCAGTGATTACTAAGAAGGCAGTGGGACTTTACTGTGTTGTATGAAGAAAAGATGAAAAAATTGGGGCTAATTTGCTTAGAAAAAAGTAAGATCCACATGACAGCCATATTAAAATACCTGAAGGGCTATACAGCCAAGGGAGAGGATTTGAATTGATAGGAGAAAACTAGTGTGAAATTATTCAAATTTATTGAACACCTATTATGGTATCAGGTGGTGACATTACAAAAGGAAATGACACAATCCTTTCCCTCAGGAGCATGCAATCTAGAAGAGCTTTCTAACAGTCAGGGACACTCCCAAATGGAGCTGCTTCAGGAAGCTGAGACTCCTAGACATGAAAACATGAGCTAGATGGCCTTTTCACAGGTGAGCTATAGAGGAGATTCAGGTGTCATGTAGGTTAACTGCATTACTCTTCTACCTAGATGTTCAAATCTGTTTTCAACATCACAACAAAGAAGTATTATACAAATGAACTCTCCAGAAAAGATAATTCTTTCAAATACCAAAATTTTATTTTAAGTAACTTTGGGAATTTCTTTTCCTCTGAAATATGCTATTTGACATTCCTCTACTTTATAATAAGGCATAGTTTTTATTTTTTAAAACTTTTTCATAAATTTCTTTTATTCTTACTTATTTTTGGCTGTATTGTATCTTTGTTGCTGCACGCGGGCTTTCTCTAGTTGTGGCGGGCGGGGGCTACTCTTCGATGCAGTGCACGGGCTTCTCATTGCGGTGGCTTTTCTTGTTGCGGAGAATGGGCTCTAGGCACGAGGGCTTCAGTAGTTGTGGCTCGCAGGCTCGAGAGCGCAGGCTCATTAGTTGCGGCACACAGGCTTAATTGTTCCACGGCATGTGGGATCTTCCCAGACCACGGCTCAAACTCCGGTCCCCTGCGTTGGCAGGTGGATTCTTAACCAATGTGCCACCAGTGAAGCCCAAGGCATAGATTTTAGAACTTATGAAGTGTATGAGTTTGTGTGTTTCTATGCACAATGGCTGGTTCTTCAGAGTTGTTCTTGTCTTATTTGATTGTTTCCTAGTAAGTAAAATTAATTTTATAATGCTCTTTCAGCAGAAGCCATTTTTGTTTCCAGTGCAACTTGTTCTCTTAAGTCAAGCAAATTAGTAACATTCTTTTATGCATAATTATTTATTTATGAAGAATTTATTATTTACTTAATTTGCATAATTCTATGAATTCTATAATACTATGAATACATTTTGGGTAAGGATCTAAGGGTCTACCAGATTGTTAACTTATGAGCCGGAACCCAGTTTTGGTGGGGTTTTTTAAATTTTTTTTGGGGGGGGCTGCTTTGGGTCTTCACTGATGTGCACGGGCTTTCTCCAGTTGCGGCGAGCGGGGGCTACTCTTTGTTGCAGTGGGCGGGCTTCTCATTGCAGTGGCTTCTCTTTCTTGTGGAGCACAGGCCCTAGGCACACGGGCTGCAGTAGTTGTGTCATGCAGGCTCAGTAGTTGTGGCTCGCCGGCTCTAGAGCACAGGCTCAGTAGTTGTGGCACACAGGCTTAGCTGCTCCGCAGCATGAGGGATCCTCCCGGACCAGGGCTTGAACCTGTGTCCCCTGCATTGGCAGGGGGATTCTTAACCACTGTGCTACCAGGGAAGTCCCAAGAGCCCAGTTTTATTCACTGTTTTATTCCAAGTCCACCTGGTACACAGTATTCAAATATTTAAAAGAATGAGTAGAACATTATATTTTTCTTTATTAGTGATGATACCACCAACTTATCTTTGTATAGTTTACTAAACAATTTTGCATTCATTCTCTACTAATTTTTTCTTTTTTGCCTTACACTCTAAAGTGACTGGAGGTTGTTCATATAATGCATGCTTTTTAAAAAATCAGGAATGAAGTGAAAATAAAGATAAACCGGAAAGAATAATATACTACAACACATGCTTCAAGGTTCAAATAATTACTAATGGAGGACTATAAAATTGCCTCTGTGCTTCCTACTTACCAAAACAAAAAAAATACTATACTGTAGTTACAAGTGTAAACTGCCTATAAGCTGAAGTCTGGCATATAGCCGGGAATTCAGATATTGAGTAAATGAATGGCAGTTAAAGAAAAACAAAGTATCCCCTGGCCATTAGGTATGAAAGAAATTACTATATTTTTGCAAAAGGGACACTATGTGAAGATATTCTTATAAAAACATAAGCATTTTGTTTTATCTTTACTATATCCTTTTTAGATGTTATACGACCAAAATAGGTGTGTATAACAATACAGAAGAAAATACAGAAGAGACTTTGAAGATAAGTATCTATATAAGATCATATTGCTATTATATGGCTTGAAGCCAGGTCTTGGGACCCCAAGTTCAGTGTTCAGTTACATTTCAGCTACTTCTCAGTTCCACTGGAAATGCATGGTTTTATGACAAGAGTTTTCTTTACCACTGTTACGCTTTTTCAAACACTTGTGAGTTCTTAGACCATGTTTGGACAAGTAAGTTTACTGAATGTCTTGCCCATAACAAGCTTGTCCTAGTAGTCTAATATTTGTTTCCAGTTGTCTAATACTGCATATATTTTAGGTATATACTTTTTTAAATATATACTATATTGTAGGTATATACTTTTTAAAAGATTAATCCAATCTTTGAAAAAGAAATATGGTTTCTAACTTATTATTGATATTTTAATACTATATATGTAATATATATGCAATAATACAATTAGTTTTGATTTTTAGAAAATGTTTTTACACTAAGTGGTATTAAAAAATAATTATAGTATCACCCTGATTTATTTCTGTACTCACTTTCCTCCGCAAGAGTATAACTGATCACATGATCTGGTAAGAGATTAAGTCTTACGAACATGCATTAACACTGTAACTGTAAATTAAATCCAAAAACTTATCTTTTTCTGTGTCAGTTTTTACCATGACATTATTATTATTATTATTTTTATTGGCTGCTTCAGGTCTTAGTTGTGGTATGTGGGATCTTCGTTGAGGCATGCAGGATCTTTCATTATGGCACACAGGCTTCTCTCTTGTTGTGGCGTGCAGGTTTTCTCTTCTCTAGTTGTGGAGCACAGGCCCCAGGACATCTGGGCTCTGTCATTGAGGCATGTGGGTTCCAAAGCACATGGGCTCTGTAGTTTGCAGCATGCAGGCTCTCTAGTTGAGGCACACGAGCTCAGTAGTTATGTCGCATGGGCTCAGTTGCCCTGCAGCATGTGGGATCTTAGTTCCCTGACAGGGGATCAAACCCATGTCCCCTGCATTATAAGGTGGATTCTTTATCACTGGACCACCAGGGAAGTCCCCTACCATGACATTATTTTTTTTTTTAAATAAATTTATTTATTTATTTTTGGCTGCATTGGGTCTTCATTGCTACATGTGGGCTTTTCTCTAGTTGCGTCAAGGAGGGGCTACTCTCCATTGCGGTGCATGGGCTTCTCATCGCAGTGGCTTCTCTTGCTGAGAAGCACGGGCTCTAGGCACATGGGCTTCAGCAGTTGTGGTGCACGGGCTTAGTAGTTGGCTCGTGGACTCTAGAGCACAGGTTCAGTAGTTGTGGCACATGGGCTTAGTTGTACTGCAGCATGTGGACTCTTCCTGGACCAGGGCTCAAACCCATGTCCCCTGCATTGGCAGGTGGATTCCTAACCACTGCACCACCAGGGAGGTCCAACATTATTATTTTTTTTTTCTTCCAGTACGCGGGCCTCTCACTGTTGTGGCCTCTCCCTTTGCGGAGCACAGGCTACAGATGTACAGGCTCAGCAGCCATGGCTCACAGGCCCAGCCGCTCCACGGCATGTGGGATCTTCCCAGACCGGGGCACAAACCCCTGTCCCCTGCATCAGCAGGCGCACACTCAATCACTGTGCCACCAGGGAAGCCCCTGACATTATTTTTAAAAGCAAAAATCTAAGGAATTTAAATATTCAACAATAGGGAATAGTGAAATAATTTATAGTACATCAATTAGATAGCATATTATGTAGTCATAAATATCACAGTATTTAAAAAGAAGTAGAGCATAAGAAAATGCTCGTTATGTTAAAAAGGATGTAATACTGCATATATAATATGACCTTGATTGTGAAAAATACATCTATATGTATTAAAAAATCTAATAGAGTATACAGTAAGACAGTTATACCAGTTAACTTCATATCTGAGGGATTACAGATGTTTTTGTTCTTCTTCATACCTTTCTAAATCTTCTATACTATTTTTACAACCTGAAAGTTTTTTAAATATTAATTCTAAAAAGTTTAAATAAAACACATTATATGTAGTATAATTTTATAAATATTATTGAGAGTTAACTGACTCTCAGTAGAAATTAATCAATATTTTTCATTAATATACCTATTGACTATTTTCATTTTCACCCTTGGCTTCATATTTTGAGCATATAAATTGCACCAGATACATATTTGAATAATATTATGCACTAGAAGGGGGAAAATGTACAGTAAACCTTTATTAATTCAGAAGTTAGAATAATTTAGGGACTAGAGTGAATGTATTTTTACATATACTGAAGATATTAATAACAAAACTGCCAAAGAAATGTTTAAAGTACTTGAACTACTTTTAAAGACTCTAATATTTTAGAAATACCTATTTATAAACAGTAAGATAATTACAAGTATTCATATCAGTGTATAAGTTAGGTTCTCCAAAGCATCTCTATGCTACAATTTTTTAGCCTGTTTCTAATATTATATACATTACAAGAAAAGAATCTGGATGTTTCACACAATTCTTAGACAATATTGAGAATTAGCCTACTAGGTAACTCTCACCTGTTGAAACAAATTGACAACTAAGTAGGAAATACATATAAATGTCTTCATAAGTATACCTGAAATTTAGGTACCTAAAATAAATAAAAAACATTTATTTTCTTTTTTCTTTTTTTTTTTTTTTGCGGTACGCGGGCCTCTCACTGTTGTGGCCTCTCCAGTTGCGGAGCACAGGCTCCAGACGCGCAGGCTCAGCGGCCATGGCTCATGGGCCCAGCCACTCCACGGCATGCGGGATTTTCCCCGACCGGAGCACGAACCCGCGTGCGCTGCATCGGCAGGCGGACTCTCAACCACTGTGCCACCAGGGAAGCCCAAAACATTTATTTTCAAATACTACTTTCTACTCTTTCAGACCAGTTCTCAGTTAGCTCAAAATGATAGCAATTTACTGTATTTTGGTATCACAATCACACCCTAGACTGAAATCTGTTTGACTAATAACCAAAAGAAAGAAATATCCTGTGTAAAGTCACTTGCAGAATAGAACTGCAGCATGCATGTGTGTAAAATGTATAAGAATATCTTTCATAAAAAAGCCAATTTAGGGACTTCCCTGGCAGTCCAGTGGTTAAGACTCTGCGCTTCCACTGCAAGGGGCACAGATTTGATCCCTGGTTGGGGAACTAAGATCCCGCATGCTGCACGGCACGGCCAAAATAAATTCCAATTTAAAAATTTGTTGAGTAGTTCTCAGAAAATTAAATAAAACCTATAAATATCCTCCTGAAGTCACTCAGTCATTCAACAAACAAACTGTTATCTTTTCAGTCATATTAATTTCTTATTAGTTCAAAAAACTACTAGTTCAAACACCTACTGTCATGTATTCCATCTGAAATTCCTGACACAACTGCTCAGTTCTAGAGCTCTAGAGTGCTCCATTAAGTAGCTATTACTCTCCTGGAAATAAGCTAGAGGATTGTTATGATACTTTTCTGGCATCCCAGAAACATTATAAGTAGGTATCTTTCTTCTGGAAATAAGCAAGAGGATTATTTTATGACACTTTCTGGCACCCCAGAAACATCATTGTACCTAAATATGTTGCTTTTGCCTTAATGTGCTGTAGCCCAGTGTATACATACAGACTGAAAAGGAAGAAGAGCACACTTATTCACTTCTTTAAATGTGAAATAAAGCAGCAGCTACACATACTCACACACATCAGTGGCTCCTCAGTCAGTCTCCCCAAATATTTCTTTTGTTGTTCATCATTTCCAGCAATAATAACAGGCATTTGCTATCAACCAAAGAAAAGTGATATTAAAAAAGCAAGATATTTTAAAATTAGGTATGTAAATTGAAATACTTAATTCAAAACATGAGAACTATTTTCCCCCAAGGGTAAGTCCAAAGAATTGGCCTTTATTCTGCCTCTAAGTTAGAGAGCTAAAGCCACGAGGATATAAATCTATTAATCCAAGTATTTTCATAAAACAAAGTTATATAGGACTTGTTGGTAATATAATATATAAAAATCTACTGTAGTAAGATGCACAAGTAGAGAATTAAATTTACGGACTTCCCTGGTGGCACAGTGGTTAAGAATCCTCCTGCCAATGCAGGGGACACAGGTTCGAGCCCTGGTCCGGGAAGATCCGACATGCCACAGAGCAACTAAGCCCGTGTGCCACAACTACTGACCCTGTGCTCTAGAGCCTGCGAGTCACAACTACTGAGCCCATGCACCACAACTACTGAAGCCCACGCGCCTAGAGCCCGTGCTCCGCAACAAGAGAAGCCACGCAATGAGAAGCCTGCGCACTGCAATGAAGAGTAGCCCCCATTTGCCGCAACTAGAGAAAGCCTGCACGCAGTAACGAAGACCCAATGCAGCCAAAAACAAACAAACAAACAAAAAAGAATTAAATTTACAATAAATAACATGGTATATATGATCAAGTGTCCTAAGAATTACTCACTAAATTTCAGCATTGCCAGCAGTGGCAGCAAGCCATCCCAATCCTTCTCCTCAATGCCCTTACCTAAGAATTACCACTGAAGCCACAGCCAAAGTGAACAGTTTCCCACAGAGACAGCTAGGACTCTGAGTACTAAAGACAACAGCCAGAATGATCAACTCATGGAAAAGAACTCCAGGCTTCACTGCAGAATCTTGTGTTCCTTTTTTAAAGAAAACTGTGTTCCACCAGCTAACCTAACTTAGCAGTACTGTTTCATTAACAACAGCTCAGTTAAGCAATTCATTTTCTAGGTAACTTACCCCCAGAGAATTTCCTTCAATAGCAGTCTGAACCCCTGTACATCCATAAGCCATTTCTTCAGTAATTAGACAGCTATCAAAAGTTCCAAGTCCAAGACCTCCTACAGTATCAAAATGTTTTAAGAGCCCATTATAATATATAGCACACCTCAACAGAAATAAGGGTGAACTATTTAAATTACTTCCGATATAACCTAATTGATTTTAACAGCAAATTTGCAAATACAGTATCTATAACACTAGAAACTAAAAGTTTTCTGGCTAGTACAGTAACAAAGTATACTTCTCTAAAGTAAGTTTTAAAATTTCAAAAAATTCTCTTACTATTTGTAATCTGGACCTGTCTTCCTGTTTCAGCTTGATTTTGTAAAAACTTGATTCAACTCTGCTAAAATTTTAACCTTTTGACTGACGAAAGGAGTGAAAGGAAAGTCTCAATAAAATGTAAAATCAAAGGTAGAATTAAAATGCAACAAATCAACTAACTGTAGAGAGAGAAGTTACCAAGGATTAGGATCAAGTTAACATCGGAACCAGTTATAAAGAAGGAAGAATGCCTCTAAGTGTTGAGTACAAGGCTTCTAAAAGCTGACAAATACTGAAGTCTGAACACAGGGGCACAAAAGTAGAAAGCCATTTAATGGCAACAAATATCTGAAAGAATGACTGAATAGAATTTCAAAATTCTTCTTGTACATAGGCATTCTATTCTAGAATTAAAAATGTAAAGAAAGCTTACCACAACTTTCTGGAATGTGTGTATTCAATAAACCAAGTTCCCAGGCTCTTTTAATTAGTGGGACAGGGTACTGAAAGAAAAAAATAATAATAAAGATAAAAGCCAGTTATATTTAAAATCTATTTATATTTAAAATCTTGTAAAATATGTCAAAGACTTTTCTCTCCTTAAAATGCATAAACCTACCTCGCCAGTCTTATCATATTCTGCAGCAACTGGGATTATTTCCTCCCTGGCAAATTTACGAGCAGTAGCTTGAAATTCTTTCTGCTGTTCAGTGAACGCTAAAGGAAAGTTATTTAGAAAACATTAAAATAGGACAATGAGTTGAGGGAAATGAAGTATGTGGAAATATATATTTATAATGGAGACTTTAAACCTTGATAACAAGAAAGTCAGACTACAGTGTGCCTTCAGACTAATCAAGATTTCACTGTGCTATATGAATAAATCTATATCAATACTCATGCCAAAAAGCTAGGTAAGATTTCTAGCTTTTACAAATAAGTAACAGATATAAACTTGAGTTTTCCTCTTCCAAGTGTTAAGGTAAAAACAATTTTTCTTACTTATTATTAGTTCCAAAGCAGACTCATCAAACTTTGACTAACACTGAAATAAAACTAATACATATGACAATGCCCTGATCTCAAGAATCAATCTAATTAGGGAGCTAAGACATGACCAGTGACCATAAACCAATAAAACTTGTTCCAAAATATCATATAATACTAATATAATTTCAATTTTACTCCTCCTTTAAACTCAGATAATTTAAGTTTATAAATTAGCACAAAGCAACTGGCAAAAGTGGTGGGAAAGCTTCTCAAATTAATGAAGTGAATAGGGTGACTGGACCAAGGACAGAAGCCAATTACCACCATACTTTTTAAAATCCATACTATCAAAGGATAGGTAAAGTTTTTAAAAGATATAGGGTATTTCAGGCAAGAAGAATGAGAAAAAAGGCAGAAAGGCAAGAATAAGCAAGAATGTTTAGGAGTATAGTAATCATTTCTATAGGGATGTATGAAATAAAATGTAAAAGACATTAGAAATTCTGTGTTGAATCTCTCATTGTATAAGTAAGGAAACAAAAGCCCAGACTGAGGAAACGATAGCCCCAGAGTCTTACAATGAATTAGCAATAAAAGTATACTTAGCGTTTCAGTCTAGTGTTCTCTACATCACAACTTTACTTCTAAAACTGGGGCCAAGTCGTATCAAAATTGTGAGTGGTTAAAGGGGAGGGAAGGCAAGGATCTATTATGTATTATTTGAGAATCTACTTTGATCCAGTTACTATGTGCTAGGACTTCACATATGTCATATAAGTTAATCTTCAAATAAATCCTGTGTTGTAGATATTATCCCCATTTTATAGCTAAACAACCAGGTGCAACTGGTCATAGGTGTTATCCCTATTCCTTTTCTTGAGCTCCACAATCTCCCTCCTAAACACTTATATCTATCTCATCTTCTGTCAGTCAGCGAACCACCATAGATTTCTCCTGCTAGTCTCTTACTGTTGAGTATGAATCTGTACCTGACAAACTGAAACTAAAGAGCAACCATACCAAACCTATGCTAACATCTCAATAAGAAAATAAGATCCAGTCTCCCAAACTGCTACCCTCATGCTGTTTCAAAATTTTCACTTAATTCTGTTAAAAAAAAAAAAAAAACTTTTAAAGATGCTAACAATCTTAAAAAATAAAATAAAAACCAAAAATGATAACCCTAGGGAGTTTTGAGTTTGTTATTTCTACCTCGGTGTGAGTTAATTATCTCAGCTGCCTTTTAACTATTTTCTGAGACCAAGTGAACTGAAAAAATGGGTTTTCAACTAGAGGAAAGGTAATAATTTTGAAGCAAGAAGCACTTTAGGGGGCAAAGGATGCTGAAGAAAGGGATTATTTTTCTAATTTTTTGCCTTGGTGGGGCTCTTCATTTTAGAGAGAAAAGGGAAGCAAAATCTTATTCCTTTGCCCTCCGACACCACATGGCTCCCTGATCCCAAAACTGAGAACCATATGTACTAGCACCAAACTGCAGTTCAGATATATTATGGAAAAAACAGGCTCTAGCTTATTAGCAGGCACCTAGCACTTTGTAACTAATAAGTGTTTAAGAAGTATTTGTTGCATTCATTTCTAAGTTGAAGACTAGTCATATGTAGCAGTGAATTTGTTATTTATTTGGGGATATATACTTAAGAAAAATGGCAGAAATATATATGTATGCTGCTAATACAGATTTATGTATAGGGTATTATGATGGAGAAGAAAAAAAGATCAGGAAGAATGGGTATGGCTAACTGTGAACAATCTGTGGATGGCAATTGGTTCCATTCACTTACAGACATTACTAAGTTTGTTTACAAACATGTTCCTGATAAATACATATAAAAAGCTGCATACATACCACAAACAAAAGATTAAAATCAAAACACAGAACAAAGCATATACCAAAACTAAATCCTGATCCAGGTTCACGGTGTTGGGCAGCTTTCGTATGTTGTGATCTCCAGTCAAAGCGAGAAAGACTTCTCAGCACCTGCAAAGAACAATTTTATTACAATAAATTTGATAAACTAAACATGAGTCAAATAGAATACTGACAACACAAGTGAGTAGAACAGCTTCTTTGACCATATTCAAGAAAACAGTTTAAGTCAGTATTTAAATGCCCTCAACCACAATTTGACTTCTGTATTAAACCAATTATCAGATATTTGAACACCTATCATAAAGGAAATTCTTTTTTAAAAAAATGCAATGTGGAGAGATTGGTTCAAGATGGCGGAGTAGAAGGATGTGCGCTTACTCCCTCTTGAGAGAGCACCAGAATCACAACTGCTGAACAATCATCAACAGGAAGACACTGGAACTCACCAAAAAAGATACTCCACTACCAAAGGCAAAGGAGAAGCCGCAAAAAGATGGGACGAGGGGTGCAAGCACAATAAAATCAAATCCCATAACCACTGGGTGGGTGACTCACAAACTGGAGAACAATTATACCACAGAAGTCCACCCACTGGAGTGAAGGTTTTGAGCCCCACGTCAGGCTTCTCAACCTGGGGGTCCAGCAACAAGAGGAGGAATTCCCAGAGAATTAGACTTTGAAGGCTAGTGGGATTTGATTGCAGGATTTCAACAGGACTGGGTGAAACAGAGACTCCACTCTTGGAGGGCACAAAGTAGTGTGCACATCAGGACCCGGTGAAGGAGCAGTGACCCTGTAGAAGACTGAACCAGACCTACCTGCTAGTGTTGGAGGGTCTCCTGCAGAGGTGGGGGGTGGCTGTGGTTCACCACGGGGACAAGGACACTGGCAGCAGTTCTGGGAAGTACACCTTGGTGTCAGCCCTCCTGGAGTCGCCATTAGCCCCACCAAAGAGCCAGGGAGGTGCAAGTGCTGAGTCGCCTCAGGCCAAACACCCAACAGGAAGGGAACTCGGCCAAACCCATCAGCAGACAAGTGGATTACAGTTTTACTGAGCTCTGCGCACCAGAGCAACAGCCAGCTCTACCCACCACCAGTCCCTCCCATCAGAAAGCTGGCACAAGCCTCTTAGATAGCCTCATCCACCAGAGGGCAGATAGCAGAAGCAAGAAAAACTACAATTCTGTAGCCTGTGGAACGAAAACCACATTCGCAGAAAGACAGACAAAATGAAAAGGCAGAAGACTATGTACCAGATGAAGGAACAAGGCAAAACCCCAGAAAAACAACTAAATGAAGTGGAGATAGGCAACCTTCCAGAAAAAAGAATTCAGAATAATGATAGTGAAGATGATCTAGGACCTCAGAAAAAGAATGGCAGCAAAGATAAAGAAGATGCAAGAAATGTTTAACAAAGACCTAGAAGAATTAAAGAACAAAGACCTAGAAGAATTAAAGAACAAACAAACAGAGATGAACAATACAATAACAGAAATGAAAACTACACTAGAAGGAATCAATATTAGAATAACTGAGACAGAAGAACGGATAAGTGACCTGGAAGACAGAATGGTGGAATTCACTACAGTGGAAAGAATTTAGAAAAAGAATGAAAAGAGTGAAGACAGCCTTAGAGACCTCTGGGACAACATTAAATGCAACAACATTCACATATAGGGATCCCAGAAGGAGAAGAGAGAGAGAAAGGACCTGAGAAAATATGTGAATAGATTATAGTCGAAAACTTCCCTAACATGGGAAAGGAAATAGCCACCCAAGTCCAAGAAGCCACCCAAGTCCAGGAAATAGCCACCCAAGTCTAGGAAGCACCCAAGTCCCAGGCAGGATAAACCAAAGGAGAAACACACCAAGACACACAGTAATCAAACTGACAAAAATTAAAGACAAAGAAAAATTATTAAAAGGAGTAAGGGAAAAACAACAAACAATATACAAGGGAACTCCCATAAGCTTAACAGCTGATTTCTTAGCAGAAACTCTACAAGCCAAAAGGGAGTGGCATGATATATTTAAAGTGATGAAAGGGAAGCACCTATAACCAAGATTACTCTACCCAGCAAGGATCTCATTCAGATTCAACAGAGAAATCAAAAGCTTTACAGACAAGCAAAAGCTAAGAGAATTCAGCAGCACCAAACCAGCTCTACAACAAATGCTAAAGGAACTTCTCTAAGTGGGAAACACAGAAAAGAAAAGGTCCTAAAAAACAAACTCAAAACAATTAAAAAATGGTAATAGGAACATACATTTCAATAATCACCTTAAATGTGAGTGGATTTAATGCTCCAACCAAAAGACACGGGCTTGTTGAATGGATACAAAAACAAGGCCCATGTATATGCTGTCTGCAAGAGACCCAGTTCAGAACTAGGGATGCACACAGACTGAAAGTGAGGGGATGGAAGAAGATATCCCATGCAAATGGAAATCAAAAGAAAGCTGGAGTAGCAATACTCATATCAAATAAAATAGACTTTAAAACAAAGAACGCTACAAGAGACAAGGAAGGACACTACATAATGATCAAGGGATCAATCCAAGAAGAAGATATAACAATTATAAATATATATGCACCCAACATAGGAGCACCTCGACACACAAGGTAAATGCTAACAGCTATAAAAGAGGAAATCCACAGTAACACAATAATGGTGGGGGACCTTAACACCTCACTTACACCAATGGACAGATCATCCAGAAAATTAATAAGGAAACACAAGATTCAAAAGACACAACAGACCAGATAGATTTAATTGATAATTATAGGACCATCTGAAAAGAGCAGATTACATTTCATTCTCAAGTGCACATGGAACATTTTCCAGGACAGATCACATCTTGGATCACAAATCAAGCCTCGGTAAATTTAAGAAAACTGAAATCATATCAAGCATCTTTTCCGACCACAACGCTATGAGATTAGAAATAAATTACAGGGAAAAAAAAGTAAAAAACACAAACACATGGAGGCTAAACAACACATTACTAAATAACCAAGAGATCACTGAAGAAATCAAACAGGAAATCAAAAAATACCTAGGGACAAATGACAATGAACACATGACGAACCAAAACCTATGGGATGCAGCAAAAGCAGTTCTAAGAGGGAAGTTTATAGCAACACAATCCTACCTCAAGAAACAAGAAAAATTTCAAATAAACAATCTAACCTTACACCTAAAGAAACTAGAGAAGAACAAACAAAACCCAAAGTTAGCAGAAGGAAAGAAATCATAAAGATCAGAGCCGAAATAAATGAAATAGAAACAAAGAAAACAATACCAAAGATCAATAAAACTAAAACCTGGTTCTTTGAGAAGATAAACAAAATTGATAGACCTTTAGCCAGACTCATCAAGAAAAAGAGCAAGAGGACTCAAATCAATAAAATTAGAAATGAAAAAGGAGAAGTTAAAACAGACACAGCAGAAATACAAAGCAACATAAGAGACTACTACAAGAAACTCTATGCCAATAAAATGGACAACCTGGAAGAAATGGACAAATTGTTAGAAAGGAACACTCCCAAACTCATTCTAGGAGGCCACCATCACCCTGATACCAAAACCAGACAAAGATACTACAAAAAAAGAAAATTGCAGACCAATATCACTGATGAATATAGATGCAAAAATCCTCAACAAAATACTAGCAAACAGAGTCCAAAAACACATTAAAAGAATCATAGACCATGATCAAGTGGGATTTTTCCCAGAGATGCAAAGATTCTTCAATATATGCAAATCAATCAATGTGATACACCATATTAACAAACTGAAGAATATAAACCATATGATCATCTCCATAGACACAGAACAGGCTTTTGAGGGCTTCCCTGGCAGCGCAGTGGTTGAGAGTCCACCTGCCAATGCAGGGGACATGGCTTCATACCCCAATCTGGGAGGATCCCACATGCCGTGGAGCGGCTGGACCCATGGGTCCAGCCATGGCTGCTGAGCCTGCGCATCTGGAGCCTGTGCTCCGCAATGGGAGAGGCCACAACAGTGAGAGGCCCGTGTACGGCAAAAAAAAAAAAAAAAAAAAAAAAGCTTTTGACAAAATTCAACACACATTTATGACAAAAACTCTCCAGAAAGTGGGCACAGAGGGAAACTACCTCAACATAATAAAGGCCATATATGACAAACCCACAGCAAAAATCATTCTCAATGGTGAAAAACTGAAAGCATTTCCTCTAAGATCAGGAACAAGACAAGGATGTCCACTCTCTCCACTCTTATTCAACATAGTTTTGGAAGTCCTAGCCACAGCAATCAGAGAAGAAAAAGAAATAAAAGGAATACAAATCAGAAAAGAAGAAGTAAAACTGTCACTGTTTGCAGATGACATGATACTATAAATAGATAATCCTAAAAATGCCACCAGAAAACTACTAGAGCTAATCAATGAATTCAGTAAAGTTGCAAAATTAATGCACAGAAATCTCTTGCGTTCCTATATACTAACAACGAAAGATCAGAAAGAGAAATTAAGGAAAGAATCCCATTAAACATGGCAACAAAAAGAATAAAATACCTAAGAATAAACCTACCTAAGAAGGCAAAAGACCTGTACTTGGAAAACTACAAGACACTGATGAAAGAAATCAAAGATGACACAAACAGATGGAGAGATATACCATGTTCTTAGATTAGAAGAATCAATATTGCGAAAATAACTCTAATACCCAAAGGAATCTACAGATTCAATGCAATCCCTATCAAATTACCAATGGCATTTTTTACTAGAACTAGAACAAAAATCTTAAAATCTGTATGGAGAAACAAAAGTCCCCAAAAAGCCAAAGTATATTTTTTCTTGAGGGAAAAAAAATGGAGCTGGAGGAATCAGACTCCCTGACTTTAGACTATACTACAAAGCTCCAGTAATCAAGACAATATGGTACTGGCACAAAAACAGAAATACAGATCAATGGAACAGGATAGAAAGCCCAGAGATAGACACACAAATATGGTCAACTAATCTATGACAATGGAGGCAAGGATATACAATGGAGAAAAGACAGTCTCTTCAGTAAGTGGTGCTGGGAAAACTGGACAGCTACATGTAACAGAATGAAATTAGAACAGTCCCTAACACCATACATAAAAATAAACTCAAAATGGTTTAAAGACCTAAATGTAAGACCGGACACTATAAAACTCTTAGAGGAAAACATAGGAAGAACACTCTGACATAAATCACAGCAAGATGTTTTTTGACCCTCCTCCTAGAGTAATGGAAATAAAAACAAAAATAAACAAATGGGACCTAATGAAACTTAAAAGCTTTTTCACAGCAAAGGAAACTATAAACAAGACAAAAAGACAACCCTCAGAATGGGAGAAAATATTTGCAAATGAATCAATAGGCAAAGGATTAATCTCCAAAATATATAAACAGCTCATACAGCTCAATATTAAAAAAACCAACAACCCAATCCAAAAATGGGCAGAAGACCTAAATAGACATCTCTCCAAAGAAGACATACAGATGGCCAAGAAGCACATGAAAAGCTGCTCAACATCACTAATTATTAGAGAAATGCAAATCAAAACTATAATGAGGTATCACCTCACACCCGTTAGAATGGGCATCATTAGAAAATCTACAAACAACAAATGCTGGAGAGGGTGTGGAGAAAAGGGAACCCTCTTGCACTGCTGGTGGGAATGCAAATTGATACAGCCACTATGGAAAGCAGTATGGAGGTTCCTTAAAAAAACTAAAAATAGGGCTTCCCTGGTGGCACAGTGGTTGAGAGTCCACTTGCCGATGCAGCGGACACGGGTTCGTGTCCAGGAGGATCCCACATGCCGCGGAGCGGCTAGGCCCGTGAGCCATGGCCGCTGAGCTTGTGCGTCCGAAGCCTGTGCTCTGCAACGGGAGAGGCCACGACAGTGAGAGGCCCATGTACCGCAAAAAAAAAACCCAAAACTAAAAATAGATTTACCATATGACCCAGCAATTCCACTGCTGGGCACACAGCCAGAGAAAACAGTAATTCAAAAAGACACATGCACCCCAATGTTCACTGCAGCACTATTTACAATAGCCAGGTCATGGAAGCAACCTAAATGCTCACTGACAGACGAATGGATAAAGAAGATGTGGTACATATATACAATGGAATATTACTCGGCCATAAAAAGGAACGAAATTGGGTCATTTGTAGAGAAATGGATGGACCTAGAGACTGTCATACAGAGTGAAGTAAGTCAGAAAGAGAAAAACAAATATAGTATATTAACACATATATGGAGAACTGAGAATAATGGTACAGATGAACCGTTTGCAAGGCAGAAATAGAGACACAGACGTAGAGAACAAACGTATGGACACCAAGGGGGGAACGTTGTGGGGGGGGATGAATTGGGAGATTGCGATTGACATGTATACACTAATATGTATGAAATAGATAACTAATAAGAACCTGCTGTATAAAAAATAAATTTTTTAGAAAATGCAATGCAACTAAAACTGATCAGTGGTATTTGCACTACTAACATGGAGTGTTTCCAAGACAAATACCAATCAGGGGTATTGGTAGACTTAGAACCACTATTCGAGAAATCTCACCTACAAGTTCTAGAACATTTGTGATTGGGGAGTTGGAACGGGGCGGGGGGGCAACAATAGGATGGTACCATATATTCAAGCGTTGCCTAGTCCATCAACTTTGATACCCTGTCTCTGGAGAGCCTCCCAGGAATGCCTCTGGGAATCTTCCCCTTGGAGGATCCCATTTTCTACGATACCTCACTTTATTTAACAAAACAAATTAGCCTAAAACAATTTTCTATATTTTCTGCTGTTGTCTGTAAGTATTCTTAGAATATTCTAAGCCAAGGGTAAGTACACTATGGTACCCACCAGTTTTGTAAATAAAATTCTGTTGGAACACAGCCACACCATATTGTCTATTGCTGCTTTCACAGCAGAGTTGTGAAACCATATGGTCCACAAAGCCAAAAATATTTACTGTCTCTTTACAGTTTGCCAACCCTATTCTAAACCATTAATATACTACTTGTCTTAATACCTGAAATACATGCATATTTCTTCAGAAAGATATATAAAAAATATAAGCAGATATTATTCCTTTGCAATCCATTTTTATACTCACAACAGTTCAATGTACACAAAAAGTAAACACTCGCATTTATTAAAGTTATCAAACTGGAAATCATACTGGAACTCCTAAGTAAATGTTTAAGGACAGCCAAAATTACACAATTTACACTTCAAGGAATTTGATGGAACTAAATTCTAGTAAGCTAGATATTGAAAGAAAAGAGAAACTCAACAATATACTAAAAGATCAAGAACTGAACTTGCTTATGTTTTTCAAAATCTGTGAAAAGAAAGTATCCACTTTGTAGATGACAACTTGAACTTGTAAACAGAATTATCTACATTTAAAGTGACAATGAAGACTGTCAAATATCTTAATTTAAATAACCCTTTCAAAGTGATAACACACTTTATACTACAATTTTGAAAAAAATAGGGTACAAAAATTCACATCTGTTTTGCAATTTTCATTAATTTTATTTTGGAAGTAAAACATGGTTTCTCTGATACTCATTGTCCAGTCATCATAGACCAAACGTATTCTTCTTTAGTCACATTCCAAGTATCAATGCACTGAATCTTTCGGTCAACCCTAAGATTAAGGAACTATTTTTATTCTTATTTTGCATATGTAGAAACTGAGGCTCAGAAAAGTCAAGTAAAATTGGCCAAGGTCATTCTACTTGCTATTAGGAACCAGGATTATTATTCTAACATTTACTATCATGAACTCATGCCATCAACCACCTTGCTATACTGCTCTTTCAATTTAAGTATCCTAATTGGTTATTAGATTCCATTAAAAAAAAAAAACACCCAACAAAAATCAGACCAAAAAACTTGACCCTTCTAAATGTGTGTTTTGACAGCATTGCACAAAATTAGACCTCACAATACAGGTAAAATGGTCTGCTGAGAGACTTTAAATAGGGAATTATTAATGTATCTAAAATAATTTACAAAAAGTTTACATACGATTTTTCAGGAAAACATGTTGTGTAAAACAAAGTACAAAGGTAGCTACAGCCAGGGAACAATGTCCAAAGCCCTGTTAATTAACTTTTCAAACCTGGAAAATGAGGCTAATCTTACTGGGTAATGGCGGAGATGATTAAAATAAGATAATATTTTGGAAGCGTAATGCTATATAAATATTGGTTACTACTTTGAGCTCTCTGATCAGAACAATGGAATTCCAAACCTCCAAAAGGCAGCAACTTTAATCAAGCATTAACTCTGCAATAACAGCACAAATATAATGAAAGACTTTTGCATATTTCTTAGGAATTAGTCTTAGTTTTATGGGAGTGTCAAAGAAGAGATACTATAGGGGTATAAGTTTTCTGGATCAGGTTTTTCTATTTCCTTTTTTTGCGAGATTGAGAAATCCCTTTTTTTCTGGTGTCAGAGTTTAAAATCATTTTTTAAATCCCCCAATCTCTGCCTTCAGAGTCCATTAACCTGCATAACAATGACAAATATTGGGCAAAAATCCATCAGAATTACCCTAAATTCTAAATCAGCTACTATTTTGGTACAGGGCATAACGTTCTTAATTATAAATGATATTTAAATGGCAGTCTTGTGTGACTATATAAATAATAAAGCTAGCAAAATATATCTAGTGACTGAGACAATTTAAAATCTGTGCGCCAACACTAGAATATACAAACAAGCTTCAAAGAAAAGTGTGCCGTATGATTTACTTTCCTCTTTTTTTTACGTACACAACGTGGAGGCGTCTCCCTCCATATTACGAAACCAAAAGCATATTAAACTTATTATCCTAATGAGCAGCTGCTCCGTTTTCCTTTTCCCCCTAACTTGGCAGGCTGCACTTTGTAGTACAGGGGTCCCCAACCCCCGGGGCCGCAGGATACCGGGCCGCGGCCTGTTAGGAACCAGGACGCACAACAGGAGGTGCGTGGTGGGCTAGCGAGCGAATCTTCACCTGGGCTCCGCATCGCTCGCATTGCCGCCTGAACCATCCCCCCACCCCCATGGAAAAAATTCGTCTTCCATGAAACCGGTCCCTTGTGCAAAAAAAGGTTGGGAACCGCTGTTGTAGTATACATCAACTGCAGAATGAAATTTACTTTATGACCTTCTTAGGCTGGGGATAGAAAGCCAGTAGAGACTTTCCCCAAGACATACTAGTTCAGCAAAAACTAGTTAGTTAGTTAGTTCAGGGTTGTAATTCTGAGGCACCGGCCAATTCAGAGATGGGTTTACTTCGAGATAGGATGGGATTCCTCCGGAAAACCTCTGGAAGGGTCTCGGGCCAGAGAAAGAAAAGCGATATTCTGAAAAGTGGGCGCCGCCTATATCGGGGGCAGCTGCCGAGGGGATAGAGGAAAGTGAAAACGCAGGAAGCATTCCGTCCCACAACGAGAGGAGGGTGTGGCGTGAAAGTCAGGGTCCGGAATCCAGGCTATTGCCAGAGGTGGGGTAAGGAGGACTCCTTCACCGCTTCCCACACCGTCCCCACCCCCGGCCACACCAATTTCCGGTCTAGGTCCCCCTCGCCAAACACCACAAGCTCCATTTCCCACCCGCGCCGAGCCCTGCTCTTCCTCTCACCCCGCAGCTTCGCCTAAACAGCGCTGCCATGTTGACACTCCGTCCGGCTACTCAGTCTCTAACCTAGCAGCTTGTGCCAAGACCGCTGACGCGATTCTGGCCCCGCCCATGTTCTGGCACCGACCACCCTCCAGGGTGTGGGCGGGGCCTAGGGGGCTGGGCCTCCGAAGTAGGGCACTGGAAGTGAAATGAAAGGCGGAAGCGGGGATCCTTGTGCGGAAAGCTCGCTCGCTAGGTGACCTCGCCTGCGCCTTCTGCGCCATCTTGGCGGCCTTGGTGCCTGTAGAGTCGCGAGGGGTGGTCCCTGAAAAGGCTTCGCTTCCCGCTGGTCCTTTGAGTTTAGACGATGCGCCCTCTTGGGGGGAAGCTGAGGCTGACAGCGGTGCGGAGAAGGAACCGGGAGGGCGGCACCGGCGAGGGAGGCGGGAACTGGGCGGGCTGCTGGCGCCAAGCGGGGAACTGGCGGGGCACCGGGCTGGCGGAGAATCTGGGTGAGAGGGCGCGGTGAGGAGCCTGGCGAAAAGACGTCTCCCTGGCTTTCGACCTTGACTTTTAACCCGGAGAAACCTATCAAACCCAAATCATTTCTGCCTTGACGATTTAAAGTATACTTTACTCTCAAACGCTGGACACAAAGCTAAAGGATGTTCTGTGTTGAAGAAAATTTAAACAAAGGGAATTTAATCAACGAAGTAAATTTGATCTTCCTGCGTATTCCCAAGGCTACTTATTACTGTACACGTGTGTAGAAATAAGGGTGCAAGGTGAGCCTGTCTAAAGCTTCTGGCTCAGCGAATGAATGTTGGAAGTCAATGTCTGCCTGAAGAATTATATTTAAAGTCACCCTTCCCAGTTAGACCCTGAGTTCTGAGATAACTGTGATGTTTCAAAGCCGGGGGATTTGTAAAGCTGTCGAGGTTTGGTGGCTCTTTGTGAAAGCTAGTAAAAGCCCAGTTCAAGTCGGGAGTATAAATATTTCCCGTAATTCCCAGGACTTTTCATTTTTATTGCACCATCCTAATTTAGGCCCTCAGCACTCACCCCTAAATCTTGTTACTAACTTAACTTTTCTTGCCTGGTAGAAGCTGACCATAATCTAATTCTAAGTCAATTGTTTACCTTCTATATCCTGTTATTGTACTCCCCTACAAGAACCTTCCACTTTGTCTTCTGGAAATTTATGATGTATTTATTGCAGACTGAGTACAAGACAGAACGTTAATTAAGAGCTAAATTAAAAGTACCAGGGAGGGCTTCCCTGGTGGCGCAGTGGTTGAGAGTCCGCTTGCCGATAAAGGGGACGCGGGTTTGTGCCCCGGTCTGGGAAGATCCCACATGCCGCGGAGTGACTAGGCCCGTGAGCCATGGCCGCTGAGCCTGCGCGTCCCGAGCCTGTGTTCCGCAACGGGAGAGGCCACAACAGTGAGAGGCCCGCGTACCGAAAAAAAAAAAAAAAAAAGTAGCAGGGAAATTCAGTAAAGGTAGAACGCAGTTTGTCCTGGAATCAGCAAGGAAGCTCTTGAAGAGGTAGGTAAAACACAAAATGGACTGTTAAAGATGGGTAGGATTTGACTTCTTTTTTTCCAATTTCTTATTGTGAGCATTTTAAACACAGAAAAGATGAACAAAAAATACAAAATCACACATATGCCCATCACTAAATTTTAAAATTGTTACTATATGTCACGTTTTATTTATATGTTTGTATATACATATATGTGTGTGTGTGTTTGTGTTTGCTGGTTGTTTTTGTTTTTGTGAGAACCATAAGCTGTTGACATTAAGGCACTTCACCTCTGAATATTTTTGCTATATATCTCCTATGAGGACATTGTCCTACATAACTACAAAACTTTATCACGTGGAAAAAAATTAATGGTTATTCTCTAAGTTAATATCCAGTTAATATTTAGATTTCCCTGGTTGTCTGCAAAATGACTCTTGTATGCTGTTCGGTTTTGAACTAAGATCATATCAATGATTGCCTGTTGCAGTTAGGTTTTAACTTTCTTTGATTTCTTTTAACCAAAAACTTGTAATCCAGTAATTTTGATTTTTTCCTTAAGAAACCAACCAGTTGTCTTGAAGAATGGCCTAATTCTGAGTTGTCTGATTGTATTTATTTTTGCTTCTAGACCTTGTATTTCCTATAAACTGCTAGTTATGAGAGGCTCGAGTAGTTAAGATTAAACATATTTGGCAAGGATACTTTTTGTCATACTGTGTAATTCATGTTGTATCACATTAGGAGGTGTTTAATGTCAGGTTTGTCCCATTATTTGTGATGGTAAGTTTGATTGATTAACGTGCTTACCAATTAAGGTCATTTCTTTCAATGGTAAAGGTATATTTTTCCCTTTGTAATTAAGAAGCTATCTATAGGGTGATGTTATTGAACCCAAGTTCATGTGCCCAAGACACAGTGAGGCCAAACAAACCGAAATGTCATCATAGTTTGGAACAGAGAAATGTTCATTGCAGGGCTGAGCAAGGAAAATGGGTGGCTTGTGCCCAAAAGGCCTGAACTCCCCAATGGTTTTTGGGGAAGAGTTTTTATAGGCAAAGTTTGAGGGGAGGTCTGCACTATGTGTGATCTTCCTCTGATTGGTTGGTGGTGAGGTAACAGGGTGGTGTTCCGGGAATCTCAATCATCAGCCTTTTGGTTTCAGCCAGTCTGGGTTCCATGTGCTTGTGCTAAGCATGAGGTTACCATCTTCCACCTGGGCAAGGGCACTTAGTTCCCCTAGAAGAATTCAGAGTTTGTATCAGATTGCTATGTATATCCCTTGAGCAGGAACCAGGACCCTGCTCCATCTCCGCAGTGTTTCTTGACTGCTTTTCTTTTGTTTCTGCATTCTCTCACTCTTCTAATTAGTAACTGTTTGAATCTGCCCTTTGGAATTCAGGGAAGGGCTAGGAGCTGAAACCTTTTTCCTTACAGACAAGAAATGGGGGACATGGAAAGGCTTTTGTATCAGAGTCCTGCTCAGTTTCAGTGATACGTGGCATTATGCTAAACAACCTTTCTACTAAATTTTGCCCCTTGGTAGACGTGGAATTGAAACAGGAGGGAAAGGGCAGGGCACAACCTTTAAAAGAATGGCATAGCCCGAGGACATGACATAAACTGATTCGAACCAAATAGGTCCAAGATGGCAGACTAGTCAACTTCCACTAGACCTTGAGCCTCAGTATAACACATCAGCAAGCTAAATGACACACCCACAGGCACCATGAGAGTTCCAAGGCCAACTATAAAAGTCAAAAAGTGGACAGTGGCCCAGTTCCTGGAAATCCCCACCCCTTCCCCAAAATAGCTGGAATACTCCTCCCACTCATTAGCCTATGAAACTACTCACCCCTATAAAAACTGACAACCCCATACCCTGAGGCCCACTCTCGCCTTCTGAGATGGCCAACACTCTGTGGAGTGTGGTTCTCTAGATAAATCCACTTCTTGCTTATCACTTTGTCTGTCACTGAATTCCTCTCTGTGATGAGACATCAAGAACCTGAGCTTCGGGCTTCCCTGGTGGCGCAGTGGTTGAGAGTCTGCCTGCCGATGCAGGGGACACGGGTTCGTGCCCCGGTCTGGGAAGACCCCACATGCCGTGGAGTGGCTGGGCCCATGAGCCATGGCCACTGAGCCTGCACGTCTGGAGCCTGTGCTCTGCAATGGGAGAGGCCACAACAGTGAGAGGCCTGCGTACGGCAAAAAAAAAAAAAAAAGAGAGAGAGAGAACCTGAGCTTCATTAAGTCCTGAGACCATGTGTGTGTTCTCAAAGAAAAGACTGTGGGTTCAAGTCCCAATCTGGGTTTTGGCTGGGTTTAAGTCCTGGCACATGGGTTCAAGTCCCATTCTGGGTTTTGGCTGGGTTCGAGTCGCAGCACATGGGTTCAAGTCCCAATCTGGGTTGCATGGTTCCAGAATCAGTTCTTAATAAATACCTTTATATTAATTGGGCACCGTTCCACAAACCTTTTACTACATTTTTACATACAACAGTTCAAATATCTCTCCCCAATGTTCCTTTATTCCCTGCCATCCCCCTAACTCAGGGGAATATGACATAAATGACAGGCCCTTCTTTAGGTTAGTGGTTCTTAACCTGGGGCCCTTGAATAAGCTGAAGGTAGACCGGAGATTGCTTTGGAGTTGAGGGAAAAATTTTTATATTCCTTCATACATTTCTGAGGAAAAGATACTCACACAGGTAAGAAAGTAAGAGTATGTAAGTTCAGGTGCTGATAATTTGGTAGATGTGATGGAGGGAACAGTTGGAGATTTTCTGCTGATTGTTTCTATTTCCCAATGAAATGGGAAGTAAGATTATTAACAGAGAGTGAGGGAATATTGGAAATTTGAGAAAAGAACAAAAAATTATTTTGTAAGTATGTTACCCCAAAACTGCGTTCGCCTTTTGATAGGTGTTGAGCCAAAAGACACAACCAAGCCAAAGCTCAGGAGAAGGAAGGATTTATTACCTGCAGCAAGTAAGGGAACACCAGCGATATTTCCCAAAGCAGTGTCTCCCCAAACAGCAATATTGGGGAATTTTTAAGCTAAGAGTACATGCATATACATGAAGGGGATTGGGTGGTCGACAGAGTCCAAGCTCTTATTGGTTAAAGTCACAGGAGTCAGAAAAGGTCAACATCATCATCCCTTAGGTTCCAGTTGATCTGTTGTTGAGCTCTTCAGGCTAATCTTTACCACTGAAACAGAACTGGGAGTCTTTACAACTGATATATTATCTTTTCTGTGGTTACTTCTCTTGCCCAATAAGTCATTTGCTTCTGCATTCTTTTGTTCCCTTAAGATCATTAATTACTGAGATCTGTTCAAGGATAAGTATTGTAATCAGGCTTAGGTCACAAAATGGCTTAGGCCAAAAATGGCTTCTCTTATGTCAAGAAAGCCATGCCTGGTTTTCTTTCTCCAGGGATCCCCTACCCTATCTCTTACAAGTATAGACTATTTTCTTTCTTTCCTTCTTTTTTAATATTTGTTTATTTATTTGGTCTTAGTTGCGGCAGGCAGGCTCCTTAGTTGTGGCATGCGAACTCTTAGTTGTGACATGCATGTGGGATCTAGTTCCCTGACCAGGGATCGAACCCAGGCCCCCTGTGTTGGGAGCATGGAGTCTTAACCACTGTTCCACCATGGAAGAACCTAGACTATTTTCTTTTTTCTCAAACGTCCTGG
Source organism: Mesoplodon densirostris (assembly GCF_025265405.1). Classification (NCBI taxonomy): domain Eukaryota; kingdom Metazoa; phylum Chordata; class Mammalia; order Artiodactyla; family Ziphiidae; genus Mesoplodon; species Mesoplodon densirostris. Next base: position 67,583,604 of record NC_082662.1, on the reverse strand, counting down.
GAGTGAGATTGTGAGGATATGAGGGACCCTGCAGAGGTACTAGTTCCAATGTGTTGGCATATCTAGTGAGTTTGAAAAATTAATGGAACTAGAATATTGGAAAGAATGAGCCAAAAAGAGAGTAGTAGTCAGGTGGAAGAATGCAGGAAAATAAAGACAAGCTCTAGGGCACCATTGTGGGAATAAGCACTTGAAGCAGAGTGGAGAACAATATTATTGTGGGGAAGGAAGTCAAAGACTGAGAGGCCAGGTTAATGGAAGGATCATTTCTGTGGATATTGAAGTTACTAAGAATCATGACCATAGTTTGAGATAAAGTGACTTTGAGTCAAGTTTAAAACTCTTGGTAGCATCCATATTTTCCTCTCAGTTAAATAGGGGGAAAAATGATGATAGAATTGTAATTATAAGCTGATAAGTTTGGTACAAAACAACAACATTAACCTTTTTGGTACCTGATTTTCTTTTTCTTCCATTCCTTTTTCAAATAGTACTCTAGTTCTGTCTTCTCTAGCATTAGTAATAGAGCCAGGAATGCTACATTACATTATTATGAAAAATGATTCATAGAAAATGAATTTATGAAACCTAAATTTACACCTTGAAGAGCGGGAAAAAGAACAAATGAAGCCCAAAATCAATAGAAGGAAGGAAATAACAAAAATGAGTGGAGAAATAAGTGAAAGGAAGACTAAAAAGACAACAGAAGAGGTCAGTAAAACTCAGAACTGGTTCTCTGAAAAGATAAACAAGATTGGCAAATCTTTAGCTAGACTTACCAAGAAAAAAACAGGACTCAACTAAATAAAATCATAAATGAAAGAACCATAAACAAGACGAAAAGACAGCCCTCAGAATGGGAGAAAATATTTGCAAATGAAGCAACTGACAAAGGATTAATCTCCAAAATATACAAGCAGCTCATGCAGCTCAAAATCAAAAAAACAACCCAATTCAAAAATGGGCAGAAGACCTAAATAGACATTTCTCCAAAGAAGATATACAGATTGCCAACAAACACATGAAAAATGCTCCACATCACTAATCATTAGAGAAATGCAAATCAAGACTGCAATGAGGTATCACCTCATACCAGTCAGAATGGCCATCATCAAAAAATCTACAAACAGTCCCACTACTGGGCATATACCCTGAGAAAACCATAATTCAAACAAGAGTCATGTACCGCAATGTTCATTGCAGCACTATTTACAATAGCCAGGACATGGAAGCAACCTAAGTGTCCATCAACAGATGAATAGATAAAGAAGATGTGGCACATATATACAATGGAATATTAGCCATAAAGAGGAACGAAATTGAGTTACTTGTAGTGAGGTGGATGGACCTAGAGTCTGTCATACAGAGTGAAGTAAGTCAGAAAGAGAAAAGCAAATACCATATGCTAACACATATGTATGGAATCTAAAAAAAAGGTTCCGAAGAACCTAGGTGCAGGACAGGAATAAAGACACAGACGTAGAGAATGGACTTGCGGACAAGGGGAGGGGGAAGGGTAAGCTGAGACGAAGTGAGAGAGTGGCATTGATGTATATACACTACCAAATGTAAAATAGATAGCTAGTGGGAAGCAGCCACATAGCACAGGGAGATCAGCTCTGTGCTTTGTGACCACCTAGAAGGGTGGATACAGAGGGTGGGAGGGAGACGCAAGAGGGAGGGGATATGGGGATATATGTATACGTATAGCTGATTCACATTGTTATACATCAGAAGCTAACACAACACTGTAAAGCAATTATACTCCCATAAAGATGTTAAAAAAAAAATAAGACCACACTATATGCTGCCTACAAGGGGCTCACTTCAGCTTTAAGGACATATGTACATTGAAAGTGAAGGGATGGAATAAGATGTTCTATGCAAATGGAACCAAAAGAAAGCAGGGATAGCTATACATACATCAGACAAAATAATTTTAAACCAAAGACTGTAATGAGACAAATAAGGTCATTGTATAATGATAAAGTGGTCAATTCATCAAGAGGATATATCATTTGTAAATATTTATGCATAAGACATAGGAGCACCCAAAGATATAAAGCAAATAAAACTTCTGAATGGAGAAATAGACAGCAATATAATAATAGCTGGATAATGCAATACTCCACTTTCAACAATGGATAGATCATCCAGGCAGAAAATCAGTAAGAAAGCATTCAACTTAAACTACATGTTAGATCAGATGGAATTAACAGACTTAATAGACTTTTACAGAACATTACATACAACAGCAAGAGTATACATTCTTCTCAAGTGCACATGGAACATTCTCCAGGGTTGATCACATACTGGGCCACAAAAGTATTGATAAATTTAAGAAAATTAAAATATCAAGCATCTTTTCCAACTATTACAATGGTATAAAACTAGAAATTAATCACAAGAAGAAAACTGGAAAGTTCACAAATATGTGGATATTAAATAGCATGCTACTGAACAACCAATGGGTCAAAGAAGAAATCAAAAGCGCAAAAAATATCTTGATATAAATGACAATGGAAACACAACATACCAAAACTTATGGAATGCAACATAAGCAGTGTAAGAGGGAAGTTCAGAGCAATAAATATCTACATTAAGAAAAAATGAAGATCTCAACCTGACTTTATAGCTCAAGGGAAAGAAAATGAAAAACCTAAGCCTGAAGTCAGAAAAGGAAAGAAAAAAACCAAGACCAGAGTGAAAATAAATGAAATATATACTAAAAAGACAATTTTTAAAACTGAGAGAGAGGACTCAAATAAAATTATAAATGAAAGAAGAGGAGATATTACAACCAATACCACAGAAATTCATGGGATCATAAGAAATAACTGTGAACAATTATTTGCCAATAATTTGGACAACCTAGAAGAAATGGGTACTTTTCTAGAAACATGCAACCTGCAAGACTGAATCATGAAGACATAGAAAATCTGAACATACCAATTACTTGTAAGGAGACTGCATCAGTATCAAAAGCCTCCTAAAAAAATTCCAAGACCAGATGGCTTCACTCGTGAATTCTAAAAAACATTTAAAAGAGAATTAATACCTATTTTTCTCAAACTCTCCCAAAAGATAAAGAGAAGGGGACACTTCCATGATCATTTTACAAATCCAGCATTACCTTGATACCAAAACCAGGCAAGGAGTCTGCAAGAAGAGAAAATTACAGGCCAATATCCCTGATTAACATAGGTGCAAAAATCCTTAACAAAATATTAGCAAACTGAATTCAACAGTATGCTAAAAGGCTCATGTACTGTGATCAAGCAGGATTTATCCCTGATATGTATGAATGGTTCACCATCTGTAAATCAATCAATGTAATATACCACATAGCAAAATGAAAGATAAAAATCGTGATTATTTCAATAGGTGCAGAAAACGCATTTGACTAAATTCAACCTTTCATGATAAAATCTCTCAGCAAACTGTGTATAGAGAGAATGTACCTCATCATAAAGGCCTTGTTTACCTTTCTAAAATGAAAATCTGATTATATCTCATTTTAACACATTCCCTGGCTTATTATTTATAGGATAAGGTTAAAACTTCATTGCATAATAGAAAAGAACTTTTACTTCCTTGCCCCGTGCAATTTCTCCACCTCCTTTCCCTCATATTTCTCTGCTATGCTATGCTTTTTCACATGAACTGATCCCTTAGCACATAATACCCTGCATCTTGGATCTCCATCTGATTTTTATTTGTCCTATGAGAGGCAGCTCAAATGTCACCTTTGGTGAAATTCCTGAAGCTATCTGTCAAATCAAGTAATTTCTCTTGTGTGTTCTTTGTACAAACCTCTTTTATAATATAATGTTAATAAAGGGTTAGGCCCTACATGGCCCAATCTCTACAGAGTTGTATACACATAGTATAAAAATAAAAGTATTAAATAAAAGGAATTGTAATCTTTTACTATCCCTCCAGGGAAACTGTAGACATTCAATTTATAATCCATGGTTGTGGTCTATTAAATCCCTTTCTCTTTGTTCTATTGATTTATTATCTTCCATTCCAAAACCATAACCAAATCTCTCTCTATCCCTTCCTTTATTCTTCATTTCTTATTGAGGAGAAAACCCACAACAGCAGCTCTTGCTTTTCTCATTTTTTCATCTTCTTTCCTCTCCTCTTTTCGACACTACCTTCCTCTCTTCCATTCCCTTTCTTCCCCTATGCTTCTCTCTCTCTCTCTTTTTTTTTCTTTGTGGCTTCACTGAGATATAATTCATACACGTTAAAATTCACACTTTAAAAGTGCACAATGTAATGGTTTTCTAGTATACTTACAGGATTATGTGACGGTCACAACCACCTAATGTTAAAGCATTTCAACATCCCCGAAAGAAACCCCATACCCATTAGCAGTCATTCCACATTCCCACCTTCTCCCATTTACTTTCTGTTTCCAAAGATTTCCCTAATCCAGAGATTTCATATAAATGGAATCAGGGAATACGTGGTCTTTTGTGACTGGTTTCTTTCACTTAGCATCATGTTTTCAAGGTTTATCCACATTGCTTGTGTCAGTTCTTCATTGCTCTTTACGGCTGAATAATATTCCATTGTGTGGATGTATATCACATTTTACTTATGCATTCATCAGTTGATGGACATTTGGGTTTTTTCCACTTTTTTGGCTATTAGGAATAATGCTGCTATGAACATTTATGTACACATTTATGTACATGTGGATGTATGTGTTTATTTCTCTTGGGTATATACCTAGGAGTGGAATTGTTGGATCATATGGTAACTATGTTTAGCATCTGAGGAGCTGTCAAACTGTTGTCCAAAGAAGCTGCATCATTTTACATTCCCACCAGCAACATATGAAGGTTCCAATTTCTTTATATCATCCTCAACATTTATTATCTGTCCTTTTGATTACAGCCATTCTAGGGGATGTGAAATGGTATTTCACTGTGGTTTTGATTTGCATTTCCCCGGTGACTAAGGTTATCCAGCACCTGTTCATGTGCTTACTGATCATTTGTATATCTTCTTTGGAGAAATGGCAACTCAAATCCTTTGCTCAGTTTAAAATGTGGTTATCTTTTTATTATTGATCTGAAAGAATTTCTTTATATATAAGTCCTACATTAGATATATTATTTACAAATATTTTCTCCCATTCTGTGGGCTATTTTTTCTCTTTTTTGATGGGGTTCTTTTTTTTTTTTTTTTTTTTTTTTTTTGCGTTACGCGGGCCTCTCACTGTTGTGGCCTCTCCCACTGCGGAGCACAGGCTCCAGACACGCAGGCTCAGAGGCCATGGCTCACGGGCCCAGCCGCTCCACAGCATGTGGGATCCTCCCGGACCGGGACACGAACCCGTGTCCCCTGCATCGGCAGGTGGACTCTCAACCACTGGACCACCAGGGAAGCCCAGATGGGTGTCTTTTGAATAAAAATGTTTTTTAATTTTGGTGAAGTCCAACTTCTCTGTTTTTCTTTTGTCACTTTGTGTTTTTGTTATATCTAAGAAGATTTTGCCTAACCCAAGGTCATGAAAGTTTAATCTAATGTTTTCTTCTAAGAGTTTTATAGTTTCATTTCTCACATTTAGGTCTATGACCCATTTTGAGTTAATTTTTGTGTACAGTGTGGAATAGGAGTCCAACTTCATTCTTTTGCATGTGGATTTCCAGTTGTAACTGTCTCATATTGCATATCTAATCTAAAGCCAAGGAAAAGTGTTTGCAATTTTTAAACATTTGAATCTATGGTATTTGATATTGTTTGAAAGGTCTTGCATTTTGGAAACAGTTGTTTGGTGGCTTAATTGAAGATCTTTTACTTTTTCTGACATTTCATTTTCATTTTTAGTCTTTTTCTCAAAACTTTCCAAATTCCATGACTAAAATAATTATTCTTTTATCATCTCTCCACATAAATTTTATTTGTGTATGAGCAAAAATCCAAGCTAATTTATGACCAGCCAAAGTTACAAGCTCAGATCCTGTTATAAATCTTTAAAACCATATTTGTTGGACACTTGATTCTAAGTGGTTGATTTCATAGATTTTTTTTCTTGAGAGGAAATTTTTTTTCCAAATTCTTTATGTAATTACTGAAATTATGCCCTAAAATGGTCTACTTTATTATTTATAGATTTTCTTATACAAAGAACAGCTTTTAAATTTTGCTCTGCTGCAGCAAATTTCAATTGCCAGTTATGGTGATATTTGCAATATACCTTCTTCCAGTCTGTTTTTTCTTTACCATTCCAGTAATATTACTAGTTTCTTTATCTCTATTTGATTCTACATTGTATTATGCCTTCGTACAAAATTTAAAATATTTCCATTCTTATGTTTTTAAATTATAAAGTAACTTAATTACAGTATAATTTCAAAATTATAAGTATTTCAATTATTTACCAATTATGATTTATTTAGGTATCACTATAACTTGTGCTGTCTGCATAATATAATCAGATAGACACATTATGGTGTTATGTTGGCACCTAGAAAAAACTTATTGAACCAAATCAATCCATTGATACTGACTAAATGGGTAGTCTATGTATATTATATATATTTTTTATATATATATATATATATATATATATAATAAATATGGAGAGAGGGAGAGAGACTGATTCAGTCTAAGGAATTGGCTCATTTGATTATGGAGGCTGTTAAGTACCAAGATCTGCAGTTTGCAAGCTGGAGACCCAGGAGAGCTGATGGTATAGTTCCAGTCCAAGTTGAAAGCCCTGAGAACCAGGAGAGTTGATGGTGTAAATTCCAATCTAAGTCTGAGGCCAATGTCCCAGCTTAAACAGTCAGGTAAAAGGAATTTTATTCAACCTTTTTGATCTAGTCAGGTTTTTAGTGGGTTGGATAAAGCCCACATTCAGGAGGGCAATCTGTTTTACTTAATTTACCAATTCAAATGTTAATCTCATCTAGAAACCCTCACAGACATAACCAGAATAATGTTTCACCAAATGTTTGATCCATGGCCCAGTCAAGTTGATACATAAAATTAACCATCACAATTGGTGATATATTTATATATGAAACTGAGCAGAACCCTATGGGGCTCCTGGGCACAAGAGCTTTTCTGTATCCTCTTCCCTGAGTTCCAAAGGGCAGGTTCAAACAGTTACTAGTCAGGGAAGGGAGGGGATGTGGAAACAAAGGAGGAACAGTCAAGAAGCAATAGTGTGGCCTTGGGGCAGGGTCCTGGTTCCTCCTCAAGAGTTATACATAATATCTTTGAGCTCTTCTGCGAACTAAAACCCCCACCAAATGGAAGGTGATCCAGAAAGAAGGTCACAGTTCAATAACCTCAAGAGCCACAGATCATGGGACCACCTGACACTAGAAGATCTCTAGATTGAAGGAATGCAGGCCCTGCACACACACTGATCCTTATCAGCAACCCACCCCTGGACGATAAGACTCTTCACAGGGTTCCCTGGGTTCCCTGGGTTAGGACATACAGTTTTGAGGGCATTAGCCCTCTGTGGCCCCTTTGCCTGGCAAAACAATAAAGCTGTTCTTTTATACTTCACCCAAAACTCTGTCTTTGAGATTTAATTCAGTGTTGGGGTACAGAGGCCAGATTCGGCATCATGTATAATACTAGAAATTATACATGTGCTTGGTCCACATACTATCATACAGCAATAACATCGTACACAATGTAGCAAAAACTGGATTTTGGATTTTGCAGAATCCAAACCCCCTTGAGCACTCAACCACCAGACTAAATAGTGACTAAGAAAAGATTATGTTGACCTTGGCTCACCCTCGTGACTTCTGTTCACTAGAGCCTGCCAATGTTTGCCCCAATTGTATGCTGAATTCTCCTTTGCTTAAGCTCCTTCACATGCACCCTTAGCTTAAAACTTCCCCAATTTTGCTGTTCCTGGAGACACGGCTTTGGGAACTATCCCTGGTGTTCTCCTTACTTTTTGCAAGTGATGCTGACAACTCGGGCAGTGTGCACCAGTGCCGAATTGAATCTCAGAGACAGAGTTTTGGGTAAAGTAGAAAAAGAATAGCTTTATTGCTTTGCCAGGCAAAGTGGGACACAGCAGGCTAATGCCTCTCAAAACTGTGTGTCCCAACCAGGGAGGATTTGGTGAAGGGTTTTATAGCAATGGTTCAAGGGCAGAGTTGCTGATAAGGATCAGAGTGTGTGCAGGGCCTGCACTCCTTTAATCTGGCTTCAGGTGGTCTCCTAATGAGCTTCTCTGGTTCCTTTGATCTTGCCTTAAGTGGTCTCCTCATGAGTTTCTCGAGGTTATCAAACTGTGACCTCTGGAATGAAGAACGCTAACATCTTCCATTTGGTGTGGGTTTTAGTTCTGCAGAAGAGTTTAAAGATATAGTTATGTGTATCCCTTCAGGTGGAACTAAAGCAGGAGGTAGATGGGCCCCCACAGGGTAAGCAATTAGAAATTCATTCCCTGTGGACAGATACTCCAAGATGAGAATAGCAGGACAATTGAGAGAGGACGCTGGGCCCTGCCCAGATAGAGTATAAGAGACCACATATTTCTCATTCTCAAAGTCAAGGAGACCTTCCCAACTAGAAAGCTCCTTGGAAGTCAAAAGGGGAGTGATGCCAAGCTACCCATAGGCCTCTTTGTTGGAATCCATCTTGACTGAGAGATATGTGCACACACATGGGAGGATCCTGAGATATACCAAATACGGACTCTGAACCAGTCAAATCTAAATGATTGGCCAAAGGAAACCCGGAAGAAATGCCCCATATAAGTGATTTAAACTACTATGAGGGCACAACTCTCTCTCTGAGTTCACCTGTGTGTCTAGCCACACATACTGTACTCTTTTTCCTCCTAATAAACACTTTACTTGTTTCACTACTTTCTGTCTTTGTGGGAATTCTTTTCTGCAAAGCTGAAGGGCCAGAGCCTTGTCACTGACCACTGGTCTAGAGCACCACATGGTGCTCTCACTTCCATGACCCAACTTCAATCTCTAGCTGGGAACCGAAATCCTGCTTCAAGCCACTGCAGGCCAAGGCCACCGTAGATCAGAACCAGGACCCTGCCCCAAGGCTGCACTATTGTTTCTTTTTTCTTCTTAATTTTTTTTTTTTTTTTTTTTTTGCAGTACACGGGCCTCTCACTGTTGTGGCCTCTCCCATTGTGGAGCACACGCTCTGGACGCACAGGCCCAGCAGCCACGGCTCACGGGTCCAGCTGCTCCGCAGCATGTGGGATCTTCCTGGACCAGAGCACGAACCCATGTCGCCTGCATCAGCAGGCGGACTCTCAACCACTGCGCCACCAGGGAAGCCCTTTCTTCTTAATTTAAAAAAAAAATAATTTATTTGTTTTTTTATTTTTGGCTACGTTGAGTCTTCGCTGCTGCACGCAGCCTTTCTCTAGTGGCAGCGAGCAGGGGCTACTCTTCATTGTGGTGCTCAGGCTTCTCATTGCAGTGACTTCTATTGTTGTGGAGCACAGGCTCTAGGCTCTCATGCTCAGTAGTTGTGGTGTGCAGGCTCAGTAGCTGTGGCTCATGGGCTCTAGAGTACAGGCTCAGTAGTTGTGGTGCACGGGCTTAGTTGCTCCACAGCACGTGGGATCTTCCCAGACCAGGGCTCGAACCCGTGTCCCCTGCATTGGCAGGTGGTTTCTTAACTACTGTGCCACCAGGGAAGCCTGCACTATTGTTTCTTGACTGTTCCTCCCTAGTCTTTGTATTCCCTTCCTTCCCCAATTAGCAACTGTTTGAATCTGCCCTTTGGAACTCAAGGGAGGTCATGGAGGCTGGGGTCTATTCCCTACAAACAAGAAATGGGGGACACACAGAAAGACTTCTGTGCCCAGGAGCCCCACAGGGTCCTGCTAGGTTTCACAAGTAATAAATCCTTCCTTCTCCTGATCTTTGGCTTGGTTGTGTCTTTGACTCAACACCCACCAACAGGCAAACCCAGTTTTCGGGTGACACGACCAATTGTGCTTCTCTCTACTGCTTAAATAAGCCTTGTGTTTACTGCTGTTGTGCTTTTGTTCACCTTTCCTTGTGTGGTAATTCTTTTTGCCTTGAGTATCCACCTATTTCCTATTTTTTCCTTATGGAAATTTTATTTTCTTAGGCAGGAAGAAATTTTCCTCTATGCTTTTAGGTTCTTCTGACTAGTCTAAGAACCAAATTCACATGAGGCAGATTAACAGGAGAAAATCAAATGAAGCTTAATAACATGTATACATGAAGACTTTCCTGGTGGCACAGTGGTTAAGAATCTGCCTGCCAATGCTCAAACCTCAACACAGGTTTGAGCCCTGCTCTGGGAAGATCCCACATGCCACAGAGCAACTAAGCCAGTGTGCCACAACTACTGAGCCTGCGCTCTAGAGCCCATGTGCCACAACTACTGAGCCCATGTGCCACAGCTACTGAAGCCCGCATGCCTACAGCCTGTGCTCCACAGCAAGAGAAGCCACCACAATGAGAAGCTCGTGCACCGCAACGAAGAGTAGCCCCCTCTTGCCGCAACTAGAGAAAGCCCGCGTGCAGCAACGAAGACCCAACTCAGCCAAAAATAAATAAATAAATAAATATCAAAAAGTATACATGAGAGAGACCCAGAAAACTAATTCACTCTCCAAAATGTCTGATGTCCTCACCTTAAATACCATCCTCAGCACAAGACAAAAGAGGATGCTGAGTGAGAGGTTAGTCAGTTTTGGGAGATTACCAGGGAAAGCACAGTAAACAAGGATGATTGTGATGCAGAGTTACATCCTTGCCTTCTCCACTGATACAAGTTTCTAGAGATTTGGCCATCCTCCTCTTACAGGTACTGGGAGGGAGATACCCTTACAAATGGAGATTCCCTTTGCAAATGTAAGTGTTTCTTACAAAAAGGCAACTCCTACTTGGTTTTCAGGTTCCTTCCCCTGTCTGCTGTTACTCAGAAAATAACGAGCTTAAAACAGTTAATATGCCAAAGAGACATATTTTAGGGTGGCAAATTCTGCTCCCCTACAATCTCTTTCAGGAAATTTTATTGCTGTAGCCCACATTGATCTCTTCTACTCAAATCATCAAAGCATTTGTTACCAAACCAAACTTCGGTCTGCTCGCCTGCCAATCAGAAAAGCCAACTTACTGACACTGGGTTGTGGTGAAGGAAATTACGGCGTTTATTGAAGGGCCCAGCAAGGAGTACAATACAACTCATGCTCAGAAGACTTGAACTCCCAGATGGTTGGTTGGTGGTGAGTTAACAAGGTGGTCTTCCAGGAATCTTGTGCTCAGCCTGAAGTTAGCAACTTCCACCTGTGTGGGGCCTTAGTTCCTATAGAAGAACTCAAAGATACATTGTTGTGTGTCTCCCTTGAGGAGTAACTAGGACTCTGCTTTACTGCTGCACTATCCTTTCTTGACTGCTTTTTCTTTGTTTCTGCATCCCCTCCCTTCCTTGATTAGTAATTATTTGAATCTGCCTTTTGGAATTCAGGAAAGGTCTAGGAGGTTGAAGACTTTTTCTACAAATAGAAACAGGGGACAAGGAAGGGCTTTTGTACCCAGCAGGGCTCTGGAGGGCCCTGCTTGCTTTCATGTTTGTTAACTTTTAATTTCTACTACATTTACTTTGCATATAGTTATTTATATATACATATTTCTTAGTTTCTTATCTAGATTTTAAATTCCTTAGTGTCAAAGATATTAATAATAGAAACAAGAACTATATCAGCAAAATAAAGCAAGCCATTTATTATATGATTACAATGCCTCAGGCACAGTGTAAGTCATTTTACCCACTCCATTTCATTTAATCCTTACAACCAACCTAGGAAAGGAGGTAATATCTGAATTCTAGATCAGGACATAGGCCTTAGAAGCTAAGTAATGTGTTCAAGACCATATTTCTAATGAATCAGAATTCAAAGTCGGGTCTGTCAAATGCTCTTACGTGTCTGCTTATATTACTTTATGAACAAAACTGTCGACTAAAAAAAAAAAGCACAACCTAACAATGAGAATTATGTTTTATTCAGGGCGTTACTGAGGATTATAGCCCGGAAACAGCCTCACAGCTCTGAGGAACTGTTTCGAAGAGGTAAAGGAAGAGCCAGGATATACAGGAGTTTTTGCACAAAAAACAAACAAAAAAAACAACAGGTGGGCTTCCCTGGTGGCACAGTGGTTAAGAATCTGCCTGCTAATTCAGGGAAGACGGGTTTGAGCCCTGGTCTGGGAGGATCCCACATGCCGCGGAGCAACTAGGCCCATGAGCCACAACTACTAAGCCTGCATGTCTGGAGCCTGTGCTCTGCAACAAGAGAGGCTGCGATAGTGAGAGGCCCACGCACCATGATGAAGAGTGGCTCCCACTTGGCACAACTAGAGAAAGCCCTCGCACAGAAACGAAGACACAACACAGCAAAAATAAATAAATTAATTAATAAACTCCTACCCCCAACATCTTAAAAAAAACAACCCCCCCCAAAAAAAACACACACAAAAAAACACAAAAAAACACAACAGGTAGTTGAATATCAAAAGATTACTGCTAATTACAGAAAAAAAAAACAACCCAGACATCTCAAGTTAATGACTTTTGTGCTTTTCTATGTATGGGAAGATGAAAGAGTCTGGGCTTATTGAAATGATTCCTTTGATATGCACTTTAACTTTCTAGGACCAATATGGTGTTTTTCCATCCTGAATCTCCTCAGGGTGCACCAGGAGGGCTGCAGTGCCTGACAGCTTTATGACTGCAACATTCTTTGGTTACTGAAATGGCAGGTGACATTCTTTGTGCACATTACTTTGGGAAACCTTTACAAATAGTATTATCTAACATTTATGGATTACTTACAGTGTGTCAGAGCTTAACGTGTTTTCCGTGAATACAATAATTTAATTCTTGCAACCGTCTTATGAAGAAGGAGCTGTAATCACCATCATTTTGTGTATGTGATAATAGTACAGAAAGTTAAGTCTCAACTGGCAGAGCTAGAATTTGGACTCAAGTAGTCTGAGTCCAAATGATCTCGAGTGACCTCGGCCTGCAGCAGCTTGAAGCAGGATTTCGGTTCCTGGCCAGAGATTGAGGTTGGGTTGTGGCAGTGAGAGCACCAAATCCTAGCCACCAGACCAATGGTCAGTGACAAGGCCCTGTCCCTTTGGCTTTGCAGAAAAGAATTCCCACAAAGACAGAAAGTAGTGAAACAAGTGAAGTGTTTATTAGGAGAAAAAAAATAATATGTGTGGCTAGACACACAGGGGAACTCAGAGAGAGAGTCGTGCCCTCATGGTAGTTTAAATCACTTATATGAGGCATTTCTTCCAGGTTTGCTTTGGCCAATCATTTTGATTTGCCTGGTTCGGAGTCTGTATTTGGTATATCTCAGGATCCTCCTGTGTGTGCACATGCATCTCTCAGCCAAGATGGATTCCACCGAAGAGGCCTAAGGGTAGTTGGCATCACTTACTATGGGGTGGCGCCCCCTCCCTTTTTGACCTCCAAGGAGCCGATAGTCGGGAAGTTCTCCTTGACTTTGAGAATGACTAATATGTGGTCTCTTATCTTCTATCTGGGCAGGACCCAGCCTCCTCTCTCAATTGTCCTGCTATTCTTGTCTTGGAATATCAGTCCACAGGGAATGAATCTCCAATCGCTTACTCTGGGGGGGAGGGGCTCATCTACCTCCTGCCTCACAAAGCCTGTATTCTTAATATTCATATTATTTATACATTGCATTTAACAAACATTTGCTGAGTGATTACTATGTGCCAAGAATAGTGCTAGGGATTTAAAGATAGAGAAGTGTGTATGTCTTTTTTAGGAACTCAGTGTACTAGCATAAACAAATAAGAAACTTTTGTCTTTGGCATGAAAGTTATTAAACACAACTACCACCACTACAAAACAATAAGAATAATGAGAACTTGTCTTTTCCCAGGTATTGTTCTAAGTATTTTGCTGGCATTAATTCGCTTAGCCTCACAACAATCTTGCAAGGTTATTCTTCTTCTTCTTCTCATTTATTTATTTATTTACTTATTTAATTTTTCGCTGCGTTGAGTCTTCATTGCCGCGTGTGGGCTTTCTCTAGTTGCGGTGAGTGGGGGCTACTCTTTGTTGCAGTGCACAGGCTTTTCATTGCGGTGGCTTCTCTTGTTGTGGAGCACGGGCTCTAGGCACGAGGGTTTCAGTAGTTGTGGCTCGTGGGCTCTAGAGCTCAGGCTCAGTAGTTGTGGCACACTGGCTTAGTTGCTCCATGACATGTGGGATCTTCCTGGACCAGGGCTGGAACCCATGTCCCCTGCACTGGCAGGAGGATTCTTAACCACTGTGCCACCAGGGATGTTCTCTTCTCATTTTTTTAGATCAGGAAACTGGGACCAGAGATGTTAGGATGTTAAATCCAAGCAATGAAGTGGAAGAACTAACTTATGAACACAGGCAATCTGGCTCCAGAACCAAAGTGACTAAATGAATATTCCCTATGAGTAATAGAATTTCAATTTTTCTGGAGTATAAACAAGTGGTATTATATATAGTAGAATTAAAAACTGGCTTTAGACAATTTCAGGAACTTAGAGAAATGACGGTTAGTCTGAAATGAGATTCAGGAAGGTGCAGTTACTAGAATGGTCAGCAGAGGGGGAAGGGAGGCAGCTTCTGTAATGTACTGTTACATTACAACAGGGTACACTGTGCAGAACTGGGACTCTCTGAAGTCCCTCTTGCTCTAACATTCTCTGATGATACTTGTCTGAATTTCATTAGATCAGTGCAATGTAAAACACAAGCCAAAAAAGGAGTGGTCTCTTCTCAAATATATGTAGGGAAGATGATATTTATCTGATTTAACATGGTATTTATTTGAATATTTGTTAAATGTTAGTTAAGACCTTCTCTAAAGAAATAAGTGTCAGATGATCCATATCCTTGAGGAGCTCAGGGTCTCACTGAAGAAGTAAGATAAACAAAAATTTGAATGGTGATATCAAACATCATATTAACAATGTTTTAGAGGAGTTCAGAGACAAGGAGAAATTAATGGGACTGAAATGGAACTGAACTACTTCATGGAAAAAGTAGTCTTGTTCCTGTACTGAAAGGTGATTAGTATGTGCATAGGTAGAAAGGAGGAAGGGAGAAAATTTTTAATTCCTTAAAATTAAATTCAATCTCTCAAGCATTTATGAGCTGTCTTCAGTGAGCGAGACACCATTCCTAGGCACTGCAGAGAAAGTAAGAATGGGTGATACAGTCTCTGTCTGAAGGAAATCACGAGTACACCATCAGTAATAATGTAAGTCAGGATAATGTAGACAAATAACAGGCTGTGGTAGACAAATAACAAGATGCTCTATTGGAGGCCCCCAAAGCTGACAACAAAATGATATACGCCTCTCATTTTAAAGATAGGTACCAGACCATTCATGTAGAACATTCTAAGTGTATGGTCCTAAACTAGTTCTGCCAGTTTTAGCTGTTTACTCACCTCCAGCCTATGTACAAAGCTGAGGTTGTATAACAGGGAAGAACAAAATCTGACTCCATGTTGGATCTGTTACTTTTACTTTAAACTTTGCTCTCTCTTGCTTTTTATTACTATAATCACTAAAACAATATTGTCTATAGCTATTGGCATACATAATGGCCTCCCTTGGGGAACCCTGCCCCTCTGTCTAAATGTTATACTAAAATGCCTTTGTTCAGCTCACAGGGAAACATTCTGACCCTGCCCACCTGTGAATGGCTGCAAGAAAGAAGAAATTAACACATCCCCTCCCTGAGGCTGGCCAAACCAGGAGATGTTCTGCAAGACTTATGGCCTTTGTACTTTACTTCCTCACCTCCTTCCCCTCTCTGTCCTATAAAAGAAACTAGCATCCAGACCCCTATAAGATGGTACTCTAGGATGCTAGTCTTGGATGCCTGGCTTCCCCAATAAAGTCACTATTCCTTGCCTCAACACCTCATCTCCCAATTTATTGGCCTGTTGTGCAGCAAGCAGAGAGATCTTGGACTCAGTAACAGCTGAAGAGAAAGAGATTTCTTTGGAGAGGAGGTGACAGAGTACTTTGCATTTCACTCACCTTACTACTCTCTTCTGAAGGGGAAGGAGAAGAATGTGTTCCTCTAAGGTAGAAATCCCCTAAATAGACACAAATGGAAACTTCTAGGCACTGCAGAGCTTGCTCAGAAAAGAGGAGTTTGCCCAGCACTGGTACAGCAAGAATTTCAGAGCCTGGAGAATATGGCTGCCTGCACAGCAGAGTTATTGCCTTCTGTTGGTGTTCTAAGTTGTTTCTGGGTGTTAATGTAGCTGGTATGAAGTCCATATCCTTCTCTGACCTGGAAAATTGGCAGGCTGCCACTTCCAATGAACTGTGGAATGGCTTCTATGGAATGTACTTAAAGCATGGGGAGCTGTATCCACTGACCTCTTCTTATTTTTATCAATGGCAGTGTATTTACTGCTTTGGGAGTAAACAGAAGTAAAAGAAACCTTTAATAACAAAAAAGAAAGAAACCTTGAATAGAGGTCAAGCTGTCTTTTCACCTGTCCTTGAACTTGGACCTGACAAACTGCCCAGTATGATTGCTGCTGCTGCTGCTGCTACTACTACTACTATTAAAAGGTACAGAATAGGGGCTTCCCTGGTGGCACAGTGGTTGGGAGTCCGCCTGCCGATGCAGGGGACACGGGTTCGTGCCCCGGTCCGGGAGGATCCCACATGCCGCAGAGCAGCTGGGCCCGTGAGCCATGGCCGCTGAGCCTGCGCGTCCAGAGCCTGTGCTCCGCAACGGGAGAGGCCGTGACAGTGAGAGGCCCGTGTACCGCAAAACAAACAAACAAACAAACAAAAGGCACAGAATATGATAGTACCTCCTCTTCTCAAGTCAAGGAGAGGTTTCTCCTGTGGGCTACTTGGAGAGCTTTATGCATGTCTCTAGGAACATGAGGGTCTTACCAATGACTATTCTAAAAGTGAGATGCTGTGGCTGGAACTGCCCCATCTAGTGGCTGAACACACATGTGGCTACTTTGAGACTGGGCTGTCCTTCCTCCCATGCCAGGGTAAAGGTGCATGTTTTTGAGGCTTGATAAGGACCCTGTGGAAATAATCTTAACCAGGCGTGCTGCCTGAGGAGCAGATACAGAGGGTGGATCCCAGAAATCCAGGAGCCAGACAGAAAAAAGGCAGACCAGCCAAACATGGTATTCATGAGGAACCCACAGAGGTGCCCCATAGAGTCAGCAATTGACTACTGCCACCTAGAGGGCCCTGCCAGTGGATTACAACTGTACCTGCCACAAAAACTGTACCCCACTTGCCTAATACCTACCCTACTACCCTCCAGATATTAGAAACAGTGACTAGCAAACTGGGGAGATGGAGCCAGGAAAGAAGATAAGCTAATTTTGGCCCCCTACTCCACATAGGTTAGAGGATAGAAGGAATTTAAATTAGAATGGGTTTGGAGTTTGAAATTACATTCAATAGAGCTATTTCTATGCTTTCTAATTTTTTAGTTCTAAAATAGTGTTGTATGGTTCTCAGAATGAATAAGAGAGAAGAAAGCCTGCGTAATCTATGGGACATCACTAAATGTACAAATGTACATTTGTACATAAATGTACAAATATTAGAATAATTGAAGTTCCAGTTGGAGAAGAGGGGAGAAAGGGGCAGAAAGTCTATTTAAAGAAAAAAATAGCTGAGAATTTCCCAAGCCTGGGGAGAGACTTAGACATACAAGTTCACAAAGCGAATAGATTGCTCCATTATCTCAATGCAAAAAGACCTTCTCCAGGACACATTATAAAGAAACTGTCAAAAATCAAACACAAGTCGAATCCTAAAAGCAGCAAGACAAAAAATTATTGTAACCTCCAAAGGAACCCCCATTAGGCTATCAGTGAATTTCCCAGCAGAAACCCTATAGGCCAGGAGAAAGTAGAGTGATATATTCAAAGTTTTAAAAGAAAAAAAAATGACAGCCAAGAATACTTTATCCAGCAAAGATATCCTTCAGACATTAAAGAGAAAAATAACTTTTCCAGACAAAAAGATCCTGAGAGAATTTATCATCATTAGACCTACCTTGCAAGAAATTCTGAAAGGAGTTCTTCAAGCAGAAATGAAAAGATTTTAATTAGTAACATGAAAACATACAAAAATACATAGCATACTGGTGCATAAGTATACAGTCAGATTTAGAAGACTAATTCTGTAATATGAGGGTGTGTTAACCACTTAACTGTAGTATAAATGTTAAACACAAGTATTAAAAATAACTATAGCAACTGTAACTTAACAAATAGACAATATAAATAGAGGTAAATTGTGACATCAAAATCATAAAAGTGGGGAAGTAAAAGAGTGGAGTTTCTCTATGCAATCAAAGTTAAGTTGTTGTCAGGTTAAAATGGGTTGTTTTATCTATAGGATGTTTTGGGTAAGCCTCATGGTAAACAAAAGGGAAAAACCTATAGTAAATTCATACAAGATAGAGAGAGGAGAATTAGACATACCGCCATGGAAAATCACCAAATCACAAAGGTAGGGAAAAAAAAAAAAGAGGAAATACAAAATAGTCAGAAAGTGGCCTCTTGCCTTCTGAGATGGCCCACACTCTGTCTGTGGAGTGTGTTTCTCCCTGAATAAACCCGCCTTCACTTTACTGTGGCTCGCTCTTGAATTCTTTCCTGCGTGAAGCCAAGAACCCACACTCGGTAGCCTTCCCAGGGACTCGCCTGAGACCTGGGATATGAACATCCTCTCACACCCCACTCTTTTCTGCAACAGTTCCATCTGTTTTTCTGTTTGTTTGATGGAACTTCCTTTCTTATCTCTGGACCCTTTAACTTAAAGATTTATGTTCACTCCAGCTAAAGCTGGGGGTTAACAGGTTTTGATCAAAGACCTGGAGCAGCACTGGCAACACATGCTTTGTCCTTAGCATCTCACCTCCCTGGTACAACACAATGTTTGTGGGGTTGTGAATGAAAAATGTTGCTGCTTTATCAGTAAACAGGGGATGTTGTGGCCGTCCAGCCACTGCAGCCACCCAGAAGGTAAGGCCTGAGGGGACTCAGGATGGAGACAAATGGGCTGCAGCCACCCACAACAGTGCACCCAGAGGGAGACTCAGGATGAGAAAATACAGGATACTGGCCCCAGATAGCTGAGGTGCATATCAAAGGAATGATTTCAGTGAGTTCAGACTCTTGCATCTTCCCATACATAGAAAAGCGCTAAATTCCTTAACTTGAGATGTCTGGTTTTCTTTAACTGACAGTAAACTTTTGATGTTCCTACTGCCTGGTTTTTGTTGCAAAAACTCCTATATATCCTGGCTCCTCCCTTACCTCTTAGGAGCAGTCTCTCAGAGCTATCTGAGAGGCTGTGTCCTGGGCTTGAGCCCTTAGCAAGTCTGCCCTGTAAAACATAATTCTCAGTCCATTTATCTCCATCCTGAGTTCCCTCAGGGCTCACTGTAGGGGCATAGGGGAGGCTTTAGTGGTTGGATGGCTGTAACATCCTTTGAAAAAAAACAAAAAACAAAAACCAAGAAACAAAATAGTGAGAAAGCAATTAATAAGACAGCATGAGTGAGTCCTTAAATATCAATAATTACTCTAAAAGTAAATGGATTGAACTCACCAATCAAAAAGCACAGAGCAGGGATGTCCCTGGTGGTCCAGTGGCTAAGACTCCATGCTCCTGATGTAGGGGGCCCATGTTCAATCCCTGGTCAGGGAGCTGGATCCCACACGCTGCAACTAAGACTTTGCATGCCACAACTAAAGATTTCGCATGCTGCAATAAAGGTCCCATGTGCCGCAATGAAGACCTGGTGTAGCTAAATAAATAAATAAATAAATAAATATATATATATATATATATATATATATATATATATTTGCAGTACGTGGGCCTCTCACTGTTGCGGCCTCTCCTGCTGCGGAGCACAGGCTCCGGACATGCAGGCTCAGCAGCCACAGCCCACAGGCCCAGCCGCTCCGCGGCATGTGGGATCCTCCCGGACCGGGGCACGAACCCGCGTCCCCTGCATCGGCAGGCGGACTCCCAACCACTGCGCCACCAGGGAAGCCCTAAATAAATATATTAAAAAAAAAAAAAACACAGAGTGGCTGGATGCTAAAAAACCCCAAGACCCGAATATATGCTGCCTACAAGAGACTCATTTAAGCTTTAAGGACAGACATGGGCTCGAAGTAGAGGGAGGCAAAAAGATACTCCAGGTAAGTGGAAACCAAAAAAAGGTGAGAGTAGCTATGCTTATAATAGACAAAATAGACTTTAAGCCAAAAATGGTAATAAGAGACAAAGAAGATCATTGTATAATGATAAAAGGGTCAATTCTTCAAGAAGATGTAACAATCATAAATATATACACATCTAACCTATTTGCAGGGCAGGAATAGAGATGCAGACATAGAGAACAGATGTATGGACATGGCGGGGGTGAGGGGGGTGGGATGAATTGGGAGATTGGGATTGACATATATGCACTACCATGTGTAAAACAGATAGCTAGTGGGAACCTGCTGTACAGCACAGGGAGCTCAGTTCAGTGCTCTGTGGTGACCTAGATGGGTGGGATGAGGGGGTGGGTGAGAGGCAGGTCCAAGGGGGAGGGGATATATGTATACATATCACTGATTCACTTCATTGTACAGCAGAAATTAACACATTTTAAAGCAACTATACCCCAATAAAAATATATATACATACACATATTACATTGGTGCACATATATTGCTAGATATATTAAGCAAATACTAACACATCTGAATGGAGAAATAGATAACAATACAACAATAATAGGGGACTTCAATATGGATAGATCATCCAGTGAGAAAATAAACAATGAAACGTTAGACTTGAACCATACCTTAACAAATGGACCTAACAGACATATACTAGACATTCTATTGAACAGCAGCAGAATACACATTCTTCTCAAGTGCACATAGAATATTCTCCAGGGTAGATCATATGAAAGGCCACAAAATAAGTCTCATCAAATTTAAGAAGATTGAAGTCATATCAAGTATCTTTTCCAACCACAATTGGTATGAAACTAAAAACAAGAGGAAAGCTGGAAAATCTACAATCAGGAAGAAACTACACACACTCCCAAAAACAAGTGGGTCAAAAAAGAATCAAAAGGGAAATAAAAAATCTTGATATATAAAAATGGAAACAACACATCAAAACCTATGAGACATTGCAAAAGTAGTTGTGAGAAAGAAGTTCATAGTAATAATTGAGTACACTAACAAAATATATCTCAAATAAACAACAGAATTTTACACCTCAAGGAACTAGAAAAAAACAATCTAAACCTAAAGTTAACAGAAGGAAGGAAACAACAAAGATCAGAGTGGAAATAAATGAATTAGAGATGATAAAAAAATAGATAAGATCAAGAAGAGTAAGAGCTGTTTTTTTTGAAAAGATAAAGAAAATTGACAAATAACTGGCTAAACTAAGAAAAAAAGTGAAGAATCAAAATCAGAAATGAAAGAGGAGACATTACAACTGATACTACACAGGTACACAGGATCGTAAGAGACTACTATAAAATTATAAGCCAACAAATTAGATAACCTAGAATAAATGGATAAATCCCTAGAAACATACAACCTACTAAGACTGAATCATGAAGAAACGGGAAATCTGAACAGAATAATTAGTAGTAAGGAGATTGAATCAATAATCAAAAACCTCCCAATACAGAATACCCAGGACCAGATGGCTTCACTGGTGAATTCTACCAAACATATAAACAAGGCTTAATACCAACTCTTCTCAAACTCTTCCAAAATACTGAATAGGAGGGAACACTCCCAAACTCATTTTATGATGCCAGCATTACCCTGATACCAAAGCCAGATAAGGACACTACAAGAAAAGAAAACTATAGACCAATATCCCTGATGAAATTCTCAACAAAATAGTAGCAATCCAAATTCAGCAACACATTGAAAGCATCATACAACATGATCAAGTGGGATTTATCCCTGGGCTGCATAGATGGTTCAACATGTGCAAATCAGTGAATCACATTAATAAAATGAAAGATAAAAATCATATAATCTCCTAAATAGATGGAGGAAATTAAAAAACCACTTGACAAAGTACAACATTGTTTCATGAAAAAAACCCTCAACAGATTTGGTATAGAAGGAACATACCTCAACATACTAAAGGCCATATATGACAAACCCACAGTTAACATCATATTCAATGGTCAAAGGCTGAAAGCTTTTCCTCTAAGATCAGGAACAAGACAAGTTTGCTCACTCTCACCACTCTTATTCAACATAGCAGACACTCAAGAAAAATTGAATGTATGAATGATATTCTAAAGAATAAAGGAAAACTTTCCTTTTCTGTGCAAATGGGAAAACCTGTTAGAATCTGTCAAATGCAAAGGAAGTTAGGTGGGTTATTAACAATCCTTCAATTAAAAAGCATTTATTAAATGTCTATTATATACTAATGTCCTTTCTTCTTCATAAGTGTCTTCAGGGTCTCCCTATTCTAGTTCCAAAGTACCCTTTCTTGCAGTCCTATCCTTTACTGCTCTAGCCAAGGAGTTACTTATCAATAGACTAGGAGCTAAGCTCCCATTACAACAGCTAAGACAAAAGTCTCCGCCCTAATGGACCATCCAGTTTAATGGAGAGACAGACATCCACACAGTTTACCAAGATATAAGGAAAATAAAATTAATATTAATGATAAGGCACAAAAAACATGCTATGTAATGCACAAAAGGAACAGTTACTTCTCAGCAGGAGATTGGACTGAATACCATACATGCTAGGCCTTAAGGGATAAATAGGACTTTAAAAGGTGAAAATGGAAAGTAAAGAAGAGTATTCAATGTAGAAGAAACAGTGTGAGCAAAAATATGAACATACATGACATATTTAAGGAATTGTGAAAAGGGCAGTTTGACTACAACATAAAGTGTTGAGGGCAAAGTGTAGAAGAGAGGGGGCTGGAAAGGTAAGCTGAGGCCATATACTAGAGAATTTTGCATGACCTAGGGAGCTTGTACTTTATTATATAAGCTTTTGGAGTAGAAGAATAATATGCTTTGCTCTGTGTAAGAGGAAGATAACCAAGACATTTGTGAATGTGCAGATGAATTAGAGAGATGAGAGAATGGAGGTAGAGAAACCAATTAAGCTTCAAGAAGAAGAAAAGAAAAGAAGAAAAATTAGCTCTGTCGTTAGTAACAGAGAAAAGGGGCCTGGTTAATGAAAAATAAGCTTACAGAAGCCAAAAAGATTTGACTATAAAGCCAGGCAGGGGGGATGCACATGGGAAAGGGGATAAAATTCATTGAAAAGTATACACTTGGGTTACTTTCTTCTGGCCCACTTTGTGTAGGGCTTCAGTGTAGAGAGCAAAGGGAAGAGCGACACCAGAGGAGGCTGGAAATGGTCATGGGTCAGATCATTCCCATGTAGGCATGTTGAGGATTTGGGATGTTTTTCTATAAGCAGTGGAAGCCCATTGCAAGGATTTTAGCAGGAGAGTCAGATGATCAGCCTCCTCCCTTCATCCTATCCATCGCTATTCTGGCTAGATTCCATAATACATTACTTTCTCTTCAATTTGTTATCCTTCTCTCAGATCCTTCCTACAAAGCTTACACTATCTGGTCCTATGCACTGACTGAGTAAAATAAAGTAATTACCAGCTTGATTCTCTTATAAATCCATTGTCTTCAACACCACCTTGCTGTAACAATGCTCAGGATTCTTTCAGTGTTTTCTTTGTTATCTCTTTCTCTTATTCTCCACAATGCGTATGTCAAATTATTCTGTTCTTCTCAGATGTTCTTCCCCACAATTTACTCCTTCAAACTAAGCAGATAACTTTATCTCTTACTTCAAAGAGAAAAATAGAAGCCATTAGACAGAAACTTTCTCAACTTTCTGCCACCACTATCTATAAACTTACCTGCACCCACACCAACTTGTATCAGTTAAGAAACTGCAAATACCAGAAAGCACAGCAGCAGTTTAAACTATAAGAGTTTGTATTTTCTCACATAAAAAGCTTGGGGCCAGAGGCTAGAGGTGAATGATGAGGATTCAGTATAGTAATTGGGAGGCTGGGACAGGAGTACAAAAAATAAATAAATAAAAGCTTCACTGGCCATCATAACAGGAGCTCAGTAGTTGCTGCTGCTATTATTATTATTATTATTTTATCATCGGAGTAGTCCAAAGTCATAAAGTATCAGTAGACAAGTTGTGACTAGAACTCAGATTTCCTGATCTAATATGCTTTGACAACCCTAATGTGGATAATGTTTTTGGCTTAGGAAACCAGTGAATATTTAATTCCTCATAAACCATTTTCCCTGTGGCTCCTTGCACATTGAATCAGTGGCAATCATTGCTTCTGGGAAGGCATAATCGACCTAGAGAAAAGGATCTTCGCTCAGTTTGGAATCTCATAGTGAATTTTCTTGAGTCCCTTGTAAGACGATTGTCTTGAAATTCAGGCTTTTTGAAAGGGAAAGGAGTAATCTAAATGTCAAAAGTGGGGACTTCCCTGGTGGTCCAATGCAGGAGATGCAGGTTCCATCCCTGGTCAGGGAATGGAGGATGCCCAATGCCCTGGTCAGGCATCCCACATGCCACGGGGCAGCTAATCCTGCATGCCACAACTACTGAGCTTGCGTGCCTCAACTAGAGCCCACGTGCTGCAAACTACAGAACCCACGCGCCTTGGAGCCTGCTCACCACAACTAGAGAGAGAAAATCCGCATGCCACAGCTAGAGAGAAGCCCGTGCACCACAACAAAGAGCCCACCCGCTGCAATGAGAGATCCCGCGTGCCACAACTAACACCCGACGCAGACAAAAAAAAAAAAAAAAAAAAAAAAATCTTAAAAAAAAAGTTTAAAAAGTGTCCCTTTATAAACCAAGGGGAAATTTTAGTTATTTGAAAATAAAGTTAATCCTCTATTTAAAAAGGAACATAATGGAGAAAGGATGGAGGATATGATCCAAGAGAAGTCCCATTGTATGAAAAGTAGAAAGTGCTGGGGAAAGAGTTGAGGGGTATGTGTGAGAGACAAGTGAGCAAGAGATGAGACAGTGTCATTTACTCACAACGCAACCCTGTGGCTTGATAGTTTGGGAGAAATTTGGGAACTTCATTGGCCAAGAGGTTGAAAGCCTCTGAGAAAAACCCTGTGCTAACAGGGGGTGGCCACAGAAGCATAAAAATTGTGTCATGGTGTTTTAGGCAGAATAGTAGCTTGTGCATATGGCAGAAGAGATATAGAAGTTCCTGAGCAACTCTGAGGAGATGAAAGGGTAATTTGGAGATAAGCATTAATATATTGATACTTGCCAGGAAGTCACAGTGGAGGAGATCTCAGTAGAGCTCTCTGTTCAAAGGAACATAATAGTGGTAGCTGTGAGTGGGCAACTCCAAGTCAAGATCCAGATGGAGGATATTGCTAAAGTTCAGAGGATTTGCAGCATCAGTGAAAATCAGTGTAGGTAGCCTGGTCAGCAGAAGGAGATGGCTGAGCTTCTTGAGAGCCATCAGCCTGCATTGCCCGTGCCAAGAGATCAGACAAAAAACACCAGTTTTAGCAGTGATCACAGTAAACATATGGACCAATGCCCAGTGCTCAGGTGAGGCAAGCTATGCGTCAACCACACATTATATGGGTTCCAGAAAAGAAGGACAATGTGTAGACCAGACGATACCCCCACTGTGCTATTGCTGAGATATTATATAAACTTCTGTGCCCAGATCTCGAAAGATGAGAGGGGAAGAGAAAGAATAAGAGGAGAAAAACCTTGAAAAATTGAGCATTAATCTCCCAAGAGACTGGGTTTATCTTAAACTGTTTTACCATTAATTGGGAAAACCTGAGTTTTTCACCTCCGCTCCCTTTTTCTATTTTGTATTTTGAAAAATCTCAAACCAGCAAAGAGGTTGAAAGATTTTTACAATGAATATTCCTATTCTTTCACCAACATTCATCTATTTTTAACATTTTGTCTTAATTGATGGATCTAGCTATATACCTACATACTTATCTATTATGTATTAAATTTTTTGCCTAAGCATTTGAAAGCAAGTTGCAGACATCATGGTGTTCATATCTAAATATTAGGTTTAACCTTATGAAATTCCTAATACTTAGTCATTTTTGTATTTTCAACTTAATACTTCAGTATGCATCTCCTAAGAATAAGGACGTTCTCCTATATAACAACACTACCAACACACATAAGCAAATCACATTAATGCAGTAATATGTAATATACAGTCCATATTTAACTTTTTTAGTTGTCCAAAATGTCTATTATAGGTGATTCACTTTCCCCACCCTGATCAATGATCCAGTTGCATTTGGTATTTATGCCTCTTTAGTCCCCTTGTCTTTTCATGACATTGACTTTTATATTAAAAAAAAAAAGTCCAGGATAGTGTCTTATAGAATTGTACATTTTGGTTTTATCTGACTTGTTTCCTTATGATTAGATTTAGGTTAAACATTTTTTACAAGAAAACTACATAGGTGATGTTGTGTACTTCTTATTGAGTCCCATCAGGAGGCACATGACACATAATTCAACTATGTGATGCTAAGTTTGATTATTTCGTTGATTAATGTGGTGACCACACAAACTCTCCATTATAAAGATACATTTTCCCCTTTTCAATCAATAACTAATATACAGGATAATATATAAGAATATCATGTTCCCAACAAACTTTTATCCAAAGGCTTTAGCATCCATCGATGATCCTTAGTTATTATATGGGAAGTTTGCCAAATGATGATTTTCTAATTCTATCATTTCTTCTACACTCACTAGGTCAATTCTTCTGAAAAAAAAAAAAAGCTAAAATTCTCTCTCTTTTGGATATCACTATGGATTCCTAAATTTTATTCTATTTCATTCAATGTATTATAATCCATTATCATCCTTATATATATTTTTTGAAGCTCAAATTTTCATGTATTTAAGTAGTAGGCAACCACTTCAAGCTGGCTCATTTGTCCTTTTGTCATGACCTCACTGGTCTTTGAGCACTTCCTTGCTTTCTGGCACATCAAGATGTTCCAGGTTCACCTAGTACTTTGTCTGCTACAGACCTGGAGTTGTTTCTCCAAAGATCTCTGTCTCTGTCTTGTGGACAATGGTATTTAGAAACCAAGATCTGGGTGACAATTGTGTTCATTGCTATAGAGTGCACTGCTTCTAGGCCCCATAAGGAGTTCCAGAGGAGTTCCAGAACATGTCTGAGTGTTGGTGTGAAAATTTAACTCTCACCCAATCCAATAGCCATATAATTAACTTATTAGACTTATTCCAATTACCCACACAGGAATAAGAGTGTTACTTTAAAAGGTAAATTAGATCATATTTTCCCTGGCTTAAATTAATCTTCCTTTAGTTCCTCTAATGCAGTAGTGTCTGGAGGTGATCAAGATGGGCCATTTTCAAAAATCTTACCCTTTAAAACTTTCAAAATTTTGTGTATATTTTATAATGTATATATGTATTATTACAATAGTACACACAATGTAAATATAGCCCAATAAATATGGTTGGAGGTGGGCGAGCAATTTTTTTTTAATCAATAATTGATGAGATGCCTATCAGTTTGGAATTTGGGAACCACTGCTGTAATCCAGAATTTCCTACTGGCGTCTTTGGATGTGCTATTTCCATGAGGAATTTACAGGTTAATTCTGCCTCCTCTGTAAAACTGTAAATACCATGAATGCATAGACCATGTTGTTTTATTTCTCCATTGTATACCCAATCACCTAGAACATGACTGGCACATAATATTACTCAATACATATACAAATGTCAGAGAGAATAAACAGAAATAGAAAAGAATGGAAAATACAATTTGGTTCATTGTCAAAAATCTCTCTAAAACATTTATTTATTTTGTATGCCATTTATTTTGCATGCAAACTGCTCACTTGGAATCCGTTGGTTGACTGGTAGACTCAGTAAAGGAAAAATGTTATAAACAGAATTATAATGGAGGGGGTTACTGCAGACAACTTGAGAACATTTTTGGGGTAAAGTGATTACTTGGAAGCTAGCAGAGGTCAAACTGAACATTCTGTCCTTGAACAGGCCAACTGGAGTATCAAAGAAAACAATTTTAGTTGTCTATATATATTCCATAAAATCTTGAGAGTTTGAGTGTGGATCATACATAGCAGACTATCTCTATGTCATGTCTGACTATCCTGCCATCCACGCACTGCTTTACTCAGGCCAGGTCTGTGCCATTTCCCCAAGAGGAACTTCTGGGTAATTTGGGCAGAGACCTAGCTTTAGGATTTCTTAGCCTTCCCAAATGCCTTCTTTTGTTTCTTGTGGTTTTCTGTGGGGTTGAACTCTCTTAAGTATACACTTCATTGTGGGTACAATAAAGCTCCCTGTTAATTAACTTCCTTTCAGAAGGACATAGTTCTAGAGGTTAGGTGACAATTGGGAAATTGAACTTAGCAAAATTAAATTTTCTTCTGCATAGATATAGCATGATATCTTCAATTGCTAGTAGTGACAACAGTATCATGGGTAAGGCAGGTATCTCTGTCGGACAGGTTTGGTCTGAAAGTAGTAAAGTGTTAAAGGATCTTTTTGAGAAGGTTTTGTCTGAGAAACCTAGAATTTACATTTAAGTGCCTAAATGATGTCTCTGAATTTCATGTCTTTCTGTGCAATTCAAACATGCATAAGTGAAATCACATTTCTTAAGGTCAGGGTCATCAATGGAAGAATTAGAATGAGGTAAAGGGGCAAAGATTCTATAAACTCTCACTCCAGGACTCTCCATCTAAATTCAGGTGAAATTTTATTTAATGAATATCTATATATCTATTATATATATAGTGAATATCATATATATCTATTATAATGAACAGAGAGAAAGGGAAGAAGTGTTATTTAATGCCTCACGTATCCATAATGGTGTGTGAGATGGGGTAGGAAGCCAGCCTCAGTTTTCCCACTCCTTCACATGTTGATTTTGAGTATATAAGCGCTATAGGAATTTTTTTTAGTGCACCAGTTGGACTATCCCCCTCTCTTCCCACCATCTTTTCTCTTTTTACCTTTCTTTAGCTCTAGTCACGTAATGGCAGTTTCCCTTAAAACCTCAGCTGAGGTGAGTATTATGATTCTTTTTTGGTATGTAAAGTTTTAAAATACTAGTTTTTTTTTTTCAATAATGGGGCAAGTTTGGATTCTTTTGATATTCTTTGGCGTTAACATGATTAAAAACCATGGGGCTTTTGTTTCCCCTTTTCATTTTCCCTAAACTACAGTAGTTAATTTATGGATAGGCATTCAGTATAAAATATTTCAGCCAAAAATACTCTTCTGAGGGTTATAATTTCAGCCTTTTTACTGCAATTGCAGTAACACACAATTAATGACAATCATACTTTTGTAGTATGAATTATATTTTCATTTTGGTCTTTAGTATAATTTGTATGACAAGTTCATTTTCCCTGTTGAGCTCACTTGATACTTCCACACAAGGAACATGTATTCCTTGCCTCCATTCTGATTATCTTACGCTATAAGCAGTCTAGACAGGGCTGGAACAATCTAAGAAGAATGATTATACTACATATAACTAAAGTTACCATTTTAGCACCATGACTAATTTTTGAAAGGATTCATTCAAAACCTTCCTATAAAGGGAAATAGAGTTTAGGCCAGTTTTGTCCTTGTCACCATCATCATCATCAATACTTTGTCATCATCATCAAATAAAATGTATAAATTTCCTCATGCCCAGCAGAATCACATGTGACTTAAAAATTATTTGATTTACTGTGGTCATTCTCATTGATGGCTCTAAGGACAGCCAGAAATTTAGAAACACCAATCTCTGCAATCTATCTTTAGAAATCATGATTAAGTGGACGAAAAGCCTTGATAACCTCTAATTCTAAGGGTATGTAGACACCAACAGAATCAGATTAGATCCAAGGATTCGGTTCAGTACCTGTTCTTTGGTGATAAAAGTCGGTTGATGGGATGTGAAAACAGATACACAGCCCATAAGCTGTATATTACTGGCAGTTTTGTTCTGTTAAGCCTGCCTTGTTTTGCTTTGTTTTATGTTAACCAATATCAAAAAGGATATTTTACCCGGGAATATGGATTCCTGACTCCTCTTAAAAAATCAGAATCCTTATAACCTGAGGTTTCCATTCCCACAAGGCAACCTGCAGCTCTCATGTGCTCTCAACTCCCTGAAGTCCCTACCCTTCACTCAATAAAGCCTACACATTTATACTGCTTGTGTGATGTATTTTGTCTTACTGATCCCTACAGGCATTCTATTTGAACCCTTAAACAAAAGCATGCGCTGTGGGCTAACCAGGGCCTGAGTAGTTGTGACTGCAGTGTCTCTGGGTCTGTTTCCTCATCTGTTCCGTTGGGCTCAATAAATCTCTTTTGACGGTCTTCTGTGATAGTTGTGACCTTCAATTAAGAAAATGCACATAAAAATACTTTGAAGTTCTACAAGTTAATCATATCCATGTACAAAAAATAGACATAGTTTGTCAACTAAAATTTTGAGTTCCCTCTGCTGAGAATAGCATTGGCATCATGGAAGGAATAAATAGAAGAAAGGAAACTATCTCTGGTCTGAGGCAGAAATATTCTATTTCATAGGCAGCTGGTGTCATGGGATGAGGCTGGTGTTGAGTTAGAAGAGCTGTACAGAAGTCCTAGAAGCTGTGCACAAATAATTGCACCTCCAGGAACCTCATGTCCCCATCTATAAAACGTGGAAGACAAGACCTGCCCTCTGAAATCACAGGTTTGTGGTCAGGATCAAATGAAATAAAGTATGTGAAAGTAATGACTAAACTGTAACACATTATCTTAATATAGGCAATAATTAGTACTTAGTGATAAAATATGAACGCATAAAATAAACTAAGAATGTTTACAAGCCTACTATTTACACATCTTACGAGTTTGAAAAGGTTTTGAATTAAATCAGAGACAGCTTTTCAGAAGAGGAAATTTTGATTGAGTCTTATTTCTAGCTATGCAACTGAGAATGGGCCTATTTTGCTAATTAAAATAAGCTTGCTACTTGCGCACCTTTGTTGTAAGAGGAATTGGGTATTTCACATTTTCTTCAGATTACTTACTTCAATATAATACATTGTATAAAGATAAATTTAGAAAGAGTGCAAAAAATAACGTGATGATTTTGTGACTAAAAAATCTCAGGATATTTATTAGAGCTGGAAGGAATCTTTGAGATGATATTTTACAAATCAGGAAGCAGAAGAACAGAGGGATTAAATGACTTGTGTAAGTTCTCAGAGCTCTGAAGATGCAGGGCTAGAACTCAAACCCAGGGGTTTGGACTCCAGTGTGCTTACTGGGGCACCGCATGAACGTGGGGGCAATTTCTGGCTAATGGTACTGAATTGAATCACTGGATGTTTAGATAATCAGATTAGGCTGGGAACGTAGGCGGAGGAAAGGAGACATGTTGATAAGATCACTGTGAATTAGAAAGCGGGTTTTGGGGAAACCTCAGCTCCTGTAAAGAAAAAAATCAATTGGCACCTTCCCGCATACATACTGGTAACCTCCTCCCCACACTACCCCTTCCGCCATTCTTTTAAAGCCCGGTTACTACCTTTACATTCTCAGACGGGTCAAACTTTTGCATGACCTTGCTGTCCCGGGACACTGGTGAGATTCCTTCTCTGATCAGCACGCTAGAGGAGGACAGCTCCTCCCGGATAATGAAAACTTTCCAAACTCACAATCAGAGCGAGAAAGAACGCGGCCACTGGAACAAACGTTTCTACTGGAGGCCAAGAAATCACTCCTCCCCCTCCTAATTCCTCTGACTTGAACTTTCTTTCCTGTTTTTCCACAGCCCCAAGGGACCTGTCCTGAGTCTTCTCTATTAAGAGGTTTAGGGCCTGGGACTTCCCTGGTAGCACAGTGGTTAAGAGTCCGCCTGCCAGTGCAGGGGACACGCGTTCGATCCCTAGTCTGGGAGGATCCCACATGCCACGGAGCAACTAAGCCCCAGCGCCACAGCTTACTGAGCCTACGCTCTGGAGCCCGCGAGCCACAACTACTGAAGCCCTCGCGCCCTAGGGCCTGTGCTTGACAACAAGAGAAGCCACCGCAATGGGAAGCGCGAGCACCGCAGCCAAGAGTGCCCCCCCCCCCCCGCAATCGCCACAACCAGAGAAAGCCCACGTGCAGCAACCAAGACCCAATTGCAGCCACAAATAAATGAATTAAATAAATAAATAAACAAATAAAAAAGAGGTTTAGGGCCTGAACTAGGTCATTCTTCCAGGTGACTATCGCTGGGCTGCCTGTGGAACTTAATTTCTCTCCTCTCTACCAGTATCCAGTTTCCCTCTTCCCTTCTCGGTTCCGGAGGGGCAGAGGCATCGGCGCGTCCCTGGGCTTATCGCCCAATTGGAATTCGGGCTCGGTGCCCGAGACCAGCTTTGAGAGGAGGACGGCGCTGGGGCCGGGTCGCGAGTCCGGGCGCCGGCACTCCTGCAGTTGGCCTGAGTTCTTGTTGGCTTATGGAGACTGGTGTCTTTCGCTGGCCCACTCCGCTGCCCACAGCGCGCCCTGCAGCCTGAGGTGGAGGTGGGTGTGGGGGCGGGGGCGGGGGGGGGCGGGGGCTTCAGAGGCCTGGAGGCAGGCAGAATGCGGGCGCCGTTAGAGTCGGGCTGCCTGGCTTTCTCCTCCCGGACCGCAGATGGCTGCGGGCCCCCCACTTCCTCCAGCAGCCCCTCGCAGCCGCCACCGCCGCCTTCCCCAGCGGCTGCCGGATGACAGCGCCGTCACTGGTTGGATTGGAGCTGGCGGCTCAGACGGGACACCCGGGGTAGGGAGTGGGGGAGGGAGGGTGCAGGAAAGAGGGAGGTCAGCGCTGGGCGGGCACTCGGGGAGCCCAGCGCTGCCCCCCTCCAGCAGCACAGCAGCATCCACAGACGCCGCCGCCGCCGCCGCCGCCACAGCGGCCCCAGCAGCGTGAGCGCGAGCCTCGCAGCGCGGCGCGGCAGAGAGCAGAGGGGCGGCGGCGCTGGCCCCAGCCGAGCCGAGCCGAGCCGAGAGCGCAGCCGGGCCGCCGCCGCCGCCGCCGCCGCCTCGCAGATGCCATCACAGCAACAAAGAGCTTGCTGAGCTGAGAGCCGCGGCGAGAGCTCGCCTGGAAGCCACGGCGCCGGCTCCCGGAGCTGGGCGGCAGCGGGAGGAAACGCTCCGGGGGAGGGGAGGGGGCAGAAGATGGCCAAGAAGAGAAAGCCCCCCAGCATCAAGGGTGAGTTCTGCTCCATCCTCGCCTCGCCCCATCCCACCTCCCACCCGAGGTCCGCTCCTCTGGCTGGCCTGTTTACACTCAGGCTCGGCCAAGTGAAAAGCTGCCTGCTGGGGAAGAGTTTTCCTTCTCCGGGAGGTGGGGCGACCTCAACACTGCTGCACCTCCCTTTGCCTCCGGGGAGACTCCGATAGGAGTTTGTCCCCTTTCTGTAACCCGGGGAAACCTGAAGACTCTCACCCCACTGCTTTCCTACTCCACAAGCTTGGGTATCTGTTGCACCTTACTCCCTCAGGGCAGTGGGGAGAGAGGCGACTCTCGGCTCCTAGGGTCTTAACCTTTTCGGAATCTGGCCGTGTGTGTGTGTGTGTGTGTGTGTGTGTGTGTGTGTGTAGAGAGAGAGTTTTTCATGGTCTCTGCTATTCCTTCCTTCCAACCTCCCTCCTCCCTCCGTCCTTTCCTCCCAGGGTGACAAGTTCTGCATCCATTTTCCCAACCTCCATCCTCAGGAGGAGAGAGGAGCTGTCTGGCTCTCCTTTTCCCCGATGGTCAAGGGGACTCGCTACGGGCCGGGTCCCCGCAGGCTATTTCCCCCTTCCCGACCTGTCGAGGCGGGCAGTGACTCATGCTGAGCAGGTCCCCTGTTGCTCCTTTGGAACAAGGGCTTCTAAAGTTGGAAAGTTCCTGGGTGGCGGGGGGGGGGCGGGAGAGGCGCTGGCAGGGAGAACGAGGAAGAGCTTGTTGCTGGGGTGACTTAAGGCATCGCGGCGTTGTCGGGAGCTGGACTCGGGAGGGAGCCTCTTGGGCGGCGTCGGGCGGGGGGCGGGGGGTGCGGCTGTCCCCAGGACTCGCATAGCGCAGCGCGGCGCGCGGGGAGCAGGTGCAGCGGCCGCCGGCGGTCGCAGCGCGGACTCGCAGAGGTCGACGCTCGCCAGCTTCCTAGCGCTTCGGCTCTCCAGCTGGGGAGCCAGCAGTGGCCGAGAGGCTGTTTGCAGCACTGCAGAGAGGTGGAAGCCAGCTCGACACCATGCGCGGTGAGAAAGGCTGTGCCGGGGAACTGGACCTGAGCTTGGTGGGGAGGAGGAATGAGCGGCGTTTGAAGTTGGATTTCGACCCAATGGGCCTCATGGCCCAGAGGCGGAGATTTATTGCGCCTTGGGGTTATATAAAATAGGACCACACTCTGAGATGCGAGGGGGTGTACTATTGAAAATATCGTCTTGGTTTACAGAGCGCGCCAGGCTTTGGCTTGCTTCTTGCTTTTTTCCCCGAAGTCTTGCTTGTGGGAGCTTAGCTCCACTCTAGAGGTCACTAGGGGGACACAACTTTATCTTGGTGCTTCAGCTTGCTTTTTAATTGCCCCGGAGTACTCAGATCACTTATTGGAAAGGGTTTCAAACCATGATCCTCAATCTTTTGGAAGATGTTACTACGAAACACCCGGGATTTTCTGCTAGAAACTATATGTATAATAATTTTATTACAGTGTATTTCCTTGAAAATAATACATCTCCTGTAAAATAGAAGAGGCCTTAAACCTGATTTTTTCTCTCCCAATGAATTAGTACATGTTTATAGTGGTAGACGACTAAAGAAAGAATGAGAGGATATATTCATCTACCAACAGTTTCCTTATCATAATATCAAAGAATTAGTGTGAATCCAGATTGACAGGGTGCATTAGCTGCACTTTTGGTTCGCTCCTTTTTTATGGAACCATATGGCACCATGAATGAAACAGGGGGATTGGTTTTCAGCACTGCTGATGTGGCTGTCCATTGGCAGAAATACATTACATACCCACCCCAAACCTTGCAGATTGTAAATGGTCCGTGAAGAGTGGAAAAAATTTTCCAGTTTTACAGTACATGCTACCTGAGACAATCTTACCCTGAGATTAATCTTGGTAGAAGTGCAAAAAGATACAAACGAGACCAAATTAATGAGACGTGAACTAATATAACAGTTTGATGAAACATATCTTATTACTAACCACCCCCCCCAAAAAAACACTAAGAAGTTTTTGATTTGTAAGCTAAGACAGGATTGTGTGTATTTTCTTAAACTTAACTTGACAGTGAAATAATTGAAGAACAGCAATTAATAGAGTTTTGTCATTTAAGTGTTAAGAGTTCTTCTGGAGGAGTTAATAACCAAGCTTTCCTAGGAAATGGGGTCTCGAGAAATTTTATTGTAGTTCTTTAAAAATAAAGTTTTCTCATACTATGTGTTTTACTTAAAAGTAATGTTATTTGGCTCTTATTGACTTATGTTTTTTTTCTCTCTCGACTAATGTTGAGTTTCTTTCTTTTTTTAACCAGATTACTTAATATTTCTTAGGCGGAAAGATACCTTTAAAAAAATCCTTTGAGTTTCCCTTTAGCAAAGCACAATTAACTGTGATATTTTATAGATAACAAAAGCAAGCCCAGGAAGTTGGAAGCCATTAACTTGTCTCAATTTTACCTTTTAAGAGGAGAGCTCTGCAAAAGCATCCAACTGCAGCCTTGCTGAACTGCTCTCAGATGCCTGCTTCTAAGCTACAACCAACTAATCTGGGACTGCCTGGTAGAAAACAAAATTGCTAAATGTTTGGGGTTTTTTGTTTGTTTGTTTTGTTTTTCTTTGGCGGGCTGGGGTGAACTTTGCTCTATAATAAACTATAGGTTTAGCAACATTCCAGCCTGTGTTGGCTATCCTTTTATGAGAGCTGTTTCTCTGCTTAGCTACATTGCATGCGGGGAGAGATCATTTGTTAGACCCCGTGACAGGCAAGTTGCTCATTGGCTTCTGAAATCCTAACAATAGATCCTACATATCTAGAACAGCTAGAA
Organism: Mesoplodon densirostris; assembly: GCF_025265405.1. Taxonomy (NCBI): domain Eukaryota; kingdom Metazoa; phylum Chordata; class Mammalia; order Artiodactyla; family Ziphiidae; genus Mesoplodon; species Mesoplodon densirostris. The sequence goes on along the minus strand of NC_082662.1, from coordinate 67,547,387 downwards.
ATTGGCCAAAGGGAAATGCAGTTTCTTAACATTGACAGAAGAATAAGATGAGTTGGCAGTATTTCTCAAGGGATACTAGCTTTCATTTGTGACACCTCATTAAAGGACAGCTTTTCAAAAAGGCAAATAGAATATTTATCAATCCAATATTTATAATGTTTTAATGAAACAAAATGCTGTAGTCCATTATCAATAAATGTCATAGAAACACAAGTTAGTTACATTGGTTATAGTGCTATTAACAGCCACCCCCCTGACTTCCAGTATTAGTCCAACAAGGATTTCTCACTCAATTACTTAAGTTTAAAGGTTAAGTTATGCTTGGATTCATCTATTCATGCATTCATTCAGCAATATTTATTGGCCACTGAATATGTACTAGGTTCTGTGCAAAACATTAGGGATGCAGTGATGAACATGATAGACAATGAAGGGTACATTGAAAGAGGGGGCTGGAAAGACCAGGTAAACAAATACATAAATAAGAAAATTTCACAGTGCTTAATGTCATGAATAAAATAAAACAGGATGATATGCTAGAAAGTGTGAAGTTACTTTAGGTTGTCTGAAGAGATGACATTTTAGTTGGGATCCAAATGATGAAGAGTAATTTGCATGCCAAGAACTGGAAGATAGCACTGCAGGCCTTAAGGCAGGAATGAGATTGCAGCTTGGCATGTTCAAATACAGAAGGATGGCCAGTTAGGCTGGAGTGTAGTGGGTGAGGTAGAGACGGGTAGGGAGAGGCCGGGGTTTTTTCTGACCCTAAACAGGAGTGTAGATTTTATTTTAAGTTCAGTGAGAAGCCAATTGGATACTCATTAGATGTTTAGGGTTACATTCCTATCCCTGAGGGTGATTTCAGGGAGAGCAGCTTTCCTATATCAACACCCTAGACCAAGTAAAGCTACCTAATGGACTTCATTTTTCTAAAAGGTCTAGTTATACTGAAGCATTCCCTCATATTATTCACCAAAATGCCTACAATATTTTGGGCTGGGATGTTGGTAGCATTTCTAGGAATCTCCGCTTAAGAAAACAATTCTAAAGAGAATGAGGACTAATTCAGTATTTTAGTAAAGATTATTAGGGTAGTCATCCTCCCCATTCCCCCTGCCAGCAAGCCTCTCAAAGCAAGCAAATCTTGGGAAAATCATATTGTAATGGTAGAAGGGAGGAGTATAAAGAGTCTGGAACTTTACTGTGCAGTAGGCGGAATGTGGAAGGCAGCATGAGGGGCTCCTAGGTAACGGAAAGGGGTCCATGAAAGAGGAGTGATGCTGGGAAAGGGGATGTGAGAAAGGCTCTAAGACGACATCAGCCAATTCATGATTTTGCCAAGAGAAGCGGAAGCCTGATGTGAGAGTGTTCTAAGAGAAACACTCTCATTCAAACACAAAGGAAGTTCAAATCAGGGTACCTTTATGCTTTTGACTGATTTTTACTTGTGAAGCATTTATAACAATAAAAGCACACAGGCTTTTAAAAGATCTCTTTGATTTTACTTATTCATTATTAGGTTGTTCTTATGGATTACAAACCTCACAGATGAAAACGCATGAAAAAAATTAATGATAAAAACCGCCATTTGTTGGAGGTAGCTGCTTGACATCTAGTTAGCAGGCAAATTACACTCTTGAGTTTCTATCTTGCTGTGGAGATGTTGGGAGGGGGCGAAATGGGGTCTGTGGGTTGATTTTCTGCCCCCTAAGCATTTGTGCCTAGAAGGTGCCATGATATTTAGGGGAGATGTAAATAATAATTTTAAAGCCCTCCACTGCCTCTCCCACCTCCAAACTGTCTACTTCTTTGCCAGCGATTAATAATTAAAAATATATTAAGAAGTTTTGTAGCTTCAGGACTTTGTGTAGTACCCTCTCCCTCTTTCTTTGTACTCCAAGGGACTCTGTTGAGCCTAGCAAGAATGGTAGTACTTCAGGGATTATGTGACTAAAAATGGTTCTGGTCCTTAGTGATACTGTAACACAATGTGTTTATGACATCAGAGTTTTTTCATAGCACTGAGAGTCATAGTATGTTAGAAGGAAGGCTCAATGTTTATAGAGTTTGTGGAGCAATGCTATAGGAAGAGGTGAGTGATGCTGCGAAATATGAATAGTCTATATCTAAGGAATTTGGTCAAGTTTATTATTTGTAAATATATATTATATATAAGTCAAGATATGTCTATATATATAGACATATATGTAGAGAGAGACATGTATATAGACATATCTTGATATATATTTAAACTAGAGCTCAGTTCCCAATTTATATTCAGATTTCACTATACATGTGAGTGTGATCATATCTACATCTTACATATAAGGAAATTGAGACACAAAGACATTAGGTACTTTCTTGAGGTCTAAGAATAAATCATGTACTATGGATAAAGGCATAACCAAGCCCCATGACTGTCTCCCCTTTGCTTACATTCAGCATTTTAATATCTGTTCACTTTCCTCAAGGTCTATGAAGTCTAACGTGGAAAGGTAGATAAACTTTTTTTTCCTGCTGAATCAAGAGGATGAAATACTTTCCTCAGAAGTGTCACAACTTTATTGTTTGTGATCCACTTTTAAAATTAGAAATACATTGCTAACAAAAAGTAGGCTAGCTGCTCACAGATGCTAAGGTGATATTGTACAGAGGTTTTAGGGCTCTCTAGAGATGGGGAGGCAAGACAAGGTGAGCAAATGTTCTCATTTTTTGAAGTGGTATAAGTGGGAAAAGATGCATCTGGGTCACCTCTGAGGTAGATTCAAATTATTTTGCCATTCACATGGTAAGCCATTTGACTGCTGTGGTAGCCTGCCTTTAAGATGGCTTCAATGTTCTTTGCCTACTCGTGTTCACACCCTTACGTACTCCCCTCCCACACTGAACTGGGGCTGACCTGTGTGACCTGTAGAGTATGGTGGAAGGCTATGTTGTACGTAAAGGCACTGTGGCTTCTGCCTTGCTCTTGTATATCTGGTGCTCTCCTATATTGCTTACTTTTGGGAAAACACTCAAGCGTTCCCATGGAGAGGCCCATGTGGGAAGGAACTGAGGCCTCCCGCTAAGAGCCAGCTCCAGCTTGCCAGCCTTGTGTGTGATCTACCTTAGAAACAGACCCTCTAGCCCAGCTAAGCCTTCAGGTTGCTGAAGACCTTGACAAGGGCAGTTGGAATAGTTTAAAGAGAGAATGGGAGGAGGAGAATTAGAGACAGCAGAGTCAACTCTTTTGAGGGTTTTTTTTTCCAAAGGGAGCAAAGTGATGGTGCTGTGGCTGCAAGCAGGTGTAGTCATTGAAAAAAAAAGTTTTTTTTTAAGATGGGAAAAATAATGGCAGTTTTTGCTCCTTGTTTTTGGTCACCATTTTGCTTCGTGAGGTCTTTAACCTCTCTTTCACTATTTTAGATTTTGGCTGCTTTCTAGAACAGTTTCCTGGGGAGGTAAGGAGAAATTAGTGTCCAATGATTTTATGTCACTTAGTTATAAGGATGTTTCTTTTTCGTCTTTATTTTATTTCTCTAAATATATTCTCTTTAATGGATTTCCTGACCAAATATTTAATAAAATATACCACAATAGGAGAAAGTTCCCACGAGAGGAAATTTTGCCAGTCATCATGTTGCTGACTATAGCAGTCCATTCTGTCAGCTAGAAAGCTCGGAAGGGACTAAAGAAAAGTTTAAAATATTTTGTGTAGGGGCTGGCCTAGTGGTTCTTGACCAGAGGCAATTTTGCAGTGTCTGAAGACATTTTTGATTGTCATTACTGGGGTGATGCTATTGGTTTCTAGAGGGTGCTGCTAAACATTCTATAGTGTCCAGGATGGCCCACACAGCAAAGAATTATCTGGTTCAAATTGTCAGTAGTGCCAAGGTTGAGAAATTCTGGGCTAGCCCCATCATTTTTTTATTCTTCCAGAGAGAAGCTAGGAAGCTACTTCTGAAAAAGGAACCCACTTCTGAAAAAGGAACCCAAAAGAGGCTGCTTTATCTGTCCCATTGTTCTATGTTTAGATGAGGCACAGCTTTCTAACAAATAATTAGGGTTCAAAATAAAGACAGTTCATTTGCCTTTGCTTTCTCTCCCCACTCCCTTTTCCTCCCTTCTGTTGGTTCCCATCGTATGTTCCTGTGTTTATAAACTTGGGTTGTTTCCCATGAGGGCAACATGACATTAGAGGGACATTAAAGTCATGGTAAAAAATCCCTAGTTCAATTGGAGAACCACAATGTCACTTTGCTGATTCCTATTCTGCATCTGTCTGACAATTTTGTGAAAGAAAAGATCAAGAATAGGATGATTTGTTATGCTCTTGCTCTTTAATGAGAAAGGATGGGTGGTCTCCCAGCCATCTTTTCTGTGGCTTCTCTTGGCCATTAGGACTTCAGAGGAGAGCTGCACACTTAATAGCTCTACTGTCAAGGTGTGTGTTACCTGACAAGGAAGACTCCGAACAAAGTCAGGAATGGTCCTAAGTACTTGTTGAGTGACAATTTTTCTGTAGGGTGAAAAATTTTAAATCCAGTTTTATAAAAAGCAATTCAAAATTTATGTATTTAAAAAACTTGAAGGACAGGTTCTTTATGTACATTTTGTAGTTCACTGGATTGTGTTTCACTGTCCAAATCCAGAGACAAAAATAAGATTTTTAAATTGACATTAAAATTTTATTAAAAATGTATTATCACTCTAGGTTTGCCTTACAAAAAAATTCAAAAGTCATTTTCAAATTAACCTATGATAATATACATTTTGTAAGTATTGGTTTAAAAATATCGAGTTATAGAATGAGAAAAAACTGCAAAAGCTACTCAATAGACATTCATACTTAACAAATTCTGGTATTAACAGTATCTTTCACTTTGAGTTAAGCTCTTTTTTTCTTTTTAGCCACTGTTCTCATCCTCTTATTCACACTTATTTTGTTTGGCTGCACAAAAATGTCATCACATTCTTTTCCCATGGCAGTGACGTTGATCCTGCTGATTTAACACCTTTACTGTAGTGAAAGGATATCTGTGACTCAACAAGAACCATTATGTTGTTTAAAAGAATCTTTGGTCATAAATAAATGTGTCCAGGGATATCTTAGCTATGTGAGGTAGGACAGACTTGAAGTTATAAAGAATAGCATTGGAATCCATCCCTTGCCTTATTCTTGTTAACCATTAAGAAAGTCTTACATTAAAAGGTATACTTTGTAAAACTTTATAGTAATTCTGCATTGAATAATTATCACACTTCTCACACATAAACTTTATTTAGTAATCTATAGAAACAACACAAAGACAAAAAGGCTTCACATGCCTAATTCTAAGGTCAAGACTGGTTATGTTTTAACCTCTGTAAATTCTCACTGCCTGATTCTGAATCAATGCCTTAAATATGATGAAGAATAAGCAAATTAATAGATTATACATAAGTTTATATGGGTCAAGAGAGGCATGTAACCTATTTAAACTATTTGGTAAACAAACCATTTTCAAGTTTTTGGCAGCATTAAATGGTAGAAAAGTATATTAATTAGAAATAACTTACTAAAACAAGCCTTTGAGGAATTCTAATGGTAATATTTTTTAGCTCATTGCTTATATTGTATTAAAGGACTGGAATATCTTTTGAATATTTAGAACATTCATGAATCTAGACTTCCTTTCATTCAGTTGGTCCTATTTAGTGTTGTTTTATACTGCATCTTGTATTTCTGAAAACTGGGTTTTTGTCTGTATTGAGGCTGAAGAACCTTGAGAACTGCCACTGGCAAACCCGCGGCTCAGTAATCATCAAGAAGACCATTGGGGTGGGAAAGAGGTTAGATTGTGTCCTTGAGTAACTTTAGGGGGGTGCTCTTTATGAGGGATTTCCTGAATAAACACATAGTCTTTTCATTCCTTTAGATATGCTAGAATTTTTCTTATAATCAAGAAAAAGCTATCTTGAGATAGCTCTTTATGTTGTTATTTTGGCCACATAGAAGTGCTTTTGCTGATTTGTGTTTGGCTGTCTAACGCTGACTGGCATTGAGAAACTTGACATCATATTAAGTTCAAGGTTGTTATTTCTCATGCTGATCACTATTTTATGATGTATCTGCATTATGAGTACCTGAGGAAGATGTTTCTCTGAAATGTCACTAGCTAACAATAGACAAAGTAAGTCATGAAACTCATTGAGTTTCCCATATGGGTAGACAGTTAGGAAGCTAAAAATTGGAATGAGCCCACTTCTTGCCTAAGACTATGGGATCATAAATTATGCATCTGTGGATTAAATTTGTTTTTCATATCCTTATTCTTCTTTCCTCTCATTGTCTCTATACACTTTGTTTTGTTGAATTGTATGTAGTTTTATAAACTACTTTAAATCTTCTTTGAAACAAGATGAATTGTAAACAAATTAGTATTGTCTAAGACTAAATTTATAGAAATTAAATAATCTACTCAAAGTTATAAACTAGTAATTTGCAGAGCGTGCATTTAAACCTAGATGTAGCCCCAATCGTTCTTCTTTTTTTTTTTTAACGTACAATAGAACATTGAAACAAAGGATCCTATTTTCCTAACCCAGCTTCTCATTTGCAGGTTACCACTAGTTTTTGTTCATATTTAATTTTCCATAGTTGAGATTTTATTTAACATCATCTTTATCCACCTGTTGCACAAGTGGAGAATCTGGAGTTATCCTTGACTCTCTTTTATAGGCCTTTGCTCAACCCTGAATAAGTCGGTCATTACTATTGATCCTAATCTTTACCTCCACTGCCACAGATATAATTCAGCACTCATCATGTCTAGTATGGATTAGAACCACCTATACACTAAAGGGTCTCTTTGCATTAGGCCTAAATCACCTCTAATTTATTTTTCACACTGTTGCAAATATGATACTCCCGACAGGCAAATCTGATCATTTCACAATCCTAAAATAAAGTAATGGCTCTCCATGAACTCTACCCAGGATAAAACTGAAAATTCCATAGCAAGGTATACCAGACTCTCTAGGATCTGACCCATGGTTACCCTTCCTGCTTTATCTCTCACCCCTTCTCACATCCATCCTAAACTTAATGACCCTACCATTCCAATACTGGGGACCACACACATTCTTTTATGCTCCTCTGCCTTTGTGATGCTGTGTGTGTGTGTGTGTGTGTGTGTGTGTGTGTGTGTAGTGCTGAAAATTCCTTTTTATCCTTCAAACCTCAGCACAAATGTCCCTACTTTCTTTTTCAAACTTTCATCACCATCTTCCCCTCTGACACTCCCTACGAGCACAGTTAAGTTCTTCCTCTTTGATGCTCCCGTTACATCTTCCACATACATCTATTAGTGCCCCTATGTTGATTTAAAATGTTGAGTTTACTTGTCCATCTAGTTTCTCAGTCCTCCTGTGGGTCTTAGTCCTACCACTGCCCTGAAGCAAAAGGAGCAAAAAGCCTGACAGGAAATCAGTCAGTGGCTTAACATCCCAGGGTCAAAGTATCACTGTAGTTTACTCCGCCTCCCATTGTTCTGGTGAATTATAGTTCAGCTTTAGGACAGCCAGTCTATGCTTCTTGCCTGAGAGAACGGTGCCCTATGCCCAAGTCAGTCTGCTAGAAACTTTCTGTTTTTTCCTAGGACTGCTTCCAATCTTTCTGCATCCTGGATTAATTTTTCTGGATCAAACCTGGCTCTGTGTAGGTTGTCATGTGTCTGGAGTTGGACCTGAGTTTTATGGGATTGAGGCGAGGGGGGGTTTGCCGTGTGCCTATTTGTTGTCCTCTCCTGTAGGTCTCTTCATAGATACCTACCACTAGGCTATGAGCGCCTTAAGGATCCTGATTGTGTGATATTTATCCTTTAATCCAAAATGTCTAGTATAAATGAATATATTATTGAATGAATCAAGCATATATATTTCTCTATATTTTTATTCATTCTCTATAATTTTAATGTTTGATAATATTTAATTGCATTGCTTTAATATAACTAGCATAATTGACTGAATTTTCTAGGTTTTCTTTGCAAATATAATGGTCTAATGAGCATTTGTGTGTATATGTTTACTGTGTTGAACTATCTATGTTAAAGAGCCTCAGTAGCATCTGAGTCTAAAAGTTAAGTGTGGCCCATGAAAGAGAAAGTAAATTTGTTATTAGTATATCCAGGGACTTGTACTGATTGGATATTAGAAGATTTGAGGTTAGCTCTAACTCAAAATAGTACTGTCTTGTAATAATATTATAAATTCTCAGAAAGTTAGCTATAAAGTTAAATCTCGGGTCAGATATGTAATAATTGCTCGAGTTCTAAGAAAACAGGTACCGAAGTGATACTAAATTATCTTCCCTTAACTGGAAATCCTAAGGTCTATATTTCAAGTATTCATTTTTCTGTTCTATTCTTTTTTATTGATGGTACATTTTCACATGAATATGAAATTAAGCTGTAAACATCTTGAAAGTAGAGACTACTAAATCTTTCTCTTGGTGTCTAGCACTTAGTAATTGTTCAATAATAATTTGTCGAATGAATATATGGGTGAAATTTAAGATGCAGTTCTTCTAAAATTATGCACATGAGTAGAAGAGAGTATTGGTGCGCCCCCCTGAACTGAAACCCATAAACCCATAGATACAGCTTAGAGCAGGTATTGCTTCTTCCTGTAATAGGAAGAATTCCCAGACCATATCTTAGTAATCTATAACATGAATATATTTCTGGATAATCAGGAATTGACTATTACTGTTTGTCTTACTTCAAAATTTCAAGTAGGGAAAGGCTCAACTCATTGAATGTTTTTTATTATAGAAAAATGTTGGTTCCATGATCCACAGGGAATAAGTAACTTATGGGTCAGAGCCTTTGAGATGCTTTTGAAATATTGACATCTGGTATGCTTGGACAGGAAAATTCTGATTGAAAAATATAGACAATGGGATGGATGGTGAATAAAGTTTGAAAGGCTGCCCTTAGGCAGGGTCTTTTCCAGAGGATACATCACTTTCACCTAGAAATAGTCTTCAGTTAGTTCCTAATAAATGACTTTTCTACATTCAGAACCTTTAGATCTCATTACTCTAGAATTATATACCTGGAAAGATATTTTCTCTTTCCTCCCTCCCTTCTTCCCTCCCTCCCTTCCTTCCTTTGTTATAAGTGTTTTTTTCTGATTTTGGGTGAGTCTTGTTTAACAAAAAGTAATTTATTAAAGATGATTTTATTAAAAACTGCTGATATTTAATATCAAATATAATTGTAAGGATTGGCAAATGAATTGATATGTTTGTGTTCACTTTATATGTTTCACTGAAATTTGGGGCAAAATATTATACCTTGAAAAACCAACTTGTTAGGTTATTATTAAAACTGTGAGTTTAATAATCCTTTTTACTAAAATGATTTAAAAGAAAAAGGTACCATAGTCCCTCTACCTGTTTCTGTTGCATTACAACTTTCATCCAAGGTATAAAACCTTTATACTTGTTAACTCAGTAATCTTCAAGAGGTAGGGAGGGTTTGCAGATGTAATTTTTCTCATTTCTAAAGATGAGGAAGCATAGAGTCTTTGTTGCTTACTGTCAATTTACATATCACTTGATCATTTCATTATACTTTTTTGGCTGCGCTGAGCAGCTTGCGGGATCTCAGTTCCCCCACCAGGGATGGAACCCAGACCAGGGCAGTAAAAGTGCCGGATCCTAACCACTAGACCACCAGGGAACTCCCATTTCATTATAATTTTGAATGTCATGTTACATTTGACATATGGACACTTTTAAAAGATTGACCTATGAATGAAATACTATTAAGACTGAAATTCAGCTTTTCTAACCTTTAGTCCTATTATTTTTCTACCCTGGGCAGTCAGGTATTATGCTACAAGATGAGAAAAATTCTATCTTTTAACATTTCTTTTTGTTTGGAGACACTAATGACATTTGGATATGGTTTAGAAGACTCTAATGCTGTATTTAAACATGTTCTTTTTTTCCCCTTTTGGAACTTTATTTTATTTCAATTTCTCAAAAGCTGATATATTTCCATCTATGATGTCAGTTTTTCTTACCTTTCACATTGATTGTGAAATTTGTGCAACTGGGGTTCAGTTTAAAAAAATAATAATGTAACTTGAAATAGTCATCCTTATAAAAGTCTAAAATGCTGAGATATTGAATAGTTTCCAACCAATTTCTGATTAGCAAGCTGTGATATGTAGTTAGAAGTCATTAGAATTAAAACTATGAGTTAAAGCTCTATGTTATATATGTTAAAAGTGGGAGAGACTTTAGAAATGGTTTAGCTTAATTCCTTTTGCAGATGAGTAAACTTAGGCTCAGGGAGGTTAAATTACTTTTCCACAGTTACACAGCCAGAAATTGGGCAAGCTTGGATTGAAATTCGGATCTGGCTTTTAGTCCGATGTTGCTTTTCAACACATGCTCTGAAATTGGCTCTATTGTCTACAGATGGCATGGCAGATGGAGCAACAGAGGTCTTCCATTTATGACCTGGAATTAGAGTATTGTTTTGAGTGTGAGTGGTGTATGTGTGTGTGCACATGTGCAGTTCCTTCAAACTTAGTGTTAATAGAAGAAAGTGCTTTAATTTTTCTTACTTATGCCTTGAGTCTCAACTTGAAACTGTGTCTGACAGTCCTCCTTGTCAGTACTTACATGTTCTTATACCTCCTTGGGGTTTCACTTGTTATAGCATTTATCAAACTATATTTTAATTGCACGTATATTTGTCTTTCTTCCCCACTAGACAGTAAATATCATGCCTTGTTCACAGGTGTACCTTTGATGGCGATTAGCACAGTGCCTTGCTCGCAGTTAGTGCTCCACAATTATTTGTTGAGGAAGTTAATGAATAAATATTTTTTAAAAAGGAAACATTATGGAGTAGGTATAGGGTTTGGATATCCTACTGTAGAAAGTACAACCTCATATCTCAATTCAGTTTCCTATCATGCCTGGTCACATGCCTGGTCATTTTTCTACCCCCTTTCTTTTTTTCTGGACTTTGAGGCCAGAAATATGTGTTCAAATCCCAGCTCTGTGATCTTGGGCAGGTTACTTAACCTTTTTGAACTTCACTTTCCTTATCTGAAAAACAGAGACAATATCTTACCTTATAAGTAAATACCTTACAGGACTACCATGAGGATTAAATAACATAACAAATGGCAAAGTATATAGCATCATGTTTGTGTAGTAGTTATTGAATAAATGCTCATTTCATTCCCCTTCCCTTTTCCTTCTTCACACTCTCCTTCCTTCCTTCCTCTCTCCCTCCTTCCCTCCCTCCGTTCCTTCTTTCTCCTACTTTCCCTTTTCTGGAAATGAGAACTACAGAGAGTTAGAAGCATAGTCAAAGCTAGCTTTTTCTTACAGCAAAGGTGCTCTACCCAGTAAATTACCCTCAGCCTCAAGCTTGCCTCCAGGTCAGTCTCTGTTTTCTCATGCTTCTTTTTCTCTGCCGCATTTGTACCTACAGCTGACCAGGTTTACCTTCTGTTTCCCACGTTGGCATGCCCAAAATCAATTATTCTGCCATATTGGTCAACATGCATTTGGTAGCAAGGTAGCAGAAAAGAGAGTGGGTACAGAGAGGGAAATCTGGGAGTGCCCGAGGCAGTAAAAACACCAAGAGTTTGTGCTGATTGCAGATGGTTGTTCCAGGAGCAGAGTCTTTGGAATGACATTCAGGTCTCGTTTAAAAAGAAGGGCAAGGTCACAGCTGTTTGTTTTTCTTGCTCCTGTTAAGGATGCTGCTTCATTATCTTCCCATCAGGTTATTTTGCAAAATATTTCTAACCAAGATTAGAATTAATATTTAAACAGGCCTAGTCTGAAAAAGAAGAGCTGAGCCACATAACTGAATGAAGGAAAATGATAAAAATAAGTTAAATTATTATCAAAACAATATCTGAAGGAAAGAGTTCTCCTGACACAGGCAATCTTGTGTCGGCACAGAAGTGAGCTATCAGGAGCAATCAGTGGTTGAATAGCTACTGGTGAGGTTCAGATTAGATAATGGATCAGCTGGCCCAGAGTCAAGAAGGTCTTCAAGAGTGTTTGGTTCAGAGTGAGACTGTATGTTATTTCTAATCTCACTAACTAGCTGAGTGACCTTGAGCCCTAGGTTGCAAAATGCTGTCTGTAAAACAGTTATCTCCTTGTAAATTGTTGCTATTGATATTCTTTCTTTGGTTTAAGGCCAAACTTTTGTTTAGGAGCGTGGTGGGAGAATTTAGGACCCCTGCTTAATCAGCTTACTTGGATTTCTCTAATGCTGAGTTTCTCAATGTAGTCACTTTTGACATTTTGGGCTGGATAATTCTTTGTTATGGAGGCTGTCCTGAGCACTGTAGGATGTTTAGCAGCATCCTGAACCCTACCCACTGAAGGATAGTAGGATCTTCTCTAGTTGTGATAGACAAAAATGTCTCCTAACATAGCCAAATGTCTTCTGGAGGTACTTCCTCCCCCTTTTTGAGAACCACTGCTCTGATGAAAGAGAGGTGAAAAGGAGATGGTTGTCTATATACCTCTAGACTTTCCCAAGAAAGTCCATGGAATTACCATGAGAGTTAAAAAAAATAAATAAAATTTATTCCAAACTGAGTTTTTGACCATTTTGTTGAATGTCTGCCAGCACTGTGCTAGGCTCTGTGGGTACATAGATAAGTAAGACTTGATCTCTAACTTCATGGAGCTTGCTTTCTACTAAAGGGAGGAAGTAATGCCTTACCAGTTCATTTCCATACAAAACTGTTAAGTGCAGTGAAATACATCTCAACTCAATATAAGGTGCAATGGGACTATACTTTCCCATCCCCCCTGCCACCCTCCCCTCAGGGGAAAGTTGTCAGTTAAGGCTTCATTGAGAAAGTAGTAACTATATGAAACTATATTTCAAGTCATCCAACAAAATCAATCTCACTGACATCTAAACTATAAAATTTTGACACTGTATTTTCTGCCTATTGTTTCTTTTTATTTTATATGTACATCATTCTTAAGATATGATTAATGTTTCTCTAATGCCGTGTTTCCTGGAGTTTTATCCTTGAACCAGCATCATCAGCATCACCTAGGAATTTGCTAGAAATGCAAATTCTTGGGCTCTGCCTCAGACCTACTGAATCAGAAATTCTGGGGATAGGGCCCAGCGATCTGTTTTTACAAGTTTTCCACCCCTCATTAAAATCATGCTGAAGTTTGAGAACCACCACTTTAATGATTCACTGATTATTATTATTGTTATTTTTTTGGCTGCGCCATGCGGCTTGCGGAATCATAGTTCCCCGACCAGGGATTGAACCCGGAGCCCGGTAGTGAAAGTGCCAAGTCCTAAACACTGGCCTGCCAGGGAATTCCCCATTGATTATTTCTTAAATGTGTCTTATAAAATAACTTTTATAAATATATATAAGATAATATTTTAAACAAGCAGGATATAATCTACATACTTATATGAATTAAGCATGTAGTCAGTACCTTTATACATGATCTCATTTAATCCCAATAACAGCCCTAAGAGGGAGCTTAGTATATAGTTCTCAGACCTGGGGTAGTTTCCAAATACCTGTGAAGCTTAAATGTATTTGTTCAGGTCTTGTCTTAGACCTATGGAATCAGAAATTACTGTACAGGGTTTCTAATATGTACTGCGATTGAGAAGCACTGAAGTATTTGTATATTTTACATACATGACTGGGGGTTCTGACATAGGAAGAGGCTGAACAAATATTTCATTATTTGCTCAGCAAATACATATTGACATTTAATGATTTCTGAGACTGTCTGACTTCAAGGACTGTGCTCCTAATCATTCAGGTAAATTCTATTTATGGGATCTATCAGAAAAAAATGCTTTTTTAAAGAGAGAGAAAGCTAATATTTGCAAGGTGACTTACAGTTCCTTTACTAAGCATACAACTTTGCTATGTTATTATCATTGCTGTTCTACAAATTAGGAAACAAAGGCTGAGTAAGATTAAGCGATTTGCCAAAAATTACTCAGCCAGCAAGACCTAGGGCCAAGAGTGTGGATCTAGGTTTTTCGACTCTGAACGTTAACTTTTCTCATGATTACTTAACTGTATATTTATGAATAGAATTAGAATATGGAATCTAGTTATGTGACATTGTAGGATTAATTACCTTACTGATAATTAAATTTACTTAGAAATTGTAAAAAAAACAAAGCTAACATAGTATCTATGGTTGGATCTCATTTTCCTAAAACTTAAAGAAAGTGTCAATGAATTATCCATCTTCTAAATATGAGAACTCTAGCTTTTCTAATTAATAGATATACTGATAGTGTCCTAATCATTCCTAATTCAGAATACATTTACCAATTTTACTATGATATGGGCTTTATATTCTAGTGTAATCTGGTACCTGGACTAGTTTGCTAGCGTGGCAACTGAAGCAGATAGATTTATTTAGACCAGGAAGAATGCAATTAGGATAATATGCTGCTCTTGCTGTCATAACCCTTTTAATTACCTTTGCTTATGCCCTTTCCGCCTAGGCTGGACCACAGGTGAAGCTCAGTAAGAGAACAGTTTCATTCTAAGGGAACAGAGCCATTAGGGTGAGGGCCTTCGGCTCTTTATTTTGGATTTCTCCTTTGGGGTAGTTGGATGGCAATACAGAAAGACAAATTCTCATTAAAAGAGCATTATTCAAAAGTCACCTTACATCTGTAACAACATATGGAATGGAAGATGTCCTGTTGTCTTAAAATCTGAAACCTCAAAGCTTAGGACATTAGGTGACAATTACTTCTACACTTCAAAGAGAGGTGCTAGACACAGCCCCACAGGAATTACTGAAAAGTTGGTCAGATCACCAGTACTGTCCTCTGCCTCTGGTCTATTTAGGGGAGGTGAGATTCGATTAAGATTCTTTGAAAGGAATTCATAGGGGTAGAAAGCAATGTGGCATTTCTTTGTCTTCTTTTACAGGGAAGGAAGAGAGATGCTTCTCTCACACTTAACTCAATTGTTGGGGAGCCCACAAGTACTGCTTATAAAAGTTAGAGTTGTCTATGAAATGGTGAATTTGCGTCTCAGCCACGGGCCAGTTGCTTTTGCAAAATGTCAGAATCTAGCAGGCTTTTCCCATGCCTCTCCGGAAGCAGAGTGTAAGCATTTTCTTGAGAGAACCTGATGTGTGGACCCCCATAATTTGGAGCAAAGTGTGATAAGAACCCGTCCCCTCTGCTCCTCTGGGGAAGATAAAAAAGAAGAAGCTAAGTGGAGCTGCCCTTGACAGCAGGGCAAGGAGGAAGGGGTCAGCAGTTTGTCAAGCTGCACTTCCATTGTAATTCCTGGGAACCACGTGGACCCTATGAAAAAGGGCTGCCTACTAGAGCCTGAGAGCCAGTAATGATGATTACACCTGGTTAGTTGAAGCGTTTACTGTCTATTGCAGGAAACACGTAGGTCATAGGACTTTGCTGAAGGGCTCCCCCAGATCCACAGATATGTCTTGTGACGTCCAATATTTGGAAGCCCACCATGCAGAGTGCATTTAATAGTCAAATGAGAATTATAAAGAAGACTTCCTTTTTTTTTTTCTTTGCGGTACGCGGGCCTCTCACTGTTGTGGCCCCTCCCGTTGCGGAGCACAGGCTCCGGACGCGCAGGCCCAGCGGCCATGGCTCACAGGCCCAGCCGCTTCGCGGCATGTGGGATCTTCCCGGACCAGGGCACGAACCCGTGTCCCCTGCATCGGCAGGCGGACTCTCAACCACTGCGCCACCAGGGAAGCCCAAGACTTCCGTTTTTTGATCCCTGCCATTTCCCAGGATCCAGAAATGCGAAGGGCAAATATGGGGGTGGGGAGGGAAGAAAGGAGCATAAAAGAACAAAGCAGAGCCCTCCTCCGTATCTTGCTATTGCTTCTCCTCTTCCCACACACAAGGAGTCATTCCTGAACTGGCGGGGCTGGGGTGGGGGAGCTCTAAATCGAATGCTTTGATTTAGACGAGACTGAACGTTTTAATACCTGATGGCAAAACTGTTTTGAGAAGAAATCTGAAAGAGATGCTGTCAATGATAGAGGAGGGGAGACCTGACAGAATTTTTAATGAAGTGATAGGAGAAAAATGAAGCTCTTTCCTGATTGTCACTGAGTCCAGTTCAAGCAATAATGAATAATAAAGGTTCCAGTTTCTTTTAACAGATAAATTGTGAGGAAAAGTAAAAGATGGAAGCAGATTCTGCTTTCTGAATTATAAACGATTTAGAATACTGTACAGGAATGCTTTTTTATATAAACGAGGCTAAATTATATCATTTTTATGATACCTTCAAACTTTAGAAATCTATACCTTTTCGGGGGGTTGTGTGCCTTTTTAGTAAGCTGTGGCCAAGAATAATTTGTCAGCTCTCAATATGCTTTTGTACATAACTGGGGCTCAAATATTATTTTTGGAGTACTGTCTAAATTTCCCACACCACCATATCCATATATATCATTTTTATGAGTTTATGATAGGAGAGTTTTCATTATAATTCTGAAATTACATTCTTCACTGCTGACAGTGCAGCTTTTAAATCGTTGGTCCTAATAGTGGTATTAACTAGCTGGCATTTTTATTATTTTATGCCAGTAGATCAAGCCTTTTGAATGTAGGCCAGTTCAGTTAGCTAGCTCCATCATTTCTTTAAAGCCAAGATACAATGTGGAACAATTTTAACAGGTAGACTCCATGATCAGTTTTTAGACATTGAGCTTTAGTTTTTTATAAAGCTTGATTATATATTGTAATATAAGTGCTAGATCTTCCACCTTTTCTATTTATTTATTTATAAAAATTTTAATTTTATATTGGAGTATAGTTGATTTACAATGTTGTATTAGTTTCAGGTGTACAGCAAAGTGATTTCTCCCGCCATTTAAAAAAAAGCCTTTGTCTACTAAGGCTAATGGTCCTTGACTCTCTATAGGTAATGAAAGAATTATATCACTGGAGTCATTATGTGTTGAATTTGGCTGTTTTCATCAGCCTTCAGGGGCTGGCGTGTATGCGTTTTTTTAAGACTTTTTTTCAAAATTTTATTTATTTATTTATTTATTTTTGGCTGCGTTGCATCTTCATTGCCGCGCGTGGGCTTTCTCTAGTTGCGGCGAGCGGGGGCTACTCTTTGTTGCAGTGCGTGGGCTTCTTATTGCGGTGGTTCTTCTTGTTGTGGAGCACGGGCTCTAGGCGTGCGGGCTTCAGTAGTTGTGGCACGTGGGGTCAGTAGTTCTGGCTCGTGGGCTCTAGAGCACAGGCTCAGTAGTTATGGTGCGCAGGCTTAGTTGCTCTGAGGCACGTGAGATCTTCCCAGACCAGGGCTCGAACCTGTGTCCCCTGCATCAGCAGGCAGATTCTCAACCACTGTGCCACGAGGGAAGCCACTGGCCTGTATGGGTTTTAAATGGGCAAAATTGAATAATGCCATTTGTTTAAAAAACTTTCATTGCCTTAGGCTATTTCTAACTTTTTGACAAGTACTTGGGCATGATGGACATCATGGATAGTAGGTATCTAAGAAAGATTCTTTCCTCTCCACAGGCACTAATCCTATCTTGCAGGTTTTGATTTAAAAAAACTCTTTGTGCAATATTCTAAATGTGCTGGTCCTAACTCATTATTCTCTCTAGGTCCTACAAACCCTTTAGCAGAACTAAGTTTAGTGTCATGGCCCTTTCTGATTATAAGCCTGGTTATCTAGTGCTTAGTCTATTTCCCCTCCATGAAGAAAAGACTATGCACTGTGTGGTTGAGACAACAAAAGAAAACACAAATATTTGCATATGACCCTCAAATCACAAGTTTTAGAGCTAATCATAAGAGAAGCTCACCCTTTCTGTTTTAGAGGGTGGCAATTCACTATTCAGGATGCTGCAAATTTTGCTTCTTACTGCCTAGGCTCATAGATCCTACAACTGTCCGTAAATATTCTTCAAAGCTTTACTTAGGATTTCACCTTTTTATTTTATTTTTTGCTTCTTATAATATTTGTAGCTGGGACATAGATTTGCATCTTTTGACCCTAGAAATGTTGTCTTTTTTTTTTTTTTTTTTGAGGTACGCGGGCCTCCCACCGCCGTGGCCTCTCCCGTTGCGGAGCACAGGCTCCGGATGCGCAGGTCCAGCGGCCATGGCTCACAGGCCCAGCTGCTCCGCGGCATGTGGGATCCTCCCGGACCAGGGCACGCACCCATGTCCCCTGCACTGGCAGGCTGACTCTCAACCACTGCGCCACCAGGGAAGCCCAAAATGTTGTTTTTTTACTTCATGCTATAGAGGGTTTTTTTGTTTGTTTGTTTGTTTTGGGAAGTGTCTGAATAAGAGACTCCCTGCTTTTAATGTTTTACTGATAGATGCTTACATAATGTGAGTACAACCATAGAGACATGCTCAATACATTGTTTTCAATGTTCAACAAATAAAAAATTGTTTTGTTTTAAAAAATTTTTTTAATATTTATTTTTATTCAAAAGTTCAATGGTAATATAAGAAAAAGTAAAGATTTGGGGAAATA
Source organism: Mesoplodon densirostris (assembly GCF_025265405.1). Classification (NCBI taxonomy): domain Eukaryota; kingdom Metazoa; phylum Chordata; class Mammalia; order Artiodactyla; family Ziphiidae; genus Mesoplodon; species Mesoplodon densirostris. The sequence continues at coordinate 67,528,850 of NC_082662.1, read as the reverse complement.
TATTCCACCTGGCTATGTTTGGCAGTAGAGTATTGTTTATCTACTATTTTTTAAATTGAAGTGTAGTTGATTTGCATTGTTATAGGTGTACAGCAAAGTGATTCAGTTATATATATACATATATAATTATATTACATATGTATACATATTCTTTTTCAGATTCTTTTACATTATAGTTCAACCAATAAAGATAGACATGCAAAAATATACATGCTATACTCACCCCTTACAGGGTGAAATATTAAAACATATTGTACAGGGGGTTTCCCTAGTGGTGCAGTGGTTACAAATCCACCTGCCAATGCAGGGCACACGGGTTCGAGCCCCGGTCTGGGAAGATCCCACATGCCACGGAGCAGCTGGGCCCGTGCGCCACAACTACTGAGCCTGCGCTCTAGAGCCCACATGCCACAACTACTGAAGCCTGCGCGCCTAGAGCCCATGCTCCGCAACAAGAGAAGCCACTGCAATGAGAAGCCCGGGCACTGCAACAAAGAGTAGCCCCTGCTCACCGCAACTAGAGAAAGCCCGCTAGCAGCAACAAAGACCCAAAGCAGCCAAAAATAAATGAATAAAAAAACCATATTGTACAAAAGCTTGAGCTGAGATCTTAAAAGCTAGCCTTTTGTGTAATCTCCCTGAATTCCTCCCTTTTTTTCCCCTATTGGTTGGCAGATTGAGATAGATTGACTACTCTGTTTTTTTTTTAGGGTAGGTAATTGAATTTTGGCTTTTCGAAATTTTCTTTCTTTGTTAAAGGAAAGTCTATAGAGTCAATTCAGATTTTTTTCTCATATATTCTGCCTCCTCCAAACGCTATCTACTGAGAAAACTATTTTCATCTTGTCATTCCAAAAGTATTTCTAGGTCTTAACCCGCTATTTATGACTCTTGACAAGAAGTGTAGTTAGTAGGAAACATCTCTTAAATGTGTTGGGTCAATGAAAAAAGGGTATCTATTTAGAATTCGTGATGAAGAGGAATATATTAGTGTAGGGAAGTGAGTGAAGGAGATTCTTTTAAAAGTTTTGTTTAGGGACCTAGAATTTATTCTTATCCTATAGCCTCTGACTTAAATTTATGTATTCTGGCCAAATCCAGCTGATTATTCGAGGCATTTTCCTTTATTCTGATTTGCCTTCAGTAGTCATCTAAATGTTTAACACTTTCCTGATTACAACCAACTCTTTTTCCTGGTAAATTAATGGTCATAATTCAGAGTCTGTTTCATTTCCTGACTGAAACCCCTGCCTTCAGGAAATTTAACTGGGTGTTTTAATTCTTTGGTTTATAATGAACATTTGAAGCCCAAAGATCCCAGTTTTTAATCAATACTACTATTATCGATTAGAATATTTATAATAATATGTACCATTTTAGTTCATATGATAGATTTTGTATGCTAATATTTTTATATTTTAAATGCTGAAATTTAGCAGCATAGATGATTTTCTTTTTCTTGGAAACCTAAAGTACTGTACAAAAACATGTGTGGCACAATATACCTACATTATTGATTAGGTAGAAGAATAAGGCATTTGGTAAATAAAATATTTGTGTTAATTGAAGATTATTACATATACATTGTAAATTAATAACTGATTTAGCAAAGATTATAATACAGTAAGATGCCTACAACTCTAAAACTATGCAAAACAATTAAGGCTTTCTAACAGTAAGTCAGAATAATTACTATGAACATTTGTTATCATTGTGCCATAGATATAGAGAAGTGCTAATTAAGAAGAGCCCTACTTGTGTTGGATTCCAGAGAGCCACCTGAGTACTGCTCATTTTTTTGACTTATGATCCTATTATGTGTGGAATTTAAAAAGAGGTAAAGAGAATGGTAGAGGAAACTCATGGTATGTTAGACTTTTTTCTTTGCCATTTGAGTAATTTATTAGATTGAGTAAAATTGTTTTAATTAATTGTTTAAACTCATTTAGCTTTATAACCTTTAAGAAATCATAGAAAATGAATAGATAAATATATACAAATTATATATCACTAGGAATTTTATAATTCTCCTCACTTAAAATGCACTTAGGGAAAATGTATTAGGGACTCTTTAAAGAGTATAAAAATATGTATTTAAAGGCTATTGAAAACTAGTTTTTAACAGATCATCCTTGTAGAGAATGTCTTTGGAGCTTTATGATCATGAGTTTTTAATGTTAGATTTACTGCATATTGAAGACAAAACAAAGGCAAAAAATTAAGAAATTATGAACTATTTTGAAGCTAATATGATCTATGATCAAAGACTGAGAAGACTTAAAAAACTAGAAGTGACTACATAGGCTAATACCCTGAGTAAACAATAGCTAACACTTATTGTACACTTAGTATGTGTCAGACACATTTTAAAATGTTTTATATTTACTAAAATGTTTTATATTTATTGAATTCAATTACTTAATAAATATTTATTGTGTACCTAGTCAGTGACAGGTATTAGTTTAGGCTCTGTGGGGTATATAACTGGACAATAAACAGAAAAAACCTCTGCCCTCAGGCAATTTATAGTGGGAGAACACCCATGATAATCAAACTTAATGAGTAAAACATAGTGTGTTTGGGCTTCCCTGGTGGCGCAGTTGTTGAGCGTCCGCCTGCCGATTCAGGGGACACGGGTTCGTGCCCCGGTCTGGGAGGATCCCACATGCCACGGAGCGCCTGGGCCCGTGAGCCATGGCCGCTGAACCTGAGCATCCGGAGCCTGTGCTCCGCAACGGGAGAGGCCACAGCAGTGAGAGGCCCATGTACCGCAAAAAAAAAAAAAAAAGTGTGTTTTATGGTGGTAAGTTTTATGATGAAAAATAAAGGAGCAAAGGAAGGAAGGGTGTGTGGGGTTCTTTTTTTTTTTTTTTTGCGGTACGCAGGCCTTTCACTGTTGTGGCCTCTCCCGTTGCAGAGCACAGGCTCTGGACGCGCAGGCTCAGCGGCCATGGCTCATGGGCCCAGCCGCTCCGCGGCATGTGGGATCTTGCAAGACCGGGGCACAAACCCGTGTCCCCTGCATCGGTTGGCAGACTCTCAACCACTGCGCCACCAGGGAAGCCCAATGTGGGGTTCTTTAATTTCAAAATGGTTAGTCAGGGAAGCCCTCATTAAGACTGTGACATTCGAGCAAAGACTTGAAGTAGGTGCTAAAGACATCTGGACATCTAGAAGAAGAAAGCCCCAGAAAGGGGCAACATGTGCAAAGGCCCTGAGGTGGGAGCAACTGCACACATTCATTCTAGGTGCAACAGAGAAGCCCATGTGGTAGGAACCAGCAAGTGAGGAGGAGAATAGCAGGAGAAGATGAGGTCAAGGAGGTGATGAGGGACCTGATCATGTAGGCCTGGGCTTTTATTCTGAGGCAATGCAAAGCCAATGAAGGGTTTGAGCAGAGAATTGACACAATCAGACTTACATTCTAACAGGATTCTTTGAACTGCTTTTCTGAGAATAGACTGGGGGGTGGGGTGGGGGCAAGGATTGGAAGAGGAGATCAATCAGGAAGCTACTGGAATAGTCCAAGCAGAGACTATGGTTCTTGGAGCAGGGTTGTGTAGTGGTGGAGCGTAGTGAGAAGTGGTGCATTCTGTTTGTGTTTGGAACGTATGACCAATAGGTAGAGGAAGAGCAGAATCAATTATGACTCAAGGCTTTTGCCCTGGGCAATGGAAAGAGGAAATTACGATGGAGGTGTGAGGACTGTGAAAAGAATAGGTTTGGAAGGGGAAGATCAGCAATTCGGTTTTGGACATTTTGCACTTGAGATGCTTGTTAGGTAGTAGAGATGAATCCTCACTACAACTCTCTGAGGTAGTTACTATTATTGTCCCTCTTGAGCAGACAAAGTATGAGTATAGAAAGGTTAATTTCTCTTTATTTACTCAGGAAGTAACAGAGGCAAGATTCAAACCCAGGCACTCTGACACCACAGCTTCTGATTTTAGATACTGAGGGGTCTACATCTAAGGAATTTAGAAATGAGCATGGCCATATTGAGTTATGTAGAATTATAACATGGAAAAGTCCTACCAACTGTAAGATCTAGGACACCTGGCAGCTTAGGTTAAAATGGCTCTTTTAAAAGGACCATATATAAAAATTTAAGTGGTTAGCACTATGTCCATGTCCATCATTATCTCTGTGTCTGTTTCTCTCCCTCCTCACCTTTACCCTAGAGATCTACTTCTCCATACCTGCCTGGCTGGAGTGGGAAAGAGTTTTCCATACTACATAGCTCTATGTAGCTGTGGAAACAGTTCCTTTTTTTTTTTTTTTCTTTTCGGTACGCGGGCCTCTCACTGTTGTGGCCTCTCCCGTTGCGGAGCACAGGCTCCGGATGCGCAGGCTCAGCGGCCATGGCTCACGGGCCCAGCTGCTCCGTGGCATGTGGGATCTTCCCAGACTGGGACATGAACCCGTGTCCCCTGCATCAGCAGGCGGACTCTCAACCACTGCGCCACCAGGGAAGCCCCAGTTCCTATTTTGATCACTACAAATTTTTGCCACTGTTAGTCTCAAGCGCTCCAGTATCTTAGGTTCAAAGAAGCTCTTGTGCTTCCTGATTACTTCCTGAATGTTGGACCAACATCCTTGTTTCCTAGGAATCCATAGGTTATGGCACTCTTCAGGGTTAGTATATCTTTACAGTTCCATTTGGCTCAGTGTACTTATAATTTAACTTACCACATGGCAGCTGTTTAGGTGTTCTTTGTCAATTAATCTCCACATAGAAGCCCAGCCCAGATAACTTGTGTTGCATTGTACAGTATATAACTTAGCAAAACAAATTATTGCAATTTAAATATACACTATCTGTATTAGGTAGGATAGCATTAATGTGGTCTCCTTTACATAGTTCATCCAAACAATTGTGGAGTTAAAAAATTTATTTTTTAAAGAATTACTTATGATCTGAGCTAAGTTTCCTACTAGTTCATAGAAAATGTTTTATATCTTGGCATGACATCCCTAGAAATATGTATTTGTAAATGAATGGCTGACATACCATTAACTATTCAGCAATACATTCACCAAATCAATACAAATGTAGTGCACTGTCAATACTATGATTCATTTGTCAGTTGGTGGTTGTTCCCATCAGAGTAAGTACGATATTATAAAAGCTAAATTTTTTCCTTCCCATATTGTATGCTGTGTTGCCGCATGATTAAACCAAATTGTTAAAGTCTGAACTCATTATATTTCATACTTACAAATAATAATACAGGTGGCTGGAAGCAATTAGTGAAAGAATATAATTTGTTGAGGGAATTTAATCTTAGGGTGCATTGAAACAATGAATGACTTGGAGTTAAGAAGCTTGATTAACTATTCAAAATGTGCATGATGTAGAAATTAAGTAGTTTTAGGAAAAGAAAATGATTTTTGGATTTCTACTTGTGTAAACTTTAATAAGCATTTTAATGTGTTATAAGTGTTCTTTAGAAAATAGGAGTGATAATACCCCTCTTCCCTGGACTATGCTTTTCGGAGTACCTGTCCCTAAGACTTCCTCATTCTTCATTGTCCTTTTTTATGACCCTGAAGGAATGTGTAGAGCTACCATTCACTTAAAGACCCAACAGGCTCTCTTGTGTTGACTCCTATTAGTTCTTAAGCATGTGGCATATAACTATTCATAAATGCATAATCAAATTTTTTCCTTTTGTGTCTTTCATTGTTTAAATAATTTTCATGCATTACTTATTCCTCCAGTATGGGCTTACGGCTTCTGCTAATGACTGAACCTAGGAGAGAACAGAGCCACATCTAGGAGGGCTGTGCTTTGTAAGGTAAATAGCATTGCACTGATCTTGAAGGGTGCAGGTGTTGGATTATGGGGTGCTTACTGTAGGAGTGAAGCTCCAATAGAGGTGGGTCACTGAAGGTTACTTGCTCCACAGTTTTGCCTAAGAGCCAGATCTGCTTCTGCTCTTACATTATTAAGCAATTTGCTTTATCAGCACTGCTGGGTTACAGTTTAGTACCAGGAATATTTATTATTTTAAATAGTTCATCAAGATTTATCTGTTATTTAAAACTGCAAAAATTTCAGCTGACACAGAAGAAGAAAAGGTCTCAAGCTTAGTGACAGATAATAATTTACTATTAGGGTATTCTTGCTTAAGTCAGATAGACTGAAGCCAAGTAGTACTATTTAGATCATTTACTAAACAATATCAATGTATATTTTCTGGGCAGACTTCCTTGAGATTAGATTGCTGCAATGTAGCCTATCTGGAAAAACTTTTGAAAATGCAACTTAGAAAATGAGAGAGGCCTGATAAACCACAGGGAGAACATTTTTTTCGTCCTCTAGTTCCACAGTTTACTCCCAGGTGCAATTCAAGGTGTTGGCTTTGATGTATTCTGCTTTCTTGGCATGTTCTCTTTTTCCAAATGCTTCTCATGAAGCTTATTCAGCTGAGACTGAAATGAGTTGAAACTTTTGCTGACAGTCTCTAGCCATATTTGCTGATGAACTGGGTGTACCAGTGCATGGGGTGCATAATTATCTTTACCATAAATATTAGAACTAGGTAGAAGATGCAAGCCCTATATTTGAACCTCAGTATGATGAAAACATTGTACATATTTCTCAAAGCAGCAAACACTCTCATAGGAAGAGGAAGGAAACATTTTTTCTGGCTTCATTACTTGAATTATACTCCATTTAATTCTTGTACTTATTTACATGATATTTATTAGAGCAGCTTCTATTTGTTTCATAAAATAAACCTACATCATTTTTGGTGGCAGCAGGGCCTATTTGGGGTGGAGTCACTTCACTTATGTATGATCACTGCCACCTTTACGAGTCAGAATCACATTCAGCAACATTTAAGCACATTCATTTCACATTACCTGTGATGGGGACACGCTAAGGAATATTTTCATTTATCCATGCATTGATGAACATTACATTTTATTGAAATAATAAATTCACTGGTTAAAAAAGTCTAGCAATACAGAACAATTTATAATAAAAGCTACTATGTCTTAGAGATACAGCAGTAACTAATAGAAGAATCAAAACAGAAACTGTTAAAAGTTGGCCACCTCTGGGGGTAGGAAAGGGTGTGGCTGGATGTTGTGCCTATATATACACATACCACTATACCTTGATTTATTTAATTTTTAAAAGTTTAATTTTCTTCTTGATATGTTAGATTAGGACTGAATTTATTTGCACCACTGTTCATGTTCCCATTCCCCTTTATCTACATATAATTAATTATATCAGTACAGTCTGCCCTCTGTATCCACAGTTTCCAAATCTGCAGATTCAGAGGGCAGACTGTACTACACCATTGTCCATAAGGGACTTGAGTATCCGTGGATGTTGGTATCCAGGGAGTCCTGGGACCAATCCCCTGTGGATACCGAGGGACAACCGTAGTCTGTTTCCATACAGATTACCTTTGGTACTTGAAAAACATAATTAAATCTTCATTTTTTATTCCATTAACCATGGACAGTACTCTTAACTACCCACTTTGTAAGATGAACACATTATAACTCTAATTGTTTCTTCCATTTTTTTTCATCTTCTACTTCCCAATCTTCCAAGTCAATAAAACAACATTTACATTAATATTTACTGCAAAGCCATATATAGTGTGTTGGTATTACACTTCCTTCTCTATGGATCTAATGTTAGGACTTCTCTGTTACTCAGTAGAGAATGTTCCTAGCATCAAATTGCAATGGATTATCTATTTAAACATTCCACCAATAGACTTTATCATATCCTTACCTCTTTCAGAGTTCTCAATCCATTCAGTCACCCTGCCTTCTTTTCCTCCTGGGGACCTCCCTCCTGGGGCACTGCATCCCCTGAGTCCAGTCTGTAGTGGCTCCTCTCTAGGGCCTTTCCAAAGCTGTCCTCCTGAGGCTTAACTTTCACTCTCTTGAACAGCACTCTTTTTTTTTTGGATCTTATGTTCTTTTCTAGCTTACATCCTCAAGTTAACTTCCTAAGGAAGGATGCACAGGAGGAAAACATCTTGTAAACCAGAAATGTCTTTATTCTACTTTCATGCTTAATTGCCCCGTTCATTTAGCTGGAAATAGAATTCTTGGTTGAAAATCATTTGCTTTCAGAACTTTTAAGGTATTGCTTCACTGTTTTCTAGCACTTTGTTTTGTGGATGAAAAAAAATCTGATGTCAGACTAATATTATTTGTTGATTTCCTGTTTTTTTCTCTCTGGAATTTTTTAGGACCTTTTCTTTATCCTTTGTGTTTCAATCAAACAATTTATATATGTATGTATTCACTTTAGCTCTAAGATATTTTCTTATATTATTTCTTTGATAACCTTCTCCCTTCTATGTACTGTCTCCCTTTTTCTCCAAAATTTATTAGTGGGTATTGAATATTCTGGATTTATCCTCTTTTTTTCTTTATTCCATATTTTCTGTTTCTTTGTCCTACTGTTCTATGTCCTGGGAGATTTCCCTGGTTTTATCTTCTAATACTTCTCTTGAATTATATTATTCATCTGAAGCACTTTCTTGTTTACTTTTTAAAATAGTATCTTCTTCCTGTTTGTTTTCTGGAATCTGAGAATAATATTTTGACGTTTTAAAAAGTTATCTTAGGGCTTCCCTGGTGGCGCAGTGGTTGAGAGTCTGCCTGTCGATGCAGGGGACGCGGGTTTGTGCTCCGGTCCGGGAGGATCCCACGTGCCGCGGAGCTGCTGGGCCCGTAAGCCACAGCCGCTGGGCCTGCGTGGCCGGAGCCTGTGCTCCGCAACGGGAGGGGCCACAACAGGGAGAGGCCCGCGTACCGCAAAAAAAAAAAAAAAAAAAAGTTCTCTTAAGTCCCCTGGATTATCATTGCTTCTCGTGGGGTCATTTTTTCCTCTTTATCTTTTTTTTTTTTTCGGTACGCGGGCCTCTCACTGCTGTGGTCTCTCCCGTTGGAGAGCACAGGCTCTAGACGCGCAGGCTCCGTGGCCATGGCTCACATGCCTATCCTCTCTGCGGTATTGTAGGATCTTCCCGGACCAGGGCACGAACCCGCGTCTCCTGCATCGGCAAACAGACTCTCAACCACTGCGCCACCAGGGAAGCCCTATCGTTCTTCTTTAACATTACAGGCTTTACTCAAATGTCTGGTGATTTTGGTGGACTGTTTATATTGAAGAATGAAACTGACTGGGGACTCTGGGTACATGAGATGGTTTTCTGACTGGCATCCTCTGCTTTTTGGTTCGTGGCTGGCGTACCAGCCATTAAGCTTGGGAATCCCTAATGACCAGGCCAAGGAAGGCTTTAATCAGCCCTCTAACACTTAGAATTACTGCCTTACTTCTTAGTATGATCAGAGAAGATAGCTCAGACCTTTGTGCTGGGTTACCTGCCTGGCCTCGGGCAGTCTTATTTCCTGGGATGTAGGAGGGGCTTTCCTGGGATGGGGGAGGGGCTTGTACAGCTTGACTCTTCTCTAAACCAAGGATCAGTAAATGTTTTCTGTAAAGGGGCGATAGTAATATTTAGGATTTGTGGGCCACATACAGTTTCTGTCTTTTTAAAACAATGCTTTAAAATGTAAAAACCATCTTTAGCTAACTGGCTGTAAAAAATAGGTGGTGGCCTGCAGTTTGCCAACTCTTGCAAAACAGACCTGCTGTTAATCCCTGTTTTCTGCCCTATGTTTCACTCTCAATTTCTGAGTCTCAATCCTGTCTGGGACTGGGATTTTATAAAGCAGTTTGAGCTCCCCTGCATCCCGCCCCCTCCCACCCCCTCCCACCCCGCTCCTGATCTTCAGCCTTTCTCCCTTTGCATTCTGGGCTGTTTCTTTCTTCTCTGATTTCTTGGTCAGTAGCCTTCCATTTACTTTCTGTCTTCCAAGAATCTGTTGAAAATTCATGTCCACTAATGGCTCCCTCCCTGTTGTGTTTTGCTATTGTGGTAGATGCAGTTGGTATCTATATCCTCTCATCACCTCCAGTTTCCCAGTACCCATCCCATCTTTCAGTTGCCAGCACCTGCAACTCTTAGCGTGAGGGTACCGTCTGGCTGTAGGAGCTTGCTCTGCCTGCCTGTGCAGGCCGGCTAGAAGAGCCAGGGTATGTCCCCTCCCACCAGCCCTCAACCAATGGCTTTCAGGAATTGGTGGGTAAATACCCCAGCTTCCTTGCTCCTCTGTTGGAGTATCTCTGAGGTGCGAGTTCTCCACAGGCTCCAGAGCTGCCGAACAGGATTGAGCCCCAGGTGCTTACAGTATCTTGTTTGATAATGAACCCTTTATTGGCTCTCCCTTGTTCCGTGACTCACGTGACTCACGCTCTCCCTCCTCCACTGGATTCCTTCTCACATAAATTGGTTGAATTCGAATGCTTATCAAGAGCCTGCTGCTGAGGAACCAAAATGGAGATATCATGGGTTAGTTTTTTTCCCTTTATTATAATTTTAATTAAATCTCAGGTAGAGGGGACAGATACTTTGAGTACTTTTATTATACTGAATCTGAATCTGATTAATCAATATTATATTGAGTATTTACCATGGGCCAGGCATTATCTGTGGGGGATAATGAATTAGCCTTGAATTCTAACCTGCAAGGAGCTTGTGTTCTACAGGGTAGATAATCCACGCAGTAGAATGTTTGAAGTGTTCTTAAGAGAGGCTGAGATGTACATGTCGTGGGGCTTAGCAGGCATGAGAAGTTATTTGCAGATGGGTGATCAGGGATGGCTTCAGGAGGGGAGTGAGACGAGAGCTGGGTAAAGGAGAAATCAATTTGAAAACAGAATGATGGGGCTGGGCATTCCTAGGGGAGAAAACGAATGAACAGAAACCCTCCTCAAGAGGCATGTGAGGAGGACTGGTTGACTTGAGAGAAGCCTTCTATTCCTGAGAGAGGACAAAATGCTGTAAAACAAGCATGAGTACATATAAATACACAGATGTGTGTGTGTGTGTGTTTATTAATTCAAACTGTAGGGAGATGTTCACATGAATAGTGATGGAGGTTGCTGATAACTGACTTATATAATTAGGAGTTTGGATTTGATGTGGGAAACAAACGGGAGCCATCAGATTCCTCTGAATCCTGAAGGGAAATTAAAAACTTATTTAAGGGAGAATGTTGTGACTTAGGATGTTTTATTTTTGTGAGGGATAGATGGAATGGAGATGAGGAAGAAGCTGTTGCAGGTGAGTGTGATTTTTCAGTCTGCCTCATTGTGGGAGACTGTGGGATTAGGAGTCTAAGGGCTAATTTGAAAAATATGGAGGAAAAAGCTGAACTGCTAAAGGAGGAAAAAGCAGATAGAAGTATGGAGAAGGGGGAAGCAAGGAAAAATTCTAAGAAAGAGGTCAAGCTCTTAGGAATCTCTCCAAGTAGGAAAGATACTAGAGAGAGTAAAAAGGAGAAAGGCCTGCATCTGGACCAGTTAGAATTGAGAAGGTGAGCTAGATAGGTTATTGGGAAGAACTCTGCCTTATCATCTACTTATCTGTCACTATTTCTGATCATTTGTGTTCTTCAGAAGAGTTGGTGAGGAACTGTGTAAACCTATTGAAGGTTAAGCTTTGGGTTCATTTTGGAAAAAAAAAAGTTTTTTTTTTTTTTTTGGTCTAGTCCTTAAAGAGGTTTCAGTGGGAATAATTTAAAAAAATAGAAAGTAATACACCCTTCATTGATAATAAAGTCTTGAGTTTAAGTGAGACTCTTAGAGCTTTCAAATTGTACATTAGAATTTCTATTTAAACTGATTTACTGCTGTAGCCACAACAGTTGATCTGCTGACTTCCTTGTGAAGGCTTCCTGTATGGAGAAAAAGTACGAAACAGAATTTAATCGTTTCCCACAATGTCAATTTCTTAGCTACCAAGCCACAAATTAGCATTATTAGTGGGGAAGGACACCCTGTGTCTAGCTACGTGTATTTAACTATATGCTGAAGAGACTGTGCTCATTACTGCAACTGTAAGGTAGCCACACATTAATAAGTTATGAGCTACTATCTCAGAGAAATTACTCTACCAATAGTAAGTAGCCTATGTTCTATTTTTCTTCTCCCTTGGATATCTGTATGGAATAAAATTAATTCAGAAAACAACAATCTTCGAGAAGTGGGAAAGCTTCAATTACCTCATAACTGGCCTTCGCCTCCCTTCCCCACCCTTATTAAACAGCATTTATTGATAGAATTATTCTAGCATGTTAGTTGCTCTTTCAGACCCTAAATCTTAAGCCTTTTTTTTTTTTTTTTAATTTCACACATCCCTTCAAGGTCACCTCCCACTGTCTTTTCTGTTAGCAACTGCTATAAATGGTATCACGTTCTTCTAGTTTTCTACATTTTTACCTATTACTCATTTACCCTGAAGATTCTTTTCCTTTCTTTTGACATCCAACAATATGGAAGCAGGCTACTCTGTAGGAATTCTGCTCTCTTAGGATTTTGGAGCAAACAATTCCTCAAAAGCCCCCAGGTATCTTAAGAACACCTTTTTTTCGGATCTCACCCATTCTTTTAAAAAAATACATCATTGCGTATAATCTACAATAATGTTATTAGAATATTGCTGCTTGGTTACTGTCAGATATTTCTGCTTAGCAAATTATATGAAAAGTTCTAATGCCAGGACAGGGGGTACATCTTCTGGGGGGAACTTCTGAGGTTATTATATATGGGGTAGAGCTGCACTTAAGAAGGCAGCACATTTTCCTTCCACATCTAGCTTTGGAAAAAAGTGCAGCATCCTGAAGAAACCAGTGATACCTGAACACCTGCAGAAATTGTATGACTTTGTCTAAATTTATCCACTTCCGAGATCATATAATCATTAGGCTTAGGAGCCTGAAAGAGACTGTAGAGATTGAGTATCCACCTTTGCATCCATTCAACATTCCCATCCAGTACTTGACCAGTAAAAATATGAGGTAGAAATGGAGTAACTTAACATAGTAGCTAAAAGTGTGGGCTGTGGAGTCAGACATTGAAATCTAGACTTTCCACTTATAATTATGAATTGTAATCCAATTTTGGATAGGTTAATTAACTTCTTTTGCTTTACTCCTCTCAACAGTAAACTAGGGGTATTAATACCTATACCATGGAATCACTGCGATTAAGTTATGTCCTGGACTATCTTAAATATTAAATAAATGTAAGCTGTTGTTATTTGTTACTTTCAGAATATGTAAGGACCATTTCTTTAAGTTTGTGCTAAAATCTTTTATTGACTCTAGTCAAAGAAATGCATTGTCTGTCCAGCTTTTTGAATGAAATCTTTTCTGTTGTATTCTGCATTGTATCAAACTAAATTAGTAACATAGTTTACACATCATTCACATGTATACACATGTTTAAGTTATTTAAAAAATCTAGCTACAATTTCAGAAGGTTTTAATAAAAAAGGTTGTTAGAGATCATAAAAATATTTACCTTTTAGCAGGATGGTTTATTTTCATGCTGATTTTGGAGCTTTGGGACAGTGCTATTTTGCATGACTGTTTAAAATTACAATAAGAAAGACAACACATATTCTGCTTTAACTGTAGCTGGAATTGACTTTTTTTTTTTTTTTAAATAGACTCAGTCTCAGACCTTTGAAAAATAAAGGCATTTTTATTGCTAATTTGATTCTATCAAAATGACTTCTGAATCTTATAGAAGAATTTGTTGTTACAAGTAGACTTGAGGTGACAATCACATGTATTTTTATCATAATAGAACAGTACTGGGATAAACTTCTGCCCCTTTTAATTTTATATGAATTGGTACTCTAATTATCAGGCACTGAGTCTCAATAACTTCTGGTGCTGTGGCATTCTGTTTTCTCCCAGTTCTCACAGGCTTCAAACACTGATTTCAGAAGTGCCTCATTACTGCATAATGTTCCCGGTTCATTGTCATGAACAGATAGCCTGAAGTAGAATGTATGCTATTTAAAGACAGCAAAGTTTTTTTCTTTTTAGTTTTTTTTTTCTACATTTGAATAATACATTAGTGTGAAAAATAGCACCTTCAATATTAAGTTTTGGAAGCCAAATTGAAGTGCACAAAATTTCAAAAGTTTGTGTCTCAAATGTTACTTTACTACTTATAAAACTCTATCTATACCAGATGGGGAGAACATCTCATATTTATTTAGTAGCTTTCCAGTACCAGGCACTTCAGATACATTGTATCTGTAATTGTAATTCTTGAAATTGTTCCTAGAGGTAGGAATTATTACCCTCATTTTATAGAGGAGGAAACTGAGAGTCAAAGAAGTAAAATGATTTGCAAAACTAATAAGTGCAAAGCAAGGACTTACTTGAATTTGGACCTGACACTAAAGACTGTCTGCCTTTCCACTCTACTGCCTGGAGCGAAGGAGAAAGGAATGTGTGTAGTGAAGTATGGAAATGAATAGCGCCATCTGGAAGGGCAGTTCTGCCAAGTTCTAATATGAAGAGTGCTGGACCTCATTATAGCGAACATTAACGTAAAGTTGAATCCCTTTACTGAATGATCCCACTCTTACAAAACACTCTGAAATACATTTTAGTTCTGAGTTTCCATCCATGAGGGTACAGCATCGGCCATAATTGCTGCTTCTGTAACTTTGTACATTAATGGCAATTTTGTGAGGCTAGGTGAATTTTCCTATTTAGCTGGAGCTTGATTGTTCTCTCTAGACTTCCCTTAATTTCCTGCTGAGATCTTATTAAACATTTTGAGGATGAACTAATCAGTGTTTTGCATCCTTTTAATAATGTGAATGCTTTTTCTTCAGCATAATTTAATGTGAGACTATTCAGATGGAAATAGATCGAAAGACTCCCTCACCAGTCATGGTCTCTGAAAATGGGCTCGCTTAGTGATGCTGATGGGTAGGCAACCTCATTAAGGTTTAATATGAGGTAGAAACTTCAGATAAACGTTTGTAAATGGGCAAAAATTTATAAATAACTTTTAGTCATTTATTCTTTCATTCTCAAAATTAATGGTTCCAGGTCACTTGTACATACTGAAATTCCTTCTGGGGGTATTATGAGAGGAAGGTGATCCATTTAAATCTTCATAGCCAAATTGATAAGCTTTTGATGCTTATGCTTTAATGCCTATTGATTGATGCTCAAAAATCAAATTTGCTCTTCCCTCACCCTAGTGGATCACTTAAGCATAAAATTAGAATGCTTAATTTGAAACAAATTCTCCCAAAAGGAGAAACAGCTCTAATTTTCCTGTAGATGCTACCAGTACTGCTTCTTTGGGTTTAGTGTTAGATTACATTAGTCCTTGGGTCAAGATAGTTCATTGGCATATTATAACTTTTAACAAGAAGCCAGAGTATATTGGGTAGTATGCTGTTGTATGAGGTGAAAATATGTTTTGATGACTTTGATGGCAAGAATCTTTTAATATAGTTTCACATCATTTAAGTATGTAGAGACATGGGAAATAAACCAGTCTTTTTTTTTTTTTCTTTCTGTATGCTACAGGGTACAGATTTTAAATTTTAGCAGCAGAATTCAGATTTTTGCCTTATGTACTGTATTACTAATCTGAATATTTTCCAGTCAAACTTTTTCAAGAAAGTTCTTGTGATTTGGTTTGAAGCAGAGTTGGAAATCATAAGCTGCTTGTGTAATTTTCAGACACCTTTATGAAAACTGAAACAGTCAAATGCTTCCATATCTAATGTAATGGAACAATTGTGTTATTTTCAGTTATTATATGGTTTAGGATGATGAGCTCACACAAATATAACCATTTCTCTTACATTTCATACCAAGACCATGACCCTGGCTTGTCTTATGGAGAATGAAAGCATATTTTAAGTTATTTGTATATATATATGTATATATATGGTTTATCTTACAGTATTGGTTCAACTAATCCTTTTGGCTATCATTTATTATATAAAAATAATTTTTTCCAAATACCATTAAAGAACGTATCTGAGTGGGATGATAAGATAGAAAATTTCAAGATTCTGGAGTTCAGAGTAGGTACAATAGATAAACTACTTTTACAGAATGGTTTCTGAATAAGGCCCTTTCTTATTCAGGTGTGCCATTAAAATACACATGAGTATTTAAAAAATACTCACGCAACGCTTATCATCATCTTATACTTTTCTTCAGTGTTAGTGACTTGGTAAGGAAATTGGTCATAAACTGTTAACCTCAACAATTGCTTAACTTAGTTTTACATCTCCCACAAAAACTATCCCTGAGATTTTACTGTGAAACTCTACTTACATCCAAAATCCTTTTATTTCCCCACCAAAGCAGGGATTCTTTTATTTGCATACTTTTTTTCTTCCAGTTGTACTGAGGTATAATTGACGTACAGCACTGTGTAAGTTTAAGGTATACAGCATAATGATTTTACTTACGTACACTGTGAAATGATGACCACAGTTCTAGTGAATATCCATGACCTCATAGAGATCCAAAAGGAAGGAAAAGAAAAAGAAATTTTTCCTTGATGAGAACTCTTAGGATTTACTCTTAACAACTTTCATATATAACATACAACAGTGTTAATTACATTTTTTTAAATAAATAAATTTATTTATTTATTTATTTATTTTTGACTGTGTTGGGTCTTTGTTGCTGCGCATAGGCTTTCTCTAGTTGGAGCGAGAGGGGCCTACTCTTCATTGTGGTGCATGGGCTTCTCATTGCGGTGGCTTCTCTGGTGGCTTCTCTTCTTGCGCAGCATGGGCTCTAGGTGTGTGGGCTTCAGGAGCTGAGGCTCGCAGGCTCTAGAGCGCAGGCTCAGTAGTTGTGGCGTATGGGCTTAGTTGCTCCGCAGCATGTGGGATCTTCCTGGACCAGGGCTTGAACCCATGTCCTCTGCATTGGCAGGAGGATTCTTAACCACTGCGCCACCAGAGAAGCCTATTAATTACGTTATTATTGACTGTATTCCCTACACTGTACATTTCATCCCCCGACTTACTTATTTTGTAACTGGAAGTTTATACCCTTAATTTCCCTCATCTGTTTCACTCATTCTCCCACCCTCTGCCCCTCTGGCAATCACCTGTTCGTTCTCTGTATCTATGACTTTGTTTCTGTTTTGTTATATTTATTTTTTATTTTTTAGATTCTACATATGAATGAAATCATATGGTATTTGTCTTTGTTTGACTTATTTCACTTAACATAATACCTCTAGGTCCATCCACGTTGTCGTAAATGGCAAGATTTCATTCTTTTTAATGGTTGTGTAACGTTCGTGTGTGTGTGTATGTGTGTGTACCTGCCACATCTTCTTTATCTATTTATCCATCGATGAGCACTTAGATTGCTTCCATATCTTGCTATTGTGAATAATGATATTTTCATACTTTTATGTAATGGTCTTGTATAAAACTATATTATGTTTAACTATACTATCTTAATGATATTAATATATGTGTAACCTATATTTAAAATTCCACAGAATCTAATTATTGTCTGTCAAAGAGAAAAAAATAACATATAGAAGTTTCAGTAGTTGAAAGGAACTCTAAACAATCTCAAAGCAGACAAAATTTTTGAAATATAATATACAAATATATCTGGATAAACTTCACATGTTTTCCTGTGAGCTGTTTCTTGAGTTGTTTCACATATTGAGGCTTACTGTGGTGTCATGATAGTTAGAAGAAATCGTAGGAGCAAAAAATCTTAGCTAAGAAAAGTGGGTGATGTCACTCATTTGATAGAGAAAGAGATTGTGGGAGGATATAGATTCTGAGCTGGCTGAAGGTAAAGATTAAGGGAAATTTTCATAAGGATGAGAAAAATAAAAGTTACAGTATTATCTTAGCAATTACTTTCAAATACTGTCATAAAATAATAAAGAAAATTATGTGAAAATGGTGATACAATTTTTGGAATTATTTCTAAAAAAGATGTTTAAGGGTGATGATGGGGGTGGGGCAAAGGAGAAAGAAAACGTTAATAATGAAAAATGGGAAATATTAGAACCTAACATGACTATCTACTAGGAGAGTATTTATCAAAATTTTATTGAAAGATCCTAACGTTGTATTTGTTATAATGAAAAATATTACATTAACATGGCTCTTGATAAGATGTAACCCGTATCTCCAAATAAAATTTTCACATTTCCCTTATTCCAGTGCAAATCAGATTATAGCCATCACTTCATGGTAAATTATAAAAATAATCAATAAATTAAAAGTAACCATAATATGACAGTAAATGATAACCTCAAACATTTTTGATCACTGTGTTTGTTGAAAATGTCAGATCTTCTGCCTGCAGTAGATCAGGGAACCTCAGGAAATTGGAGGGATTTTGTGATATAAAATAGTTAAAATTTAAAGCATTTGATTTTCTGTTTTTAATTTTATTCAGCCAAGGATTATAAGATTCTCTCAATGCCTCCTAAGTGACAAATTCATTAAGTATTTATTGATCATTTATAATATTGGAATATTAAGCCCTGCAGTATTAGATGTTATGAGTACTAGAGATACGTAGTGAAAAATACCAAGGTCAGTGTTCTCATAGCATTCACATTCTCTGGGAGAAGAAGGACAATAAAAAAGAAATGACAAATGCATGTAAAGTATACCAATTTGCATTAACTACTATCAGGAAAAAATTAAGAATGGTAAGAGTAATTTTTTTTTTAGGGTAAGAGTAATTTTTTTTAGGGTAAGAGTAATTTGAAAAAATTACCCTAGCCTAGCTTCATTGTAATAAAATATTTCTATTCTTGTCCTTTCTATTGTCAAGGAATTTGCTAATAATAAACTCTGATAGTACAGTGAGAAGCCATGACTAATTACACATAACTGGTTTCTTCACTTTTTCACATATTACAGAGAGCAGATTATGATTCCAGTAAATTTGGATCATGCATAGAAAAGATTTCAGGTAAAAGTGATCCACGGAAATAGACACTGACATCTTGTTTGCTGCCAGAAGCCACAAATAAATGGCTAGCAGAGTGTAGAATTAGCCCATGGACAGATGTATGGGAGTCTTGGAGCAAAATAGTTTTAATCAGGGGTGATTTTTACATTAGATGTATCTAAATTGGATTGAGTACCTAATTTATTATCAACCTGGTTTAGGTTTTGGTCACTGAAAGCATACATCTAAAATGTAACTGTTAGAAATCTCAGTAAGGTGTAAGCCCATTTGTCAGTAGAGTAGGTGATTCATAGTAGGTGATAAATAAATATTTTTTGAGGAACTAGCTTGTTCTGAGGAACTGAGCAGAAACTGAGGTTACTGCATCCCTGAAGGCTTTTGCTCAATCTTAGGGCACAGGAAGGTAGAGGACCCAATCCACTATAGAAAAAACTTTGTTGGGAAAAATATAAACCTGCCAAAATTTTTAAAACTTCTTGTGAAATATTCTTTTTCAAGATTTAATTCACATACCAGACCATTTACCCATTTAAAGTGTCCAGATTTTTTTGTATATTTACAGGATGTGCAACCATCATCACAATCCAACATTAGAACATTTTGTCCCCCATTAAAGAAACTCCAATCCCATTAGCAGTCATTCCTCATTCATCCAAACCCCTCAAATCCTAGGCAGCCACTTACTTAGTTTCCATATCTATAGATTTGCCTATCCTGGACATTTCATTCAGATTTGTTATGGCTAAGTAAAATTCAATTGTTTAGAAATGTTTACCATATTTTGTTTATCCATTCATCAGTTGATGGACATTTGAGTTTCCACTTTCTGACTATTATGAATAATGCTTCTATAAGCATATGTGTACAAGTTTATCTGTGGAACTGTATTTTTATTTTTCTTGGGAATATACCTAGGAGTGGAATTGCTGGGTCATATGGTAACTCCGCATTTACTTTCTTAAGGAACTGTCAAACTTTTCCAAAATGGCTGTACCATTTTACATTCCTATCAGCAGTTTATAAGGGTTCTAATTTTTCCATATTATCACCAACACTTGTTATTGTCTTTTTATTATAGCTATCCCTGTGGACTTGAAGTGGTATCTCATTATGGTTTTGATTTGCATTTCCCTGATGACTAAGGATGTCAAACATCTTTTAATGTGCTTATTGGTCATATATATATCTTATTTAGAGAAATATCTCTTCAGATCTCTTTGTCCATTCTTTAATTGGGCTATATGTCATTTCACTGTAGAGTTGTAAAATCCTTTATATATTCTAGATACAAGTCGTTTATCAGATATATGGTTTGCAAATATTTTCTCCCATTCTGTGAGTCCAGGGATTGGCAACTTTTCTGAAGTTACATCATAAACCATCATGAATAATTTCATTATATTTGAGAGGATGTTTTGTGGTAAAGGGGTAAATGTTCATGAAACTACTGTAATTTTAAGGACCCTGATCAAGCCACTCAGAAGTATGGATGGAAATGCAATGAGGTAGTATTTTTTAGAAGGACTAGGAAGATTTCCTTCCTCTTCTTCCCACCCACCACTTAAACTCATAAAGAGTTTTTTGGTTTTTAAAAAATGAGAACTTCTCTGTAAGGGTGTGAGGGTGAGGTTTAACACTGGCCCTGGATGTGCCATTCAATCATTTATGTGTCATAAATTCCTTCATTTAGTTTTCATAAGATCCCACTTGAACTCCCATCAACTCTTCCAATTCCTCACTCCTGTGAATGTTTCCTCTACCATTTCCCTGCTGTTTCAGAAAACTGATTCTTCCAAAGAACCCTTTCCCATGGAGCCTCCTGGAGTGGGTGCTGCTCATTCTCTCTTGCTCTGTGTATCATAGATCTCCCAAATCTCATGTGTGTTGCATGTTATCTGGAAATCATCCCTATCCCTTCTCTTTACTGTAATTCACTGACATCTTGGCCACTCTCTCACATCCATCAAGGCTTTAGTATCTTTCCCCTCAAACTTGAGGCTTATTATTATTTATTATTATGCACTATTTATTATTATTCTAGGTGTCTTCATCCGTGTATTGACTGCTCATTTCTTCTTTACTACATCCAATAATTCCCTACTGTCCACTAGATCAGATTCAGACTTTTCAAAGTAGTACTCAGTGCCTCTAACTTAATTGTCCAACATTTTCATACCCAGTGCTTGATGCTAACTGACCATGAAAACCAGAGCTGTCCTTTTTGTGACCCAGCCAACTCCTACAACCTGGGTGTGTTTCTAGCTCTGTGCTTTTGCCTGTGTGATTCCTAGTATTTAGACTCTGCTTTTCTTATTCATATTCTGTCCACCATTTAAAACCCTATTTCAGTTCTGCTTTCTTTTCCCTGACTGCTCATCATGATTTCCTATTACACTTGTTTGAGCCAGACAGTGATTACTTACTAAGAACTGGTTATTTACTACAGTTTCTGTACGGTTCAATTTAACACTTTAAGAGCACTCTGATTTTTCATGGTTTTGTGCTTGAAAGAATTTTCTTATCAATTGATTATAGACTTCTTGTGAGCAAGTAAATGTCTGCACATCTACCACAGTGCCTGAAAAGTGGCACATGGTCAGTAAGCACTGGTGTTTGTACACTGACTCCCTGATACCTTTGGGAATTCTTCAGTCGCTATCATTGAGATTATCTGAGTTTTGTTTAATAATAATAATAACCTATTATGTTATGTTGATTTGCGGGGGAAATGTGTGACTGAGATCACTCTGCACTTTCCTTCTCCTTGGTTGAGTCTGATTCCACATGAATGTGTTTTTTACACATTCATGATTAGACAGTGTTGGTTTTATGACAGTGCCTCAATATTGAGGTCTCAGGGCCTACATCAAAATACCACAAAATCATTGATGATAGGAGAAAAGTATACACAGTTCATGTCCTGTAGTTCTACATGAAAGCTTGGGGATTCTCTGAATATGATCTTTAAATTTTTTTCTTTTTAAAAAGCAGCTAACCAACACTATTAAGGCACTATTTATATTTGAGTGTTTCCTTTTCTCTGAGTGGAACAGCAAATCAACAGTGTGCAGCCTTCGTGCTCATAGATAACAGAGGGCAGTTAATTGTGCTTACTTTGAATAACCACTTCTGTTGGTTTTAGTACAATGCAATATCTGTGCTAATTTCTAGGCAGCAGTCTGAAATCTGCAACAGAAAATAACTGATATGTCTGCATAAGCAACACACTTAATCTTTAGTAAAGTAATTTGAAAATTTGTGTTACATTTTATCAAGTGATAAAAATTTTAGATAGTATGTTTCTATAACCTCTCAGGTGTAAAGTCTACAGTGCTCTTGCTATTACTTGAACATCTTGCTCAACTATCTTGCTGTTATTTCTAAAGAAATAATAAAAATGAAAAATGTGAAGGAAACAAATCAGAATTGGAAGGACATTTGTGGTGCCAATTATATACATTTACCATAGCACTTATCAAATTGTCATCATTAGATTTTTTTTTTTTTAAGGGCAGAGGCTATGCTTTATTTCACTTCTGAACCTAGCACAATGCATGGTTCATAGGTGCTCAATAGATGGCTGCTGAATTTATGTTTTTGGAGTGGGCTAATATATAATGAAACTTTAATAATTTAGACTGAAAAAGTAGATTCTTAATGTTTGACTCACTGACCACAAATTATATATTAATATATTCATAAATAACAATTAATACTCATATCATATTTAATACTTGAAAAAATGCTTTTTCACAGCTATTGAATTCTTGAGCAAGTGAATGACATCCAGTCCAATTGACCAGGATACTTGCACATACTATGTACATAATGTGTATGGGCTTGATCTCATAGCTGGAAGTTATGAATAGAGTGTGGTTTGGATTTTAGTCATTGTGGAAACATTTAAGCCTTATAAATGTGAACCATGTCCTTTTTCTTTCCTTGTTTTAAAATTCTATTTTCCTAGAGATGATATTCTGCCTATCTTGCCTCTTCTTCACAGTCAGGTAATACTTGTCAAATGTGAAAATTGTCTTGACAGAACACCAGAGAACTTTCTAGATATGAGATATTCAGAAACCGGTGTTAAATCACAGGGTACTACAAGAGGTAAAGCTGATGATTAGATAGAAAAAATGCAAAGTTAAGCTATAGGTCACCATGTCCCACTCCTCCCTTCCACATATTCCTTCCACTTCAAGGAAAAGCAGAAAAGCTTTTTCCTTAATTATGCTTGCTCTCTCAAAGTATAAGAAACTAACGTGTCTCTTACCAAATACCTACATGCTTCCTGTATTCCATACTCTGTCAAGTCCATGTTCCTCAGGATGTTTTTCTGAGGGGGATGAGTCTGGCTTCTTTTACTCAACGTAATTATTTGGAGATTCACCTATGTTTTTGCATGTTCAATAGTTTGGTTCTTTTTCTTGTTGAAGTAGTATTCTATGGTATGGATATACAAACATTTGTTTTTACCAATTGATGAGGAATTTTGAGTATTTTTAATTATTTTAGTTTAATTATTTAATTTAATTTAATTATTTTAATAATTGTTAATTATTTTGAGTATTTTTAATTATTATAAGTATCTCTCTCCCAGAACACTTTGTTCATAACTCTAATGGAACATTTCTCATACTATGTTAAACTAGGTTGTTTTCATATGTCCTCCATTAGACTATCCTGACACTTCAAGATAGGGGAACTGTATCTTTTTCATCCTTGCTCTCCCAGCCCCTAGCATACTGCTGTAGTTTCGAATTGGTACTCCATGTAAACAACCCTCTTAGGTGAAGCCAAAACTTTTTCTTGATCCTGTACTGTCTCCATCATCACCACTTATTGATTCATTCAAATCAGAGACTTGAGAGATGTTTGTTTGCTTTTTTTTGAAAATCTACCTTGTTTAGGTATAATTCATACACAATAAAAGTTACACATTCTTTTTTTCTAAATTTAAAATTTTTAATACAATTTCTAAAGATTATACTCCATATCTACCTATATTGGCTATATTCTCTGTGTTGTGTAATACATCCTTGTAGCCTATCTTACATACAGTAATTTGTACCTCCCATTCCCTCACCCCTGTCCTGCCCCCCCCACCCTACCCCCGCCACCGGTAACCACTAGTTTGTTCTCTGTCTGTGAGTCTGCTTCTTTTTCTTATGGTGACTAGTTTGTTGTATTTTTTAGATTCCACATATAAGTGATATCATAGAGTATTTGTCTTTCTCTGTCTGACTTATTTCATTTAGCATCGTGCCCTCCAAGTCCACCTGTGTTGCTGCAAATGGCAAAATTTCATTCTCTTTTATGGTTGAGTAGTACTCCATCGTGTATGTATGATATATGTGTGTGTGTGTGTATATATATACATATGTATATGTATAGTGTGTGTATAAATATATATATAAATATGTAAAAATACAAATAAATAAATATATATATATATGCATGCTACATCCTCTTTATCCATTCATCTGTTAATGGACACTTAAGTTGCTTCCTTATCTTGGTGATTGTAAATAATGCTGCTATGAACATTGGGGTGCATGTATCATTCCAAATTAGTGTTTTTGTTTTTCTCAGATATATACCAGGAGTGGAATTGCTGGATCATGTGGTAATTCTATTTTTAGTTTTCTGAGAAACCTCCATACTGTTTTCCACAGTGGCTGCATCAATTTACATTCCCACCATCAGTATATGAAGGTTCCCTTTTCTCCACATCCTTGCCAATGTTTGTTATTTGTGTTCTTTTTGATGATAGCCATTCTGACAGGTGTGAGGTGATATCTCACTGTGATTTTGATTTACATTTCCCTGATGATTATCGATGTTGAGCATCTTTTCATGTGCCTTTTGGCCATCTGCTTTCCTCTTTGGAAAAATGTTTATTCAGTTCTTCTGTCCCTTTTTTTTTTGCCATGTGACATGGCTTGTGGGATCTTAGTTCCCTGACCAGGGATTGAACCTGGACCCCGGCAGTGAAAGTGCCGAGTCCTAACCACTGGACCACAAGGGAATTCCCTGCCCATATTTTAATTTTTTTTTTATGTTCAGTTGTATGAACTGTTTATGTATGTTGAATATTAATCCCTTATTGGTCATATCATTTGCAAATATTTTCTCCCATTTAGTAGGTTGTCTTTTTGTTTTGTTTATGGTTTCCTTTGCTGTGTAAAGGCATTTGTTTAATTAGGTCCCATTTGTTTATTTTTTCCTTTATTTCCTTTACTTTAGGAGATGGATCCATAAAATATTGCTGCAATTTATGTCAAAGAGCATTCTGCCTATGTTTTCCTCTAGGAGTTTTATACTACAAAGCTACAGTAATCAAAACAGTATGGTACTGGCACAAAAACAGACACATAGATCAATGGACAGGATAGAGAGCCCAGTAATAAACCCACACATTTATGATCAATTAATCTACAATAAAGGAGGCAAGAATATACAATGGGGAAGAGACAGTCTCTTCAGTAAGTGGTGTGGGAAAACTGGATAGCTATGTTAAAAGAATGAAATTAGAACATTCTCTAGCACCATCTACAAAAATAAACTCAAAATGGATTAAAGACCTAAATGTAAGACCAGATACTATAAAACTCACACATTCTAAGTAGCTAGATCAATGACTTTGAAAAGTGTATAGAGCTGTATAAACCATCAAACCAATTAAGATATAGAACATTTTAATCTCTCACCAAATTTCACTCTTGTACCTTGACAGTTTCAAACTGTCAGTCTCTTGCAACCCTCTGTCCCAGGCAATTACTCATCTGATTTCTATCAATATAAAGGGGTTTTGTCTGACTTAAAATTTCATATAAATTAAATTATTCAGTATGTACTCTTTTTTATTTCCAATTTCTTTCAATTTGCATAATATCTGTAAGGTTCAACCATATTGCATTGATTTGTCCTTTTAATCCATTTACATTTAGTATAATCATTGAAATATCTGGGTTTAAGTGTACCATCTACTTTTTTTTTTCCATTTTGTCACCTCTACTTTTTCATCTGTTGCTCATTTGTTGACTTCTTTTAGGTTTATTGAATTTTTTTTTGCATGTGTGTTTCATTTTATTTCCTCTGTTGACTCCTTAGCTATACCCTTTATTATTATTTTTAGTGGTTGCTCTAGGGCTTACAATATATATCCTAACATAGCATAGTCTACGTAAAAGTAACACTCTACCTTTTCATGTTTCCTACATCCTTTACAAACATCCCACTTCTCATTTCACAAATATAATAATGTTAATCAGTATTATTCCATTTATACCTTTTCTCAAATTCACTTTTTCATTTAAAATCACTCAAATGACTTTCCCTTTTTTTCTGGTACTAAGTTAACTCCTAACATGGCTTATAAAATTCATTATGTTTTGAGTCTTGTCCGCATCTCTAACTTTATCTGCTACTGCTTCAATTCCAGGAATACTGATTTTTTTACAATTCTTCAAATACATCTGGTTGTTTCAAACCTCTGTGTCTTATATAAATTGTTTCTCTGTCTGGAATACCCATTCTCTTTTGCCTTTTTTCTGAGGGATTATATGTCTGTGAAACTTTTCCTGACTCTTCTCCCTCCAGGCAGAGTTAATTATTCTCTACTCTGTTCTGCTTCTGTGCTTTCTGTATACTTGTATCAGATACTTCTTGCACCATTTCAAATTTACTTGGCCTTACCTCTTATTCCAGCTACAACTGCGTTGACCATTTCTGTGAAGATGCTGTCCATCTTCATGCAGATACAACTTGACAGTGCCCTGCCTCAGTTTAACCTCTCACTCCCCCATTCTAACCTTCATGGATTCTTTATTTGATGGTGAAATAGCATGGGACATTCCTGGGATTTTGCCCAGCACTCAAGCATGTGCAGCACAAGAAATGATGGGCAGTTATTGCCCAGGGGGACACCCTTGACCAATGAAGAGCAGAGTGATGAGTAAATGCTTCCTGCTTTCTTCCCCTGGGAGGTTATTAGGTGTCCTATAAGGCTGAGTATCCAACCATCTGTATGGGTGGCCAGTCAATTCAATAACAAATCATTTTTTGACTTTCCTTCCTTCCCGCCTTTGCTCCATCTTCCCTAAATCTTGTTCCCTGAATCATACTTCTTTGTCTTAGGCTCTGTGTTCTGAGGAAACCAGGCTGAGAAAATACAACTATTACCTGTACAACATTGTCTTTAAATGTGTTGCTTCCTCCGGACCAGTGATTTTTCAAACCTCTTAAACCAGTAATATGTTAAGCCCCAAAATATACAACTGGTAAAAGTAGAGCAATTCTGATTGGAATGAGAATGAAGCCAGAGATTTTGTAAAACAAAAACCAATATACTAATTAAGCTATGAACTTCATGAGAGTTAGAATATCTGTCTTATTAATCTTTGACTCCTAAGAACCTGGTATAATGGCTGGCTCCCAGCAGGTAGTCAGTAATATTTATTAAACTGAACTAAATTTAATTGAGGGAAACTAAAGTGTATAAAATATAAATAATTTCATTTAGTCTACAGTGATTATGGATAAAAGAAGAAACAAAACAAATATAGTCCTAATACTTTTTCTGGAAGCATGAGGTTTATTAGAAAAGGCAATAAAACTTTTTCTGTAAGCTCAAGTTTTTCTATTCTTGACTTTGTATATTAATTTTCAGATGGTTGTCCAGGCTTCTGCTTTATGTCATCAGTAATAAATTGAAATTGAATTTTTAAAAATCCCCCACATTTTTGAAATTGTTTATTAATAAAGGTGAAAAGGGTGGGAAAGTTATTATTTACAATTATTTTATGGTCATCAATGTGGAATGGGTGACATAAAAAGGTAAAGATAACATCTAGAAAATAAATATGCCACTACAGAATCAAAGAGCCACAAATGGAAGCTCCTCTTATGTACTGTAATGATAGTCAGTATTAAAGGGTGTTGTCATTCCTTTTTCTTTTTCTTTTTTTTTGGTCGAAATTTCTTAAACATGACAAAAACTCCAGAGGGATAGACTTCTTGAATTAGTTATTGTGAACAAGGTTTTCTGAGCATTCAGAAGTGGGGAAAACAATGAAAAAAAAACTGGCTTGGAAATTTATGCTCTTAAAAAATTTATCAGGGTATATTTTGGTATGAATAAGATATTTTATCAGTTGGTCCATCAATTCACCTACTCACTCACCCACCCATTATAATGGTGTTAAGATTAGCATTTAAAAAAGCCTACGTGAGAATCTGTTCTTTACCATCAGTCAATGAATTTTTTTTCAATCATGTTTCTTTAAATAAGAACTTTAAACTTTTATGGATAGCAAGTTAATGACTGATTTCCATTTTCTTTATTGTAAAAATTGGGCTTGTTTATGAGAGTTGTGAGAAAAATATAGTCTTAAAATACATCTATCCAGTCATTCAACATACATGTCAATAACACATACTTTGTGCTGAGTGCTAGGATTCAGTGGTGAATATAGTTAGTAGATTTTAGAGATGGAAGGAACAACATGAGATGTTATAGGATGGGCTGGTAAGGCATAGTTACTGACTAATGAGGCACAGACATGGAGAACGGTTGTGACTTGTCCAAGATCAGAGCTTGTAAATTATTCCTCAGAATATATAAGGTTATTTTTAGATATCATTTTGATTTGCATTAATCTTCTAAGCATTACTGAATGGTAAACTACAAAGATAGCCAATGGTAAAATGTCATTGCACAAATGAGAAACCATTAAAAATGATACTCTTTAGAAGAGGGAGGGTTAGGGATAGATTAGGATGGAGTGGGGGAAAAAATTTAGGATCATTTCAGTTCATCTGGAAATTTTTCAAACTTGAGTCTTTTCCCCTGTTGATTTGCATATGGCTTAAAGAGTTGAAAAATAAACTAATGTTTATTAAGAATCTAATATATGCTAGGCACTTTAATGTATATTAACTCATTTAATATTTACAACGACTCTGTAAATTATTGTGTTGTTAAGTCTGAATGGCAGTTTCAGCTTAGTGTTAGAGTGTGTGTGTCGTTCCTTAACGGTTGTCATTGTCCAGAGTCTGACACACAACTCTCGTATTCAGTAACTGGACTATTATGTGGTCAACCAGAGATTAACGGGCCCAGGCAAATTGGTCCCTTCTAACCAAACTCATAAGAGTCTGGTTATAAATCAGAGCATCAATTTACAAGTCTCTATGAGGAAATTAACTGCCAAGTAGACCAAATATTCATGTCAGCTTGTCAGAACATTTTCTTCCCTGAGGAGAAGAACGCTTGGGAAATAAAGGACAGGAGAATGCCAAGGAAGTATAAAATTAGAAGAAAGTGAGTTGAATGATCTTAATTAGGAGAGTGTCATGCAGTTACTGGAGCCCCATGTGCCTTCTCCACATAGGAATATATTTGCCTGCCTAAGGGATCTGAATACTATTTTTACCGAGTCAGGTCCCTCTGTCAATATTGTTTAAGATCATGGCCAGTTGTGGACTCAGCTGCAGTAAGAGAGAATAGATTGGGAGAGTCTGAGACTTTGTTCAAAACAAGCCCTCTAGTTTGGGCCAAGCATCTGCAGATGATAGAAGAAGGAACAGAGAGGCAGTTTATGGAATCAATATAGTAATCGGGTTAGAGATTATGACAATAATCCTCTCTAACAGTGACTCAAGATTTATTACGTGTTAGAAATTGTGCTAAGAACTTTACATCAGTTACCTAACTTAATTTGCACAGCAACCATCTCTGATAAACGCTGTTAATATTCCTACTTTATAGATGAGAAAACTGAAGTTTAGAAAAGTTAAAGAAATATACTGGAAAGTGGAATATTAACATAGGATAGTCCAAACTGGATTGGGGGCATCTCAAGGTTACTGTGTGCAAAGTTGAACTCTTCATTTCTTCTTAAAACACACTCCTCCTCCAGGTCTGAAGCCTCTGGGTACTAGATCACTCCTTCTCTCCCTCCCTCCTTCCTTCCTTCTCTCTCTCCCTACTTCTATCCTTCCTTCCTTCCCTGCTTCACTCCCTCCACTCTCAGTTCCTGACATCAGAAAATCCAGTAAAATTTACCTCCAAAATACATAGTGGATCTTTCCCCTTTTCTCCAGCTCTGCAGTCACCACTCTAGCCCAGTTATGGACCACCTCCTGCAGCTGTTAACCCCCCTCCCCTACAAACCAATCACTGTCCAGAGAGTGGTATTTTTCTTTATTGAGGTAAAAGTCATGTAACATAAAATTAGTCATTTTAATCATTTAAAAAGAGTACAATTGAGTAGTTTTTAGTACATTCACAATGTTTTGCAACCATCACTACTATCTAATTCTAGGACATTTTCAAAAAGAACCCCTCATCTGTTAAGCACTTTCCATTCTTCTTCCCCTGGAAACCACTAATCTACTTTGTGCCTTCATGAATTTTCCTGTTTGGACATTTCATGTAAATGCAATCATACATTTGTGGCCTTTTGTGTCTGACTTCTTTCATGAGAAATAATGTTTTCAAGGTTCATCCATGATGGAACATGTATCAGTACTTAATTCCTTTTTATGGCTGAATAATATTTTATTATATTGATATATCATATTTTGTTTATCCATTCATCAGTTGATAGATATTTGGGTTTCCACTTTTTGGCTATTATGAATAATGCTGCTATGGACATGTTTTTGTTTCTGATTTTTAAAATTTTTATTTTTTTATTGGAATATAATTGCTTTAGAGTGTTGTGTTAGTTTCTGCTGTACAGTGAAGTGAATCAGCTATATGTATACATATATCCCCTCCCTCTTGGACCTCCCCCCACCCCTCATCCCACCCATCTAGGTCATCACAGAGCACTGAGCTGAGCTTCCTGTGCTTTATAGCAGGTTCCCACTAGCTATCTATTTTACACATGATGGTGTATATACGTCAATCCTAATCTCCCAATTCATCCCACCCTCCCCTTCCCCCTCGTGTCCCCATGTCCGTTCTCTATGTCTGTGTCTCTATTCCTGCCCTGGAAATAGGTTCATCTGTATCATTTTTCTAGATTCCACATATATACATTAATATAGGATATTTGTTTTTCTCTTTCTGACTTATTTCAGTTTGTATGACAGACTCTAGGTCCATCCACATCTCTACAAATGACCCAATTTTGTTCTTTTTTATGGCTGAGTAATATTTCATTGTATATATGTACCACATCTTCTTTATCCACTCATCTGTTGTTGGACATTTAGTTTGTTTCCATGTCCTGGCACTATAAAACTCTTAGTGGAAAACATAGGAAAAACACTCTGACATAAACCACAGCAAGGTCTTTTTTGACCCACCTCCTAGAGAAATGGAAATAAAAACAAAAATAAACAAATGGGATGTAATTAAACTTAAAAGCTTTTGCATAACAAAGGAAACCATAAACAAAACAAAAAGACAACCCTCAGTATGGGAGAAAATATTTGCAAATGAAGCAACTGACAAAGGATTAATCTCCAAAATATACAAACAGCTCATGGAGATAAATATCAAAAACAAAACAAAACAAAACAACCCAACTGAAAAATGGGCTGAAGACCTAAATAGACATCTCTCCAAAGAAGACATACAGACGGCCAACAGGCACATGAAAAGATGCTCAACATCACTAATTATTAGAGAAGTGCAAATCAAAGCTACAATCAGGTATCATCTCACACTGGTCAGAATGGCCATCATCAAAAAATCTACAAACCACAAATGCTGGAGAGGTTTTAGAGAAAAGGGAACCCTCTTGCACTGTTGGTGGGAATGTAAACTGATACAGCCACTGTGGAGAACAGTATGGAGGTTTCTTAGAAAACTAAAAATAGAACTACCATATGACCTAGCAATACCACACCTGGGCATATGCCCTGAAAAAAACATAATTCAAAAGGACACATGTACCCCATGTTTTTGTTTTAACACCTATTTTCAACTCACTAGTGTAATCTTTTAAAAATGAAAGTCATGTGGTTTCCCTATTTAAAAGCCTTCAATGTCTTCTCATTACAATCATATTATAATCCAGATGCCTTCCTTTGCCCAATAAGGGTTTGTATGCTCTGCCTCTCCTTTCTCATTTAAGCATCTTTCCTCTTCCCTCAATATGTTCCAGCCACACTTGCCTCCATTTAGTTCCTCCAACTTCCCAAGCCTTTTTAAGAGTATGTACACCTGCTGCTTTCTGGCCTGAAATGCTCTTTCCATTACTTCACGTAGCTAGTTCATTTCATCCTTTAAATCTTCATCCTTAATGTTACCTTCCCTGAGAGGTTTTTCCCCAACTACGTTATTTCCTATTTCCTTCCTAATACTTTTCCCACCTTATAATTACATGGTTGTTTCTACTGTCTGTCACCCTCACAAGAATGTAAGTTCCTTAAGGTCAGGAATTAAAGTATACCCTTTTTCATCATTACTATCTGCACCTGTGCTTAGCACAATACTTGCCATAGAAGAGGTATTCCATAAGTGTTTGTTGAATAAATAACTAAATGAGAAAGATCACAGGTGTTGGATGTGAGATGGAGTAATTCAACATGTAGTTACAGAGGTATACTAACAAAAAGGAAGAGCAAGACGGTGGGGAATCTTCAGTTATGCTAACATTTGAAAATCTAGGCAGGTGAGTGGTCAACAGAACAAGTCAGTCATTGGTTCAAGATGGGAATTTGGTCAAGGAGTCAGAGCAAAACCTCTGCATATAAAGTCAGAGCTATGGAAAAAAGAGCATGGTTAATTTGATGTCAGCTCCAGAGAAGCTGGCTAAATTTTCTTAAATATCACCTTTCTAAAATGAGGATTGCATCTAGAAACCAGGCTGGGACTAAGGTTACAGCCATAGCTTTTGGGAGAGGAAGGACGCAAAAGATGAGGAACTAGGCAGGGATGACAAACCCAGAACTGTGTTAAGGAAACACTAATAGACTTATGCCCTTCAGATCATCAGTCTCCTTTTCACATTTTTAATTAACACTTCATCCTTATCTACTTGATGTGAGTAGATTGTGGCCAAATCACATAATGTTCCCTTGCCTCCTGGATAATGACCGCCGAGGTCCTTTCTAGCTCTGAAAATCTGTGATCCTCCATGCCACAATTTCCAAGTTTCAAATGATATTTCACCGAACAAAATTGATGTTGGCTCTTTCTTGATGATTTCATCAGTAATCAGTCTTCATGGACATAAGAAGCGTTATATGTGTCTGTGGGTCCTTGTGGGTCCTTTCAGACAGAGTGGCACTTCTAGACTTGACTGCTTGACTCAGAAAAACAGCATATTTTGGAACCCGTAGCCCTTAATCTACTGACTAGAGATAGAACTTCACAAATAAAGAATTTGAGTAATATTTAGTAGCAAAATTGCCTAAATTATTGCTTAATATAGTGGTTGATTAATGGTAAACACATACGTTTAAAAAATCATTAAATTTTAGAAAGTTAACATCCGAAGTATTTTTTTCACTGAAGTTATTGGGTCAGTCCTTTCTCTGGGGATTTCATTTTGATTCTTTCTGAACACAAAATTAAACTAGTAGAATAGAATGTTACTGGTACCTAAATTACAGGATTAGACTAAATCTTTCTTATTCTTCACTGTGCAATGAAACATGATAAAAATGACAATTAGTCTGTACAAACCAGAGATGTGTTAACAACATTCTTAGACAAGTGTTACACATTTTCCATGACTGATTAGGTAGCACTGTAATGAGACAGAGCTAGTCTTGGATTACAACTAGAAGTTTGAAGCAAGACTTTGAAGTTTTAAACAAATTTTATGGAGTACAAAAATGGTTAAGTGGCGCAATATGAAATGTCAGCTCTGGGCTTCTTAACATGTAACACTGAAAATGTAAAGTTAAAGAAAAATGTGATAACATTTAAAGATAAATCTAAAAGTAACTTTTGAAAAAGTCTTGAATTTGGACTTACTTATAAGGAATAAAAACACGAATCAAGGAGAAGATATTTAAGGAAAAGAATGGTTACATAAGCAAATGTAGAAGGACTAATGGAAGTAGAAAATCACCATTTTGCAACCACTATGGAAACAGTGGATTCAGAAGAATAATCAGTAGATGCCAAAAGTTTGAGGAGGAATGGGATATTTATGTGTAGAATATCTCCTTAGAGATTATTTATTAATTACAAAGCAAGAAATGGTAACTTTACAGTGGGGAAACTTGACTGCCACTACTTTACTGAGTGATCAAAGTTAACATCACCAGTGATGGGATAAAGTAAGATTTGATTCCTAACGTGATACACTGAGAAAGTCACAACATCGTTTCTGTAGTATTCCTGCCAAAAATACATAAGTCAAATCTAATCATGTGGAAACATCAGACAGACCCAAAAAGACATTCTTCAAAATAACTACCTTGGTACTTTTGAAAAATTTCAATGTCATGAAAAAAGTGGGAAGAACTGTTTCCAGTAAAGGAGACTGACAAGACATGCCAAAAACATGTGACTTGTGATCTTTGATCTGTATCAGAGAAAAAAAATTCTGTAAAGGACATTATTGAGACAATTGGAGAAAAAGAAATAAAGACCATAAATGAGGTAAAGGTGTTATATAAATGTTATATTCCTGGATTTGATAAATGTGCTGTGGTCACATAAGAGAATAACCTTGTTCTTAGGAAATGAAGAATATCCTTGTACTTAGGGATAAAAAGGCATGATTCTGCAAATAACTCTCAAATGGTTCAGGAAGAATATTTTATGGTGTGTGTATGTGTTTGTGGGTAGAAAGGAGAAATATGGACAAGTGGTAACAGTTGGTGAATTTGGGTGAAGGGTATACAACCGTTCTTTGTTCTATTCTTCAAACTCTTCTGTAAGTTTCAAATTATTTCAACATAAAAAGTTAAAGAAAAAAATGAGTCATTTTTAATCATTTACCCGAGGAAAGGTGTTCTTTTCTGCTTGAGTCACTGTCACTGAATAGAAAACATTTGACAGTGCCAAACTGAAAGTTTGGGCCCCATAAGGCAGAACTGATAGCAGAGTTGGTAGATGAACTTGCGGTATTATTTATCAGTATAATTCAGAAAACAAGCTCGAGTTTCTTATAACTCTCTCTCTGAAGATTGTTACCTTATGTGGATAATTCAGTTCATTTTATAAATATTAAAAGGGCTCCTATTATATGTCAAAAACTTTGCTAGGCACTGGGGCTACAGTGATGACTGAATCCCTTGTTCTCAGGTTATTGACAGTTGGGGAGGGGTGGACAGCTATAAAAATAAATTTAATATGAGATAGTAAAAGTAAACATAGAAAACGACCCAATAATTAAGATAGTATCGGAGAGGAGGGTTTGGTGTGGTTGAGGGGAATGACAGTGAGGCCCAGGAGTTTTCCATTTGGTAGGGGTGGAGGGATGGAGCAGTAGAGATTCCTGGCAAAGGGAGCAGTAAGGGCAGAGGCAGGAGATGTAAGAAAGCTTGGATTGTTTTGGGGACTTTTAGCAATTTGGTATTGTTGAAGTATAACATAGATTTCTGATTATCAGTTTGTAATAATAAAAAATTAGTTTTTAGTTTAGTTATAGTTATGAATATTGATAAGACACTAAAATAGCATAAAATAATTAACACTAGAGAACATACAGCACAAACTGATCCTTTCATAAGCTGTTCTTATTTTGTATAACGTGGCATTTTTTTAAATAACTTGGGATTCCTCCTATTTGACCTTTGTACCTTTTGCAGCTTTTGTCAAATTTGAATAATATATGGACTCTTGTTTTTAAGGAAAGAAATTACCATAATTCTCAACAGGTACATCTTCAGATGCTTAGTGGCTGGCGGATCTCAGTTTGAGAGTAAAAATGCCTTTTAATTACAAATTACTACTATAAAAGAGATATTTTGTTTTCAATTGGCAAAACTGTTTTGGATTATCAAAATGAAAATAAAACAAATAAACACAATCATCAAACAATGAAAAATATTTACAGTCTTTGAGTCAAAAGCTTAATATTCATATGCAAGCTTTACACAAATCTATAAATAATACATTCAGACACCCATAAGTACATGGGCAAACAACCTGATAAATAATTTACAAAAGATGAAATAAAAATGACTAGTAAGCATTTAAAATGTCCACCTTCATAATAATTTAAAAAGTAATTTATAATGAGAGACCATTTTTGACCTGTAAAATTAGTAGATATTTTTAAAAAGTGTAACTTGGGTTGATGAGAATTTTTAATAATAGAAAAAAATTGCAAGCAATCTAGTTATCCAACAGCGTGGAAATAGTTAAATAAAATATGCATTGATGTAGTATGATATTACCTGGACGTTAAAATGTTGGTTTTGAAAAATTTTAAATAGAAGTGCCTATGCTTCTTATACATTAAATGTAAGAAGCAGTGAACAAAAAGTGTGATTTCTCCTTGTCAGAATTTACATAGAGGATTTTGATAAGTATACTATGGTAATGGAAGATGTTATCAGTAGGAGAAACTGGGTGAAGAGTATACAGGAACTCTCAGTAATATTTTTGCAGCTTCTCTAAGTCTAAAATTATTTCAAAATAAAAAGTTTAAAAACATACATAGAAAAAGGACCACTAGGAAAAACAACCAAATCTTAGTAGTAATTTCTACGTGGTAAAATTAAGTAGTTTTTCCCTTTCATTTAAAAGATGCTTTTCTGTAACATTTTTACAAGTTATATGTTGTATCATCATCATCACATTCATATAGAACTCCTCTCCCTAAAATTAGAACAACAACAAAAAAAGCTAAACTTGAAAGAAATATGCCATCTACCACAATCAGTTCGTTGATCAGTGTGGCAGCTAAATATAAAAACATGAATGTCAGTGCTGAAAAAGAGTCCATATGGGTGGAGGATAATACAGAGATATCAACTGTGTAAGGATGCATTTTACAGGTGGATGTGAAGTGTGAGAGTAGATAATAAAAATAAGGCCAGAGATAGATTTAGGAGACTGTGGCACTGAGAATTTTAGTAAAGAAGAACAGGAAGTTGTCTCAAAAGAGAGTAGATACCTGCAGTATTTTATGTTAGAAGAGAATTAAGCTAATTCTCTGGGTTTCTAGGGAGCATAAATCATAGTAGATTGTGGGAGTATTCCCCAAAGGTTTGTTTTTAATAAGTTAAAATTATTTCCTTTAAATAACTATCTTCAAACTTGTTTTTATCACAGACTCCTTTCTAAGCAGCTCAACTCTGCAGTGGTTCAGGTCTTCTGAAGAGACAGCCTCTTAATGAGTGACAAAGGTAAACATCTACTCGAATTAAGTTCTTCTTGATGTAGACTTTTGTGTAAAATATTACTTGTTCAATATTAAATAAGGACAAATAGAAAAATGAATATATACTATGGTGTCACTAGGAGCCATACCTGAAAACTGCAGTATATTAGACACTGTGTTTCTCAGTCTTTTCCTATCTCAAGACCTCTGAGATGCATGGCATTCTCCCTTCTATGCCTGGGGGCTCCCTATAGCAGCGATTCTGGAGAAGGTGTGGTGGACAGGGGCTATGTGGTTTGTAAAAGCACATCACCATGCATACTCAAGTCAATTCTGAAACTGCTCCCTTTCTCCTGCATTGCCCCCTCCACCTTAAGAGTTATTGCTAAAAAAAAAATAAATAAAAAGAGTTATTGCTAGCATCAGAATCCTTCACATTTTTCTTAAAGGGTTATTATTTTCAGCCCCCTTTCTCATTTTTCTCATTGGGAAGCCAGAGCTTGCTCTTCAGTGAAGCAAAATGGTATCAGAAGTTGTTCCTTCGAGGGGGACCTAGAGGCTCCACTTTAAATTCTGACCCTGATTCCTACTGTCTTCATAATTAGGTTTTAAGCCCCTGGCAGGGAAAGATCAGGTCTTAACCACCTTTTTACTTTCTTCAGTGTTAGCCTTTAACTTTCTTTTTTTAATTTTTAATTCTTTTGAATTTTATTTTTTTACACAACAGGTTCTTATTAGTTATCTATTTTATACATATTAGTGTATACATGTCAACCCCAGTCTCCCAATTCAGCACACCACCACCCCCCATCCCCGCCGCTTTCCCCCCTTGGTGTCCATACATTTGCTCTCTACATCTGTGTCTCTATTTCTGCCTTGCAAACCCGTTCATCTGTACCATTTTTCTAGATTCCACATATATGCTTTAATAGCCTTTAACTTTCAAAAAGGTAGTTACGTAGTAAATGTTTACTGAAAATGAATACTATTTTCCTTAAGGGCAAACTTTATTCCTTCATGAAGGAAAATCTATTCCTTGCTATGAAAGAAACAGTAAATGTTGCATAAGTACAAATTAAAATGGAAGATACAGAGTGTGTAGCTTAAAGCTGAGCAGCAGCTTTGATCTTTGGCTGAGTATTTTAAAAAGATTATAAGGGTTATTAAAAATAGGATCTAAAGGTCTAACAAGACTTTAGAAAGGGCCCAAGAATGTGTCTAAATCTGCATAGGCTCCTGAAGGCTGCAAGCACATTGCAGTATTTTGATCATCACTGACAGGGACCTCTGCTCCAATGAATGTGTTACAGGGGAATCTGTGTCCAGAGCCTCAGCCCTCTGAGTGTGGATTGCAGTTTTTCCTCAAGTATGAAAACTGGGGAATGACAGATTTAAAAGACATTTTCTTTTATGCAAATATACAGTATTATTAACATTCTCATGCCTGGGGCAGATTACTTCAGTTGTTTAGGCCTGTGTGCTCCTTTGTAAAAGAGAGTAAAAATAATCACCTCATAGACCAAGGTAAGGATCAGATTGGCACAATGTCTGAGGAATAGTATGGATATGATGAATAAACAGTGGTTTTTATTTTATTCACAAATTGAAATTCAGAAGTATGTTACAAATGTTTAATTATATTTGAAATAGAATTACTGGGGTCATATTATACCTCAGCTCCATTGTAGTTTAGATTGGCTTATGTGAACGGAGAGCAGGGTATTGCTACCATGTCTAACAATGCTTTAAGGGAAGACAGTTTCTCAAAACCACATAACTGGCATGCTTCCAGAGTTGTGGAACCATGATGCACTCGTAGGTTGAGTGGTACCCAGCTCTTTTCCCTGTTGCTCATTTGATATTTATCTCTCTTTCCTGAATATTGGCTATTAGATAATCTAGAAGAGATATCACAACTTTCACCATAAGAAAAAAACCACTTCTTTCACAGGTAATATCTACTTTTAAAACTTCTACTAATGGATGCTTCTCTTGGCCTTCATTTAAGGTCAAGTAGCTTGCAGGCCTCTGACCTTAAATTAATGAATGACTTTCTCTTTGCCATTTTTAAGTTAGACTCCTTGGGCATGAGTCATTACTCAACTCACTTTGTAAGGACACTTACTTTTCTTTTTTTTTTAATTTATTAATTTATTATTTTTGGCTGCATTGGGTCTTCCTTGCTGCGCACAGGCTTTCTGTAGTTGCGGCGAGTAGGGGCTACTCTTCATTGTGGTGCACGGGCTTTTCAATGTGGTGGCTTCTCTTGTTGAGGAGCATGGGCTCTAGGCACATGGGCTTCATTAGTTGTGGCATGCAGGCTCAGAAGTGGTGGCACGCGGGCTCTAGAGTGCAGGCTCAGTAGTTGTGGCGCATGGGCTTAGTTGCTCCGCTGCATGTGGGATCTTCCCGGACCAGGGCTCGAACCCATATCCATTGCATTGGCAGGCAGATTCTTAACCACTGCGCCACGAGGGAAGTCCACTTTTCATTTTTTAATCAATTTTTTTTGCAATTTTTACATGTGCAATAGATGAAAGATTATGATGATTAGAAAAATCATAGAAAAGAGTATAGATCTTGGCAAAAACTTGCTCATCTGTAGGACAACACTTGTATACTTGTTAGAGTGGAACACAGAAGCTGCAGCATCACCAGTGCTACCACTATCAATAGAAAATATTCAGTAAACATAAAATTACCTGTGAAGTTGTGCTAGGTGTCATAATAAGAGAATCACATTGAGAACAGTGACCAGGAATTACTTATATAGAATTGACAGATGGACAGAATAAAAACAGTAAGCAGATATCTATGTATGGTCACTGTGGTTTTCATCACATATAAGTTACAACCTAAATTTTGGCATGTGGATAAGGTTGATTATGTGACTGAAATAGCAATTAGAAATAAAGTTTAGGACTTTCATGTCTTGTCAAACTGATGCATATAATAGTAACGTGAACAGGAGCTCTTGAGTTTGTCAGGGGTTAAGGCATTTCAGTTTTGGCAGCTACCAGTGCAGGACAGCAGGACAGTGGCAGGGAGAGTGATGGCTGTTATTCTTTGGAGTGCCTTCTTCAAGACTGACCTAGACTCTGGTTGGGCCTGGTGCTAGTGCCTGAGGCAAGATAATGGCTAGTGCTACTTTTCAGAACGTGCCATTGGCTCCCATGACTGTGGGAGGGGTCAGAGAGGGGAACACCAGTATTTTTATGCATGTAGCTCCAGGGCAATGTATGGCTCCAGGGCAATGTATGGCTTCAGGGACAAGAAAGAGGAACACCAGTGCTAGAGAGATAACCAAGATGAGACTTGGGGAAATGATTTAGCACCGAAAATTGCCTCAGAGATGAATAATGAACTTAATCTGAAACTTGTAAATTTTGTTTCCAAGTGCACATGTGAGCAACAAAGCCAGTAGACATTTAAATGGGATTTTCAAGCTGACAGTTTATCCACACTTTAGCCTTTAGCTTAAATGGGAGTGCTGCAAGTCACTTCTTACTCATTTCTGCAATTGAAAGGGAGCCTTTATAGTAAATTCTTAAAGCCACTGAGGATTTATTTGTATTAACATCTTAATTTTGCTAAATGCCAATAAAGGCTATGCCTTATATTCACTTTTCTGTTAGGCAATTGCCTGAAAGAAAAATATGTCATTGTAAAATTTAAGAAATATGTCATAACTAGTATTTCCAGAAGCCAAGAAACTATTTCTATATCTATGTATCTGTATCTATACCTACATCCATATCTGTATTGTCCAATGGTTATACTCTCAAACATACTGATATTATAGAAAATAGAAACTGATATGTTTAGATAGTGTTCATAAGATTAAAAATCATATAAAAATTAAACACACACCTATACTTAAAAAAAAAAGACTGTAAGAAATGAAGGTAAAGGCAATAATACTTCTCTTACGTCGTAAGATAAACATCATTGATCAAGACCCATCTGTTCAGTCTTGGATTTTCTATTCTACTTCTGTGGTCAGCCTCACTCCTGTGGCACATATAACAACACTAAAATACTACAAAGAAGATTAGTATAGCCCCCCTGTGCGAAGATGACTTACAAACTTGTAAAGTTGCCATAATTTTGCATAGTTAATGATTTCTTTCTTTGGGTTCTCATGGCACATTGTATATACATTAGCTGTCATCTTACTGTATTATAATTATTTGTTTACTTCTCTGTCCATCAAGAGAATTACTAAAAAAAATGAAATTATTCTTTGTATCCATAGTGGCTTACACATTGCCTGGCTCTAAAAAGCACCCAGAAAATGTTTAATGAATGAATAAAAGCTTTATAGTCTATGAGTAAGAAACCTGCAGCAACTCTTTGTATATATCCTGCTAACCCAGAAATTGATTCAGAAACAGTTAATCCTTTTCTTACCTTCTCACCTTGTCTTACGGATGACAGAATTTCTATTTTAGTGTGATGCCCACATGGCCACCTCCTGTTGATAACTAGTGGGCACAACTCAGTTTGATGACGGACAGATGGACAAGCCTGCTGTTGTTCTTGGCTGTAAGACTGTTCCTGTATATTCTCTTATTTGCATCAAACGTGCCTTCTTTCCCCTCTTTTTTTGCCAGACTGTACATATTTGTTCCTTACACTGTCTTGCAGTATTAAAGGCTATAAGCAGGCTTTGGAAGACAGATAAGCAGAATTATTTTGAGAGATGCATGGTATCTAACACAAAAGAAAAGGACTTGATGGAAAAAAGGCCATAAAATATTGCTATTATTCAACTGAAGAGGTGTTGGTTTTCTCTCTTTTCTACCATAGTGGGATTGAAATAAAGCTGCACTATATTTCTGGTAAAAGAGATTCAGATTATGGTACCAGTTATAATTCATTCAAATTTTATGTATAATCACATACGTAAATAGTAGTTGCTTCAAATTAGCAATATAAACTAGAGTTACATAGATAAGACATTGGCATGTTAATTATTTAAATAACATGCAACATTCAAAACATTTTAATACATATATTTTCTTTACTAGAAAAAAGGAAAGGGGGGAAGGAAATGAATATTTATTTAGTTTCTATCATGGGTCAGGCATTTTTGTGCTTTTTCCTATATTTTTCATGTAATCCTCAGAA
This sequence comes from Mesoplodon densirostris, assembly GCF_025265405.1. NCBI lineage: Eukaryota > Metazoa > Chordata > Mammalia > Artiodactyla > Ziphiidae > Mesoplodon > Mesoplodon densirostris. Next base: position 67,486,611 of record NC_082662.1, on the reverse strand, counting down.
CTACATTGTAAAATAAATTTTATTGTGATTATTTTATAAAAGAAAACTTGAGCTTAAAGGCAATAAGTAATTTGCTCATGGTCACAGATCTAGGAAGTGACAATACTGATTCCAAATCGAGTCTTTCCAACTCTTGAATGTATTCTCTACCTACTATGTTTGATTAGCTGGCATACAGTCAGTTTTTAAGGAATTTGGGTTTTTATTATAAATAGTAGTGTTTTAAAGGATTTTCCATAATTGTGAACGGTGTCTTGAATGCCACCTAATGTTTCTGCTACATTAGATGGAATTCTTTTTTTAAAATTAATTAATTAATTATTTTGGCTGCGCTGGGTCTTGGTTGCTGCACGCGGGCTTTCTCTAGTTGCGGCGAGCGGGGGCTACTCTTCGTTGCGGTGCGTGGGCTTCTCATTGCGGTGGCTTCTCTTGTGGAGCACAGGCTCTAGGTGTGTGGGCTTCAGTAGTTGTGGCTCGTGGGCTCTAGAGCTCAGGCTCGGTAATTGTGGTGCATGGGCTTAGTTGCTCCATGGCATGTGGGATCTTCCTGGACCAGGGCTCGAACCCATGTCCCCTGCACTGGCAGGTGGATTCTTAACCAGTGCATCACCAGGGAAGTCTGAGATGGGATTCTTTTTTTTTTTTTTTTTTTTTCTTTTTTTTTCTTTTTGCGGTATGCGGGCCTCTCACTGTCGTGGCCTCTCCCGTTGCGGAGCACAGGCTCCGGATGCGCAGGCCCAGCGGCCATGGCTCACGGGCCCAGCCGCTCCGCGGCATATGGGATCCTCCCAGATCGGGGCACGAACCCGTATCCCCTGCATCGGCAGGCGGACTCTCAACCACTGCGCCACCAGGGAGGCCCTGAGATGGATTCTTGTCCCCTTTTCTAGATGAGTAAGTGGGTTGATTGAAAAATGATTCAATAATGTGGTACAGGAAAAGTGATCTCTGAAGTTTTGGAATGACTAGGCTGGAAGCAGAGTGCTCAGTGTTTCACAAACATTCTTAAGGAACTCCTGGTTCATTGTTAGATGTCAGGATTTGCCTTGGCTGTCCTTTTTGCCTAAAGGGTCTGTGCTGGGCTACGATGATGGGGTCTGACCTCAGCTCTTGGTTTCATTCTTGTTTTTGACCTGATTCATGGAGCAGCAGTGTCTTGACTGATAAAGGGGGTTGAGGGAAGAATCACTCCAGCCTTCTGGGGCTCTCTTAGCAAGCATCAGGTTGTGGCTAGATTTTTTTCTGAGGCCCATTGAGATTGTTCCTGTGTATATCCAGACCCTAGGAGAACCCTTGAACTGATTGCATTATTTTTTGTGGAGCAGGGGCCGTGCAGATCCTGAACTTCCTCTGGCTGTTTTAGCACCACTGCCACTACCTCCCTCCGCTTTGGCATGGTCGCAGAGGGCTTACTAAAGACAAGAGATTCTGTGTGTTTGCTACTTTCCTCATCCTACCCTCAAACAAGTTAGGCTCACCTTCTTCCTGTGAAAGGACAGGTTATAGGACCAACTGCTGGTGCCTTGTAACCAAGTAACATAGTTGCTAAATGGGATTAACTCTGTGAAGTAACAAACCTGCCAGCTGTCATCCTGGTTTCCTTTAGTAATGCAGACAGTGCCAGAGGCAATTTCTAACTGTGTTAATGATGATTACCTGCCCCCACCCCCAACAAACAGCCTTCAATTATAGTATGTCTAAAAATGAGAGTTAATCAAGACAGAATGATCAATTGGCTAGGTAAAATTTAACAAGTGAGTTTCATTCCAACTGAGTTACAAAGGTGATTGTAATGTTTGGAAACTCTTTTAGAGAGAGGCTCTGGAAAAATTATAATTCTGAAATGCTGGCATAATTTCCATGGTGAGGAAATGGTCATTATGTTAAAATACATGTTTATGTCTCTCTCCCTCATCTCTTTTTCATATTTCTTTAAAATATGTGTTTTCCTATAATGTAAATTTAATGATTAAACTATATTTAAACTAATGCTTTGCCATTAATGAGAGAAAGGTCACCTTTAAAAAGTTGATTCAGTAGTTTAAGTTATTTCAGGACTGGAGTTGAGCCCAGTTCCTGTTAATGAAGACTATTTCCCTTTTCTTTTTCTAGGAGAGTGGAATTAAAATAATCAGTTCTGTCTCGTTCCAGTCATGATGCATTCTAGGCTTAGGTAAATAAACCCAACTGAAAAATAACAGACTAACCAGCCCTGTCTGTCACTCGGCTCGAAGCTGTCATTTTTTGTTTCAACGTTATATTCATGAGCATTAATATGAAAAGCCTCTGTCAAACGTTTGCTTCATGTGTTTTGATTGCTTTAGAATGGAAATTTAAATACTGAATTTCAGAAATGAATTAGGAGGGGAGTGGAGAGAGAGCCCTGCACAAAGTCAGGCAGCTGGTTCTGGTCTTGCTCTGCTACCATGTATGTGCCTGGATAAATCACTTTAAATTTCTCAGCATGCTTCCTTTGCTTTTAGAACCAAGATGGTTCGACTAGGTTGGAATGGCACATAGGTGTCCGCTTGTCTGCCAGCTCTGATCAGCTGGTCATACCTGCCTAGGGGGCTGCACTGGGGATGAGGGTGAGCCTTTTCCAGGTGACAGGAACACTGGGAGCGAGAGAGCCACTTATTTGCCAATACCCGAACTCAGCTATCAATACTTCTTGGGTCATTTTCTGCTTCTATTATGACTTTCATGATTTTTTTTTTTTTGACCGAGCCACATGACTTGTGGGGTCTTAGCTCCCTAACTAGGGATTGAACACGTGCTCTCGGCACTGAAAGCACGGAGTCCTAACCACTGGACCACCAGGGAATTCCCATGACTTTCATGATTTATTCTTAATTTTTAACCACAAGAAATGTTCTCTCTATCCTTGAAGGTAATTTGAAAATTTAAGAGCAAGGAGAGATAGTCTTTGAGATCATCTAGTCAAAACTAGGCTGATGTGTATAAAAACGCTTTGTAAAATGTCGAGCACTATTTTAGATATTTGAGGACAGCATGTCTAACTAATGGTAAGCTTTCCCATTGTTTTTTTGGGGGGACCCCCTTCCTCCCTAATTTTTGTGAAACGCTTGCTAGAGAAATGATGCAGGCTTTTAAAAGTGAATTTCTTAGAAGTTATTCCACTGCCATTAAATTAAGAAAATTAAGTGTTAAGTTGTACCATATAGGCCGTAAACACTGTAGATATTCCAAGAACTAGAGATCTAGAGTCATCAGGGGATATTGAAAGAAGAGGTAGAACTTGAAGAAGACCAAAATGGGCAGATGTTAGAAGGGCATTTTTAAGTACGGGACAGAATTTGGATAAAGCATGGAATAAGAACAAAGCACAATTTGGGACAATAAATAGGAAGCATAAACTGTTAGGTTTCAATAAGGAAAAATTTGAATTGCTAATAATATTAATATTGATAGTTAACATTTATTCGTTCATCTTCCCACCAATATTTTTTGAGTCTTTCCAATGTGTCAGACCCTGTTCTAGATACTGGGAGGTATAGCTTTTAGTAAAATAGACAGAAATCATTGATTTTTAGAGCTTACATCCTAGTGGGAGAAGACAGATAATAAACAAAGCAATACGTGAAATATGTAATATGTTAGAGAGTAATAACTACAAAGGAGAAAAATAAACCAGAGGAGGAGACAATGGAATGGTAGGGGTGAACTGCAGTTTTGGATACAGTGGCCAGGGAAATACTCAATAGGTGGGTAATGAATACCACATTTTAGGCACTCTGCTAAGTGAGTTATAGATACGAAATCATTTAATTTTCATAGCAACTTTGTGAGAGTAGGTACTATTATTATTCTCATTTTATAGATGAGGACCTGAAACACAGGCAACCAAAGTCATCAAGAGTGCACAGCAATTAACTGTAAGAGCTGGGATTTAAATCCAGGAAGTCTAGTTCCAGAGCTTATAATTTTAGTCTGCAAATCTGGATAATAAAAGTCCTTGAAAAGGCTGTCAGAGGTCACAGTATTGATAGCATTTTAGAGCTAGAGGGAAATTTACTTATTTTCTAATCCAGTGGTTTTCAAAATGTATTAGAGCCACCTGCAGAGCTGGTTAAAACCTAGATTTCTGGATCCTGTCCCCAATTTTTTGATCCAGTAGGTCTGGGGTGAGGTCTGGGAATTTGCATTCTAACAGGTTTCCAGGTGATGCTGGTGTTGATGGTTTGGGCAGCATTTGGAAATCACTGGTTAGTCTAGTGGTTGGCAAACTCGGCTGCACATTAGAATCACCTGGGGAGCTTGTAAGACCAGCGATGCCTTAATGCAGGAGGTACTGAGTACGTATAATTGGTCTGGGCTGAGACTCTGGTGGTATTAGTGACTACAGTGAACACAGGGGATTAAATACCACTGGTCTAGCTTAACCTTCATTTTACAGATGAGGAAACTGAGGTCTGAAGAAATACCTATTACCTTCTTGTTTTGGCTCCTAGCATTCTGCACATTGTTTCTTGCTCACCCGCTCAGTTCTTGATTGTATAAGGTCAGGGGCTCTGTTAATCTATTTGCCACACAGTAAAAGTTCAATAAACCTCTGTTGTTGAGTTATGAATGTAGCTGGGAATAGGGAACCACTGAAAGTTTCTGACCAGCAAAGTGACATAAGGAATGTATTTTAGGAGGATTCATTATTAGAAAGGGTAGGGTAAAGAAATTAGAGCTGTGATGATCTTCCTTTTGCAATGTTCCTGTAGAGTCTTGCTACTCAAAATGTGACAGAGACCACCAGCAGCAGTAGTATCACCTGGAGCTTTGTTAGACATGCAACTCTCAGGCCCCACGTCAGACCTACTGAATTAGAACCTACATTTTACAATATTCCCAGTGATTTGTATGCACATGGAAGTTTAAGAAACACTGCCTAAAACATCATATGACCAATACCTGGGCTTATAGGGTTGCCCTAGAGGAGATTGAGAAGCAGCAGCGGGCTTCCCTGGTGGTGCAGTGGTTGAGAGTCCACCTGCCGATGCAGGGGACACGGGTTCGTGCCCTGGTCCGGGAAGATCCCACATGCCGTGGAGCGGCTGGGCCCGTGAGCCATGGCCACTGAGCCTGCGCATCCAGAGCCTGTGCTCCTCAGCGGGAGAGGCCACAACAGTGAGAGGCCCGCGTACCGCAAAAAAAAAAAAAAAAAAAAAAGCAGCAGCAAACATAAATGGCTGAGCAGGTCAGCTTTTCCTTAAGGCTATTCCTTGATATCTTTCTTTCCTCCTCCAAGATCTTAATAGGTATTCAGTGGTCAGAAAGGTTTGGCAAATACCAGGTTAAACAAAGTTAACATGTTTCTTTATGACCAGACTTTTTATCTTTTAATATGCTAATGCACTTTCTGAATCTCTAAGATAAAAGTCAAAGCAGCTACACAGTAGTTTTTATTGATCATGGAAGTTAGTCTGGGAGGCATCTTCACATATTACTATTTTGTGGAGCACATCTTGGTAAAGATGTAATAGGCCCTTTGTGATTATTAAGGTTCCAGACTTGTAAGATATTCTAGCCCCTGGTTATCTTAGACTTCCTACATTTAATATCCGTTACTTATCTGTCCAAGTGCCTAGCCTTTCCATCACTGGTTCAGGTATATGACTTTACTTCTGACTTACTTTCATTGGCTGAGCCCTATTTGGAAAGAATCATAGGATAGGTCTGTGGGTTCTGTCAGTGCTGGTCTGGGAAAAACATTCAAGAGTTAGTTGCTGGTTATGGTGTCTGATGAAAATGAGGAGGAGATACTGGAGAATGTTAGGGTCACTGGTAATGTACCAAAGTTTAGATTGTGGTAGGAATAAAATCAGGAGGTATGACTGAGAGCAATTACTGAGCATATAGAGAAAAAACATGGAAGTTTGATTGACTATTATGAGACACAACATCTGTCAGCAAATTTATAGTCAAAAATAAAAAGCAAATGAACAGATACATTGGGGAACTAGGGTAGGGCGGTCCAAAATGGCTTTTCTGCAGTTTATTTCCATTGATGGCCTTTTTGAAAAATCATGGCCCATTTTATCCTTGACAGGTTGATTTATCCCATATTCTATGACTCAGAACATATTTGATTTTAAATTATGTTCTCCAATAAATTACCAATATTTTGGATATAATTCATATTACTGACATGAAGTTTTTACTTTATTTTTGGTAGCAGAATACCTACTCTACTCTTAGCCCTAAGAGGAATGAAAATACTTTCTCAATAATACCCTTACTTTGGGCAGTAAGCATATCACTTTTAATTTTTATCTTTTCTGTTAATAAACCAATGGAAAGTATTTTTGATTTAGACCTGTCCCTCAAATGCTCAAAGGCTTTATTTTTTATCCCCTTTCCTGACACTTAAAAAATGTCATTTCTTGAAAAATCAAGGGAGTACTGTTCTTTCTATCTATGGCATCAATATAACTTTTCTTAGGAATTTTTCTCTTGAAAAATGTAATATTACTTTATTGGGTAAACTTGGATACATAAATGTTTCAAATCTGATTCAATTTGTTTCACTTAACTGGACCCTTAGTTAACAGAATTTCTTGTACCTTCAGGAGAAATTTTGAAGAGAAGGGAAAAAAATTTAAAAATCAAGAATATATTGAATTAAATAGTCTTTGATTTCAGAAACTTCTGGCGGGGATTAGTGAAGTTTAAACCCACTTTTCTCCATCTCTAAAATCTACAGTTCTCAGAACACTGTGACTAGAATGATGATCCAGAGATCTTATAAGCTGCTAAGTCAACCCAAAGAAATTCAATTTTTCTTATTTTACTAGATAAGGCAGAAAAGTAGACTGATTGTTTACACAATATATAGAGGATGGCAGTCTCTAGAAGGAGTGCTAAGATGCTTGTTGTGTCCTATTGTCAGGCTAAAAATGGTGGGAGATGCAGTTTAGTAGGCAACCCTGACTCTTCAGTGGAAGGGGGCATGGGAGATTGTGGTAGCTGAGTGACTACCTCTGAACTGGCAAAGAGGACTAGGTGGGTGCTATGAGCATCAGCTGCTGAATTTGCACAGCGCGGGTAGCTTGTGCCAATTCTACACCCTATGGTCATAGGGAAGGGATAATAGAGGCAGGAATTGTCCCACATGCCAAAGGTAAATTACTAATGAGCCTTACATACATGCTACGGATTGCCACTATTCTAGAAAGATTTTCAACAAGGATTGAAACTGGAAATTCAAATTAAGCCTTGGGTTACTAGACAGTACCATCAGCTAAATACTTGTACAACATCCATCCAACAAACTTTTTATCAAACATCATCAGGTGCCAGGTTCTGTGCTGGCTGCTGGAGTACCAGGGCAAAAAAGGTAAACGTTGTCATTGCCATTGTATTGCTTGCCAACTAGAATGGGATACACATAAGTAAACAAAATAGTATAACATAGTATATTATGTGCTATGATAGGAGAAATACAGTGAACCATGGTAACATACAGAAGAGGGGTGCTTAACTTTTAGTTAATGAGTCAGGTAAGAAAGGCATCTACAGGAAGGATGAATAAGCATTGAAAGGACTGAGAGGAGCTGGGGCAGGAAAGAGAATTCTGGGCAAGGGCCAAAAAAGCATATACAAATGGCTGGAGAAGGAGGATAAAGTATGTTCTGTTTAGAACATGCAGATCTTGGGAAGAAGGAGAAGTGGCTAGAAATGAGGCTAGAAAAGTAAACACAGTCTAGACATGGGGTTTTGTAAACTTTTAGGTTTATTCTAGATGAAAGGGAGAGCCACTGAAAAGTTTTCTAGCAGAGAAATGATTAAGCATATATTTTAAGATAATGTCTCTGGCAGCATTCTGGAGTCTGGGGTGGAGGGAGATAGTACTGGAGACAGTGAGACCAGTGGGGACACTGTTGCAGAAGTTTACATAAGAGAGGATGGTAGCCTGTATTTGACAAAAGATTTCATTCTTAATGGCTGGTATTTTTGTATCTGGCACACTAGACATTAAAGTGATTTACTCTTACAAGATTCAAGTTTTTATGTCATTCTTTAACTTAATATTCCCCATTTTATAATTCTTCAAGAAACCATTCTTATTTCCTCGCTCTCGTATCTTTGTAAATGATTATGTTTTTGTTGCTTCCTGAATATTCTCTTGCCAAAGTCTTTTTTGCTCTTAACACATATCTCTTTTCCACCTTTTGTCATTGTGGTTTCTTTTTCAAACTTGAGTAAGGAGAATTAATGTTGAGAGAGAAATAATTATGATTCTAGTGAATAGGTCTCAGTTGTCACAATTATGGAGAAGCTGAGGTTTCCTGGAAAGGACTAGTAGAAAAAAATTCAGTGGTTCTCAGCACTGGAAGGAAAGAAGATAGTTTAAAGACAGACAGTGCTTGTAGAGGAAAGGCTTGCTGTACAGCAATCAATATACTAGGATTAGGAAAGACCAACATGGATCAACCCCAAAGTGGAAAAAGTAATTAAGGGCACAAAAGGCACATAATGCATGTCAAGTTCAAAGGAGAAGCTGCAAAATTACACAGTGGAGTTCAGAGTTTAAAAATGACAGAAAGAGCAAAGGCAGAAAATGACAAAAGCATTTCATGTAAGACTAACTAAAAGTGCTGAGATATTACAGTGATAGTACCTGGGACACAAAAGGTCAGTGAACAGCCTGGAAAGGTGTCTAATGGATGGAAAGGGTAATCCATTGATTGAGGGGGCCTTGTAGACATTGATTTAAAAAAAGTAGAATTAAATGAATTCTTTGCCTCAGTGCTCTCAAAAAGCACAATCTTGCTAAAAAGAGAAATCAGTTTAAAATGAAAGAAATAAAATTGTTTCTTGGAAATGTTACCAATCAATAGGTGGTAAAGAAATTGAGAATTTGAATTCTCAAATAGAACTAGATATGCTTTCTTCCAGAATTAGTGGTGTCAAAAGCCAATACTTCATTCTTAGGTTTAGAAACCCTTTTAAAAATGTATTATGTCACTTTTGTGTATTTTGTTCCCAAGTCACTCAATGTAGGCCATTTTTATTTTTTATTCTTTTTTACATCTTTATTGGAGTATAATGGCTTTACAATATTTTACTTTCTGCTGTATAACAAAGTGAGTCAGGTATATGCATATGTATATCCCCATATCCCCTCCCTCTTGTGTCTCGCTCCCACCCTCCCTATCCCCTCCCCTCTAGGTGGTCACAAAGCACCGAGCTGATCTCCCTGTGCTATGCGGCTGCTTCCCACTAGCTATCGATTTTACATTTGGTAGTATATATATGTCAATGCTATTCTCTCACTTCATCCCAGCTTACCCTTCCCCCTCCGCCGTCCTCAAGTCCATTCTCTATGTCTGTGTCTTCATTCCTTTCCTGCTTCTAGGTTCTTCAGAACCATTTTTTTCTTTGAGATTCTATATATATGTGTTAACATACAGTATTTATTTTTCTCTTTCTGACTTACTTCACTCTGTATAGCAGACTCTAGGTCCATCCACCTGACTACAAATAACTCAATTTCATTTGTTTTTATGGCTGAGTAATATTCCATTGTATATATGTGCCACGTCTTCTTTACCCATTGATCTGTTGATGGACACTTAGGTTGCTTCCAGGTCCTGGCTATTGTAAATAGTGCTTCAGTACACATTGTGGTACATAACTCTTTTTGAATATGGTTGTCTCAGGTGTCTCAGGGTATATGCCCAGTAGTGGGATTGCTGGGTCATATGGTAGTTCTATTTGTAGTTTTTTAAGGAACCTCCATACTGTTGTCCATAGTGGCTGTATCAATTTACATTCCCACCAACAGAGCAAGAGGGTTCCTTGTTCTCCACACCCTCTCCAGCATTTATTGTTTGTAGATTTTTTGATGATGGCCATTCTGACCAGTGTGAGGTGATACCTCATTGTAGTTTGGGTTTGCATTTCTCTAATGATTAATGATGTTGAGCATCCTTTCATGTGTTTCTTGGCAATCTGTATATTTTCTTTGTAGAAATGTGTATTTAGGTCGTCTGCCCATTTCTGGATTGGGTTGTTTGTTTTTTTGATATTGAGCTGCATGAGCTGCTTGTAAATTTTGGAGATTAATCCTTTGTCAGTTGCTTCATTTACAAATATTTCTCCCATTCTGAGGGTTGTCTTTTCATCTTGTTTATGGTTTCCATTGCTGCGCAAAAGTTTTAAGTTCCATTAAGTCACATTTGTTTATTTTTGTTTTTATTTCCATTCCTCTAGGAGGTGGGCCAAAAAGAATCTTGCTGTGATTTATATCATAGAGTATTCTGCCTATGTTTTCCTCTAAGAGTTTGATAGTGTCTGGCCTTACATTTAGGTCTTTAATCCATTTTGAGTTTATTTTTGTGTTAGGGAGGGATCTAATTTCATTCTTTTACATGTAGCTGTCCAGTTTTCCCAGCACTACTTATTGAAGGGGCTGTCTTTTCTCCATTGTATATTCCCGTCTCCTTTATCAAAGATAAGTTGACCATATGTGCATGGGTTTATCTCTGGGTTTTCTATCCTGTTCCATTGATCTTTATTTCTGTTTTTGTGCCAGTACCATACTGTGTTGATTAGTGTAGCTTTGTAGTATAGTCTGAAGTCAGGGAGCCTGCTTCCTCCAGCTCCATTTTTCTTTCTCAAGATTGCTTTAGCTATTCAGGGTCACTTGTGTTTCCATACAAATTGTGAAATTTTTTGTTCTAGTTCTGTGAAAAATGCCATTGGTTGTTTGATAGGGATTGCATTGAATCTTAGATTGCTTTGGGTAGTGGAGTCATTTTCACAATGTTGATTCTTCCAATCCAAAAACATGGTATATATCTCCATCTGTTTGTATCATCTTTAATTTCTTTCATCAGTGTCTTATAATTTTCTGCATACAGGTCTTTTGTCCCTTTAGGTAGGTTTATTCCTACGTATTTTATTTTTTTGTTGCAGTGGTAAATGGGAGTGTTTCCTTAATTTCTCTTTGAGGTTTTTCATCTTTAGTGTATAGGAATGCAACAGATTTCTGTGCATTAATTTTGTATCCTGCTACTCTACCAAATTCATTGATTAGCTCTAGTAGTTTTCTGGTAGCACCTTTAGGATTCTCTATGTATAGTATCATGTCATCTGCAAACAGTGACACCTTTACTTCTTCTTTTCCGATTTGTATTCCTTTTATTTCTTTTTCTTCTCTGATTTCTGTGGCTAAAACTTCCATGTTGAATAATAATGGTGAGAGTGGGCCACCTTGTCTTGTTCCAGATCTTAGTGGAAATGGTTTCAGTTTTTCACCATTGTGAATGATGTTGGTTGTGAGTTTGTCATATATTGCCTTTATTATGTTGAGGAAAGTTCCCTCTATGCCTACTTCCTGGAGGGTTTTTATCATAAATGGGTGTTGAATTTTGTCAAAAGCTTTCTCTGCATCTACTGAGATGATCATATGGTTTTTCCCCTTCAGTTTGTTAATATGGTGTATCACGTTGGTTGATTTACATATATTGAAGAAGTCTTGCATTCCTGGGATGAACCCCACTTGATCACAGTGTATGATCCTTTTAATGTGCTGTTGGATTCTGTTTGCTAGTATTTTTTGAGGATTTTTGCATCTATGTTCATCAGTGATATTGGCCTGTAGTTTTCTTTCTCTGTGACATCTTTGTCTGGTTTTGGTATCAGGGTAACAGTGGCCTGGTAGAATAAGTTTGGGAGTGTTCCTCCCTCTGCTGTATTTTGGAAGATTTTGAGAAGGATAGGTGTTAGCTCTTCTCTAAATGTTTGAAAGAATTTACCTGTGAAGCCATCTGGTCCTGGCTTTTGTTGTTGGAAGATTTTTAATCACATTTTCAATTTCAGTGCTTCTGATTGGTTTGTTTTTATTTTCTATTTCTTTCTGGTTCAGTCTCAGGTTTGTTTTTCTAAGAATTTGTCCATTTCCTCCAGGTTGTCCATTTTATTGGCATATAGTTGCTTGTAGCAATGTCTCATGATCCTTTGTATTTCTTCAGTGTCAGTTGTTACTGCTCCTTTTCATTTCTGATTCTGTTGATTTGAGTCTTCTCCATTTTTTTCTTGATGAGTCTGGCTAATGGTTTATCAATTTTGTTTATCTTCTCAAAGAACCAGCTTTTAGTTTTATTGATCTTTGCTATTGTTTCCTTCATTTCTTTTTATTTATTTATTTTTTTTAAGATGATGTTGGGGGTAGGAGTTTATTAATTAATTAATTTATTTTTGCTGTGTTGTGTCTTCGTTTCTATGTGAGGGCTTTCTCTAGTTGTGGCAAGTGGGGGCCACTCTTCATCATGGTGCGCGGGCCTCTCACTGTCGTGGCCTCTCTTGTTGTGGAGCACAGGCTCCAGACACACAGGCTCCGTAGTTGTGGCTCACGGGCCTGGTTGCTCTGCGGCATGTGGGATCCTCCCAAACCAGGGCTCGAACCTGAGTCCCCTGCATTAGCAGGCAGATTCTCAACCACTGAATCACCAGGGAAGCCCATGTTTTTATTTATTTCTTATCTGATCTTTATGATTTCTTTCCTTCTGCTAACTTTGGGTTTTTTTGTTCTTTCTCTAATTGCTTTAGGTGTAAGGCTATGTTGTTTATTTGAGATTTTTCTTCTTTCTTGAGGTAGGATTGTATTGCTGTAAAATTCCCTCTTAGAACTGCTTTTTCTGCATCCCATGGGTTTTGGGTCATTGTGTTTTCATTGTCGTTTGTTTCTAGGTATTTTTTTTTGTTTCTTCTTTGATTTCTTCAGTGATCTCTTGGTTATTTTGTAGCGTATTGTTTAGCCTCCATGTGTTTGTATTTTTTACAATTTTTCCTGTAATTGACATCTAGTATTATAGTGTTGTGCTCGGAAAAGATGCTTGATACAATTTCAGTTTTCTTAAATTTACCAAGGCTTGATTTGTGACCCAAGATATGGTCTATCCTGGAGAATGTTCCATGAGCACTTGAGAGTAACTGTATTCTGTTGGTTTTGGATGGAATATCCTATAAATATCAATTAAGTCCATCTTGTTTAATGTGTCATTTAAAGCTTGTGTTTCCTTATTTATTTTCTGTCTGGATCATCTGTCTCTTAGTGTAAGTGGGGTGTTAAAGTCCCCTACTATTATTGTGTTACTGTTGATTTCCCCTCTTATGGCTGTTAGCATTTGCCTTATGTATTGAGTAGCTCCTATGTTGGGTGCATAACTATTTATAATTGTTATGTTTTCTTCTTGGATTGATCCCTTGATCATAATGTAGTGACCCTCCTTATCTCTTGTACCAGTCTTTATTTTAAAGTCTATTTTGTCTGATATGAGAATTGCTAGTCCAGCTTTCTTTTGATTTCCATTTGCATGGAGTATCTTTTTCCATCCCCTCACTTTCAGTCTGTATGTGTCCCTAGGTCTGAAGTGGGTCTCTTGTTGACAGCATATGTATGGGTCTTGTTTTTGTACCCATTCAGTCAGTCTGTGTCTTTTGGTTGGAGCACTTAATCGATTTACATTTAAGGTAATTATCAATATGTATGTTCCTATTACCATTTTCTTAATTGTTTTGGGGATTTTTTGTAGGTCTTTTCCTTCTGTTGTGTTTCTTGCATAGAGAATTTCCTTTAGCATTTGTTGTAAAGTTGGTTTGTTGGTGCTGAATTCTCTTAGCTTTTGCTTGCCTGTAAAGGTTTTAATTTCTCCTTCAAATTTGAATGGGATCCTTGGGTAGAGTATATTTTTATTTAGTTTTAACTTTTTATTTCCTTTTTTTTCTTTACCATCTTAACCATTTATTTCAGTAGTGTTAAGTATATTTACATTGCCGTGCAAACTCCAGAACCGTTCTCATCTTGTAAAACCCTGTCTCTTTACGCATTAAAGAATATGTCCCCATGCCTCCCTTCCCCCAGCTTATTTTTTTATTGTTAAAAATCTATTTATTTATTTATTTATTTTTGGATGCATCGGGTCCTCGTTGCTGCAAGTAGGCTTTCTCTAGTTGCGGTGATCAGGGGCTGCTGTTCATTGCAGTGCGCGCTTCTCATTGCAGTGGTTTCTCTTGTTGTGGAGCACGGGCTCTTGGCACATGGGCTTCAGTAGTTGTGGTACACAGGCTCAGTAGTTGCAGCTCACAGTCTCTTGAGTGCAGCCTCAGTGGTTGTGGTGCATGAGCTTAGTTGCTCCGCGATATGTGGGGTCTTCCTGGACCAGGGCTCGAACCCGTGTCCCTTGCATTGGCAGGTGGATTCTTAAACACTGCACCACCAGGCAAGTCCCTATAGGCCATTTTCAATGTTTTCTTCCCTTTCTGTCTATGTTTTAGAGTATGACACATACCCTTATCTGGTGAAGCAAAAGAAAACATCAAGAGCCTGTGTAGATGTCCCAGTAGAAAAACTTCCCAACCTAATAAACTTTTTGTGTTTGTTTGTTTGTTTTTGTTGTTTTTTGTTTTTTGAGGAAATGTGCTTGTTGTTCTGTAGTGATTTGGAAGAATGGGTATTGCTCAGTGTGGAAATCCCTGTCTTAATTGGTTTGGGGTGCTGTAACAAAAATACCATCTAGTTGAGGAACAAACATTTATTGCTCACAGTTCTGGAGGCTGGGAAGTCCGAGAGTGGACAGCATACTGTTTCCTGCCTTCTTGTGGATATCTGCCTTCTATTTGTAAGAGAGAGAGGAAGAGAGAGGGAGAGAGAAGGAGAGAGAGAGAAGCTGAGACTAATCTCATCATGTGGCCTCCACCTTTAATCTCATTACCTCTCAAAGTCTCTGTCTCCAAATATCATCACATTGGGGGTTAAAGTTTCCGCATGAATTTTGGGGGACACAACATATGGTCCATAAGATCTTTAGTGATAAAGATTTTCCAAAATGACAACAGTTGCTCTTTCTTAATTGCATGATAAAGACAGGATTGGAAGGATGGGTATGCCTGATGCAAAAACAGTGTTTTCCTGTTACCCTCTCAGAAAGGATTCAGAAACAATTGCATATGAAAGTGTTTTCTAAGTCAGAAACAACTGAATATTGGCAAGTTCATATAGTTCAACCTAATATACACAGATGAGGGACCACTAGATTAAAATTGGTATCATGTTTCTACATTTGTTCAATTTTCTCATTTTCCCAAGCCTGTTTCTCCACTGTAATTAGAAATTAACCCCAAAACAGACAAATGATAAAAGATTTTCCTTGTGCATATTTTCAAGGACAGAAAAACAAAGGGAGCCTCAGTCACCTTGAGTGCATAATGGTAATTATCACTAGGAGGAGAAAGTTGGCTGTGGGTCTGGCCGCAGCTGCAAGGAAACAAGGGCAAGTCTGGGCCTGAAAAATGGTACCTTGAGACTCTGCTTAAAGGGAGCAGATGGGATTCCCCAGTTCCCTATATTTTCCTGAGAATAATTAACCATGGGAGGTAGCATAGGTTAGTTGTTAAGAGCTTGGCCTCTAGAATCAGATAAGCACTCAGTGTGGGTCCTGCCCCAGTAAGGAAGTGAGTTGATGTTTGATCTATGCTCTACTCCCATTATGCCTGGGGAGACAAGGACCACAAAAGATGGGGTAGGTAGAGAAGGTAGTAGTCCCTGAGGGTGGACCAGAGGGCAATTGAAATACATCACAGGAACTGAGGGAATCAATGGAAGTGGGCCACGAAGAGCTGGTCTGAAGCAATGTGGAGGATTCTAAACCCTCAGGAGGCTTTTGTGGGTTCTCCAATTCCACATAACTTGTTATTATATCTGGTCCTGGTGCATTGTCTTTACAGTGATCAATCTGGGATTACTAATTATGTTACTTTAAATGTAATTATGTTACTTCAAATATAATTATATTACCTCAAATATAACCTGTTTCTTCCTTCACTTTATATTTAAATATTTTTCAAATATACAGAAAAGTTGAAAGAATAATACAATATAAACACTTTATACTCATTACCTTGATTCATCAGTTGTTCATATTTTGCCATAGTTGATGTAAGTATGTACACTTTTTCTGAATGCCTTGAAAATAAGTTGTAGATATCATGATAGTCACCATAAATACCTTAAAATATTTTAATTAAAAATTTTTGAGGGACTTCCCTGGTAGTGGTTTTAAGTGGCGTAGTGGTTTTAAGAATCGCCTGCCAATGCAGGGGACATGGGTTTGAGCCCTGGTCCAGGAAGATCCCACATGCCGCGGAGCAACTAAGCCCGTATGCCACAACTACTGAGCCTGAGCTCTATAGCCTGCGAGTCACAACTACTGAAGCCTGCACACGTAGAGTCAGGGCTCCATAACAAGAGAAGCCACTGCAATGAGAAGGCCGTGCACCCCAACGAAGAGTAGCCCCTGCTCACCACAACTAGAGAGGGCCCACGCGCAGCCGTGAGGACCCAACGCAGCCAAAAATAAATAAATAAATTTATTTAAAAAAAACCTTATGTCATTCCTATAGCAACTATGATGTAAAACAAATATTAAAAAAGAAGTTTAATTGAGGTAACATTGGTTTATAACATTATATAAGTTCTATGTGTAAAACATTTTATTTCTTCTTCTATATACACTATGGTGTGCTCACCACCTAAATTTAGTTTCCATCCCTCCCCTCATCATACAGTTGATCCCCTTTACCAATTTTGTCCTTCCCCCCACCCCTTCCCCTCCATATTAGTCACTGTAAATATTTTATATAACCACAATACCATCATCACATCTAAGACAATTAAATATCCTAATAAATTTTCCTACCTGGGACTTAACTGTATTTCTCCCTAAAGAAGTGGATACATTCATAATTTTTAAAATTACTATAGCAATTTTGAATATAGAGAAAAACATAAACATCAGCTGTAATCTTAATAGCCAGGAAATTAATGTTAAAAATTTAGTATATTTCTTTCCATTCATCTTTTAAAGCCTATAGGATATATATTACAAAGTTTGATACACAAAAATTTTACATCCAGCCTTATACAGTTAATATATCATTATCACTTTACTATGTTAAATGTTTAAAATGTTTTTGTTGACTATGTACCATTTCATAAGGATCTGGCGTACTTTATTTCCCTATTCCCTTATAACTGGGAGACCATGCATTCTGGTTTGTCCAGGGCAGTCCTTTTGTATGACTGTTGTCCTGGCAGAATTATTAAAACACCCCCCTTTACTCCCAGAATTATCCCAGTTTGGAAGCAAATTATATAGTTACCTTTCCTGTAAACACCCTACCAACAACTGACCATTTGCTATTTTTAATTTTCTAATCTATTTACTCTTACATAAATTTTTTGGTACATTTCCTATTATATCATGAAAGTATATTCCTAAAAGTAAAGTGACTAGATCAAAGAGTATGAACATTTTTAAGGTTTTGTCTACATATTGCCCTGCTTGTATTTCTGTTAAATATGCAAAATACTGTACTGTTAAAGTGGACTCACAAAATTTATCTGCTTTAAAATATGAAAATTTTATACCCTTGAGGAGGGTTTCTCAATACCTGCACAATTAACATTTTGGCCCAGATAATCCTTTTTGTAGAGGACCATAGTATGTGCATTGTAGTATGATTTAGCAGCACCCCTGGCCTTTACCTCCTAGATGCCAGTAGCATCCCTACCCCAGTCATAACAATCAACATTGTCTTCAGATATTGCCAGATGTCCCCTGGGGGCAAAATAACCCTCAGTTGAGAGTCACTGGCTCAGGAAAATGTATAGGAATAATAACAGCAGCATCTTCCTTATCTAGCTTATTTGTCTCTTTTTTTTTTTTTTTTTTTTTGCGGTACACGGGCCTCTCACTGCTGTGGTGTCTCCCGTTGCGGAGCACAGGCTCCGGACGCGCAGGCTCAGTGGCCATGGCTCACAGGCCCAGCCGCTCCACGGCATGTGGGATCCTCCCGGACCAGAGCATGAACTCATGTCCCCTGCATCGGCAGGCGGACTCTCAACCACTGCGCCAACAGAGAAGCCCCTGTCTCATTTTTTTGTCTCATTTGTTTTTGATAAAAGAAATGCTGATTTAGCATACTGGAAATGGTAGAAGTTACTTGTTCAAGATTACATGACCCAAAGTGGCCAAGTAGGAATTTGAACCCAGGTCTGTCTGTCTTCAAAGTCTTATCCATGAGTCCGGCTGCCTGAAGGGCTCATGTAAGTATTGCTGTCATGCACTCACCATTGCTGAACAGCAAACAATGGGAAAAGAAATATTTTCTCTCCAGTGAATTTCTGGCAATAATTTGGGATCTGTTTGATTGTTACCAAGGTAGTTCTTACTTATTTTTATCATCTGTACATGGGATTGGCTGTGTGAATAGAAGGTGCCCAATATGTACTAGTTTCCACTTATACTTGCATAGGGTTATCATAACCATCTGCTAATGAGTCTGCAGGACTTAAAGGGGAAACCAAATGAAAGGGGACTGATTACCTTTTCCTCTTTTGGCCTTTAAAAGCTGTTCTCTCTGCTTTCCTCAGTGTTGATGACTTGTACATTGAAGAAGGGAACAGGAGACAAACAGACTCCAGGTCATTGACAGATGAAGGGAGTACAGTGTAAGTCCCAGAAAGAAATGTTGATCCTTCTTTTTATCTTCTGTCTTCAAAGCTGTTCAGAATAAGAAAGCCATCTTCAATCTCTGAAAGTAAAACCTTGCATATGTAGTTTAGTTCCAGATTGTTTGGGGACAGGTTCTAAGACATAAATGTAGGACTGGTGAGCGGAGAGAGGATCAGACTGGAGAGACCATTTTGGGTACATTTTTGTGGTAAAGTCAGTCCACCAGTACTGCCAATGAATGCCTGAGTGGTGATGGGGTGGTAGGAGGAATTTGGTGGGTATCCTAACATTGGAGGAGAATGTTTGGCTTAAGTTTAGCAGCTAAACTCAATTTAGAACTTTAAATACGGTAATCTCAGGAAGCATGGCTGGACTAAAACTAGTTTTATCTAGGTTTTTCTCAATCTAAATAGTGGACATTGCTGATTGTAGAGGCTCTTGAAAGGAAAAGCAGAGAGGTACGACAGAATCGCCTTTCCCCTAGAAGATACTAGGTCAGGAGAGAAAAAAGAGACCTGGATCTGAAATACAGGGAGTTCTCTTTTATTCTTGAACTATTCTTAACTTCAAAATATGCCACTTTATGTTTTGTAGTACTCTGTGGTTTTTAAAACATTTTCACAAATGTTAGATCTTTGACCACCTTAAGAGGCAAACATCCACATTTCAGAAGAAGAAATGAAACATGGAGAAGTTGTATTTTTTTCCAGCTTTATAGAATTAGGAGTGACAGAGTATCCTTGATGCCTGTACATCAGTGTTGTCTGTAGTCTACACCAATGCTTATGTAGTTCCAGAGGTTACACAATTTCTCTGTTCTTAGACTTTTTGTTGTTTTGTTGGAATTTTAAACTAGTCCATCTGTGAATAGTATTTAAAATAATGATTATTATATGGTTGCCTTCCCCCAAATTCAACACAAGACTTCAGAGTATGCCCACTGTGTTCTCTGAAATTTGACTGCTACCCCTACTCTCTTTTTTTTTATGTTTTCCTCTTTTCTGACCTTGTGTAAGGCTGAGCAGAGTTTATTGCTGTACATATATCACATTTTGAGTTTATGGTAGCTTTTCTGTTAATGGGTTGGTTATTATTGTGTTTGAACCCCTGTGACCCTGTGTCAGGACAACTCGGCTCTGGGATATATTGTTGAGTCGTAATTTAAAAACCCTTAGCTCTTCTCCCTGTCAAGCAAACTTGAACGTATAACAGTGTTGTCTTAAATAGGACAGAATTAGGATTTATTTTTTGGTAAATGATGGATATTTGAAAAACAGTGTCTGCTTAAAATAGCTCTCTCTCTGTCTCTTCTCTACTGTCTTTAGATTCTTGCTCACAATGTGTTAAAGCATAATATAAGGTGGTAAAACTATCTTCCCCACTTTATCATGGGGCTATTTTAACTTATACCTTTCAACTACTTCATTTTATGAGTCTTTTTGACCCAAATTATTTTCTGTCCTGAACAGCTTTCTTGTAGCTGATCATTGCCAGTTGAAATTCTCGGTATTTTCTCTTTTCTCTCCATCCTTGCCTCCTTTTTCTCACTCCCCCTTTCTGTTATTTTCTATCCTTCATCCACCCACTGATCAATTCACCCATTCATCCATCCATTTCTATCTCTTAGTAGTAGGAAGCTCATATTTAGCCTGCATAGTAGCCAAAGCTGTACAATTTCAGAATTTAAAGTTCAAAAGTATTCTTAAATTGAGCAAGTTTAAAGTGAATTTGGAATTGATCTGCCCACTCCATTTTTGAGAGTGTTTTATAATATTATTATGTTTTAAGTATGATTATATAACCAAGTGCTCATAATTTATGGACTTTATGTGGCATAAAAAACTAAGAAGTCTTTCCTTAAGAGATTGAAATTTAAAGTCAATGCAGGGTATAGATAAAAATGGCTTTCTGTGTCTATCCAGGTATATTTCAGTAATTGATCTTTATGATTTCAGTGGCTGTGCTGTTTCAGTATCTCCCCCCTCAACTTCTCCCCCCCAAGGATGGAGCCAGCCCTGCTAGCATTATAACCCTCAATCTTTGGTACTCTCATCAACTGCCTCAAGATTATCTCACATTCTAGTCTCTGAAGGAATATGACAGGTGGCCAGGGAACTTTCTTTTAGCAATTCAGTCTGACTTCCTAAGAGAAAACTCTACCTCCCCATTTCCATCTTACAAAAGGCATCATGGAATTTAGAAAACTCAGAGCTGAGTGACTGGTGAGTTACTACATGATAAAGATATATTATTTAGGAGATGATGGTCAGAGACAGGTAAACTAAATGAAGAAGGAAGAAATAATAGCTTCAGTCTCTATTTTTTGTGGAATAGTGCATATTTTCCAATATGTAGTAGGTTTTCCTGTTTTTAGTATTGAGAATTTTGTGTGTGTATTGGGGGAGGGTACAAATAATAATGTAGTAAATCCAGAAGGATTTCGACTTAAGGTAACCTAGTTTATGAGCCAAGAAATGTATCTTATGTGGGTGGTCTCACACTTTGTGCTAAATTTGTCTTTATTGTCTTTGTTGAAATGTTATGAGAAAAGAAAAAAAAATTAGGGATATGTATATCCAGAGCTACAACCCTGAAGGCTTGTTTATGGGTTCAAATTTTTTAAAAAAGCTTGTAATGAAATAATTTTTACTAATATTCAAAATATCTAAAATATCTTAAACAGCTTTATTGAGATATACTTTAAATTTAATATAATTCTCTTTAAAGTGTGCAGTTCAATGGTTTTTAGCATATTTGTGATGTTGTGTGACCATTACTATAATCTAATTTTAGAACATTTTTACCATGCCAACAAGGAATCTCTTTAGCATTCACTCCCTGCCCCCCAGCCCTAGACAACCATTAATCTGTCTTTTCTATTGACTTGCCTATTTTGGACGTCTCATATAAATGGAAACATACAATATGTGCTCTTTGGAGATTGACCTTTACTAATAACCTTTTGTGATTATACAAGAAAATTGTTTTAGAATTACTTAACATAGAATCTTTTTTTTTTTTTTTTTAGAGCATGACGTTTTCCTATTAATTGCTTATTCCTACGTTTTGTTGATGTAGCAAAATCACAAATGAGCTTGTCAAGCAAAACCTACTCAGCAACATAGGGAACCTATATGATGAGTTGATCAAGAAGCCCATATTGGGCTAGATTTTCAAAAGATATATACCAGAAGATATCAAAGACAAGTGAAAAGAAAGGATTTTAACTGAATTATGTGTGGATGAACTCAGAAAAATATGGGAGTTAGAAAAGACAAAGAAGTAAATGAAAAAAACAGGCTCAAAACACTGTATTATTTCATTATTTGAGCTTAGACCTAGGAAAACCACTTAATTTATCTCCTGCTTCATTCCTTACTGTTAAGAAATACTATATTCAAACTAGGAAAGGTAGAATAAGATGAAACAAATATAATAAAAATAATAATAATTTTAAAAAACATGTTAATAAGGAATAAAATATGTTACAATCACACTTAACTGCTTACAATTAGTTCAAGATTCCAGATACAAATTAGTGACATTTCAGTGCACTGAAAATAATTGCAGATAACACCTTACTCATTTGTGCCTGGAATCTTGAACTAATTTTGAGTGGTTAGGTGGTACATTTTTTTTTTTAATTTTTTTTTTATATATATTTTTTGCTTTATAACAAATTTAATCAGTTATACATATACATATGTTCCCATATCCCCTCCCTTTTGCGTCTCCCTACCACCCTCCCTATCCCACCCCTCCAGGCGGTCACAAAGCACCGAACTGATCTCCCTGTGCTATGCGGCTGCTTCCCACTAGCTATCTACCTTATGTTTGGTAGTGTATATATGTCCATGCCGCTCTTTCACTTTGTCACAGCTTACCATTCCCCCTCCCCATATCCTCAAGTCCATTCTCTAATAGGTCTGTGTCTTTATTCCTGTCTTACCCCTATGTTCTTCATGACATTTTTTTTCTTAAATTCCATATATATGTGTCAGCATACAGTATTTGTCTTTCTCTTTCTGACTTACTTCACTCTGTATGACAGACTCTAGGTCCATCCACCTCATTACAAATAGCTCAATTTCGTTTCTTTTTATGGCTGAGTAATATTCCATTGTATATATGTGCCACATCTTCTTTACCCATTCATCCAATGATGGACACTTAGGTTGTTTCCATCTCCAGGCTATTGTAAATAGGGCTGCTATGAACATTTTGGTACATGTCTCTTTTTGAATTATGGTTTTCTCAGGGTATATGCCCAGTAGTGGGATTGCTGGGTCATATGGTAGTTCTATTTGTAGTTTTTTAAGGAACCTCCATACCGTTCTCCATAGTGGTTGTACCAATTCACATTCCCACCAGCAGTGCAAGAGTGTTCCCTTTTTTCCACACCCTCTCCAGCATTTATTGTTCCTAGATTTTTTGATGATGGCCATTCTGACTGGTGTGAGATGATATCTCATTGTAGTTTTGATTTGCATTTCTCTAATGAGTAAAGATGTTGAGCATCCTTAAATGTGTTTGTTGGCAGTCTGTATATCTTCTGTGGAGAAATGTCTATTTAGGTCTTCTGCCCATTTTTGGATTGGGTTGTTTGTTTTTTTGCTATTGAGCTGCATGAGCTGCTTATAAATTTTGGAGATTAATCCTTTGTCAGTTGCTTCATTGGCAAATATTTTCTCCCATTCTGAGGGTTGTCTTTTGGTCTTGTTTATGGTTTCCTTTGCTGTGCAAAAGCTTTTAAGTTTCATTAGGTCCCATGTGTTTATTTTTGTCTTTATTTCCATTTCTCTAGGAGGTGGGTCAAAAAGGATCTTGCTGTGATTTATGTCATAGAGTGTTCTGCCTATGTTTTCCTCTAAGAGTTTGATAGTGTCTGGCCTTACATTTAGGTCTTTAATCCATTTTGAGCTTATTTTTGTGTATGGTGTTAGGGAGTGATCTAATCTCATACTTTTACATGTCCCTATCCAGTTTTCCCAGCACCATTTATTGAAGAGACTCTCCTTTCTCCACTGTACATTCCTGCCTCCTTTATCAAAGATAAGGTGACCATATGTCCGTGGGTTTATCTCTGGGCTTTCTATCCTGTTCCATTGATCTATCTTTCTGTTTTTGTGCCAGTACCATACTGTCTTGATTACTGTAGCTTTGTAGTATAGTCTGAAGTCAGGGAGCCTGATTCCTCCAGCTCCATTTTTCGTTCTCAAGATTGCTTTGGCTATTCGGGGTCTTTTGTGTTTCCATACAAATTGTGAAATGTTTTTGTTCTAGTTCTGTGAAAAATGCCACTGGTAGTTCGATAGGGATTGCATTGAATCTGTAGATTGATTTGGGTAGTAGAGTCATTTTCACAATGTTGATTCTTCCAATCCAAGAACATGGTACATCTCTCCATCTATTTGTATCATCTTTAATTTCTTTCATCAGTGTCTTATAATTTTCTGCATACAGGTCTTTTGTCTCCTTAGGTAGGTTTATTCCGAGATATTTTATTCCTTTTGTTGCAGTGATAAATGGGAGTGTTTCTTTGATTTCACTTTCAGATTTTTCATCATTAGTATATAGGAATGCCAGAGATTTCTGTGCATTAATTTTGTATCCTGCAACTTTACCAAATTCATTGATTAGCTCTAGTAGTTTTCTGGTAGCATCTTTAGGATTCTCTATGTATAGTATCATGTCATCTGCAAACAGTGACAGCTTTACTTCTTCTTTTCCGATTTGGATTCCTTTTATTTCCTTTTCTTCTCTGATTGCTGTGGCTAAAACTTCCAAAACTAGGTTGAATAAGAGTGGTGAGAGTGGGCAACCTTGTCTTGTTCCTGATCTTAGTGGAAATGGTTTCAGTTTTTTACCATTGAGGATGATGCTGGCTGTGGGTTTGTCATATATAGCCTTTATTATGTTGAGGAAAGCTCCCTGTATGCCTACTTGCTGCAGGGTTTTTATCATAAATGGGTGTTGAATTTTGTCGAAAGCTTTCTCTGCATCTATTGAGATGATCATATGGTTTTTCTCCTTCAATTTGTTAATATGATGTATCACTTTGATTGATTTGCATATATTGAAGAATCCTTGCATTCCTGGAATAAACCCCACTTGATCATGGTGTATGATCCTTTTAATGTGCTCTTGGATTCTGTTTGCTAGTATTTTGTTGAGGATTTTTGCATCTATGTTCATCAGTGATATTGGCCTGTAGTTTTCTTTCTTTGTGACATCCTTGCCTGGTTTTGGTATCAAGGTGATGGTGGCCTCGTAGAATGAGTTTGGGAGTGTTCCTCCCTCTGCTATATTTTGGAAGAGTTTGAGAAGGATAAGTGTTAGCTCTTCTCTAAATGCTTGATACAATTCACCTGTGAAGCCATCTGGTCCTGGGCTTTTGTTTGTTGGAAGATTTTTTATCACAGTTTCAATTTCAGTGCTTGTGATTGGTCTGTTCATATGTTCTATTTCTTCCTGATTCAGTCTTGGCAGGTTGTGCATTTCTAAGAATTTGTCCATTTCTTCCAGGTTGTCCATTTTATTGGCATAAGTTGCTTGTAGTAATCTCTCATGATCTTTTGTATTTCTGCAGTGTCAGTTGTTACTTCTCCTTTTTCATTTCTAATTCTATTGATTTGAGTCTTCTCCCTTTTTTTCTTGATGAGTCTGGCTAATGGTTTATCAATTTTGTTTATCTTCTCAAAGAACCAGCTTTTAGTTTTATTGATCTTTGCTATCATTTCCTTCATTTCTTTTTCATTTATTTCTGATCTGACTTTTATGATTTCTTTCCTTCTGCTAACTTTGGGATGTTTTTGTTCTTCTTTCTCTAATTGCTTTAGGTGCAAGGTTAGGTTGTTTATTCGAGATGTTTCCTGTTTCTTAAGGTAGGATAGTATTGGTATAAACTTCCTTCTTAGAACTGCTTTTGCTGCGTCCCATAGGTTTTGGGTCGTCGTGTCTCCATTGTCGTTTGTTTCTAGGTATTTCTAAATTTCCTCTTTGATTTCTTCAGTGATCACTTCGTTATTAAGTAGTGTATTGTTTAGCCTCCATGTGTTTGTATTTTTTACAGATCTTTTCCTGTAATTGATGTCTAGTCTCATAGCATTGTGGTCAGAAAATATACTTGATACAATTTCAATTTTCTTAAATTTATCAAGGCTTGATTTGTGACCCAAGATATGATCTATCCTGGAGAATGTTCCATGAGCACTTGAGAAAAATGTGTATTCTGTCGTTTTTGGATGGAATGTCCTATAAATATCAATTAAGTCCATCTTGTTTAATGTGTCATTTAAAGCTTGTGTTTCCTTATTTATTTTCATTTTGGATGATCTGTCCATTGGTGAAAGTGGGGTGTTAAAGTCCCCTACTATGAGTGTGTTACTGTCGATTTCTCCTTTTATGGCTGTTAGTATTTGCCTTATGTATTGAGGTGCTCCTATGTGGGTGCATAAATATTTACAATTGTTATGTCTTCTTCTTGGATCGATCCCTTGATCATTATGTAGTGTCCTTCTTTGTCTCTTCTAGTAGTCTTTATTTTAAAGTCTATTTTGTGTGATATGAGAATTGCTACTCCAGCTTTCTTTTGGTTTCCATTTGCATGGAATATCTTTTTCCATCCCCTTACTTTCAGTCTGTATGTGTCTCTAGGTCTGAAGTGGGTCTCTTGTAGACAGCATATATATGGGTCTTGTTTTTGTATCCATTCAGCCAATCTGTGTCTTTTGGTGGGAGCATTTAGTCCATTTACATTTAAGGTAATTATTGATATGTATGTTCCTATTCCCATTTTCTTAATTGTTTTGGGTTCGTTATTTTAGGTCTTTTCCTTCTGTTGTGTTTCTTGCCTAGAGAAGTTCCTTTAGCATTTGTTGTAAAGCTGGTTTGGTGGTGCTGAACCCTCTCAGCTTTTGCTTGTCTGTAAAGGTTTTAATTTCTCCATCAAATCTGAATGAGATCCTTGCTGGGTAGAGTAATCTTGGTTGCCGGTTTTTCTCCTTCATCACTTTAATTATGTCCTGCCACTCCCTTCTGGCTTGTAGAGTTTCTGCTGAGAGATCAGCTGTTAACCTGATGGGGATTCCCTTGTGTGTTATTTGTTGTTTTTGCCTTGCTGCTTTTAATATGATTTCTTTGTGTTTAATTTTTGACAGTTTGATTAATATGTGTCTTGGCGTATTTCTCCTTGGATTTATTCTGTATGGGACTCTCTGTGCCTCCTGGACTTGATTAACTATTTCCTTTCCCATATTAAGGAAGTTTTCAACTATAATCTCTTCAAATATTTTCTCAGTCCCTTTCTTTTTCTCTTCTTCTTCTGGAACCCCTATAATTCGAATGTTGGTGCATTTAATGTTGTCCCAGAGGTCTCTGAGACTGTCCTCTGTTCTTTTCATTCTTTTTTCTTTATTTTGCTCTGCAGCAGTTATTTTCACTATTTTATCTTCCACCTCACTTATCCGTTCTTCTGCCTCAGTTATTCTGCTATTGATCCCATCTAGAGTATTTTTAATTTCATTTATTGTGTTTTTAATCGATGCTTGATTCATCTTTAGTTCTTCTAGGGCCTTCTTAACTGTTTCTTGCATTTTGTCTATTCTATTTCCAAGATTTTGGATCTTGTAAATAGAATCTTGGATCATCTTTACTATCATTATTCTGAATTCTTTTTCAGGTAAACTGCCTATTACCTCTTCATTTGTTAGGTCTGGTGGGTTTTTATCTTGCTCCTTCTCCTGCTGTGTGTTTTTCTGTCTTCTCATTTTGCTTATGTTACTGTGTTTGGGGTCTCCTTTTTGCAGGCTGCAGGTTCATAGTTCCTGCTGTTTTTGGTGTCTGTCCCCAGTGGCTAAGGTTGGTTTAGTGGGTTGTGTAGGCTTCCTGGTGGAGGGGACTAGTGCCTGTGTTCTGGTGGATGAGGCTGGATCTTGTTTTTCTGGTGGGCAGGTCCACGTCTGGTGGTGTATTTTGGGGTGTCTGTGGACTTTTTATGATTTTAGGCAGCCTCTCTGCTAATGGGTGGCGTTGTGTTCCTGTCTTGCTAGTTGTTTGGCATAGGGTGTCCAGCACTGTAGCTTGCTGCTCGTTGAGTGAAGCTGGGTGCTGGTGTTGAGACGGAGATCTCTGGAAGATTTTCGCCAATTGTTATTATGTGGAGCTGGGAGGTCTCTTGTGGACCAGTGTCCTGAAGTTGGCTCTCCCACCTCAGAGGCGCAGCACTGACTCCTGGCTCCTGAATTTGGGATGATTTGTTGTCTATTCATGTATTCCACAGATGCAGGGTACATCAAGTTGACTGTGGAGCTTTAATCCGCTGCTTCTGAGGCTGCTGGGAGAGGTTTCCCTTTCTCTTCTTGGTTCTCACAGCTCCTGGGTCTCAGCTTTGGATCTGGCCCCGCCTCTGCGTGTAGGTCGCCGGAGGGCGTCTGTTCTTCGCTCAGACAGGACAGGGTTAAAGGAGCAGCCTCTTCGGGGACTCTGGCTCCCTCAGGCCGGGCCGGAGGTAGGGGCACGGAGTGCGGGGCGAACCTGCAGCGGCAGAGGCCGGCGTGACGTTGCACCAGCCCGAGGCGTGCCGTGCGTTCTCCCAGGGAAGCCGCCCCTGGATCCCGGGACCCCGGCAGTGGCGGGCTGCACAGGCTCCCTGAAGGGCGGTGTGGACAGTGACCTGCGCTCGCGCACAGGCTTCTTGGCGGCAGCAGCAGCAGCCCCAGCGTCCCACGCCCGTCTCTGGGCTCCGCGCTTTCAGCCGCGACTCACGCCCGTCTGTGGAGCTCCTTTAAGCAGCGCTCTTAATCCCCTCTCCTCGTGCACCAGGAAACCAAGAGGGAAGAAAAAGTCTCTTGCCTCTTCGGCAGCTCCAGAGTTTTCCCGGACTCCTTCCCGGCTAGCTGTGGCACACTAGCCCCCTTCAGGCTGAGTTCTCGCCGCCAGCCCCAGTCCTCTCCCTGTGCTGTGACCGAAGCCCAAGCCTCAGCTTCCAGCGCCGCCCGCCCCGGCGGGCGAGCAGACAAGCATCTCGGGTTGGTGAGTGCCGCTCGGCACCGATCCTCTGTGCGGGAATCTCTCCGCTTTGCCCTTCCCAGGTACGTGGGGAGTTTCTTGCCTTTTGGGAGGTCTGGGGTCTTCTGCCAGCGTTCAGTAGGTGTTCTGTAGGAGTTGTTCCACGTGTAGCTGTATTTCTGGTGTATCCGTTTGGAGGAAGGTGATCTCCGCGTCTTACTCTTCCGCCATCTTCCCCAGAAGTCAGAATTTTTTAAACAAGAACATTAAAACCACTTCTAGCAAATCACTCTTAAGAAAACAACTTTAAATCATGTTTTATCTGTTTTTTTCCCAGTCTTTATGTATTTATTTGTTATTTCATTCATTAATCTGCTTAGCAAATTAATTTATTGAGTATGTAACATGGATCAATCACAGTGCTGGGCACTGGACATACTGAGGTACACAGACGATCAGCTTAAGAGTTGATGAATGAGTAATAACCATTGCAATAAGTGTTACAAATGAGTACAGACTGCCTATAGTGTACAATGCAGATCTAATTTAATTTTTCTAAAGAAGTTATTTAATATCTGCCTAAATATATGTATTTTATTTTATTTATTTTTTTAACATCTTTATTGGAGTATAATTGCTTTACAATGGTGTGCTATTTTCTGCTTTATAACAAAGTGAATCAGATATACATATACATATGTCCCCATATCTCTTCCCTCTTGCATCTCCCTCCCTCCCACCCTCCCTATTCCACCCCTCTAGGGGGTCACAAAGCACCAAGCTGATCTCCCTGTGCTATGCTGCTGCTTTCCACTAGCTATCTATTTTACATTTGGTAGTGTATATATATCTATGCCACTCTCTCACTTTGTCCCAGCTTACTCTTCCCCCTCCCCATGTCTTCAAGTCCATTCTCCAGTAGGTCTGTGTCTTTATTCCCATCTTACCCCTAGGTTCTTCATGACCTTTTTTTTTTTTAGATTCCAGATATATGTGTTAGCATACGGTATTTGTTTTTCTCTTTCTTCACTCTGTATGGCAGACTCTAGGTCCATCCACCTCACTACAGATAACTCAATTTCGTTTCTTATTATGGCTGAGTAATATTCCATTGTATACATGTGCCATATCTTCTTTATCCATTCATCTGTTGATGGACACTAAGGTAGCTTCCATGTCCTGGCTATTGTAAATAGAGCTGCAGTAAACATTTTGGTACATGACTCTTTTTGAATTATGGTTTTCTCAGGGTATATGCCCAGTAGTGGGATTGCTGGGTTGTATGGTAGTTCTATTTTTAGTTTTTTAAGGAACCTCCATACTGTTCTCCATAGTGGCTGTATCAATTTACATTCCCACCAACAGTGCAAGAGGGTTCCTTTTTCTCCACACCCTCTCCAGCATTTATTGTTTGTAGATTTTTTGATGATGATCATTCTGACCGGTGTGAGGTGATATCTCATTATAGTTTTGATTTGCATTTCTCTAATGATTAATGATGTTGAGCATTCTTTCATGTGTTTATTGGCAATCTGTATATCTTCTTTGGAGAAATGTCTATTTAGGTCTTCTCCATTTTTGGATTGGGTTGTTTGTTTTTTTGATATTGAGCTGCATGAGCTGCTTGTAAATTTTGGAGATTAATCCTTTGTCAGTTGCTTCATTTGCAAATATTTTCTCCCATTCTGAGGGTTGTCTTTTGGTCTTATTTATGGTTTCCTTTGTGGTGCAAAAGCTTTTAAGTTTCATTAGGTCCCAATTGTTTATTTTTTATTTTATTTCCCTTTCTCTAGGAGGTGGGTCAAAAAGGATCTTGCTGTGATTTATGTCATAGAGTGTTCTGCCTATGTTTTCCTCTAAGAGTTTGACAATGTCTGGCCTTACATTTAGGTCTTTAATCCATTTTGAGTTTATTTTTGTGTATGGTGTTAGAGAGTGTTCTAATTTCATTCTTTTACATGTATATGTCCAGTTTTTCCAGCACTACTCATTGAAGAGGCTGTCTTTTCTCCATTGTATATTCTTGCCTCCTTTATCAAAGATAAGGTGACCATATGTGTGTGGGTTTATCTCTGGGCTTTCTATCCTGTTCCATTGACCTATATTTCTGTTTCTGTGCCAGTACTGTACTGTCTTGATTACTGTAGCTTTGTAGTATAGTCTGAAGTCAGGGAGCCTGATTCCTCCAGTTTCATTTTCTTTCTCAAGATTGCTTTGGCTATTTGGGGTCTTTTGTGTTTCCATACAAATTGTGAAATGTTTTTGTTCTAGTTCTGTGAAAAATGCCACTGGTAGTTCGATAGGGATTGCATTGAATCTGTAGATTGCTTTGGGTAGTGGAGTCATTTTCACTATGTTGATTCTTCCAATCCAAGAACAATGTATATCTCTCCATCTATTTGTATCTTTTTAAATTTCTTTCATCAGTGTCTTATAATTTTCTGCATACAGGTCTTTTGTCTCCTTAGGTAGGTTTATTCCGAGATATTTTATTCTTTTTGTTGCAATGGTAAATGGGAGTGTTTTCTTCATTTCACTTTCAGATTTTTCATCATTAGTGTATAGGAATGCAAGAGATTTCTGTTCATTAATTTTGTATCCTGCCACTTTACCAAATTCATTGATTAGCTCTAGTAGTTTTCTGGTAGCATCTTTAGGATTCTCTATGTATAGTATCATGTCATCTGCAAACAGTGACAGCTTTACTTCTTGTTTTCCAATTTGTATTCCTTTTATTTCTTTTTCTTCTCTGACTGCTGTAGCTAAAACTTCCATGTTGAATGCAAGTGGTGAGAGTGGGCAACCTTGTCTTGTTCTGGATCTTAGTGGAAATGGTTTCAGTTTTTCACCATTGAGGATGATGTTGGCTGTGGGTTTGTCATATATGGCCTTTATTATGTTGAGGAAATTGCCCTCTATGCCTACTTCCTGGAGAGTTTTTATCATAAATGGGTGTTGAATTTTATGGAAAGCTTTCTCTGCATCTATTGAGATGATCATATGGTTTTTCTTCTTCAATTTCTTAATATGGTGTATCACATTGATTGATTTGCATATATTGAAGAAGTGCATTCCTGTGGTAAACCCTACTTTATCACAGTGTATGATCCTTTTAATGTGCTGTTGGATCCTGTTTGCTAGTATTTTGTTGAGGATTTTTGTAACTATGTTCATCAGTGTTATTGGCCTGTAGTTTTCTTTCTTTGTGACATCTTTGTCTGGTTTTGGCATCAGGTTGATTGTGGCCTCGAAGAATGTGTTTGGGAGTGTTCTTCCTTCTGCCAAATTTTGGAAGAATTTGAGAAGGATAGGTGTTAGCTCTTCTCTAAATGTGTGATAGAATTCACCTGTGAAGCCATCTGGTTCTGGCTTTCATTTGTTGGAAGATTATATAAGTATTTTAAATAATTGGGATCATATGACACACAAAGTTTAGTAGCTGTTTTCCTTAAAAATTTGTAATGAATAATTTCCTATTTCTTTAAATATTCTTTGAGAATGCTATTTTCAATGACTTCATAATCTACTGGATGAATATATCAACTTCATTGGAAATTTGAACATTGCCTGGAATTTAAACTCACAGTGGCATTCATCTGAGGTTTAAAGTGACAAAAACTTATGTGTGAAAGCATATGGATTTCTAAGACCTGCCAGTTAATTCCTTTTAATATATGTCTGCCCTGTACCTTTTGCTTCAAGATCCTTCTAGAGTCAGGACTTAGGATTTATGGCTCCTGGAGATAAAAAGGTGGTTACAGCACCTTTTGCGTTAATAGACACTCTCACTGTCACTGCTATAAGATATTTGGGAAATCTCAGAGAAATCCAGTGTAAAAGGTCGCAAAAAAACTGCTAAGCTTTCATGGGATCCTCTGGACTCCAAGTTGAGAGTTCTTTCTGGGCTTACTTTAGATTCTAGGATGATTGTTGGGAAGTTAGGGGCAGGAAAAGATATTGTTGAAAATCAACTTTTAAAAGAAATGATGACTCTACAATCATTGATTTTGGGGACGTACTCTCTTTTTTATTTATGAGTTTATTTGCTTTTTATTTTTCCTTTTTCATTTTGGTTTCTCCTCATTTTAGTCTGTTTTTGTGCTCCCACCTTGTTTATTTATTTTATTTATTTATTTTTGGCTGCATTGGGTCTTTGTTGTTGTGTGTGGGCTTTCTCTAGTTGCGGCAAGTGGGGGCTATACTCTTCGTTACAGTGTGTGGGCTTCTCATTGCGGTGGCTTTTTGTGTTGTGGAGCACGGGCTCTAGGTGTGCAGGCTTCAGTAGTTGTAGCACACAGGCTCAGTAGTTGTGGTGCACAGACTTAGTTGCTCCGTGGCACATGGGATCTTCCTGGACCAGGGCTCGAACCTGTGTCCTCTGCATTGGCAGACGGATTCTTGATCACTGCGCCACCAGGGAAGTCCCTGCCACCGTGTTTAAATGTGCCCTCTACTTATCTCTATTTTTTTCCTGTGCACATCAGACATATTGTCAGCTACTTCTCTGGGGTCAAAGTCATCTGTAAATCCTCTTCTGTTGGTCTCTTGCTTTTCTTCCACCCCTGCGTGTTGCCATTTTCTTCCCCACTTTTGTGTTCCATTTTGTTTTCTTGGGCTGTTAGCTCTACTTCTATTCTTTCTTGGGGGGTTATAAGGCCCTTTTTTCATTTAGCGGTATAACTTCTTCTCTTCTCATTCTGTTGTGCTTTGGTATCTGTGATGCTTCTCTCTCTCTTTATTAATATGTGTTTCACCTTGGCTCTGTTCATTTCTGTTCCTGAATTTCTTTAGTAGCTTCTCACACATCCTATGTAGACTCATAGAGGGTAGAGAAATTGGAAGGAAAGGGAAAGGACAGCTGTTGTAGTCACTGATGGAACAGCAGCTCCTAATGTAGATTTACTTAGAAACGGGACTAACTGAAAAATTGAATTTCCCTGACATGCTGCTCCTATTAAGAAGTTTCCTGGCTTAAGTCCAGAGATTCATTGTTGTTTTTAAAGAAGACCCTTAAAAATAGGCTGGTCCTCCAAGTATGATTATTTATAGAGCCACACCCGATTCTCCCCATGAGCACAATTGACTGTTTTAGAGGCTTGTAATAGGGGAGATATTCTAGGAGGCAGCTGCCTAGAGTCACTTTGAAATAGGTTTTAAAAATTTCACACACAGGATGTGCTTCAGTACTCCATATGTCAGAGATGGTTGTTTAAGAGCTCTTACCCCAGCTTGCAAGAAGAGAGGCTCAAAGAGTCAAATTGACAAAACTTATTGTAGGGCTGCTATGTGCCGTATACTGAGCTGGATGCTGGGAAGTTATAGGTGAGTGGGTGTAGATAGTACCTACCCTGGTCATAGTCTAACAAGGAACTTGCCTTCATCCATCAGTTCATTCATTTATTTATGCAACATGAATGAACAAACTCTTAGACCTTGAACTCAAGTAGTTCACAGCCAAACTGTTGCTTACTGTTCATGGGAAGTCATGTTTTAGAAAAGGGGTTGGGGAACTAACACTTTACATACAGAAAGAATGGTATGTAAAACCATTTCATACCATGGTATGTAAGATATCAGTTTGATAAATTTTAGATTTCAAATTGATACAAAATTTCTGAAATAACCAAGAGCTTTTCATAGTGGTCCTAATTAATATAATTGGAAAGTTGGAATGGATGATTTCTAAGGCCGTTTTCAATTATTAAAAAAGATTGTTTTCTAATTTTATTCATGTCTATTTTATCAATTGCTCTCTATCCATAAGCGTCATATACCTGAAAGACATTTACCTAACTCACAGAGATAAAATTTTAATTTCTGTAGCCAAACATCACATTTTATTTTCATTTATAACAGGTGCCCCCGGATAGTACTGGACATATGGTCTGGGTTTGTCCTAATAGATCAGTGTAATTTTTTGACCCTGAGTAATTATATCAAAATAACTTACCTTTATTCATAATTGGATATTTAAATCAGAAGCCTGTCATTACCCTTGCATAGTCTGAAATAAACTGCTTCGTTGGTGCAATCAGTATGTTTTCTGGTGATGTGTAAATGTTTGAGAATACTAATTACCTAACTAAGTACCAAAAAATAACCCTGTTCCAAATGAAATTTATGTTGGTAAAGGAGAGAGATTAAAATGATTATCTCAGATTAAAGGGGAAGGAGTTTGAAAAGAAAAGAAGCTCCTTTAGTCAGTGTCTGTGTCTCATTTTTTACTTGGCCACCAGTCGGCATTTCCTTCACAGGAAGAGTATCTGAGTACTTCACATGATGGCTCTGCTGACTTACCTGGAAATATAATGCATTTGTGCCATTGCTGTCACCCCAGAATCTTTGAGTTCCAGACAGAAGTTGGCTGAAAGGCAAGTGTGGAAAAATGTGGACCAGATTTGAATAGTTCCCAGGTTAGACTAAAAGAAGTATAGAGCTATCATCAAGTTTTAGCTAGTGATATTTGGGTCTAGTAAATGTAGCAGAAGAGATAGTAAACAAGAGCCATCCAGGATAAATAGATTTTTCTATGTTAATAGTGATAAGGTATAATTTAAATAGGAAATGATAGGGCCTCCCTGGTGGCGCAAGTGGTTGAGAGTCCGCCTGCCGATGCAGGGGATACGGGTTCGTGCCCCGGTCTGGGAGGATCCCATATGCCGCGGAGCAGCTGGGCCCGTGAGCCAAGGCCGCTGAGCCTGCGCGTCCGGAGCCTGCGCGTCCGGAGCCTGCGCGTCCGGAGCCTGTGCTCCGCAACGGGGGAGGCCACAACAGTGAGAGGCCCGCATACCGCAAAAAAAAAAAAAAAATAGGAAATGATAGTCTAGTGGTCCCTTCTATGGTATTGATTTAAAAATTAGAGCAGATTCAGTATACTCATCATGCAATAAAGAGAAGAGGCAATAAGAAAAGTATAATTTTCCCTTCAAAGTCTCTCTTTTGTATGTTGGATTGGAACTCCTCCTGTATCTCTAGTTATGTACTGATCAGTATTGTTGAATAGTATCCATTTTCAAGAGAGTAGTTGGCAATCTTTAACTAGGAACGTAAATATAATTACAATTGTTTTAGATGTGTATAAGAAAACATATATTTTTGCTAGTATATGCCATTTAAAATAAGCTTTAAATTTACTATTGCACTCTTATGTTTCTTTTATAAACGCAGCATATTTTATTTTAAGCTTCTATGTTATGGAGTGGTTTATGTCATCTATTATCTAGTAAAAATAAAGTTCTGGACAAAGATACACTGTACAACATCCTTAGACTATGAGCTCTATGAGTAAAAAATCTAACAGTAATTTGAATTTGAGAAGCCAAATGATTGGATTCTGATAAACACTATTCCTCTATGAAAATCAGATATATTGGCAATTGCATTTGGGAAATATGTTATGCCAATTCATCTAATTCAGGCATCAAGATTAGTATTGCATCAAAATGATAAATATTGGCTACCTACATAGTTGCAATATAGAACTGCCTTCTGTTTAATGTTTACTGTGTAGTTCAGATCTGAGCCTCTCTCTAATAGCACCTGACTTGGAGCCAGAAGATCTAGGTTCCAATTCTGGCTTCCTCACTGACCCTGTGACATAGAGCAAGATGAAACTCAGGCTCAAGCTTGTCCTATGTGAAATGAGCCTAACAGTATCATCGTACCAAATTGATATTTGTGGTGAGGATCAAATAGCATTAGATAAGAGAATGGAAAAAAAAAGCTCTGAATACTGTAATCACCCCAAGTAGGTTAATAATAAATATAAGGTAGCAATGTTGTCAAATGCATTTTCATAGAAAAATTTCTTTATTTTTCCAACAACACAAAGTGAAATTACTGGCATAAAGTACATGTGGCAAACATAAATATGGAATATGAGCTTGTAGGTGTTTATTTTCTTCCTTACCTACTTTGCTTAGGGAGCCTTACCTCAGTCTTGCTCAGGAGCATCTTAGCTGAAGGCTTCCTCCTCCCCTCCTACCCCATTACAATGGGTAATTATGTGCCACCTCCCTTATACAATCTAGTGCTTGCTAGCATTCCTCTATGTAGCTCATGTCACCCTTTGTAATGGTTACTTGTGTGCATATTTGATTGTCTCTCTCGTTAAGTTCTGAACTCCATGAGGGTAGGCTCTTGTTTGTTTTGCTTACATACCTGATCACCAACACAACATGTGGCACCAAATCATCACTGAATGATTGATTGTTAGGTAAAAGTTTCAGCTGTTAGTATGTTTATCTAAATCAATTTGAGTCACTAACCAAAAATTGGGTTCTGGACTGCTCAAAAACTCAACACTGTAATCCGCAGAGATGAAGGAATAGTCAGTCATTCGACTGAATCTCGGATTAATTATGTTTGCTCTAAACGCAGGTGCAAATTGCCACCTTTGGGGCCCTAGGTTCAAAGTAGATTCAATGCTTTTAATATTACATGAAAAGGATTTCTGGTTTTAGTACTGTTTACTGCAGTCAGTCGTCTCGGATGTTGCAAACCTTCTGGGTGTAAATAAATTTTGAGTCAATTTTTCATTATTCATTTATAAAATAATTCCTTAAAGTAAGATTATATTTTCAGAGAGAAATCCATGTCTTAAGGCTTTTACTTTTTTTACTTGAGCTGTGCTTATTTACCTGAGCACATTCTCAGATTTATTGAGGCCAAACCATCATAGCACGTCAACAAGATTGCACAGGACCCAGAGGCTTATGAATTCCTGTCACAGCTCTGCACATAACTTCTCTGTGGCCTTGTGCCAGTCAGTAAGCACTTATGGACTTTAATGTCCCAGTCATGTAATTTGGATTATAATGTGTGTTTCTTCCCCGCCTCACTTGAATTGTGAGAGGATTAATGAAGAGACTGACTTGACCCTACCAGTGAGAAAGGAATAAATCACTTGCTTTTTAAGAGTTTCATTAACTGTTTGAGGCTAGTAGCTATTTAGTGCTTGGAAAAGATAATTTACTAAATGACCCCAGGTTAGCCTCAAAGATGTAATGCACCTCCCCAAAGTGAGAAATTGTTCACTTCTTATTGGCAAGAGCAGGCATTCAACCTTGTGTATCACTTTGCAGGAGTAGGTTTCATACACTTGCATATTAGTCACATCACTCTGTTAATACCTTGTAAAAATAATGCTGGTGAGACTGTATTGAGAATATATTCAAATGGATTTTACAGTTAATATTTGTTCAAATGAGAAACATTCTGCTGTACTTGATATTTACGTTATTTTGCATCCTAATTATTTTGGGGGAAAAATGTTCAAGCAAGTTCTAGAAACACATTTGCTTTTATCATAGCAGTGTTTGTGTAGTCATGTCCCCCCCACAAGCTTTATGTCTTTTTTAAATTAGCTGATATAGCTACCATGTAAATGTCTGTAAAACATGTTTTACGATAAAAAAAGAAGTCCCCATACCTGAAAAGTTTAGAAAAAACTGTCCAGTAACAAGTCAGACTATATTTAGAGTACAAATCTGGGTATATTTAGCATTTCTGTTCCTGACTATATAACAAGATCTAAGACACCATTTTGGATTTTCCCCGTTGTTTCTACCACTTCTGTCTCACTGACTAATTTTCTGATCTTTGTTGTTGATCACAATTGGGTTCAGAAAGCATGTACCTTTATTCTTCCTTCTAACTTATCAAACAGGGGCTGTTATCATGCACACCAAGAATTTATCAGATATACTGATTTTATCAAATAGGCTTCTTTGAGATGCCTAACAATTTGAAGTCTCCCATAATTACTTATCTTGAGACAGTATATGTGAATGTGTTTAGCAGTGTCTAGTAGGTACACAGTAGATGTTCAGTAAATCTAAGTCTTTTTGCCTTTAAAATGGCTGCATCAGAAATGTGACATTTACGTCCTTCAATTGGGCAAAGGGCCTGTGGTATATGCCCTGAATGGTCTCAGGTCTCTTTCTTTCTCCTTTTATCCTCTTCCAAGTTTTCTACCAACCACACTGCTCTTTCTCCAACCTGGGCTTCTTTTCATTGAACTAATACATTTTCATCACTGAAATCTAGTTGCAAAGTTATACTATCAAGTTTGGGAAATACATTACAGTCGCCCCTAGGTATTCATGGGCGACTGGTTCCAAGACCCCTGCAGATACCAAAATCTGCAGGTGCTTAAAAGTCTCTTTAATACAATGGTATAGTATTTGCATATAATCTATGCACATCCTCCCGTATACTTTAGAACATCTCTAGATTATTTATAATACCGAATAAAATGTAAATGCTATGTAAATAGCTGCTGATTTTGTTTTTTGGAACTTTCTGGAATTTTTTTGGAATATTTTTGATCTGTAGTAGGTTGAATCTGTGTGTGCAGAACCTGTGGATACAAAGAGCCAACTGCACTGTCTTTGCTTAGAACATCCCTGCTCTTTCTGCTCTTTTGGACTCTGTTTAAGAACCACCTACTCTACCAAGCTTTCCCTACCCTCTGGTTTGAGTTAGATGTCCCTCATCTCTTATTTCATAGAAATCCATATGTATCTCTATTAGTATTTAACTGTTAGTCCACTAAGCCACCTCACCCACTAGATTGTAGGTCGCAGCCACTGAGGTTCTCAGGCACTGTATTTCATCTCCGTATGTACATAATCAACATTCAGTAAATATTTACTGATCTGATAAATAAAATTGTATTTATTTCCTTGTGTTAGTATCTCAAATTTATTAGCCATTATGCTTTGGAGTGTAGACATCTCAGATCATAACTCTTTTATTTCTGCCTCTCCTTTACAAGTGGGTTTCTCATGTAAATTATTGAGCATCTCCTCCATTGTGAGTTTTCTTCCAATATCATTTATGTCCTCCAAAGTAACCATTCTATTTTTATAGTTTTACCTGAGCATTTTCACCACACCACTTTCATTTCCCATTTAAAGACTTTCTGATCAAAGCTGTAAATTTCTGAGCAAACATATTGAGTCTTCCATTTCTTGCAAGATGAGTGTTTTGTCCCAACTAATTTTCATCATTTTGATCTTTTTTTAAACTTTTCATTTTATATGGAAGTATAGTTGGTTAATAATGCTGTTAATTTCAGGTGTACAGCAAAGTGATTCAGTTATACATATACATGTATCTATTCTTTTTCAAATTCTTTTCCCATTTAGGTTGTTACATAATATTGACAGAGTTCTCTGTGCCACACAGTAGGTC
The DNA here is from genome assembly GCF_025265405.1 of Mesoplodon densirostris. NCBI lineage: Eukaryota > Metazoa > Chordata > Mammalia > Artiodactyla > Ziphiidae > Mesoplodon > Mesoplodon densirostris. Next base: position 67,446,874 of record NC_082662.1, on the reverse strand, counting down.
CTTGTTGCTTATCCCTTTTTTTTTTTTTATCCATTTGAAATATAGCAGTGTGTACATGTCAATCCCAAACTCCCTAACTTTCCCTCTCCCCAACCCTTGCCCCCTGGTAACCATAAGTTCATTCTCTAAGTCTGTGAGTCTATTTTGTAAATGAGTTCATTTGTATCAATTTTTTTAGATTTCGCATATAAGCAATATCATACGACATTTCTCTTTCTCTGTCTGACTTACTTCCCTCAGTATGACAATCTCTAGGTCCATGCATGTTGCTGCAACTGGCATTATTTTATTCTTTCTAATGGCTGAGTAATATTCCATTGTATATATGTACCACATCTTCTTTATCCATTCCTCTGTCAACATTTTGATATCTTAAACAATCTTAGAAGTCCAAATCACATTCTGTATTCTCATAACCATCCATTGCTTCTACTCTCTTCTCTTCCCCAAATCAAACTTTTCAGTTTGAGTTAAAAATACATCCCTGAGGGGCTTCCGTGGTGGCGCAGTGGTTGAGGGTCCGCCTGCCGATGCAGGGGACATGGGTTCGTGCCCCGGTCCGGGAAGATCCCACATGCCACGGAGCGGCTACGCCCGTGAGCCATGGCCGCTGAGCCTGCACGTCCGGAGCCTGTGCTCCGCAACGGGAGAGGCCACAGCAGTGAGAGGCCCGCGTACCGCAAAAAAAAAAAAAAAAAAAAAAATACATCCCTGGTTCCCAAAGTCTCAAGTTTCCTCTTGGCATAGATACTTTCGAGATTTTTCTAGTGTGTTTTTCATCTCACTATGAAACACCAGGAGTGAGACATTTTGTTGTTGTGTCCCAGAAAAATCAACAGCTTCTGAGTGTCTGTGTCAGTCGATCCAAGTCACTTCTATACCTCATACCAAATACTACCCCACCACTCCCTCCAGCCCCCAGCTTTGTCATTGACATTATGGCATATATTTCCTTCTAATTCTTCAAGGATGATTTAGTTAGGCTTCTTCAAAGTATCCAGAAAAACCCACTGTGTGTCCAAATCTCAAAGGTGTGGCATAGCTCAAGTGCTTTAGCATTTTTTCCCCTTCTTGCCTAATTCTTTTTATTTTTTTAATGTATTCCGTAGTTTTTTAAAATATTTATTTATTTATTTATTTGGCTGTGTTGGGTCTACGTGGCGGCATGCGGGCTCTTTGTTGTGGCACGCGGGCTTCTCTCTAGTTGTGGTGTGCAGGTTTTCTCTTCTGTAGTTGTGGCACGGGTTCCAGAGCTCGTGGGATCTGTAGTTTGCCGCACATGGGCTCTCTAGTTGAGGCACGCAAGCTCAGTAGCCGTGGCGTATGGGTTTAGTTGCCCCGCGGCATGTGGGACCTTAGTTCCTCGGCCAGGGATCAAACTCGCATCCCCTGCATCAGGAGGCGGATTCTTTACCAGTGGAGCACCAGGGAAGTCCCTAATTCTTTTTATTAACCCTCTCTCAACAATGATTATGATTCTCAGAATACTTTATTTCCTTCCTATTTGTAGTCTTTTCTTTATCTGAAGAAGAAAGTAATCATTTTCTCTGATAAGCTGGGTGATATGGAGGTATTTTTCTATAGAAAATTTATGTGTATTTCTATATGAGGCAGGGAAGATAATGCTTTAGCACTAACATAGAACCTTTTTAACCAGTTTCCACATTGATTTTATAGGTACTGATTTCAAATTAGTTTACAGTATTGATATACTTTACTTTGTGCCTTATATAGAAGATATTGTGGGTTTTTTGGTTTGTTTTCCGTTTGTTTTTTAGTCAAAACAAAAAGAAAACATATACTTCTGTGGTTTCTACATTTTATGTATAAAACTTTGGAGGGCTTCCCTGGTGGTGCAGTGGTTGAGAGTCTGCCTGCCGATGCAGGGGACACGGGTTCGTGCCCCTATCTGGGAAGATCCCACGTGCGGCGGAGTGGCTGGGCCCGTGAGCCATGGTTGCTGAGCCTGTGCGTCTGGAGCCTGTGCTCCGCAACAGAAGAGGCCACAGCAGTGAGAGGCCCGCATACTGCAAAAAAAAAAAAAAAAAAAAAACCAACAAACTTTGGAAATGTTATAGATATGCAGTTAGGATAGTGATTGCAAAACCAATTTTCAGTGTTTCTATGTTCTGTGCTATTTATTTTATTTATTTATTTTAAAAATTTTTTATTGGAGTATAGTTGATTTACAGTGTTGTGTTAGTTTCTGCTGTACAACAGAGTGAATCAGTTTCACATATAAAAATATCCACTCTTTTTTAGATTATTTTCCCATATAGGCCATTACAGTATATTGAGCATTCCCTGTGCTATACAGTTTGTCCTTATTAGTTATCTATTTTACATACAGTAGTGTGTATGTATCAATCCCAATCTCCCAATTATCCCTCCCCCCTTACCCCCTGGTAACCATAAGTTTCTTTTCTACATGTGTAACTCTATTTATGTTTTGTGGGTAAGTTCATTTGTACCCTTTTAAAAAATTATTTTATTTATTTTTTTAAGATTTTTTTGATTTGGACCATTTTCATAGTCTTTATTAAATTTGTTATAACACTGCTTCTGTTTCACGTTTTGGATTTTTTTTGGCCACAAGGCATGTGGGATCCTAGCTCCGCAACCAGGGATCGAACCCGTACCCGGTGCACCGGAAGGTGAAGTCCCAACCACTGGACCACCAGGGAAGTCCCTGTACCCTTTTTTTAGATTCCACATATAAGCGATACTGTATGATATTTGTCTTCTCTGCCTGACTTACTTCACTCAGTATGACGATCTCTAGGTCCATCCATGTTGATGCACATGGCATTATTTTGTTCTTTTTTATGACTGAGTAATATTTCATGGTTTATATGTACCACATCTTCTTTATCCATTCCTCTGTTGATGGACATTTAGGTTGTTTCCATGTCCTGGCTCTTGTAAATAGTGCTACAGTGAACATTGGGGTGCATGTATCTTTTCGAATTATGGTTTTCTCAGGGTATATGCCCAGGTGTGGGATTGCTGAGTCATATGGTAGCTCTATTTTTAGTTTTTTAAGGAACTCCATATGTTCTCCATAGTGGCTGTACCAGTTTACATTCCCACCAACAGTGAAGGAGGGCTCCCTGTTCTCCACATCGTCTCCAGCATTTATTATTTGTAGATTTTTTTAATGATGGCCATTCTGACCCATATGAGGTGATACCTCACTGTAGTTTTGATTTTCATTTCTCTAATAATTAGTGATGTTGAGCATCTTTTCATGTGCTTTTTAGCTATCTTTTTTCACATCTGCAGCCTAGTCATGTGGACATATTAGAGATCCTTTTCAGCTCTTAACTTTGGTGACTCAGGGTGCTGCTCGTGGTGGATTAGCCTGGCAGAACAATATTGTTGGAGTAGTTCTATGGCCATTCATGTAGACAGTCTTTCTCTTTCACTTCAACCTAAATATTATGGCAGGCCAATTGTTGTGTCAACATGTGAGAACTTGTTTTTACAAATGAAGTTTCAACAGAACATTTATTACTTCAGAGGTTTATAAGGTTAATACATTTTTGAAAAGAATGTGATTCAAGTATGATATTTTGACAAATATAAATTATTAATATATATTAACATTATTAAGGAGAAGAATTAATTGACCTTACTTGAGAGGAGATGTTGAGAAAGGGTTGAGATGCCCATATGTTTTTGTAACTATTCCTGTAGCTGTGAGTGTTGTGGGAATCAAACATAGTGGCAGTGATACCTTTCGTTCACGTCACACTTCTAACTTTAACATAGTACTTTAATCTCATTTAATTCCCAGAATAACCATGTAAGATAGGCAAGAAGGGTATGAGCCAGATAAGAAAGTTAGGGCTCAGGAGAGGTTGAGTGATTTGAGGACCAGCCAAGCCAAGACTGGAGCTCTCCTCCTGAGCTCCCAGTGCCAGGCTTGTTCCATCACAGTGCTCGGACTTGTTCAAAGAACATGCTAAAGTTCCATTTGAGCCACTTTTGAAATAGTAATTCTTTCCAAGTCCGAGTATACAGGCCAAAACAAATTAAATTTCTATTTTAAAAAGTAGGGATCTTAACATTTATCTTTATCGTCTTCATGCACTAATATTAACTGAGGGTCCACAGGGTGGTTGGCACTGTAATTGACTAATTTCATGTGAGTTCAGGCTTCCCATAAGGCAATGATAAAGCAAAATGCTGCTGGCTAAAAACATGCTGTCAGATACACAGGCAAAAATATTTTTCTGTCCTTTGATCAGTGTTGTTTAGTGTTATTAAGCTAAATTTTTACCTCCCTCTGAAGCCAAGCAAAACATAGCAGATGCAGAGGTACCACTGATTTTTGAAAAAAGCTCTGTACTCAGAGAAGCTGCAGGGGTGTGTGTTTGTGTGTATGTCTGTGGGTGTAATAATGGCATTTTTCCATTTAGTGGTGCATCAAAATTGCTGCCTTTCCTCTGCTGCTTTTGTTAATGCAAACTATTGTTGGCACTTCACTGGGTACCATGTGCTGATTTTCACCCTTGCTTTTAGGACTTGAATCTATCTTATGCATTGTTTCATCACAAAGAACTTTAGTAATTTTATTCTCATTGTATCTGAATGATCAACTTTGTATGTATGACTTGGGCTTGTTATATCCATTTTTAGCACATGTGTGCCTAGAGAAAAAGCAGGTTTTAAAAAAGAGAACAATAGAAGTTAATTATTTTGCTGTATAATTCTGTTTTATTAAGCATTTGGCTTTGGCATTATTCATTGGCATCTGTCATTTCTCTATGCCTGAGGCTTTTAACTCAGATAACAATTCATCAGAGAAGCACAATTATTCAACAAGAATCCTCTGTGTAAGAACCTGAAGTGTAAACTATTTCAGCTGTCTTTTTTGGGGGTGATGTGGCAGCTTACTGACGACTATCAATACCACCATAATGTCTCCTTGGCTCATGAAATTCATGACTGGAAGGTTTTCCTTCTTGTAAGTATTACTTGATTATGTTCCTTTCATTATAATGAGAAAATGGATGTGAAAGTGCTTTGAACTTTATTGAATGCTTAGCAAACATTAGAGTATCATTATTATCATCAGTTATGCCTACCAGAATGCTCACCTTAATAATGTGAGATTAGCTTGAAAAGGGAGCAAGATCTGGTATCTTTAGTTTTGTGCAAGTTGAGGGAATGTAGGAATAAAATCTCAGCTGACAAAGAAATATCTGATCCATTATCTATTTTGTTACTGCCTTACAGGATTTCAGTGCTTGGCAAAGAAGGATGAGATTAAGGAGGGGCAGAGGAATGGAGAGATAAGAGGGAAATAATTTCTCAAGAGACTTTCACTAAGATGTGGTGGGAAGACTGGCTCTTTGTCTCTCCCTCACCCTATTAATTTGTACTTGTGTTTTTTAGTTTTCATTAGAGTCAGTGATTGACGGTTTTCACTAAAATTAAGTTTTCTTGAGAGTTACCTTATATAGCAATACAATTTTCTAAGGTTTCCTAAATACCCTGAAATTACTATAGGGTAAGGAGAGGGAATCAATTTGGCACTTTACTTAATGTCTAACTTTGCCTAAAGCATGCTGTATGTGTTATAACGTTGTTATAACAACCCTATGAAATAGAGTAGGTTTTCTCCATTTTATATATGAGAACAAGGAGGGTCCAAGATGATAAATCTATATGTTCAAGGCTATACAACTAGTAAATGGTAGAGCTGGAATTCAAGACTAGGTTTCTCAGAACCCTGTACCAGGGCTTTTAACCTTGTACCCAGCGTACTGACTTTAAAATGACATGCTTATGCATTTGATATTTTCAAGGTTCTTTCACGAAGGTAATTTTCTCTGACTTTACCAAGAATTGTGGTGATGAGCAGAAATGATTTGCTTCATTTTTACAAATGGGCTTCAGAGTGTTTTATCAGTTAAGGTATCTGCTGTAACACAAAGTCTAAAAATGTGCAATGTTCTAATATGGTACAAGTTTATTTCTCTTCCATATAAAGTAAAAAAACCCCCAAAACCCTCATGTTCATAATTGGTGGAGTTGGCTGTTTTCCAAGCAGTAACTCAGACACCTGGTTGCCATCCATTTGGTGGAGCCTTCATCTTAAACATATGGTTTACAAGATTATACTGGTACATGAACATGAAGAGGGAGAAAGTGATGGCAAAGATCATGTCTCTTCCTGTTCTAGGGAGAGCTAGCTACCCCATGACCCTACTTAATTGCAAGAGGGACTGGGAAGTGTAGTCTCTGGCTGGGCAGAGCTGAAGGTTCAGTGGGCACATGACTGATCTTGTGAGTTTTTGCAGGTGATAGTTTTACCAAATGTTTTGCCACTGTGTACCAAGATCCTCCATCTTTCTAGTCTCTGACATTAATTCCTTATTATCCACTGCCTGGCCACAAAGCCAATCACGTATATTTTAGGTTTTTCTTACAGCAGTACCCCATTTTAAGGAATGATTTTTTTTGATATTGATTGCAACAGACTAACTGCTGTACCAAATAAACCTTAGAATTGTCATGGTTTACCACAGTAGAAGTTTATTTCTTGCTCACATCATAGCAATGTGGGTCCACAATGGTATACTTGTGTGTTGGGGGTGGGAGAAATCAGGGTTAGGGGAACTATGATCTATACAGTTTTTTGCACATCTTGACATCCACTTTGTCACCTTTAACAAGTGGCTTCCAAGATCACATGGGCATCGACACCTTGATAGTGAATGGGAGTGTTTTATGGGTGGGTCTAATAGTGGTGTCTATCACTTCTGCTCACATTCCATTAGTCAGAACTAGGTCATATGGCCACACCTAACTGCAAGGGAGGCTAGGAAGTGTTGTATAGCTATGTGCTTAGGAAGAAGGGGCAATGGTTAGGTGAATAGCTAGCTATTCTGTTCCATAAGGAATAATGATTTTCTAAGCAGATTTACATTGGCCACATCTATACATTTGACAAGGACTGCATATGTTCACATGACTTAAAAAATATTCCTGCCATTATATAAACAGAAAGAGAGGTGGAACAGCAAAAAGCTACCTAGCTGCAGCTGAAAGCTCCTGTTTCACATTTGAGTATATAAAATATACTGACAAATATGCAAAGCACTAGGCAAACCTGCTTTGATTATATTTGCTGATAGTAAAAATTTGACTTTCAGTGTACTGTATACAATTTTGTCATATGAGAGAGGAAGTATATTTCTAGACCTATGAATAAGTTCTCTCATCTTGAAAATAATCCATATTGGTAACTAGATTAAATTCATTTTATGGAAAATTTATATTCCTGCTGATTTAAAGAGTGTGATTTTGATAATATGTACTTTCTAACACTAAGCGTGTCTGACTTTAATTGCTTTGTATAACAAAACCTAGACTGATTACATAGCTTTCATTGTATTATTAAAATAAAATAAAATATTATAAATAAAATATTTTTGAAGACTAAAGTAAAAATAACTGTATTGGCATGCAAATGTTAGCATCAAACCTGAAAATTGCTATTATTTTAAGGAAAACAGATTTAAAATGAATGAATAGAATAGAATGAATGCTATATTTTCTTATGCCTATCTTAAAAATACAACGTAAGGTTCAAATTTATAAAGAGGAAATTATGATTAAATTAACTGAAACAACATCAGATTTTAGGAATATGGTGCTGCTATTCCAGTGGTTTTATTATGAGAATTTATTGTTGGTTTCTTGGCTTAGACATGTGGAAAAGGGAAGGTTCACACTGAGCATGTGCAATGTACATGGTTGATTATATCTGACCAATTGAAAACATGGGCCAAAAATTAGCTTTTAAGAAATATTTGTTGAATGAATAGATGGCATATTTTTGGGTTATTTGGTCCAGCATATTGTCAGAAATAGAAATCTTAATTTATACATAATCTTGATTTTTTTCTAAAAGTTTAAAAGTTTAGATTGTATTCTTTTTTTTTTTTTTTTTTTTTTTTGCGGTACATGGGCCTCTCACTGTTGTGGCCTCTCCCGTTGCGGAGCACAGGCTCCAGATGCGCAGGCTCAGTGGCCATGGCTCACGGGCCCAGCCGCTCCGCGGCATGTGGGATCTTCCCGGACCAGAGCACAAACCTGTGTCCCCTGCATCGGCAGGCTGACTCTCAACTACTGCGCCACCAGGGAAGCCCTAGATTGTATTCTTATCCAACCTCCCAAACATGACAAGAACCTTACCTCCTTTACATACCCATTAACATCCTTCTTCTCATGCTTCTCTCTTGTTTTTATTGTCCAGAATTTTAGTTTTTCATTTTTTAAGCATATAAAATAAGTTACTTTTTTGGTAGTCATTAATTAAATATAGTAATAGCCAAAAAAATAAATTTCTGTGGTTATCATTGTTTCTTGTGAACCCCACCTTTCCTCTGGGTTTACTTTTCTTCTAGATAAAGTATATTCTCAAATAATTATTTTACTTATGGATGGTTTGCTTTATAGTCTGTTAGTCATTATCTATCTGAAAATGTCAGTATTTTATCTTTATTCATAGATGGCAGTTTAGCTTGGTATAAATTTTTGGATTAAAAACTGTTTCCCTCAGGATTTTGAAGATGCTATTACATTTTTTTTTTTTTTTTTTTTGGTCTCTCTTGTGGCTGATGATTCTGTTGTAAGTCTAATTTCTCTTGTGGTTAATGTGTGTTTATTCTCTGATAGCTTTTCTCTTTGTTGCTGATTCATCATTTATTCTTAAAATTCTGCCAATTGTTACATAATGTATTTTGAGGCTATGTTGTTAGGTGCATATTTGTTGATAGTGCATACAGGCTAATTGGTATATAATTATACCTTTGTCCATTTTGACAGCTGGTTTGGATGCGTAAAGATTAAATGCCATCCAGGTTTAATTCTGGGGGAAAATATTATCAGACGCATCCAAGGGCTTGATATCCTCTGGTATTGTCTATGTATTATTCTTTCAGTTTCAAAAATCTGAAATCTAATGCAAAGTAGCTTAAACAAAAAAAGGGACTTCATTAGCTCAAGTAATTGTGAAGGCCAAGGTTGAAGCTGAATGTGTATAGAATCAGGAACCTAAATGCTTCCATAACACTTCTTCTGTTTCTTGCACTTTGTCTTTATATGCTAGGGTCATGATCTTTGGCACCTTGGGGCTTGTATATGAAGAACATTACAACCATATAATAAATGATACTACTTTGCCAGCTCCAGGTAGAAAAGCCCTAGGGAAGGGTTTTGATCTTTCCAACTCTGTTCGTTTGCCCATCCCTTGTCCAATCGACTGTGCCCAGATGGATGAGTGGCATGAATGACCTGGTCTGTTTAATATGCTGATACTGTGGTCAGGAAGGGTGGAGGTGGGAATTGTTACCAAAAGCAGGAAGAGGTGCTGAGTAGGTAAAAACAATAGTTACTGCACCTTTCTCCCCCTACTTTCCCGGATTAGGAACATGACCCTTCCTTAATTCTAATCCTGTTCTAACAATATATCTCTATTATTGCCTTTATGATTGAGCCTTCCTTAGCCTTAGCTATGTGCATTTAATAACTTATTTATATGCTTTCTTAGCATTTGTATTTCCTTTGCAGAATTTATCACATCACCTTATAGTTATATCTCTGTGTGTCTCCCTTATTAGACTGTAATCTATGATAAGGGGCTGTTTCCTTTTTGTTTTTATAGTCTTCATTCATTCATTCATTCATTCAACTTTTATTTATTGAGTGTCTTTGTGCCAGATACTGTGATAGATCCTGGGAAAATAGTGGGCACTCAATAAATGCCTTTGGGAATAAAGCTTCCTGTACATTCTGAGAAAATATTTGTTATGCTATTAAGATTTTCACAGGCTAGATTCTTTCATTTTCCTGTTGTTGTAATTTAAAAGCCTAGACATTCTAGAGAATGACCTTTGAAATGTTACACATGATGGGCATTTCAAGGGAAAGTTTGGCTTGGCACACTGACCTTCTTACTGTGTTTTGAATTGTGATACCTCAGGGAGGAGGGCAAAGAGGCCAAAAATCTTCACAGAGAGATGAGCTGCAAGGCCTTGTGTATTCCTGTTTTCACTAAAACAGGTAATATACCCATGTGTTTAGTCAGTTACAGGCTATTTCAAGATTCTTTTAAACACTCTGAAGTACTAAAATAAACTTCAGTCCTTCTCAGGGTAGCACCAAATAAAACAAAGGGTAGAATAAAATGGAAGAAATGGGAAAAAAAAAAAAAAAACCAAACCCACATTCTACCTTCTGACTACCACTTGTCGTAATCATAAAAAACATAGTAGAGCTGTTTCAGTTTCTAAGACAAATCACTTTTTAAAGAAATAAGTAGCTGATATTCCCACACAGCCTATTTTCCGCAGACCCTATAATGTTACCAAAAACTGAATTAATATCGTGTGTGGTTACGCACACACGTGTATGTATTTGTTAAACTCTTTGACACATCTGAAACTGTACACATATTCTAACGACAGTTATGTATGATTTGGGGGATAATAAAGCATCGTAGAGTCAAGAAGTTCCTTAAAGAGAAAATGTACTTATTCATCCAGTTTTATCCAATAGAGGTGTTCTTTCTCACTTTTTTGACTTTGCACATCTTGTTTCTTATAACTGTATTGTTCCTCTCCTTCCATGTATCAAATTCATACTAATCCTGCAATTGCAAGTAACAGGAATCCTCCAACTCACATGATTTAATAAGAAAATGTATTAGGGAACCTGGAGTTTCCCAGGTTGGTTAATTAAAATCTCATTGACATCATTGAGAACCCAGGTTCTTGCCATTTTAAAACTCTTTGATCCTTAGTGTATCCTTTTTGACCTCAGGCTAATTTATTTTGTGGTTGCAAAATAGCAACACAACCAGTGCAACAATGTCCTGCTGAAAAAGATACATCTTTTCCCATGTGTCTTTTTCAGAGTGGGGAAATCTTCTCCTTAAGCCCCAGCAGACTTCCCCTCACAGCTCACTTGCCAGCATTGAACCACATGACCCTGACTAAACCCACCCCAGGAAGAATGGGATTACTCTGTTTGCCTTGGATTAACAGGATTTGCTTCTGAGGAATAAGGGGGGAAGCTTAGATACTGGACAAAATCAGACAAAATCAGGGTAGATACTGGACAAAATCAAGGAAGAAAGGGGGAATTGGATACCAGGTAGATTACCCTTGGTGTTGTCTATGCTCACCTAGAGTGTGGCTCTCTGACCACTCCAGGTAGAATTAATCTTTATTCTCTCTGCTCCCAGCACAAACTTGAAGGGGCATTTTGCTTCTGTTATTTGCACTTAGAAGAAATAACTGTTAATGTTTCATTTTTGTTTAAAACAATTGCATTGTAATTCGTTATAGATACACTCTGTGTCAATAACAAATACTTTCTTTGTTGTTTTTGAAAATATACCTCTTAAGATCTCAAGATTAGACGTTATTCCATCCTGTCTCTCTGGCCTCTGCCTTCTGCCTGTTGTGAACACATACTAGAATAATAGAGTGGACATGCTCAGGAGTGTTGAAGGGCGGGTAGAAAATCATGGAAACTGAGAGGGAGAAAAGGTTGTGTCTAACATGTGGGAACACATAGCTTAGTTCTGGGAGAGAACAAAACCCTAACATTTTAAAGGGGCTCTTACAAATAGTTCTCTCTTCAATGAGCAATAGTGGTAAGATTAGATAGATAACGACAGTGTGAATGAAGCAGGATTTGAGTAACTAGGCTGAATAATTATCCTTCAGATGTTGACCTGCAGTATAACATGAAACAGTTTGGAGAAAAATGCTCTTTTCAATAGGTAGTAAACATTATTTCTATAAAGAGAGCAGTCCTATTGACAGAAAAAAATGCCTCTATCTCAATGTGTTTTTCATCGAAAGCCCAGAAAAAATGAAGTCATTTGTAGACAAAGAACACAAGTAACCATGTAATTCACAAAGATACCCCAAATGCCTTCATTAAAGACTTAACTCATTTTAAATGAACAAACACATTAATATCAGTGGTTAAATGTAACATTCTGTTTACTTAAGTCAGAAATTACTATAAATGATAATGATTCCTCATATTCTTAGATAGCTAATACATTATTCATTCCTCCTTTGGCTGATAATATGAGAAAAATCAGAGTGATTATAGGTTTTTATGTAGTGATTTATAGAAAAAATAGATTATTCATTAAGATAATAGATGAATATTAAATGGAGGCATTGTTGCCTCACTGTTTACTTTTCCTGATGGTTTATTAATTTTTTTTACTGTTCTTAAAAAAAAACACTTTACAACTTAATGTCTTCATGCAGAGTTGAGGGTCTAATGAGTATGAATTTTAGTATCCTTAATGGATATCAAATACCCTAAGTGGGGATTCAGCACATAATTTATGTGACCTCTTGTTCTTTTCTTAACTTTTCATATGGGTTAGTGCATAATGAAGCTAAGTAAAGAATTAATATTCCTTCTTTAGAAGTTACAAATGTTTTGCTTATTAAAATTGAGTAAGTCTACTGTTAAAAAATTTGGAGACTTAAGTTATTGGTTCCTAAATATCTTTCCTTGAATATGTTTTTAAAATAAATCTATTTATTTATTTATTTTGGCTACGTTGGGTCTTCGTTGCTGCATGCGGGCTTTTCTCTAGTTGCAGCAAGAGGGGCCTACCCTTCATTGTGGTGCGTGGTCCTCTCATTGCAGTGGCTTCTCTTGTTGCGTAGCACAGGCTCTAGGCACTCGGGCTTCAGTAGTTGTGGCGCACGGGCTTAGTTGTTCTGTGGCATGTGGGATCTTCCCGGATCAGGGATTGAACCCGTGTCCCTTGCACAGGCAGGTAGATTCTTAACCACTGTGCTACCAGGGAAGTCCCCTTTCCTTGAATATTAAAATCTACTTATTTTATGTCAGCTTCTTTGACAAATGTTTTCTGTTATCTTTTGTTTTCTTGACTTGCCAGTGAGCTCCATTCATTCATTCACTCAGTCCACCACAAAAGGAGGTGTGATCAAGACTATTAACACAGATAGACCATTCAGTTTGAAGCTTCTACCTGCCAAAACATAAAGGACCCTCTAATGCTGCTTCAGATATTTCAGGGACTTAAACCTGAAGAAGCCTTGTCTTTAAAACAAACAAACAAACAAACAAACAACCTAGCTGTAGATATTGTATTCTATAGTCTACGGACATGTAGTGTGTACAAATGATGACAGAGCATCTGGTTGCTGGCTGGCTGTTTCTCTTTTCCATCCAACCATTTTGGCTGTAAACACATTTTAGTTAGTAAGGCAAAAGTTATGAAGCAGAAATCTTTAGACTCTTTACTTTCAGGCCACTAAAGCTCTCTGACCTCTCTCCTCCTCAAACACATGACTTTATTGTCTGTTATGCCTACTCTCCGAATTCACAGAATAAATTCCAGGCTTGTTTTCAATGATGAAGGCTACTTTAATTTTGGATTGGAGAATAGCTATCATACCTTTAGAGTTGGTCTCAGTCAGCTATCATAGACATTCAACTTAATTATACACATTTTTAACAAGTTGTATATATGTCATCAGATCATTTCACCACAGAACATAAATTAGTGCTGTAATTACAGGGAAATGTCACATACATCTCATTATAACATAGGATTTGCCTTCGAGAAATAACTAATTTCATTCTAAAGAAAAGAATAAAAGTTCAAGTATTTCTGGGTATTGCCAATACCTTAATGCATAATTGAATAAGAATGAATCTGGAGGATTAAATATGAGAGATGAGAGTGATTTTTAAAAAATAGATTACTTGAACAGTCCTTTCCAAATTCAGATGGAAATTTCTCAGCACTTTGTTACTTTTATTCAGACTTGGCCAAAAATCAGTAGTGTACCTTACCCTGAGGACCTCATAGAAGTATCACAGTCCAGTGAGATCTGAATCGACTCAGCAGAGAGCTCATGTGGATTATTTCTTGAGGCCTTGGATAAATGTATTAGTCTCAGACAAGACATTCCTTTCTATGCAGTATGTGTGATTGACACTTTTCTTCTTCAAATTCTTCACGAGTGCCCAAATTCCATCTTGCCTTATGGCCACTGCACATGTGTTTTCTTCTGCCTGGAGCTATTTTTCTTGCCCTATTTGCATGGCTGATTCCATTCTCATACTTCAAGTTTCAGCCAAGTATCATCGCTTCTAAAGGGCCATTTTTGGACCACTCCATCAAAATCCCTTTTACTGTTATGTACTCTTATTATGCACTATCTTTTCATTCATTTTACTTTTATAGTTTATAGTTGTGGATTTATTTGGTCTTTATCTTTTCCCTAGCCCCACTTCTTGGGGACTGAGGACTCCACAGGTACAGGGGCACATAGTAGGTGTTTATTAAAATTTGCTGACTGATGAATGATCCTGGTATTAGGGCTGGAATCGAATCCTAGATCTCCAGAATACTACTGTTGTTGTACTTTAGCCATTGCATGCTTTTACCATACAATATATTGAATTATTTTCTGTCTTCTCTCCATATATAAAACAAGTCTCCACATGGCCTAAATTCAAGCAATGACTTATTTCCATGTTATATTTGGGAGGCATAAAAGAAACAAGTAGGGCCTCCCTGGTGGCGCAGTGGTTGGGAGTCCGCCTGCCGATGCGGGGGATACGGGTTCGTGCCCCGGTCTGGGAGGATCCCATATGCCGCAGAGCGGCTGGGCCCGTGAGCCATGGCCGCTGAGCCTGCGCGTCCGGAGCCTGTGCTCCGCAACGGGAGAGGCCACAACAGTGAGAGGCCCGCGTACAGCAAAAAAAAAAAAAAAAAAAAAAAAAAAAAAAAAAAAAGAAACAAGTAATTATGGCCTCCCTAGGTATAGTATTGATTGTAATACAAAATCAAGAATAGTAGGATTCTGAACAGAAAATGACAGTTTCTTTTGACAGTTAAAAGGCTTTTGCTTTTCAAAAAGACTGATTGACTCTCAGGTCAAAAACTACTTTCTTCAAAGATAAATTGTTTATTTGTGTTTCTTTCCTCTGAATTTCAGTAAATTAATAGGAAAAGGTAAAAATAGGGTTTCTTTCTATGGAATTAAGCCTTGTTAAGCTTTATTTTCATTAAAAACTCTAAACACTGATTATTCCATATCACACCTTCTACACGTGTGCATGCATACACAGACACACACACAGCCTAATTCTACATTTTTTTTCAAGCACAAATTATCTTGGAGACTTACTTGATTGACTTAGATGTGAAATAATTTTCTTGTCCAAATCAGGGACAGATATGTCAAACCTTCTCAGATTCTCTTAGCAGCAGGCTTTCATTTGCTGGCTTGTGTAGAGCCTTTTAAAGTTTTCTTTGTGGAGAAAATACCGTATTTGAAAATGTACCAGCATTTTCATATTACTATTTTATTACTAGAAGCAATTTATATGATTTTAGAATTAGGAGGTTCCTTAGAGATAATGTAGTCCAATAATATAATTTCTTAGTTATTATTTTTTATGGTAACAAAATTAACTTGTATTTACATAATGCTTTTTTTGAAATGTATTTGAAGTAAAAGATTGTAAGTAAGAACCTTTAAATAAAGAATAATTTTTAATTTTCTTTCCTCATAAAAAAGAGAGGGGGAATCTAGTCCCCTGAATGTTTTAGCAAATTTTTGATTCTAAGACCTTATTTTTATCCCCTTTTGGATGTTTCTTATCATAATTTATAGATCTTGGCTAGAATATTTTTGTTTCATCTTGTTTCAGTTTATAAGGACTTTTAAATAAATTATCCTATGTGCTATTAGATAATTTGTGTGTTTAGGGAACAAGGTATTGTTAAGCTTCTTTTGAGGTTTAGGATGTTGATAATAATAATAGTAGTGGTAGTTATAAATGATATATTGATTTTGGGACCAAAGCTTGCTCGTTTTTAAAATTACACCCAAGGACCCTCTTTTACCTCATAATTTCAGATTGATTAATCTCCCTCTGACGTAGCACTACTCTTTTCCTCAGGCTCTCTGGCCAATGCAGTTTTCCCTCTGTCCTGAGGTGACAAGCCATTCATCTCATCCTTCCTTTCCCTTCTTCTAACTGTTTATATTAAAGGCTTTTTAAATTTATTTTTATGCCCAGCAAATAGTAGATACTCAGTAAATATTTGTTGACTATGAATAAAAATATAATCTATTATATTTACACCATATGTTATTTATTCAGTTTTCAAATTTATCTAGCTGGTAAATTTAACACATTCATGTGACTTAATATTATTTCATAATATATCATATCATTTATTCTATAAATGGATTTTCCTGAAAATCTGATCAATTAATATAGGAAGAAAAGAATATATATCTCAGGGAAAAATTAAAATTTATCTTTACTCTTTAAAACAAAAGATTTTATGATTCTTAAGGGCAGAGACTATGCCATGTGTTTGTTTTATGGTTTTCCATGTCCAACAAGTTAAAGAGTAGATTGCTACTAAAGTCTTAGAGTTTTTAAAAAAGGATTTGTATTAGACTTAAACTCTTGATGTTTTAGAACTAGGAGGAATTTTAGAGATGATCAAATCTAATCTTTTCATTTTTCAGACAAGGAAATGGAAACACGAGAGATTGTTGCCATTAACATAGTATATGTACATATATAGGGACCAATAATAATAGCCAACATGTATTCAATGGTTGGGCTACTGGGTGTGATTCTAAACGCTTTTCATGTATTACCTTGTTAATCCTGATATCTCCCTTCTGAGCCATGTATTAATTTTATCCCCATTTTGTCCATGAGAAAAAGAAGGCCAGACAGGTTAAAATAACTCCTCATCCTCACAAAGCTAGTAGGTGGTAAAGTTGGGATTTGGATCCACATATTTCACCTCTCTAAGCTCTCACTCTTAATTCATAAGCTATATTGCCTCTCTGATTAGAGCCAAGATGTTCTGAGCCCTGATTCCTAATCCTCTGTTTCCATATGTCTACTCTGAAAAGCTTAGAGATGGCTGAGTGTTCTAAGTGAGAAATAGATATTAGGGTGGCAATGAAGATAGTAATGCAGTGAAGCTGGTGAGATGAGAATAAGATTCAGGGGATATCTTAGGAGAAGAAATGGTGTTGTGGAACTCTGGATGGACAAGTAATCCTAAAATATTGGAAGAAAATAGATCTTTCTCAGTAGCCCATGAAATGATATTTGTTCAGAGGAGTTTAAACTAATCAGGGGTGGTCCTTCCCAAAGGAGTAGCAAAGCAAGAGGTAATTTCAGAGCTCATCTACAGAAATCTCTATTAGACCTTCCTCTTTGTGGCTTTCCCTCTTCTGAAATAAGTTTGCTATTGTGATTGTTATTTGTCTTTTGAAAGGATCCCTCAAATGACACTGGAAGGACACCTAGACAGAGGACATAAAGTCCACTTTCTTCTTTTGGCTTCTTGCTGAGGTGTGAATCTTTATGAGGCGTAAAATCCTCATTATTGATGTTATTTTGCCTTATGAGGACTTCTTTCATAAATGACACAGAGGGCAAGTAGGAAAGGACACAGAACTCAGTCTCCTTATTTAGTTTCCTGCTGATGTGTGAATAATTCAGGGGTGATGCACAGCGTTTTAATTTTATGCCATTTGGCATTTCATGCAGGCAGTTGAATTGCTGGACATCTCTTACGAGAAGTCTTAGTAGGACCATCTTAGCAGAGTGGCACTTTGGAAGAATTCAGAATTATCTGAAAATTCCAGTTACTAAGGGGTGTTTTACAAGCCAAGGAGCAGTTATATTGTTTACCACAAGGTTAGTGCAAAGCAGAAGTTTCTGAACTTTTTTTAAAAAGGAAGCCCAGAAAGATCATGGATTAAACATGTATTTAAATAAGAGAAATGTAGGGTATAACATTCTACTGATTATGGCTCTCTCGTATTGACATTTTGAAAATGTCCTTGAGCCACATAATCCTAGGTCCCAGGAAGCAAACTTACATGAACTTGGCCTACCAAATGGCAATAACAAAATAAAACATTCTAGTCGAATGATGTACATAAATGTCTTACTATCAAGATTAGCCAATGGCCTATATCTTAATTTTATGAATGGCAGTAACTCCAGGTTGCTAATTATCAATCCAGGAAGTGTTAAGACTGTTAGTATTTAGGCATCTATTTGCAAAGATTAGAATTATAAGATTGAAAATAATGTGTTCTTATAAGTGAATGTAAATATACATAAAGATAATTATCCTGGGGCACATTTAATTTAGCAGTGTTAAATGAATTATTTAATAATAAAGCACAAAATGAATCTAGTAGGCCTAGGTTGGACAAATTTACTATCGACAATAAGTGCCTAGGAAATGGTGGAAAATGGAGAATATATGATAATGAAATTTTAAAAATGTTAGTGGCTTTGCCTTTTCTAGTTATCAGATTGTTGCCATTTTCCTCCCTCTGGATTTTAGAATAAAATCTGCTATTGACAGTGAACTGATTTAATGAAGGAGTGTTAAATATTCAGTGAAGCAGCAAATCTGTTCATGTTTTTATTAGCATATAGTTTTGAAGAAACAAAGCAAGTCCAAGGAAAGACTTAGAGTCTAAGATACAGGCGTTAAAACAAAGTCATGTCTATAAGTCATGTATATACTGAATCGGGATGAAAATATTTGGCCTCTCTGTGACAGAATCACATTGCAGAGCCATTGAGCTTGTATTTAAAAGACTGGTTACATTACTCAGTACAAAATATTCCGCTGACAGCTGGGCTAGCCATATTGCCATTGGACAAAGTCTAAAAAGCCTACTACCTTCCAGAGGAAAAGGTCTTCTTATTAAAAAGAAAGGTAATTTATAAAACTATGGGAAGCACATAAGAAAAAAATAAGGCTAGGACCAAGAGAAAGAGCTTATAAAATAGGATGTTGATTATGTGCTAGAATCAGAGAAGCTGAATAGAATGGCGAAAGTCATCTGTAAAATTATTGTCTTTTGAAAGTAAGCATAGAGATGTTTCTAAACCAAGGCAGAGAGGATAATGAAACATCTCTGAGTGATTCTAATTGAGGCATATAGGTAAGTCTTTTTAGCAAAGAACAGCACAAAACAAGCCCTCCCCACTCAATAAATAAGCAAAACCCCATTCTCCTTTCTACCTTACTCAAAACTGTCTGACACAGTCTAAATCCATGTCATCCATTTAGGAATTTTGCTTTGGAAGTCAGCCAGTGAAACTGAATTGTATCTTTAGATATTATCTTTTCCTCTTTGGAAAACTACAAATACATTTTTATTTTATGAGCTGTTTGTTTTAATTGCTTTTCAAATTCTTTTTTAAAAAATTTAATTTTTTATTGGAGTACAGTTGATTTACAATGTTGTGTTAAATTCTGCTGTACAGTAAAGTGATTTAGTTATAGATATATGTATACGTATATGTGTGTGTGTGTGTATACACATTCTTTTTAAAAATATTCTTTTCCATTGTGATTTATCACAGGATATTGAATATGGTTCCCTGTGCTATACAGTAAGACATTGTCTGTTAATTTTTAACCACCATTAAACAGTTGTATCTACTTCGTGGCTTTTGAACGTCCCTGAAGAAGTTTTTGAAGGATTATGCAAAGTGTTGCTCCCCTTTGGAACTCCCCTGTAGGCCCTGGAGATGTTGGGAAGTGCTTGTGAGTAATTTTCATGCAGAAAAAAGGACACCCAGCAGAATTCACTAGACTGTAATTCAGTCAGGAAGATCTGGTGGCATTCTAAAACTGGAAGGTACAGTTTGAATGCTTTATGAATAATATCACATTGCCAACACTGAATTACAGCTAGTATTTTTACTCCAGGACTAAGAATACTAGGAACATAAAACAATTTTATAGCCAGTTACCTTTGAGGTTGAGGGAGATGACAATTCATCACACCAGAGGTCTTTAGTGCATGCCACAAAGAAAGATTATAAGGCTTGCCACTTGTTAGTCTATGAGGAGAAGGATTTGAATATAGAGGACACAGTGGTCTGTGAAGCATTACAGGACTTATGATATGAGGACAGGATTACAATGCTTTTGAGGACACCCAGGTTGCCAGGGACACGAAACCTAGTCCTCATACATACCACATTTATACTTTAATGGGAAAAATTCTATCGAGACTAACCTTTCAGCAAGGGAATATTATCTAGACAGAACACAGTCCTTTTGACAGATGAAAAACTTACACTTCATGAGCCTAGAAAGAAGTGAGTTGAATGTTATCGTAAGATAACACATGGTCTGGGGGCACTCTGGGGTGCTGATATCTCTCATCCCAGCACAGGCTCAAAAACCCTTAGCCTGCTTGATAATTGTCGGAGATATTTTAATTTGAGCCATGACCAATTATTTATGTAAAAATATACTGTAAAGATGGTAGCTGGAGAGCAAGAACATGAAAATGTATATTTTTTCAGACTTGTGGAGATTAATGAACCCTCAAAATGTTATTAACTGCAGAATGAGTGCCAAGTCTAAACAACTCTGCATTTAAAAATGCCTTGACTTTCTTCTCCGAAGAATGAATGAAGTTGATACACATGACTGGGTCAGAAATGTGCTACAGACAGGTGCTCTGCATGCTTCTCCCTGCATGGTTCACCCTAAAGATACCTTAATTTTGCCATGAAGACTTTTTATTCTAGTTCTGCTCCTTTGTCTTGTTTGAGAGCTCTGTTCCCAGAGGCATAGGAGCAGGAAGCATAAATGCCCAGCGAGCCTCATTATTCAGTTCCCTTTGGCATCATGTTGTTTCACTGTTTTTTTAAACTCAGGGATAGTTGTTCTCCCCATTATCCCAAAGAGCCAGAGCCCTACTAGAATATGGTGTCTAATCTTTCCCAATCCTGCTTTGTGGGTATATGAAGAACCTGAGTGGATTTACCAGGACATGCCACAAAAGAGATTCAGAGCTGGAAACTAAGAATGATTAGGAAATGGCATTACAAATACAAAACAGGGAAGAAAAGGCTTAGTGACGCCTTGGCTATGGTTCTTAGGACTGTGCAGAATTTATGGACAGAGGGTGTTAACTAGCTTTTTTGGATCTTTCCTGAGGATAGAATAAGAGTAAATGGACTTAAGCAATGACGCGAAGAGTTTAGAGACTGAGCTGAGCAGAAGCTGCCAGTCTAAGACAGTAAGCAGAAGAAAATTAATAAGACATAAAGGGTACTGGAACAAATTAGAAAAGAAATCAAACCAAACCAACCGAACAAACAAACAGAAGACCAGTATCTGAAAGAGAGGCATTAGCTATGTCTGCAGCCTCTCAAGAGGATGACTGATTGAGGGATTATGCTCTCCTGGCCGTCAGTGGGAGACAAAGGATTTGGTGAGAATGATTCTGAGAGCTGCCTATGCCATTCCTCCAGCCCTTCCTTTTGCCCTTTATTCATGTGTGTGTATGTGTGCACGTAGTATCTGGAGAGAGGGGTCTGAAACAACATTCGCTCGTTGAAAGGAAGGCCTCAAATAGAACAACATTCCGTATCTCAGAAAGATTTCTATCCTGGGGATCCCCTTTAAGGCAGGGATTCAAGCAATGATGAGAAAGGTGCCCTAGACTTGCCCTGTAATGAGATGTTACAAGCCATTAATTTTATGAAACTCCAAAGAAACCGCAGCCAGGCCATAAAAAAAGGAAGAAAATAGATCTAGGAATCACTGAGAAAATACTAGCTTTCCAGGTTCAGGGAATGAATTTGAGCCTTTTTTTGTTCCCTTTTTCTATTGTATTTGAAGCTATGGTGCTTAATTAGTTGTTGGTGCTTTTCCCCTGAAGCCCTTGTAGAATGCTTTAGTTCTAGGGTTCTCAAGGAATTAGAGAGCTAGAAAGCCCCAAAAGGTGGGAGGTCAAAGCAAAAGCAGTCACTCAGAAGCTCTCCATCTCTGTGAAGATCAAGTTCACACTCCTTAGCTTACAAGAGGCTGCAGGATTACATCCCTTACTCACTCGCCAGCCTCTTGTCTCCACCTGGCTTCCTTATTTCTCTCGGTTCTTTTTTTTTTTTTTTTAACATCTTTATTGGAGTATAATTGCTTTACAATGGTGTGTTAGTTTCTGCTTTATAACAAAGTGAATCAGTTATACGTATACATGTCCCCATACCTCTTCCATCTTGCATCTCCCTCCCTCCCGCCTCCCTATCCCACAAATCTAGGTGGTCACAAAGCACTGAGCTGATCTCCCTGTTCTATGCGGCTGCTTCCCACTAGCTATCTGTTTTACGTTTGGTAGTATATATATGTGCATGCAAATCTCTCACTTTGTCCCAGCTTACCCTTCCCCCTCCCTGTATCTTCAAGTCCATTCTCTAGAAGGTCTGCATCTTTATTCCTGTCTTGCCCCTAGGTTCTTCATGACCATTTTTTTTTTTTTTCCTTTTTTTTTTTGCGGTATGCGGGCCTCTCACTGCTGTGGCCTCCCCCGCTGCGGAGCACAGGCTCCGGATGCGCAGGCCCAGCGGCCATGGCTCACGGGCCCAGCCGCTCCGCGGCATATGGGATCCTCCCAGATCGGGGCACGAACCCGTATCCCCTGCATCGGCAGGCGGACTCCCAACCACTGCGCCACCAGGGAGGCCCTCTTCATGACCATTTTTAAATTTTTTTAGATTCCATATATATGTGTTAGCATACGGTATTTGTTTTTCTCTTTCTGACTTACTTCACTCTGTATGACAGTCTCTAGGTCCATCCACCTCACTACAAGTAACTCAGTTTCGTTTCTTTTTATGGCTGAGTAATATTCCATTGTATACATGTGCCACATCTTCTTTATCCATTCATCTGTTGATGGACACTTTGGTTGCTTCCATGTCCTGGCTATTGTAAATAGAGCTGCAATGAACATTTTGGTACATGACTCTTTTTGAATTATGGGTTTCTCAGGGTATATGCCCAGTAGTGGGATTGCTGGGTCATATGGTAGTTCTATTTTTAGATTTTTAAGGAACCTCCATACTGTTCTCCATAGTGGCTGTATCAATTTACATTCCCACCAACAGAGCAAGAGGGTTCCCTTTTCTCCACACCATCTCCAGCATTTATTGTTTGTAGATTTTTTTGATGATGGCCATTCTGACCAGTGTGCGATAATATCTCATTGTAGTTTTGATTTGCGTTTCTCTAATGAGCATTCTTTCATGTGTATGTTGGCAATCTGTATATCTTCTTTGGAGAAATGTCTATTTAGGTCTTCTGCCCATTTTTGGATTGGGTTTTTTGCTTTTTTAATATGGAGCTGCATGAGCTGCTTGTAAATTTTGGAGATGAATCCTTTGTTAGTTGCTTTGTTTGCATATATTTTCTGCCATTCTGAATGTTGTCTTTTCATGTCATTTATGGTTTCCTTTGCTGTGCAAAAGCTTTTAAGCTTCATTAGGTCCCATTTGTTTATTTTTATTTCCATTTCTCTAGGAGGTGGGTCAAAAAGAATCTTGCTGGGCCTCCCTGGTGGCGCAGTGGTTGAGAGTCCGCCTGCCGATGCAGGGGATACGGGTTCGTGCCCCGGTCTGGGGGGATCCCATATGCCGCGGAGCGGCTGGGCCCGTGAGCCATGGCCGCTGGGCCTGCGCGTCCGGAGCCTGGGCTCCGCAACGGGAGAGGCCACAGCAGTGAGAGGCCCGCATACCGCAAAAAAAAAAAAAAAGAATCTTGCTGTGATTTAGGTCATAGAGTGTTCCGCCTATGTTTTCCTCTAAAAGTTTGATAGTGTCTGGCCTTACATTTAGGTCTTTAATCCATTTTGAGTTTATTTTTGTGTATGGTGTTAGGGAGTGTTCTAATTTCATTCTTTTACATGTAGCTGTGCAGTTTTCCCGGCACCACTTATTGAAGAGGCTGTCTTTTCTCCACTGTATATTTTTGCCTCCTTTATCAAAGATAAGGTGACCATATGTGCATGGGCTTAACTCTGCACTTTCTATCTTGTTCCACTGATCTATATTTTTGTTTCTATGCCAGTACCATAGTCTCTTGATTACTATAGCTTTGTAGTATAGTCTGAAGTCAGGGAGCCTGCTTCCTCCAGCTCCGTTTTTCTTTCTCAAGATTGCTTTGGCTATTCGGGGTCTTTTGTGTTTCCATACAAATTGTGAAATTTTTTGTTCTAGTTCTGTGAAAAATGCCATTGGTAGTTTGATAGGGATTGCATTGAATCTGTAGATTGCTTTGGGTAGTAGAGTCATTTTCACAATATTGATTCTTCCAATCCAGGAGCATGGTATATCTCTCCATGTGTTTGTATCATCTTTAATTTCTTTCATCAGTGTTTTATAATTTTCTGCATACAG
This sequence comes from Mesoplodon densirostris, assembly GCF_025265405.1. NCBI lineage: Eukaryota > Metazoa > Chordata > Mammalia > Artiodactyla > Ziphiidae > Mesoplodon > Mesoplodon densirostris. The sequence goes on along the minus strand of NC_082662.1, from coordinate 67,422,571 downwards.
GTCTTTTGTCTCCTTAGGTAGGTTTATTCCGAGATATTTTATTCTTTTTGTTGCAATGGTAAATAGGAATGTTTCCATAATTTCACTTTCAGATTTTTCATCATTAGTGTATAGGAATGCAAGACATTTCTGTGCATTAATTTTGTATCTTGCTACTTTACCAAATTCATTGATTAGCTCTAGTAGTTTTCTGGTAGCATCTTTAGGATTCTCTATGTATAGTATCATGTCATCTGCAAACAGTGACAGCTTTACTTCTTTTCCAATTTGGATTCATTTTATTTCTTTTTCTTCTCTGATTCCTGTGGCTAAAACCTCCAAAACTATGTTGAATGCAAGTGGTGAGAGTGGGCAACCTTGTCTTGTTCCTGATCTTAGTGGAAATGGTTTCAGTTTTTCACCATTGAGGATGATGTTGACTGTGGGTTTATCATACATGGCTTTCATTATGTTGAGGAAAGTTCCCTCTATGCCTACTTTCTGGAGGGTTTTTTATCATAAGTAGGTGTTGAATTTTGTCAAGAGCTTTCTCTGCATCTATTGAGATGATCGTATGGTTTTTCTCCTTCATTTTGTTGATATGGTGTATCATGTTGAGTGATTTGCATATATTGAAGAAGTCTTGCATTCCTGGGATAAGCCCCACTTGATCATAGTGTATGATCCTTTTAATGTGCTGTTGGATTCTGTTTGCTAGTATTTTGTTGAGGATTTTTGCATCTATGTTCATCAGTAATATTGGCCTGTAGTTTTCTTTCTTGGTGATATCTTTGTCTGGTTTTGGTGTCAGAGTGATGGTGGCCTCGTAGAAGGAGTTTGGGAGTGTTCCTCCCTCTGCTATATTTTGGAAGAGTTTGAGAAGGATAGGTGTTAGCTCTTCTCTAAATGTTTGATAGAATTCGCCTGTGAAGCCATCTGGTCTTGGGCTTTTGTTTATTGGAAGATTTTTAATCACAGTTTCAATTTCAGTACTTCTGATTGGTCTGTTCATATTTTCTATTTCTTCCTGGTTCAGTCTTGGAAGGTTGTGCATTTCTAAGAATTTGTCCATTTTTTCCAAGGTGTCCATGTCATTGGCATAGAGTTGCTTGTAGTAATCTCTTACGATCCTTGTATTTCTTCAGTGTCAGTTGTTACTTCTCCTTTTCATTTCTAATTCTTATTGAGTCTTCAGAATTGATGATTCTGATTAGAGTCTTCTCCCTTTTTTTCTTGATAAGTCTGGCTAATGGTTTATCAATTTTGTTTATCTTGTCAAAGAACTAGCTTTTAGTTTTATTGATCTTTGCTATCATTTCCTTCATTTCTTTTTCATTTGTTTCTGATCTGATCTTCAGTTTTTTCCTTCTACTAACTTTGTGGTTTTCTTGTTCTTCTTTCTCTAATTGGTTTAGGTGTAAGGGTTGGTTGTTTATTTGAGATGTTTCTTGTTTCTTAAGATAGGATTGTATTGCTGTAAACTTCCCTCTTAGAACTGCTTTTGCTTCATCCCGTAGGTTTTGGGTCATCGTGTTTTCACTGTCATTTGTTTTTAGGTATTTTTTTATATTCCTCTTTGATTTCTTCAGTGATCTCTTGGTTATTAAGTAATGTGTTGTTTAGCCTCCGTGTGTTTGTATTTCTTACACATTTTTTCCTGTAATTGATCTCTAGTCTCATAGCGTTGTGGTCAGAAAAGATACTTGATACAAGTTCAGTTTTCTTAAATTTACCAAGGCTTGATTTGTGACCCAAGATATGATCCATCCTGGAGAATGTTCCATGAGCACTTGAGAAAAATGTGTATTCTGTTGTTTTTGGATGGAATGTCCTATAAATATCAGTTAAGTCCATCTTTTTTAATATATCTTTTAAAGCTTGTGTTTCCCTATTTATTTTCATTTTGGATGATCTGTCCATTGGTGAAAGTGGGGTGTTAAAGTCCCCTACTATGAGTGTGTTACTGTCGATTTCCCTTTTTATGGCTGTTAGTATTTGCCTTATGTATTGAGGTGCTCCTATGTTGGTGCATAAATATTTACAATTGTTATATCTTCTTCTTGGATTGATTCCTTGATCATTATGTAGTGTCCTTCTTTGTCTCTTGTAATAGTCTTTGTTTTAAAGTCTATTTTGTGTGATATGAGAATTGCTACTCCAGCTTTCTTTTGATTTCCATTTGCATGGAATATCTTTTACCATCCCCTCTCTTTCAGTCTGTATGTGTCTCTAGGTCTGAAGTGGGTCTTTTGTAGACAGCATATATACAGGTCTTGTTTTTGTATCCATTAAGCCAATCTGTGTCTTTTGTTTGGAGCGTTTAGGCCATTTACATTTAAATAGTTATTGATATGTATGTTCCTATTACCATTTTCTTAATTGTTTTGGGTTTATTATTGTAGGTCTTTTCCTTCTCTTGTGTTTCCTGCCTCGAGAATTTCCTTTAGCATTTGTTGTAAGGCTGGTTTGGTGGTGCTGAATTCTCTTAGCTTTTGCTTGTCTATAAAGGTCTTAATTTCTCCATCAAAGCTGAATGAGATTCTTGCTGGGTAGAGCAATCTTGGTTGTATGTTTTTCTCCTTTATCACTTTAAATATGTCCTGCCACTCCCTTCTGGCTTGCAGACTTTCTGCTGAAAGATCAGCTGTTAACCTTATGGGGATTCCCTTATGTGTTATTTGTTGTTTTTCCCATGTGGCTTTTAATATTTGTTGTTTGTATTTAATTTTTGATAGTTTGATTAATATGTGTCTTGGCGTGTTTCTCGTAGGATTTATCCTGAATGGGACTCTCTGTGCTTCCTGGACTTAACTATTTACTTTCCCATATTAGGGACGTTTTCAGCTATAATCTCTTCATATATTTTCTCAATCCCTTCCTTTTTCTCTTCTTCTTCTGAGAACCCTATAATTCGAATGTTGGTGCCTTTAATGTTGTCCCAGAGGTCTCTGAGACTGTCCTCAATTCTTTTAGTTCTTTTTTCTTTATTCTGCTCTGCAGTAGTTATTTCCACTATTTTTTCTTCCAGGTCACTTATCCATTCTTCTGCCTCAGTTTTTCTGCTCTTGATCCCTCCTAGAGAATTTTTAATTTCATTAATTTTGTTGTTCATCACTGTTTGTTTGCTCCTTAGTTCTTCTAGTTCCTTGTGAAATGTTTCTTGTATTTTCTCCATTCTATTTCCTAGATTTTGGATCATCTTTACTGTCATTATTCTGAATTCTTTTTCAGGTAGGCTGCCTATTTCCTGTTCATTTGTTAGGTCTGGTGGGTTTTTGCCTTGCTCCTTCATCTGCTGTGTGTTTCTCTGTCTTCTCATTTTGCTTAACTTACTGTGTTTGGTGTCTCCTTTTCACAGGCTGCAGGTTCGTAGTTCCCATTGTTTTTGGTGTCTGTCCCCAGTGGGTAAGGTTGGTTCAGTGGGTTGTGTAGGCTTCTTGGTGGAGGGGACTAGTGCCTGTGTTCTGGTGGATGAGGCTGGATCTTGTCTTTCTGGTGGGCAGGTCCACGTCTGGTGGTGTGTTTTGGGGTGTCTGTGGCCTTATTATGATTTTAGACAGCCTCTCTGCTAATGGATTGGGTTGTGTTCCCATCTTGCTAGTAGTTTGGCATAGGGTGCTCATCACTGTAGCTTTCTGGTCGTTGAGTGGAGCTGGGTCTTGGCGTTGAGATGGAGATCTCTGGGAGATTTTCGCCATTTGGTGTTATGAGGAGCTGGGAAGTCTCTTGTTAACCAGGGTCCTGAACTTGGCTCTCCCATCTCAGAGGCACAGCCATGACCGCTGGGTGGAGCACCAAGAGCCTGTCCTCCACATGGCTCAGAATAAAAGGGTGGAAAAAACGAAAGAAAGAAAGAAAGAAGGAAGAAGATAAAATAAATAAAATAAAGTAAAGTAAAATAAAATAAAATAGTTATTAAAATAAAGAATAATTATTAAGATAAAAAATTTTTAAGTAATAATAATAAAAAAAAAAAACCAAAAAAGGACAGACAGAACCCTAGGACAAATGGTAAAAGCAAAGCTATACAGACTAAATCACACACAGAAGCATACACATACACACTCACAAAAAGAGAAAAAGGGAAAAAAAATATATACATATCGCTGCTACCAAAGTTCACCTCCTCAGTTTGGGATGACTCGTTGCCTATTCAGGTATTCCACAGATGCAGGGTACATCAAGTTGATTGTGGAGATTTAATCCGCTTCTCCTGAGGCTGCTGGGAGAGATTGCCCTTTCTCTTCTTTGTTCGCACAGCCCTCGGGGTTCAGCTTTGGACTTGGCCCCACCTCTGTGTGTAGGTCGCCTGAGGGCGTCTGTTCTTTGCTCAGACAGGAGGGGGTTAAAGGAGCCGCTGATTCGGGGGCTCTGGCTCACTCAAGCCGTGGGGTGGGAGGGGTACGGATGTGGGGCGAGCCTGCGGCGGCAGAGGCCAGCATGACGTTGCACCAGTCTGAGGTGCACCATGCGCTCTCCCGGGGAAGTTGTCCCTGGATCACTGGACCCTGGCAGTGGCGTGCTGCAGAGGCTCCCGGGAGGGCAGGTGTGGATAGTGACCTGTGCTTGCTCACAGGCTTTTTGGTGGCTGCAGCAGCAGCCTTAGCGTCTCATGCCCGTCTCTGGGGTTCGCGCTGATAGCCGTGGCTTGCGCACGTCTCTGGAGCTCCTTTAAGCAGCGCTCTGAATCCCCTCTCCTTGCGCACCAGGAAACAAAGAGGCAAGAAAACGTCTCTTGCCTCTTCAGCAAGTCAAGACTTTCTCCTGGACTCCCTCCCGGCTAGCCAGGACGCACTGGCCCCCTTCAGGCTGAGTTCACCCCGCCAGTCCTCTCCCTGCGCTCCAACCGAAGCCCAAGCCTCAGCTCCCAGCCCCGCCCAGCCCGGCGTGTGAGCAGACAAGAATCTCGGGCTGGTGAGTGCTGGTTGGCACTGATCCTCTGTGTAGGAGTCTCTCTGCTTTGCCTTCTGCACCCTCTTGCTGTGCTCTCCTCTGTGGCTCCGAAGCTCCCCACCTCCGGCACCTGCAGTCTCCGCCCGCGAAGGGGCTTCTAGTTTGTGGAAACCTTTCCTACTTCACAGCTCCCTCCCACCGGTGCAGGTCCCGCCCCTATTCTTTTTTTTTTTTTTTTTTTTTTTTTTTTTTTTGCGGTACGTGGGCCTCTCACTGTTGTGGCCTCTCCCGTTGCGGAGCACAGGCTCCGGACGCACAGGCTCAATGGCCATGGCTCACGGGCCCAGCCGCTCCGCGGTATGTGGGATCTTCCCAGACCGGGGCACGAACCCGTGTCCCCTGCATCGGCAGGCGGACTCTCAACCACTGCGCCACCAGGGAAGCCCCCGCCCCTATTCTTTTGTCTCTGTTTTTTCTTTTTTCTTTTGCCCTACCCAGGTACGTGGGGAGTTTCTTGCCTTTTTGGAGGTCTGAGGTCTTCTGCCAACGTTCAGTAGGTGTTCTGTAGGAGTTGTTCCACATGTAGATGTATTTCTGATGTATTTGTGGGGAGGAAGGTGATCTCTGTGTCTTACTCTTCTGCCATCTTGAAGCTCCTCTCTTCTCTCTGTTCTTTGACATGCCATGTTTCTCCCACCCCTGGCCTTGGAACATTCTGTTTCCTCTGCTTCAAACACCTTTCACCAGGCTAATACCTACCCATGGAATAGGTTTAGTTCAGGCTTTACTTTTCCCAGGAAGCTGATCCCAATCACACACCCTCCCCAACATGTCTGGGTGATGGCCCCACCTATGTGTTTCCACCACACCTCCCCTATTTTGGCAGTCATCACACTATATGTTAACTTAGATGCCGACTTACTTGGCCGTAGTTGTTCGCAGTAGGTCATAAATTCCATTTCATGTTCCAGAAGAGTTCTTAAACAACATGAACTAGCTTTTGCAGAAGGATTACCTCAAACTTGGAGGCCTAATTTTAGCTGTGGTAGTGGGTGAGGAACATTTATAAGGGGGCAAAACTCTACATTTGCTTTCTCTTGTGTGCCCATTCTCTTCCATCTTTGGGTATTATAAAAACAATGTTGTTGTAAAGTATAACCCTGGGATTTTTGAAAAAGATTTTGTTTCACCCATGGACCTCATTCACTTTTCTTTAGAAGTCTTGTCCTGAGGATTGATTTGTAAGCTTGGTTATTATCAAAAGCCCTTATCTTTCCAGGGTCATTCCTTATTTGCTCTTGCAGAAACAGCTAAACTGTGGGAACCCCTTTAAGGTGATGTGAAATGATGTGGTGGTGATAAATACCTGCCTCTAAAGTATGTTTTTGGTGCTTAGGAAATATGTAAGTCATCCTTGAAGGCCCCCTCCCTTTGAACTGGGATGTTTCATTGTGATAGGCTGGATACACTGACTACTTTTTATTTGTCTCATAACCAGGACATGTTACCCCAATGGCATAACATTTTTATTCCATTGTAGTCCATAACATTTGTTAGTTTTTTCACTAAGTTACACACATATTGGTTTCAGAATAATATCACAAAAAGAAAATGGGAAAATATCATTATGCTTTCAGTTGGGAATGGTAATAAAATCTACTTTTGAATTACATAAATGATATTATTGTCTTAAATGGCACATAGTGTTACAGATTAATGCTTATTATGTTGCAATATACCTTACACAAGTATTTTCAACATTCTGTCATCAATCACTCAGTCTTCAGCTGTGCTGTCCAAGACGGAAGCTCCTAGCCATGTGTGGCTACTGAGCACCTCAAATGTGTTGAATCTGAATTGAGATGAGTTATAAATGTAAAACACAGGGTAGACTTCAAAGACTTAGTAAAAAAAATAGACTTAAAAGTATTTCATTAGTAATTTTAATATTGATTACAACTTGAAATTATGATATTTGGGACATACCAGGTTAAATTGAAGATATTAAAATCAATTTCATCTATTTCTTTTTACTTTTTTAATGCTGTTACTAGAAAACTTAAAATTACATACATGGCTTTCATGTGTGCCATGCATTATATTTCAATTGGACAGTGCTGATCTAGAATTTCCTTTTGCTAGAAAAGGAGGTATTTAGTCAGTGTAGCAAGTAATACTTTGTGACTGGTTGACTTGTAGCAGTGGGATCCTTAAAGGGCAATTAAATATACCTAATGTCTCGGGGTAAACCACTCATAATAATATTAATAATAATAACTACCCTAGTGAGCTAATAATATTATTTACCTTTTTGGATTTTTAAAGGATTCAATAAAATAATATGCGTGAAGGAGCTTACCTAAATAGTATTGTCTCATGGATAGAAGAGTGCAGGTGCAAACTGTCAGAGATGAAAACTATCAGGGAACAATTTAAAAACTGTTTTCAAACATGATATATAGTAGTGATGTACTCTACTCTCTGTGGATTCAATTAAAACCTCAGAGAATGGACTTTTTTTGGTTTATGTGAAGACTTGTTATACCAGCAGCATTTTTCATGTAGCTATATAATCTGTGTAACTATGTCTCTAAATGGTGCGTGATATTGTATTTAATCAATATATCAACCTTTATGTAATCATTCCCTTATTCTTGGACATTGGGCTGCTTCTAGTTTTTTTCTCTATTATTGATGTTGTGTTGATAAATATCTGTAAAACTTTTCCCATATTTTACGTAATTTTCCAAGGATGTCAGACTGATTTTAAAGGAGATAATGAGGTATGTAGGGATGGAAAAATCATTCAAATTCCTGGCTGATACTGAACGAGTTATCCAACAAGGAGAGAGTTGAATACAAGCTGTTTCTTCACCTGTCTTACATTTCTAGGGTAGGAAAGTGAAATGGGTCAAAGATTTACTAAATGTTGACACGAGGTTGCGCCTATTGTGAGAATATTGGCAATAAAAGAAAAAAGTAATAAAACTAACAGATTTTAGATATTTCTATTTCAGTATCTAGACCTTGTTATAAGTGAAATCTTGAATGCAGAGTTTTAGTCCCATTGAAAAATTGTGTCTAAAGCAGTCCAAAGGACTCTGAGTGCCCTGCAACTGTATACAGACTCAGATAATTAACCAATAGCACATGTGAATTAGCTTAAATCTGCATGTTGTGTTTGGGAAGAGACCACTATTTGTATTTCAGACTTTCAGTTCTATTAAAAAAAAGTCTTGGAAGAAAGGTTTCATTTTGCCCACGACTGTGTGTTTGTAAAAGTTTTATTTTCAGAGCAGATGTTTAAAGCCCCAAAGGCTGCGTTTACATTTTGTGAATATATTTATTGTCTTAATCACATAGAGCTTCTGTTACTGGTCGTAGGTTAGAAATTGCAACTCATTCCAAATAAAGTTGGGCGGAAATAGGAAGGCAACTCCAAATTAAGGCAGAGCACTTTAATAATGATCTCTTTTAAAATACGGCTTCTCATTATCATAACGTTACAAACCCTGTTTGTAGCTAGCATTCCAGAGTTTAAGAGCACATGTTCAGAGCTGCTGCTGCAGTGCTCATTCAAATGGAGAGAAGAGCTCAGAGAATTTATATTTGGTGAGGCCGATTTGTATAGTTTATGTTCTGTGCATATAGAGCTGTTAATTTTAATACAGCTGCCCTTACTCTCAAGAACACCTGCTACCTGAACAATCCAGTTATAAAATCAACTCTCCCAAGAATTATTTCGTACTTATATGGCTTGGGTTTAAGACTAATGCTCGAGCACTACTTGTGTATAAGAAGAATGTTTTAAAGTTACAATAACTGTGATATTGGTTGAACATTTAAAAGGTTCTAGACACCTTAAAGACCATGACTGTTGCCCCTGCATTGTGCATTGAAAGTTCTAATGATGGTGTGGTGATATTCTGGAATAACAATAACAACAACAATAATAATAGTAATGGAAAGGTATTCCATTTATAATCAAAGCACCTGGGCTATGTTACTTTGGTGCTGGCTGCTATGTCACTTGGGCAAGTCACATAACTTCTGAAAACTGCTGAATTTCCTGGTTGAGAAAGTGAATGCAGAGTGGATGGTCCTTACAATTCTTGGATCTTGATTTGCATGATTTGTTCACCTTTCCTTATCCTTGGGTCAAATAAAATGAAGCTTTTATTTAAGTGAAACCCCCAGGGGACTATCCTTTGCCAATATCTCCTCTCACTTTGTAAGCTCATCCATTCCCACAGGTTCACCTATTCAGATGACATCTAATTTTCTATCTTTCTCTTGGGCCTCTTTCCTGAGCTCTAAACCTACATTATTTTCAACTGGAAATTTCTACTTGGAAATTTCACAGATATCTTCAAGATCATTATGTTCAATACCAAACTCATCATTTCCACCAGCCCTTTGCTTTTTCTCATTAATTCCACATATATTTTTTGAGTGCATACTTTATGCAGGCATTGGCCTAGGCACTAGAAATGCAGTGGTAAATAACAGTCCCTTTCTTCACTATGATTACAGACTAATATAAGTAAATATAATTTAAACAAGTTCAACACGTAATAGGCATTTCCTTCCTTAATTTTTGGAAAACTAGTTGTCATCCTTGATTTCTTTTCCCTCATATTTTCATATTTCTAATCAATAAACTTCTTATTTCACCTCCCCATCTGTTAAGTTTATTTCCATCTCTCTATCCATCTATCATGTAACTACCTTAGTTCAAGCCCTCAGAACCTCTTTATTGGACTACTGCAATAGCTTTCTTGTTGTTCTCCAAGCCTCTGGACTCCCTTAAATCCTTTATCAATGCTATAAATTATATATCAATGCTATAATTATAGGCTGATCACTCTGATAATCAGAGTGATCAGCCTATAATTGTATGTTTCTCCCAGATCAAAACTCTTTAGTAGTTCTGTGTCACCTATAGCATAAAGCTTAAGGTTCTTAGCAGGACATTAATTCCTCTTTCTTTTCCCTCCAGTCTCAAGGCTAAACGTTTGTTTCATGGTTTGTGCCCCAGAAACACTGAACTACTTATGTTTGCTTGGCATCCTACACAACATGACATTTATCACCCCAAGCCTGCACTTATTTTTTCTTCTGCCAGAAATACTTTTTATTTTTCTAACTCCTATGGCACCATTCTTTGGTTATCTCTTTCCCATTTTTTTTTTTTTTTTTTTGGCGGTATGCGGGCCTCTCACTGTTGTGGCCTCTCCCGTTGTGGAGCACAGGCTCCGGACGCGCAGGCTCAGCGGCCATGGCTCACAGGCCCAGCCGCTCCGCGGCACATGGGATCCTCCCAGACCGGGGCACGAACCCGTATCCCCTGCATCGGCAGGCGGACTCTCAACCACTGCGCCACCAGGGAGGCCCTCCCATTTTTTTAAGACTTGGCTAAGGTGAGTATTTTCTTAACTCTCCTAGGGTGAGTTAAGTGCCCTTCTCTATGATTTCACTTATCACATAATGTTGAAATTCCCTGTTTATGTGTTGGGTTTCATTCACCAGATTATAAACTTATTGAGAGTAGGGACTGTATCTTAGTCTTTGTATTTTCAGTGCTCAGTACATGGTAGGTGCTCAATAAATGTTTGTTGAATTGAATCAAAGGAAATGGTCCCTGATTCTTCTCCAACTTCATTTCATGCCGTTTTCTTCCCACTCTGTTGTGCCATCTCACTGAACTTAGAGTTCTTTGAATATTCCGTGGTCTAGTCTCTAGGCTGTTTATAGGAATGTTGCTGTTCCGTTCCTGGGAATACTTTTCCTCCTGCTTCTCTGTGTGGTTTGTAACTATTTGTTCTGTAAGTCTGACAGTATGACTTGGGCATCTCCTGCTCTAGGAAGCCCCCATTCCTCCTCCTTGACCTTCCCATTTTATGACAGATTAGAAGGTCTACTTTTGTTTTCTTAAAGCATCCTCTGCTATCACAGTACTGTTTGTACTGATTGTCCTTTTGGGTTTACTTGTGTTTCTTCCCCACTAGACTGGGACCTCTGGTATCTCTCACCATGCCTAGCATTTGGTGGGTACTTAATAAAGCTTTCTTTACAAACTTTTTTTTTCCTTCTTGAATGAAAAGGAGAAGAAAGAATTAACATTTTGAGAACCTAATGTGTGCCTGTCACGATGCCAGGTGTTTATACAGTTTTTGGAGAAAAGCAATTGGAGGCAAGAGCCTTGGTAAACAGGCAGCATTTGCAGTTCCATAATCTTAGACCTGTGCTTATTCATAGGCTTGAGGATCTATGTTGTTTCCCCCATGTGTGCTCTAAAAGGTGGTTTCTCTCATTAGAAAATGTGTGTGCCTATTAGTGAAGCCACAGATAATTAGTGTATTTTGTGATATTCTCTACTTTGTTGGGGAGAAATTCTTTTTTAATAGCCTGTAAGGTGCTTCTTAAACTAGGACAAGCATTCTCCTGGAGTATGAAGCCACAGAATAAACAGACACATCTTCCACATGTTAACATTTACTCATAGCTACAGACACTTCTACTTAAAGATGGTGGAGTAAAGCCATTTGAATGCTACTTTCCTCCCTGAAACTCATAAAAACAATAAAACAAACTAACCCTCCCCTAAATCCCCAAAGAATAAAAATCAGGGAAGAAAATACTATGATCAAGTGAAAATAAGAAAGATAAACAATTATGAAGAATATCAGCCAAATATAGTGAAATTTAGATCAAATATGAGAAAAAGAGTCAAATATGTGGGACTTTAGAGTTCTTGTTAATGATTCCTAAGAGCAATGGGAAGCAATTGAAAGATTTTAATCATAGTTATGACATGATTAAATTTGCATTTTAAAATGATCCCTTGGACTGTAATGAAGACAATTGATTTGGGAGCAAAGGTTAGTGTGAATGCAGGGAGACCAGTTAAGAGGCTATTGCAGTAAAACAGGTGAGATGTGATGATATCTCAGACAAGGGCTGTGGCAGTAAAGATGGAGATAAATGGGCAAATGGGTGTTTTTGTGAAATATATAGGAGGCAAACAGACTTAATTTGGTGATAGATTGCATTTTGGGGCGTGCAAGGCAGAAACCATTCATTGTGTCCTGTCCATTTTCCCTTCATTCCTTCTAGATATGGTACCACCCATCCCACCCTGAGTTTGAGCCATACACATGACAACCCAGCTAGAGTCTTTGTCAGGCTCTCTTTCAGTTACATGTGACCATGGACTAAATTTGGGCCAACAACCAAGTCCCTTCCTAAAAGTCAAGGCTGCTTGCCCTGGACTCTAAGCCCTGTTCATGGGCTGGAACATGGATGTGGTACTGATGATCCAGTTTCCATCCATGGAGACTTGAGCTTCAACTTAAGGGCTGGCAGAAGAAACCTAGGTTCCTGAACGACCTTGAGGAGCAGAGCCTCCCCACTGGCTTTATTCTACTCACTTTTGCATTTTTATGCATTATGAAGATCATTTCCTATCTTCGTTGAGCCACTGTGTTTTAGGATGGATTTGTTTCAGCAATTTAGCTTAATTATTCCAGGTGATGAGAGGGGACTGAATTGGATGAACGGTGATGTCCTTCACTGAGATGAGAAACATTTATTATCTCTTTCAGCTTTGAATCGTTTACATATTTGATTAAATATTATTGTTATATCTTAACTTGAATAATTAATTAAAATGTTTCAAAACTATTTCCCTCTCCTTGAGTTATCACAGATTTATTCTTTTTATGAGATTAAACTTTGCCAGTTATAATTTTATCTAATTGTGCTATCACCCAGCTCATATTTCTGAAACTATTAAGGTATAATGAAAAGCAAAACTGACGTGCTGAACCCTAGGTATATTTATTTCCGTAACCTTGAGCTGACTTATCCATCTGCTTAGACAACAAAGAACAAACAGATAAAGAGGAGGAGAGAAAAGAAAGAAAATGAGGTTAACTTAGAATGAGTTTAGGGACTTCCCTGGTGGTGCAGTGGATAAGACTCCAAGCTCCCAATGCAGAGGGCCTGGGTTCAATCCCTGGTCAGGGAAATAGATCCCACATGCATGCTGTAACCAAGAGTTCATATGCCACAACTAAGGAGCCCACCTGCCGCAACTAAGACCTGGAGGAACCAAATAAATAAATATATAATTTTTAAAGATATCTTTAAAAAAAAAACAAAAGAATGAGTTTATTTTTTAGTTTACCTATGAGGGTCTCTAGAAATCATCAGTTTCATTTTTAAGAAGGGTTTATATGCTCTGCACTTAATAATCCACTTAATAATTTTGTTTGGAATATAAACTATACTCAATATTCAGAAACCATCCTCTTTCCTTTTGAAAATTGGGGCAGCCACCCACATGCAGATTTTAGCATCTCTTATTTTCTATGCTGCCTCAAAGATAACTAAAAAATATTTCTGTCAATACACTTCCTATATTATTTATACAGAGACATAATTATTTTCAAAGTAGTAGAAGCTAAAACTAGGTAAAAAGGTGGTTTATTACTATGAGAATTATTCCTACCTTACAAAATCTATATTAAACTCACTTGGAATTTTATGAACTTTTCCTTTAAACTCAAAAAGATAGAAATCAATGAAGGATCTCAATAATTTCTGTAATAATCTTGATAAAAAGAATATTTTACAGTTCCTATTTCAATAATTCTACTCCTTCATGCTTATCCATAGAGAATTCTTTGGAAGTATATTAGGGCATATTTGTTCCTACTTAACAGATGAGGCAATGGAATTAAGCAACAGGAGCTTTTCTAGGTTTGTATACTAATCAGGGACTAAATAAGCTGTCTACTCTGAATGTTTTAATTTCTAGTCCAGGGTATCTTTCACAGAACTATGCTTTCTTATGGTAAATGGAAGTTCATTATCAAATAAGGTAGTACTATAATCTATTTGAAATGATGGCAATGAATGAGCTAATTGCATCTAAATGGTGATTTCTGTAGGTACTTTACTTCCAAATCTTTCAGTGAGTGTTATTTTACACATTGGAAAGTCAATTTAAGAAATGATTATTCTTCTACTAGGAAGCAAGCTGACCTTAGAGTGTGCAACAATCCATAAATCCATAAACGTGATGCAAACAAAATTACTTAAAAGATAGGTTTACCAATTAGAAAGAGCATTTAATTGTGATTTCCAAAGCTATTTGAAATGAGCTTGAACTTATTCAACCAACAAAAATTTTTTGCTGGCCACTATTCACAGTTAACAATGGCAAACAAGGCAGTCTTTGCCTTCATAGAACTTTAGTTCTAGTGGGAGAGACACACAAAAAGTATATAAAACAGAATGTCATTCATGCAATCTAGAAAAAATAAAGGAGATTAAAGAGATGAAGAGGGTAGGGCTCTTTTGAATAAAAAAACCAGCTTCAAGAGGTGATATTTAACTGAGATTCTAATTAAAAGAATGAATAACCTAAACATTTCTGAGGCACCACTGAAAGTTGATGCAAAGACCCTGAAGTAGAGATGAGCTTGACACCTGCTAGAAATGCTAAGAGTTCTGATGTGGCTGAAGCAAAGTTAGAGGTGGGGGGAGTGATGGAGAGATGTAGTTAAGGAGCTAGCCAAGGCCAGATCATGTAGGGCCAGATAAACAGAGTGAGGACTCTGGATTTTGTACTGAATGCAATAGATAACCTGGGAAGATTTAAGCATGACGGTATGTGATCTGATTTATGCTTTTACTATTTTTAAAAATTTTTATTGGAGTATAGGTGATTTACAATGTGTTAGTTTCTGCTGTACAGCAAAATGAATCAGTTATACATCTACATATATCCACTCTTTTTAAAATTCTTTTCCCATGTAGGTCATTACAGAGTACTGAGTAGAGTTCCCTGTGCTATACAGTAGGTCATTTTTAGTTATCTATTTTATATACAGTAGTGTGTATATGTCAATCCCAATTTCCCAATTTATCCCTCCCCCACTGTAACCATAAGTTTTTACATCTGTGACTCTATTTCTGTTTTGTAAACAAGTTCATTTGTACCATTTTTTTTGGATTCCACACATAAGCAATATCACATGATATTTGTCTTTCTCTTTCTGACTTGCTTCACTCAGTGTGACAATCTCTAGGTCCATCCATGTTGCTGCAAATGGCATTACTTCATTCTTTTTTATGGTTGAGTAATATTCCATTGTCCATATGTGCCACAACTCCTGTATCCATTCTTCTGTTGATAGACATTTAGATTGATTCATGCTTTTAAAAGATCACTCTGGCTGCATGTGGAGAATGGACTGGGGGTGGGAGTGGAGCTACTTTGGAGTCAGGAAAGCTATTGCATTGATGTGGAGAAGAGATGATAGTGCCTTACAGCAGGGTAGTAGTGGTAAGAAGGATTAGATTTGGGATTTGAGAAGAATTATATTTTATAGGTAGAACTACTATAAGTTGCTGATGGATTGGGTGTGAGGTATGAGAAGAAGATAAATCAAGGAAAAAACTAGGTTTCTGCTCTGGGCAACTAGGTGAGTAGTTGGTACCATCTACTGAGCTGTAGAAGACCGAGTAGAAAGAGGAATGAGCAGAAAAATAAAAACTTTGTTTTGGACATGTTGAACATGCCTTTTGGACATCCAAGTGTAAACATCACATGAGCAGTTGGATATACAAGTTTGGAGCTCCTGGAAGAGGTTAGGAGCTGCAGCTAGCAATTTGTGAGTCTTTAGCATGTGGATGATATTTAAAGCCATGGGACTAGGTGAGCTCACATAGAAACATAGTGGAGAGAATGTATCTGAGGACTGAGCTCAGGCACTCCAATATTTAGAGGTCAGGAAGAGGATAAAAATCTAGCAAAAGAGAATGATAAGTAGTGCTCAGTGAGGTAGGGGAAAATCAATAGAGTGTGCATCAAGCAGGAGGATGTCCCATTACCTTTCCTTGTTCAGTTTGCTCTCCTTCTCTTAAAGTTAATTTCTCATCTTCTGTCTTCTCAAAACTCCAGTGCTCCCTGCTTCACTCCACCCCAATCTCTATCAGAATAACCGTGCTGCATATTTTACAGAGAAAATAGAACTACTCAGAAGAGAACTTCATCATCTTTCCATCAACAGATGTATTAACTGTATCTACTCTGCCTTCCCATCTATTAAAACAAGTGAACTTTCTCTGCTGTATTGTAAGATGGACCCCTCCACTTACGTGCTGGATCAGATTTCCTTTTTCCTATCCAAGGACTCTGCTCTTGTAATTATCCTCTTTTTCTCTCTTGCATCATCAGTCATTCCCATGTTGCTTGTATCATTTCTACTGTATTTTCTCCCATATTAAAAAATAAAACCAAAAAGTTGAATTCTTTCTTATTCCCATGTCCCCTTCTGCCTTTAACCCTTTCAGTTCTTCTCTTTATAGTAAAACTCTAGGTAAGATGTCTGTATTTGCTATTTGTATGTTCTCACCTCCTTTTCTCTCTCTTTTAAAAATATCTTTATAATGTAATATTTGATATATACAAAAGATTGTTTTAACATATGTAAGATATAAATCATGATATGAACAACTGAGCAACTAGAACCCAATTTAAGAACTAAAATGGAGGGGTTGGAGTCAAGATGTCAGACTAGGAGGATGCAGGACTCACATCTCCACACAACTAGGGCACCTACCAGGCACCAATGGGAGACCACAGACATCTAAGGGGATGGGAGGAACCCCCAGCGACCAGTTGTTTCAATTATATTTTTATTTTTCCTAATATATTTTTTATCCTTCTAATTTTATTTTATTTTTTATTCTTTGTTATTGTACTGCTCCTTTTTTTCTTTTCTTTTGCCACACCACACGGCTTGTGGGATCTTGGTTCCCAGGCCGGGTGTCGGGCCTGAGGTCTTGTGGTCGCATCTCTGAGTCCAAACCGCTGGACTAACAGAGAACCTCAGACCCCAGGGAATATTAATTGGACTGAAGCCTCCCAGAGGTCCTCATCTCAGCACCAAGACCTGGCTCTACCCAACTGCCTGCAAACTCCAGTGCTGGACGCCTCAAAAAAATATGTTACAGATGAAGGAGCAAGGTAAAAACCTACAAGACCAAATAAATGAAGACAAAATAGTCAACCTACCTGAAAAAGAATTCAGAGTAATGGTTGTAAAGATGAGCCAAAATCTCAGAAATGGAATGGAGAAAATACAAGAAATGTTTAAAAAAGAGCTAGAAGAACTAAAGAGCAAACAAACAGTGATGAACAACACAATAACTGAAATTAAAAATACTCTAGAAGGAATCAATAGCAGAATAACAGATAAGTGAGCTGGAAGATAAAATGGTGGAAGTAACTGCCGGGGAGCAGAATAAAGAAAAAAGAATGAAAAGAATTGAGGACAGACTCAGACATCTGGGACATCACTAAATGCACAAATGTTCGAATTATAAGGGTCCCAGAAGACCGAGAGAAAGAGAAAGGGTCTGAGAAAATATTTGAAGAGATTATAGTTGAAAACTTCACTAACATGGGAAGGGAAACAGCCACTCAAGTTCAGGAAGCACAGAGAGTCCCATACAGGATAAACCCTAGGAGAAAGACAACAAGACACATATTAATCAAACTAACAAAAATTAAATTCAAAGAAAAAATATTAAAATCAGCAAGAGAAGAGCAAAAAATAACATACAGGGGAATCCCCATACAGGCCAGAAGGGAGAGGCAGGATATATTTAAAGTGATGAAAGGGAAAAACTTACAAGCAAGAATACTCTACCCAGTAAGGATCTTATTCAGATTTGACAGAGAAATCAAAAGCTTTACAGACAAGCAAAAGCTATGAAAATTCAGCAACACCAAACCAGCTTTACAACAAATGCTACAGGAACTTCTCTAAGCGGGAAACACAAGAGAAGAAAAAGATCCACAAAAACAAACCTAAATCAAGAAAATGGTAATAGGAACATACATGTCAATAATCACCTTGAATGTAAATGGATTAAATCCTCCAACCAAAAGATACAGACTTGCTGAATGGATACAAAAAATAAGACCCTTATATATGCTGTCTACAAGAAACCCACTTCAGACCTAGGGACACATACAGACGTAAAGTGAGGGGATGGAAAAAGATATTCCATGCAAATGGAAATCCCAAGAAAGCTGGAGTAGCAATACTCAGATAAAATAGACTTTAAAATAAAGACTGTTACAGAGATAAGGAGGGACACTACATGATGATCAAGGGATCAATCCAAGAAAAAACATAACAATTATAAATAGTTATGCACCCAACATAGGAGCACCTCAATACATAAGGCAAATGCTAACAGCTATAAAAGGGGAAATCAACACTAACACAATAGTAGCGGGGGACTTTAACACCCCATTTGCACCAATAGACAGATCATCCAGACAGAAAATAAGGAAACAGAAGCTTTGAATGACACAATAGACCAGATAGACTTAATTGATATTTTTATGAAATTCCATGCAAAAACGGAAGAATACACTTTCTCCTCAAGTGCGCACAGAACGTTCTCCAGAATAGGTCACATCTTGGGTCACAAATCAAGCCTTGGAAAATTTAAGAAAATTGAAATCATATCAAGCATCTTTTCCAACCACAATGCTATGAGATTAGAAATCAATTAGAGGAAAAAAACTGTAAAAAACACAAATACGTGGAGGCTAAACAGTCCTCTGCTAAATAACCAAGAGATCACTGAAGAAATCAAAGAAGGAATAAAAAAAAATACTTAGAAACAAATGACAATGAAAACACGATGACCAAAACCTATGGGTTGCAGCAAAAGCAATTCTAAGAGGGAAGTTTGTAGCAATTCAAGCTCAACTCAAGAAACAAGAAAAATCTCAAACGATCTAACCTTACACCTAAAGCAACTAGAAAAAGAAGAACAAAGAAAAGCTAAAGTTAGTAGAAGGAAAGAAATCATAAAGATCAGACCAGAAATAAATGAAATAGAAATGAAAAAAACAATAGCAAAGATCAATAAAACTAAAAGTTGGTTCTTTGAGAAGTTAAACAAAATTGATAAACCTTTAGCCAGACTCATTAAGAAAAAAAGGGAGAGGACTCAAATCAATAAAATTAGAAATGAAAAAGGAGAGATTACAACTGACACCACAGAAATACAAAAGATCATAAGAGACAAGCAACTATATATCCAATAAAATGGACAACCTGGAAGAAATGGACAACTTCTTGCAAAGGTACAACTTTCTAAGATCGAACCAGGAAGAATTAGAAAATATAAACAGACCAACCACAGGCAATGAAATTGAAACTTTAATTAAAAGTCTTCCAACAAACAAAAGTCCAGGAAAAGATGGCTTCACAGGCAAATTCTATCAAACATTTAGAGAAGAGTTAACTCCTATCCTTCTCAAACTCTCCCAAAAAATTGTAGAGGGAGGAACACTCCCAAACTCATTCTACAAGGCCACCATCACCATGAGACCAAAACCAGACAAAGGTACCACACAAAAAAGAAAATTACAGACCAATATCACTGATGAACATAGATGCAAAAGTCCTCAACAAAGTACTAGCAAACAGAATCCAACAGCACATTAAAAGGATCATACACCATGATCAAGTGGGGTTTATCCCAGGAATGAAAGGATTTTTCAGTATACGCAAAACAATCAATGTGATACACCATATTAACAAATTAAAAATAAAAACCATATGATCATCTCAATAGATGCAGAAAAAACTTTTGACAAAATTCAACCCCCTTTTATGATAAAAACTCTCCATAGAGGGAACCTACCTCAACATAATAAAGGCCATATACAACAAACCCACAGCAAACATCATTCTCAATGGTGAAAAAATGAAAGCATTTCCTCTAAGATCAGGAACAAGTCGAGGATGTCCACTCTCACCACTATTATTCACCATAGTATTGGAAGTCCTAGCCATGGCAATCAGAGAAGAAAAGAAATAAAAGGAATACAAATTGGAAAAGAAGAAGTGAAACTATCACTCTTTGCCAATGACATGATACTATACATGGATAATCCTAAAGATGCCACCAGAAAACTACTAGAACTAATCAATGAATTTGGTAAGGCTGCAGGATACAAAATTAATGCACAGGAGTCTCTTGCATTCCTATACACTAACAACAAAAAAATCGGAAAGAGAAATTAAGGAAACACTCCCATTTACCACTGCAACAAAATGAATAGAATACCTAGGAATAAACCTACCTAAGGAGGTAAAAGACCTGTACTCAGAAAACTACAAGACACTGATGAAAGAAATCAAAGATGATATAAACAGATGGAGAGATATACCATGTTCCTGGATTGGAAGAATCAACATTGTGAAAATGACTATACTACCCAAAGCAATCTACAGATTGAATGCAATTCCTATCAAACTACCAATGGCATTTTTCACAGAACTAGAACAAGAAATTTTACAATTTGTATGGAAACACAAAAGACCGTGAATAGCCAAAGTAATCTTGAGAAAGAAAAACAGAGCTGGAGGAAGCAGGCTTCCTGACTTCAGACTATACTACAAAGCTACAGTAATCAAGACAGTATGGTACTGGCACAAAAACAGAAATTTAGATCAGTGGAACAGGATAGAAAGCCCAGAGATAAACCCATGCACATATGATCACCTTATCTCTGACAAAGGAGGCAAGAATATGCAATGGAGAAAAGACAGCTCCTTCAGTAAGTGGTGCTGGTAAAACTGGACAGCTACATGTAAAAGAATGAAATTAGAACACTCCCTAACACCATACACAAAAATAAACTCAAAATGGATTAAAGACCTAAATGTAAGGCCAGACACTATCAAACTCTTAGAGGAAAACATAGGCAGAACACTCTGTGACATAAATCACAGCAAGATCCTTTTTGACCCACCTCCTAGAGAAATGGAAATAAAAACAAAAATAAAGAAATGGGACCTAATGAAACTTAAAAGCTTTTGCACAGGAAAGGAAACCATAAACAAGACGAAAAGACAACCCTCAGAATGGGAGAAAATATTTGCAAATGAAGCAACTGACAAAGGATTAATCTCCAAAATATACAAGCAGTTCATGCTGATCAGTATCAGTTAGTGATACTGAGCATCTTTTCATGGGCTTTCTGGCCATCTGTATGTCTTAAAGTAATTTAAGATCTTAAAACCCTCCTTAACAATTCAAGGATCCTAGAGCATTAACTCTAATTAACTTTCTTGTGTCATATGTGCTCTTGTCCAGAATTTTAGTTCTGCTGTTTTAAATTTTGAACTCCAGATACTATGCATTATTATCATTATCGTTATTTTATACTTGTTTACAGTAAAATTTCCGAGTGTCATCACTTGCCGTTCCTTCTTAAATCTCAGTGTTTCCTTAAGAGATTATTTCTTTGCTTCCTGAAATTCCTTTAATGAAGGACTATTTCTGATAAATTCAAGTTGCCCATTATCTGAAAATGTCTTTGTTTGTTCCTATTCCTTGAAAGATAGATTTTCTTAAAGCAACTTCTTTAACTTGCTTTCAGGAAACCATATTCTCCTTATTTTCCTCCTGCCTAACCCACTGCTCTAACACAATCTCCAATGTTTATGGTTGTGGATCCCTCTAACCTCTTAATGTTGGAGTGTCCTAGGGTTTTGTCTTTGAATCTTGTCTAATTTCATGACTTTCTATACTATTAACTTACTTCTGACTCCCAAATTTATGTCTCCATTCCAAACCTTATGAATGAACTCCAAACTCCTGTATCCACTCTGATATCTCCATGTGAGTAATACATATTTCAAACTTAGCATGTTTTAAACTGACCTCCTGATCTTCCCTCCAAGCTTGTTCTACTCAGTTTGGCTCTTTAGAGTGAATAGCAACTGCATCCTTCCAGTTATCCATCTAAAACTCCCCTATGTTATAAACCATTTTTAAACTGCACCAAATCCTTTTGACTCTCCTTCAAATCTGACCACTGCTCACCATCTGCCTTGCTACTACCTTTGTACATGCCACCATGCTCTTTCACCTAGATCACTGATGTAGCTTCCCAACTTGGTTTTCTGGATTTTCCCCTTGCCTTCCTATAATCTTTTCTCATTCAAGTCCCCCTTTAAAAATGTAAATCAGATCATGAGATGACTATGCTCAGAACTCTCTAATAGCTTTCTGTTTGATTTGGAGTAAAGGCCCAAGTTCTAACAGTCAATCTGGAAGGTTCCAGGTGATATGCCTTCCCCTAGCTCTATCTCTCCAACCTCATTTCTTGGCATTCTATCACTCCCATTGCTGTAGCCACATTGGCATCCTTGCTGTTCTTTAAACATGTCTTTGAGCTACTACATGGCCTTTCAACTTGCCATTTCTCCCTGTAATGCTTTCTTCATAGCTATCTATTTAGCTCCTCCACCCCAGCCCTGACCTTACTCTTCTCAGGTCTTTGCCCAAATATCACTTTTTCAGTGAAACCTTCCCAACACTTCATATTAAAAATTTCAAATTCTTCCTTCCCTGCTACCACCATCCCCTTTCCTGCTTTATTTTTCTTCATAACAATTGACATATTTAATTATATCAGTTATATCTGTCCCCACTACTATAATGTAAGTTCCATGAAGGCAGTGGTTTTTTGTCTGTTCCTGACACATAGTAGCTGCTAAACAAATATGAATAAATGAATGGGTTCATAATTCTTTGTTGACTTTTTTTTCCAGCGTTTTTTTTTCTTGCATGTGGGATCTTAGTTCCCCGACCAGGGATTGAACCTGCGCCCCCTGCAGTGGAAGCACGGAGTCTTAACCACTGGGCCGCAAGAGAAGCCCCTTTTCAGTGCTTTTTTGAATACATTTCCCCCCTCTCTCCTTGGCTTCAGTTTTTCTGATCAGAAGTTTGTTGTCAAGCCTCAGGTAACATCTTTGTTCTTTCGGACTGCCCTAAGATTATCTCCTTGTTTTCACTTTTTCAATTTCCACTAGTATAGTGTATCTTAGTATGGACGTTTTTCTTTTGTCTTGCTTGGTTGACGTTCTGCTCCCTGTACCTGTGGATTCAAGTGTTTTATCAGTTTGGAATATTCTCTGTCATTACTCTAATACCAATATTGCTTTTTCTTTATTTTCTCATTCTTTCCTTCTGGACTTTAGAGGATTATTAGCTCTTTTTACTCCATGTTTTATTTCTTTTATATCTTTCTTTAATATTATACATCTTGCTTTTCTGTGCTGCATTCTGGATAATCTATTCATTTTTGTCTTCTAGTCACTGATTCTCTCCAACTTTGCTGTTACCCTATCCACTGAATTTCTAATATCAACAATAATGTTTTTAATTTCTGAAAGTTGTGTTAGTTATTCTTCCAATCTGCTTTGTGTTTTTTTTTTTTTTTGCAGTACGCAGGCCTCTCACTGCTGTGGCCTCTCCCGTTGTGGAGCACAGGCTCCGGACGCGCAGGCTCAGTGGCCATGGCTCACGGGCCTAGCCGCTAGGCGGCACGTGGGATCCTCCCAGACCGGGGCATGAACCCGTGTCCCCTGCATCGGCAGGCGGACTCCCAACCACAGTACCACCAGGGAAGCCCTGCTTTGTCATTTTTATGACCTCTTACTGCCTGTTTATTTTATGCTTTTATCTATTATGTCTTTGTTTTTTTATATAGTCTTTTCCCTATTTTTTAACTACTGATTTCAATATCTGAAATCTTTGAAGAGTCTGAATCTAAGATTTATTGTTTTGGTTGGTTCTTGCTCTTGGTGTTTGATAATATTTAAATTTTTATTTAATTGTAAGCTCATATTTGTTTGATCTTAATTTGTGGGTGTACTGTGAGCATAAATTGGGGGTGCTCTTTTCCAGAAAGGATTAGTATTTGCTTCTGCTCAGAGCCCAGGGTACTCTTAACCTGGGACCACTTTAGTCCCTTTGAGATGTTTGGGTTGATGTTCAGGTCTGAAGCTAGGCTGCTATGTCTTGCAGTTGGCCCAAGGCTTGGTCTTAGTTAGTTGGTATCTGCATTTGTTTACCTTCAACATAACCCATTCCCTCTTTTTATTTGGTATTGCACAGTGCTGCCTACTTAGGTTTCAGCTCTTGGAGTTTTTTCGTTTTGTTTTATTTTATGTTTTGGTTACTCTGGTAGAGACGCTTGGATATTTTTTTTTTAGTTTCTGCAAACCCAGCAGTTCTTTAAAACACTATGTATTATTCATGATCTACTTGGTTTGTAGCAAAATTGCTCTTTTAGAAAATCTGGTTTACTATTATTTGGAAGCCATCATTTTGTCTTGAAGCCACTCCAATCAGGCTTTCTTCCCCGTCATTTCAGTAAAACTACACAGTCAAGATCACAGTGACTTCCGGATTGCTGAATCCAATGATGAGTTCTTATTTCTTTCTATCTCTTAGCAGCATACTTGAACGACAACCTAAATGTTTTTTTTTAACATAACCTGTTGAACAGCTTGGCTTTGAATCGCTTGATTTTCTGAGATACTTCTTTTGTATTAGAGTGAATAAAAAGATGGCTAAATAGATCTTCAATAGTGGCCCATCCTGGGGGCTAATCTTACTCAGGATCACTGCAGCATACAGCTCAGAAATTCAAAGGAACAAATATAGTACCAACAGTAAATCAGAAGAAACATGCATTAATAAAAAGCCATTACACTCATACACAGTTCATCTTTACTCTTAGTGAGCACAGTCTTTTGACAAGGAAGATGATGCTCTTTTGACAGTCTTCCCTCAGAAGTACTGGAGTCAAAAAAAAAAAATATTGCTCCTTCACAGTGGTTCTGGTAAAATTTCAGAACCTAACAGAAGTATTGCCCACCTATCAATACTAGCAGATGGTAATGGAAGCTAATTGTTCTGGTGTTTTTGTACCACCCTACTTTATCATTGCTATGATTCCCAAGAGGCCCTTTGGCACCTTGGACCCTATTACATCATTGATAGAGACTGAAGCCACCTTGATGAAAATTTACAGTTCTCAGCAAAGACAAGCTCTTTCAGTAAATATTATCAAAGACTGATGTGTACAGAATTCACAATAAAAATTTGCTTGTCCTGTCAATCCGCTAAGGATGGATGCAGATTTCGAGATTAGATCGTGTCCTTGGCTCATTCATTGTATGAGAGGTGGGGAATTACTTATATTTGTGTACCTCTTAGTTTCTGATGCTATTTATCAAATTTGTTTAAATTAGCCACATCACTTTTTTATCCCATAAATGAAATGATGTAATATCAAGCCCCAAACCTGATTGCTTTATAAATAGATTATTTCAGTTCTCAAGTAGTAGTCTTGTGTGCCTACTGTAGGTTTGGAACTTGCTAGGATCTGAAGATACAAATGTGAATGAGAGTATCCAGATGATTCACTCTCTCATAGATCCAACTTTATTCCTTAATACAAATTGAAAAGAAGCAAAGGTCCTATTTCTTTGAGCCAATATCAAATTCAAATATCCACTATAATAAAAAAGCTTTTGGAGCTTGCATGTATCTGAGTGAATTATTTGGTTTGGATTGGGAAAAATCTGTAGCACAGCTGATTAAGGTTCTTTCGGGAGGAAGAAAACTTTAAGTAATCAGTGATAGAAAAAGAGTACGATAATGGTGACATGTTAGAAGCTGTGAAAACTAAAATAGCTCATGTGTAATACAGAAGGCAGCCACATTTTTTCATCACTTATAGTCCTTGTGCGAATTAATATCACCCATCACGCTCTTTGAACTAAGCAAACTGAGAGGTTTTTATAATTAGATGATTCTTTATGGCAAAGATGGATACGTTTACATGTTAAAAAAAAACCCAACTTACAACTTACTATTTTATCATGATAATTAGATATTTTATAGTCAGAATATAAGAAATGTGTTAACGCTCAGTGTCATGTTCAAATATAATTTTGTAAACTGTAGAGTAACTGTTTATGTTTTTTAATTCCTCTAAGATTATGATGCAAAGTAAAAACTAATGTAGGATGAATTGGGAGATTGGGATTGACATATATACACTAATATGCATAAAATAGATAACTAATAAGAACTTGCTGTATTAAAAAATAAATAAATGATAAAAAATTTTTTAATGTAGGAAATTCACACTTTACTTCTTATAGAACACAAATAATAGATAACCTAAAGATACTATAATGCATTTAATTTTCAAAGGCAACTCTTATTTGTGATTATAATTTTGCATTTAACCTCCTTGCATTTAAAAGGTGAAATTCTTTGAGGTTAAGCCCAAATCAGGTTGTGGTAGTTCTATAAGACAGAGAGAGGGAGAGAGAGAGAGAGAGAGAGAGAGAGAGAGAGGAAGGGAGGGAGAGAGAGGGAGAGAGGGAGAGAGAGAGTGTTTGTGTGTGTGTGTGTGTGTGTGTGTGGGTTGGGAGGGAAAGAGAAAATGTGTTTTAAAGGTCTCTTTGAAAGAATGCTGAGTAACATTGCTAATTATTTTGTCATATTTTGTCAGTGTTATAGAATCCAGTTATTCCAGTGTTGGGTTTGAGACTTAAGTTTTCACAAACCAGTGAAGGGAAATCACCTGTGAGTTTACTCCGACAGGAATGAGCCACCTTTACCGGACATAGAGGAGTGAAAGAGGTCTATTTTTCTACAGCTCCATGTGGGGATGTGAAGCCTAACATAGTTTGTAGGGCAAATCTACAATGCAGATGAGACACCTCGAGTTGTGGCCTATCTTACTTATCCACTATCTTACTTATCCACAGGTCCCCTTTGGGGTGAGACTATAGGTATTGTAGTTAGGTACTGATATAGAGATAAGCAGATATACACTACCAAACGTAAAATAGATAGCTAGTGGGAAGCAGCCGCATAGCACAGAGAGATCAGCTTGGTGCTTTGTGACCACCTAGAGGGGTGGAATAGGGAGGGTGGGAGGGAGGGAGATGCAAGAGGAAAGAGATATGAGGACATATGTATATGTATAACTGATTCACTTGTTATAAAGCAGAAACTGACACACCATTGTAAAGCAATTATACTCTAATAAAGATGTTTAAAAAAAAAAAAGATAAGCCGAGATGAAAGAGCAGAATTTAGAGAGCATAGTTTCCCAATTTTCTTGCTTAGCAAACACTCTTTGTTGTACATAGAGAAGTCATTAAAGAAGTGTCAACAGCCACTACTGTGGTATCCTTTTAGTGTATCTGGAATCAGGGATCATGGCAGGGGCCTTGGAATGGGTGACCTTAGAAAAGGAGGCTGCTTTTCTTTCCAAAGGCCAGAGTGATGCTGATGTAAAAGACTAATGCTTCAAAAACAAATTTCTTGACAAGATTATTAATTTCCATGTTAAAACAACATACGTGTCATTCGCTTTACATAGATATTTTAATTAATATATTAAAATATTTTCATTAATTGACATATGTATTTCAGTGAACTAAAACCCTAGCACCTTGTACTAGCAGTGCTTTTTTGGGATGGAGTTAGCATAAGGTAGATGAGATACATTTAAATATTTTGGACCAAATGTGTCAGTAGCAGGGAGGATAGTACTAAAATTATTAAACTGGGCTCTTGTAAAATGAAGTGACGCAAGAGTTACTGAGTCACTTCAGTAATCCTTTTATTGAATCCTTTCTATTGTGAGGCAGTGGCATAAGCATATAGTGGGGGATTCATCCTGTCCTTGAGCAGCTTGCTTTAGTCTAGTTGAGGAAACTCTCATGTCCACACCTGTAATGCAGGGTACAGAACACTGTGTGCAATAAGGAGGTATAAAGTGCTAGGGTACACAGAGAGGGAAGCAGTTCTTCCTTACAGGAAGAATTGGAGAAAACTTCATTGAGGAGGTGGAACTTTATTTTGACCTTAAAAGTTAAGTAGGATTTCAGTAGGCAGAGATATAAAACAGACATCCCAAACCATAGATGTAAGTAATACAGAGTGGATTCTAGAAATATAGGTAAAAAGAGTAAATAGTGTGTGTGTCTGGAGTGGTAAGTAGATGGTGGGAGATCAGACATAGTCACAGGTTCAGAGCAGTCCACAGAGGACTCTGAATGTCATGCTAACGAGTTTTTTCTCTTATTCTGTGGTAAGAGTCACTGAAGACTTGGGGGCAGTGAATTTACAGGATCAGACGTCTGTTTTAGGAAGATAATTGCTGGCAGTGGGAGTTCAGTTCCACAAATATGTATTGAGTGATGGCGCAGGGGAATACAAAGATGACAAAGACATTCCTACTCCAGAGGATTTAGTCTGTTGGTATGAAAAAAAATGGATTGGAGAAGGGTGAAGTTGGCAGCACAGAGATCAATTAATAGGCTTTTGTCATGGTCTCATTAAGAGACTATAAAAATTTAAACTAGGACAGTAGCAAGGGGAATAGAAAGTATGGGGCAGAATCAAGAGACATTTCAGAAACAGTATCAACAGGGCTTGATGCTGAGTGGAAGTTGCAGGTAAGGGGGATGCTCACCTCAAAAAGCACTTTAAAATTTCTAACTACGGGACCCGGAGGATGGTGCTGCTATTCATTAAGGTGGGGACACAGAGGAAGAAAGGCAGACTTAGGGATGGAGGGAGGGAAGATTGAGTCTATTTTGGTTCTACTGAGTTTGAGGTGCCAACATGACATCTATCAGGAGAGGTTCAAAGGGCATTTAGAAAGGCAAGTCTGAGAGGTCGAAGAAAAATGAGACCTAGAATTATGTTTGGATGATGCTGACAGAGAAGGTATTTGAAACGGTGTCAGTGGTTGAGATCTCCTATTGGAAGAGTATAGAGGAAAAAAGAGGAGAGGGTTAGAAAACGTGTTATCAACGAGTTTTGGGAAGATTGGCCATATCAGAGGAGCCTTAGTATATTGCAAGGAAACTTGAGAGAAAGTGATGTCAGGTGCTGTGTAGAGGTCAAGTAGAATGAAGGGGAAGGAGAACTCATGGATTTTTTTAAATTAGAAGGTTACTGGCCACCTCTGGAGACCAGTTTTAGTAGAGGAGTGGGCTGAGTAGTTTCATTAGTTTGCAGTGGAATGAGGAATACATGTGAGATGAAGCAATAGGGAAATAGATTTCTTTTCACCCATTTAATCCATAAATATTTATTGAACATTTGCCTCTCATTTGTGAAGTGAGGGCAAGAGGAGAGATGGGATAGTTATTTAAAGGGGAAATCAGGGTCAGAGAGAGATTATTTTTGGATGGGAAAGCAGTGCAGAGGGAGAGATTGAGGCTAAAAGAAGAAATAATAGAACGAAGAGCCCAGGGAAGGAGTGTAAGCTCATAAGCCCAGGTGGAGAGGTTTACTTTGGCCTAACAGTGTTCACGTGGGTGGGGAAAAGGGTGAGGCTGAACCAGAGCTCCACACACAGAGCTCTTTAAATTCACACTAACAATTGCTTTCTTTATCACATGTTACTGTTTGTGACGATGTTTGCAAAATGGCATAATAATAGTACTTTTGGTGTGTGTTGGGGGGTGGATCTTCACATTTTTCAGGTGAACAGAGCTCTCTGAACACCATTTGGAATATTAATGTGGGTGCAGTGTTGTCAGGAGTCCACCTAGTCATTTAAGACAACATTACGAAGTGGAGTTGGGATAATCCCAGTAGTGCAGTCACACAGAAATGGCGTCTCCCAAGCAGGAATTTCACCTGCTTGCAGAGAATAATGGCTGTTCTCTGGAAGTGACTCCTCTTGGAGTCAATTGGTGATCACGTGAAGTAATAGCAATGTCTGCTTGTGGATGCGTAATACAAGGTATGTGACATTTAAACATTTTGGAGAGCTGAAGGAGCTATGTTTTTATTCATATACAAGAGAGAGTGTGAATCAGCTGATTCAACAAAGTGAGTCAGCTATACATATACATATATTCCCATATCTCCTCCCTCTTGCGTCTCCCTTCCACCCTCCCTATCCCACCCCTCTAGGTGGTCACAAGGCACTGAGCTGATCTCCCTGTGCTGTGCGGCTGCTTCCCACTAGCTATCTATTTTACGCTTAGTAGTGTATATATGTCAATGCCACTCTCTCACTTTGTCCCAGCTTACCCTTACCCTTCCCTGTGTCCTCAAGTCCATTCTCTACGTCTGTGTCTTTATTCCTGTCCTGCCCCTAGGTTCTTCAGAACCATTTTTTTTTAAAGATTCCATATATATGTGTTAGCATATGGTATTTGTTTTTCTCTTTCTGACTTACTTCACTCTGTGTGACAGACTCTAGGTCCATCCACCTCACTACAAATAACTCAATTTTGTTTCTTTTTACGGCTGAGTAATATTTCATTGTATATATGTGCCACATCTTCCTTATCCATTCATCTGTCGATGGACACTTAGGTTGCTTCCATGTCCTGGCTATTGTAAATAGAGCTGCAGTGAACATTGTGGTACATGACTCTTTTTGAATTATGGTTTTCTCAGGTTATATGCCCAGTAGTGGGATTGCTGCATCGTATGGTAGTTCTATTTTTAGTTTTTTTTTTTTTTTTTTTTTTTTTTTTTTGCCGTACACGGGCTTATCACTGTTGTGACCTCTCCCGTTGCAGAGCACAGGCTCCGGACATGCAAGCTCAGCGGCCATGGCTCACAGGCCCAGCCGCTCCGTGGCATGTGGGATCTTCCCAGACCGGGGCACGAACCCGTGTCCCCTGCATCGGCAGGCAGACTCTCAACCACTGCACCACGAGGGAAGCCCTATTTTTAGTTTTTTTAAGGAACCTCCAGACTGTTCTCCATAGTGGCTGTGTCAATTTACATTCCCACCCACAGTGCAATAGGGTTCCCTTTTCTCCACACCCTCTCCAGAAGCTGGGTTTATTATAAAGAATATTCTCACTGCCATAACATTTGTATTGAAACTGCTTTTGCTGCTGAGATGTTTAATAAAGCATCATTTCAGGAAGGTTCACCAAACAGCATGGGAAAGGGATTCCTGAAAGGGTTTAGAGCAACTGAGGGAAGATCAGAATTGACAAGAAAACTTAACCTTGATTTAATGCTTTATCAAAATTGCTCACTAAAATGAATGGGGAGGGGTCAAGAGGAAATTCTATTTTTATTATTGACAAGAACTGGCTTGATATTCACATACCCTAAATGGCACTGTCTACACTTAGGCAGGAATAAAATGAAGGCAGGAATGCTCTAAAAATTCTGTGTTGTGAAATAATTTCCCAAAAAAAGGAATGAAATTTGAAACAGAGACATTCCTCTTTGACTAATAGGAAATAAACAAGCTATACTTTTTTTTTTTTTTTTTTTGTGGTACGCGGGCCTCCCACTGCTGTGGCCTCTCCCGCTGCGGAGCACAGGCTCCGGACGCGCAGGCTCAGCAGCCACGGCCCACGGGCCCAGCCGCTCCGTGGAATGTGGGATTTTCCTAGACCGGGGCACGAACCCGTGTCCCCTGCATCGGCAGGCAGACTCTCAACCACTGCGCCACCAGGGAAGCCCCTAAACAAGCTATACTTTTGACCATTTACTTGAATTATATGTTTTCACCTAAAGGTCTGACCTATTCCTCCCCTTTCCTTCAGATGATTGTCTTTAGTTTTTGCTACATCATCAAAAATCTTGTATATTTCTCATTGGACATGAATTAATACTGCTTTACCTGCAACACAAAGAACTATTAAAGTGATAAAAAAGACAATGAGTGTATTTTAGCTCTCCAATAAAAAATAAACATCTACTCATTTTCTTCCCCACTAGACTATTAAATGCTGAAAAATCCACAGCCTTTCTGCAAAGAGGGTCACCTTACACATCTTTTAGATAAATAAATTAATTAAACCTTGACATTATAAAACAATTCTGAAATGTTCTAATTACTTTTTAAGCAATATTGAAATAATGACTTGGTACCTCACATTAAAAAAAAAAATATTGGGCTTCCCTGGTGGTGCAGTGGTTGAGAATCTGCCTGCCAATGCAGGGGACATGGGTTCGAGCCCTGGTCTGGGAAGATCCCACATGCCGCGGAGCAGCTAGCCCCGTGAGCCACAATTACTGAGCCTGCGCGTCTGGAGCCTGTGCTCCGCAACAAGAGGCCGCAGTAGTGAGAGGCCCGCGCACCGTGATGAGGAGTGGCCCCCGCTCGCCGCAACTAGAGAAAGCCCTCGCACAGAAATGAAGACCCAACACAGCCATAAATAAATAAATTAAATTAAATAAAAAAATACACACACCTTAAAAAAAAACTTTATAAAAAAAAATATTGTAACCCAATCAATTCCACCTACAGTATGCCACAGTAGACTGCTGATTTTCTAATGGTTAGGAACACAGTTCATTGGTCTGAATAGTAATCAAGATCGCTTGGGGAAGAAAACCACTGAGGGTTTATAGAAGGGACCAGAGTTTTTAATGGCTTTATTGAGTCTCCAAGTATTTGTTTTGTTTCTTCCTTGATAGTATGATAAGGCACAGAAACTATTGTATTCAACTGCAATCTTTTAATTTAAGTCAGTGTTTACCTAAGGTTGTTGGATTGACTCTTTTCACTGGAGAGATTTTCCAACCCACTAAAATAGGTCTGGATTTTTTCCCATGGAATTCTCCAATTATGCTCCAGTCCCCCTGTGACTTGACTGCAGTGTAGACAAAACCACTTCTTAATCACTGGAGGATTCATCTAATTTCTTTGTTGTTTTTTTTCCTGCTGCTGCTGCTGTTGGCATGAGTTCTGGGTGTTTGAAGGGAATGCTGGACTTGAGCAAGAGTTATAGGGGAGTTGGTGGGGAATGGTAGAGAGGGAGCTGAATCTGGCTGGAGCCCCGAGGCCTGAGCTCAGGACCTGTGATCTTTCTGAAATGTGTAGCTGCTCTTGAGAGTATCTTGCTTCATCGGCAGCAGAGTTTCTCACCACCTGTTTGAGATTTCCTGACATGATTGTTAAAAAGCCATCTCCAAGGGCTCCATTCCAGCCTACTGAATCAGATTCTCTGGGGATGGTGTCTGCAAATTTGCATTTTTAACAAGCTTTAGGACTTCATACTTTAAAGTCTGAGAACCTGACCTATGAGATAAAGTTTAAGTTTCTTGGCATACACAGCAAAGATTGTCCTCCCTGAGATGCTGTCTCACTGTTCATTCCCAGACACTACAGTTATCAGTGGGGAAATGCATGCATTTCTGTTCATATCATGCTGTTTCAGGATCCCCTGTCTTTGTATATGGCTTGGCCCAGAATTGCTCACTTGACAATTTCTATAGATCCCTTTATATCAGAGAGTTCTGCAGACAGTAAGCTCTATGAGGGCCATGACCCTGTGTGTTTTCACAGTTGTATCCTTAGTGCCTTGTACAGTGCCAGCACATAGTAGGTGCTCAATAAATACTTTGAAAGCATCAGTGCTTAGACATCATATCCCTCCTTTGCCCAGGAAAGATGTAATCATCTCTGCTCTTACTTTTGGTCATAGTTTTGATATGAAGCCAGTTCATGATTGTCAGGACCCAGGTCTACTGACCCTGGAGTCTGTTCCTTAATTTCTTAGAATATGTTTCTCTAACGAGAACCCTTGCTAACAACAACAAAAATTCTGGATATTCTTTTAGAAGCAGTTATTTTTGAAATATTAGAAATGATTATTGCTGAAATTGACAGGGAATCCAGCTGCACCAAACCCAAGCTCCAGTATTAGAATCCCTAAGGATGAGGTCCAGTCATGCGTCCTCTTTAAAAGCTACAGGATTCTGACATTCAGCCAGAGTTGAATCACTGCTTATGCTGCATGTGGATAATGTCTTTACTGACCAACTATTTAAGTATGTGTTCTGTAAACTATTTGGTACCATGGGAAGACTGGAAAGCTGAGTCTTACCTCTGGCACTAACTAGCTTTGTGCTTGAGGCCAGTTACTTATTGCTCCTGGGCCTCAGTTATGCTGTCTTTAAAATGGGGTATTGGGTAGCTAATCTCTCAGATACTTGACAACCCTACTCTTCTATACTCTTCTGATTGTAAGCCAAAGTAAAATCAGACACTGGAATGGCAGAGTTGCACAGGTGGTATATGTATCTTGTGGCAGCTGTCATTTATTTTTTCCTAAGTAAATCATTCTAAATTGGTGCTTGCACTGGGAATGCCTGTCAGGTTTAGTTTATTATGCTAAATAGTACCCTCTTAGATGAAGTTAATTTCGCTTCCAAAGTCACATTGACTAGCAACTTCCATGATGAGAACATCTGATCAGACCACATTTTGCACTCTGAAGTTTAATTTGGGTTAGCAAACATTTCTTGAGTTCCAACTGGTATATCATACACTGTGCTAAATTCTGAGATACAAAGATTAATAAGATATAGTCCCTGTCCTTGAGTTGCTAACAAGGATAATGCACAAATAGGGAAGTTTAAGCAGGGTGATTGCCCATAATGGAAAACTGATGAAGTCACTGTATTTCTAGGCCTTTCCTCCAGCTACAGCCAGATCTTACCATAATCCAGGGTTAAGAGTCTGAAGAATAGAGACCACATAGGTCAGCTTGTTTATCAAGGAATATTAGACATTGAGAGAGTGGCTATAACTAGAAGTGGGTTTTAAAATAAAAAAAGAAAAGAAAGATTTCAAAGCATATGCATTTCATTTCATCTTATGGTTTGGAATCATAGAGATGTAGGTACTAGGACACCTGAGAGGGTGTTCAGGAAACAAGATTGGAAGGAGCTTTCTGAAGTATGTGTTGACACAGTTTATGCAGAATGGATAACAGTACATTTTCTAGACTCATCAAAAACGTGTTAAGGTACTCCTCTGCCCAGCTCAAGTCCAATCCTCAAATTTCAGAGAAGAGTATGAGGTTAACTAGACAGAAGGTTTAAAGATCTAGCAACTGCTTAGGCAAGCGACTGATATTTTAACTTGGCATTCCAACAGAATTATAAAACGCCTGGAAACTTGCTCGCCTTGACTTGGAAGATCATCCATGACGAATTTTCACACAGTTTTAGAAGCAGTGCAACCAGTGCTTTTTTGGGGTCCTCTGGCAAAAAGTCCCCATTAGAGCTGACAATGAGATGATGAGAATCATGACAGCGCCTAACACTTAGTGTGGGCCTGCTTTTGCTAGGCCCTGGGCTAAGCACCTGACATTCATTGTTTTACTTATTTCTAACAGTGACTCCTTTTATAACTTTACACAGAAGAAACCTAAGGCACAAAGATGTTAGCTCTTGCCCAAATTCAAATAGTAGAAAGTGGTGGGTCTAGGAATCAAGCACATAGGTTAGTTAGGACCCTCCTGATGGTAAGTAAAAGAAATATACCTAAGCCCACTTAAACAAAAGAAAGGATATAGGGCTCTATGATGTAACCCATTGATAAAGATGCAATTGGACCTTTGGAAGGGATTGATTCTCCACCTTTCTGGTCTTCATTTCGTTTCCTTTCTTTATGTCTGCTTTGTTGCCTCTTTCTCTTCAACCATTCTTGACCCCTTGCCTTCAAACTGACAAAGTAACAGCAGGGTATAGTGGTTAAAGTCCTGCTATGGGAGTCAGACAGGAACTTTGCAATGACTTATCCAGTGGCCTCGAGCATGTCATTGAGGCTGTATGTACAGTAGTTCCTGTAGTTGGCTGGGTCTATCTTAATATAAAGTGAGCATGGATCTCAGATAATTATTTCCATAATTAAACAGCCTCCATGATTTCCCCCGTACACATAATTCTCTTCTGAATTATAAATCAGGAAGACTTTCCAAGTTTATCTTCCAACACAACTCTCATGCTGCCCTGATTCTTCCTGGAAATGGATTGGATAAACACATTCACTTGAATGTATAAAGATTTGCTGATTTATGTATTACTTATCCCAGGGTTTTATGCCTTATTTAAAGGGACAACTTGAGAGTGCTTTCCAAAAATCTTCAGAATGAAATGTCAGACCCCAAAGAAAAGGCTGAGACAAGGCAGATATTTGGGGACATCACGGACCTGGGCAGCATTCTTCAAATTACTCTTTATTGGTATTATTCCACTCTAGATATTCCTGAGGATGTCATTCACTTGAATATAAAATGATATTTCATTGAAATATCCAGATAATTGCCTTGCTTTCTGCATTACTCAGGATAGTCAAGGTTATGCTTTGGAACAAGCAATCCCCAAAATGCCAGTGGCTTGAAACTACAAAGGCTTATCTTTTGCTCATGTGACATATCCATCTCAGAGCAGCAAAGAGGCTCTGTTTGTTTTAATTACCCTAGTCCTCCAGGCTCCACCATATCAAACACTCCTAGTTGCCATGCCAGAGGGAAAAGATGCTCTGAAGAATCTCATACTCCCATTTAAATACTCTAATTCACTTGACTTGTTCATTGGCCAGATAGAAACATGGCCCCACCCAACCACAAGGGAGATAGGGGGTACCATATGCTAGAAGGAATGAAAATTTTATTTGATTAGTAGCACAGATAACTGCCCTGCATTCTAATAATTTTCCTCTATAGGACATTACCAGAATATAATAAAAGCAGACATTTCAGTGGTATTTACTAAGAGCCAGGTACTATTTTAACCATTTTATGTGTATCATATCTCATTTAATCTTCATGACAACCCTTTTGTTATTCCCATTTTAAAGATAAGAAAACTGAGGCATGAGGGATTTAACAGTAGTTTGTCTAAGATCTCACAGCAGCCTGGGATTTGATGCCAGGCATTGGAGTCAATGCTTTTAACCATAAAACCATGTCCTATATCTGGATTATTTATAAATAATGATGGTTTTCTTGAGACATGATTAATTATTGACACATTTGCTAGGGAAATTCTGAGTTTATAGGCATATCAGAGGTGTAAAATCTAACTGTTGCTACAAAAATAGAAGTAGCCCAATTTTGAGAGCATTTATTACAGGAGGCATTTTTCTATTTTGGTATGTTTTGGAATTTCAGTGCATGACTGGTATCCCAGTGGCAAGCTCTAATTTAGACTGATTTGTTTGGGAGAAATAAATGATAACTTATTTATAGAGATTAACTTGCAATCTGACTTTATAACATGTTTACCTAAAAATTAATGAAGGTAGCATGTAGGGCTATTAACTTTTAATGATGAGAAATAATGAGGATGCACACACAGCTGAGAAAATCTTGCTGTGGTGGAGGAGGGTCCCCCACCAATGTTGCAAGCCTGGTGCATCAGTCCAGGGTGAGGGGTGATGAGCAGCAGGACCTGACCCTGGTTGACTTAAGCAGGAGATGGATTTATTGACTGGCATCTGTGCAGCTGACAGAGCCACGGGAAATGCTGGAGAACCTGCCCCAGAAAAGAGGCAGAACAAAGTGGAGATGGGCTCCAAGAAATTCAGCCAGTATCATGAGCACCAGTCCTGTGAGGGCATCACGGCCACCAATGTTGAGCATTGGATGCTGCAGCTTGTCCTGCTGGCACTTATGCCACTGCTACATCTGGAAACTATGCATCGCTGCTGCCGTCAGAGCCACCAGAATGGATTCTCCTCTCTCTCTGCTTCTTTGTGCCACTAGTAACTCATTCTAAGCCCCAAGTGGTTTCAGCTGTTTGGCCATATCGAGGTCAGGTGCCATGTTCTAGTTGCCAGAGAGACTGGGAAAGTGTGTCCCCTTTAAGTTTTATAGGGGGCAGTGGGTTCTTTCTTCTTCATATGTGAGGCATTTTCCAAACATAGGAAGGGAGTGCTGAGCAGCCAGTAGGAAAAAAAAAAAAAAGACAAATGTCCTCTATAACTGGTTGGGTATTGTTTAAATGATTAATCAGGAAAATGTATCTTTGTTCCTTTGTCTATTTTGTTGTTTTCTTTCACAGAGATTTGTATCCAAAAGACTTTTACTTTATTCATTTATTTATTTAGCTAAAAATAATTTCCTATAACATGTGAAACCTTATTCTAGGTGCTGAGAGAGTTACAAAAACAAAAAAGATACAGACCTACGTTTCCATTGCTCAGGTTGAGTTGGGGAGGGGTAAGGAAGTGGAATGTAATTCAGAAGATGGAGAGAGAGTTCATAGAAGCAGACAAGGAAAGACTTCGAGGGCAAAGAGCATTTAAGCTGAAAATCAGACATGCAGAGGTGGGAGGACAAACATTTCACATGGAGGAAAAGATAAGAAAAGAGATAGTGTGGCTATATTTGGGGAACAATAAGTTATTTGACTGCTAGTCTTAGAGGTAAGGGGGGAAAGGTAAATCAGGTCTCGATCATGGATGTTTTTGAATGATTGGCTAGGAATTTTGAGTTTTAGTTCATAAGTACTAGGGAGCTATTAAGTGATTTTGAGCAGAGTGACAGAAATCTAACTGTGATTTAGGAAAATCAACTATCAATAATATATAGGATAAACCATAAAGGAAACCAGAGTCAGAGAAGTTATTTAAGAAATTGAATAACCCAGGACAAAGATATGAAGGCCCTAAAAGAAGATGATAGCATTGAGAATAAAGAGAAGGGAATGGATGTAAGAAATATTACACATATTGTAGTTAAGGAAATGGTTTTCTTATATGTAGTCACTGTAATGAGAAAGAGATTCCTATTAAAGACCAATCACAGCCAGTCAGAGGAAGAGAGGAGAGAGAGAGGGGGAGGGAGAGGGAGAGGAGGAGAGGGGGAGAGGGGGAGTAGCAAACTGGACCAAGCCTTTCCTGAGCACCACTCTAGGATGCTACCATCACCTTTTTGGACCTTGCTATCCTGGCCTTACTATAAAAGTGGCTTGTTTCATTAGTTCTTCTGAAGTAAGATTGGGATTCATTTTTTTAAAAAAAACGTTAACACACTCTACCATTTTTGACAGTCGATCATATGCCAAACATTTTTCATGCTTCATTCCCAATCTTCATCACAACCTTAAGAGGCAAGTACTGGTATCACTTTAAGTATGAAGAAACTGGGGATTAAAGAAGTAATTGGCAGAACTAACATTCAAACTCAAGTCTTCTCACCAATGGCCTATGATTTTTCTGCTCTTTTTTTTTTTTTTTTTGGGCTGTGCAAGAAGTGACTCAAGTTTATATATATATATATTTCTTTTTTTTTTTTTTTTTTTTTTGCAGTACGCGGGCCTCTCACTGCTGTGGCCTCTCCCATTGCGGAGCACAGGCTCCGGACATGCAGGCTCAGCGGCCTTGGCTCACGGGCCTAGCCGCTCCGCGGCATGTGGGATCTTCCCGGACCGGGGCATGAACTCATGTCGCCTGCATCGGCAGGTGGACTTTCAACCACTGTGCCACCAGTGAAGCCCTCAAGTTTATATTTTTACCTTAAAGTTCTCTACAACTGAGTAATCCTGTTCTTTTTTCCTGCTCTTTATGCTGCCTTTCAATGAACTTAAAAAAGAAAAAAATAAATATATAAGAGAAAAACTTAGGAGAAAAGGAAGCAAAATAAGAAACACACACATAGATGACTTTCAGAATCCAGATTTGTCCACCCTAAATTAACAAAACTCTGCTACAGTTTAGCTTAGCTGCTAAATGAGCTTATCAGAAAGAACTTACCTTATTACTCTCCTCCTCAGTGTAACCATGTCTAGACCACCTGATTCTTACAATCATTCATTGTTCTTCTTTGAACATTCCTCCTTTCTGGCAAGGTGTGGTCAGTAGGAAGTTCAGTATATTGACTGTCCCTGGCCAATAAACCAGTGAAACCTCAGACACCTTCCCTTGGGAACAGTCAAGGGACATTTCTTAGAGACTAATAAAATCAAATGGAGGTAAAAGCATGAGAAAACCCCCCTGAAGGAAACAGAGAAGGGACACTGAAATGGGGGTGGGGTGGGGGAATGGGGGCTGGTGCTGGCTGGGTCTTTAGAGATCTAGCAGTGAGACCTGTCCTAGAGCCTTCTCGCCCTGCTAGTTTCTGTCCAAGGTGCTGCTGCTAATGTAGGTAGTATCGATACACTGTAGTACAGTGTGGGTAGAACCATGAGATCCAAGACAGGAGGACAGTAGTGAGCGTGGCATGTTCAGATCATTCAGCATATAGCACTGTTAGTACTGGTGGGATCCATGCAGGGGCTGCTACTACCATGGTCTTTACTCTCCAGGAGAGTGGCTAGGAGAGACTTTGCAGATCTAAAACAAGTTTCTTAATTAAGTTTGTCTATTTGACAGCCTTTGGGTTCCTGAGAAGATAATCATCTGTGCCGATTCTGTCTCTTCTACTAGGTCTCAGCCCCTTGGTTGCTGACAGTGTGCAAGTTTACAGACTTCAGGGCTCCACAACTTTACCCACCATCTGCCACTTTCACACAATTAGTTTTGCCCTTTCTCTCTGATTTTAATCATTCCAGTTTACAAAGTTCTTTACTACTCATGCCTTTTATTATTCAATCAACCAACCACCAAATGCTTATTAACGTTCCTAGTGTGCCTAACACAGTGTGCTGGACGCCTGCAGGGAACATGCAAAAAACCCACGGTGGCTCTTTTCCAGGTTGGGCTGCCCTTTGCCTCCTTTTTTTTTTTTTTTTTTTTTTTTTTTTTTTTGCGGTACGCGGGCTTCTCACTGCTGTGGCCTCTCCCGTTGCGGAGCACAGGCTCCGGATGCGCAGGCTCAGCGGCCATGGCGCACGGACCCAACCGCTCCGCGGCATGTGGGATCTTCCCGGACCGGGGCACGAACCCGTATCCCCTGCATCGGCAGGCGGACTCTCAACCACTGCGCCACCAGGGAAGCCCCCCTTTGCCTCCTTTTTGCCATGGCTTTCTTGTCACCTTCCACCTGGTTAGTACATTTAGAGTTACTATCTTGTCTCAACTTTTGGACAAGTTGTGTTTAAAGTGTTACAGGATAATAAAGATAAAAGTTTTAACAACTTGGAAAGGAAGCTAAAATGGAAAAAAATGAACTGAACAGCTGGAACAGTGCTGTTATTTTTAATGCTTCCTACCATTGAATGGCTCCTTTTGTTGAGAAATGTATTAAGTATTTCTTGGGTTGCTTGTACTTTTCACGTGAATCATTTATGTTTTTTTTTGCTGAGTTGAGGGGTACAGTTGGCTTACTAAATTCTTCATGTTGCATCTTCTTTACAAGAAAGAAACTATACTGAGATACTGTAACTTAAAATCACATTCCCTGCAATTTGATGCAGAGAATGCATTATTTGAAATGAAACAAAATTCCAATTTTTTTTTTTAAGAAGATGTTGGGGGTAGGGGTTTTTTAATTAATTTATTTATTTTTGCTGTATTGCATCTTCGTTTCTGTGCGAGGGCTTTCTCTAGTGTGGCGAGAGGGAGCCACTCTTCATTGCGGTGCGCGGGCCTCTCACTATGGCAGCCTCTCATTGCGGAGCACAAGCTCCAGACGCGCAGGCTCAGTAGTTGTGGCTCACGGGCCTAGTTGCTCTGTGGCATGTGGGATCCTCCCAGACCAGGGCTCAAACCTGTGTCCCCTGCATTAGCAGGCAGATTCTCAACCACTGTGCCACAAGGGAAGCCCACATTCCAATTTTTTGACATCTTAATATTTCATGTTTCTTCTTAGATGTTCAAACCCAAAGCAAACCTTACAAAACCAGAAACATTTTTTCTACTGACTTGTCATTTTCACTATCAATAGAACTAGAGTCTTATTATTACAGAGGACGTTGCTATTAAAAAGTATGATGATGTATCAAATATTTAACACTACCTTAGGGAAAATTTCAAAAACACAAGAGTGGGGGTCTCTTTGTTAATCTATTAATGTAGAGCTATAGACTACAGTCAGTATTATAATCTTTAGAAACAAAACAAGCCCCTGCATAGCAGAGAGCAAAGTAAATTATTCAGAATCTTTACACAACGAGGTGTGTTAAAAATCCTTCTGTATTCTGGGAGGTGGTCCTAAACATTTGCAATGCCTGATTACTTCCAGAAGTGGAAAGAAAGTGACACACACCAAAACTAAGTTCAAATTCTCCAGGGACATATGGGCTTCCAGCAAAGCAACACCTTTTCTAACCACTTTATGGTATCTTTGTGGCTTATACCCTGAGCAACAAACCATAGGAAACTAATGGTGTTTTAAATGGAAAACAGCAGTTCATTAGGACTGGTTAATAGGTTCTTGGCAAAATTTCAACTTGATGGGTATGCAAGTGTGTCTGTGTGTGCTCAGCAAGGCCTGTCCGGAGCTTTCTAATGGTGTCACTCAGTACTATAAATTTACTTTGACAGCTAGTAAACAGATAAGTGTGTCCTGGGAACAGGGAATGTGGAGCCTGCAGCAGTTTCCAAAAGAGGCAGGGCAAATAGAGCCAGGCACATACTAACACAGCAAACACTGAACTTTTCTGCTTCTCCATTCTTTAATGGAATGTTAGTAACATAGCAAAACATGATGCAAACCCTTCATTTTTAAAAATCCTTAACTGATAGACTCTAGTTAGGAATTTAGGATTAGAACTAAATTATTAAAATGTACATTTCAAGGGAAATAACCAATGGCCAAGCAATATTTCAAGCATATTAGCTTCGTTGCTCTGTGTTAGATCAATATTTCTGTTGGCTACAGCTGACTTGGTAGAAGATCCATATAACAAGCAGACAACCATCTAATTTAATTCTACCAGCCTTAGGAAACTGCAGTAGGAGATGTTTGTATTTCATTGTTTGCTGAGGAAGCTTGACCTTACTAAGCAAATTGCTAAGTATTGTTTTATGGTGTGTTTATGAAATTGCTGTACATGTGGGAAATTACTATAGGTGTTTATCCCATAAAGAATACTGTAGCTTTCTGCTTTCTTTTGGGCAGTCAGAATAATATGGCTCACACCAGAGAATATTTTTTTTTTCTAATCCTTGCAAAAGGTGCATTGGAAGAAAGAACCAGGTTTTAATGTCAATGAGTGGAAGTAGCTTGAGCCTTGAAAATTTTGGGAGCAGAGAAAATGGAAGGAAGTTTTTATTTTTTAGTTAGAAACATTTTTTAAATTAATTTATTTATTTTTAGCACAGAAAAACAGCAGGAAGGGAAGAGAGTTGGTTTCTGTTTAGTCCAAGTTTATAGCAGAAAGCTCTTTCTAATGGAAAGAGCACTAGACCTAGAGTCAAAATGTAGGACCGAGTTCCAGTTTGGTCGTTTGATCATCTTGCTTCATGGTGAGATCCATATCACCCTTGCCAGCAACTGGAGCAAATAAGGCCTCCCTCACATGCTCAAGGTGGTATACAACTGCTAAGTGTTCTAATAGCTTCATAACATATAAAACTTGCTGCACACTCAAAATCTGTTTCCAACTCTCCTATTTCTGTTACTGACATCAACATCCATCCCCCTCCATCTCCCACCCCAAAGCAGCTCTAATCACTACTGCTGTGTGTAGTATCAGTTGATTTGGGATACTGATTCTTTGACTAAACTAAAGTTTCCTTTCTAAGTTTTTATCTACACAAATATTTTGACATGAAACAAAGTGAGCTTTTCAAAAGGTAACTTGTTCACTTGTTTGTTGCACACCTATTCAGTAAAGACCTACTAAGTGCAAAACAATGTGCTCTGCACTCTGGGCATCTGATCGGGGACATGAGTAAGGCTCTCTTCTGGCCCTCAGTGAGCTGACAGCCTAGTGAAGGTTCAGATGTGTCCATACCTAACCCTGATACAAAGCATAGCTCTTAGAACTGTTGGGTCACTCTAACATGGAAACAACTTATAGCAGTATCCTCCAGAAAGGGCATTCACTTTGCCACTTGTTGAAATTTTACATCACATCATCTGGGTAAAGAGCCCAACCCCCTATTTAACACACACACACACACACACACACACACACGTTAAATTCTCTTTTGCCAAATATTTCTTGAGGTTAGTATTTTTATTGAATACCTGAGAAGGTCATAGAATATGACCGTGCTGTACAGTCACATCTTCTTGATCATATCTTCTTGAATAAGCAGTTCTGTGACAATCCTTAATGTATGCACCCCACTTCAAATGGCCCACCAAAATGCTTTTTTTTCCCCCAAAACAAATAACACTGTTCTTCTGAAGAGGAATTCTGGCACATAAAATTTTCGCCTTCTTACCCCACAAGATTTTATGAGTTGTAGACAAAGTTTGCCTAACAAAAGCTTTTTTATACCTATACATTTTTCTTTTTCCTATTATGTTTTGACCACTCTTAACAAGGCAGCAATGAACTAATGACATATATGGAATGAATAGCCAGCAATTGGCCCTTCAAAAGCTATATGCAAAATGGTGATCTTAATGAAAGTAGAGGAAAGCCTTAGTAAATTTCTCAGACCACTAGGGCACCATTGAGAACAATAGTGAAACATTGTCTCTATGCAGTCAGCAAAATGAACCACAGCACACTACAGTGCTGTGGCTTCCTGTTGAAAGAAAAATTAAAATGAGAGAAATGACTGGGCTGTCATCTGTTAATCTTTTGCACATATGGCTAATGGCCTACGTTAAAATCTCTAACCAATCTGTATACTTCTATATATAAAGAAGCAGCTCCTTTACTTCCTCCTCAAGTTTGCTGTCCGTGGGCCAAATAAGATATCTTAAAGATGATGGTGGATGCGTTAAGCACCTATAGGGTCATGAGTCCTAAAACGGCTGTACATATTATTCTGTCTGTGCTAATTAAAATGATATAGAATGATTTTGTAATACATAGGTATATTTTTATACTAATAGCATATGTTTTCCATTTTAAAACTATTTCATGGTAAATAATTGCTGTGTTTGGAAAGGATGATATTTGAAGTGCACCATACTATATTTGAAAACAGTCCTGCAAGTAAAATAAAACAGTTTCCCTTCTAAAACAGTAAAATTATATTAAGTTCCAAAGAGATCATTTCCTAGATGTCCAAATGCTTGCTCTTCTCATTTTTGTGAAATCCACCAATTTAATCTGTAGCCATTATCAAGTATGGCTTACAATATGCAAGTGTCAGGTAAGAAACTCCTAAGGCTATGGTGTTTGGATACTCCAACTATGGGCTGTAAAGTCTTCCACTTCACAGAGCATGATAAATGAAAGCAAAGCATGAGAATAGAAATTTTAACCTTGAATATGCTTGCATTTTGTAGATTCCTTTATAAACTGTACAATTATCAAGATGTAGTTATTATTGAGAAAACAATGTGTTTAATTTATCAAAAAAAGTATTTCCTTTGATGGAGTGAAGAAAACTGTACACACCTCA
Organism: Mesoplodon densirostris; assembly: GCF_025265405.1. NCBI lineage: Eukaryota > Metazoa > Chordata > Mammalia > Artiodactyla > Ziphiidae > Mesoplodon > Mesoplodon densirostris. The sequence continues at coordinate 67,377,621 of NC_082662.1, read as the reverse complement.
ATAATCTGAAAACCTAGAGGCTCTAATCAGAACACTCAAAGTCTAAGAAGTTGAGGAACCTATAGTGAAAAACTAGTCAATCCCAGGATTTATATTTCTGTGGACAGCAGGTAGTTGTCTTGTGCTTTCTTATTTATCTAACTTGACAATTTCTTTCAATTGAAGTGTTTAGACAATTTACTTTAATTACCAATAGAGTTGCTGTTTATTTTTATTTGTGTCATCTGTTCTGTATTCCATTTTCTTTTTTTCCTTCTCTCTTTTTCTTTATTTTTAATTTTTAAATTGAAGTATAGTTGATTTACAATGTGTAAGTTTCAGGTGTACAGCAAAGTGATTTGTAAATAAGTTCTTTTGTATCAGTTTTTTAGGTTCCACATATAAGTGGTATCATGTATTTATCTTTCTCTGTCTGACTTACTTCACTTAGTATGATAATCTCCAAGTCCATTCATATTGCTGCAAATGGCATTATTTCATTCTCTTTTATGGCTGAGTAATATTCCATTGTATGTATATACTACATCTTCTTTATTCATCGGTCAATGGACATTTAGGTTGCTTCCATGTCTTGGCTATTGTAAATAGTGTTTCTATGAACATTGGGATGCATATATCTGTTTGAATTAGAGTTTTCGTCTTTTCCAGCTATATGCCTAGGCGTGGGATTGCTGGATCATATGGTAACTCTATTTTTAGTTTTTTAAGGAACCTCCATGCTGTTCTCCATAGTGGCTGCACCAATTTACATTCCCACCAACAGTGTAAGAGGGTTCCTTTTCTCCACACCCTCTCCAGCATTTATTATTTGTAGACTTTTTAATGATGACCATTCTGACTGGTGTGAGGTGATACTTCATTGTAGTTTTGATTTGCATTTCTCTAATAATTAGTGATGTTGATCATTTTTTAATGTGCCTGTTGGTCATCTGTATGTCTTCTTTGGAGAAGTGTCTATTTAGGTCTTCTGCCCATTTTTGATTGGGTTGTGTGTTTTTTTGTTGTTGAGCTATGGAAGCTGTTTGTATATTTTGGAAATTAAGCCCCTGTTGGTCGCATCATTTGCAAATATTTTCTCCCATTCCGTAGGTTGTCTTTTTGTTTTGTTTATGGTTTCCTTTGTTGTGCAAAAGCTTTTAAGTTTAATTAGTTCCCATTTGTGTATTTTTGCTTTTATTTCCATTACTCTAGGAGACAGATTCAAAAAAATATTGCTGCAATTTATATCAAAGAGTGTTCTGCCTATGTTTTCCTCTAGGAGTTTTATAGTATCTAATCTTACACTTACGTCTTTAATCCATTTTGAGTTTATTTTTGTATACGGTGTTAGAGAATGTTCTAATTTCATTCTTTTACATGTAGCTGTCCAGTTTTTTCAGCACCACTTATTGAAGAGTCTTTCCTTCTTTTGACTGAGTATTTTTTTGTTATTCCATTTTATCTCTACCAATGATTTAACACCCCTGATGTCTGCACCTTCTCCCCTCCCATGCCCTGTTGTGGGCCAGCACTCTAGTATATTTGCTATAGGTCCTCAAATACACACATGTGCAACCTTGTAAATGAGTTTTGCATGCTTGTATTTTTACATTACGCAAATGACATGCTATAAAAATATTTTAATATGTTATATACTTTAATATACTTAAAGTATATTTTTAAATACTTTAATATACTCCATTGTTTTATTTTTTAGTGGTTGTGCTAGGGTTTACAGTATACATCTTTAACTTATGACAGTGTACCTTGAAATAATATCATACCACTTCATGTATGATATAAGAATCTTATAGCAGTATACTTCCATCACTCTCCTCCTGTCATTGGTATAATTATTGTCACTAATTTAAATTCCTTATGTGTTATAAATCTCACAATACACTGCTGTTATTTTTGCTTTAAAAAGTCTATGATCAACTGAAAAGATTAAAAATGATAAAAATATTTTTATATTTACCTATATATACACATTTCTGTTGCTGTTCATTTCTTTGTGTAGATTCATCTTTTTATCTGACATAATTTTACTTCTGCCTTCTCTAGAACTTCCTCTAACATAACACACAGATCTGATAATGAACTCTTTCACCTTTTTCTGGTCTGAAACAAGTATTTCAGCCTCATTTTGAAAGCTTTTCTTCTGGATATATAATTTCATGTTAACAGTACTGTTTTCCCCTTCAGCACTTTAAAGATGCCATTTATTGTCTTAGATCTCTGATGAAAAGCCTACTGCCATTCATTCTCCTGTTTCTTCCTGTGTACATATATTATCTTTCTCTGGCTGCTTTTAAGATTTTATTTTCTATTTTGTTGTTTCTCATCAATTTGATTATGATATTCCCTGGTGTGGTTTTCTTCATGTTTATTCTGCTTGTGGTTTGTTGAGATTCTGGCTCCGCGGGTTTATAATTTTCATCAAATTTGGAAAAATTTCATCCATTATCTCTTTAAGTATTTTTCTGTTCCTTTCCACCTTTATGGAACTCTAATTATGTATGTATCAGACTGCTTGATATTGCAATATTTTTTATATTCTGCCCACAAATTTTAGTCCTCTCTGCCTTTTCACACTCTGATCTCAGTGAAATCACTGGGCTCTGTTTAGGTGTCCTTCTCTGAGCTGTGGCCTGAACCTGCTTCCAGGTGGTAATCAGGGGCAACCAAAAGCCTCACCTCGTTTATTTCCCTTCCCTCAGAGATCACAGTCCCATACTCTGAAAACTGCTGTTTTATGACTTTTTGTTTTGTTTTCGTACTTATATATGGCACGAAGGTGATTCACACAGCAGTTAATCCTTCACGAGCAAAAGTTCCCCCGCTTTACTTTTAATCAATTCATAAAATTCTTTTAAATAACTGATCTTTTCATAATATGAATTAGAATATATGAATATCATGAAAAAATGTATTGCATTTAGGATCAAATCCTGAATGCTTTCTCTGGCTTAGAGGCCTTGCAGGCTCTGGGCCCTTTTTTCCATTGTAGGTACTGCTTTTACTACTCTTTCCTCCATTCAAACCCTCCAGTGATACTGGTTAAATTCTTTTATTCCTCAGATCTACCATTCATGCTCTTGTCTCTGCCTGGCAGGCTTCTCCCAATCATTTCTTGAGTACCTTTTTGTCATCTTTTATACGTAGGCTTGAATGCCACTTACTGTGTGATTCTTTACCCAATCCCTCATCACCCATGTGGGTGAAAAAATTAAGTTTTCTTGTTATATTGTGTCATAGCATCTTCTTGTTTTCCTTCACAGCACTGAACATAATTTGTAGTTATATTTTTATTTGTATGCTTATTTTTAATTGTCTATCTGCGTGGTAGACTGTAAGCTCCAAGAGGGCAATGACTGGCTATTTTGTACACCCTGGATCCTAGGCTCTGGGATATAGTAGGTTCTCAAAAAATACTTGTTAACTGGCTGTTGTGCAACCTGTACAGTGAATTCTGCACCTTTTAGGCCATGGGATGACAAATAGGCATCATTGTTGGGAAAATGTCACTTCCAAGAAGGTACTTAAATGTCACAGCTCCACTACTTTACTGTTATTTTAGTGTCAAGAAAATGGGTGTGAGGGGTTAAAGCAAAGGGAAATGTCACTTTTTGGTATTTCTGTGCTTTTGTATTTATCATTACTAGTTGCTGTAATCCTATGGTTTTAAAAGTATAGCACAGAAAATCTGCCATGAATATTCTGAAACATTTTCTCTCTTTCAAATAATGATTATTGCTTTTAGTTATTATAAGACATTCTAATTTTAGAAAATTTGGAGATTAAAGAAAAGTTTCTAACAGTTTCCTTGTTATCTCTTAGTCTCCTTTATTGGCTTATCACCCTCTTCCCATCCTTTTTGGTGTGGGCTGAAGGTTTTAGCCTTGGCTTTCTTCCCTTCTCATTGGGATTCTTTCCTTAGCCCTTATTATCCTTGCATGTAGCTTCTCTTTCAAATGTATATATATATATATATATATATATTTTGATTTATTTTATTTTATTTATTTATTTTTGTCTGCATTGGGTCTTCGTTGCTGCACGTGGGCTTTCTCTAGTGGCGGCGAGCGGGGGCTACTCTTCGTTGCAGTGTGCAGGCTTCTCATCACGGTGGCTTCTCTTGTTGCAGAGCACGGGCTCTAGGCACGAGGGCTTCAGTAGTTGTGGCACACAGGCTTAGTAGTTGTGGCTCGTGGGCTCCAGAGCACAGGCTCAGCAGTTGTGGCGCACAGGCTTAGTTGCTCCACGGCATGTGGGATCTTCCCGCCCCAGGGCTCAAACCTGTGTCCCCTGCATTGTCAGGTGGATTCTTAACCACTGCACCACCAGGGAAGTCCCTCAAATGTATATTTTTAATCCCCGTGTTTGTTCTGGGCTCCAGCCCCATGTATCCAATGCCAACATGACACCTCCATTTAGAGATCTGACCCATGTCCAGAAACAAATGCATCATCAGTCTTCTAGACTCATTCCATGTCTCTCCTAGTGTCTGGTACAACCATCTACCTAGCTGTCCAATCCAGAAACCTGTACATTATCATGAGCTCCTCTTTCCCCTTCCTTATAACCCTGATCAAATTCTATCACTTTAACCAATCAAATGACTTTGTGTCAGTCTATTTCTCTCCATCTCCACTGGCATTTTTTTTTTTAATGCGGTATATGTAGGCCTCTCACTGTTGTGGCCTCTCCTGTTGCGGAGCACAGGCTCCGGACGCGCAGGCTCAGCAGCCATGGCTCACGGACCCAGCTGCTCTGCGGCATGTGGGATCTTCCCGTACCGGGGCATGAACCCATTTCCCCTGCATCGGCAGGCGGACTCTCAACCACTGCGCCACCAGGGAAGCCCCACTGGCATGTTTTAGACTGAGCTACAGCTCTCTCTCACCTAGAATACTACTCCAGTCTCCTGACTGGTCTCCTTCATCATTCTTATTTCCTTCCTTTCATTCTGCACACTGCAGCCAGACTAATCTTTGAAAAATACACGTTTTCCCCTGCCTAGAGCTCTTCAATGGTTTCCCACTGATGTCACAGTAAATATAAAAAATCCTAGTCTGCTAGGCCCTACATAAAGCCTTCCACCTATTGCTCCCATGTTTTCTCTTTTGCTCTTTTTCTTCTTTGCAATTATGCTAGACTTTTTAAAAATTAATTTTTATTGGAGTGTATTTGATTTACAGTGTTGTGTTAGTTTCTGCTGTACAGTACAGTGAGTCAGTTATACATATACATATATCCACTCTTTTTTAGATTCTGTTCCCATATAGGTCATTACAGCATATTGAGTAGAGTTCCCTGTGCTATACAGTAGGTCCTCATTAGTTATCTATTTTATATATAGTAGTGTGTATATGTCAATCCCAATCTCCCAATTATCCCTCCCACCCCCTTTCTCCCTTGGTAACTATAAGTTTGCTTTCTACATCTGTGACTGTTTCTGTTTTGTAAATAGGTTCATCCGTACCACATTTTTAGATTCCACATATAAGAGATATCATATGATATTTGTCTTTCTCTGTCTGACTTACTTCACTCAGTATGACAATCTCTAGGTCCATCCATGGTGCTGTAAACGTCATTATTTCATTCCTTTTTATGGCTGAGTAATATTCCATTGTATGTATGTACCACATCTTCTTTATCCATTCCTCCATCAATGTACATTTAGGTTGCTACCATGTCCTGGGTATTATAAATAGTGTTGCAGTGAACATTGGGGCACATGTATCTAGACTTTTATCAGGTCTTATAATGTGCGTGCTCTCTCTTTCCTTATAGGCTTTGTATGTGCTGTTCCCTCAGCCTTAAACACTCATCCTCCTAAACTTTGGTCTATTTAATTCCTGCCTATATTTTAACACTTAACACAAGGCTTCCTTGACTCTCAAACAGGTTTCCTTGTTCCGTGCTTTTATATCACCTCATACCTCTTTTTATGGCACCTCAACACAATTGTAAATTGATTATTAATTTTAAGTTAGTTGGTTATGTCCTTCTCTTACTAGAATGTGAGCTTCCTGAGAGCAAGGCTTGTGCCTATCTTATTCTTTGTTAGCTCTGGTGCCTAACACAGTGTTCTGAACAAAGTAGGTACTCGGTAAATAGTTTTGGATGGAAAGATCCTTTGAAAAAATTGCTGACGAAAGAATCAGGGTTCCCTTCTGATCGCTGGGCTCTGTTATCCATATTTAAAATGGATGGCAATAGAGATTGAGCACAAAGCATACACTAAACAACAGACAAGGGAAGAAAAGCAAGACTGGCCACATACAGTTGAAAGTTTAGGAGAGTATAACTTTCAGGTTAGGTAGGATGTCTGGGATTCTGTTTACCCCTAGCCATGCATGGCTTTTTGGCATGGGGTAACAGAGTATTCCCTGAATAAACCTGCCAACTTGATAATGGAAAATAAATTAATAAAAAAAATACCACTGGACATGGGTCACATTAACCCAGAGACCTGGCTAAGAGTAAAAATTGTAATTTGTGGGCAGTAGATTTTATTGTGGGCTATTCTGCAGGGTTCAGGACAGGAAGAAACTGTCCCAGATAACCCACGCTTTGCAGGTTAAGTGTCTACAGTAGGGAGAAAGGAAGTTGAGGGACCTAAAAATTTTATAACCCAGTTGATCAATAAATACTTATTGAATATCTTATATGTGCCAGGTACTAGTGATTCCATGGTGATCTAGACAGACATTAAATAAATATACAAGATCTTGGATAACAGAAAAATTTATGTCAAATTTTATAACTATTATAATAGCCTAAGTACCAAATTAATTTTACTTATAATAAGAATATCAACAAAAGCTGTCTTGTGCTGCGTCTCTGGTCTGCTCAAGATTTATGGATGTACATAATATTATAAAAGGGGAAGAAGAAGACAGAATAACATACTCTAAAACATATATGTTTGTGGATATGATGATTATCAGAATTGTTCATTTCTATGTTGATACCAGAGGAGAAACTCTGAAAAAACATTTCCTGCTTATAGCTTGCCTGATGGAAACTTCTATTTCAGGGATAGGAATAGATTTCACTCTAAATGCCAACTTTGATAATAGACTGTAGCTGCCTGGAATCCTGTGCTGAGAAGGATTCTGAGGCTGTGTCTAGGCTTAAGATGTAGAACCCTGTGATTGAAATCTTTGACATAAGCTGAAGGTATAGTTATGGAAGTTCTCATGTCATAAATTCGTTCTCCTTTTTCCCATATGGTAGCAGAACTTACCTTTTTTCTCCTCAGTAATTGAAATTGATTATTTATTTAACAGACATTTGTTGAATGCTTAGATATGTGTGGCACTGTGCTACGCACTGGAACTACACGGATAAAAGGACATAACCCTTGCACTTAGAAGAACTTACAGTCAAATAAAACAAAATTACAATGTTATTACATTAAAAAATGTCATGTCTCTACGTTTGAGCAGTATTGTGAAGTGCTACATTTTCTATTTTTTTCCTCCTCAAATCCTACTGAATAAAATCTGCTCAATTTATTTAAATACTGAAGGTAGGCTGAAAACTGTCATTCTCAACTCATTTGGAGTTCAAGATGAGAAATCTTGCACAATTCACAAATCACAGTCAATTGTCATCCAACAGAGAATATTTTCATCAAAGGATATAGGTTGCCCTGAACTAACAGTTGTATTTTGGCACAAATTCTAAACCTCCATGGCAACAACAACAAGAATAAAGTATATCATTGTGGTGTGGCAGCTGTTCAGAATAAATATGGAAAAATATCACAGAAAAAAAGTCCTATTATAGTGTATCTGTGCATATATAATAACCTCTCTCTACTTCTTTGTCTTTAGTTTCCTTTTCCTCTCCTTCCCCCCATCGTCATCCCTGCTAGGTCATACCTGAGTTTTCTTGTTTTTCATTGAGGATCATCATTCTTTTCCCTTTGTATGTGGTGACTGGATTCTGTTATGGGTCAGTGACTGAAAGAGACAAGCCCTCACGTTCTCCTTTTGTGACTGTTTAATTGTTTTCTTATAATCAATCATCACATACTTGGTAGCTCATGCTTATTCAACTTGCACCCCTTTTCTTCGCTTTGTCCACTACTTGCACTGAAGTACTGCAATTGCCTTGCTTCTGACCTTTTTGGGGGGCGGGGGGGGATATAATTGCACAGTCTCCAAATGCAGATGAATCTATGTGAAGTGATCTTTAGACTAACCTTCAAATGTCTCTTGAAGGTTGGGAAATTGACTAGTATCATGGCACCAGAAGCATTTTCCTAACCTACTTTATGAGCCATATTTAACTCTAACTGCTTCATTACACTTGAGATCCCCTTCCTCTTCAACTCTTTCTAATAAAGACGCTTAAGGTAATGGAATGGAATGAGTTAGGATTGTTGAATACCATTTCTTTATCTAATTTGCTGTCTTGTCTCATGGACCTGGGTAAAACTCTGACATTGACTATCCTTCTGGCATTCAAAAATGGGATACAGCATTATGCTAGTAGTCCAATTTGGATCCCCAAAGTTGCTAACTTCTGTACTCTGTACTTCAAACATCTCACTTCCCCATGTCTTTCTTTTTAATTTAATTAAAATTTTTTTTTAATTTTTGGCTACGTTGGGTCTTCTTTGCTGTGCATGGGCTTTCTCTAGCTGCAGTGAGCGGGAGCTACTCTTTGTTGTGGTGCGTGGGCTTCTCATCGTGGTGACTTCTCTTGTTGCAGAGCGTAGGCTCTAGGTGCACGGCCTTCAGTAGTTGTAGCACACAGGCTCAGTAGTTGCAGTGCGTGGGCTCTAGGGTACACAGGCTTCAGTAGTTGTGGTGCATGGGCTCAGTAGTTGTGGCGCACGGGCTTAGTTGCTCCGTGGCATGTGGGATCCTCCCAGACTAGGGATCGAGCCTGTGTCCGCTACATTGGCAGGCGGACTCTTAACCACTGCACCACCAGGGAAGTCCCCCCATGTCTTATAATGGTAACACCCTCATGTCCTGTCACTGCCTCAAGAACATGGTAAAATTCTCATTCTTGCTGGACTGCAAACTATTCAGGGGGTGGAGACAGGGCCTTGCTATTTCTTTGTGACCCTAATGCCACAGTACTAGCACAGAGCAGGTGCTCAAGAAATTTTGATTGAATGAATAAAAACAATACAAAGCTATTTTAATTTAAAATAGTATAAATGTAACAAGCAACATTTCTACAACCTCCCTCTCCCAAAACACAGTGCAGAAATTTGCAAAATCTGTGCTGATTCTCAAGTTTGTGAGAATCATTTTCAAGTTTGTGATTCTACATGATGTTGTTAAATTCTGTCTTCTACCCAATTTCTACTTTTCCTTCTCTTACCTGCCCCATCACACAGCATTATGACATGTTATACAGGCTGATATGAAAAGAGATTGCACCTTTCCTCATTCAAAGGATAGTGCTGATCTGGACGAAGGAGGTGAATCCTAGAAGCGTGGATTTACTTAGGATGACATTGCTTGAGATGACGTCACATAGATCTTTTTCATTCAATGAACCCTTGTTTTTTCGGGGTGGAGCACAAAGGGCTTTTTTTCTTTTTAAATTACAGATGAAAAGAGACAATAGCATAAGTTGGGAAACATGACTTGCCTTGTAAATAGGCAATTAATTGCATAAAGAATTCAGAAATGGCATCATTACTGCCAAACCTATTCTTTTATTTACCTCCCCTTGTCTGTGTGCATCACCTGGATGCCACAATTTCTGCAAGGAACTTGTGCTTTATGTTTCTCTTTTTGGGGATTTCTTTTAAAATGTAGTTAGTATAAATATGGGTAGGACTTCCCTGGTGGCGCAGTGGTTGAGAGTCCACCTGCTGATGCAGGGGACACCGGTTCGTGCCCCGGTCCGGGAAGATCCCACAAGCCGCGGAGTGGCTGGGCCCGTGGGCCATGGCCGCTGAGCCTGCGCGTCTGGAGCCTGTGCTCTGCAACGGGAGAGTCCACAGCAATGAGAGGCCTGCGTACCGAAAAAAAAAAAAAAAAAAGTAAATATGGGTAGATTACCCAGTTTCTTTCTAAGACATGTAACATAACACTAATTCATGCTACAGCATTAAAGACATCTGTTAAGAGAGGGTTTTAAAGTGGGACACATTATATCTGAATATCTGGAATAAGGATGGGTTAATTGAGAGCACTGAGAGAGAGGAACAGGTGGAAAAAAATGAGTTCAAGAGTCCTGGAAAATGTCTGCATGTATTTATATGGAGAAGGATGTTCATCATAGTGGAAAAAGCTGGGAGAGAATCAAGTGGGTAAACACTGAAACAGCCTTGGGCCAAAGCTGCCTGGGGCATGATTATTAAAGGAGTGTTTGGAGACTCCTGCTATACATGAATATCAGTGATCTTCTATTGTGCTCTTGGGGATAGGGAAGGGATACCAGTGGGTATATTCTGAGGTGCACATATTTTCCTCATAGTTCATGCTATTTCAAAAAATACCAGTGATTTAAAAATTAATCTTTTCTTTATCAGTTGTCTCTTCTTTTCATCCACCTATTTTATTTTCATGTGGCAGCATCTGTCAGAGCTCCTGTGTTCTAGGAGGAAGGGTGTGAACATTCATTCACCGAGTATCTATTATGTGACAGACACTGTGGTGAGCATTTTAGTATCATGTCACCTACTCCTGGCAACAACCCTGTGATGGAGCTCCCTCCCATTTCACAGATAAAGCAGACACAGCATACTTGCCCCATGACATAGAGGAAGTGGGGGGCAGTGCCGGGCCAGGTCTCTCTTGACCCCATCATGCCATGCAGAAAGCAGAACTTGATCTCATCTGTTTAAAATGTATTTTTTTGGAGGCTATGAATTTGCAAACCTTCTACATTCCATAAAAACACCATTTCTAATTTCTAAAATGTAGTGTTCATCTTTCTTTTACCTTGCAACCATTCTGTAGCCTTTGATTTCATAGACTTGGGTCATCTCTCTTTCATCTTTTTTTCTCTCTGTGTGAAGCTTTTTTTGTATGGACCACATTTTCTGGCCTTTTTTTTTTTTTTTTTTTTTTTACTTTCTCTGGGCTTTCCCTAACTCCATTATGTTTTTCTCTAAATTATGGCTACTAGAACTGTAAAAAAAAGGTTACTGATGCATGGGATGATGATTTTTGTTTTGTTCCAGTACCTGACCTTGATGCCCAGAATACTGTTACCTTTTTGGACTCAGCAGCAGTTCTTCTTCTGAAAAACATAAAAGGTTACAGATGATACCCAGCAACCTCAGGTCCATCTCAGACCTCGGTTGCTTGAGCATATATTTCTACAAAGCCCTCTAGGTGGGGAACAGTCACGTGTGTCCATTTGCCCTCCCTTACTGCTTGTCCAGCCCCAGCTCCTATCACTCAGATCCTCACCCAGTGTCCTCCAGCCATGCTGGCCTTGTTTTAGTTCCTCATAGTTGCCAAGTTCCTGCCTATCATAGGCTCTTTGCCCACGCTGTGCCCTTTGCCAAGACTGCCAACCATCATGCCAGCTTACTCATCTTTTAAATTTTCAATTAGATATTGTTCTCACACCTTGTACTTCTCCTTCATAACATCTCTGATATCACATTTGCAAGTAAATAATTATTGGTGGGTTTATTTGGTTAACGTCTATCATCCTGAAGCATTATTCACAACTCTAAGGGGGAGGGATTCCCTTGGTCACCTATGTAGCCTCAGTGCCCAGTATAGTATTTGATACCCAGTAAGAGGTCGATAAATGCTTGCTAGTAAATGAATGAATTAAGGAAGGAAGAAATTAATAAGCCTGTGGATGTAGTTGTGCCCAGACCTTGGGTCCTGTTCTCTCCTTCAGCAAGGAGTTTATAATCAGCCTCTTTTTCAGATGATGTAGGCTTAGCATCACATCTGGAGCTTGCAGACTGCCAGGTCTTTATAGCAGGGTTCAGTGAAGGCAGGAGAGAATTGGCTACAGAGGCTGGCTCCACCTGGGCAGCTGCCTGGTCCCTTGCAGTACACCAGGCGTGCTATGCTCAGGCACCGTTTGGGTGAGCAATAGCAGCCAGAGCATGTCCAATTTGGCAGGCAGGGCACAGAAGTGGCAATTCCAGCCACCAGAAGCTGTTGGAATTTCAGATAAATGGCAGCATTGTGGCTCTGAGTGTTCCCTCTGTTCAGACATATCCAAGCCGGGGAGTTGGAGTACTGTGAACAAGATTCAGTCTTTGGGGCTGGCAGGAGTGAAGCAGGACCTCAGGGTCAAAGCCAGGAGGTAAGCTCAGGAAACAAAATGGAGCTCTGGCCAAAGCAACTAAGGCAGAAGCCCGGGCTTTCCCACTGATGGGCCCATCATGGTGGGCGAGCACAGGCAGCTAACAGGAATGCTAACACAGATCAAAGGTTTCATGAGTGCTGGGACTCATCCCTGGCACCTGGAGCCCAAGGGGTGGACAGACGTTAGGGTCCTACTGAAAAATGTCAACCATTGTGTTTAATTCCTGAGTATTCTACTAACGAGTTGTGTATTATGGGTACTGAAAAATGGGCTTTGTGGGAAGGACCATGCACTTCTATTTCAATAGCTCATTCTTTTAATTAAAATAATTTTTATTACTATAAAAACAGTTTTATTCACATTGTAGAAAGTTTAGAAAATACATCAAAGTAAAATTTAACTACATAAATCACCATATTCTAATCACCATATTGTAATCACAAACTTTATCATGTGTCCTTCCAGATCTGTACTTTTTTACAAGAGTGAGATTTTGCTTTATATGCTTTTTGCTACCTGCTTTTTTCAATTAACAATTTTCACTTTTTCAGTTCAACAAATGTTAATTTTATCTAGTATTCATTCTACATTCAGATTTCCCCAGCTATTCCCCCCCAAAATGTCTTTACAGCATTCTGTCCAAATCAGGATCTAATCCAGGGCCAGGCCTTGCATCTGGTGGTTTACGTCCCTCAAGTCTCTTCTAATTGACACAGTTCCCTTTTCTCCTAATACTGACCTGTTGTCCTGCGGAATATCTCACTTTCTGGATTTGTTTGGCTCCTTCCCAAGAATATAACTTACATTGTTTCTTTATCTCCTGTATTTCGCATAAAATATAGGTTAGGTTAAATCTAAATGATTGGTGGATTCCTATTAAACATTTTTGGGCTAGAATACATCCTAGGTATGCTGCATCACATCAGGAGAAACATAATATCTGGTTGATCCACCATTAGCGATGCTGAGCTTGAGTCTGGGATTAGGGTCCTGGTTCTTTTTAATAAGATTCTAGCAAGAACATGACTCTCTCACCTGTTTCCAACCTGGCTCCACTCATTGCTACTCCCTCCTCCACCCCTATCTCCAACCAATCCTCATCCCCCTAAACACCTTTCAAGCAAGAAAGACAAAAGTGAATAAAGGTAGTAAAAGGCACAGCAACCAGACTAGAAAGTAGAGTCCACTGGCTCCTGTCTCCAACCTCATACTGATTCTACTGCACTGGATACAAGTCGGCAGGCTGCATATCTGGGTGCTTATCTCACTCTAGATGCCAGTCTTCCCAGCTGTTGCCAGGGTCAGAATAACTTGGCTTCGGTGTCTATACACACCACAAGGCAATCTGCATAAGATATGAATGTTCACACAAACAGCTTTTGAAAAAGACATAAGCTCGCACAGAAAGCTGGCTCAACCATCTTGTAAATTGATCACACCAAAAAAAGAACTTGGATTTTTTTACTCATTGTGCAAAATCTGGGAAGAAGGAGTCAAAATTATATTGTACAATATTCAGACTAGGAAATAGGAGACCTGCTTTATTTGTTTATTTTGGTTTTTTTAAACAATAAGACTATGCAAACTTGGTCAAGTACTTTTAACGCTCTGAGTTGCCATATTCCTCATCTCTAAAATGCAGATAATAACACTTATAGTGTATAGTTGTGAGGATTTAACTATGTCTATAAGAGCACCCATATTACAGTGAGTACCCAGTTTCCTCCACCGCATCTGCTAGGGCTGAGATTGCTGATCTGCTTCCTGCCATGCCCAGCTGTGATCCTGGAGGGGCCTGGGCCTGCAGGTGGAGTTCATGAGTCATATTAGTATATTAGTCCATTAGGTGGGAGAGCTGGGGAAGATCAGAGTAGAAGACTCAAGGCATGGGCTGACCACTGTTATTGTATGAGCTAGCATTTGATTAGAATGGTACACTGGTGAGCTTTTCAGAAAAGCCATGGTGACATGTGATTTTTTTAATCAAACCTCAAATTTTGTCGCTTTTTAGTATATTGGGGTATTAAAGACTAGTCTTGTCACTTAGGGCACAGGAACAGGAATGAAGCAGCTAGTATTGGATCTTGACATCTTATTCTCTCTCTCATGCACTAAGCCTTGCACATATATGCTATAGTCTAATAAAACCAGTGGGAGATGACCATTCTCATGATATTTGGAAGCTTTATTTGGTTTTACAAATGGTAAATCTGAAACCTATATGTCGAATGAAAAAGCTGGGAAGTCAGATAATGCTTATCATCCTGATGAATGTGGTCCAGCATTGCTATTTTTGAAGTGGGGACGGGGATAGGAATGTCATAAAAAAATTTTATGAATAATCTTTAATCTTGTGGTAAATTTGATAGTACTAGAGGCTAGTAGTTGTGCTGGTTATGAGTGGATTCTGGAGCCACACAGACCTAAGTTTGAATTCCAGATCCCCCACTTGCTAGCTGTGTGACTCTAAGCAAAGATTAGACCCTAAGGTTCACATTGCCTCTGGGAGCCTCAACTTTTCATTTTTTCAGAAGCGAACTGGTTATTGTGACTATAGCAAGGGTTCTTGTGAGTCTTAAATTAGGTAATGTTCATGAAGCATGGCTTCGTGCCTAGTAAGTACTCAAAAATCGGTTGCTATTTTAATTATCCTTGTTATTATCTTTTCCAAGTGAACACAGTTTGTACATATTCACTTTCCCTGGACTCTTTATCACAACTCTGACTCTCAATGATTTATTATTGTTAGTCAAAGCTTAGACCAAGTGTTTTTATTTCTGCCCATCATGCCTATAGTGGGAATGTTTTTCAATAGCTTTCACTAATGGGTGGCAAGTCTGATAAAGCACCAAAGAATGAGGTATTCATAGAAAGTATTAATATTTTTGTTGAACATATGTATGGATTATTTGAACCTTAAAGCCTTAGGGTGCTATCATTGTTCACTATGGAGCTTGCTTCCTTTTTTTTCTTTCCTCCAAGTAACCCTGAATTTTACCTTCCAAATTGAATGGGCTGTGCTAATAGCTATCATGTGGAGCTTCTGTTAAAGCAAAAGGCCACACATAATGTGGTTAAAGTGTGGCTGCTGAATTTGAATTACATCTCTTTTCTCTAGTCTACAATGGCTATTCTGCATGTAGTTAAAGGTATTTAATGCATATTAAGTTTCTCGAGACCAATGTGCCTTCTGAGGTCTAAGTAGTAACATAAAGTGAAAGTAAACAAAGTGCCTCATTTTTTGATGCCGAATTTTGCAAGACTGTGCATATATCATCTATTACATTGTACAAGGCATGGACAAAAATGGAAGAGTTAACTACTTTATTCCCGTACCCCCAAACTCTTACCTCCAGCATTTTCGTACAGTCTTTAAACAACATTTTTTATTGAAATATAGATTTACAATGTTGTGTTAGTTTCAGGTGTACAGGAAAGTGATTCTGTTAAATATATATATGTATATATATATATATATTCTTCAGATTCTTTTCCATTATAGGTTATTATAAGCATGCAGGGTTTTTTTTTTACATTTCAAATGTTATCATTTATGATGCTTTATAGTAATGATTTTAAATTATTACCTATTTTATTTTATATCTAGTAGTTTGTACCTCTTAATTCCCTTCCTGCTACCCCTATCACCTCTGGTAACTGCTAGTATGTTCTCTGTATCTGTGAGTCTGTTTCTGTTTTGTCATATTCATTTGTTTTGTTTTTTGTGAAAACATACAGTATGTATCTTTCCCTGCATGCAGTTTTTTATTTTTAATTTAAGATTAAGTGTTCATTATCAGTAAATTCAGGTATTCACCAGTCCAACTGACTTTGTTATTCTGTGCAGTAAAGTTTAAGGACTAGGATTTTTAGGGCAGGGAGAAATGGGTATTGAGCTCCAGAGTCACCAACTCCTACAAATAAAGATTTGTTTGCCCTTTGTGCTCTTTCCTATGAGAACTACCAGACACTGACTTAGAGGGCAAGAACTATAGTAAGTCATAGTCTGAGTGTTAAGTACTAAGTTAGTCTAAGAATGCTTTATGACAGTCTATTGATAACAAATACACGATTCTTTCAAGCTCTAGGAACACCTAAGTATTTGGTTGATAAAGACTAATTGCTGATGAAGACTTTTTGGGTTCTTTCAAGTGGCTGATTTCTACCTCCTGAAGAGGTTCCCTCTCTTTAGAGTTCTAAAAGAATCCCCCAGGAAGAACATCATATAGCTACTGACGTTTCATGACCCCACTTCATTGTATACATGTTGTTTTCTTCTGGTCCTTCCATCCCAGTTTGTGACTGACACATGTGTCTTCTTTAAATCTCTTTTTCTGATAAAGATCTCCACCATCAGGCTTCTTGGATGTTTTGTGACACTCTGAATATCTTACTCAGTCCTCTTTGTTTGGTGTCACCTGCCTTGCTCCTCAGTTAGCCCCTGATAGTTGAGTCTTGCTACTCCAAGTTTGGTCTGTGGACCAGCAGCCTGGGTATCACCTGGGAGCTTGCTAGAAATGCAGACTCTCAGGCCCTGCCCCAGACTTACTGAACTAGAATCTGCATTTTCACAAGATTCCCAAGTGATTCAGGCAAATGAAAGTTTGAGCAACATTGGCTTCAAGAACTGTTCTTCCTTTATACATTCTCATTGCCCCTGAGATCTACAAATAAGTACTTTTCTGCTGTGACTTCCTACATTACTTGGGTTCCAAATCCTCAACTAAAAAAATTATCATGTATGTACTTTCCTACCTCTGTTCTCAAAGCCACATTTTGGACTCTTGTGTACTTTAATTTTACCTATGTAGATTCTATTGTTTATTACACTTACATAGCATTTTATAGTTTTCAAAGTTCCTTCACACAGATTTTGTTAGTTGATCACATATGATCCTATAAAGATGAAAGGTAGGTAATATAACCTTTTGAAGAGGCTATTTTATAAATTTCCAGTTGTGATTTTTTTTTTTTAACCTTAGGGGTGAAAAATGTATCAGCAGATTTTTTTTTTTCTCCTACCTTAACAAAAAAGCAGAAGCCAAGCCTTTTGGGGCTATCAGAAGTCAGTGAGTTGTTCTCATTCAAAATGTATCATGATTCAAAACCATGTTTTACTGCTCAGTATGATGAAAGTTATATTTTCATTCATAAGTCTTGCCTTCTTAATTAGGATAAAGTAATTAGGTCTATAATAAAATCTTCATCTTTCTGATAAGAATTTTGAGATAAATGAGCCAATGCAGAATAAGCCCTCCACTTCTGGTATCATAGCCTAAGGTGAGAGGGACCACTGAGTACTGCTTCTCCTTGAATGGACACGAGTCAAAGAAAAGGAAAAAGTCCAGCATAAGATATTGAGACCTTGAGACCCTATGCAACTTTCATTCTCCCAGAGAAAATATATATGGGGGAACTCCCTGCTGAATCATGGCCTGGGAAGAACTGTTGGGTTTACATCTCCTGAAAGTGCATCTATACTGGGGGAAACACTCCCAGATCCTAAGAGTGTTACACCCAGAAGTTAGGGGTGAATGGGTAAATAGGCATTGTAAGCGTATTTGGCAAGTGGTGCCATTTTTGTCTTTTCTCTTTTGTCCATTCACTCAACATGTACACTCATTCTTAACCTTATGTTTAAGAAAGTGTAACTGTGATTGACAATGTGAGTGAGCTTGGAAGAATTGGAGTGTTGTTGAGGTTAGCCCATAGAAAACATTCTTCAACAGCATCCTGTTTCAAAGAAATTGAGACCTAGAGAAACCCATGACTTGCGCCCATGTGCTCCATCCCCTCTGCTGTTATGAAGAAGGGAAACCTTCACCCTCTCTGAGGTTAGTCCCTCCTCAAGGACCTTGCTATGAAATCCTCCCGGCTCCCTTCTGCACCATTCCCATCTAGAAACAAACATGCCTTAATATCGGCCACCTGAAGTTTTAAAAAAGCCTCCACTGACCCCCCTCATCATCTTCCAACTACCTCCCCATTTCTTTTCTTTCCCTCACAGAAAGCTCCTCAAAAGCATTGGCTAGAGGCACTGACTCCACTTTCCTCTCTCCGAGCCTCTCATTAACCTTCACCAACTGGAATTATCTCTACACTACTTCATAAAACAGCTTTTTACCCAAGTTTCCAAAAACTGCTATCTTGTTCCTCTAATGAAAAATTATCCTTTCTCACCTTATTCTCCTTTAGCAGCATTTAACACATGCAGCTACTCTCTCTCTCTCTTTTTTTTTTTTTTAAAAGAAGATGTTGGGGGTAGGAGTTTTTATTAATTAATTAATTTATTTTTGCTGTGTTGCATCTTCGTTTCTGTGCGAGGGCTTTCTCTAGTTGTGGCAAGCAGGGGCCGCTCTTCATCACGGTGAGCGGGCCTCTCACTATCGCGGCCTCTCTCGTTGCGGAGCACAGGCTCCAGACGCACAGGCTCAGTAGTCGTGGCTCACGGGCCTAGTAGCTCCGCGGCATGTGGGATCCTCCCAGACCAGGGCTCGAACCCGTGTCCCCTGCATTAGCAGGCAGATTTTCAACCACTGCGCCACCAGGGAAGCCCCTACTCTCTCTTTTGAAATACTTTCTTCTTCTTCCATGATGCCACACTCTCCTGATTCCTCCTGTCCCCTGATATCTCCTCCTCCTCTGCCCATTTACTATCTGATTATTGGAGGGCCCCCAGGACACATTTTTTCTTTCTGTACTCTCCTAGGTGAGTTCATCGGGTCCCATAGTTCTAAAGCCCATGAATATGCTGTTAACTCCTACATTTTTATCTCTGATCCTGATTGCTTTGTCTTGCTCCAGACTTGTTGGTTCAACTTTACATCCCACCAAGCCTGCTCTTGTCTCCCTATCTTTCCATCTCTAAGAAGGGCTCTAAACTCACCGTCTCCAGTGCATCACTTCATTCAAGCCACTGTCTGTTATTTACATACTTACAATAGCCTCCCAACTGTTTTTTAAGCCATTGCCCTACTCTTGTCCATTCTCCACCGAAGAATATAACTACAATTTCTGTTCCTAGAATCGAGTAGTGAACTGAGCAAATAACCAACTGCTATTTAAAATTTCAAAGCACAAATGCTGATGATTTAATATTACTTTTCTCTAAAAGGTTAATTTTTGCAGTTTTAAGGGTTACTAACAATATTTGATTCTTCAACCCATTTTTTAATTAAAAAGGAAAAGGGAAAAAAACCCTTTACTATATATAGATATATCTATATCTGTATGTATATCTCTATCTATCTATATACATACATGTATATAATATATCTTTAGCATTGTTAGTTTTATTTTTCATGATAATTTCTACCTAATCTAATTTTACTTGGGTCAATTTGTATTTTCTGTTAAATGTCCACAGTGTCAAAATGCCTGTGTTAAAATATTCTGCTGTACTTTTAATTGCTTCTTATTATTTTCTCAGTCAGGATATCAATGTTAGCTAGAGCTGTAGCAATGGAAAATTATTGCTAAAACACGTCTGACTTCAAATAGAAATTCCAGAAAGCCTAGAGACATCTTGGGGGGAACAAATGTAAATTTAAGGGAAAAGGACATATTTCTTCTTCAGGCAAAACATGTTATATAAAGGTGACTTCTGATTCCCTGGGAAAGAGCTCTTCCTTACCTTGGAACTTTTATTTCCCCTGGCAATCCAAGCTGGCTTCCTCTCTCTCCATAGCACTGAGTGCCTCTTGGCACAAACTATTGCCATCAAGTATTCCACATCTATGTGAACAAGAGCCTTTGGAAGCAGGAACTGAGTAAAATATATAATTTCCTTACAGTATTAAATACGACACCCTTTATTATAGTTTTTGATGCTTTGGTTTAAGTAACTGCAATGTATATATCTCTCATTATTAATTTTTGAAATGGTTTGGACTTTGCCTGCCTACTCTTCCAAATTACATAGATAATGGAGTTCATTTTATTTCCCAAATGTTTTTCTATTTTTGGATTTTCTTGAGGATCAAGAAGGTCAAATGCTGTGCACTGTTGAAAGCTATCTGAGTCTTTGGGGGCGTTGATGTGACAACAACAGCAATAAAATATTTTCATAGCACAGTAAGTGTGTGTTGGACACTATTCTAATCGCTTTACATATGGGAATTTACTTAATCTACCCAACTACACTTTGAGGTTGGTTTTATTTTCCCCATTTTAAAGGTGAGAAAACTGAAGCATAGAGAGGACAAGTAACTTGCATAAACAAGCACAGTAAAGATCTGACAAAAACTGCATAAAATTTTCTATTTTAAAAAAGACTTTGCATCTTGCTTTTAACTAAAGACAAACTTTTGATTTCCCCACCTTAGGAAATGAAGTGAGCCTGTAATTTCCCACTGACATATCCTTGCTGCCCATAGATAGATAGAGTATGAAGTGTGAAATATTTGCTAATAGTGCATTGATTCCTCCACTTGTTTGGTAGCTACCAAATCCAACAGAAAACTGAAGTGATTTCTCCACATCAGACTGAGACCACAGTTCTGATTCTCTTTCCTGACAGACTTCTTAGTTTAGGTCTTCTCTGTAGCACATGTATGTTATTCCTATAACCAACAAAACTGGTCATTATTATTAAGGAGTTTGTGAGGACAGAGTACATTCAGTCGAGATTTATTAAATGCTCAATCTCTTATGACTTAAACAGGGAAGTTACATTTTCCCTCCCATTCCTGCTTTTCTCTGTCTGACAGCACTGATTCCTCTCAATAGCCTCCCTCATTCCCACTCAGATCCCACATCAAAGATTCTCTTTTGGGTGGTGCTCAGCTTCCTGTATCATTGCTGCAGAAAACCAACATTCTGAATTTTGGTTGAATGTTCTGTGTACAACCTGTATATCATAATCTCTAGTAGCGTTGCCCTGGTTTGAATTTTATTCCTTCTGTTCCCTCTCTACAGTTTATGAGACTGACTCTGGTTTCCTGGTGCTTCTCCATTCTCTCCACTTTGAATTAAAGCAGTCTGGGTAGGCTGTATTCTGTATTTTCTATCTCTTGATTTTTGGCAGTTGTAGGCATTTTTATTCAACAAGCATTTATTCAGGATCTATGATATGCCAGGTGTTTAGAGCCTGAAGGAACCTGAGGATCATCTTCAATTGCTTCCTTTTATAGGTGAAGGGTTGAAGTTCAGAAGTTTTAAAGTACTTGCCCCAGATAGTTAGTGCTGGGCCAGTATTACACCCAGATCTTAGAATCTGTGCTCTTTCAAGACCATGCTTTTCTGCCCTTACACTTTTTAAAAAATAAATTTATTTATTTATTTATTTATTTATTTATTTATGGCTGTATTGGGTCTTTGTAGCTGCTCACGGGCTTTCTCTAGTTGTGGCAAGCGGGGGCTACTCTTTGTTGCGATGCACGGGCTTCTCATTGCAGTGACTTCTCTTGTTGTGGAACACGGGCTCTAGGTGTGCGAGCTCAGCAGTTGTGGCTCGCAGGCTCTAGAGCACAGGCTCAGTAGTTGTGGCGCATGGGCTTAGTTGCTCTGCGGCATATGGAGTTTTCCCAGACCAGGGCTTGAACCCATGTCCCCTGCATTGGGAGGCGGATTCTTAACCACTGCACCACCAGGGAAGTCCTGCTCTTACACTTTTAACTGGAGGATTTTGATTGTATATAGACTTCCATAATATTCTTAAATTTCCCCTAAAAACTTAAAAATGTTAACAAGTGTCCCCTAGCTTTTGTAACCAGAGAGCAAGTATGCCTTATTATGCAAAATGGGTCCAGATTCCTACCTGATGTTTCCAGAGATTCATAATACATGTTTGCATATTATCAAGAGTTCCCACCTATTTATTTCTCTACTTCTGTAGCTACATATTTGCATTTTATCCCAGTTTGATTTGCTCTTGTAAGATAAGGTGAGAGCAGAGCACTTTAGCACAGGGACAAGAGGTAAGGAGTACTTTGTATAAATTGCATTGTAAGGGCATCTTTAGGCATTTGTAAGGACATACCCTTGACCATTTTTGTAATGCCTGAGAATATTCTGACAAATATGCTACCTGAGCCTGAGTCAGTTCCAGTAGCTGGAGAGATGAAAGGAGTTATAAAAGAATGGAACTATTTTAAGTGCAAGAAACCCCAATCAACAAATCCTTAAAGTTATACTCTTCTTTCTAAAATAATAGTTTCAGCTGTAGATAGGTATAAATATATATTATAGCCTAGGAATACAAAGAGCCCAGAAATTCCTTCTTTCCTCCTGCAACTAAAGGAAATCCTATAATGTTAATTTTTGAGGTTGACATTCTTTTCCAGGTAACCAGGCCTGCCTTAATGCCAGAGGGTGGAACATTGAGGAATATAATTTTTCTCTTCATTGAAGAAAGCTCTTCAGTTAGAGCCACCCTTAGCAGAAAAAAAGCTAATCCACTCAATTTTACTTTGAAACATAGATAAATAGTATCTTATCTCAGAACATGCTGAGAAAACTGGATTGCTTAAATGGGAAAGTGCAGTTGGGGTTTGAGAGCATGAGCTGGAAGCAGGGACATGAGTAAGCAACTGGAAAACTTCAGCTGGAAACCTGGTAATTGGTTAACGCGGTTCACCTTTATTTTTCATTCTTTTGGTGAACCTTTACTTTTCCTTTCTTTACAGACTTAGCTAACTTCTTCAGTTATTGAAAAAGACAGCTGTTTGTTTTTTTATACTGATGAAATAGCAGAACTACATTTAATTGGAAATGTGAAAAAAGAAAGAATAAATTCTTATTTTTATTTTAAATAATAATTGTGTGCCGAAATTATTATTATGAAATTAAAAATCAACCTCTGATTTAAAGAGACCAATTTAAATTGTTTTCAAAAATGAAATAATAATATACCTTCAAAATAGAAAGTTCTATCATGGCAGATTTGTTCTATGAATCAATGTTATCATCTCAATTTTAATCATTGCATGGAAAAGAACAAGTAATTATTTCATACCAGTTCTTTCTTTTCCTTATCTCAGGAACTCCTGAAAGTTTTGATCATCCTTAAAGCCAAAAATACAAAAAATAGTATTATTTTAAAATATTTCTGATGTAATACTTAGCAGGTTATTTATTCTATACCAAAATATACAAGTAGTAAGAAGAAAAGAATCACTCTTGCTTTCTTTGGATGTCTTCCATAAAACCATAAGAATAAGAGAGATGTGTGCCTGCAAGGAAAATTTCCATTGGACTGTAGTTTAGCATTGCTGACAAATTTTAATGTGCATTTAACTGGTTGGTATACTTAATGTTCCATACATAAACATCCAGTGTTCTAGGATAGATTGTGGCAGAGTGTGGAAACAGTAAACATAGGGAACGTTCTCATAGTTACATATCCCTCAGGAAGCAGAATTCCTTTTAACAATAATAGACATTAATAAACAATAATAATGAATTTCTTGGAATACATTTTCAGGATGTTTGATTTTGAGCATTCAAAATACTAATTTGTCCTGAATTTGTGGGTGTCCCGTGTGTGTGTGTGTGCATGTGAGAGAGGGGGAGCCAGAGTCCATTTTGTTATGATATCAAGGTACGCACTTAAAGTAGATTTTACAGACACATTTTCCAGAAAAACTGAGTTGATGCTGCCAAAGTCAGAGCTCCTTGGGATCTACAGAACAAATAATTACTCAAGTCAGTGATTGTGATAAGAACCTTGACCTGATTGGTCAGATGGTCTTGTTAAATGTGATACTTAGCAGGGAACTTTTTCTTTTTCTTGGTTACTCTGTCAAATAATTCTGGCTAAAGCAACATGTCCTGATAATATTGACATTTTACTCCAATACCTGACTTAGTGATATACCAGCCTAAATAAATATTCACAAAAAATTGTTAGTTATTTGTTAGACTTTTATAAACCTAGTTAAATGCTCTTCTGCGAATATACAAACCAATGTATTCCTTAAGCATAGGGAACATGATGTAAAAATGCAATACAAAAAAATTGGCTTTTTATGTAATGAACATATGAGACTGAGTCATTGGCATAACAATATCGATACTTTAAATATACTAAATATGGCATGCATGCTTATGAAACTTCTGTAACTCATACCAGTTTCCCCTGTGCTTCATATATTCACTGCATCTTTTCGGGGGGCTTTAAAAAATTATTTTATTGAAGTATAGTTGATTTACAATGTGATGTTGATTTCTGCTGTACAGCAAAGTGATTCGGTTATATACATATATATACATTCTTCTTCATATTCTTGTCCATTATGGTTTGTCACAGGATACTGAATATAGTTCCCTGTGTTATACAGTAGGACCTTGTTGTTTATCCATCCTCTATATACTAGTTTGCGTCTGCTAACTCCAGCCTCCCACTCTATCGCTCCCCTACCCCCTTCCCCTTGGCAACCACAAGTCTGTTCTCTATTTCTACGTTCACTGCATCTTGATTTACATCATTTCAAACATTTTTCCTCCTAAAGAATCTGCTGGAGAACGTTGACTGTGCAAACTCTTATCTGTTTTCTGTTCTATTCTTTTTGTATGTTTACTGAGTACTTAAACTATGAAACAGGTATAGTTTCTAGTACGAAATAAAGTAGCTCATAGAATAAAAAGCTTTCCTAAGCAATAGTCTAGAATTGTGTGTGTGCATGTGTGTATGTGTGTGAGTGTTTAAGAAGCACAGAACTAAAAACAGATTAGGGTAAAAGCCATATTAAATTTTAAAGGCAACTTGTTTTCAAAAATTTCTGAAGTTCTGGAGTAGGTTTTCTGGAAACAATGTGCGACATTACTTATGGAATCATATTTGTTGTTTCCTAAAGAGATTTGAGAACAGGGTTAAATTCAGATTAGTAAGAAAGATAAAACTAGCTGATCTGAACAAGACTTTAAGCTAGCTCTGACCGTATTTACACATCTTCTTCCTGTGTGATTCACTATTTTCTTGACACACTGAATTTCTCCATCTCAGGTTTTCCTTTCTTTACCCACTGGGCCCAGGCTCTCACCAAGTCTAGCTCATATGATACCTCCTTAATTTGAAGGCTTTCTTGGTGTCTTCAACTGAATGTGAACTGTCCTTCCATCACATTACCTGAGGTCTTTGTACTCTCCTTCGAGAACTCTTGGAGTTCTTGCTGAGTTACAGCATTGGTATGTTCCCACTTCTACACTGCAATTTCCTTCTCAAGAGGAGCACTGTTTCTTATTTGTCTTGAGCCTCACAGTGTAAGTGCTCAGTGAAATAAAATCAATTCTGTTCAGTATTCAGAGAAAACTGTTCAGAAGTCGAAATCAACTTAAAGGGAAGTTTTCGGTCAGGACATGTATTTTAAGGTCTCTTTGTCAGTATTCCAGGTTGCCTGAGCCTCTAAGTTCAGGAACTCTTGGAGGTGAGATTTGTCAAGGCACTTTTGGTCATTTTGGTGGCTGGAAAGGCACCAGAAGCTAAAGACGAGAGGATGATGTAAAGGTGATCCTTTCCTTTCTCTAAATTCTCACTGGTAAGATAAAGGAAGACAGAGTGAGTGGCATGGGTGTGGGAATTAAAATTGAACTGCGTTTTTAGGAAATCAGTAGGGAAGGAGAAGGGAAATTTTTTATTGAGGACCTGTGATGTGTCAGACATTTTACATATGATATTTAAAGTAAAACTGTAATAATCATGATGATAATACTTTCTCATGTTCATGGAAATATCTCATACTTTTTTTTTTTTTTTTTTTTTTTTTGGTGGTACGCGGGCCTCTCACTGTTGTGGCCTCTCCCGTTGTGGAGCACAGGCTCCGGACGCACAGGCTCAGCGGCCATGGCTCACGGGCCCAGCCGCTCCGCGGCATGCGGGATCTTCCCGTACCAGGGCACGAACCTGCGTCCCCTGCATCGGCAGGCGGACTCCCAACCACTGTGCCACCAGGGAAGCCCTCATACTTTTTATAAATGATTTCACATCATGATCTCATTTGATTTTTCAAGCCGTGACTTAGGTGGTGTATCGATTATATCCTTCAACAGAAACTAAGATATAAAAAGGCAAAATTTATTCAGAGTTACATATTGAGTCAAAGACATAAGACTTGAATATAAACTTTCTGTTTCTTGTTTAACTCTCTTTCTACTACATCTTTATATGTTATAAAACCCAACAATGTAGTTTATGAGTGTTTTATACAGTTGTCTTTTAAATCAGTTAAGGGACTTTTATTTTTTCATGTGCATCAACACTGGTTTTCTTTTGGGAAATATTGTGGGAAATTTTTGTTTATTAAACACAGAGAATACCGTAATTTAAAAGTTTTGACTAAATATATATTGCTAAATAAATAAACACATCTTACTAACCTCTCACTTCTGACTCTAACTGATAACAGAGTGGGGAAAAATGGACATTAGGAAGTAGATATACTTGTAATAACCTATAATGGAAAAGACTCTGAAAAAGAATATATATGTATATATATATATGTATATATGTGTGTGTGTGTGTGTATATTTATATATATATATATGTATATATATGTTATATATATATATATAACTGAATCACTTTGCTGTACACTTGAAACTAATACAACATTGTAAATCAACTATACTTCAATAAAAAAAGAAGTAGGTATAGATTTCAGAGGTAATGGGGAAATGTTTCTCAGTCATCTGCTGATTTAAGTGTTGACCTAAGTGGAGGATGGTAGCAAACTGTCCTTGGATTGGTGTCATCTTGGCATAGAAAAGATGTTCCAAACTCCATTTTACTTGAGTACACAGGGTTACCTAATAGACTTGAATCAAAAATAAATGTCTTAGAAATTCTGAAGAGTTCCTAGAAGACCTAGGAGGTTTTAGTTAAGAGCTCGAGTTGGTTGGACCACTGGCTGATCATTGGATTTTGAAAGCTCTTCTAGCTACCTTAAATCAGGTATCATCCCAGTCATCAGGAAGCCTTGGGAATGATTAGGTTGGGGCTGTAACCTGAGTTATCTTCAAAATGCCTAAAGTACCCACCTGTGCACAGCTGTGTAGACATCTGCATAAAGCTGCTCTAAAGGATGCTATCTCCATCCTCTAAGAGCCTTTTCCTGTGGCCCTGGGATGATCAGGGGAATTTATGGCCAAAGTAACAGACAGCTGTAGTGATTCTACAGGTAGAATCTATATGTGTTCTTTAGAGGTAGAAACTGCTCTAAAATCCCTCTAAAATATTTCACTTATTTACAAAAAACAGTAGTGGGAGGAAACATCATATGTTAATTTACAGGCCTTTGGGGTGAATAAAATGTGAAGGAAGAATCATCCTTAGAAAAGTGTAGCAAATCTTGCCGTATCTTATTTCTTCTTTATGAACATAAGGCTAGAGGTGGCACCCATCCTTGGCTGCCTCAGCAGTAGGAAACGACTATTGGCAGGATCATCACTGAAATAACCCAAGTGACTAGGAAGCGCTTGAGAAGTGTACACATTCCTTCTGGCTGTGACTTCATCTTCATTGTCTCCTTTGCGGAAAGCAGGTTTGACATCTGGCATTGAAATCTGGCGGGCAGTCAGGCTTTTAAAATGTGAAAGCAATCCCAGCCTCCCAATTCCTCCCACCCGACCCCTTTCCCCCTGGGATTGACACATATACATTACTGATACTATGTATAAAATAGCCAACTGATGGGAACATATTGTATAGCAAAGGGAACTCTGCCTAATGCACTGTGATAACCTAAATGGGAGGGAAGTTCAAAAGGGAGGGGATATCTGTATGTGTATGGCTGATTCATTTTGTTGTGCAGTGGAGGCTAACACAACATTGTAAAGCAACCAATTAAAATTAATTTTAAAAAATGTGCAAGCAGGGCACTTAAGTCAGTTTTATGATGCGTTCTGGCCAATAGTTGCCTGTGCAGCATTATGAAAAGCCTAACTGGCATCAGTCTGTGTTAGAGAGTGAATAAAAAGTAGCAGTACAAATAACTTTAAAAAGACAGATCTAGGAGACAATCCATTATTTGTTCATAACAAATATTTAATCAGCAGCTACTATGACTCAGAGCCACTGTTCAGAGTGGTGGGGCATACAGCAGTGGACAAAACAAAGCCCCTGCCTTCTTAGAGCTTATATTTTAATGGAGAAGACAGACAGCAAATAAAGTAACTGTATGATGACTAATGTAGTCAAAATATTACTATATTTTGAGTCAGAGAAGTAAGTGACTTGCTGAGATAACACAGATTTTGCAGCTGTAATCAAGGTCATAGCTGGTTTCTTGGTTGATTCACTAAATGGACTATTTGAGTCTTTGGATTTGAACTACTAGAGTCTCTGAAGTAATATGGGTATCCTCTGTGGGACTTTTTCTTTGGAAAAAGTAGAATTTTATTTTCCATGTTTGTGAGTTTGGGTGTGTGCCTGAGAAAGAGCATATGTACAGCTGTATGGATTTCATAAACATAATGATAAGGGGAAAAGACAACCCCCCCTCCCATTCCATTTATGTAAAGCCAAAAATAACCAAAACTAAATTATATTATTTAGGAATACATAAGAGATGATAAACTACAAGAAAAACAAGGAAATGATTATCATAAAACTAAGGACAATGATCACCTCTAGCAAGGAGGTAACTGCTTAGTATTTCATGTATGACTACTGTAATTTATTTATCTTCTCTACTTTTGATGGACGTTGAGTTGTCTTAAATTTTTGGCTATTACAGGTGTTGCTGCCATGAATATTATTGTACATGTATCTTTATACATACAGGCAGTAGTTTGGGATATCTATACTTAGGAGTAAAATTGCTTGGTCATAGGGTCAGATCATGCCAAACTTTTCCAAAAGTGGCTCTACCAATGTTCATTCTCACTGACAGTGTATGAGATCCCATTACTCTACATCTTTGTCAACATCATCGTATCAAGCTTTTTACTTTTTGCAAGTGTTTTGGGGTTATATAGTTATTTCTTTTTTTTGTGGTTTTCATTTATATTTGCTTAATTATTAACAAGATGGAATATTACTTTATTATTTATTGACCATTTGGATTTACTCCTCTGAAGTTCCTACCCAAGTCCTTTGCTCACTTTTCCATTAAGCTTTCAGCTGGTCTTTTTCTCTTTAACAGTAGGAGTTCATTATATACTCTGGGTATTAGTAATTCAATGTTATAGGTGTGATTAGTACCCTCTGTGAATGTCTTATCCCTCTTTTTAGTGAGTCTTTTGATAAACAGAATTTCTTATTTTGTTGCAGTTATATTTATCATTTATTTCCTTTATGACTACTACTTTTTGTGCTATTGCTTAGTAAATCCTCTCTCTGAGGCTTTATGATTTTCTCTTTCACTTTAAGTTTTTCTGGAATCAATTTTTGTGTCTGATGTGAGGTAGGGGTTCAAGTTTATTATTTTTTTCTTTGTGCATATCCATTGTCCTATCATATTTACTGAAAAAAACATACACAGAAAAGGTTTTTTTTGCTCTGTTTTATCATAGTATTTGAAATACTGAGAAACTATGTCAAAATCTTCTACTATGATTGTGGATTTGTCTATTTTTCCTTGCAGTTCTACACATGTACACTTAAAATTTTATTAATTGCCTGTATTACATCTTCCTGGTTAATTGGGCCTTTTATCATTATGAAGTGACCCTTTTTATTGCTAGTAATGCTTTTTACTATAATCTCTGTTTTCAGAGATTACGTACAACTCCTTTCTTTTGGTTATTATTTATATGCTGTATCTTTTTCCATCCTTTTGCCTCAACTTTTTTCTATCCTTATTTTTTGGATATACATATCGCACATAGTTGGATTTTTAAAATCTAGTATGATAATTTTTATTTCTCACAGGCACATCTAGTCCATTTATATTTAATGTAATTGTCATTATATTTGAGTTTATGTATGTCTTAGTCTGCTACAACAAAATACCATAGACTGGGTGGCTTAAACAACAGATATTTATTTCTCACAATTCTGGTGGCTGGGAAGTCCAAGATCAAGGTGCTGGCTGATTTGGTTACTGGTGAGAGCCCTCTTTCTGGCTTGAAGATGTCTGCCTTCTCACTATGTCCTCACATGGCAGAGAGAGCTGGCTCTGGTCTCCCTTCCTCTTCTTATAAGGACACTAATACCATTGTGGGGGTCCCACCTGCATGACCTCATCTAAACCTAATTATCTCCCAAAGACCCTTCCTCCAAATGCCATCATATTCGGTGTTGGGACTTCAACATATGAGTTTGGGGAGGACACAAACATTCAGTCCATAACAATATACATCACTTTATATACGTATGTATCCCCTTCTTTTCAAAAGTTCACTTCACGTCACTTTGTTTTTATGAAAGACCTAAAACAGGTACTAAAACATTAGTACCTGTTTTCTTTAACTGAAAGAAATTGGAAGAGGATTTTCACTTTCACAAAAATGGTGAAAAGTGAAAATAGCATTCAGTATTTGTTTTGCAGCGCAGCCCATGTAGAGGCAACACACATTCCAGGGGGCAAGTGTGGCACTGCCAAGCTTCTTCCCCAGGAACTATACTCAGTCTCAGCATCAAGCTGCCATAGCTTTGTATCTGTAACCATCTGTGCTTCATCTCAATTTATTTTGTGCATCTGTTAGCAAGATGTGTCCTAAAGTGATTGCTTCTTTGCTTTACCCCATTTTGGCTTATGAAAGGTTTCATAGAAATGCTCTGCTTTTGGATAGTGGGGGAAACCTGTATTGTGCTTTCTCATTGCCCTGTCCTTTTTTTTTTAAAATAAATTTATTTATTTACTTGTTTATTTTTTTGGCTGTGTTAGGTCTTCATTGCCGCATGTGGGCTTTTCTAGTTGCAGCAAGCAGGGGCTTCTCATTGTGGTGGCTTCTCTTGTTGTAGAGCATGGGCTCTATCTAGGTGCATGGGCTTCATTAGCTGTGGCACGTGTGCTCAGTTGCTCCATGGCATGTGGGATCTTCCCGGACCAGGGTTTGAACCCGTGTCCCCTGCACTGGCAAGTGGATTCTTAACCACTGCGCCACCAGGGAAGCCCGCCCTGTCTGATCTATAATGATTTTTTTCTCTTTCTTATCTGATTTTGGATTGGCTAATTTTTCTTATTCTGTTTTCTTCCTATACTATTTTCAAAGTAATATATACTGATTCTGTTTTTTAAAAATTATAGCATGCATACATATTAAAGTTTAAAATTCATTAATATTTTACCTGCTATTTATACAAGAAGCTTATAATACTTCAACTCTTGGATTACATTCTATTATTGTTGTAATTTTCTTTTGTTTTATTTAACCCCACAGACTTTATTATCATTGCTTTCTATAGCCACTGATTGTTCTCTTCCTCCCTTCATAGGTCTTCACACTACATTTCTTCTTTCATCAAAGACCTTCCCTCTGGCTCACTGTTACTTCTCTCAGAAATACATAATATATTTTAGTGAGATGCTGCTGATGGCAAACTTTCTTGTTTTTTTTTTTTTTTCCTAAAAGTCTCTCTATTTCACTTTTTTTGGGGGAACATGTTTTCTCTAGATATAGGGATACTAGATATCGAATTCTATGTTAGCAATTATTTTTTTTCATTGCCCCTCTCCATCATCTCTATTCTCTCTTTCTGGAAATCTGATTTGACATATATTAAAACTTCTCACTCTGTACTTAGTGTATCAACTATTCTTTAATATTTTTCATTCTTAGTTTCTCTGTGCTGCATTCTGAATAATTTATTTTGATTTACTTTCTAGTTTGCCAATTGCCTCTTCAGCTATGTCTAACCTGATGTCAAACTTATTCACTAAGTTTTACATTTCATTTACTGTACTTTTCACTTCCAGATTCAATTTGATTCATTTTCAAATCTGCTGGGTAATTTTGCATTTTGTATTTCTAGCACGGCAGATTATTTAGGCAAATCCTTGTCCTGAGTGCTAGTTTTTCACTAGCACTTCCCTAGTTTTTCACTCCCTCCTCTAAATCTGCACAGAATGTATAAGAAATAAGCCCCCAAACTTGTCTTTTGACATTGAGCTCACAATATGTTCAGTCTCTTTGTGAAAAATCCATTTTGTGAGCAAAAAAAATTGATGAGCATTTCTGTCTCACATACACTCCATAGAATTTACAAGTATAAAACCCAGGCTATTTTATCTTTGACTTGATTCAAGGAGACAGGACTCCAGGAAGGAGTGAGATAAGCCCCCAGGCATCCATTCCAAGTGATTATCTTGTTCTGTAACACACCCCCACCCACTACCCTGAGAAAGAAGAAAGAATATCAATCTCTCTTTTGTTCTCTCTCTGAATAGAGGCAACAGTTTAGAATGGGTCATGAAGTAGGTTGTATACCCCTGCTGTCTGCTATTCCCCTGATGGTCATTATAAGTGACTAGTTTGACTGAATGGTGAAAGACCATAGTTTACCACAATTTTCCCTCAATTATCCTATAAGTAGAGGTATCCACATGATACAGATTCTAATAATGTACTCCACCTGCAGTTTTTATTAGTTGGATTGTGATGCCTTGTGGGTAGAAAAAAACAGGTTTTCTTTCCTACATTTCAGGCCCACGAATAGGGATGTTTTTCTAGTGATTATGATCTTCCATCTTCTTGAGTTGTGGCAAAAGTCAGAGTTGATAAGCAGTTTAATTTTGTTCTCATCAATAACCTGTGGACGATACGAGAAAGTAGGAGAGATGTTATCACCAGCTACCAAACTGCTTTATACAATTGTGATAAATTGACCACTTCTTGCTATTTTCTTTAGTGTTTATTCTTAAGTTCAATAGAAAGTCTTGTACTCAACTATAACTTTAAAGATAATTTTCTCCTTTTTTTTTTACAAAAGTTAATGTTTGTATTTATATAATGATGAAAACTATCATTTTCCCTAACCTTTATTCATTTACTGTGTTATTGCCTGAACTCTGTAGATGGAAAGGCAAGATGAAGTCATTTATTTTTATTTTTAGGGTGAGTAAATATGCTCTTCATTTCCTATCTCTGGTTGTGAAATTGTTCTTATAATTTTTAGGAGGTAGAGGAATAGGGACTGGCATGATAATGAAATGTATAACCTATGAAACTGGAAGAAAATAAGGAGTTGCTTCAGTGTAATTAGAGTATGTCATGGGTCTTTTTTTTTTTTTTGAGTGCCACATGTTGAGCAATAAAATACAAATATGGCTAGAAAGAAATATTAGAAAACCCAAGCTGAATAACCTTCAAACTCAATTCATGTTCTTGTTTGCTTCCAGACTCTTTTAAAATCAATATTGATTCAGAATTTTATTTATTCGGAGAAGATGTGTGATTATCCAATAATTCATGGCTGTTCTATAGCACAAATTCACTGCTTTGTCACAGTAGTCAAGAAAAATCATTTTTTCAGAAGTGCATTTCCAATGCCCCCAGACGTGCATCTTTCAGCACTGCCTATAAAATCAGTCTATTAAGATGCAGCCTGAGTGCTTTATGTATGTTTTCTTTTACCTGCTCAGTGGAAATGAGGTTGCTTCTTTTAGGTATTACTTCTAAGGTTGACATTCTAACTAAATGTTAACAGTTTGTGTTCATATAGGGCAGACTGTTTCAAATGATGATGCAAACTATTTAGAAACCAGCGCTGTGATTAGAAAAACCTTTCTTAAAGTAGGAGATTTGACATTCTGGTGTAACATAGGGTGATTTATCATCCATATGTTTAGGAGGTTACTCAGACTGGGAGAAAAACCACCATTATAAGGTCATGATACCATGGTATTGTTTGGTTTGAATCAGTGCTGAAAGAGTCTCATTTCCATTTCCATTAATCTTGCCATGTCCAGTGTGGGATCATGTTTCTGCTCAAGATGAGTTTCTGGAATGCACATCATTTTCTGCATGAAACATTGCCATCACTATGTGATGAAGCATGGTACCATGCCCTTTCTTTCACCCCCACCAAATGCATTCCTCTGCAGTGCTTCTGGAATTGCCACATCCTCTCTCACTGCTACAGCCTCAGTCAGACATCTACCATCTTATGTCTGAAATATGATAGCAATCTTCATGTTGGTGCCTCTGCCTTAACTTTTCTATTTCCTCTGATCTAACAGAAACAAAAACACATGACGGTTGTGTTACTTTCTCAGGAGACTTGAGGGGCTTTGTACATCCTCCTCCAACTCCCAATGATATACATCATTCCCCTAACTGCTCTCCTCCCCCAGACATAGCTCTTTGCTATGGCTCAGTATGTGCTGTTACCCAGCTTTCCCATGTGCCACAAAATTCTGTCCTTTAAGCAGGCTCAAAATTCCTCTCCTCCAAAAAGTGATTCCGTAAATGTCACACCCATCTTAGTCATTGAAACCATTTTGAATTGTTGGTGTCACTTATAGCCAATGTGACAATTCAACCAAAGTTGAGTTGCATCGATTCTGCGCAGATCAACTTTGGTTATAAAGGTGATTTACATATCCTTTACTATTTTCCAGTTAGATGGTCACCCCGAAGGCAGAAATTGTTTCCTTCTTTTTTCATTTTTTACTTTTTGCTACTATTATTCTATAAATGACAAAATGGAAGTTCAGAGAGAAAAAAGCAATTCTCTCAAGATCATACAGCTTGTAGGTAGCAGAGATGACATTTGATACCAGGTAATTTGATACCAATTTAAAAAAAATCTCATTAATAGGTTTTTAATATGATTAAAAAAAATTAATTTATTTTATTTATTTTTGGCTGCGTTGGGTCTTCCTTGCTGCGTGTGTGCTTTCTCTAGTCGCGGAGAGCGGGGGCTACTCTTTGTTGCAGTGCGTGGCCTTCTCATTGCGGTGGCTTCTCTTGTTGCGGATCACGGGCTCTAGGCATGCGGGCTTCTGAAGTTGTGGCTCGTGGGCTCCAGAGCGCAGGCTCAGTAGTTGTGGCGCATGGGCTTCGTTGCTCCGCGGTGTGTGGGAACTTCAGGAACAGGGCTTTAACCCTTGTCCCCTGCATTGGCAGGCGGATTCTTAACCATACGCCACCAGGGAAGCCCAGATACCAATTTTTATTCACCGGTATGAGAATCTGTCTCCCTTATTTCCTTTGTTAACTCCTACTGATCTTGACATTACAAATTGTATGGTAAATTAGTGTTAGTGATAGGGGGAGTAATTTTTTTTACATAAGTGCATTTTAAGGAGTCTATTAACTTGCTTTTAATCCAAGTTGAAATCTATCTAAAATAATTAGCTGATGATTGTCAATATTGATCTCCTATTTGTATTTTTATAACCTAAATTAAAGATATGAGAATTCAAAATTACATTGACATTCTTTTTAAACTTACTCTATAAACATTTATTGAGTGCCTGTTATGTATATATTGATACCAGGCACCAAAGTAGGTAATAGCAATAGAGCAATAACCAAGGTCTAGTTTCTGCCCTGCAGGAGCTATCAATCCAACAGGAGGATAGTCATGTGTATTAGCTTCCTCTGCTGCTGTAATGAATTACCACAAATGAGGTGGCTTAAAAATCACACAAATGTATCTTATAATTCTGGAGATCAGAAGTCCAAAATAGGTCACAGTGGGCTAAAATCAGGGTGTCGGCAGGGCTGCTTTTTTTTCTAGAGACTCTATGGGAGAAGCAGTCTTCTTACATTTCCAGCTTCTAGAAGTTGCCACATTCTTTGGCTCATCACCCGCTTCTGTCATCAAAGCCAGCAATGTCCAGTCAAGTTTTTCTCATCTTACATCACTCTGACCTTGTTTCCATTGTTGCATCTCCTTCTTTGACTCTTCTTTCTCCCTTTCCCCACTTAAGGACTCTTATGATTATATTGGGCTCACCTAGATTATCCAGGATAATCTCCACATCTCATGGTTCTCAACTTAATTAAATCTGCAAAGTCCCTCTTGCCATGTAAGGTAACATTCACAAATTTTGGCATTAGGACGTGGGCATCTGTCTACCACTGCATGTAAACAAACACCTGTTGGTACAGTGTATCAAGGGCAACAATGCAAATAATAGAAGTATGTATGTCTCAGAGATGGATGGAATTAGTTACCGTGGGGTGGGGTTATATGAAAGTTTTCAACATTGGTCTCCAGTCAAAGTGGGCTCCACTTCCTGGCACAGTGGCCAGTAGAATGTCTTTAGTCCTTGTTCTCCTTGACAATGAGTGGGAAGTTTGTAAGGGGAACTTTAGGCTTCCTTTAACCATTGCCAAGGGAACAAATAGGGGAAAGTCATATTATTCAAAGGGCAGTATGCAAAATACCTGATTTTGGAAGGGAACCATAGCAGTACAGATTGGCTAAGAGATCAAGTTAAAGTGAAGAGTGGTAGGAGATGAGGCTGGTGAGATGGGCCAGGTGGAGAAAGGCCAGATGTGCTGGGCTGAGAAGTCAGAACATCATCCTGTAAGAAATAGCAAAGAACATGGCTCCTTATCCTTTGTTGAGACTTAGAGGAAAGAGAACCCTTTCCTTGTAAGAAATGACAGGCCCTTATTTACGGACACAGCATCTTAAATATGTTTGAAAAATAAAGTAAAACAAGTATTTAATTATTCACAATTTTCAACTGAATGTTGTTGAATATTAAAGCAAGACAATTTTGTACAACACTATTTTCCCATGCTTGTTGGAAAGTTATCTGATGTGCTTGCTCATAATAGTTCTAAGTTCTAGGATACTTGTTTACCCCACCTTAGCTCTCCCTTCGCTAAGCCACATTAGATCCTCTGAAGGAGACTACCTGAAGGAATAAAATTAAATGTCTCAGAATTTTGCTTTTAATAACTGATCAATGGTAGTTATATTGTCATTTAAACAGATTGCATTTAAGAAAGAAAATAGTCTTTCTAAGCATGACTGACTGCTTTATCTTGACATTTTCATTCGACAGAGTCATGTGCAATCAGCACCCATGAACTGAATTAATTACCTGGACTGTTTTTCATAATATTCATGAATTATTTCTAGTAAGAAAGAATTGCATTGTATGCATGCAGTATAAACTGTTAGCTACAATAACAAATGTGCAACTGTCTGTAATGAATAATTTTTAGTGATTGTATTGTCATAATACTTTTGGTGATCAGAGGGTCATAAGAACTGAAAAAGCTTTTAAAATGATCACCTAATCTTAATTTCTTTTTCTTTAAGTGAGAAATATGAATTGCATTTAATTAGCTAAGCTATGTGATAGTGAAGCATTGTAGCTCTTTTTACTTAGCTGGCCCCTCAGTCTATTTATTCCAGAGATGCAATTAAAGCACATGAGAGCCTCAAAAAAAGCTATGCCCTGTATAGATTTCAGGAAATAAAAATTTGCATGACAATACAAATTCTGTCAGCACATGGGGCAGGCTGAAGTCATCACTTTCCAGCTGCCATTACTATATGAAATCAGCTAAATCTTATCATTTGACTGTGGTCTTAGTGTATTTGCAGCTGAAATATAAGGCAGCCAGAATTTACAATCAAAAAGTGTCAGCTTTTCAGATTTGACAATAGCATTTCATTTATACTACAATCCACTTTTTCACTTTGTGAGGTGCAAACCACACCAAAATTAGAAGCCAGACTAGACACTTTTAAACCAATTTTCCCCATTTTTATGTAAAAAGCAAATAATTACAGGATCAATTTAAGTTTTTAACCTCTTTCAATATATCTCCTCTCTCCACTCATCTATACAATTTCTCTAAGATCACTATTGAGAAATTCACTGCCAGGTAGCTCAACACAGGCTTTGGGATCAGACCATCTGCCTTTGAATGCCATCTCCATCTCTTATTAGCTGAGTGAGCTAGGGCAAATTAGCTTATCCTCTGTGACTCAACTTCCTCATCTATAAAATTGAAGGATAACGATGACATACATCACAGAATTATTGGTAGCATTAAATGATATAATAAATATACCAGTGCTATTGTATTGCACAGCTCAAGGGGGTACAATTCACACCGTGTTCTATGTGGAACTGTGAAAATGACATATCTCTGTGTAAATCATTTAACAGCAGCTCCTGGTACAAATAAGCATTCATTTAATAATCATTTTTCTGTGGAATTTATAATCCTTCTTTCTTGAAATTCTTGAGCTTTCTTGAATATCAATTTTCTGCTTCTCTTTCTATAACTCTTATCTCTTACCCTTAATTGTGGTGTTTCCCAAAGCTCATACACATGTGATGACCTACTTTTTCTTACTCCATCAGGTTTGGTCTGTTATGTACATCTAGAATTAAGGACTGTGCATGAACGGAGACAGAGGTTAAGAATGAAATTCAGAATAAAATCAAGTGGCCTAGTGGTCTCCAAATCTGATTGTGCATCAGAATTATCTGATGGGACATTAAAAATTACACATTCTAGGTCCACCCCAGACCTACAGAATTGTAGTGCTTTGTGTGGAGGGGCTGGAAATTGTACCACACACCCCCCCCAAAGTTTTTGAGATATTTTAGCTGTTCAGCCAGTTTGGGGATGGAAATCTGGAACCAGCAAGAATATCGGCACTAGTGTTCCACATCAGAGTGGAAGATCCAAGTCAAAAAGCGCAGGGGCCAGAGAGCTGGTGAGAAGTAGAGCCCAAGTTCAGAGTCAGTCAAGAGCAGGAGAGACCTATCCATTCATGACCCCCTCTGCGCTCCACAGCACCCTCTGCATGTCTCTATCATGGCTCTTAACACCAGTGTTGATATTATAGTCTTGAGCTTATATTTCTTACTCAACTGTGAGATTTGTGAAAGCAGACTTAGTCTCCAGAATTCATCCTTTAATCCACACCACATTTTTATTGCAACGATATAATAATGTTGTTAAAATGAGTTATTGAAACCCTAAGTCAGGTCAAGAGAGTGAGTATATTAGTGCAACTCCTTGGTTGCCTCTACCTAGCAAAAAGCAAGAAAAAGGACTTCAGTATAAGGATACAATGTATCTCACGAAACTCAACCCCAGGTCTCAGGTAGGGACTGGAACAGGAAGCTGAAGTCTATCAGGATTTCCATCTTTGCTTCTCCTTGTACATCTGCTTCAGTAATTTCTTTCTGAAAGCTTGCTTTCTCTGCTTCTCTGGTCTTCAAGCTTTATATTTTGCAGTTCTGATCTCCTGATGACTAACTCACTGTCTATTCTAATTCTAATTCCTGGGATAGAGTGGCCAGAAATGACTGGCCTAGTTTGGGTCTAGTGTCCAAACCAGATCTAGTCACTGATTGCCAAGGAGCAGGCACATGGGAGAAACTTGGCAGCCAATGACCATGCCTGTGGATTACAGAGGAAGTCAGTTCCCAGAGAAGGGGTGACTAGATACCCTGAAATGTATTTGTCGCCATGAGGCAGAGCCAGACAAGCAGTCAGAAAGGAAGCTGACAGTGTGTCAGAGAACTGAAGGATATACAGACTGTCTCAAACAGGAAGCATTTTACTCACTTGCCCCAGAGTAGGAACCAATGCTGGCATTGCAGGGTATGACCAACAGGGGTCTGTTCTGCTGCAACGAGACAGGGACGAGTGTGGCTCCCAGGTGCATTACTTACCACCTGGGTGACGGTGGGTACAGTCCTTAACCTCTCTGTGCCTGTTTTTTTGCATATGTAAAGTGAGGCTAATAATGGTTTCCAGTCTACCTACTCAATAAGGTTATTTTTTTAAAGTAAATAAAATAATGCATAAGAGCACTTAATACAGTGCTGAAAACGTATTAAACACTTAATGCTAAAAACATATTAAATGTTACTGTTATTGTCATTATAACAAGAGATCCTGATATTCTTTATGGAAAATTTATCACTTTTCATGTGGTAACATTATGACTTCCAAATATTTACCTCAATATTTCACCCAAGACTTCCGTTTTTTTAAAAAAAAATTTTTAAAATTGAAACAGAGTTGATTTACAATGTTGTGCCAATGTCTGCTGTACAGCAAGGTGACTCAGTTATACACATATACACATTCTTTTTTTTAATTAATTTAACATCTTTATTGGAGTATAATTGCTTTACAATGGTGTGTTAGTTTCTGCTGTGCAACAGAGTGAATCAACTATACATATACATATATTGCCATATCTCCTCCCTGTTGGGTCTCCCTCCCACTCTCCCTATCCCGCCACTCTAGGTGGACACAAAGCACCAAGCTGATCTCCCTGTGCTATGCGGCAGCTTCCCACTAGCTATCTATTTTACGTTTGGTAGTGTATATATGTCAATGCTACTCTCTCACTTCATCCCAGCTTACCCTTCCCCCTCCCCATGTCCTCGAGTCCATTCTCTACATCTGCAATTCCTGTCCTGCCCCTAGACTCACCAGAACGATTTTTTTTTAGCTTCCATATATGTGTTAGCATATGGTATTTGTTTTTCTCTTCCCGACTTACTTAACTCTGTATGACAGACTCCAGGTCCATCCACCTTACTAAAAATAACTTAATTTCATTTCTTTTTATGGCTGAGTAATATTCCATTATATATATCTGCCACATCTTCTTTATCAATTCATCTGTCGATGGACACTTAGGTTGCTTCCATGTCCTGGCTATTGTAAATAGAGCTGCAGTGAACATTGGGGTACATGACTATTTTTGAATTATGGTTTTCTCAGGTTATATGCCCAGCAGTGGGATTGCTGGGTAATATGGTAGTTCTATTTTTAGTTTTTTAAGGAATCTCCATACTGTTCTCCGGAGTGGCTGTATCAATTTACATTCCTACCAACAGTGCAAGAGGGTTTCCTTTTCTCCACACCCTCTCCAGCATTTGTTGTTCATAGATTTTTTGATGATGGCCATTCTGACTGGTGTGAGATGATATCTCATTATAGTTTTGATCTGCATTTCTCTAATAATTAATGATGTTGAGCATTCTTTCATGTGTTTGTTGGCAATCTGTATATCTTCTTTGGAGAAATGTCTATTAAGGTCTTCTGCCCATTTTTGGATTGGGTTGTTTGTTTTTTTGATATTGAACTGCATGAGCTGCTTGTAAATTTTGGAGATTAATCCTTTGTCCGTTGCTTCATTTGCAAATATTTTCTCCCATCTGAGTGCTTTCTTAATGTCTTGTTTATGGTTTCCTTTGCTGTGCAAAAGCTTTTCAGTTTCATTAGGTCCCAGTTGTTTATTTTTGTTTTTATTTCCATTTGTCTAGGAGGTGGGTCCAAAAGGATCTTGCTGTGATTTATGTCACAGAGTGTTTTGCCTATGTTTTCCTCTAAGAGTTTGATAGTGTCTGGCCTTACATTTAGGTCTTTAATCCATTTTGAGTTTATTTTTGTGTATGGTGTTAGAGAGTGTTCTAATTTCATTCTTTTACATGTAGCTGTGCAGTTTCCCTGTCACCATTTATTGAAGAGGCTGTCTTTTCTCCGTTGTATATTCTTTCCTCCTTTATCAAAGATAAGTTGACCATATGTGCGTGGGTTTATCTCTGGGCTTTCTATCCTGTTCTATTGTTCTATATTTCTGTTTTTGTGCCAGTGCCATACTGTCTTGATTACTGTAGCTTTGTAGTATAGTCTGGATTCTGAGAACCTGATTCCTCCAGCTCCATTTTTCTTTCTCAAGATTGCTTTGGCTATTCGGGGTCTTTTGTGTTTCCATACAAATTGTGAAATTTTTTGTTCTAGTTCTGTGAAAAATGCCATTGGTAGTTTGATAGGGATTGCATTGAATTTGTAGATTGCTTTGGGTAGTATAGTCGTTTTCACAATGTTGATTCTTCCAACCCAAGAACATGGTATATCTCTCCATCTATTTGTATCATCTTTAATTTCTTTCATCAGTGTCTTATAATTTTCCACATACCAGTCTTTTGTTTCCTTAGGTAGTTTTATTCCTAGGTATTTTATTCTTTTTGTTGCAATGGTAAATGGGAATGTTTTCTTAATTTCACTTTCAGATTTTTCATCATTAGTATATAGGAATGTAAGAGATTTCTGAGCATTAATTTTGTGTCCTGCTACTTTACCAAATTCATTGATTAACTCTAGTAGTTTTCTGGTAGCATCTTTAGGATTCTCTATGTATAGTATCATGTCATCTGCAAACAGTGACAGCTTTACTTCTTCTTTTCTGGTTTGGATTCCTTTTATTTCTTTTTCTTCTCTGATTGTTGTAGCTAAAACTTTCCTGTTGAATAATAGCGGTGAGAGTGGGCAACCTTGTCTTGTTCCTGATTTTAGTGGAAATGTTTTCAGTTCTTCACCATTGATGACGATGTTGGCTGTGGGTTAGTCATATATGGCCTTTATTATGTTGAGGAAAGTTCCCTCTATGCCTACTTTCTGGAGGGTTTTTATCATAAATGGGTGTTGAATTTTATTGAAAGCTTTCTCTGCATCTATTGAGATGATCATATGGTTTTTCTCCTTCTGTTTGTTAATATGGTGTATCATATTTATTGATTTGCGTATATTGAAGAATCCTTGCATTCTTGGGATAAACCCCACTTGATCATGGTGTATGATCCTTTTAATGTTCTGTTGGATTCTGTTTGCTAGTATTTTGTTGAGGATTTTTGCATCTATGTTCATCAGTGATATTGGCCTGTAGTTTTCTTTCATTGTGACATCTTTGTCTGGTTTTGGTATCAGGGTGATGGTGGCCTCGTAGAATGAGTTTGGGCGTGTTCCTCCTTCTGCTATGTTTTGGAAGAGTTTGAGACAGATAGGTGTGAGCTCTTCTCTAAATCTTTGATATAATTCGCCTGTGAAGCCATCTGGTCCTGGGCTTTTGTTTGTTGGAAGATTTTTAATCACAGTTTCAATTTCAGTGCTTGTGATTGGTCTGTTCATATTTTCTATTTCTTTCTGGTTCAGTTTTGGAAGGTTGTGTATTTCTAAGAATTTGTCCATTTTTTCCAAGGTGTCCATTTCATTGGCATAGAGTTGCTTGTAGTAATCTCTCATGATCCTTTGTATTTCTTCAGTGTCAGTTGTTACTTCTCCTTTTCATTTCTAATTCTATTGAGTTGAGTCTTCTCCCTTCTTTTCTTGATGAGTCTGGCTAATGGTTTATCAATTTTGTTTATCTTCTCAAAGAACTAGCTTTTAGTTTTATTGATCTTTGCTATCATTTCCTTCATTTCTTTTTCATTTGTTTCTGATCTGATCTTCATTTCTTTCCTTCTACTAACTTTGTGGTTTTCTTGTTCTTCTTTCTCTAATTGCTTTAGGTGTAAGGGTTGGTTGTTTATTTGAGATGTTTCTTGTTTCTTAAGATAGGATTGTATTGCTGTAAACTTCCCTCTTAGAACTGCTTTTGCTGCATCCCGTAGGTTTTGGGTTGCCGTGTTTTCATTGATATTTGTTTCTAGGTGTTTTTTTGATTTCCTCTTTGATTTCTTCAGTGATCTCTTGGTTATTTAGTAGTGTATTGTTTAGCCTCCATGTGTTTGTATTTCTTACAGATTTTTTCCTC
Source organism: Mesoplodon densirostris (assembly GCF_025265405.1). NCBI lineage: Eukaryota > Metazoa > Chordata > Mammalia > Artiodactyla > Ziphiidae > Mesoplodon > Mesoplodon densirostris. The sequence goes on along the minus strand of NC_082662.1, from coordinate 67,334,003 downwards.
TAATTGATATCTAGTCTCATAGCATTGTGGTCAGAAAAGATACTTGATACAAGTTCAGTTTTCTTAAATTTGCCAAGGCTTGATTTGTGACCCAAGATATGATCTATCCTGGAGAATGTTCCATGAGCACTTGAGAAGAAAGTATATTCTGTTGTTTTTGGATGTAATGTCCTATAAATATCAATTAAGTCCATCTTGTTTAATGTATCATTTAAAGCTTGTGTTTCCTTATTTATTTTCATTTTGGATGATCTGTCCATTGGTGAAAGTTGGGTGTTAAAATCCCCTACACTGATTGTGTTACTGTCAATTTCCCCTTTTATGGCTATTAGTATTTGCCTTATGTATTGAGGTGCTCCTATGTTTGGTGCATAAACATTTACAATTGTTATATCTTCTTCCTGGATTGTTCCCTTGATCATTATGTAGTGTCCTTCTTTGTCTCTTGTAATAGTCTTTATTTTAAAGTCTATTTTGTCTGATATGAGAATTGTTATGCCAGCTTTCTTTTTATTTCCATTTGCATGGAATATCTTTTTCCATCCCCTCATTTTCAGTCTGCATTTGTCCCTAGGTCTGAAGTGGGTCTCTTGTAGACAGCATATATACAGGTCTTGTTTTTTTTATCCATTCAGCCAGTCTATGGCTTTTGGTGGGAGCATTTATTCTATTTACATGTAAGATAATTATTGATATGTATGTTTCTTAACCATATTCTTAATTGTTTTACGTTTGTTATTGTAGGTCTTTTCCTTCTCATGTGTTTCCTGCCCAGAGAAGTTCCTTTAGCATTTGTTGTAAAGCTGGTTTGGTGGTGCTGAATTCTCTTAGCTTTTGCTTGTCTATAAATGTCTTAATTTCTCCATCAAATCTGAATGAGATCTTTGCTGGGTAATCTTGGTTGTAGGTTTTTCTCTTTTATCACTGTAAATATGTCCTGCCACTCCCTTCTGGCTTGCACAGTTTCTGCTGAAAGGTCAGTTGTTAACCTTATGGGAATTCCCTTGTATGTTATTTGTTGTTTTTCCCTTGCTGCTTTTAATATCTTTTCTTTGTATTGAATTTTTGGTAGTTTGATTAATATGTGTCTTGGCGTGTTTCTCCCTGGATTTATCCTCTATGGGACTCTGTGCTTCCTGGACTTGATTAACTGTTTCCTTTCCCATATTAGGGAAGTTTTGCACTATAATCTTTTCAAATATTCTCTCAGTCCCTTTCTTTTTCTCTTCTTCTTCTGGGACCCCTATAATTTGAATGCTGGTTCATTTGATGTTGTCCCAGAGGTCTCTGAGACTGTCCTCAATGCTTTTCATCTTTTTTCTTTATTCTGCTCTGCCATAGTTATTTCCACTATTTTATCTTCTCGGTCACTTATCTGTTGTTCTGCCTCAGTCATTCTGCTATTGATCCCTTGTAGAGAATTTTTAATTTCATTTATTGTGTTGTTCATCATTGTTTGTTTGCTCTTTAGTTCTTCTAGGTCCTTGTTAAACGTTTCTTGTTTTTTCTCCATTCTATTTCCAAGATTTTGGATCATCTTTACTATGATTATTCTGAATTCCTTTTCAGGTAGACTGCCTATTTCCTGTTCATTTGTTAGGTCTGGTGGGTTTTTACCTTGCTCCTTCATCTGCTGTGTGTTTCTCTGTCTTCTCATTTTGCTTAACTTACTGTGTTTGGGGTCTCCTTTTTGCAGGCTGCAGGTTCGTAGTTTGTAGTTCCTGTTGTTTTTGGTGTCTGCCCTCAGTGGGTAAGGTTGGTTCAGTGGGTTGTGTAGGCTTCCTGGTGGAGGGCACTAGTGCCTGTGTTCTGGTGGATGAGGCTAGATCTTGTCTTTCAGCTGGGCAGGTCCACGTCTGGTGGTGTGTTTTGGGGTGTCTATGACCTTATTATGATTTTAGGCAGCCTCTCTGCTAATGGGTGGGTTATGTTCCTGTTCTGCTAGTAGTTTGGCATAGGGTGCCCAGCACTGTAGCTTGCTGGTCATTGAGCTGGGCCATAGGAGCTGGGCCTTGGCATTGAGACGGAGATCTCTGGGAGATTTTCACCATTTGATATTACGTGGAGCTGGGAGGTCTCTTGTGGACCAGTGTCCTGAAGTTGGCTCTCCCACCTCAGAGGCACAGCCCTGACCCCTGGGTGGAGCACCAAGAGCCTGTTGTCCATACGGCTCAGAATAAAAGGGAGAAAAGGGGGCTTCCCTGGTGACACAGTGGTTGAGAGTCCGCCTGCCGATGCAGGGGACACGGGTTCGTGCCCCGGTCTGGGAAGATCCCACATGCCTTGGAGCGGCTGGGCCCGTGAGCCATGGCCGCTGAGCCTGTGCGTCTGGAGCCTGTGCTCCGCAACGGGAGAGGCCACAACAGTGAGAGGCCCGCGTACAGCAAAAAAAAAAAAAAAAAGGGAGAAAAAATGAAAGAAAGAATGAAAAAGTAAAGTAAAATAAAATAAAATAATTTGAAATGAAATAAAATGAAATACAATAAAGTTATTAAAATAAAAAATAATTGTTAAAAAATTTTTAAGGTAATAAAAAGAAAAGGAAAGAAAGAAAGAAGAGAGCAACCAAACCAAAAACCAAATCCACCAATGATAACAAGAGCTAAAAACTGTACTAAAAAAAACGAAAAATAAACAAACAAAAAAACGGACAGACAGAACCCTAGGACAAATGGTAAAAGCAAAGCTATACAGATAAATTCACACACAGAAGCATACACATACACACCCACAAAAAGAGAAGAAGGGGGGAAAATATACATATCGTTGCTCCCAAAGTCCACGTCCTCAATTTGGGATGATTCGTTGTCTATTCAGGTATTCCACAGATGCAGGGTACATCATGTTGATTGTGGGATTTAATCCGCTGCTCCTGAGGCTGCTGGGAGAGATTTCCCTTTCTCTTCTTTGTTCGCACAGCTCCCGGGGTTCAGCTTTGGATATGGCCCCGCCTCTGCATGTAGGTCGCCTGAGGGCGTCTGTTTTTCACTCAGACACGATGGGGTTAAAGGAGCAGCTGATTCGGGGGCTCTGGCTCACTCAGGCCCGGGGGAGGGAGGGGTACGGAATGAGGGGTTGAGCCTGTGTTGGGCGAGGCCGGTGTGATGTTTCAACAGCCTGAGGCGCCGTTTGATCTCCCGGGGAAGTTGTCCCTGGATCAGGAGATCCTGGCAGTGGCGCACTGCACAGGCTCCCGGGAGGGCAGGTATGGACAGTGACCTGTGCTTGCACACAGGCTTCTTGGTGGCGGCGGCAGCAGCAGCCTTAGCGTCTCATGCCCATCTCTGGGGTCTGCACTGATAGCTGCGGCTCGTGCCCGGCTCTGGAGCTCCTTTAAGCTGCGCTTTTAATCCCCTCTCCTCGCGCACCAGGATACAAAGAGGCAAGAAAAAGTCTCTTGCCCCTTCGGCAGCTCCAGACTTTTCCCAGACTCCCTCCTGGCTAGCTGTGGCGCACTAGCCCCCTTCAGGCTGTGTTTACGCCGCCAACCCCAGTCCTCTCCCTGCGCTCCGACCGAAGCCCGAGCCTCAGCTCCCAGCCCTGCCCGCCCCGGCGGGTGAGCAGACAAGCCTCTCAGGCTGGTGAGCGCCGGTCGGCACTGATCCTCTGTCCTGGAGTCTCTCCGCTTTTCCCTCCGCACCTCTGTTGTTGCGCTCTCCTCCGTGGCTCCGAAGCTCCCCGCTCTGCCACCCGCAGTCTCCGCCTGCGAAGGGCCTTCCTAGTGTGTGGAAACCTTTCCTCCTTCACAGCTCCCTCTCAGAGGTGCAGGTCCCATCCCTATTCTCTGGTCTCTGTTTTTTCTTTTTTCTTTTGCCCTAACCAGGTATGTGGGGAGTTTCTTGCCTTTTGGGAGGTCTGAGGTCTTCTGCCAGCATTCAGTAGGTGCTCTGTAGGAGTTGTTCCACATGTAGATGTATTTCTGGTGTATCTGTGGGGAGGAAAGTGATCTCCACATCTTACTCTTCAGCCATCTTGAAGCTCCTCCCCTAGACATTCTTTTTTTTTTTTAAATATTCTTTTCCATTATTGTTTATCCCGGGAGATTAGATATAGTTCCCTGTGCTATACAGTAGGGCATTGGTGTTTATCCATTCTAAATGTAATAGTTTACATCTACCAATCCCAAATTCACAGTCCATCCCTCTCCCTCCCCACAAGACTTCAGTTTCTGAACTCCAGTTGAACACTGGCCTTTCAATTAGCTGTCACTTCAGCTTCAAAAAGAGCCACATCAACCTCATGCTCTTTTTCTTATAACAACTGTATAACCTCTTCCACCTGCTAACATTCCCATCTGTTTTAATAGCATCAACATTTCCTTAAACTGAGATAAAGACCAGAAGTGACTGAGAATCACAATTTCTAGGTCTGAAATCTCTTTGTTTGGCACCTTTTTTGACTTCTCTCTTTTACACCCTAAGTCTTACCATTCATCAAGTGCTTTTTATCTTTTTCATGTAAATCTATGACTAAGAATGAACATTCATTGGGGGCTTACTAAGTGCCAGCCACTGTTTTAAGCACTTTTACAGGTATGTATTCATGTAATCCTCATAATATCTTTCTGGCTTAGGTACTATTATCATCCCCATATACAAATATGGAAACTGAGACTCAGAGAAGTGATATGATCTGTCTAGGGTCACTGCTAGTAAGTGATAGAGAGCAGGCAGTCTGACTCCAGAGCCATTGCTCCTAACCCGTAAGTCACACGACTGCTCTGTGATGAACCTTGAATCTCTCTTTCCGTTACTTCTACCACCATTTGGGTCGTGGCTCACATGACTTTACCTCTATTACTGCAATAGACTCCTGGTTTGTCCCCTTGACTTTCCACTTTGTGATACAACTTATAAATGGCCACCAGATTGCTCTTCCTTAATTAAGCCCTGCTTCTACCTCATCCTTCCTTTGTTCCAGATCCTTCTATGACTCCCTGTGGTCTAGGATATATAAAAAAACTTCCATCCCTGGGTTTTTTGGCTTTCTGTATTCTGGTTCCATAGTATCTATTCAGCTTTATGTTTTCTTCCTTCTGTTCCATTATCTGTGACTCCAATCAGGCTGATCTTTTCACCATTCCTACAAACATGCTGTTCTTTCCTAACTCTGTGACTTCATACATCTCTAAACTTTCTTTGTCCATCTCAAGATATTGTGGCTCTAGGAAACCTTCCTTACTAATCTCAACTGAATGTGACCTTTCCTTCCTTAGAACGTTCCTAACGCTTTCCTTGTACCCGCTCTTACGATATCACGTTCTGCCTTATTTGATAGCGACTTGTGTTCTTTTCTTATTTCTCTCCCTGCTTCACCACTTTGTTAGCCTGTTGAAGGCAGAGACTGTGTTTCACTAAATCTTGTTTCCCCTGCAGTGCTTCTTCTAATGCAGAGCACATAACAGGCAATCAATACACATAGTTACTGAATTTAACAGAATTCTAGTTTCACTCACTCAGAATGTTTCTCTTTTCCCTTTTGTTCTGTTCCAGTCTTTCACAAAAATCTCACTTCTTGAATGAAACCCCCTTGACTGCTCTAGTCCTTGATGGAACCTACTTTCTCAGAACTCTTGTAACACTTCAGGCTGATACATATAATTTAGTACCTGATTAATCATTTTATATGGTATATTCATTGTTCATGTATTACAACACAGGGCCTGATATATAAAGATTCTCAACAAATATTTGTTGAATGAATCAATATGTCAATCTTGCCCCACCGACCGTAAGGTCTCGAAGACAGGGACCATGCTTTATAGATCTTCCGTATCCCCCCAGAGCTCTCAGCATGTAATAGGTGCTTTATGAATATTTGCTGACTGACTGACTCTTGTATTTCTGTTGCATATCTGTCCTTACCTTCCCGTTGTTCTTCCCTCAGCCTGTGATTACACTGAAGAGGTTTCTGAGTCCTCAGGTCTGATTTCCCCACTGAGAACAGGCTGAGTCAGGTTGCTGACACACAGGGCTCTTTTTGCCAGTACCTTTTTTTTTTTTTTTTTTTTTTTTTTTTTGCGGTACGCAGGCTTTTCACTGTTGCGGCCTCTCCTGCTGCGGAGCACAGGCTCCAGACGCGTAGGCCCAGCAGTCATGGCTCACAGGCCCAGCCGCTCCGTGGCATGCGGGATCCTCCTGGACTGGGGCATGAACTCGTGTCCCCCACATCAGCAGGCAGACCCCCAACCACTGCGCCACCAGGGAAGGCCTGCCAGTACCTTTTGGTTCTGTCTTTAAATCAGAACTAGGCCTTCTTACAGGGACAAATCCCTAGAGGAAGAGAGCAGGAGTCCTTAGGCTGGGGAAGAAGAGTCAGGGATTGAGAATTGCAAAGCATAAACCTTTGGCCAGAAGTAATTCTACAGAACTTGTTACTGGGCCTACCCAGTACATGTGAGGGAAAGACCATTCTGTGTCTACTTTATACTGTTTAAAGACAAGGGAAATATATGGCAATCATGATGCAAGAGTAAATGACTAGGGCCCATCTTCAGATGGCACGAAGTCTGCCAGTAGATCTAAAAAAAACAAAAACAAAAATAACATTTGTATAATATAATAATGATTTGTATATACCATATAGCCAACACGGCAGAGACAAACAGTGACTAGTATTCCGACTTCTCGAAGGAAACCCTCATCTACTGAGAGGAAAGGGAGAACTGGGATAAGCAGACATCTCTATTATACTGTGCACCTCACAAATACACAGCAATACTTGGGAATGGCAGATGGTAGAATGTGCTTTTGCAGACTGGAAAGGCTTCAAGTTTTGCTGTCCTGGCTGCAATCTATAATGTTGCTGCTCAGAACTGTGGGAGATATGTACACAGTGTGTATAAGAATTATGGTCCTTAACAACTCTTCCCAGACTTGCTTCTAGCTGGAGAGAGGGAAAGTGATTGACAGCTGTATCCAAGGCATACTGATGTTTCACTGGACCAAAGAATGAGTTCAACACTGCACTGAGCAGTGCACTAGCTAAGATATAAATTTTTCCTTTATTAATATTTTATATGTATTTATTTGCCATTTCATTGGCTTATATGCTTAGCAAGTTCTTTGTTTTAAATGCAGGTGATCCAAGGATACATGACCCACATTTCAAGGGGCCCATTGTCAACAGGTAAGCAATTATTTTCTCTGGAATGTATTTTTTAACAAACACAGAAAGCTTATTTTTTGGTATCATTTTCCAGTCAATGGAGAATTGTGTCTACTGTGAGGGGGAAATGACTTATTTTTAGCCTAAATGTCACCTTATTTATACAGGATACAGGTAATAAATCTTTCCATGAGTCATAAATATCCTCTCCTGTTTAGCAAATGAACTGCTTCAATTTATGACTGAAGAGTTTGTATTTCTGATAAAGAGAAGCCAAAAATGCTTTATAAGATTTAACCCCTTTGTGTAGAAGTAAACACATTCCAGTAGCTGTCTTATGCACCCGTTTACTCTGATTCACCACTGCAAGTGTAGAGTTGCTATGCCAACTTCTTCCACACAGGGTATTTGTGCTACTCAGCCTCCCGAAGCAGAGAGCTTTCTGAGAGACAAACATTCACCAATGCATCATGTATGCTTTAGAATATTTTAAAATGCTCTAGGTAAGTGTGTACTTGTCTTAACTGGTGCTTCTCCTGCAAGGTTGCATAGCGTTTAAAAATTATCCAATAATTCATAGGCCTCTTTTATTATTATATTTTACCCTCTATTCCCAGACTTCCTGCTAATCAAAAAGGGGGTTTGCAGGGTAGAATGGCTAAAAATGAGGAGAAGATTATGCTGTGCATAGCTGTTTTTCCACTTAGCATTGACTTTAATTTCTGGCAGTTGCATGTCATAATAAACTGTGATGTGAAATAATGATGGACATGCTTATTTGCACTTGCCAGCCATCAGCATGTATATTAGCATTACTGTTATGTCTCTACACTATCCCAGCTTTAAACAAATGTGTATCTAGTTTATTCTAATTCTGTAAGAAGCCAAGTCATTTGTTTGGGTTACTCTTTCAAAGGTGTACCTATGCCCTCTTTAGAGTAAGTCTGAAGTCTCTCTCATTCTCTCCATGGTAACACCATGAATACATTTTGTTGTCCGGTGTGCAAATAGCCTCATCTGATATGGAGGTTACTTTTATTGTACTTGCATTCATTTTATAATAACTAATTTGTATTAATGGAATCTAGCTTATTGGCCTCAAGGGACCTCTAGATATAATCTGGATTCAATAGTAGTAACAACAACAATAATAATAAGTGAACTGCCACATTTGGACAGATGAAATATAGATTACAGATATGCCTTTTCTAGCCATAGAGAAGAAAGCAGAGCTCAGTCTGGCTGGCTGTAGGTGTGGGCAGGGAGGTGAAATCTCTTGTCTTCAGTTATTTAGAATTTAGTGATGGAACCACGCAGTCCAGGCAAAGTCTAAACAACTGTGATATAGAGAATAATTTATTTTTACTAAGGACCTTTTGTGATGTCCTAGGTACCACAAAGGCCTTCAAGGGTGAAATGGTCATTGTGTATACATACCCCTCCCCCACAAATCTTCAATCCAAGAATGGAGAGAAGTATTGTAAAACCACAGGGGCTTAACTATAAGAAGACACAGTTTGGCCCATTGGTAACTTCTCAGGCTGCAGGGGTCTATAATGCCTTTCCTGGGAAAATAATTGGGGTGTTTAAGGAGCAAGTAAGAAACCCCACCTTCTTCACATTACCTCTTGCTTACTATAACATTTTTTGCTTACATAATGTCACTTTCCTTTTGAGAGATCCAAAGTCTTATCAGATATTCAGGCACACCCTCACAGCACTGTCTGCTCATCATCCACCATGTTCTGTACACGTCTCTCAGTTTACAAGGACATCGTTTTGTGCCTAATGATCACCCAACTGCAGTTGTTTCCAGGAGAGGTGAAGGAATGATGGTAATGCCACAGGAGAGATTTACTCCGTTTCTCATTTGTCCCCATCTACTAAGATAAGAATTGGACGTATGGAAGCTATTGCCCCGTAGTGTTGACCACAAACAAACAAACAAACAGCGATTTTTTTTTTTTTCGGTATGCGGGCCTCTCACTGTTGTGGCCTCTCCCATTGCGGAGCACAGGCTCTGGACGCGCAGGTTCATCTGCCATGGCTCACGGGCCCAGCCGCTCCGCGGCATGTGGGGTCTTCCCAGACCGGGGCACGAACCCGTGTCCCCTGCATCGGCAGGTGGACTCTCAACCACTGTGCCACCAGGGAAGCCCCAAACAGCGATTTTGATAGCCCCTTTTGAAAGAGCAGTTATCCAGTGCCTATGCTTTGTCCCCTATATTCAACAGAATTTTAGCATTGGATTGACGTGAGATTTGTAAAAGTTTAGCACTGTTCTTGGCGGTACATTAGAAGGCAAAATGAATGCACACAGAAAACTAAAAAATAAATCTATTTTACAAGGTTCTACATGAGAAATTCTCTTATAATTTTAGAACTAAGAAAAATTTTCATTTAATGGAGAGTTAATATACTTTCTCCTGTTAGATAAGGAGAACTGAAATCCACTGTTTCTCCTTTTGTTTTGACTTGTAGAAAGCCCACTGATACATTTAATTTTAATGCCAGCAACTACATTAGCCTTTGAGTTAAGCATTTCTTTTCAGGACTTTGAATTTCTATTTCTATTTTATAATGCTATTGCATCCAGTTTTAAGTCATTTCATTTATATTCATTCTGAAAAGAGGCAGCATATAGGTAGACAGGTAAATGAAAACCTTGGATGTTCCATAATTGACTTTTTTCCCTTCTCTACACACAAAGTAGGTGAAGGACATATGACTCAGACTAATCAAATTGGTAGGTTTCACAATGCTGAAAACAACTATTATTATAGAAGGTGGAAAATCTGTCTGGAATGTAATAAGATGCATTTATTTTTACCTGAGGCATCAGGGAGAGGTTAAACTCACTATCATGAAGGGATTCAAGAAGAGAATGAAGAGGTGTTATCAGGGATGTTGTAGAGGGGATTCATTCATATAAAGGAGTTAGACTAAATGAGCTCTGAGTTCTTTCCAATCCTGAAATTCTATGACTCTGTGATTCAGCATTTTTTATTGTTATAATTAACATACAATATTATATTACTTTCAGGTATACAACATAGTGATTTGATATTTTTTATTCATTATGAAATGATCACAGTAAGTCTAGTTACCATCCATCACCATACAAAGTTAAAATATTATTAACTATATTCCCTATGTATATATTTATATCCCTGTGACTTTTTTATAACCTGAGGTTTGTGCCCCATAATGCCCATCACCTATTTTGTTCTGTCCTCCCACGCCCCTCCCCTCTGGCAACTATCAGTTTGTTCTCTGTATTTATGAGTCTGTTTCTGTTTTGTTTGTTCCTTTGTTTCTTAGATTCCACATATAAGTGAAATCATATGGTATTTGTTTTTCTCTAACTTATTTCACTTAGCATAGTACGTTCTAGGTCTATCAATATTGCCACAAATGGCAAGATTTCACTCTTTTATGGCTGACTAATATTCCATTACACACACAGACACCACACCACACCACATCTTCTTTATCCACTCATATATTGAGGGACATTTAGGTTGCTTCTGTGTTTTGGCTATTGTAAATAGTGCTGCAAAGAACATAGGGGTGGATATCTTTTTGAATTAGTGTTTTCATTTTCCTCAGTTAAATACCTTGAAGTGGAATTGCTGGATCATGTGGTAGTTCTATTTTTAGTTTTTAAAGGAACCTCCATACTGTTTTCCATAGTGGCTGCACTAATTTACAGTTCCACTAATAATTCACCAGGGTTCCCTTTTCTCCACATCCTTGCCAACACTTGTTTCTTGTCTTTTTGATCATAGCCATTCTGACAGGTGTGAGGTGGTATCTCACTGAGGTTTTGATTTGCATTTTCCTGTTGATTAGTGATGTTGAGTACCTTTTCATGTGCTTGTTGGCCATCTGTCTTCTTTGGAGAAACGTCTATTCAGGTTTTCTGCCCATTTTTAAGTCAGGTTGTTTATTTTTTTGATATTGAATTGTATGAGTTGTTTATATATTTATATATCAACCCCTTATCACAAGTATTGTTTGCAAATATCTTCTCCAATTTAGTAGGTTGCATTTTCATTTTGTTAGTGGTTTCCTTCACTGTGCAAAAACTTTTTAGTTTGTTTTAGTCACATTAATTTATTTTTGCTTTTGTTGCCATTGGATATTTGGAGACGTATCCAAAAAGATATTGCTAAGACCAATGTCAGAGAGGTTATTGCTTATGTTTTCTTCTAGGAGTTTTATGGTTTCAGATCTTTCATTTAACTTTTTAATCCATTTTGATGTTATTTTGTATATGGTATGAAGAAGTTGTCTAGTTGGATTCTTTCACAATTAGCTGTCCAGTTTTCCCAACATCATTTATTGAAGAGACTGTTTCTCTTCATTGTACATACTTGCACCCTTTATTGTAGATTAACTGACCGTATAAGAGTGGGTTTACTTCTGAGCTCTCTATTCTGTTCCATTCATCTATATGTCTGCTTTTGTGCTGGTATCATGCTGTTCTAATTACTATAGCTTTGTAGTATAGTTTGAAATCAGGGAACATGATACTTCCAGCTTGGTTCTTCTTTCTCAAGATTGCTTTGGCTATTTGGGGTCTTTTGTGGTTCCATACAAATTTTAGAATTATTTGTTCTAGTTCTGTGGAAAATGCCATAGGTAATTTGAAAGGGGTTGTATTGAATCTGTGGATTGCTTTGGGTAATATGGACATTTTAACGATATTAATCCTTACAGTCCATGAGCACAGAGTATCTTTCTGTTTATTTGTGTCATCTTCAATTTCTTTTATCAATGTCTTATAGTTTTCAGAGTAAAGGTCTTTTACTTCCTTTGTTAAATTTATTCCTAGATATTTTATTTGTTGAAGTAACAGTAAGTGGGATTGTTTTCTTCATTTCTAATGGTTCATTATTAGTGTATAGAAAAGAAACAGATTTCTGTTTATTAAAGTTGTATCCTGCAACTTTACTGAACTCTTTTATTAGTTTCGATAGTGTTTTGGTGAAGTCTTTAGGGTGTTCTATATGTAGTTATGTTGTCTGCAGATAATAACAGTTTTATTTCTTCCCTTACAGTTTGAACACCTTTTATTCCTTTTTCTTGTCTGGTTACCATGACTAGGACTTTCAATACCATGCTGATTAAAAGTGGTAAGCGTGGGCATCCTTGTCTTGTTCTTAATCTTAGAGGAAAATCTTTCATCTTTTTACTGTTGAGTACAGCGTTGGATGTGGATTTGTCATATATGGCCTCTATTATGTTGAGGTATGTTCCCTCTATACCCACATTGTTGAGACTGTTTATCATAAAGGGATGTTGAGTTTTGTCAAATGCTTTTTTCTGCATCTACCGAGATGATCATATGATTTCTTACATTTGTTTCATTAATGTGATATATCACATTGATTGATTTGCAGCTACTGAACCATCCTTCAATCCCTGGAATAAATAAACCCCACTTGATCATGGTATATGATCATTTTAATGTATTGTTTTATTCAGTTTGCTGATATTTTTTTGAAGATTTTTGCATCTATGTTCATCAGAGATATTGGCCTGTAATTTTCTGTGTGTGCGTGTGTGTGTGTGTGTCTTTGTCTGGTTTTGGTATCAGGGTAATGCGGGCCTCAAAGAATGAGTTTAGAAGTACGACCTCCTGTTCAATTTTCTGGGATAGCTTGAGAAGAATTGATAACTCTTCTTCAAATATTTCATAGAATTCCCCTGTGAAGCCATCTGGTCCTAGAATTTTGTTTGTTGGGAGTTTTTTTTTTTTTATTATTAATGTTTCAATATCATTACTAGTGATTCATCTGTTCAGATTTTCTATTTCTCCCTGGAAATAGAGTCTTGGAAGTCTTGGAAGATTGTATGTTTCTAGGAATGTATCCATTTCGTCTAGGTTGTCCAATTTGATGGCATATAACTGTTCATAGTGTTTCCCTATTGATTTTCTGTCTGGATGGTTTATCTATTGATGTAAATAGGGTATATAACTCCCCTACTGTTATTGTATTACTATGTCTTTCTTTATGTCTGTTTATATTTTGCTTTACATATTCAGGTGCTCCTTTGTTGGGTGCATAAATGCCATGAAATGTTATATTCTCTTGTACTGACCCCTTTATCATTATGTAAGGCCCTTCTTTGTCTTTAGTTACAATCTTTTTTAAAAGTCTGTTTTGTCTGATATGAGTATGGCTACCCCAGCTTTCTTTCTGTTTCCATTTGCATGGAATATCTTTTTCAATCCCTTCACTTTCACTCTGTGTGTGTCTTTAGAGCTGAGGTGAGTCCCCTGTAGCAACATATTAGGTGGGTCTTTTTTTTTTTTTTAAGCTACCCTATGTCTTTTGATTGAAGAGTTTAATCCATTTGCATTTAAAGTGATTATTGATAGGTATGTACTTATTGCCATTTTATTAATTGTTTTCTGGTTGTTTTTGTAGTTCTTCTCTGTTCTTGTCTTCTTCTGTTGGTTACTTCTCTATGGTTTGATGGATTCCTTTAGTGTTATGTCTGGATTTCTTTCTCTTTATTTTTTTTGTGTATCTATTTTAAGTTTTTGGTTTGGTCATGAGGTTCATATACACCAACCTGTATATATGGCCATGTATTTTAAACTGATAGTCTTAAGTTTGAAGGCATCTAAAAGCACTGCATTTTTACTCCCCCCTCACATTTTATATTTTTGAGATCATTATTTTACATCTTTTTATTTTGTGTATCTTTTAACTACTTATTGTGGTTATAGTTGACTGTACTACTCTTATCTTTTAACTTTCAGGCTAGCTTTTTAAGTAGCTGATCTAACACATTTACTATATATTTGCCTTTACCAGTGAGGTTTTTTTCTTTCATGTATTTGAAAATTTCTATTCTGAAATAGAATAGAAATTTTCTATTCTATTCTATTCTTTTCTTTTCCACTTAAAGAAGATCCTTTAAGATTTCTTGTAAGGTGGGTTTAGTGGTGATGAACTCCTTTATTTTAGCTTGTCTGGGAAACTCTTTAACTCTTTTAATTCTGAATTCTATAACCTTGCCAGATAGATTATTCTGGGTTGTAATTCTTTTTCTTTCAACACTTTAAATATATCCTGCCACTCTCTCTGGCCTTGTAAAGTTTCTGCTGGAAAATCAGCTGATAGCCTTATGGGGTTTTCCTTTTATGGGATTAGTTGTTTTTCTCTTGCTGCCTTTGAGATTCTCTCTTTAACTGTTGCCACTTTAATTATAATATATCTTGTGTTGATTACTTTGGGTTCATCTTGTTTGGGACTCTCTAGGCTTCCTGTACCTGAATGTTGTTTTCCTTCCCCAGGACAGGGAAGTTTTCACCCATTATGTCTTCAAATAAGTTTTCTGTTCCTTCCTCTCTCTCTTCTTTTTCTGGGACCCCTATAATGCAAATGTTAGTATGCTTGATGTTTTCCTAGAAGTCCCTTAAACTCTCTTCATTTAAAGAAATTCTTTCTTCTCTTTGCTGTTCTGTTTGGGTGATTTCCACTACTCTTTCTCCAGATAGCTGATCTACTGTTTTATATTATATAATCTGCTACTGATTCCCTCTTTCAGTTATTGTATTCTTCAGCTCTGATTGGCTCTGTCTTATATTTTCTATGTCTTTGTTGAAGATCTCACTGTATTTCTCCATTCTTCTCCTAAGTATAGTGAGCATCCTTCTGACCATCTCTATGTACTCTATGTCAGGTAAATTACTTATCTCAGTTTCATTAGGATTTTTCCTAGGGTTTTACTTTGTTCTTTCATTTGGAACATATTCCTCTGTCTCCTCATTTTGTTTGACTCTTGGTGTGTGTTTCTATGAATTAGGCAGAACAGCTACCTCTCCTAGTCCTGAAGGAGTACCCTTGTGTGGGACTGTCTACTCTGTAGACTATTTGTAGCTGGTAGCTTTGGCAGGCTAACTGGAGCTGGAGCAGGTTTGAGTTGGGTGAAGTCTCAGGGTGCATTGTGCCAAGGCTGCCTTGGCAGGTTGGCAGGAGTTAGAGTGGGCATGGGTTGGGGACAGTCCTGAAGCCACGTTGGTGGGGCCACTAGAACAGGAGCAGTCTCTGGTTGGGGGCAGTCCCTGGGTGTGCCATGTTGAGGCCACCTTGGTGGGATGGCTGGAGCTGGGGTGGGTGTGGACCAGGGGGAGTTCTGGGGTGATTCAAACAATGGCACTTGCCAGTGCCCCTTACATCAGAGAGAGTTCCTGCAATTCTCTGCCAGTTTGGCAGAGGCTCTAAGGTTAGTAAATGGATTTCTTTTCCACATAATCTAGGTGCCTTTAAACTAGAGTGTTTTTTGGTTTGTTTGGGTTTTGTTTTTTGCCGTGTCTCAGGATGGGTGAGTCTGCGCTCAAGTCCCTCAGTAATATCTGTCCCTGTTGCAGGTTGTGGGGTCAGGGGTGAGGTTTCTGTGGATATTGTTTCTCTGTCTTTCCTACAAATTTCTATGTGGTCTTTCCATTTGTAGAGCTGTTCAATCAGCCCTCACGAGGAATTGCTCTCAGTGTGTTCGTGGGAGGAGGTGATTTGAGCATCTCTCTATCACACCATCTAGAATCTCTTTCTGTCTCTGTGATTCAACTTTTAATGCCAAGGCAGAGAAGGAAGAGTTCAGCTTCTGCCTACGTGATGCACACATACAGCTCTATATTGATGCTCACCACAAAATTTTGTAATTTCTAAAGTGCCATTATTAAGTAGACATCTCAAATTATTATGACAACATTATGCTGTCTCCTAAATTTATGCAGTTCTTATGAACTTTTTGTTCATTTTGAAATAATTGGTATGCTTCTTGTCACTGTAGATGGAACTGGAATGTCTAAAGGTGGGGTCCATCATCATGGAAAAATGTGAGGAAAAGTTTATTGAAAAAAGTACACGAAGGTTAATAAAAAATGTAGATCCCATGTTGTAAAAATGTCTGGAAGAGGTTAAAAATCATTTTGACTTGTAAAATAGTTTGAAATAAAAGGCCTATATCCATAACACTCCTTCGAAAACTTTTAAATAATCTCAAAATGTGGAAGGAAATAAAAATAAATAATTTCCCTGAATGGCTAATTCTTCACAATGCAAATGTGAGTTGAAGATGTACTCTAAACCTGACATTTATTTGCCTCATTCTGAATGGAGCAAATGGCTTAATGTGATCAATTATTTATCAGTGTGACTCTTTACTACAGGAAGATGTGGACTAACACATGTCTTTAAAATTCATAGCCTATCCCTTGTATTCCTCAGTATGTGAGCTTGTTCTTTTTTTACGTTTTTACACTTTAAAGAGTCACCACCTACAAATTATTCCTAATGATGAAAATAATCGACCTAAACATACTGTTAAACATTGCAAGCACTTTTAAATCAAAAGATTTAAGGAACGTATTCATTAACTGTGTGCTTGTTATGTGTCTGGCAATGTGCTAGGTGCTAGAAATACAAAGATGAACTGAGCAAAGTTCCTGTTCAACAGAGCTTGCAGTCTAGTAGGAAGAGCAGATGATAAAATGATTAATGTGGTAAGTACAAAAACAGAGTTATTTACATGGGCTCTGGAAGCAAAGAAGAGTGTACATTAGGAGTAAGGGAAAGGGGAATCTGGAAAAACCTCAGAGTAGAGGTGACCCTTGAGCTGGTTCTTGAAAACATTCCAAGCAAAGCCAGCAGCACACATCAAAGTACAGAAGACTGAGAAAAATTGTCCTAGAAATGGTTTGGTGTACACCCAGCATGTGCATGTATGGGTGGTGGAGGCATGAAGGTCAGGTTGAGGTGGAGAGCAAGGATGCTGAAGAGGTAACAATGAGGAAAATCACCAAGGACTTATTCAACATACCAGAGTGTTTGGCATTTTATTCTATAGACTCAGAGGAGACATTGAAGAATTTTAAGTAAGAAATTGACAGAATGCAATTTGCACTGTAGAAGCTTTTGTTTAGCAAGGACTTGAGAACACTACTCTGTACAAGATCTCTGGTGAGCACTGGGGACACACACCTCCTAGAAATGATCCCAAGCTTCACAATTTGTCTTTGTCCTGTTTGTGTGTTTGTGTTAGAGAAGTGGGGGAGAGGAGTGCTGTGGTCAAATCGAAGACTGCAATGTAGTGAGGTAAACACTACATAGAGGTGCAGGTTGCAACAGAAGCCCTAGGGAGAGAGTAAATCATGTGGCGGGAGTGGCACTGCTTGCCTGATGTGGTCATTCCTGAGGGGGATTGAAGGACCTGTAAAGGTTTTGCTTCATGTAGGGAAGAGCAAGGAGTAACTCAGAGAGAGCCAGATGTGTGAAGGAAGAGACCTTGCATGATTCATGTTAGAGTGTTGTAAGTACTTACAGTAGTAGGAGGGAGAGTATGGTTGGGAGATTAAGTTGCATAGGTAGCAAGAGCCCAGATAGCGAAGGGCATTGTATATCCTAAGGCAAGGAATTTGAACTTTATTCTAAAGGGCATGAGATGAATGGCAAGCCTCTTATTGCTCTTAATCAGTGGCGTTGCAAGGTTAAATTTGCTTTAGTTGTCTCTACTTGGCATTTCTCCTTTCTCCCCTTCTCTCCAGTAGAGATTTACTCCCCACTCTCCTCAAACTGATTTTGAAAATGTCACCAGTGACTTCCATGTTGCCAAGTGTAGTGGGGCGACTTCTTTTATTTTAACTTCACAGCAGCATTTGACAAAGGTGACCACTCTCTCCTTTTTGAAACACTTTCCTCTTGGCTTCTGTGACATCATACTCACCTGATGCTTCCTCCACCTCATTGGCACCTCCTTTATAGTCTTCTTCTCTGGCTCCTCAACCCCTGCTTGATCTCCAAACGTGGGAGTGCCTTGGTCCTCATCCTTCACTCTTCTCTTTCTCTAGTCTACTTTTAGACTAAGCCAGTGACTTTAAATACTATCTATATGTCGATGACACACAAGCTTTATATCTCTAGCAATGAATCTTCCATTGACCTCCATATTTCTTTATTCAACTGCCTTCCTGACTTCTCTATTTGAATTCATAGTATTCACACTTAATTTCACCAAACAGAACTCTTGCTTCCTGTTCCCACTCCAAAGCTCTAAAACCTCCTCCCCCAGTCTTTTCCATTTCAGAAAATGACACATATCCCCACCCTGTTTTACTCAAATTATAGGTCCTTGGCTTCCTCTTTTTCTTCCCTCATCTCTCACATTCAATCCTTCAGCAAGTCTTATTGGCTTTAGCTCCAAAATACTTGTATATCCCCAAGCCACCTACTTCTCCATCTTTCCTACTTTCACCCTCATCCGTGGCACTGTATATCCTGTCTATACTTTAGCACTGGACTATAGAATGGTCTTCCTTCTCTCCTTGTTTTTCTATAATCCATTCTACATGCAAAACTCTGAGTGAGTTTTCAAATCATGAACTAATCATAGCTCTTCTCCTTAATACATTTTCAATAGCTTTCCGTACCATTTAAATTAAACAAACTCGTGCCCTACATGAGTGCCCTCTGTGTGACTCACATCATCCCCTACCACTGTCTCTTATCCTCTTATTGTAGCCATGCTTGCCTTCTTCTCATTTCTTGAAGATTTTAAACTTGCATGCATCCTGGGGGCTTTGTATTTGTTATTCCTCTGCCTGAAATACTTGGACCCCAGACCTTTGCATGACTGGCTCTCTCTTGTCATCTAGCTCTTAACTGCCATTGACTGAGAGCCCTTCCTGACAACCCAGTCTCCCGATCACTATCTACCACATCATTTAATTGTATTTTCTTTATAATATTTATCACTATTGAAAGTTTCTTTACTCATTTTTTTCTTACACAATTAATATCCTGTCTAAAATATCAGGTCTGTGAGAAGCAAGAACCTTGTCTGTTTCATTCATCAGTGTGTCCCATGGGGTTAGAAAAGCCCCTGACACATAATATATACCTGTTGAATGACTAAATGAACTATTATCCTAGCTTTAAAACCAAGGATATCCTGGAGAGTATAGAAACTAGTTGAAATGAAGGCAGGACACCATTTAGAAGATTATTTCAGTAATTTAGCTGACAAGTGATTAAAACCTAGACTAAGGCAGTGGCTCTAAGAGAGAAGAAATCTAAGACGTAATAAGAAGGCAGAAATCTACAAGGCTTTAGGACTGATTGTATTCAATATGCTGGGGGTGAAAGAGAGAATCTAGCGAATCTAGCATGACTGTGCCTAATAACTAGCTGGATTGCAGTTACATTCACCAAGGTAGGGAACACATGAGGAGGAGCAGGAATGGTTATGAAGGGCAGAGAAAATCATGAGTTTAGGTTTGAAATGTTGAGTTTGAAATGCCTATGGACTATCCAGGGAAGAATATTTAGTAGAAAGTCAGAAATATACTTATGAATCTCTTTGAAATATCGATATATTTCTTTTAACTAAAATAAGTATCTAAATAAAAGGGAAAATTTGAAAGAATGTTAAAATCTAATGGAAAAATGTGTAAGTTTTCTCTTCTGAGAAATGCTTCCTGATCATCCCTAGACTGAACTTCAGTACCTTCCTTGGTGCTCTCAGAGTACTCCGTGTGCTTATAATACTGTGTTGTAATTAGTTGTTTGCTTGGATGGATGGGATGGGGGGTTGTGGGAAGGATGTCCAAGAGGGAAGGGATATATATATACATATAGCTGATTCACTTCATTGTACAACAGAAACTAACACAACATTGTACAGCAGCTATCCCCCAATTAAAAAAACACAAAAACATGAGTTCTCCCAAGTAGAGCTGCACATAACAGACTTGTAAATAACAGTTTCGATCATGTTATACCCCCTATTCAAATTTCATCAATGAGTTCCTGCTGCCTAAAAGTTAACTCGAAATGCTTTAACATGACATTAAAATCGCAACACAAATTTGTCTTAACATATCTGCCTAAACTACACTCTCTCTGTGGTTTCTAAACCCTTGAACTCTCTGTTGAGCCAAACCAGTTGTGTTCATTTCTGCAAGGTCTGAAAATTGATTTTGTCCATGTCCTAGAATTACTCTAATTCAGGTATGAAGACTGGTACTAACAAAGCTCACAAGAGACTGATATATAAAGCCAGAATGTTAATGTAGTCATTTACATTGAGAAATTTAATTGCTGAGAAGACCTGATGTTCCTTTTGGCCTGACCAGCACATTGTTCCCTTTAGGCAAACTATACAAGAAACCTAATTATCAAAATGTTGCTGGCTGAATGTATAGTCAGAACAAGGAAATTACATGAGTGGAATGGCTAATGACATCAGGCTCTGCTAGCCTGTGCTGTCTATCAGCAGAGCAGGATCATTCTGACATTGGATCCTCATATCAATCCTTCATAACCTGGAGGGTACTCAGATGGGCAGAGCTGCTTGGTCATCATTTGCACTTCTCTTTAGGTTTGTTAATAAATTCAAGAAGTTTGAAATCAAGCCTTGCTGGACTGGGAGGCTTAGTCTCATTGAGGTGACTGTGTACATTAATTATGTGTTGAGTCATAGTTTAACTCTCAAAAGCAGTATTATTTTCTATACTCTCACATTTTGGGGAAGCATCTTATTGTCACCTCAACTGATAGTCTTCCTTGCTCCATGGCCCTGCTCAGGATCCACCTCCTCCGCCCCCAGCTTCAGAGTGCCTTCCCTCCAATGAAATCCTGCAGCTTTTGCTGTATATGATATACAGCACATAATATTTGTGATTGCTCTTTAGCTTTTGGTATTCATGTATTGTCTTGTCATCTGCTTTGTAATTCCCTTGGAGGACAGAGATCATCATGCAGTGTGTGTGTAAGTAATTATTGATGAGCCTGTCTTTTTTTTTCTCTTCTCAATGTAGCACTAGTTAGCGCACCTACTCCTTGGATGGCATTCTGTTGTAAGGAACGGAGTTATTTCTCCCATGGCTGTGCTTAAAAATGTCAAGATTCTTTTCATTTGCATCCTCTTTCAGATGAGTTTTCTGTTAAAAAAATAAACAAACAAATAAATCCGATCTCCATGACCTGAGAAGATAGGGCATGACCTTTATTACAGGGTGCCAATTGTAGCAGTTTGGACTTTATTTTTCCAGACTCGGATCACAGGTCAAGCAAGTGGTCATAACATTTTAATGAATTTTCTCTGACACAAAAAGAATGGGATAAACAGAATAAGCTGACTTTTTGCATTGGCACCTGTAAATCTTTGACCTGTTTTGACACAGCATATTCAAATCCACACTGTGTACAATGTCATGACCTCTGTGGATGCTTCATAAAAACTAATTGAATTGAAAAATAGTCTGAGGTGTATTTCATAAGTTCTAGTAACGCAAATAGCTCAGAGAACTCTGACACTACTTTTCTATTACCTGATCATCTCATTTAGGAATTCGAACTCCCATATCATACCAGTGTCATCTGAAAATTGTGTAGGATTTGGATAGCTTCTAATAGGCAAGAGTGTTAATAATGACTTTAAAGTCTTGAAATTCAAATCTATAAGCGGAGCTTCACTTATATGTGATGACTGTTTTGCCTCTAATGTGACTGTGCTATGGTCATTATCCAGCTTCTTTTGAGGGTTGCCTTTGTATTCATCCATAGGTTCTGTGTCACACTGCTTCCTCCCTAACCTTGTTTTCTTTCATTCCTTAAACAAATAGTTGTAGTACACCTTACTCTATGATAATAATTATGCTAGTTGCTAATAATACAAAGATAGGATGTCCTTGTCCTCAAGGAATTAGTAAATAGTAGAAGAGGTAGGCAATGGAACAGTTCAACGTGGGAAGTACCGCTGTGGAAGAGAGAACAAAGGACCTGGCTCTCGGTGGTAGATGCCTTATATGGCTGCTATTCCAAAGATTAATATTCATTTATTCTCACTCAACAAATATTTACTGATCATCTATTATGTGCCCTGTCTCCTCTAGGCATTAGAGATAGTGATGAGCAAGATAGGCAAAGAGCCTGTTCTCCTGGAAGGGGGAAGAGCTGGGGCAGATAACATCTGAGAAATGAACATGACAGTTTCATAAGATGATAAATATGAAAAAGAAAATAAAAGAGGGTGATGTGATAGTACCTAGCTGGGGTGTGTGTGGGAGCATTAATTTAGATTTGGTGATCAAGGAAGACCTCTCTATGGAGGTGACAACTGAAATGAGACTTGAATGATAAGGAGCAGCCAGCCATGCAAAGATTAAGAACAGTGCATTTCAGGTAGAGGAAAAACAAAATGTAAAATCCCTAAGGCAGGGATTTTAAGCTTCATGTGCTCAAGGAGCCAAAAAAGGCCGGTGTAAGGGCAGGATGGTGGATGGGGGCAGGGGAGTGGGGAATGGGTTGGTAGGAGATCCCTGAAAGCACATTCTACTAAGTGCAATGGAAAAGCCATTGGAGAAGGTTTTAGTAGGAGAGTAAGTTAATCTAATATATTTTAAAAACTTATTCTGACTGCTGTGTGGAGGATGGATTTTAAGAGTCCAAATGCAGGAGCAGGGAGATCAATAGGAAGCTTTTGCAGTCATCTAAGTGAAGGAGTCATTGACTTGGCATAGGGTGGCAGTAGTGAAGATGGAGGGACGTGAATAGATTCAAGATATGTTCTGGTGTCAGTGCTTATTGATATGAAAGGTGAGGGAAAGAAAGAAGTCAAGGATAACTGCTAGATTTGTGAAATGAACAATTAGGGGTATGACGATCCCCTATCATAAGAATGGAAAGATTAGGGGAAGTGCAGGTGTGCTGATTCAGAAATCAAGACTTCTGTTTGGCTGTATTAAGTTTGAGAGGCAGAGTAGATATCCATGTGATGATGCTTTATGTGAGCCTGGAGGTCAGTGGAGAATAAAGCAATGGAGGGAGGTTGAGAGTTGAGGGTCACTGGCATTTAGATAATATTTAAAGCCAAGGATCTGGGTGAGATCACTTAGGAGGGTAGAGAAGAGGCCCAAGGACAAAACTCCAGATTTGACAACATTTGGAGGTCAAGCAGAGGTGGAGGAGCCAGCAAAGGAGCCCTCAGTGAGTTAGGAAAAGCCAAAAGAATGCAATGTTGTAGAAACTAAAAGAAGCATCATAAGAAGAGTTTGTTTTTTATTTGTTTATTTGTAAAGTTGCCAACTGTGTTGACAGCTTTGAGAAGTCAAGCAAGATGAAGACTGAGAAGTGACCACTGGATTTGGTACCATGAAAGTCATCGGTGACCTCATCACACATAGGGCTACTAGAGACAACTCTTTCAATAAGTTTTATTGGAGGATGAGGGGAGTCTGGGATCAAAGTAGAGTTTTATGGAAGATGGAAGATACTAGAACATGATAGTGTGTGGTGCTGGAGATGATCCAGGACACTGATGATGCAAGGGAAAGGGGAACTATGGACATGAAGTACAGAAGATAGACTCCAGAACACAATTGGAGAGTCTGGCCTTTGGTAGGAACAGGGATTTCTAGTCCATAGTGTAAGATGGTAAGCAGGGAATAGACGAGAGATATTGAGTGTCAGTAGTTTTGGTGATGAAAAGAAGAGAGATTCTTACTGCTTGCTTTTTGACTTCTCAATGAACTATGGGGTAAGGTTATCAGGCAGGGATGGGCTGGTGGTGGTGGCAGCGGGAGGCCCAGGTGTATGAGGATTGAGAGGAGAAAGGATGAGCAATCATTTTGGAGAGTGGGGCAATAAACATACATATATGATTAATGCAGAGTATATACATATATACTGCATTTCCCATACAGAGAATATTATTCTAGTCTTAGACTTAACCTAAAAGTTGACCACTGTTCTGATGGAACATAAAAAGTTTTAGGCACATATTAGATACCAGAAGATCCTGAAGTAGCTGGACTTGAGAGACAGTACCCTGGGATGCTTCACAAAGAAGGAGGGTCTGGGAGAATATTTTGAAGGAACATGCTATCAGAGGAGACTGGAAAAGGATGTACCATGCAAAGCAGATTTGCTTAGCTAGATTGGAAAGCAGAAGCTAATATAACATATAGCTGAAAAATAGAGGGGGCCGGGCCTATGTATGAAATATTGTTAGGATTTCATTTCAGTTATAATAGAGAAGGGAAAAAAGAAGAGGTTTAGACATATTCCAGATCATACATTAATTTATGCCTTCATTCATAACTCTTATCTGTTATGCACTGTGGGGCATACAGAAATGAATGACACAGACTATCCTCTCAGTAAACTTGAAATTTAAACTCTTAGCTTTAATATAAAAAAATTAATGGCCTGCTCAATAGAGGTATAAGCACAATTCAGGGGGACAAAGTAAAATGGGTAACATGAATAATTATTCCTGATTGGAAGGATCAAGAAATGTTTCTTGAGGGTATGATTTAAGCTGGACCTTGCAGGAAGAGAATCAGATAGAGAATGAAGGAGAATCAGACTCATGGAGGCATGTGTTGAAGATTGGGTTCTCGACAAGCAGATGCTGAGATGGAGTTTGGGGTGCAAGCTCTCTGATAAGGATCAACACCTGTGAAAAGAAGGGAAAGGAAGTGGGATTACACAGAGGGAAATATCAGCGTGTTACCAGATCCCAAAAAACCTCAGCCCACATTTCAGGGAGCTCTGGAATACTGCCCTGCCCAGGGATCTGGAGTAACTTTGAAATGGCTGCATCTTTATGAGCCCACCTGACTCAGTCCCTGATTTGTCAGCTTCCCTGGAGGGGTGAAGTGGTGGAAGTGGACCCTGAAGATGCTGGAAGCTAGAAGCTGTCTGCAGCCACACTCACCATAGCCAGGCAGCAAGTTCTTCCTTGAAAGGGAGCCTGGGTGGCACGCATCTTGGTGTGGACTGTAGAGTGTGAGTGCATGGCATGTCCCATTATGCTCCAGAGGGATTGGAACAGAGACTAGGGCAAAAGACACTTGGGGAATAAAACTGGACAGATCGTTTGGGATTATGGTTTGAAAAGCATGTATGAAGATTAGGACTTTTTTTTCCCCTATGGGGATCTTAAGGGAATTAAAAAGGGCTATATAATTATCGAGTACTCTGCTTTCAGGAAAGGACCCCAGGTAATGAACCTAGGGCAGCAGAGCCTCTTAGAAATAATAGTTGCCATAGAACACAGTTGCCTCATGAATTTGGTAGTGGGGGCAAAGGGAGGGGAAGACCACACACTGTGTCCACTGTCATTTGGATCCCTTGTTCTTGGATAACGGTGTCCTTGAGTGTTCATTCAGAACAGACATCTAACCCTTCACCTTTACTCTGATCACAACTAAAATGTTTCTAGGGGACCCATATCCCCTCTTTTTGGAGAAGCTAATTTATTACCATATATAATACTTGTATCAGAAAAACATACCTGTGTCAGAAGCATATATTAGCATATATTCTTCGAATATCGTCGTGCCTAGGCTGTTTTGCCATTGAATGGATGTGTTTTCCATTTGCTCTCAGTCCATCATTATATATATTTTAAATGTGAATTCTTTTGGCAGGGGGGATGGGGAGAAAGACCATTTTTCTATTTAAAAATTAGAGGTAGTTTGTGTCCAGTCAGAACAGGAGACCAGTGAATGGGCACAGTAGGGAAGCCAGCAGGGGTGGGAAGCAGCAGGCAGCTTGCAAGGGCTTGGGCCCTGGGGTGTGGCGCCCACTTGTGACTGGGCTGTAGAATGTGAAATGAGGGCCCTTGAGGCAATGCTAGTAGCAGCATCCCATTATTGAATTTCTAAGTCATTCAGAAACCAGCAGTGTGGAACAAGGTTACCAAGTCAAAATAGAAGCACAGAGGACTCGAGAGTATAAAGATAATATCAGGAAGCAGAAAGGCCAGGCCTGCAAGAATTCCCTTCATTCACTAGCATGCCACTTTAATTGCATCTTAATGTAATGACCGTGCAGGGCTCCGCTGCCAAGGTTATTTTCTAGTTAGACCTGTGAGGAAAAATTACTGAAGAAATAATATCAAATTTTATCTGGGTATTGGTATTTAATTTAAATATTTTCCAAATTATGTGTTAGTTTTCAAATGATTATTTTGCTTGGTTAGTTAAATAAGGAGTTATATAAATAGTGTATGCAACTATCAGTTAAATGTTGCTTGAGATGCTTTCCTAATTTGGTCATGAAGCCATCACTCAGGCACGACCCTTCACTCAATATGAGCTTGCCCATATTCCACATATAGTGTCTGACAGAAAAGGAAGGAACAACTTTTTTTTTTTTTTAGGAATAACTTTTTATTATTAGCCTTATAAATCCAAATGAATAAAGTGACAACAAACCTCACAGTACATTTTTAAAGTATGGGCATGATAAAACTTCCTAACACATATCATTCTGTCATTTAGTTTTCATTTATTTGTTAAAAATTTATCCAAGATGTCATTGTGTTTCATGACTTTTGATCATAGACATCACTTTTCATGCTTTGGACTTTTGAATTCGGATCATCATGAGTTTATTTCAAACTAGAAGTCAATTTATTTGGTGAATGTCTTTAAGAACCAATTTCTTCATGTTGGCAAAGTTGTGGCCCTGCAAATTATAATTTATCTTATGTTTTTGGTAATTTGATGTCTATTCTTCACAGGATGCTTTCTGTCAGACATAGTAAAAAATATAAAGCTGAAAATCAATGCTAAAAATTAAAAGAAAATAAGTAATATTTGCTAAAAATTTAAGCAAAAATAATCTACACCAGAGTTGATGGTCTCTATGTGTTATATTTCTTAATGTTTCCTTCCTGAAAGCACTCTATTGTAATGTGCATTAACATTTTATAGGCCCCTCTTACATAGAAGGGAAAGTTTGCTGCCTGCAATAAGTGGCGAATGTACTGTTATTTTACAGTTGTGCTTTTGGCACCACAATTTGTTTTTCCAAATTTCAGGTTTCACAGTTACAACCACATAAACCATCTCCATATGCATTATCCATAATTTAATTTTGTCCTGTTCAATAAAAAAGGGAATGAAACTCCATCTCCCCCTTCCTGCAGAAGGTTTGATTCCCTATCCCACTGCCATCCATTCCTCCCTAAAACCCTCATTTTGATGTTTGTATATAACATTTGTACTGAGTTTATGAATTTATTCAATGCTCTTGGTTTCCCTAAACTAGCTATGATAGTGTTGATATACTGTTTATTGATTCTGTGATCTATTTTGGATTAGTAAACTGTGTTTAAACTTCTATGCCATCTGTATCATTTGCTATTCAATTGGGGAGTTAATGCTAACACACATAAACTTTAGAGAGTTATTTAGTGCTTAACCATGATGGTGATTGTAAGACCAATGAGATCTCTAGTTATAGAAGAGAAAGCTCAGTCAAATGCTAAAAATCAGATTTAATGTGGGAGAGAGCTTTTGAAGTGATCCGGGAAAGATGGGTAAGATGAGAATTTTTAAAGAAAAGGACAAAGTATTCCAAGTTAAGAAATATCCAGAATAAAGGCAAGGAGTCTTCATTCAGCATGTGGAATACTGTCCTAAGCATAGGGCTTCAGCTCATCTAACTTTCCTGAATGAATATATATCTATCTATCTGGATATATATATATATATATATATATATATATATATATATATATATGAATATATATGCATGTTTGAGTTCAATTTGCATTAGAAGCTGGCCCAAGTATTGATGAAACAACTTGTTTGACTGAGTTTGTACCCCTTTTGAACTGGCCTAGTTCTTTCATTGGATTGATCATATTGAATAATTGTCTTGATATTGAGTAGATATAGTCTCAGCATCCTTGATGAGGAACACAGTAATTTTCTCTCACTATTCCTGATTAACTTTTGTTGCCCGAGTGTGCCAAAATGAGAGAAGTCCTTTGGCCACAATCCTTGGTCTGAGACTTACTTTTTAATTCCCTTAAAAATCAGAAGCCAGTATGACATATGCTGAATGGTTTTTACATCACTGGGAATGTTTGGAGTAAAATAAAAATATGTTATTTACTAGTTAGAATAGCCATAGAAAGTGTTTTGTTTTAACAGATTTATTCATTTATTTAATTAGTAATACATGGGGTGTGGGTAAATGATTCAAACAGCCCAGAAAAGGTGTAGATTCCCTAGTACCTCAGAATCCTGCCTCAGAGATGGCAAGCATTATCAATGCCTTGTGTATCCTTTCAAATAAATGTATGCATTTAAAAGTATATATTTGTGTCTATATACATATATATATATATGTATCTGTATATCCCTTTCTTTATATAAATAAAAGCATGCTATAATAGCATTCTATGCACACAATATATTTGGGAAATCAATTCATCAGTATATACAGAGCAGTCATAGGAATTTGAAGAGAGGTCTTGAAGAAAATATTTGACTCTTAAAATTTTATTATTATTCATACAATTCAAAGAAATATGTCTTCAATACCCGTCTCTGTCTTCTACTCACATATAAAGGTCAAGTCCACACGTTCCCTTTCTAACTCTTAGCCCTAGTTGTTCTCTGGCAGAATCCATTGCTCTCTTGTCTGTGTTCTCTAAATAATTTATATATGATACATACTCTGTTTGTGACCCTGATCATACTGAAGATTTTTTGTTTTCTTGTTTATCTGTTTTTATCCATGCATAGATTGTGAGTTCCCTTAAACTTTTCTTTCTCTGGATCCTCATTCCCTAGTACAGAGTCTGGTATATAATAGGTACTCAATAAATATTTGCCTGATTAAAAAAAAAAGTGTGAGGTCCTTACCTTTCACTGCTCATAGAATCCATATTTTTTCCTCGTTGTTGTTATTCTTTGGTATTTGACTTGAATACTTATCTCCCCAGTGATAACTTTTTTAAACCATGGAGAAGGAAAAGAATTAAGGTGAAAAATAAAACAAATATGTCACCTGGAAATATTTATGCAATGCAACTTTTATGAACTTATATGAGGAAAATAAATGATCCTTTCCATTTGTGTTAAGAATTGCTGAAGAAAGGCTGATAATGGCCAAAATAAATCTGCAACCTTCAGCCTTGAGCAATTGCCTGTAGATGTGTTTGCATATACACTTCTTGAACCTACTGCATGATGTGTGCACGCATTTGTGTAATGCTCACAAAGATTCTTCATGTCATTACTTCTAAAATCTTCATGTTTGGTTTAGTCGAGCAGACTTCTCTGATAGCATCATGGATTTTTTTGCCATGCTATAAGACTACAGTGCTATATTTTCATTTGTCTATGCTCTGTTCATTTATATCATCTTCCCTTGCTTGCAATATTTAATAGACCTTTTGGTGTAAATGCTAATAGTTGAAAGAATTATTTTTTATTTGTTCATATTACAGAGCTTGTGGTTCTGTTTTAAACATCCTTACCCAAAGCATGAGCATTTTTCTTCATTTTGCTTTGAAGATCATTTAAGACATCTTTAAACTGCCTCATTATGTCTTTCAGAAATACAGTTCTTGTATAACAACTAATCAGGAAATTCAAAGTTTTTGAAATATGTTAGGAAAAACAGATGTTTGCTATTTAAAGTACTGCAGATGATTATTTCTTTTTCTAGTCAAAAGACGTTCATATCCACTAAATAAATGTATTGTCTTTAAGTGTGCACCCTTCTGTGTCACAGTGGTGGGAAGTCTTTACTGCTAGAGTTAGAAATGAAACTGTTCTGCTAATGTTCTGCTTAGCTTTTCATTTTGCACAGTAGGAAAGCTTGGGTTGGGAAAACATCAGTGAATTTCACTCTTCTCAGCCTAACATGAAAAATAAACAATGGAAATAGCAGTTGTTGGCTCGTTGCTATGAAATATTAGCATACTGAATGAGTTCAATAGCTTTTTCTTTTTTTAAACCCAAAATAAGCTTAGCTGATTTTGTAGAAAACTAAACCTTACAGATAAATGTAGATGTTAACAGTTAAGCAACTGAGCTAATGAAGCCAAATCTAAGGAAGTAGAAGTAGGAAGAATTGTTCAAACATGTATTATAATTATGCATTGAATTCAACTACAGAATTTAAAAGGTTTAGTATCATTTAATACTTTCGTTGAAACAATCATAATAATTTCCCATTTACCTTTAAAAGAACTTTAGAGTTTATTTGGTTCAGCATTCTGTTTTGGGATTGCAGGCCTGGATAGGTGGAAAAGCTTAACCAAGATTACCTGATGACTCAGTGGCAAAGCTGGGGTTTGAATCTGGGTCTCCAGGTTATGAGTCTAGGGTTCTCCTGTATTTCTTCAACATACAGGAAATATGTATTTCTTGGCAGTATTTTGTTTTTCTTTTTGGCGGGTGGGGAAGCAAGCTGAGAGTGAGAGGAAAACCATATTTATGCAATGGACGGAGGAAGAAGATAAAAGGTGAGACTGGTTAGAAGATGGGAGGAACTTTGGGAGCACAAAAATATCCATTAGAGAATATACTCGTGCTTCTGGCATATGGTGTACAGTGTGTGTCCTCTTCTCTGCCTCCCCCATGAACACGTCAGCAAACATTTGTTCCTCAACTCCATTGTAGAGTTGGATCACTTTTGATGGACATGACTAAAATGCTGAGGATAACCTCTGAGTGGATGGGGTCAAGAGCCCAGACTGTCATGTGAAAGACTGTCACATGTATTTATTTGTGGGATTATTTGAATAAGTCTCTTCTCTAAACTATGAGCTCTACAAGAATAAGCCATGGGTCTCATGTTCACCATTGTATCTTTAATACCGTGTATATTGCCTGGCATGTAATACATGCATAATACATTTTTTGAAATCTGGTAGGACACAAATATAAGATGACTACTTCTTTGCAAAGGATATGTATCAGGCACTTGATCTTCAGGGTGGTTTAATCTCAGGACAACTCTACAAGGTGTTTATTTCTAACTGCCAATATAGATTAGGGAGCTGAAACTTGGGGATAGCAAATCACTATACAAGGGCACACACCTCATTAATGGCAAAGCTGGTATACAGAAAGAATGCTAGGGCTATATGACTTCAAATGTCATAGCTGGGGGACAGTTCAAGATGACAGCATAGGAAGACCCTGAGGTCACTCCTCCCATAGAAACACTGAATCTGCACCTACATATAGAGCAGTTCCTCCTGAAGAAGAACTGAGGGCTGATTGAACAGCTTCTGTACAACAATAGAGGGACCACATAGAGATGGATAGGAAAGACAGAGACGTGGTATTGACAGGAACCCCACCCCTGATGCAGTGATCTTCAGTAGAGAGGGGTAACACTGAAGCACTCATGTTCAGACTTATGCACTCTGGGGCATAGTGAAAAAACAATGATTTAAAGGGCACCTAGACCATACATGAAGGAAATCCATTTACTAAACCTAGAGTGTCTGCCAAATGAGCAGGGAATGGCATGAACTCTCTCCAGGGCTGGAAGTCCTGGAAAGTGGCATTTTTTTGTGTTCCTCCTCCACCTTGATGATAGGACCGGAACATAGTCTAGGCTCTCTGGCTACCTGCCAAAACTGCCCTAGCATGCATTAGGCCCCTAGCCCACATCAGCTCCAGCCGCCCCCCGCCAGGTGTCCCCTGCCTCATGCTTGTTCTTGCCCCAGCTCTAACCTTCCTGTTAGAGCAGCCCTGGTGTAGAGCACCCTGAAACAGCCCCAGCCTGTACCTACTCTAGCTCCAGCCAGCCTGCCAAAGCTGACTGGCACATCCAGTCTACACAGCAGATGCCTTTACACAAGACCACACCATTAAAACCAGGAGAGGTTCCTGTTTTGCCTAAATCATAGAAACAATCACTGAGAGTCAAACAACATGAGGAGTCAGAGGAATATGTTCTAAACAAAAGAACTAGAAAAAAACCTAAGGAAAGAGAGACAAGTAATTTACCTGATAAAGAGTTCAAAGTAATGGTCTTAAAATGCTCATCAAACTCAGGAGAATGGAGGAACACAGTGAGACCTTCAACAGAGAGATGGAAAATGTAAGAAAGAGCTGAAGAATAAAATAAAAACTACACTAGATGGAATCAACAGCAGATTAGATGACACAGAAGAGTGGATCAGCAATCTGGAGGACACAACAGTGGAAATCACCCAATCAGGACAGCAAAAAGAAAAAAGAATTTTAAGATGAAGATAGTTTAAGGGACTTCTGTGACAACATTAAGCATACTAACATTCACATGAATGGGGTCCCAGAAGAAGAAGAAGAAGAGAGAAAGGGACAGAAAACTTATTTGGAGAAATAATGGCTTAAAACTTCCCTAATCTGGGGAAGGAAACAGATATCCAAGTCCAGGAAGCACAGAGTCCAAAACAAGATGAACCCAAAGAGATTCAGAACAAGACATATCATAATTAAAATGTGAAAACTTAAAGAGAGAATTTTAAAGATGACAAAAGGAAAACAACCAATTACATCAGCTGATATTTCAGGAGAATTCTATGGGCCCAAAAGACAGTGGTATAATATATTCAAGGTGCTGAGAGGAAAAAACTTGCAACCTAGAATACTCTATCCAGCAAGGCTATTATTTAGAATTGAAAGAGAGATAAAGAGTTTCCCAGACAAGCAAAATTTAAGAGTCTGTCACCACTAAAGAGGACTTACAAGAAATGTTGAAGGTTCTTATTTAACTGGAAAAGGCCATAACCAGAAATAAGCAAATATATGAAAGAAAAAAATGTCTATGGTAAAGGCAATATATATAGTTAAGGCAGTGGATCAGCAACTTATAAAGCTATTATGAAGGTTAAAAGGCAGAAGTAGTACAACCAATTATAACTACAATAAGTAGTTAAGGGATACACAAAATAAAATGTAATTATGATGTAAAAAACATAAAATGTGTGAGGGGATAGTAAAAATGTAGTGCTTTAAGAATTTATTCAAAATTCAGTGACTGTAGGCTTAAAATAAACTGCTGTATATAAGTCAATGTGTAGTAACCTCATGGTAACTACAAACCAAAAATATACAATAGATACACAGAAAAATAAAGAGAAAGAAACCCAAACATAACCTTAAGGAAAATAATCAAACTACAGGGAAAGAGATGAAGAAAAGAAGAAAGTAATAGAGAAGAACTATCAAAAAAAATCCAGAAAACTGCACAAAATGACAATATATACATACCTATCAATAATCACTTTAAATGTAAATGGATTAAATTCTCCAATCAAAAGACATAGGGTGGCTGAATGGATAAAAAAACAAGACCCACCCCTATGCTGCCTACAAAGGACTCACCTCAGTTCTAAAGGTACAAATAGAGTGAAAGTGAAGGGATAGAAAAAGATACTCCATGCAAATGGAAACAAAAAGAAAGCTGGGGTAGCAATACTCATATTAGACAAAATAGACTTTTTAAAAAAGACTGTAACTAAAGACAAAGAAGGGCATTGCATAATGATAAAGGGGTCGGTACAACAAGAGAATATAACATGTAATGGCATTTATACACCCAACAAAGGAGCACGTGAATATGTAAAGCAAAATAAAAACAAACAAAGAAAGACATAGGCAGCAATACAATGACAGTAGGGGAATTAAATACTCTACTTACATCAATGGATAAATCATCCAGATAGAAAATCAATAGGGAAATACTATGAACATTTATATGTCATCAAATTGGATAACCTAGAAGAAATGGTATATTCCTAGAAACATACAGTCTTCCAAGTCTTCTGAAACTCTATGTCCAGGAAGAAATAGAAAATCTGAACAGACCAATCACTAGTAATAATATTGAATCAGTAATAAAAACAACAACAACAAAACTCCCAACAAACAAATGTCCCAGGACCAGATGGCTTCACAGGGAAATTCTATGAAACACTTGAAGAAGAGTTAATATCTATTCTTTTCAAACTATTCCAGAATATTGAAGAGGAGGGGACAATTCTAAACTCATTCTACATGGCCAGCATTACCTCGATACCAGAACCAGACAAAGACAGACACACACACACATACACATAAAAAGAAAATTACAGGCCAATATCCCTCATGAACACAGATGCAAAAATCCTCAAAAAATATTAGAAAAGTGAATACAACAGTACATTAAAAGATCATACATTATGAAGTGGAATTTATTACAGAGATTCAAGGATGGTTCAATAGCCACAGATCAATCAGTATGATAAACCACATTAACAAAACAAATGATAAAAATCATATGATCATCTCAATAGATGCAGAAAAAAAGCATTTGACAAAATTCAACATCCATTTGTGATAAACACTCTCAACAAAGTGAGTGCAGAGGGAACATACCTCAACACAATAAAGGCCATATATGACAAATCCACATCCAACATTATACTCAATAGTGAAAAAATGAAATTTTCCTCTAAGATCAAGAACAAGGCAAGGACACTCACTCTCACCACTTTTATCAACATGGTATTGAAAGTTCTAGGGCCTCCCTGGTGGCGCAGTGGTTGAGAGTCCGCCTGCCGATGCAGGGGATACGGGTTCGTGCCCCAGTCTGGGAGGATCCCATATGCCGCGGAGCGGCTGGGCCCATGAGCCATGGCTGCTGGGCCTGCGCGTCCGGAGCCTGTGCTCCACAATGGGGGAGGCCACAACAGTGAGAGGCCTGCGTACCGAAAAAAAAAAAAAAAAAAAAAAAAAGAAAGTTCTAGCCATGGTAACCAGACTAGAAAAAGGAATAAAAGGCATTCAGATTGGAAGGGAAGAAGTAAGACTGTTACTGTTTGCAAAAAACATGACTATATACAGAATGCCCTAAAGATTCCACCAAAACACTATCAACACTAATAAAAGAGTTCAGTAAAGTTGCAGGATATAAAATTAATGTACAGAAATCCTTTGCATTTCTACACAGTAATAGTGAACTATTAGAAATGGAAAAAAAACAATGCCATTTACTATTGTGTCAACAAATAAAATATCTAGGAACAAATTTAATGAAAGAGGTAAAAGACCTGTACTCTGAAAACTGTAAGGCATTAAAAAAAGTAGTTGAAGATGACACAGATAAGTGGAAAGATACTCTGCTCATAGATTGTAAGAATTAAAATTGTTAAAATATCCATATCACCCAAAGCAATCCTCAGATTCAGTGCAGTGCCTTTCAGTATACCCAAGCCATTTTCCACAGAACTAGAACAAATAATTCTAAAATTTGTATGGAACTACAAAAAACCTCAAATAGCCAAAGCAATCTTGAGAAAGAAGAACCAACCTGGAGGATCATGCTCCCTGATTTCAAACTATACTACAAAATTAGAGTAATCAAACAGTATGGTACTGGCACAAAAACAGACACATAGATTGGTGGAACAGGATAGAAATCCCAGAAATAAACTCAACTTTATATGGTCAATCAATCTATGACAAAGACTGCCAGAATATACAATGGAGAAAGACATCTCTTCAATAAATGGTGCCTGGAAAACTGCACAGCTACATGCAAAAGAATAAAACTAGACAACTTTATCACACCATATACAAAAGAAAACTCAAAACTGAGTAAATACTTGAATATTAGACCTGAAACCATAAAACTCTTAGAAGAAAACATAGGGAAAACAGTAATCTTAGCAATATTTTTTTGGAGCTCTCTCAATGAAAAAATGGATAGGACCTGAACAGACATTTCTGCAGAGGAGACAAACAGATCACCAAAATGTACCTGAAAAGGTGCTCAACATGACTAATCATCAGGGTAATGCAAATCAAAATGACAAGATATCATCTCATATCTGCCAGAATGGCTGTTGTCAAAAAGACAATAAATAAGTGTTAGCAAAGGTTTGGAGAAAAGGGAACCCTCATGTTCTGTTGGTGGGACTATAAATTGGTGCAGCCACTATGGAAAACAGTGTGAAGGTTCCCCCCAAAATTAAATTAGAACTACCATGCAATCTAGCAATTCCATAGCTGGGTATTTATCCAAAGAAAACAAAAACACTAATTCAAAAAGATACATACACCCCATTACTCACTGCAGTATTATTTACAATAGACAAGGTATGAAAGCAACCTGAATGCCCACTAATAGATGATAAAGAAGATGAAGGGTGAGTGTATACATTTATATATATATATATATATATATATATATATATATATATATATATATATATATATATATAGTGGATATTAACCATAAAAAGAATGAAACCTTGCCATCTGCGATAATATGTATGGACCTAGAGGGTGTTATGCTAAATGAATAAGTCATACAGAGAAAGATAAATACTGTATGATTTCATTTATATGTGGAATCTAAAAAATAAAACAAATGAACAAATGTAACAAAACAGAAACAAAGTCATAGATATAGAAAACAAACTGATGGTTGCCAGAGGTGAGAAGGGTGGGGGAATGAGTGAAATAGGTGAAGGGGATTAAAAGCTACAAACTTCCAGTTACAAAATAAGTAAGTCATGGGGAGGTAATACACAGTATAGAGAATATAGTCAATAATATTGTAACAACTTTGTTTGGTGACACATGGTAACTAGACTTATAGTGATGATCATTTTGTAAAGTATAAAAATATCTAATCACTATGTTGTGCACTTGGAACTAATATAAATTGTAAGTCAATTATACTTCAATAAAAAATAATTTTTTTCATGAAATTTAAAAGAAAATCACTAATTCCAAATAAATATATCATTTATATTTATATAACATGATTTTACAAATGCATGTGTAAATAAACATATAAGTCAAATATATAAGTAGATCTTTGATTATTCAATCCAGTTAAATATATCTTGCTTGAACCCTGCTCCACCCCGCCCCCTTTTTTAATCTTCTCACTGGGGAGATAGGAACTTGTCATACATCTGGGGTTGTAATGCTAGGTATATAATATTGTTTCTGGCTTTTTCCCTTTAAATAATCCAATTATCAAATTAATATGTGTAGAAAGATAAGATTTGTTAGTTCTCAAGATGATGAAATGGAAAAGGGTAAACGTTTAGAATGGAATATGTATTCACTAGAAAGGAAATGCCAATAAATAAAGGCAAGTGAACTTTCTCTGTTAAAACTGAGTATCTGTAATTATTTATAAAGATTTTTGAGAAATAAATGCTTTATTTAATTTCATAAAGGTATACATAAGCATCTTTTTATGATACTGAGTTCTAATTTTCATTTTCTCCTATATATTTATGATAAATATATTCATATTTCTTTGTCTTTTGCCTTACTGTAGCAATCCAACAATGATAAATAAGCATACTTGCTTAGAATTCCAGCCTGATTTTCTGAAACAAGGTCATGTATCACTAGCTTATTTGTGCTGCCCCAACCTTTTACTAGAAGACTCTTATGGGGTTTGTGAATTAAATCTTTGAGTGCATTTGAAAAGCTTGCCTGGTAATTGGACAGAAAGAGACCCTTAAGTACAAGGTCACCTAACCAAAACCATTATTTAGGTCACATACCTCTCTAATATTAAGCAGTTAGGAAGACACACATATAATTAAATGATCCGTAGTATCTAATGAATATCTATTTGTCATTCAAAATACTGTTCCCATTAGGGAAAGGTGACAACTATTAGTAAACAGCCCTTTGGGCTATAACTTAAAGGTGAACTTTTATCCTTAGGCACATAGAATGGTTTTGACCTCCCTCAGCTTACAAGAAAAAATATGTACATATCTTTGGCTTTTTCTTTGGTTATGTTGTCTTTCGGAGCACAAAACGTGGTTATTTCTTTCCATACAAATTAATGTCATTGTATTCAGTCTCTAAAGACTTATCACAGAATTTTGATATTTGCTACAGGGCAAATGAATTATAAAATCATGTTTTTAAAATACCTTTCATTTCTAGGTTTTGCGTGAAGAATTCCCTTGTCATTTATCATTCATTTTTCTTTCTATGAATTTCTTGATTGCTCTTATTGATTTTATTTTGCTAGTCAGATACAGCTTGATAGCATTCTCTTATTATTTTTTTCAAGAATCATTTCTTTTTGAGGCTGCTAGTGGATAGCTTTTACTAAATTTAAATATAAGCTTCTATATAAACCCTATTACACTTGAGACTTAGATGCCATACATTCTTGACTTTCCAGCATATTTGAATTCCAAATAGTGAATTTTTGTTTTCTTTTTATAAGTAATGATCTCTTCCTTAGTCTAGAAGGGTCTAAAACTTTTGAAAAAGATCAGAGAAAAAAATGGTAGAGGGGAGGGGATTTGGAAAGTGGAGGAGAATAGGTTTTCCGACCCAGGTGCAAAAGCCAAGTAAGTAAGTATTTAACACAGTTACTAGGAAGATGAAATGAAAAACTTCAAAGTTTTTTCTACATTTAAGTAATTTATTTTATCTTCTGCTTCCTTTATTTAAAGACAATATTCTTTCTTTTTTTAAGATACATTATTATTTTGCCTGTTATATTTTGAAGCCTTCCTCTGAGCTTCTCATGATTTGTAATCATTATACCTTCTGTTCCCTGTGACCCATTCTAATATAAGAAAGTTAGGACATGCATGATCCATGACAGTTCCAGACTGAACCCTTTATTAAATACACACAACTTTGTCTCTCTTTGCCAGAAGGATGAGAGCAGGGAGGCAGGAGTACACTGGCGGCTTACTTCTACTGGGGTCTATAGAATCAATCCAGAAGAATAAAGGGTCGATTTTAGGCCTTGAGCCTAAGATCCTTTTCTTTCATTGCTTTAAGAAGAATTGGTAATGATTTAAATAAATCAATAATAAAAATATTTTAATAAAGTTAAGAATTTTCTTTACCTCTTAGTATCACGTCTGAGAAAGTAGATAGGTATTATTGAAGTCCATGCTTCAAATAAAATCAAACTAAAAAAGTTTAATAACAAATTTTAAGAACCCGATGAGTCTGGGATGATGTTTATAAATTTTTCTCATTTGAGTTGATATGCCATCTAGGACAAATGCTATTTCCTGTCTGCTGCTTATATATTCAGAGAGGATGTATTTGCCTAAGGATTGGGGGTAGAGAGGGGAAGGAAATATTACATTCTGTTTCATACAAATATTAATGCATCCCAAAGCACATAGAAGTCTCTATGGAATCATGTGGAGCTAAATAAAAATCAACATAATGCACCGTTTACCAACCTAGCATCTAAATGTCAGCCTGGCTGGATTTTTATGGGGCCCTTCTTATTTGATAGTCTCAATGTGATTTTGTTCAACTAAGCACACATCTCTGAAGATTTTCAGATCCAGAAAGGCCTTGAAAATATGGGATGGAGAGATGTGTGTTGGGGGTTGAGATTTGGACTGGATATTTGGAATGAATAATGCTAAACCAACTTTGGATACTGGAGCTGGAGAATAAGAAGCAGGCTTTTGTCCTTTACTTTATTCTGGTGTTCACCCCTCCATCTAAGACAGCTGCCAAGAATACCAAGGAGACAGTGCAACAGGGGAGCCACAAAGACTGATGCTGGCCAAAAAAAACCCTCTGGACCAAAAATGAAGCTTAGAGTAGAATATTCAAGAGGTAGCCAAGGGTGATACTTCTGCATCGAAATCTAGAGGACAGTGTAGTTAACCTGGCATTTGTGTCTGGCATTCTTTTGTCTCTTCCAGGGTTTTATTTATCTTGAGATTCAAGGACATGAAGCCTCAGGTCACTATATGAAACCCATATGTGCCTGTCATAGAACCCCATTTTGGTCTGACTTGTTTATCTCTGCTTTTGGATAAAACAGACCAGATCATCTTGCTTCAAATTAAATGTATACTCACAAAAGTCAAATGTTTAAGCATATATTTTACTTTTAGTCTATGTGGCAGATTTAAATGACTTCCATCAGCTATGTTTTTAGAAAGAGGTTTATGTATAAAAAGGGCTACCGCACCCAAACTGGAATAGGTTCTATCCTGGCACTGCACTATGAGAAATGCCACTTACCTGATGTTATGGACTGAACGTTTGTGTTCCCCCGACATGCATATGATGAGCACAACCTCCACAGTGATATTTGGAGATGTGGAGCCTTTGCAGGTAATTAGGTTCAGAGGAGGTTATTAGGGTAGATTCCTCATAATGTAATTAGTGCCCATATAAGAAGAGAACAGACCTCTCTCTCTCTGCCATGTGAGCATACAGCAAGAAGGCAGCTATCTGAAATTCAGGAAGAGATCACCAGAACCTGACCATGCTGGAACTATGATCTCAGGTTTTCCAACCTCCAGAATGAGAAATAAATGCCTGTTGCTTAAGTCACCTTGTCTATGTTATTTTGTTACAGCATCCCAAGCTGACTAAGACACCTGGGATGCTCACTTTGTCTCCCAGGATAACATTTTTAAATGATGGATGCCTCTCCCTTGTTTAAGACTCTATTCTTAATCGTGTGTGAAAGGCATTTTATGACAACTACAGAAATATTGAGAATAAGTGATTGAACACAACTATGTGTGTTACTTAGTGTATAATTTTCCAACTACTTTTGATCAGTTGCAGCAACCAGTAATATTTAGGCATCAAACACTATGATTCTGGTATTAATTCACAGTTGGTTTTGCTAATAGGTGGGGGAAATGGTTTGGTGAAGAGTCTGTCCTAGTTCTGGTTTGAGTCCTTCCAATGTCTAAGCCCTGCTGTGGTCCTGGTCCTTCCTGGGTCTCTCTGTGA
Source organism: Mesoplodon densirostris (assembly GCF_025265405.1). Taxonomy (NCBI): domain Eukaryota; kingdom Metazoa; phylum Chordata; class Mammalia; order Artiodactyla; family Ziphiidae; genus Mesoplodon; species Mesoplodon densirostris. Next base: position 67,293,358 of record NC_082662.1, on the reverse strand, counting down.
TCTGCTTGTGATATGCATATCCTGTCTGTGCCTAGATTAATCCAAGCTAAGTAGACATCTTCCTGTTATCAGAGATGATTGAAAAATTGGAGCATGCACAGTCTCTCAGTCTAAAATCATACTTTTTGAATAGCTAATATTCTAGTCATATATAAAATCCAGTCTTTAAAATAACAGGCTTCATCTCTTCTGTTTCTGATGCTCTTGGGATTTTCTTAATTGCTAACTCTGCAAATTTATAAAATTCTGGAACTGCAGCTTCTTTCAACATAAATAAGCTCTGCAAAAATATCTGCTATAAAATGCCTCCTGTACATTTTGCAGTTTCTATGAATGTCTTCCATGCATTTTCAGGGAGGGGTTTTGTTGATCCCCACGTTTATTGGTGGGTAGAAAAAATTTTGGTTTTAATGTTACCAGAAACCATCTTAGGATTTGCTTAGGAAATCTTTACCTTGTGGCTGATACCTGTCTGCTTGCCGCCTCCTGGAGGTTTGCTGATTGGACGTTACATGTAGGTTACATGTGCATAGCAGAGCTCATGGTGACCATATGCTCCAGTAGCATATAATCATATCTTTCGTAGCTGTATTAAATCCATCTGGTGTGGAGAAAAGGGAACCCTCCTGCATTGCTGGTGGGAATGTAAATTGATACAGCCACTATGGAGAACAGTATGGAGGTTCCTTAAAAAGCTAAAAATAGAACTTCCATATGACCCAGCAATCCCACTACTGTGCATATACCCTGAGAAAACCATAATTCAAAAGGAGTCATGTACCACATTTTTCATTGGAGCTCTATTTACAATAGCCAGGACATGGAAGCAACCTAAGTGTCCACTGACAGATGAATGGATAAAGAAGATGTGGCATGGGCTTCCCTGGTGGCACAGTGGTTGAGAGTCCACCTGCTGATGCAGGGGACACGGGTTTGTGCCCCGGTCCAGGAAGATCCCACATGCCACGGAGCGGCTGGGCCCGTGAGCCGTGGCCACTGAGCCTGCACGTCCGGAGCCTGTGCTCTGCAACGGGAGAGGCCACAACAGTGAGAGGCCCGCGTACCGCAAAAAAAAAAAAAAAGAAAGAAAGAAAAGAAAAAGAAGAAGAGTGGCACGTATATACAATGGAATATTACTCAGCCATAAAAAGAAACGAAATTGAGTTATTTGTAGTGAGGTGGATGGACCTAGAGTCTGTCATACAGAGTGAAGTAAGTCAGAAAGAGAAAAACAAATACTGTATGTTAACACTTATATATGGAATCTAAAAAAAAAAAAAAAGGTTCTGGTGAACCTAGGAGCAGGACAGGAATAAAGATGCAGGCGTAGAGAATGGATTTGAGGACACGGGGGGAAGGGGAGGCTGGGACAAAGTGAGAGAGTGGCATGGACATATATATACTACCAAATGTAAAACAGCTAGTGGGAAGCAGCTGCATAGCACAGGGAGATCAGCTTGGTGCTTTATGACCACCTAGAGGGGTGGGATAGGGAGTGTGGGAGGGAGACACAAGAGGGAGGGGATATGGAAATATATGTATACATATAGCTGATTCACTTTGTTATACAGCAGCACCTAACACAACAGCGTAAAGCAATTATACCTCAATAAAGATGTTTAAAAAAAACCAAAACAAATACATAGCTAGTAAGAAGCAAAAGGGGGAAGGTGATATAAAAAGATGAAAGAGATATTCTAGTGATACAATGTATTAAAGCATAATACTAACCCACCTCTCATTTTTAACCAAAAAATATATCAGCTCCTTTGTATAGCAAGTTCAGAAGGAAATTTAATCTTTCATTCAACAAATATTTATTAACTCCTAGTTAGACATTGTACTAGAAGTAAAGATACAGAGGTAATTACGTCCTTCGTTCTACCTACCCTCAAGTTTCCTGTATTCCAGTGGCAGAGACAAGTATGTACAAATAATGAAAACACAGTGCTGTGACAGAGATATGACAAAGTGGCTAGGGAGCACAGAGGAGGGACCAGTTCGTTAGCCTAGTGTGGTCAGTGATTACTTCCCAAAGGAGGCAACAGTTAAGATGAGTCTTGATGTTTTGACAGGTAGTAAGAGTGAAAGAGCATTCTAGCCAGAGACAAAAGGCATTATTAGTTGAGCCATACGAAATCGCCATTTTTATGTCAATATCATTTAAATATCAGCAATTTCATATGGTTCAGCCAAATATAAAGCCACTAAGATTTGAGAGAGCAGGGGTTATTTGTGAGAGTGGTTAGAGGATGGAAAGTAATTTTAAGCAGCTTAGTAGGGGCCAGATTAAGGAGTCTAGATTTTATTTTGTAAGCAATTGAGAATCTTAAAAGGTTTTGCCGTTGGATTTATATGTCAAGTTCTGTATTTTATAAAGTGTGGTTGATGGGTCAGCGAGAGCAAGATGCTGTTTGGAGACTGTGTTATCAGTCCAGACAAGAGATAATGAGGCTTCCGCATAGACAGTGGCAGTGAGATTGGAGAGAAAGAAACAGAATATTGTAGGATGGAGAATTTTAGGACTTGTCAATCAAGCAGATGTGGAGGATGAGAGAGGAGTTGAGAATGGCAGGATTTGTAGTTTGAGTGAAAGAGTGGGTGATAGATAGAAATAGATAAGGAAAAGAGCAAATACTTAGACCTCTGGGAGCAATAGATAGTAAATTCAATTTTGGACATTTGAATTTAAAAATAAGGGGCTAGCACTCAGGAGAAAGGTTAAGGCTCTTCATGGCTGAAGCCTTGCAAACGATGATACAGATGAGATCCACTTAGATAAGCAGATAGAATTGAAAGATGAGCTGGATCACAAGAGAACACTGAGATTATGCCAACACTAAGATGAAGGCAGACAAAGAAGAGACCATGAAGAAGACTGAGAAGGAGCAGAAGAGTTGAAAGAGGTATGCATGTGAAAGAGTTTTTCTGGAAGACCAAGTGAGAGAGGATTTTAAGGATGGAGCCATTAATAATTATGGTTTCCTGGGAATTTCATGTTTGGGGGTACACTGAAAGTATATCATGTATTGTAGTGTTCTGCTTAGTAAAATGAGAACCAATATTAAATATTATTGGGAGAGTTCAGACTCTAGATACTAGAAAAACGAAGATATTTTAGACTGGTATAAACTCTTTCCAGTCCCAAGCCTTATTTTTTTTTAAATTTAAGTTCTGCATATGGATTTATATATAATGGTGGTAATAATTTATAGTTCATTTATGTCAAAGTTCCAGTGTTCTGCTTCTCCTTGTGCCTTTCTAAACATACCTTCACAGAACACACTCCAAACTCACCCTTTTCTATGGGGAGTTCTACATGCTTTACAAATGTTGCATAGAGACTTCGCTGGTGGTCCACTGGTTAAGACTCTGTGTTTCCATTGCAAGGGGCACAGGTTCCATCCCTGGTCAGGGAACTAAGAGCCCATATGCTGTGTGGTGTGGCCAAAAACCCCTACAAAACCTCTAACAAATGTTGCATAATTCATCTTCTACACTCAGTGCTGTGTTGTGGATAGAAATAATAACTTTGTGCTGGAAACTAAGTTAAAGGGGTTGTTAAGAGACTTGCCAGATAGACAACTTTAGATAGAACATAAATTCCCAGACTGTGATTCTGTTTGCAGCATGATGAAGCAGGGAAGAATGACTAAAAGCTGCAGTTCAGCTACTTTATTCTTCTAGAAAAGCTCTTTGTGAACACAAACTAAGATGAAGCAATAATAGTAATTTGCTGTCTAAATTTAAGATCAATTTGATGGATCAAAATTCAGAAAAGCTACCGTTGAGCTCAACAGAAGTGATGATCAGGAATCCGGGATGGTTCAGAGTTACTTGATGATTGCTAAGACAGTCTTAGGATTCCCAGTTATCATCCCAAATATTTGCATTAGTTTAGGTAAAGTCAAGCCTTTTTTGTCCCCAGCATATTTCATTTTGGCCTTCGTAAGTCTTTAGGGAGTATCTCAGCTGCTGTTATTGCTGCCACTGCAACCCTAGAGTGGATTAAAATCTAAAGACAGGCTGCTTCTCCACACACTCTGGCACATGTATCCAGGAACTAAAAGATAAAGTAAGGGTGAAAGTCTGAAAATCTTCCAGCCTTTGAAACAAAGAACTACTGAACACACACAGCTTTCCCAGAGAAGTATGAACGATAATGCTGGCATGTTTCCTGTTATCCAGTGTTAATTAGCATTAGATTGGAGGTTGTCCTAACTGTGACCCTTCTGGGACTAGCCTGCACAGACATGAAGTTTTGGTAGGCTTGCCAAGTGTATTAATAAGAGAGACAGAAAGAGACATATTAGGTTTGTTGAGTGGCTTGTAGGTAACTGACAGATAATAGTTGTATTAGAAAGGAATTATCTATAAGTGTTTTAAAACAAGGAGAACAATAGATACAAAGAACAAATGTCCTTAAACTTTTCTCTGGTGTACAACCTTTATTATTTGACTGTTAGAATTACTTAAACTAAAAAGTAAAAGTAGAGAAATTAAATTTCAGGTTATTTAATAACCATCACCCACCTCATTACCTCCTTTTACAGAATATGAAATACTAATTTTATAATTGGATGTGTGTATCTGCTTTTAGATTTTCTTCAAACTCAAACAGATTTCAGTAAACTTTCTCATGTATGACCTTTGTATACTTTGTTTTCCTTTTCTTATACCATAACGGTTCTTTCTCTACATGTTTCTTGATCCTGTTTCTCTGATTTTTTTCTCTTTTGCCTTTTTCCTTTTCAACCTTTACCTTGATTCTTCTGATTTTAATCAGGAGCCTACTCCTTCCTCTCATTTTTTTCTTCCTTAAATCTCTTTCCAGCTTATTTTTCTCTTGGTTTTTTCTTGCCTTCAGTTGTCACTTTTCTCTTTGCATCCTTGTCCTTTACCCTGTCTTTGCCCGCTTACATGCAATTGACAAGAGCTAGAGACAACACAGTTCAATAACTTGTCACATATGTTGTTAATAATGGACATCCACACCTAGGAGTGTTCAAGGCCAGCTCTCTTTTGATGTGGCCCTTGGGGATTAAAACCAACAATAGAGCAACCCTTTATGTCTGTTACAGAAAAGACAGATGTTACCTAACCACATTCACAGTAGAAAACTGAAAAATAAGATCTTTGATCTCCCAAAGCTCAGAGAAAATATACTTTTATCAAGTTGATATAATAAAAAAGTGGAACAGAGTGCTTTGAAGACCATAGGAGAGATAAATATAAGATTTGTTGCTCAAAGATTTGTGAGCATCCCTTTCTCCTTCTGTGTTAGAAACCATTAGGGAGAAATTCATTCACATCTTTTCTAGTCTATGAATAGTCTTTGTGGAGTCCTAAACTCTCTCCATGCTGTGGCATTTATCTTCACAGTATCCTGGTGACCCAGGAAAACATGTTCGTAGGAGACCAGTGATACTGATGAAGCAGAACTGGCCCTATTTCATTCTCTCCTGTCTTGCCAACATCCTATTTCAGCCCTCATTTCCCTAACTCATCCTTCTGCACTTACCACATACTTCATTCTAATTTGTTCTCCATTATGATGCCAAATATATCTAGCTAAAATACTGCTTTTGGTATATTACTACTCTATTCAAGAACTTTCAGTAGAAAATAAACTGAAATTGTAGTCAGTAGTTACCTAATTTGTAAAATGATGTATCAGTAACAGCTCTGTGTCAACTTTATAGAGTTGTTGTAACAATCCAAATGAGATAATATACATCAAAATGAGTCATGAACTCTCAAGTCCTTAAACATATAAAATACTGTAACTGTGGATTCCCTTGATGAACAAGTTCAAACTGAGGACTAGTCAGTCATTCTGCTGTACCACCCTCCTCTTGTACTGCTATCTCCCTTTCTCCTGTTTTTTTTTTATTTTAACATCTTTATTGGAGTATAATTGCTTTACAATGGTGTGCTAGTTTCTGCTGTATAACAAAGTGAATCAGCTATACGTATACATATATCCCCTTATCCCCTCCCTCTTGCGTCTCCCTCCCACCCTCCCTATCCCACCCCTCTAGGTGGACACAATCTCCTCTATGTTTTGTTCATATTGACCATCTGTCAGTTCCCAGGGCAATCCTGGTCTCACCTGCCCTCAGGGCCTTTGCATTTGTTGTTTCTTCTGCCTAAAACACAACACCCACCACCTCTTTATTTTTTCAATCCAGCTTTATTGAGATATAATTGGGGCCTTCCCTGGTGGTGCAGTGGTTAGGAATCTGCCCACCAATTCAGGGGATGTGGGTTCGAGCCCTGGTCCAGGAAGATCCCACATGCCGTGGAGCAACTAAGCCCGTGAGCCACAACTACTGAGCCTGCATGCTGCAGCTACTGAAACCCGCGCTCCTGGACCCCCGTGCTTTGCAGCAGGGGAGGCCACGGCGATGGGAGGCCCGTGCGCTGCAGTGAAGAGTGACCCCTGCTCGCTGCAGCTGGAGAAAGCTCGTGCACAGCAAGGAGGACCCAACACAGCCAAAAATAAAAAACAAGCAATTAAATAAATTTATTAAAGAAAAAAGAGATATAATTGATATATGACATTGTATAAGTCTAATATGTTGATTTGATACACTTAAATGTTGTAAAATGATTACCACTGAAGTGTTAGCTAATACCTCCATCCCATCACACAATTACTGTTTCTTTCTTCTAATAAGAACATTTAAGGCTAGTCTCTTAGGAACTTTGAAGTATGTAATGCAGTATTGTTGACTATAATCACTATGCTATACACTAGATCTCCAGAACTTTTTCATTTTCTAACTGCAAGTTGTACTTTTTGGCCAACATCTCCCCATTCCCCACACCCACAGCCCTCAGTAACCTCCATTCTACTTGGTTTCCAAGAGTTCAGCTTCTTTAAATTACATATGCAAATGATATCATACAGTATTTGTCTTACTCTATCTGACTTAATCTCACTTAGCATCATGTCCTCAAGCTCCATCCATGTTGGAACAAATGGCAGGTTTTCCTTCTTTCTGATGGCTGAATAATATTCTGTTGTATAGAATTATACCATATCTTTATCCATTAATTCAACTGACAGGTTGTTTCCATGTCTTGGCTAGTATGAATGATACTACAATGAACATGAGAGTGCAGATATCTCTTCAAGATCCTGTCTCATTTCCTTTGGATACATACCCAAAAGTGAGATTGCTGAATCATATGATAGTTTTCCATAGTGTTTTCCATACTGTTTTCCATAGTGGCTGCACCAATTTACATCCCCACCAACAGTGCACAAGCGGTCCCTTTTCTTCAAATCCTTGGAAACACTTATCTCTTGCCTTTTTGATGGTAGCCATTCTAATAAGTATGAGGTGATAATTCACTGTGATTTTGGCTTGCATTTCCTTGATGATTAGTGATGTTGAACACATTTTCACATAGGTGTTGGCCACCTGTATGTCTTCTTTGGAAAAATGTCTACTTAGATCCTCTGCTCATTTTTAATTGGATTGTTTGGACTTGCTTTTGAACTGTATGAGTTCTTTATATTTTTTGGATGTTAATCCCATATCAAATATATGATTTTCAAATATTTTCTCATATTCTGTAGGTTTCCTTTTCATCTTGTGATGGTTTCATTTGCTGGGGGGAAGGTTTTCAGTATGATGTAGTCCCACTTATTTTTGCCTTTGTTTCTTGTGCTTTTGATGTTATATCTAAAAAATTGTTGCTAAGACCAGTGTCAAGGAGCTATTTTCCTTATGTTTTCTTTTAGGAGTTCTACAGTTTCAGGTCCTACATTTAAGTTTTTAATCCACTTTGAGTTAATTTTTGTGAGTGGTGTAAGATAGGGATCGAATTTCACTTTTTTGTATATGGTTATTTCATTTTCCCAACACCATTCGTTGAAGAGGCTCTCCTTTCCTCACTGAGTAGTATCGGCTCCCTTGTCAAATATTTGTTGACCATTGATTTGGGGGGTTATTTCTGGGCTCTCAGTTCTGCTCCATTTATGTATATGTCTGTTTTTATGCCAATACCATACTGTTTTGATTACTATAGCTTGGTAATGGTATAGTTTGAAATCAGGAAGTATAATTCCTCCAGCTTTGTTCTTCTTTCTCAAGATTGCTTTGGCCATTCAAGGTCTTTTGTGGTTCCATATGAATTTTAATCAAAAAAGTATGGTACCCCCCACCTTTTTAGAGTCCTTCCCTACTCTTTCATAGTGTCGTTATTATACCCTTTCATAGTATCATGTTTGTTTCCTTCCTAGCACTTCTGTCACTACCACACAATCTGTCATTATTTTATGTGTTGACGTTTACTTATTTATTGCTAGCTTCCCACACTAAATTGTGAGCTTCATGAGAGAAGGCACCTTATCTGTCTGGCTCACTACTGTATTTATAGTATGTACTACAGTACCTGGTACAGAATAGGTACCAAATAAATATTATGAAAATAAAAGAACGGGTTAGTTTTTTTGGCTCTGTAATACTAATCTGGTCTGTTTTATAATTTGTACTGAATAAGGATTCTAGTTAGCCTGGTCTCTTTCTCATCCCCATCAGCCATACTTAGTTTTGCACCTTTGTTCTTATACATCTTTTTTTGCCTAGAATGGATCTCTCTCCCCAGCCAGTCATAATCTTCTCCATAATTCAAAAGTTTAACCGATCCCTTGTAATTAAAGTGCTCACATACTCTAGCTCACACTGAGCTTTTTCTACTCTAACCATCTAGATCCTTCCTACTTGTAGTACTTATTTTTACCTCTACATTTTAAACTGTATTTTTTAACATTAATCTTTTAGATGTGTTTATCTTTTTTTTCCCTTAAATCATGAAATGAGACTTTGAGGGCTAAGATCATATTCTTTTTTTTTTTTAATATCTCCTTGCTCCCCCTAACAGTCTTGGTTTACCACTGCTCCATCCTGCCCCCGACCCCTCATACATATATCTCACCATAGTAGCAAATAGTAGACACTTAACAAATAGCCATTGAAAAAATTTCTGGGGAGGTTTTGTGAAACCCTGAGGAGGAAGGACTTACATCTGGGGGTATTATGGGTCTTCCATGAACTTTTATCTCAGAATGGAAGGAAAGAGGACAGTAGTAGGAACTGACAGCCATTATGTATGCTGCGTTGTAATACTTTGTTCTAAAAAATAAACAGGGAAAATTACTGGACAGAATTGCCTAATACCTCCCAGACTTACTATTAACATGCTGTTCTGAGTATCTCATATTGAAATGAAAGACACTTACTGGTATAGTTTTTGATACATTCCATGTCTAATGATTTTTAAAATATATACATTATTTGTTTTTTTCTTTCTGACTTACTTCACTCTGTATGACAGTCTCAAGGTCCATCCACCTGACTACAAATAACTCAGTTTCGTTCCTGTTTATGGCTGAGTAATATTCCATTGTATACATGTGCCACACCTTCTTTATCCATTCATCTCTTGATGGACACTTAGGTTGCTTCCATGTCCTGGCTATTGTAAATAGAGCTGCAATGAACATTTTGGTGCATGACTCATTTTGAATTATGGTTTTCTCAGGGTATATGCCCAGTAGTGGGATTGCTGGGTCGTATGGTAGTTCTATTTTTAGTTTTTTAAGGAACCTCCATACTGTTCTCCATAGTGGCTGTATCAATTTACATTCCCACCAACCGTGCAAGAGGGTTCCCTTTTCTCCATACCCTCTCCAGCATTTATTGTTTGTAGATTTTTTGATGATAACCATTCTGACCAGTGTGAGATGATATCTCATTGTAGTTTTGATTTGCATTTCTCTAACGATTAATGAGGTTGAGCATTCTTTCATGTGTTTGTTAACAATCTGTATATCTTCTTTGGAGAAATGTCTAATTAGGTCTTCTGCCCATTTTTGGATTGGGTTGTTTGTTTTTTTGATATTGAGCTGTATGAGATTCTTGTATATTTTGGAGATTAATCCTTTGTCAGTTGCTTCATTTGCAAATATTTTCTCCCATTCTGAGGGTTGTCTTTTCATCTTGTTTATGGTTTCCTTTGCTGTGCAAAAGGTTTTAAGTTTCATTAGGTCCCATTTGTTTATTTTTGTTTTTATTTACATTTCTCTAGGAGGTGGGTCAAAAAGGATCTTACTATGATTTATGTCATAGAGTGTTCTGCCTATGTTTTCCTGCAAGAGTTTGATGGTGTCTGGCCTTACATTTAGGTCCTTAATCCATTTTGAGTTTATTTTTGTGTATGGTGTTAGGGAGTGTTCTAATTTCATTCTTTTACATGTAGCTGTCCAGTTTTCCCAGCACCACTTATTGAAGAGGCTGTCTTTTCTCCACTGTATATTCTTGCCTCCTTTATCAAAGATAAGGTGACCATATGTGTGTGGGTTTATCTCTGGGCTTTCTATCCTGTTCCATTGATCTGTATTTCTGGTTTTGTGCCAGTACCATACTGTCTTGACTAGTGTAGCTTTGTAGTATAGTCTGAAGTCCGGGACCCTGATTCCTCCAGCTCCATTTTTCAAATACCGTATGCTAACACATATATATGGAATCTGAAAAAAAAAAGAGAGAGAGAGAGAAAATGGTCAGAAGAGCCTAGGGGCAGGATGGGAATAAAGATGCAGACCTACTAGAGAATGGACTTGAGGATATGGGGAGGGGGAAGGGTAAGCTGGGACAAAGTGAGAGAGTGGCATGAACATATGTACAGTACCAAACATAAAACAGATAGCTAGTGGGAAGCAGCCTCATAGCACAGGGAGATCTGCTCAGTGCTTTGTGACCACATAGAGGGGTGGGATAAGGAGGGTGGGAGGGAGGGAGATGCAAGAGGGAAGAGATATAGGGACATATGTATATGTATAACTGATTCACTTTGTTATAAAGCAGAAACTGACACACCATTGTAAAGAAATTATACTCTAATAAAGATGTTTTTAAAATAAGTAATTGATTAATTAATATTTTAGCCCATATAAAATGTGTATGTAAAGAAAACAGAATAAATATTAGCTCCCAAACAAATACTGGATCCCAAACTAAAATAATAATTTCAAGATATTCTATGGAATTATATAGTATAGGCAATATAAAAATATATATATATATACATTAACTTGGAAATTTGTATTTCAATATTCAGCTTAGGAAAACTGCAACTGCATATGTTTACTATGGCTGGATTTAAATTTCAGACTCCCTTCCATTGAACATGGATGTCAAGAATTATTTAATTGATTGAATATGAAATGGAAAATTAGCCACAGATAAGGTGTTATAACTTCCTATTTTGCTGTTACTGATATCAGCTCTAGAATGTGCTTTGCTGGGAAATGAATCTCAGTTTCACTTCTTGAATTCTGTGAGAATATACAATATTCAGTTTTCCTATGTTAATCTTACAAAATATGTTTAATAGTTAATAAGTGTCCATCAACAGACGAATGGATAAAGAAGATGTGGCACATATATACAATGGAATATTATTCAGCCATAAAAAGAAACAAAACTGAGTTATTTGTAGTGAGGTGGATGGAACCAGAGTGTGTCATACAGAGTGAAGTAAGGCAGAAAGAGAAAAACAAGTACCGTATGCTAACACAAATATATGGAATCTGAAAAAAAGTGGTTATGAAGAACCTAGGGGCAGGACAGGAATAAAGATGCAGACTTTCTAGAGAATGGACTTGAAGACACAGGGAGGGGGAAGGGTAAGCTGGGACAAAGTGAGAGAGTGGCATGGACATATGTACAGTACCAAATGTAAAATAGATAGCTAGTGGGAAGCAGCCGCATAGCACAGGGAGATCAGCTCGGTGCTTGGTGACCACCTAGAGGGGTGGGGTAGGGAGGGTGGGAGGGAGATGCAAGAGGGAGGAGATATGGGGATATATGTATATGTATAGCTGATTCCCTTTGTTATAAAGCAGAAACTAACACACCATTTTAAAGCAATTATACTCTAATAAAGATGCTAAAAAAAAAAAATATATATATATATATATATATATATATATATATATATATATATATATATATATATCCTTCAGGAAAAAAAAGTAGTCTCAGAGAAAAACGCACATTCTTTGGTATAATCCATTTGGGTTGACTAAAATTATTAGAACAAATAATATTTTTTTTTATGATTGTTTAAATCTCACTGGTAACTGTGGTATATTCTGTAATTTGTCTCCCTGAATATCCATTCCAAACCATCTTCTCCCTTGCGTCTTCTACTATAGAAGGTGAAAAATCAAGCATTCAGTTTTGCTAACTACCTTCCAGGCAGGGTTGGCCATGAGACACAGTTCAAACCAATGAGCTTAAGGGCAAGTCTTCTAGAAGGGACCTTCTTTTCTGAATAAAAAGACAAAGCTTTATTGAAGTGATTCAGGTGTCTTGAGTGCAGCAGTCAACTTGTGATATGAGGTACAAGCATGAACATAAATGTCTACAAGCTAAGGATGAAGGGGGCAGAAAGAGGAAATGAGTTAGGTCCCTAATGGCATCACTGAATGACATACCACGGTAGCCCTGGACTGCCAACCGCAGGACTTCTTGTATGAAACAAGTTCTTTGGAATTTAAGCCACTGTTTCTAACATAAATTTTCTGGTATTTGCAACTGAACACGTTTTTAACTGATACAGTTAGGTTCAGATTTAAACTGGATTACACAGAGACTGTATTTAGTAAGTGCAAAGCAATAAACATTTAGAAAACATTTAGTTTTACCTTAAAAACCCTAAAAAGTTTAATTAAGTCCCCTTTAAAGTTAATAACAATGACCCTATTCTTACTAGTAATGCTTTATTATAGAACAAACAGCTTGTAGAATAAAATGTATTAGCAAATATTTACAGAAAAGAATGAGCAATCATATACTACTTCAGGCTCTAGACAAATGGTTGGAATTTCCCATTTTGCTGAATAATTTAAAAACAGAGGGACACAGCATTTTTATACATTTTTAAAATGTCTACAGTATTTTAATGTCTAATGTTCAAGTAACACTTTCATTCATTCAGTAGGCACGTGTTGAATGCCTATGTTTCTTTGCTTTGAACAAATGAAAACATACCATCCCTTATTATACCATCTCACAAATTGTTAATTTTTCCCTAAAATCAGCAAAGACCTCTCATTTCACAGTAAAGATTTACCAACAACATACTAGTGCTGTAGTGCTAGATATTACTTAAGCCCAATGTCATGTTGCGTTTGTTGTTTTCCTCTAAAAACTGAAATTATTGCCGAAACAAATTCTAAGTAAAAAAAAGTTATGATGGAGAAATCTTGTTTTCTACATGTATGATTTAAATCAGTGTTTTAAATCCTTATAAATAAATTCTTGCTTCTTCTATACATATTTCCATGCTATAAATTACTAGAAGAAGAATTATTAGATCAAAGGGCATGTAATTTTCTAAAGTGCCCATCATTTGTAGGTAATTTTTTTATTATTAAAATTTTGGGTGACAAATAGCAATCTTTTCATTTTAATGTGCAGGCCTTTGATTACTAAAAATATTCACTATTGATATTTATCATATGATTTTAAGAAGCATGATTTAAAAAAAATTTTAACAACAGAATTTTTGTAGCTATACAAGTCATGAGAATTTTCAGAAGTTCATTGTTTAAACAAATATTTTTGAGCACCTACTACTCTGTGTTTCTATGCAGAGGGATGCTAACCTATTCCAAGAAGATTAACGAGCCTTTTGAACTGATACAGATTCCCTGTACATTTATGGACTAATTCCCAAGGCTGTTCTCAGCTGGTTCTCCTAGCATCTCTCTGATGGTACCTTTGGTCCACAATGCCAGCTGTAATATGGGTAATAACTATGATTCAGTTCTGATTTTACTAGCAATTTTCTGAGTGGTTTCCTCCCACTGACAGATTCTTGGATACTATGCAAGTTTTACAAAGATGATGAATAACATAGTAAGATCAATTTTTGTCTGACCTTGTTCCATTTTAAACAAAAGAGACATTTATATAGACATCACTTAAACTTCTCTATATAAAAATGAGGTTTTATTTCCAGTTTACAAATAGAAAATATAAATTACAACCAGTTAAAGCTACTCTCTCAAGACAATGGAAACAGAAGTACAAACAGTATAGAAGAAAAGATTAACCATAGAGAATAGGGAAGCTTTTAAGATCCAGTTATCCAAAAGAACTAAGTAAAGCAGGTACAATACTGAAATATCATCTTAAATGTTCTAATCAATTTGAAAGACATTATCAATATCATTCTATAATTTCTTAGGGTATTATGTTATTTGGTATGTTTCATTTTCAGCAACAGTTTAAAATGTGCTAAAAAAGATAATCCCATAAAACTCACACTCTTTTCTCAATGATTGGATGTCAAAATTATCTTTTAAGGTAAATGTAACCTTAAAGTCATCCTTAATTTTTTTAAGAGACTTAAAACACTTGTATTTATATTGAACACCTGAAAATACTAGTTCACGTGATTAAAAGCTCATTGTGCCTTCCTATTAAGTTTTTCATTCCGTAACAATATAATTCTTCAAGATAATCTTTAACTTTTTATTATGCTTGTAGAAACCTCAGCTTTCTCTCTCTCTCTCTTGCACACACACACACACACACACACACACACACACAAATGGTACATGGTATAATCTAAAGCTGTGGGAACAGAACAGTAGAGAACTTTTAGACAATGTGTCTAGGGAAAAGAGAAGCTGGAAGCAAGGGGAAAAGTTACAATTAACTCCTTCAAACACAACGCTTAGAGAATGCTCCTCTCACAAATCACCAGATTCTCCATTAATAGTGAAGAATGGAGGAATAGAGGTATTTTTTAACTTACACAGAACTCTACCCTCAAATAGCCCCAAATGTTTTGAGTCTGCTGACTAAGCATCAACTCAGATGATCTAATTCCAAGCCACATTCTGCAGTTTGCCAAGTGCATCTCGGTGAAGCTTGGAGGAGGGCCCCAGAATGTACTGTCCTTTAATAAAGCCTCTGGGAAGTGAAGCAGCCATTCTATTTTCTGGAACAGACTTCTGCAAAAAGAAACTAAGAGGTAACAGATGACTTAATGGCATCACGCAGGTGCCAGCAGAACCACAGAGGAGCAATGCTTCTAGACTGTTGGTTATAAATGCAGCTATGTAGCGAACAGATGTACCCAGGTGACACCAAGAACTTTCAAATGAGAGGTGATCATCAGACTGGAATCATGGCAGTGGACAGTCCCTAAACTGACTCATTAGGCACAAATGGATGATCTGTCAGAGAATAATGACGTATAAGACTTCCATTCTTGCTCTAATGCTTGATATTAATGACCTTTCAGAATGGTTGATATCATTGGAATTTCAGCTGCCACAAAGAAAGAAAACTATTAAATGAATCAGTTTCTGAATGAAGGTAGAAAGCTGTCCCTGAAAAGGAGTCAGAATGACAGTTGTAGGAAAAGAAGAACTAGTGTAGAACTGAAATATGAACTTAAGAAACAAAACTCTCATATTACCTCTGAATCTAATCGGTTTTCTTCTATGATTTATTTTATTGGAGACAGTAATATCTAGGTGGCAGGCTTAAGCTTAACCAAAAAATTAAATCCTTAGACAACACATTCACCAAATAGTCCTCCCCCTACACCACGCCAACCCAAAAAAGAGATGTGAAATTTGAAATACAGCACTCTGATTTTCACCAGAGCCTGCTTATGATGTATTAGCCTGTCAGAGGTGTCTTACTGATCATTCATGGGACATAGATTGCCGTATGTCTGCAGCATGCAACACTCTATGCTAAATGCTGCCACAGAGGGCATTACAGCCTAGATCAGAGGTCAGCAAACTTTTTCTATAAAAGTCCAGGTAGTTAATTTTAGGCTGTGCAGGCCAGATGGTTTCTATTGTGACTACTCAACTCAGCCACTGAGGCACAAAAGTAGCCATAGACAATACATACGTAAATCAGTATAGCTATCTTCCAAAAATCTGTATTTGTGGACACTGAGATTTGAATTTTGTGTAATTCTTATATCACAAGATATTACTCTTTTGATTTCTAAAAGTATTTTTAAAAAGTGAAAACCATTCTTAGTTCACAAAAAGCTGTACAAAAGTAGGCAGCAAGCCAGATTTGGCCCATGGCCTGCAGTTTGCCACCCCCCGTCTAGATTATAATAGGTGGAAGATAATTGCCTTACAGATGTACAAATACAGCTTCTGTAAGTCTACAGAGATGTGAGGGATCTCTTTTAGTTGAAAACTGCATGAAAGAGGTGACATTTGAGCTTATTTGAAAGTTGGGATTATAATTTTTTTTTTTTTACAGTTCAGGGGCATTTATTTTTATTTTTTAATCATTTTATGGGGGATTTGCTTTCTTTCTTTCTTTATTTTTAACATCTTTATTGGAGTTTAATTGCTTTACAGTGGTCTGTTAGTTCCTGCTACATAACAAAGTGAATCAGCTATACATATACATATACATATATTCCCACTTCTCCTCCCTCTTGCATGTCCCTCCCAACCTCCATATCCTACCCCTGTAGGTGGTCACAAAGCACCAAGCTGATCTCCCTGTGCCGTGCAGCTGCTTCCCACTAGCTATCTATTTTACATTTGGTAGTGTATATATGTCCATGCCACACTCTCACTTCATCCCAGATTACCCTTCCCCTTCCCAGTGTCCTCAAGTCCATTCTCTACATCTGGATCTTTATTCTTTTCCTGCATCTAGTTCATCAGAACCAATTTTTTTTTTTAGATTCCATATATATGTGTTAGGGAATGGTATTTGTTTTTCTCTTTCTGACTTAATTCGCTCTGAATAACAGTCTCTAGGTCCATCCACCTCACTACAAATAACTCAGTTTTGTTTCCTTTTTATGGCTGAGTAATATTCCATTGTATATATGTGCCACATCTTCTTTATCCATTCATCTGTTGATGGACACTTAGGTTGCTTCCATGTCCTGGCTATTGTAAATAGTGCTGCACTGAACACTGGGGTACATGTCTCTTTTTGAATTATGGTATTTTCAGGGTATATGCCCAGTAGTGGGATTGTTGGGTCATATGGTAGTTCTATTTTTAGTTTTTTAAGGAACCTCCATACTGTTCTCCACAGTGGCTGTATCAGTTTACATTCCCACCAACAGTGCAAGAGGGTTCCCTTTTCTCCACACCCTCTCCAGCATTTATTGTTTGTAGATTTTTTGATGATGGCCATTCTGACTGGTGTGAGGTTATATACCTCATTGTAGTTATGATTTGCATTTCTCTAATGATTAGTGATGTTTCATGTGTTTGTTGGCCATCTGTCTACCTTCTTTTTTTTTTTTTTTTTTTTTTTTTTTTTTGCGGTATGCGGGCCTCTCACTGTTGTGGCCTCCCCCGTTGCGGAGCACAGGCTCCGGACGCGCAGGCTCCGGACGCGCAGGCTCAGCGGCCATGGCTCACGGGCCCAGCCGCTCCGCGGCATATGGGATCCTCCCAGACCGGGGCACGAACCCGTATCCCCTGCATCGGCAGGCGGACTCTCAACCACTTGCGCCACCAGGGAGGCCCTGTCTACCTTCTTTAGAGAACTGTCTGTTTAGGTATTCTGCCCATTTTTGGATTGGATTGTTTGCTTTTTTGATATTGAGCTGTATGAGATTCTTGTATATTTTGGAGATTAATCCTTTGTCAGTTGCTTCATTTGCAAATATTTTCTCCCATTCTGAGGGTTGTCTTTTCATCTTGTTTGTGGTTTCCTTTGCTGTGCAAAAGCTTTTAAGTTTCATTAGGTCCCATTTGTTTATTTTTGTTTTTATTTCCATTTCTCTAGGAGGTGGGTCAAAAAGGACCTTGCTATGATTTATGTCATAGAGTGTTCTGCCTATGTTTTCCTCTTAGTGTTTAATAGTGTCTGGCCTTACATTTAGGTCTTTAATCCATTTTGAGTTTACTTTTGTGTATGGTGTTAAGGAGTGTTCTAATTTCATTCTTTTACATGTAGCTGTCCAGTTTTCCCAGCACCACTTATTGAAGAGGCTGTCTTTTCTCCATTGTATATTCTTGCCTCCTTTTTCAAAGATAAGGTGACCATATGTGTGTGGGTTTATCTCTGGGCTTTCTATCCTGTTCCATTGATCTGTATTTCTGTTTTTGTGCCAGTACCATAGTGTCTTGATTGCTGTAGCTTTGTAATATAGTCTGAAGTCCAGGAGGCTGATTCCTCCTGCTTCGTTTTTCTTTCTCAAGATTGCTTTGGCTCTTTAGGGTCTTTTGTGTTTCCATACATATTGTGAATTTTTTTCTTCTAGTTCTGTGAAAAATGCCATTGGTTGTTTGATAGGGATTGCATTGAACCTGTAGATTGCTTTGGGTAGTAGAGTCATTTTCACAATGTTGATTCTTTCAAACCAAGAACATGGTATATCTCTCCATGTGTTTGTATCATCTTTAATTTCTTTCATCAGTGTCTTACAGTTTTCTGCATACAGGTGTTTTGTCTCCTTAGGTGGGTTTATTCCTAGGTATTTTATTCTTTTTCTTGCAATGGTAAATAGGAGTGTTCCCTTAATTTTTTTTTCAGATTTTTCATCATTACTCTATAGGAATGCAAGAGATTTCTGTGCATTAAGTTTATATCCTGCTACTTTACTAAATTAATTAATTAGCTCTAGTAGTTTTCTGTTAGCATCTTTAGGATTCTCTATGTATAGTATCATGTCATCTGCAAACAGTGACAGTTTTACTTCTTCTTTTCCAATTTGTATTCCTTTTTTTTCTTTTTCTTCTCTGATTGCTGTGGGTAAAACTTCCAAAACTATGTAGAAGAATAGTGGTGAGAGTGGGCAGCCTTGTCTTGTTCCTGATCTTAGTGGAAATGGTTTCAGTTTTTCACCATTGAGGACGATGTTGGTTGTGGGTTTGTCATATATGGCCTTTATTATTTTGAGGGAATTTTCCTCTATGCCTAATTTCTGAAAGGTTTTTTATCAAAAATTGGAGTTGAATTTTGTCAAAAGAGTGTCCTGCATCCATTGAGATGATCATATTTGTCAATATGGTGTATCACATTGATTGATTTGTATATATTGAAGAATACTTGTATTCCTGAGATAAACCCCACTTGATCATGGTATATGATCCCTTTAATGTGCTGTTGGATTCTGATTGCTAGTATTTTGTTGAGGATTTTTTCGTCTATGTTCATCAGTGATGTTGGCCTGTAGTTTTCTTTTTTTGTGTGTGACTTCTTTGTCTTGTTTTGGTATCAGGGTAATGGTGGCCTTGTAGAATGAGTTTAGGAGTGTTCTCCCCTTTGCTATAATTTGGTAGAGTTTGAGAAGTATAGGTGTTAGATCTTCACTAAATGTTTGATAGAATTCGCCTGCGAAGCCATCTGGTCCTGGACTTTTGTTTGTTGGAAGATTTTCAATCACAGTTTCAATTTCAGTGCTCGTGACTGGTCTGTTCATATTTTCTATTTCTTCCTGTTTCAGGAACAGAAGGTTGTGCTTTTCTAAGAATTGTCCATTTCTTCCAGGTTGTCAATTTTATTGGCATATAATTGCTTGCAGTAATGTCTCATGATCCTTTGTATTTCTGCAGTGTCAGTTGTTAGTTCTCCTTTTTCATTTCTAATTCTGTTGATTTGAGTCTTCTCCCTTTTTTACTTGATGAGTCTGGCTAATGGTCTATCAATTTTGTTTATCTTCTCAAAGAAACAACTTTTAGTTTTATTGATCTTTGCTATTGTCTGCTTCATTTGTTTTTCTTTTCTGATGTGATCTTTATGATTTCTTTCCTTCTGCTAACTTTGGGGTTTTTTGGTTCTTCTTTCTGTAATTGCTTTAGGGGTTAGGTTAGATTGTTTATTTGAGATGTTTCTTGTTTCTTGAGGTAGGATTGTATTGCTATAAACTTCCCTCTTAGAACTGCTTTTGCTGCATCCCATAAGTTTTGGGTCGTCATGTTTTCATTGTCATTTGTTTCTAGGTATTTTTTATTTCCTCTTTGATTTCTTCAGTGATCTCTTGGTTATTTACTAGTGTATTGTTTAGCCTCCATGTGTTTGTAGTTTTTACAGATTTTTTCCTGTAATTGATATCTAGTCTCATAGCATTGTGGTCGGAAAGGATACTTGATACGATTTCAGTTTTCTTAAATTTACCAAGGCTTGATTTGTCACCCAAGATATGATCTATCCTGGAGAATGTTCCATGAGCAGTTGAGAAGAAAGTGTATTCTGTTGTTTTTGGATGGAATGTCCTATAAATATCAATTAAGTCCATCTTATTTAATGTATCATTTAAAGCTTGTGTTTCCTTATTTATTTTCATTTTGGATGATCTGTCTATTGGTGAAGTTGGGGTGTTTAAGTCCCCTAGTATGATTGTGTTACTGTCTATTTTGCCTTCTATGGCTGTTAGTATTTGCCCTATGTATTGAGGTGCTTCTATATTGGGTACATAAATATTTACAATTGTTATATCTTCTTCTTAGATTGATCCCTTGATCATTATGCAGTGTCCTTCTTTGTCTCTTGTAATAGTTATTATTTTAAAGACTATTTTGTCTGATATAAGAATTGTTATGCCAGCTTTCTTTTGATTTCCATTTGCATGGAATATCTTTTACCATCCCCTCACATTCAGTCTGTATGTGTCCCTCGGTCTGAAGTGGGTCTCTTGTAGAAAGCATATGTGTGGGTCTTGTTTTTGTATCCATTCATCCTGTCTGTGTCTTTTGGTTGGAGCATTTAATCCACTTATATTTAAGGTAATTATTGATATATATGTTCCTATTACCATTTTCTTAATTTTTTGGGGTTTGTTATTGTCAGTCTTTTCCTTCTCTTTTGTTTCCTGCCTAGAGAAGTTCCTTTACCATTTGTTGTAAAGCCGGTTTGGTTGTGCTGAATTCTCTTAGCTTTTGCTTGTCTGTAAAGATTTTAATTTCTCCATCAAATCTGAATGAGATCCTTGCTGGGTAGAGTAATCTTGGTTGTAGGTTTTTCCCTTTCATCCCTTTAAATATCTCCTGCCACTGTCTTCTGGCTTGCAGAGTTTCTGCTGAAAGATCAGCTGTTAACCTTCTGAGGATTCCCTTGTATGTTATTTGTTGCTTTTCCCTTGCTGCTTTTAATATTTTTTCTTTGTATTTAATTTTTGTCAATTTGATTACTATGTGTCTTGTCGTGTTTATCCTTGGATTTAACCTATATGGGACTTTCTGCACTTCCTGTACTTGACTGACTATTTCCTTTCCCATATTAGGGAAGTTTTCAACTATAATCTCTTCAAATATTTTCTCAGTCCCTTTTTTTTCTCTTCTTCTTTTGGGACCCCTATAATTCGAATGTTGGTGCATTTAATGTCCCAGATGTCTCTGAGACTGTCCTCAATTCTTTTCATTCTTTTTTCTTTATTCTCCTCTGCAGTAGTTATTTCCACTATTTTATCTTCCAGGTCACCTATCTATTCTTCTGCCTCAGTTATTCTGCTATTGATTCCTTCTAGAGAACTTTTAATTTCATTTGTTGTGTTGTTAATCATTGTTTGTTTGCTCTTTAGTTCTTCTCGGTCCTTGTTAAACCTTTCTTGTATTTTCTCTACACTATTTCCAAGATTTTTGATCATCTTTACTATCATTACTCTGAATTCTTTTTCAGGTAGACTGCCTATTTCCTCTTCATTTGTTTGGTCTGGTGGGTTTTTACCTTGCTCCTTCATCTGCTGCGTATTTCTCTGTCTTCTCATTTTGCTTAACTTACTGTGTTTGGTGTCTCCTTTTCGCAGGCTGCAGGTTCATAGTTTCCAGTGTTTTTGTTGTCTGCCCCCAGTGGGTAACGGTGGTTCAGTGGGTTGTGTAGGCTTCCTGGTGTAGGTGACTGGTGCCTGTGTTCTGGTGGATGAGGCTAGGTCTTGTCTTTCTGGTGGGCAGGAGTGTGTCCGATGGTGTGTTTTGGAGTGTCTGTGAACTTAGTATGATTTTAGGCAGGCTTTCTGCTAATGGGTGGGGTTGTGTTGCTGTCTTGCTAGTTGTTTGGCATGGGGTGTCCAGCACTGGAGCTTGCTGGTCTTTCAGTGGAGCTGGGTCTTAGCATTGAGACAGAGATCTCTGGGAGAGCTCACACTGATGGATATTATGTGGGACCAGGAGGTCTGGTGGTCCAGTGTCCTGAACTCGGCTCTCCCACCTCAGAGGCTCAGGCCTGACACCCAGCCGGAGCACCAAGATCCTGTCAGCCACACAGCCATGTATGTGGGGAGTTTCTTTCCTTTTGGGAAGTCTGAGGTCTTTTGCCAGTGTTTAGCAGGTGTTCTGTAGGAGTTCTTCCACATGTAGATTTATTTTTGATGTGTTTGTGGGGAGGAAGATGATCTCCATGTCTTAGTCCTCCACCATCTTGCAGGTCCCCCCTTTAATTTTTTTAAGTTAAAAAAATTTTACATTTGCAATCACGTATTTAATACCTGTGTTATGCTTACTCATAGCAAAATTTTAAATGCAAATAACTTATGAACTTGAACAAATATATTCCTGTATATTGCAGCCTTGCCGTGGTTATCATGCCTTCCATGCTATGTGTTTTTTTTTAATTGTGGTAAGAACACTTAATGTGAGATCTCCCCTCTTAACAAATTTTTCAGTGCCCACACAGTAGTGTTAAACATATAGGCACAATGTTGTACCACAGATCTCTGGAACTTATTCATCTTGCATACTTGGAACTTATTGCCATTGTATAAGTAACTACCCATTTGCCCCTCTCTCCTGCCCCTGGCAACCACCATTATACTTTCTGTTTCTATGAGTTTGACTATTTTAGATATCTCAAATTAGTAGAATCCTGTAGTTATTTGTCTTTCTGTGATTGGCTTACTTCACTTAGCATAAGTTCCTCTAGGTTTATCCACGTTGTCCAAAAGAATTGAAATCAGGATCTCAAAGACATATCTGCACTCCCATGTTCACTGCAGCACTATTCACAATAGCTAAGATGTGGAAACAACCTAAATGTTCATTGACAAATGAATGGGTTAAAAAATATGGCCTATACATACAATGGAATGTTATTCAGCCCTAAAAGAGGAAGCGAATCCGACTATATGAAGAATGGGATTTTAGTAGATGGGGTTGAGATCCACACTGGGGCACTTTTCATAGTAAAAGGGAACATTGCTAATTGTTACTCCAGGTTAATAGGTGTAAACTCTGGCTGTTTCATACAAATTGGGACATATGATATCCCAGGAGGATGAGTCTTAAAGGACCATGAGCAGAGAGCCCTGAGTGTGGTCAAGGGAGATTTCATGGTGTATTCAATAAGTGAAAAAGTCCAAGTTAGTTGAAGCACATTGAGATGAATAGAGGCAGAAAAGCTAGAATGGTACTCTGGGCCTTGAACTAGGATTAAATCTGTAGGTTCTTAAACATAAAGCTGAGACATTTGGAAATTATTGGACAGGTGGTGGAGAAGCACTGCAATTTTTAAAATAATAAAGTGACATTGTCCCCTATCAGTGATATCAGTGATGTGCAGAATGATTTGGATCAGGCAGAGACTACATGCAGGAGCCCAATTAAGGAACCACAGTAATAGTTTGAAGAGAGGTTAAGAGAATGTGGACCAAGTCCAGGCAGCAGGAATAGAAAGGAAGGAGTGGATGAAAGACACATCAGAGAGAAGGAATCAAGAGAACTTATCAACTGAATATGAAAGATAAGCAACGAAAAAGGGAAAGTCAAAGGAAACTCCCAAGACTTCAAATTGAGGTGACTGCAGGCATTCTGTACTTGTGGGTTAGAGATGGGAAGGAAAGGGAAATCTGCAAATGATTGTTTATTTGGGATCCTATTCTTATTGCAATTTTGAAAAATAGATATAAGATAGCAATGGTACTTCTAGTTTAACTTTTTTTTTTTTTTTTTTTTCTTTTTGCGGTATGCGGGCCTCTCACTGTTGTGGCCTCTCCCCTTGCGGAGCACAGGCTCCGGACGCGCAGGCCCAGCGGCCATGGCTCACGGGCCCAGCCGCTCTGCGGCACATGGGATCCTCCCAGACCGGGGCACGAACCCGTATCCCCTGCATCGGCAGGCGGACTCCCAACCACCGCGCCACCAGGGAGGCCCTAGTTTAACTTTTGAAAATACTTTTACGCCAAGACAGCTTAATCTGAATAAAAATTTGAATAACTTTCTTATAACGTGAGTGTAAGCAGCTTGTTTTGAAAAAATTGGACTTTGATTTGGAGGGAGGGTAGGGGAGAGGGTTCAGGTAAATTTAATATTCTTTCTAGAACTCAGTGGCATGCAACCCATTTTTAGGTTAGTACAGTGGTTCTTATAGTGATTCTTACTATAAAAGTAAAGATGGACCCAACTGAAGAAAATGTACAGCTATGACAGGCCTCTAGCTAGAACATGATTCAGAATGATTTTAAACCATGAGCTTGTATCACCCAGTTACCTCAATAGCTATCTTAAGAGTATTCAAAATTATCCAAATTAAGTACTTGGTTTTTAAAAAATTACTCATTTTCTACAGAATACTTGGGATTGTAAAGATACCTTGAAATCAAAGAAAGAAACAGTGATGATGTGCTATAACTTCTAAAATTTGAATTAAGCTTCTGCTATGTTCCTGACTCCCAAAATGGTGCCCAAGCTATATTTTATATTTTCTTCATATTCAATTTCCCAATAATTTTCTAAGCAGTGATTTTTTTCCAGTAGGGAATATATCTGAGGAAGTGGAGAGAAAGAGATGAGTTATTGGGGGAAAAAATGACAGATAACTGTAATTCTCTGAAAGCACACACACACACACA
Source organism: Mesoplodon densirostris (assembly GCF_025265405.1). NCBI lineage: Eukaryota > Metazoa > Chordata > Mammalia > Artiodactyla > Ziphiidae > Mesoplodon > Mesoplodon densirostris. The sequence continues at coordinate 67,268,536 of NC_082662.1, read as the reverse complement.
CACACACACACACACACACCTATTTTTAAAAGAAAAATTTTTAAACAGCAAAGGGAATCATATCACTATAGGAAAAATTTCAGAAATAAGAATGTTTCATCTAGAAAAGCTTTCCTACGTTTTGAAACTCTTGAATTCTCCATAATTTTCACTTTGTTCAACATTTTTCCATGCTTAAATAAAATGAAATTAACCAGTCTGGCCATGGGGTATTGGCTGCTATTCCTCTAAAGCAGAGTTCCAGAAAAGCAAAGTGGACCTGATTTCTTATCCTGCCTAGTCCCAGAATAGAATCCCCAAACATCTCAAGGTGTGAATTACTGAGAAATGCTGTCCCACTGTGGTGAGAGACTGCTGGGGGAAGGGGTAGAGAGAGGTTGTGTGGGTACACAGTAGCCCCTGGGGCTGTAGTGTGTCCTTGGCACCAAAAAGAAAGAGAAATCATAATGTAAAACCCCACACGGAACCAAACCCTGACTGATGCCATTCATTAGGGACAGTAGCCGAGGAGTGTGGGTTTTACTTTTTAGAAATTTGGGGGGGCTGTGTTTCTACTTCTTTCCTTGTGCTCTGATTTTAAGTTTCTTTTATTCATCTTTCTAGTATGTTTACTTCTCTCTGTGCTTACTACATAATATGAAGAGAAAACATTATAATACTATATGATATTGTCATTATAAACATGCATTATAGTATGTATGATATACAATGTAACTATGTAGATATAAACATATTATAGATATAATATTACAGGATGCTGGCCAGCCTGGCTGGGGCTTCTGGTTACATCCCTGTCTCCTTGGTAGTTACCATTACACACAGGGCTTTGACAGCTTCAAGATTTCTAGTAAAAACATACCACTGTTCTAGTTTTCTCTCCTTTAGTTCCTCACCTGCAGGCATTCATTATTAGGTATCAGGCTATTTAGCAACTGCCCTGACAGGATGAGAACCTGATCTTGAGTAGGATGTGTCAAAATGCACAGGAGCCAGATCCTCTCCTCACCCCCATCAGGTTTTGCCTTCAGTGGTTGTTAACCAAAGAAAACTAGAGTGCCTGTTTTCTTCTCTTTTTATTATTCTCATAATTCTTCAGTCCCAATGAAATTTAAAATTCCTGGGTTGAAATTAGACTTAAACAAGTGATAGTTTGTTTCTGAATTGACTGTGATTAACTTTCCCTATGATGGATCCATTTCCTATTGTGAGGTAGAGTAATAAGGATGTGTGTGGAGTTTTAGATACGGCTAATTGGAGTCTTTCTAGAAAGTTGTAATCATATTAGAATAACCACTAAATGAAAAAGGTTAGGCAGTGGAGATGTAGATATTTGTCTGTCTCTGTAACTACCTCTCTCTCACGGACCTTACATAAGTCAGCTTACCTCACTACCCCTAAAAACCAAAGTTATGTATGTGAGAGCAGTAAAGGTATAACAGGGATTTATCAATGTGTAAGGTATTACTGTGTCTGTTACTGTACAATTATCATTCGTTATTATTATTACTACCACCACTAAAAATAGAATGTAACTTCCACCTGCCTGTGCTAAAAGACTGGAACATATCCATATGCCCTCTAGAACAAGAAGTTTTTGCTATGAAAATTCTCATGCGTATCTTTTAATCCTGTCAAATAGGTCCATCTTTTTCTTTACTAATAGGTTCTTCATTAAGTTTCACGTAAAGAATGATTGTATTGTTTCATACTTTCAAGACATAGTTTTGACCTTCTAGACCACTTACAAGCTGAACAAAATTTAATATTAGAAATAGGAAATACTTTAGTTGAAAACCTGAGTATCCCTACTGGATACTGGTTTGACTTGTGATCCCTTAGAAAATAACCAAGTCTCTATGAGCTAAATTTTCTCTAAACCTCATTTCACAATATCCAGCTTTCAGAATAGCTGGAAAATTACCATTTAGATGCATTTCATTTTTTAATGCATTATAGACATTGTTGTTCAAATAGTTGCAACTCTATTCCTCATAGAAAGCTTATGCAGTTAATCCTTTATTTAATAATAGTACCCTTTAAATGTGCATGTAGAAAGATAATGGAGAGAGAGAGGAATAGAAATGACTAATTTTTTTATTATACCATGTATTTGGAAGCATGAAGAAAATCAAATAGCTTAAATTACAATTTCAAATAAAAAATAGTTTCTTGATGTTGGTGTACTCTAACCTCTAAAAACATTTTACAAATAAAGAATCAAGAAAATAAATACTAACAGCTCTGTGGAAACTTCTTTAATCATGGAACTATAACCACTCCCTGCTGCTAAAGTCTTTGATTGCAGAAATGCATCCAATTTACCTTTCAGAATTATTAGGTATAAAATGGCATATCACTGTTGTTATTGTCTTTTTCTCCCCTATATTTTTTTGCAGTGAACAGTAAGTTATTTTGTACCCCTTTTAATTCTCCCCCCCCACACCTTCTAATACCATCACCTTGGGGGTTAGGTTTCAACATAGGGAATTGGGGGAGACACATTAAGTCCATAAGAGGGAGGAAAACGGATGCTATGTGAATCTTCTCAGGATGCTTTTAACTCTTTGTTCCTTTTTGTCTTTAGGAGTTGTACAGATGTGCTGTGCTGCATGATCTTCATACTGTTCATTATTGCCTACATTCTTTTAGGACTTGTGGGTGAGTAAATACAGGTATAGAAGATATTTAACATTTGCTATTTAAATAACTAAGTCAATAAATAAAGCAATGTCACATTTTTAACATTAATCATTTTCTTCCAAAATCCTTCTTATTATCGATTATTATATTTTCTGGAGGGAATGTACCTCACCAGGACTCATTGGGTAGCAGATGCAATGAAAAGTAAACACAAAGCAGTTTATCCAAAGGCAAGCCTAAATTACTTAGGTAAATACAATTATACAGAAGAACGAAAAAACCTTATGGTTGCCTTTTAATCATTTTTACTTTTGAAATTTTATTAAGCAGCTAATAAAGTTCATGTTGCTATTTACTAATAAGAACTAGAGCCTAGATAAGTTTAAGTAATACATAACCTTTTCTTTTTATAAGTAAATTAAAAAGAAGGAACAGTTATTAAGAATTTCACCAAATAGTTCATTGACATATAGGAAATCCTATTGTCTTTGCCTACCAGAAAGATATATCCTGTTGTTCATTGTTAGATTAAAGATTTTTCTATGGAAGTGAAAATAAAGAGGGCAAATATAGATGGTCTTTATTTGGGTTGTTTTAAAAACTACCAAAGGGGATCAATCAAGATGGCAGAGTAAGAGGACATGGAGCTCACCTCCCTCCACAAACACATCAAAAATACATCTACATGTGGAACAACTCTCAGTGAAAACTAACTGGAAACTGGCAGAAAGACTCCAAGGCTGTAAGAATGATACACACATAATTGGGTAGGAAGGAAAAAAAAAACAATCAGATCAGGATCTGTGCTCCTGGGAGGGGATTTCAGAGGGCAAGAAAGACCACACAGTTGGACACTCACCCTGGGGAGTAAGCAGTGAGAACCACAGATTGGGTGCCCCAGTCCTGGGGTCCTATACAGAGGAAACGACCCCCCTTAGCTGGTTGGAGGACTGCTGGGCCTAACAGGAGGGCTGTGGGAAGCCTGGACTCCAATTGTGAGGAACACTCATGTGCTGTCTTGCCCTGAGGCAGGGTGGAGAGTGGTCTGCTCTAGTGGCCGCTGGGTTTCCCATAACTGCCTTGCATGCACCCAAGCCAAGCAAAGGCTCTGATCCTGCTCATTCCATGTTGCAGAGCAGCACTGGATCTGGGGCAGCCATGACTGGAGAGAAGACTTGACTGTGGGATGCAGAGATGAGCTAGTCCCTGGGCATGGCCTGGGTGGGATGGTGGCAGCCACTACTGAGCTCACTCAAACAGTGCATCTGAAGTAGCCCCGACCTCTGACAGCAGCTGCTCCACCACAGCTTACCCCTGATCACATGCCAAGTGTCCACATAGGCCTCACCTGCCCAGTGATATGGCTCAACAACAGGGCGGGGGTGGTGGAGACTGAGGACAATGATCCGCTGTGAGGAACAAAGGGGACTTGCACCTGAGTCTGTGTCTGAGCAGAACAAGGAAAACGGTTGTGCGTGCCTGCACAGGCAGTGCATTAGAGACAGCTTGGACCTCTGTCTGCAGACAACATGAGCAGAAAGCCCTCACAAGCCCCACTTGCTTCAGCACTCCCCCACTCTGGGGCAAAGGTGCCAGTTCAGAGACAGGGGAAAACACACACTTAAGGGGAACAGAGCCAGCCTGAGCCCGACCCTCAGGGCTTCTGCTCCAGCACCTTGGGCTTAGACCCCACCCCTGATAGGGCAGTGACAGCCACTGAGCAGAAAGGAAGCCCTGCCTCACACTGGGCTCCAGCTCTAGCCTCTCCATCTCTAGCCCCACCCCCTACCAAGGTGATAGCTGCCAGCAAACCCTGAGGAAAGATGTGACTTGGATCCATATCAAATCCAGCTCTCCCACCAAAGGCAGTGGGCACACTGCACCTGTACAGGAATGGCCCCACATAAGAACAACTCTTCAAGCAACAATAGGTAACTGTTTCACTGAAATTCATAGAGGCAGAGAAAGTTAAGCAAAATGAAAAAGCAGAGGAACTGCTGTCAATTAAAAGAGCAAAAGAAACACTCTGAAAAAAAATAGTGAAATAGAAATAAACAGTTTACCAGGTAAAGAATTCAAAGCATTAGTAATTAAAATGTTTACTGAATTAGGAAAAAGAATAGATGTACACAGTAAAAATTTTAACAAGGAACTACAAAATATAAAAAAGACCCAATCAGGAATGAAGAATTCAATAGCTGAAATAAACACACTAGAAGGAATGAATAACAGACTGAATGATCCAGAAGAGTGTATATGTGATCTGAAAGATAGAATAATGGGAATCACTGAATCAGAACAGCAAAATAAATAAAAACTTGAAACAGTTTAAGAGATCTCTGAGACAGCATTAAGCATATGAACCTTCACATTATAGGAGTTCCAGAAGAAGAGAGAGAGAAGGGGATTGAAAATGTGTTTGATGAAATTATGGTTGAAAACTTCCCAAACCTGAAGAAGGAAATAGACATCCAGGTACAGGAAGCACAGAGAGTCCCAAACATGATGAACCCAAAAAATACCTACAGCAAGGCATACATAATTAAAATGGCAAAAGTCAAAGCTAACGAGAATTCTAGAGGCAGCAAGAGAAAACAAGGAGTCATATACAAGGGAATCCCTGCAAGGCTATCAGCTGATTTCTCTGCAGAAAGTTTTCAGACCAGAAGAGAGTGGCATGATATATTCAAAGTGCTGAAGGGAAAACCCTGCAACCTACAATACCCTACCCAGCAAGATTATCATTTTGAATAGAGGAAATGTTAAAGGGTCTTATCTAAGTGGAAAAGAAGTAAGAATCTAAAAGGGAAAATCTCACTAGGAAGTGCAACTATATAATAAGGACTGATGATCAACCACTTAAAGACTAAAAGACAGAAAATTCTAAAGCAACTATAACTATAATAAACAGTTACACGTGTTCCTTAAGAAATAAGAAAAATCTCAAATAAACAGCCTAAACTGCAACCTAAAGAAATTAGAAAAAGAAGAACAAACAAAACCCAGAGTCAGCAGAAGGAAGGAAATATTAAAGAACAGAGAGGAAATAAATAAAATAGAGATTTGTAAATCAGCTATACTTCAATTTAAGAAAAAACTACCAAAGGAACTGGTGTGAAAATTTTCTGTAAAAAGATTTCACCATTGCATATGAATGTATCACATTATCCCCAGAGACTTAAGTCCTATCCCTTAGATGCTGACTTAGGAAACTTTATTATTATTGTGGGGGGGGGAGGCTGTAAAAGTCAGATAATAGCTTCTAGTAACAATAATTAATGCCTAGAGTTAATGTGGATAGATTGTATCAGCAGAAAGAAGGCAGTGCCTACCTAGAGAACAATAGAAAATACTTTTCTCTGGTCTTCAGTTTTATCTTCCAGTAAAGAGAAATACTTTGAGAACAGCAATTGAAAGTAATTTCCAAAATATCATCTGAGTAATACCAGGTGAGAACTACACATAAATGGAGAATTCAAAAAAGTAAGGCAGGAAGATAGGGAAGGAGAGAAGGATAAAGGAGTATAAACCACAAAACCAAATAATGTGCTCTTAGGTCTTCAGAAGATTCCTTTGTTATTTCTTCAGTGTATTTGAACTTCTAAACATTAATGCATTAGTAGCACAATACATAAATATATAAATTGAATATTATAATACAGTGAATTTTCTTATTATACAACTAATAGAATTTTAGCTTCTCCAACTTTGGGACACATGTCTGTCTCTGTAATTGTTTTGTTTTTACTTTTTGTCATCGAGTGGAAATATGTTGCATGAGAGAAAAAAAGATGTGGAGTCAAGCAGATCTAGGGTTTCCCCATATTACTTGGTGGACTTGAGCTACTTTCTAAATCTCAGTAGTTTTCTCACCTGTAAAAATATGGAAACACTACCTACTTTGCAGGGCTGTTATGAGGAGTAAATGAAATAATATCTAGCTATGCCAGTAATGCTACATAAGAGTAAGAGGCAGTACTTCATTTGCTACCATTGTATAATCTAGCTGTTCTGAATTTTAATAAATTGCTTTTAAATGTAATTTACTATATTGTTTCTATAGCAACCCATAATTTTTGTTATTAAAGTTTGAATGCACACAGGGACTTCATAAGGATCTCTTATTGTGCCCCAAATCTTTCCCTTAGGAGGCCTTATGGCATAATTGAGTAAGTCTCTCCTCTGTATCTCAGGGACAGTCTCTTGTAATCCGTAGAGAAATGCCTTCTGTCCTTATCTAGAGCTGGGAAAGCCACTGCCACTCTCTCCCTTGTCAGCACGGTAGAAGGAACGGGAGTGTGTACTGTCATTCCCTCTGGAGCAAGATGAGAAATTTGCCTTTTTGTTCACGATCTCCAGATTCAGTTTGTAAATGCCTTAATTCACATAAGGAAATTGGAAGATTAAGATTCCTCAATGAAAAACTGTGTGCAATATTGGATTAATTTAGTGTTTCCTTTAAATTAATTCTTATGCCACTGATTAAAATGAACGACTCACAAAATTTAATATATGTATATTTCTCATCCCTGAACTACAAATAGCCATACTTGCCTGTTTCTAAGATAAATTTAACTCTTACAATGCTGGACTAAAAGAAGAAATGAAGGAAAACACTTGGCAGAGGTTAGTAGGAGTGTTAAGAATTTTTTTAACATGAAAGAATGTGTACCTTCACCTGAGAAAAGATGAAGCTAAGTCAGTTTTACTGATGTGTTGTAAGTGGTTTCGCATCTTTTGCCATTTTGTTAGATCAGGACCTTCTTAGGGTTACTTTCATCCATGTTCTTTTCATAAGAAGTGCTCCCATGAAAGAACCATGTTTCTTACAAATTCTTCCAAGAAAAAAAGTGTTCTTTGCCCTTTATGTAGAATATGGCCAGCTAGGGTAACACTTGGATGCAACAAAGGCACTTGACATTCGACTGATGAAAGGCAGAACCTCCGTTCAAGTGGGTGAAGTGGAGTCTGGGTAGAAGGTATCAAGTCTCCTTGAAAGATCAAACATTTATGGTAATAGCCCTCTTTTGTCCTACTTCACTGATGGGTGCTATTCAATTGTGCTAACTAGAAAAAAAGAATAAGAATATTTATTATGCAAATTGTTCTTGCTGTCCTTGTGCTAACATTATGTATACAATAGCGCAATTTTAACATTCAATAATTTTTTCTTTCTTTTTTTTTTCACATGGATTTCCAGTTGAGAGAGTTAGTTATTTCATTGTTGTATTTACACAGGAAGCACTTACAGTTAGGGTCTAAAGTTTGTTTTTGGTTTTGTTTTTTAATCTTCCTCCAGAATAATTATTCCTGTTAGTTGAGAAGATAGGAAGTTAACAAGAAAGTAAATTTATGCAAAGAAGCCTAGAACTCTGTCACTATCCTGTGGGAAACCCAAGCAACATGGAGAAGCCCCGTATAGGGGTCCTAGTCAATAGGCTGGGCTGAGCTCCCAGGGATAGATGGTGTTTACTGTCAGCCCTGAGGGTTTTCAGATGATTGAAGCTCCACTCAACATCTGGCTGCGTGAGAGAGTCCCAAGGGGCTCAGCTAAGCCTTCCCCAAATTCCTAACTCCCAAAGTCATGAGCAAAATAAAATGGTTGTATTAAGCCAGTGGGTTTGAGGGTGCAATAATAGATAAGCAGGACAAAACTTGATATCCGGAAGTGGGATGCTGGCTTAACAAAACCTAAAATATGGGCATTGGTTTTGGAGACCAGGTGGTGTTCAGAAGCCAGGTGGATTTTGAAGGGGTTGTTGGCCAGAGTTTGAAGGAAAGGGAGGAAATGTAATTGGAAGCAGGAGGGAAGGGCACTTTCTTATGCAGTGGTGAAGGTTTGGCAATTAGGAAATATACCTAATGAATTCAATGATCTAGCTAAAGACACCATTCTTACAAGAGGAACCAGCCCTGAAGAGCTTCATCAACTCCTGGACCTGACTTAGGTGATGAGATTCAGACCTTTAGCTTGAGCCTGATGCCTTCATTGGATAAGGCTTCTGGGGATCCTGGGAGAGTAAAAGCATATTTGATTGTGGAGGGAATGTAAAAAGTTTGCAGCCACAGGTTGAACTATAGTAGTTTTAACACATGGCTGCAAACTCTTCGCCATTCCTTTCATCAAGAGGTGGGGTCTGCTACCTGTTTCTTGAATTTAGTGAGGAGAGGTATTGCTTCTCTAATAGAGAATGAACCAAGGCAAAACATACCAGTAAAGGGCTTTGATGTGCAAGTAATTTATAGATCAGTGCAAAGGATTAAAGGAGGGCCATCATGGGTCGACTGGAAACAGCGGAACTGAAAGTACCAAGTACAGAAAGGAGGAGGTTTACATAATTCAGTCTTAAATCCTTCATGGAGTGAGGTGGAGAATAAACAAAATAGCTGAATTAATAATCAAATGTAGGGCTTCCCTGGTGGCACAGAGGTTGAGAGTCCGCCTGCCGATGCAGGGGACACAGGTTCGTGCTCCGGTCCGGGAAGATCCCACATGGCGCGGAGCGGCTGGGCCCGTGAGCCATGGCCACTGAACCTGAGCGTCCGGAGCCTGTGCTCCGCAACGGGAGAGGCCACAGCAGTGAGAGGCCTGCGTACCGCAACAAAACAAAACAAAACAAAATCAAATGTAGTCCAGCTTGACCACATCATTTCTGGTGTTAAAGTACATGTTCATTGTCTGGATGTAGCAATACAGTCACACATCTACTTTTCCATTCATTGTGTTCATAGCAAGAATGATACGCATCCAGCATATCATTCTTTACCCTGACCTGGACTGCCCCAAAATGTCAAGGGAGGGGGCAGTCTTATTTCCAGTTTCTCACTGGAGAGCAAGACCTTGTAGTCTACTGGAGCTCTGATGTTTTGGTTGGTGCCATTTGGTATCATTTCTTAGTGAATTGCTTGTCTGGATCCTTCCACTCTTGTAGTGGTTTCCTACACTAGGATCCAAGACTATATCTTTTTAAGTCTTTATACCATGCTCAGCCATTTCTCCTCAAAGCATGGCTAGTATCAGAATGCAGCCCCTACTCTTAGACCCTTCTGTTAAGCCTAGGACAACAGTCCAGTCTCTGCCTTCAAGGTATTTGTATTCCTTTTGGCCTATAGACCTAGTTCAGGGTCAGTCTGTTCTGTCCTAAGTTAAAATCTCAAGGAGAAAAATTTAGTTCTTGTCCCTTCCTTCTCTCTCTCTCTCTCTTTTTTTTTTGTGGTATGCGGGCCTCTCACTGTCACGGCCTCTCCCGTTGCGGAGCACAGGCTCCGGGCGCACAGGCTCAGCGGCCATGGCTCACGGGCCCAGCCACTCCGCGGCATGTGGGATCTTCCCGGACCGGGGCACGAACCTGTGTCCCCTGCATCGGCAGGCAGACTCTCAACCACTGCGCCACCAGGAAAGCCCCCTTCCTTCTCTTAAAGCTAATTAGTCTTCCCATCCCAAGGGATATGAGGAAGGGAGAGCACCATATTTTAATAACCGAGAGGTCCTTCAAGTGACTTTTTGAAGAACAAAGATAATTCCAAGATGACTTTTTGATACTGTCTATACAGAGAAACAGTGGACAGTCTCTCTTACTAATAAATATAATTTTAAAAATTATGTTATGCCTCACCAGGCATCCCTTTGTATTGAGCTTAAAGGTATGATCCTAATATTCATTGTAAGTGGACACTGGTGATGGAGAATGAATGTGACAGGAAGTCACACTGTGCCTTTAGTCTACTTCAGATCTAAAATGAGCCTGCCTATCAGGCCACAGATTGGAAACACTGTTTTAGCAAAAAAAAAATGTTTTTCAGTAAAAAGGTAAGAAATTTAAATGACTCCAGTTCCATTATTTTTTAAATTGTTCTCGTAAACTTTTCTTAATGAAAAATTTATTGTATTTATAAATAACCAGAACCAGTATTAAATGTCCTTTTGCATTCTTGACAAATATATAAATGTTTACAAATAAAACTACATACTTATACGTTACTATGGAAGCCTTCATTTTAAAAGGAAAACATTTAGTTTTGACTGTTACTGGAACAGATTTTTTTTAATGCTGAGTGAGATTTTTACTGTTTGTTGTGTTTTGATGAATGCACAAATTCTAGAGGATTTCAAGTAGAATATTGTTAGCATGAGAGAGACTGATTTGTGCTCAAGGGCACGACCCTAAACTCACCATTGGGTGGAAGAGGCCACCTGTGAAATGAGAAACAACGTTTTTTTTATCCAGGCAACCGGACACAGGGCTGCTTCCAAAAATGTTTCTACAGCAGCAGTGTCATCAACACAGATTTTCAAGTTCGGTATCATGTGTCCTATTATCTGCTTCATTGCATTTGTAAATTGCTTGTGTTAAAAAGCCATAAGCACAATTTGGCAGGCCTGTTCCTCACATATTAAAACAGTTAAAATGTATCTTTAAGGGATACAAAATAATGATTTGAAAGCCGACATTCCCAACCAGCAGTGTTTAGGGAATGCCTTAGCTTCCCCAAACAGATTTGCAGTTAATTTTTAAGTGTCAGTGCAAGCAATTGGTCTAATCACATTTTCTCCTTGACAGAGGGCTTTGTAATGGCTGCAACTTCTGACTCAACCCTAGAGTACAACAGGAACATACTTTGCAAATGTTTGGAAATAAGAGATAATACTAGGTAATAATACTTGCTAGTGCTATTTCAGTAACAGGATATGAGTGAAAAGATGATTTGCCTGAATAAGGTTTTCACCCATTGCTTATCAATCTTTGCTAATCTGCTATGAATTACCCAAATAGGAGCGTTTCACAAATAATTTCTCTTCTTACCTTTCTCTTCTCCCTGTCTCTCTCTGTCTCTCTCTCTCTCTCTCTGTCTCTCTCTCTCACACACACACACACACATGCATCAGCTACACTTAAAGTAGTCTTTTGTAGTTATTTCTAAAACAGTGAGAAAATTAAGGGAAAAAGATGACTGATCCTGATTTGTACTGATTGCTGTGTAACTTTGTCATTGGTTTTATTCACCAGTATAATCCAGGCAGTTTTATTCTAGAGCCGCTGCTCTTAATCACCATGCCATACTGCCTTTTATTTAATAAAGAAGATGAATGAGGATTCTTTAAGTAATGAAGGATACTGAGAGAGGGTGCAGATCAGAACCCCATGATACTCTCTCCTAATGCTTTCTCTCCGTCCTTTGCCTCCATCGTCTAATTCCACGTAGAGTTGGACTTAAAACAGAGAGAACGGCACCAGAGGAGTGAGTGAAAAGCAGGTATTGTTTTGCAAGCAAAAATCATGAATAATTTGGTAGCTGCAGTCTTGCTCTGTGAGTACATGTTCACTTTGCTGCAGCGTCATTGTTTACATACAGTAACCGTTTGCAAAATTAGCCTCTATTATGTACACAGTAAAGAGAGGACCATATTCTTTTTGATAATCCACACCTATTAGTAGATTTGTTTTTTCCTTTCAGATAAGGCTTGTGCTATAGAGTAAATAAAATTATGTCAGACAGTATCTCATTCTTTGGGCTTTTTTGGCCAGGAAGACCTCAAAGGATTTCATAGATCTTTCTAAAAAGTGTATTTAGTAATAGATGTTAATAATGAAGATTACATGTAGCATTTTCAGATATAATAAATTGCATCAGGTTTTAGGAACAATGAAAGCTCTTCCTTGACAAAAAGCAATGGTTGCCAATTATAGAACCACAATTAAGCAAGTAAACACCAAGATGAGTGATACTGAATGTGTGGTGACCTTGAGTTTTTCAAGGAAAATTTGATAGGAAGAGAAGGACCCACTTGAACGGAGCCTCTGCTATGGATTACACAACTGGCACTGACAATCTTGTGATGCTAAAACAATCTCCCTGTAGTTCATTGTATAAAATAACCTAAGATAATGCTTCTCCATCCAGATCTGGGACCATGCTCCAGCCCACGTGTGCACCACACTGGCCTCCTTTCCATCCCAGTGCCCATCGTGCCCCTCCCCCTCACAGGGCCTTGTCCAGGTGTCCGTCGGCTGGAAGCCTCTTTGTGCCTCTCTTTATTTTTCAGATCTCAGCTCCTGCATACTTCTCAGGGACATCATCCCTGGCTTTCCTCATTTGATCATCTGCCTCTGTGAATCCCTCTCTCTGTAGCACATATTGCTTCTTTGTCAAGTGCTTGTCAGAATTGAAATTTCACATCTGTGCAATTAATTCATTAAGATCGACTTCCCCCAGTAGACTGTAGGCTCTAGGAGAGCAAAGACCTTTATATACCCAGAGTTTAGCATGGTGCTGACACATAGCAGGCACTCAAAAAACATCTGGAGAGTGAATGAAGGAAAGAATAAATAAATTTTTGTCTTCATTATTTCCAGCCACTTCAATGTGAATCAAAACCTTGAACAGGTTGTAAATAGTAGTAGACTGACATCTATTTAGATTAACTAGAAAAAGAAGCATATTAATGTAGCAAGCATAAAGTCAGACCTGCTAATACAGAAAAAAAACAAAGGTGTTGTGGAAAGCCTAATTTGATTTCTTAGTTATTGGGTGGTTTTTCCATTTTCTTTCAATTCTATGTATTATTTACAAATATGCTTTAAACATACTCTTTGTCCCATCTTTTACTTCCTATTCTCACCCCTTGCATTTTACAGACTCTGAAATTTAGAATGTGTGTCATTTTGCTCTTTTCTTTTGCTGTCCTATGTAGCAGTAAATTCTGACAAAAGAGTCTGAAAACATTGTACCTCTGGTAGTTTTTTGTTTGTCTTTAATGAAGTCCTGAATGTCTTGCTGAATATATCTAAAGTTTTCCCTGCGAGTAGGCTGGTCACTTGTTCAGAACATGGGCTGGGTATTTTTCTTTCTTTTTTTAAAAAGATTTTTTTGACGTGGACCATTTTTTTAAAATCTATATTGAATTTGTTACCATATTGCTTCTGCTTTATGTTTTGGGTTTTTTTTGGCCCTGAGGCATGTGGGATCTTAGCTCCCTGACCAGGGATCGAACCCAAACCCCCTGTATTACAAAGCAAAGTCTGAACCACTGGACCACCAGGGAAGTCCCTGAGCTGGGTAGTATTCATTTAACCACTTGGATCTCTTCTCTACCCCACTCTTCACCTTGCTCTGTCCCTAGAGAAGTTGGCTTTTATGATGACATCCACAGGCTGTCTTGTCCCCTGGCTTGCAATTTGGTCTGTGGGAAGTATCAACAGTAGATTGGAGTGTAAGAGAATGGCTTTATGGAGTTTATTCCTCTGATTCTCTTGCTGGTAGGTCACCGCAGGTTAGCTGCACCTCTCTACCTAAGGCCCCAAGTCCAGTCAGTCAACTCTTTCCATTTGGCTTCTCTCTCTGGATTTAGGGAACTCCTTCCTCCTTTGCCCCTTCAGGCCTAGTGGTAAAAATGACTCCCTGTTGTAGCTAGCCTCTGGGTTCTGAACCAACTATCCTTTTCCTTAACTCTGCCCATACCTTTGTAAATATTTCTTTATTAAACTCTCTGCAATTATCTTGTGTGACTATAACATCTATTTCCTGCTAAAATCTTGCTGTATTCTAGAAAACACCAACCCAACCTTGAAAGGCTTGCTTCCTAGGTGGTGCTTTAACTGGATCTTGCATAAGGTATTTTGTTCCATAAGGCTGGCTATTCTGGGTGATTGAGTTCAGTGTTGGTTATCCACTGCTGACAGATTTGTCACATAAGCATTGTTGGGATCCAGGTCAGCCTTTGTGAATAAAAGTCCATGTGATCCAAAACCCACGCATAATTTTCATCCCTATTGTCATGATTACTTTTTCAGAAAATCATTGAACAATTACTTTTCCATTTGGTTATTGAAAGCTGTCTCTACAGAAGGGTCTTTACTAAGCAGCCACATGAGACATAAATATTTTCTTATTCTGGGTCCATTTGGAGGTCAGTACTTCTAATATTTCTTAAACTTCCTTGCCATTGGTTGTCTAATATTTTTTCTTTCCAGTTTGTGATAACATGGCCAAGTCATTGGCCTCTGTCTATGAATAGATAAACGTTTCAGATTCAGTTCATCTCTTCTTTCAGTCAAAGTAGATAACCAGAAGAATGCCTCCTGATCTATGCCAACAGATCCTCCACACCCACCTGTAAATCTGACTTGATTTTTTTGCTTCCTAGTCAAATAATCACAGGGACATTTTCATGAGCCATAGGTATGTGTTAAAGCCGCGCCTCAGGAGTCAACACCCTATTATTGTGAGCAATCTTCTTATGTAACTTTCGTGTGCCTTCATGACCTTCTCAAGCATTGTATGAATACACCACTTCTACTCAATAAGGGAGTGCTATTGGGCACAGCCAACTTAAGGCTTGATGGATCAGATAACATTCAGTTCACTGATGGGCTTCTCATGTCATTAGGTGATCATTCAACGTTCAGGAGCTACTTCTCAAAAGAAGAACATTTATTTGCTGAAAGGATATGGATTTTCTCCAAAGCCATAAGAACCTCTAATAGGCATTTGCCATATAGACCTAGTGGCTGACCTGCTAGTACAGTAACCTGGATTATCTGAAAAGCACTTTATTTCTTGGGGCAGCCATTAAATGCCGTGCCTCTTTTTTAATAACAGACAATGCAAGGTACGGCAACTTATCTTTCACTTTGGAGGAGATATCACTACCAGGCCCTCAGATCTTACTGGAAGACTCCTGTATTTTCATGAGGTTTATCTCCCATCCATTAGCACACTATGTCTTTGTAAGACATCCAGGTTACGTGCTATCCAATATTCTCCAGATCTTATCAGCATGATGCCATCAGTGTAAGGAATCTGTGTGGTATCCTGTGAAGTAAGATATTATATTAAAATCTTGCAGACTAAATTGTGACAAAGAGCTAGGAGGTCATGTAACTTCAAGGGGAGATGGTGAGGATGCAGCACTATTCCTGCCAGGTGAAAGCAAATGTTCCCAGTGTTTTATACTTACTGGGAAAGGGGAAACCTTTTGTTAGATCAATTGCTGCATTCAAGCTGGCAGAGGCTGCTTTGATTTGTTCCAGTAGAGAGACTACAACTTGAACAGCAGCTAAAATTAAGGCCGTGGCTTGGTTAAGCTTAAGCGAATCCATTATCATTCTTCAGAAACCATCTTCCCTCTGCACTGGCCAATAGTAAGGCCCAATGAATGAATGAATGATTTAACTTAATAAGAATATGATGACTGACAATTCAGTATGAATGATTGAATGGGAGTTTGACTATATTCTAGACCCACACTTTAAGATAAAGTTTTCGTATTAACTTTTTTTTAAAGAAGTAAGGTAAATAGGTATCAGATAACGTGTAATCTAAGTCATATTTTAAATCAGGTTGCAGGCTCCATGTATTAAATCATATAATGAAACAACAAAAAATACTTAAATCCTAGGAATTGTAGCTATGAGTTTAAAACATGACAAGAGAAAATAAAAATAGAAATAGAAACCAAATAGAAAATAAAATTTAAGTATTGTGAATATTTAGGTTGAAGGAGAGAAAGATGATTTAACTGCTTCAAGTATATAAAAGATTTTTAAAAGCTAGATAGTAATTAGTTATCTATTGCTGCATAACAAATTACTCTCAAACTTGGCAATGTAAAGTAAGCAAACATTTCTTATCTCACAGTTTCTGTGGTCCGGAATTGGGAATAACTTAGTTGTGGCTCTGGCTCTGAGTTCTTTATGAAGTAGCAGTCAAGATGTAAGCCAAGGCCACACTCAGCTGAAGGCTTGACTATGGTGAGGTATCAGCCTTCTAGATGGCTCCCTTGCACGGATGTCAGCACGAGGCTTCAGTTCTTGCTGACTGCTGACAATCGTGGGCTTTTTCTATAGGACTGTCTGAGTGTCCTCATGACATGTCAGATGGCTTCCCCTAGAGCTACAGATCTAAAATAGAGAGAGGGAGAGCAAAGAGGAAGCTGCACTGCCTTTTATGACCTATTCTTGGAAGTCACCAAATATTATTCTGTCACATTCTATTCATTAGAAGCAAGTCACTAAGTCTAGTCCACACTCAAAGGATAGGGAATTAAGCGCCACTATTTGAAGGAAAATTGTCAAATAATTTATGGACATATTTGAAAGTCGCCAAACATGCTGATCAGCTGAATAAAAGTAAATGGCATTATTCAGGTCTTTTGTCCATTTTTTAATCAGGTCGTTTGGTTTTTTGAGGTTGAGCTGTATGAGCTATTTATGTATTTTGGTTATTAACCTGTTATTGGTCATATCATTTGCAAATATTTTCTCCCATTTAGTTGGTTGTCTTTTCATTTTGTTGATGGTTACCTTTGCTGTGCAAAAGTTTTTAAGCTGATTAGGTCCCATTTGTTTATTTTTGCTTTTATTTTCTTTTGCCTTAGGAGATGGATCTAAAAAAATATTACTACAATTTATGTCAAAGGCTGTTCAGCCTATGTTTTCTTCTAGGAGTTTTATGGTTCCCAGTCTTATTGGTTTGGCCAAAAGGTGCCTTCAGTTTTTAAGTAAAAATAAAAGACACATTTTTCATTTTCACCAAGAACTTTATTGAACAATGTGTTCGCCCTTTTGTTTCACTACCTTCTGCCATTTTTCAGGCACCTTCATAATTCCATCTTCCAAAACTTTTTATCTTTTTGAGCAAAGAATTGTTCCAGGTGCCTTTTACAGTCTTCCAGGGAATTGAAATTTTGTCCATTAAGAGAATTTTGTAAAGACCAAAATAAATGGAAATCCGAAGGTGCAATGTCTGATGAATACAGCAGATGAATCAGAACTTCCCAGCCAAGATGTACCAGTTTTTGTCTGGTCATCAAAGAAACATGCAGTCTTGCCTTATCCTGATGGAAGATTATGCGTTTTCTGTTGACTAATTCCAATGCTTTTCATCGAGTGCCACTTTCAGTTGGTCTAATTGGGAGCAGTACTTGTTGGAATTAATCGTTTGGTTTTCCAGAAGGAGCTCATCATAGAGGACTGACTCCCTTCCAATCCCACCATATACACAAGCTCACCTTCTTTGGATGAAGACCGGCCTTTGGTGTGGTTGGTGGTTTATTTTGCTTGCCCCATGATCTCTTCCATTCCACATTGTTATACAGTATCCACTCTTCATTGCCCATCACCAGTTGTTTTAAAAACAGAGTGATTTCATTACGTTTCAATAGAGAATCTCATGAGGAAATACGGTCAAGAAGATTTTTTTCACTTAACTTATGTGGAACCCAAACATCAAAGCAATGAACATAAACAAGATGGTGCAAATGATTTTCAACGCTTGATTTGGATGTTTTGAGTATGTCTGCTATCTCACGTATAACGTTGATTGTTCTAGTTAATGTCTCGATTTAATCGCTATCAACTTCAACTGGTCTACCCGACCACGGAGCATCGTCCAGTGAGAAATCTCAAGCATGAAACTTTGCAAACCACTTTCAACATGTTCCATCAGTCACAGCACCTTCTCCATACACAGCACAAGTCTTTTTTTTTTTTGGCATTTCTGTTGTGTTTCTACCTTTTTTGAAATAATGAAGCATAATATGCTGAAAATGTTGCTTTTTTCTTCTATCTTCAATATTAACATGGCTACACAAAAATTCACCAATTTTGATAAGTCTTTTTTTAAGTGCAGGCTGATATGACAGCTGTCACATGCAATCTAACAAAATGGTTTCCAATGAAAGACAACTAAGTGCTACTAGAGCCATCTTATGGAATAAAATGAACAAACCTTTTGGCAAACCCAATACATTCAGGTCTTTAATTCATTTTGATTTTATTTTTGTATATGGTATTAGAAAATGTTTGAATTTCATTGTTTTACATGTAGCTGTCCAGTCTTCCCAACACCACCTATTAAAGAGACTGTCTTTTCTCCATTGTATGTTCTTGCCTCCTTTGTTGTAAGTTAACCATAAGTTCATGGGCTTATCTCTGGGGTCTCTATTCTGTTCCACTGATCTATAATTCTGTTTTTGTGCCGATACCATATTGTTACTATAGCTTTGTAGTATAATCTGAAGTCAGGGAGTGTGATTCTTTCTCAAGATTGTTTTGGCTATTTAGGGTATTTTGTGTTTCCATACAAATTTTAACATAGACGTTTTTCCAAAGAATACAAATGACCAACAGGCATGTGAAAAGATGCTCAACGTTGCTAATCATCAGAGAAATGCAAATTAAAACCACAACTAGATATCATGTCATACCTGTAAGAATAACTATCATCAAAAATAACACAAATTACAAATGTTGGCAAAGATGTGGAGCAAAGGGAACTCTTGTACACCGTTGGTAGGAATGTAAATTGGTGTAACCACTGTGGAATACAGTATGGAGGTTTCTCAAAAAAAAAGGGTGGCGCAGTGGATAAGACTCTGTGCTCCCAATGCAGGGGGCCCAGGTTCGATCTCTGGTCAGGGAACTAGATCCCACATGCATACCACAACTAAGAGTTCGCATGCCACAACTAAGGAGCTCACAGGCCACAACTAAGGAGTCCATTGCTGCAACTGAGGAGCTGGTGAGCCACAACTAAGGATCCCTGGAGCCTCAACTAAGGAGCCTGCCTGCCACAACTAAGACCTGGTGCAACCTAAATAAATAAATAAATATTAAAAAGAAAATGCAGTACTTAAAAAAAAAATAGAACTACCATATGACTCAGCATTTCCACTCTGGGATATACAGCCAAAAGAAACAAAAACACTAATTCAAAAAGATACATACACTGCAGTGTTCATAGCAGCATTATTTACAATTGCCAAGATATGGAAACAAATGTCCATCAGCGGATGTATGGATAAAGAAGATGCATATATACATACAATGGAATACTACTCAGCCATAAAAAAGAATGAAATTTTGCCATTTGCAACAGCATGGTTGTACTTGGAAGGCAATATGCTTAGTGAAATAACTCAGACAGAGAAAGATAAATACTGTATAATATCACTTATATGTAGAATCCAAAAGATAAAACTAGTGAATAAAAAAAGTATATGGGATTAAATTATAAGAAAGAGCTCCATGATAGCATATCCTCCAAAAAATCAGGGAGGAAAAGACGTGTGAAATCTATATATTTTGGAAATTTTTAAGAGTGTGAATAAACATCTACATCAGTGGCTCTCAACTGGAGCAGTACCACTGCATAGGGGGCTCTTCTGGAAAATTTGAGTTGACTTTTTGATTGTCACATGTTTTGAAGGTACTACTGTCTCTTAGTGGGTAGGTGGGAGCCAGGGAAGATAGATGCCTGGCAATATCTGGGACAGTTCTGCAAAACCAAGAATTGCCCCGCTTCTTGCCTAACTTTCCCATGTACCACTCATGTAGGTGACAATTTGCTTTTAAATATTTGAATCTAGAACTTCTGTTTTAAAATTACAAATTTTTATTTTTGCATGGTTTTAATAACTACCAAGAGAATTTGAGGAAAGATTGTACTTTTTTGGTTGGAATTTACTAAAATTCTTTCATTTAGGAAAATCATATCATTGACAACACCACTTACAGTATTTGAGTCTCCTACACAATACACCTGAATCCTCCTGAAATTATAACTGTTACATTCAGTGATTCTATCTATAGGTGCAAGTACCTATTTTACTGTGTCTTCTAGCTTGGTCACATGTGAACATTTGCAATATTGATATGCATACTGTTTAATTAGAACTTATTTTCTTAGTTTTCATTTACATTACAGCTATTGTTTTTTTTAAGAAATTGTGTGTGGGGGGAGATGAGTTATGTATAAATAGTACTTCAAGGTTTATATAAAAGCAACATTGTCAAATATTCGTTATAAAAAGGATGTGTTGGGTATGATGGAGTTGAGGAGGACTGACATACAAACCATGATGCTACAGCACAATTAATCACCTTATATGAGAAGCCCTGACATTTGTGGGTAAATATTCTAGAACAGACCGAGCCAGAAGAAACATAAGTGAGTCAAATGTGTAATGTTAAATTTCCTAGTAGCTACAGTTAATGGAGTAAAAATAAACATGAAATTAACCATAACCAAATATTATCATTTCAAATATACTCAATATGAACAGTATTAATGAGATATTTACATTCTTTTTTTGTTGTTGTTCATACTCTCTTTAAAACCTGATGTGTATTTTGCAGTTACATTATGCCTCACTTCAGATAAGTCATATTTAAGTGCACAGTAGACATATGTGGTTAGTGGCTACCATATTGGACAGCACAGTTCTAGAATTTCCATGAATAGAGAAATTCCAAGAAAGAGAGTAAAATGTGAGAAGCCCCTTACTTTACTAATGGACAGAATGACTGCTACTGCATATTTCCTTTTCCTTCTCCTTTTTTCCCTGCCATATTCCTCCACTGGAGGTGTGGAGAGATGTGGACTTAATGGAGAAGATAAAGAAAACTAGGTACCCTTGACTGAGGTGACTTGGTTGAACTGGCCCTTGAAGCTTTCAGCTCAGACTTGATGTTCCAGCTCAAACACAGAGTATATGCAGCAAAACTTCTGCGCCAGAGGATACGTGGAGAAGTGTAGCAGCAGCTTAGTAAACAGCCACCTGCCATAATTCAAAATTACAAAATCAAGAAGGAGAGCTCTTCCCTTGACACTTCCATGTTCATCTTCCTCTCCTTTGTCTTGGGCATCAGATCCCTGTCAACCAGACTCTCTCCTTCTCCTGACAAGTACAAAGCTCTTCTTTACAGGTGGCAGAGGCTCCAAAATTACCTGTGTTATCTCCTTTCCTACCATATGTGTCTAACATACTGCTCATCCTCATTTAGCTGATATCCTTGTGATTTCCAGTGTTAACAAGATCATTCCTAATCTATCGTTTAGTAGTCAACAGTATAGTGACTATAGTCTAATGTTTAAAGCATGAGCCCTAGAGAGCAACACTCCTAAGTTCAAACCCTGTTTATGCCACTTAAAACCTGGGGGATCTTGAGAAGTAAATAAAACTCTGAGCTGCAAATAATATCAGAGGTGAAAATATCTACTTTATAGAGTTATTGTGAGACTCAAATGAGAAATGGATATAATATATTTAGCATAGTATTTGATACATGTAAGCAATTAGTAAATTGAAGCTCTTATTATTATACTGTTTCCTCAATCTATAATTCTTTCCCTACTCTTGTCACCTTCCAGATTCCTTCTCAAATCTTCATCATTTTCTAGTCTTTTCCAGGTCCCACCTCTTCTCCAAGCCTTCTACAAACTTTATTGTCTCCTTTTCATGTGTTTGTTGAGAATTCTGTCATAAACTATACTGGTATTGACTTGTAGTACAGGACACAGAGCTGTCATTTAGTAAGATATTTAGCTGAATGATTGATCATGAAAAAAAAAAAAACTACAGCAAGTGTTGCTGATGCCCCACCCCATATCCCCTCAGTCCTTCCAAGTTTGCTTGCAGCTATGGCAGAGAGTTTTATCATGCCCACTGATATGGCAACATGGGCAGATGTTCTCCATGGTTCCTCAGAAGGTCCCCAGCAGTGTGGAGTCACCTCACCCAAAGCAGTATCTCACTCGTTAACATGCACTTTATTGGCTTTGCTCCCTTCCCTGTCTCACTCTCTTCGCCCCCACTTAATCACTTCCCAAATTAACTACGTGTATCAAAGTCCTTGTCTCAGTGTATGGTTTCTGTGAAACCCAAATAAGACAGGAACTATCATTACTGAGTCCATATTGCACATCAAGCACCATATTAGGCATTCCACTTTCTTTATTTTCTTTCATATCCTCAACATTCTTTGGGGCTGGGTATTATTATACCCATTTTTTTTAGTAACAAATTGGAAAGCCAAGACTAAAGCATTTAAGTGACTTGTTCAGGGTCATAAAAATATTACGTAGCAAACCTAGCAATCCAAATGTTTCTTCAGGTGCCCATTTTGAATTAATAATTGTATAGAAAATGAATAAACCATTTTGGGATAAAGTTAAAAGAAACATATTACAGAGTATAGAGTCAGGTAAAATTAGAACTCTTAGGTATCTGACAAACTAAGATATAAAAATGAATTTAATAAAATAGTGCCTGGAGACATTATACATTGAACACTTAGATGTCATTTAAATGCCTTATTTATAGTCCACTTTCTTTATCTTGGGAAATAAAGATGGGAGCATATGGCAGCAGAGAACTGTCCGAATGAGTCAGATTTTATAAGAAGGTATTAGAAGATGAAACTGTCAATGCCTCTATGACATTGGAAAAAGAATTAGACAAAGGAGACTTTTCTGGGTACTCGGATACTAAAAGGAAAGGCTTGGATGGATGAGAAAAATTATTGAGAAAAGTGTCTTTTCCATATTAAAATTCTCATTCAGAATTGATTTATTTTTATCTTCCCAAGTCACACAGGCCATGTACATAAGAGTGATTGAATTGTAAAATGAACTGTCAAATCCATTAAGTGTGGGTAAGGAGATAGCTGGAAATGTTAAAAGAAGGAAAGGACAAAGAGATATGTTTTCCATATGCAGAGGCAAGCATTAGGTGACCAATAAATTTCCCAGATTTTTAGGAAACGTATTAATCAAATTAGAGAAATTAGAAACATTTAGTTAGAATTAGGGAGTATTGCCCAATTTAGCTAATGTATATTGCTTTGTGTGGTTCTCTAGTCTAGCCGATAAGTATATAGGGGCGATGAGTTTGTATGAGGTAGAGCCCACCCAGCATCTTCAGAGAAAACAGAGCCAAATCTTTAATTTATGAAGTTTGAAAACACTTGATATTTATAGGCAGCTTTGAGATTATCAGACAAAATGTGTGTACAGTGAATTTTTATTATGTGTTACTTCTGAAGTTGCTACTGTTCGCCTTTACAGTGTCATAAGAAATCATAAAGAAATCATAAATACCCAATTTGAATTGGGTATTATAGTTCCACTCCTTTGAATTTTTTGTAATGGTCTTCACTTATGTATAACCCAAAAGAATTGCATCATAATATGTACTGCAAATTTATTAGCTCTGCTATGAAGTCATTTAGTTTTGAGCCCTAGCAAAAGTGACTTCTTGCCACCCAAGAATTTGTAGTGTGCCCTCTAATTCACATTTTAATAAATGTCATTTTCTAAGTGCATTACCTCATGTTTTGGCTACAACCCAGATGAATCCTGAGAGAATAAGAAATGTGCTTTCTGACTGATTCATCCATATTTTATTTTACTTTTCATTAAGAAATTACTCTTTTAAGAAAATCAATAATCTTTTGTGATTGAGGGGAGAGGTTAGTGTGTTGCAATGGTGCATTCTAATTTCTCAAATCAGACTGCCTTCAGCCAGCTGTTGCTGATTTTTTTGTCTTTTCTTGTTCCTGCAGCCTGGGTCAATGGCGATCCCAGAAGAGTGGCCTATCCTACAGACAGCCAGGGCTACTTTTGTGGCCAAAAGGGCACCCCCAATGAGTGAGTATGGTCACTTTGCTTTGTCTGATTTTACTGTCTAAGCTGGAACCTAGAAATCACTTTCGCATTAATCCTACTCATAAGAGGATTGAAGTTCATAAAAAAGGACTTCCCTCCCCTTTTCCCCAGAGACAGTTTATAAGCAGGTGGGATGTTTCATACTATATGACTTAAGACAAGATGTCATTGTTCTGCAGCATTTTATTAGAACAAATGAAGACTCTGCTTAGTAAAAATATAATTGTACTGGGTGAATTGGACCAGTGATTTTATCAGAAGCCATATTTTAAAATGCCTTATGAAATGGGCTATTGGAAGGCTGAGTTCGGAGGAGCTGCTAAAAAGCTAGACAGTGCAGTTGTTAGAATTGTTTTTGCCACAGTGTCTACTGATAAATCACTCCACCTTTCAAAGTGAGGGGCACACCTAGAAAGTCTTCAATGAGTGGCAGGCCAGCTTTTCAAGACAACTAGCCTGCTGCTGACAATGACCCTGAGTAGCTGAAACAAACAAGGGAGAATGTTCCATTAAATTCCTTTCTAATGTTAATTATAACAGAAGTTTTCACTTCTGAAAGCAAGTTTTCTTTCTTCATCATAAAGAAAAAACAAAACAGAAACATGGATTTCATATTTTTAGAAAGTTTTTTCTCCTTTCTCACTGGTCCATTTCTTTTCTGGTAATACCTGAGTTTTTACTCAGGTATTTAACTCAATACCCTGGTTCTTCAAATCAGTTTCTATAAAAGTTGGTATTGAAAGGGTAAGAAACCAAGGCAACAGCAGCGCTCTCTACCATCGAAAACAGCAAAAAGGAGTCTCGGAATATTTCTATTGTGTCCCCATATTGCCCACCCATAACTAGGAGCTTACTATTCCAAGAGAGAAACAGATTTAAAAAATAGGTTTAGGAAAAGGTTAACAACACACACGGAGTAGAATTATTATGGACAATCAAGAGAAACCAGAAATTTGGTCGAGGTTGGGGGGTAAATCCTTAATCATGTCAGGTTGAGTTTATGGCGGGTAAACTGACATCTACAAAAGGTCCTCAGTGCCTGTTAGAGACAACTAGACTAAATTCTGATCTAGGATGGTAATTCTTATCTTAACCTCAGTAACTCAAAAGCTCCTAGACATTGCCAACAAAACCTTCACACTATGAAGGACAAAGAAAGCACCAAGTGGTAAAAAGATCACACAAATCTCTAAATCTCTAGTTCTTTAAAATAGGCTATTTTTAAAAGGGCCTCTGTAACAATGTTTCCCAGACCTAAGCCAATGACCCACTTATTTCCAACAAAAATGGGATACCACAAATTTCAGTACATAAAGATCATTCAAAGACAATCCTAGTGTAACAGACATGTTCTTTAAAGTATTATTTACAATAACAGTATATTGGAAACTATACAGATATCTAACAATATGTGGATGGTAGTAAATTATGGCCCATGTATTTAATAAAATATAATGGAGCCATTAAAAATGTATGTTTATATTTTTAAGAATTGATTATGTTAATTTTCTTTATAGTTTCTGGATTTTGTGTCATGGTTATAATTGCCTTCCTTCTCCTGAAAATAACATTTAGCTATATTTCTCTAGTATGTCTATGGTTTATTAGAAGTTATAAATTTCTAATGCACTTGGGATTTATTTTTGTGTATGGAATGAAGAATCAAACTTTCTTTTTTTCCAGTTGCAGTGCCAGTTGATCTCAGAATAGTTTGTTGAAAAATATGCTCTTTTTCCTCTCTGATTTCTCATACCACAATTATCATTTGGTAAATTTATATACTTGTTTACAAACCACCTATTGTATTCTAAAATATATATATTTTAAGCCTCTCAATTGTTTTAATTCTTATATAAATGTGTATTAATTTGAAAACTTAAAAAGTTACTTTAAATGATTCTGAAAGTTTTTAGTAGTAAGTGAAAATATTTATGAAAATATCAGATTTCAATCCTTAAAACAGTGGAAATTATCATAGAACTAGCAGAAAGAAATAAATACAATTACAAATATCAATTTTGAATGTGATAAAGATGGGATTCCAAGTCAGTAGCCAAAGAGTAGATTATTAAATAAGTGATATTGAGTTAACTGAAATGACATTCATGAATATAAAATAAAATTGGATATTTATCTCATACATTATACCAAAATGAATACTGAAACATGAATACTGAAATATTGTATATAAAACATACAACCAAAAAGTAACGGAAGAAAATGCATGGGCATGTTAATAGAATAATGGAGTAAAGAAGCTTTTTCTAAACGTGACCCCAAAGCCAGAAAATTTAACAAAAATTTTAAAGTATGATACAAAGTAATCCCACTTTAACCCACAAAGTGGTATACAAAGTTAAAAGATAAGTGGAAATTCAGGAAAAAGAAATTTTTTCAACATGTATACCTGACAGTGGGTCAGTAGCTTTATTATATGAACTACTTTTATAAAATCAAAAAAGAAAAAGGTGATCATTCAGTGTAGAAGTTGGCAAAAGTAATAAACAGGAAATAACATGAAATAATAGCCAATAATAACAGAAAGTGCTGATCAACCACAGTTAAAAAAGAAATGCAAATTAATAAAGAGATATTACTTTAGCTTATTAAGTTGTCAAATAAATTAAAAAAATTAAAATTTCCAGGGTTGACCAGAATGAGGGGAAAAAAAGACATCTTATTTTCTACTGGTGGTAGTGAAATATGATAATATTTATCACATTTTATTAAGTATTTATGAAATTTGTATGTTCTTTTTGATTCAGCAATTTTTCTCCTAGAACATATCTGATGGAAATTTGCATAAACATTCCTAATGTTATAGGTACTATGAAATAGTAATAATAAAATGGAAACAGCCTAAATATCTATCAATAGGAGATTGATTAAATGAGTTACGGAACAGTCATATAATAAAATACTATTTAATCATTAAAAGTGATTGAGTAGAGATATATTTATTGACATGGAAATACGCCCATGATATTTTGTTAATTCAAGAAATCAGGTTACGCCATGATTTAGTATAATTATATAATTTAGTATAATAAATGCTATGTATATTATAATTCTGCCTTGTGATATATATAAATATCACATATAAAAACACCTATATATGAACAGATATACACATTCCTACATTATTTCTGGGTAGTGGGATTATATTTTTATTTATGTGTTTACTGAGTCACTATTATGTTTCTGATAGTGTTCTAAAGGCTGAGGTTATAGTGCAAACAAATAGACAAGCTACCCGCACTCATGAAGCTTACATTCAATTAGAGGGCAATTACAATAAAGATGTAAACAATCAAGATAATTTCAAATTGTATGATAAATGTTATAAAGGAAAAAACAAAACAGGTGGCCCCATAGAGAATGACTGGTATATAATGAGCTGCCTCATGGTTGCATGGGGCAGGTTAGGACTTTCATGAGGAGGTGACTTTTAAATTGAAATATGAAGGCTAGGAAGAAGGCAGCCTTTCAAAAGCCTTGGTAAGAGCTTTAAAGCCAGAGACAAGGGCAAAGGTCCTGAGGCAGGAATGAGCCTATGATATTCCAGGAACAGAAAGAAGCCCAGGAGGCTGGAGTGTAGCAAAGAAAAAGGGGAGTGGGATGAGCAGATGTCTGAGAACCAGATAGGAGTCAGATTTTGTGGTTCTATGTGCCCTTTAAAAGTATTTGGATTTTATGTATAAGTGCAGGAAGGCCATGGAAGGGTGTTCATCAAGAGAGTGATACAATCCACTTTACATTTTAAAAGATCTTTCTTGTTGCTATTTATACCTTCTTGAACTGTTTCAATTGTTTACAGTGAGCATGTAGGCAGGAGAATATTAAACTTTTTTTATTTTGAAAAAGAATTAATGACAGATATTACAAAATAGAATTATGAGTAATTTTATTTGCTTATTTATATATTACTATGCATTACAAGTTTCTACCAAAAAATCTAATACTTTTATATTCCCTCCAAACTGTCCAAAACTAAAAGTCTTGAAAGTACATGAGCTGAGGCAATGAGTTACCTTACTTATCAAAGCCCTTTGAAAGAACAAGAGATAAAACATTTTGTTGAAAGAATATACTCTAGAGTCAAATCCTGACTTTACATCTTTCCATTGTTGACCTTTGGGCAATGGACGCAACCTACCTGGCCTTAATTTTCTGATAATAATGCAAAAAATTAAATGAAAGAACAGTAATTAGGGTGAAACTTACATGTGCTTTTTTTAACAAAGCACTTTCATATTCAATATTATAATACACCATTCGTGAGGTCTCCAAAGGGCCAGTCACTATGCAAAAGGTTGGAATCACTCTAGGAAACAAGACAGAGTTTTCTCAAGGATCTCAGTCTTCAGGGATATAGCCAAGAAATCCATGGATTTCAGAGAGTTCCAGTCCAAGACGGCAACACAGGAGGCTTCTAACTCACCTCCTCCCGTGGACACACTGGATCTACAGCTACACACAGAGCAATTCCCTCTGAAAGAAATCCAGAAACTAGCTGAGTGACTCCTACGTATCAAGTGAACAAGGAAATACCCACATCAACATGAGTAGGAAAGTCTGAGACACAGTTTTACCATAAACCCCATGCCTGGCTCAGTGCCATACAATTGGGAGGAAATGCCCAAATCCCAGCCTGTCTCTGAGGAATGAAAGGTTTGAACCCCACATCTAGTGCCCCAACTTTTAAGACTCTGACCCAAGGGACAGGCCCTCAAAACACCTAGCTCTGAAAGCCAACAGGGCTTGCATCCATGAGACTCATAAGACTATTGTAAACAAAGAAGTTCTTGGGGCTTCCCTGGTGGCACAGTGGTTGGGAGTCCACCTGCCAATGCAGGGGACACAGGTTCGTGCCTCAGTCCAGGAAGATCCCACATGCCGCGGAGCGGCTGGGCCCGTGAGCCGTGGCCGCTAAGCCTGCGCGTCCGGAGCCTGTGCTCCACAACGGGAGAGGCCACAACAGTGAGAGGCCCATGTACCACACACAAAAAAAGTTCTTAACTCACCGTGGTTATTTCCCCCAGACTCATCTCAGAGGGAACAGACAGAAACACCCATCTCCCAGGCTTTTCCTGAAAGAAAGCTATTTGCATACTTCAATAGCTGCTGCATGAGGGTTAGACTTCTAATTTGCACACATCTGGGGATGATTATAGTCTTCCCCAGAGCCTGGAGGAGGCCAGTGGGCACTGTCTCTGTGTTCTCCCTCTGGCAGCTCCAAGTTGTACTTACTACCTGGAAGGAACTTGTGCACACATCTAGTGCACAAGCTTTTGCAACTGCCACCCAGGGGACACACCCCTTGATCTGGCTCTGGTGGACCATGGGGCTTGCATTTCATTGGTCCCACAATGAAATGGGACAACTGTAGCAGACTAAAAAACACGTCTTAACTGGCTATCCCCTCAGCACTCAGTGCAGAGGGAGCAGACTGAAATGCTCATTTCCCAGTCTTTCCCTGAAAGAGATCTATTTATGTACTTTAAAAGCTGGTGTTGGGCTTCCGTGGTGGTGCAGTGGTTGAGAGTCTGCCTGCCGATGCAGGGGACAAGGGTTCGTGCCCCAGTCTGGGAAGATCCCGCATGCTGCGGAGTGGCTGGGCCCGTGAGCCATGGCCAATCAGCCTGCATCTATCACTGACTGAGATCCTCCCCTTTGGGACACTGACAGGTCTTGGCACTACTCAACTACTAAGAGCCACTAAGAACAAGGAAAGCAACTTAGACATGCACAAAGGTTTGAGAGACAGTTAAGAGCTGGGGCTGGGGTGAATATTAAGGTTTATCTCCTACAAGAAACCAGACAGAGAGGCAGCTGTTTTATCTAATGCACAGAAACCAACACATAGAATCAAGGAAAATGAAGAAACAGAGGATTATGTTCCAAACAAAAGAACAGATAAATCTCTAGAAACAGATTTTAATGAAATGGAGATACATGATTTACCTGATATAATTCAAAATAAAGGTCATTAAGATGCTCACCAAAGTCAGGAGAACAATGCATAAGTATAATAAGAATTTCAACACAGAGAGAGAAAGTATAGGTAAAGTATCAACAGAAATCACAGAGCTGAAGAATATAAAAATTGAACTGAAAAATTCATTAGAGGGGTTCAACAGCAGACTAGATAAGCAAAAGAAAGAATGAGCAAACTCAAAGATAGGGCAGTAGAATTCATCCAATCAGAGGAGCAAAATGAAAAAAGACTGAAAAAGAGCATAGATAGCTTAAGGGACTTATGGGACACTGTCAAGTCAATCAACATTTATGTTATATGGATCCCAGAAGGAGAAGAAAGAGAGAAGGGACAGAAAGCTTCTTCAAAGAAATAATGGTTTAAAACTTCCCTAACCTGGGGAAGCAAGCAGACATCCAAATCCAGGAAGCACAGAAAGTTCCAAATAAGATGAACCCAAAGAAACTCATAGCAAGAAATATTATAATTAAACTGTCAAAAGTTAAAGACAAGGACAGAATCTTAAAAGCAGCAAGAGAAAAACAACTTGTTACATATAAGGGAAACCTCTGTAAGACCACAGGCAGACTTTTCAGTGAGACTTTCCAAGCCGGAAGGCAGTAGAATGATATATTCAATGATATATATATTGAAAGAATAAAAACTGCCAACCAAGAATACTCTATCCAGCAAAATTATCCTTCAGAATTGAAGGAGAGATAAAGAGTTTTCCAGACAAGCAAAAGCTGATAGAGTTCATACTGGTCTTATGAGAAATGTTAAAGGGACTTCCTCAAGCCAAAATGAAAGGATGCTAATTAGTAACAGGATAAACATATGAAAGTAAAAATATCACTGGTAAAAGAAAATACATAATTAAGCTCTATTTTAGAATAGTCTAAAATTATAATGGTGGTGGGTAAATCATTTATAAATCTAGTATGAAGGTTATAAGACAAAAGTAGTAAAAATAACTATAACTACAGTAACTTATTAATGGATACACAAGGTGAAAAGATGCAAATTGTGACATCAAACACATGAAATGTTGGGGGGAGAATAAAAATGTAGAACTTTAGTATGCATCTGCATTAAGTTATCGGCTTAAAATAGACTGCTGTAATATGTTTTATGTAAGCCTTGTGGTAACCACAAAGCAAAAACCTATAGTAGATACACAAAAGGTAAAAAAAAAAAAAAAAGGAATCTAAGCATACTACTACAGAAGGTCATCAAATCACAAAGGAAGAGAGCAAGCAAAGAAAAGAACAAAAGAACTGCAAAACAGCCAGATAACAATGAATAAAATGGCAATAGTAAGTCCCACCTATCAATTATTACTTTAAATGTAAATGGTAAAATGATGCAATCTGAAGATACAGAGTGGCTGAATGAATAATAAAACAAGACTCAACTATAAGACTCAACTATATACTGCCTACCAGAGATTTACTTAAGCTTTATGCACAGACATAGAATAAAAGCAAAGGGATGGAAAACATATTCCATGCAAATGGAAACCAAAAGAAAGCAGAGGTAGTTATATTTATAGCAGACAAAATAAACTTTAAGGCAAAGACTCTAATAAGTGACAAAGAAGATTATTATATAATTATAAAGGGGTCAATCCAACAAGAGGATATAACATTTATATATATGTACCCAACTTAAAAGCACTGAAATGTATAAAGCAAATATTAACAGATCTGAAGGGAAAAATTAGGCAGCAATATAATAATAGTTGGGGACTTCAATACCCCACTTTCATCAATGGTTAGATCATCCAGACAGAAAATTAATAAGGAAGAATTGGTCTAAATTACATGTTAGACTAGATAGACTCAACAGACATTTACAGATCATTCCATCTAAAACCAACAGAATACACATTCTTCTCAAATACATGGAATATTCTTCAGGATAAATCATGTGTTGGGCCACAAAATAGGTTTTAATAAACGTAAAAAGTCTGGAATCATATCAAGCATCTTTTCCTGCCAAAATGGTATGAAACTAGAAATTAATTCAGAAAACTGGAAAATTAACAAATATGTAGAGATTAAACAACTTGTCACTAAGCAAATGGGTCAAAGAAAAAATCAAAAGGGAAATTAGAGAGTATCTTGAGACAAATGAAATTGGAAACATAACATAGGAAGCATATGGCACACAGCAAAGCAATTCTAAGAGGGAAATTCATAGCGATAAACAACTACATTAAGAAGCAAGAGATATCTCAAGTAAACAACCTAATTTTGCACCTAAAGGAACTAGAAAAAGAACAAAATAAGCCCAAAGTTAGTAGAACGAAGAAAATGACAAAGATCAGAGTGGAAATAAATGAAATAGAGATTAATCATTAGAGAAATGCAAATCAAAATTACAATGAGGTATCACCTCACACTGGTCAGAATGGCCATCACCAAAAAGTCTACAGACAATAAATGCTGAAGAGGGTGTGGAGAAAAGGGAACCCTCTTGCACTGTTGGTGGGAATGTAAATTGATACAGCCACTCTGGAGAACAGTATGGAGGTTCCTTAAAAAACTAAAAATAGAGCTACCATATAACCCAACAATCCCACTGCTGGGCATATACCCTGACAATACCATAATTCAAAAAGAGACATGTACCCCAGTGTTCAGTGCAGCACTATTTACAATAGCCAGCACATGGAAGCAACCTAAGTGTCCATCGACAGATGAATGGATAAAGAAGATGTGACACATATATGCAATGGAGTATTACTCAGTCATAAAAGGAAATTAAATTGAGTTATTTTTAGTGAGGTGGATGGACCTAGAGTCTGTCATACAGAGTGAAGTAAGTCGGAAAGAGAAAAACAAATACCATATCCTAACACATATATGTGGAATCTTAAAAAAAAAAAAAAAAGGTTCTGACAAACCTAGGGGCAGGACAGGAATAAATATGCAGATGTAGAGAAGGGACTTGAGAACATGGGGAGGGGCAAGGGTAAGCTGGGATGAAGTGAGAGAGTGACATTGACATATATACACTACCAACTGTAAAAGAGATAGCTAGTGGGAAGCAGCTGCACAGCACAGGGAGATCAGCTAGGTGCTCTGTGACCACCTAGAAGGGTGGGATAGGGAGGGTGGGAGGGAGGTGCAAGAGAGGGGATATATATATATATATATATACATACATACATACATACATACATATAGCTGATTCACTTTGTTATACAGCAGAAACTAACACAACATTGTAAACCAATTATACTTCAATAAAGATGTTTAAAAAAAGCAATAGGGAAGATAAATGAAACTACCAACTGTTTTTTTGAAAACATAAAATTGACAAACCTTTTGCTAGACTCATTGAGAAAAAAGGTGAGACTACTTAAATAAATTCAGAAATGAAACAGGAGACATCTGATACCACACAAACACAAAGGATCATAAGAGACTACTATGAACCATTATATACCAAGAAACTGGACAGCCTAGAAGAAATGGATAAATCCTAGAAACATACAACGTGCCAAGACTGAATCATGAAGAAACAGAAAATCTGAACAAGCCAATTACTAGTGAGAAGATTGAATCAGTAACCAGAAACCTCCCAACAAAGAAAAGTCCAGGACCAAATGACTTCACTGATAAACTCTACCAAACATTTAAAGAAGAATTAACAGTCCTTCTCAAACTCTTTCAAAAAATAGAAAAGAGAATTATGACACATTGTTCAATGGAACATATTAGAGAGCCCCAAAATAAAGCCACAGAAATATGGTCAATTACTTTATGACAAAGAAACCAAGAATATACAATAAGGATATTCTCTTCAATAAATGGTGTTGGGAAAACTGGAATGCCACATGCAAAGCCACGAAACTGGACCACTTCCATCTTACACCATAAACAAAAATCAACTCAAGATGGATTAAAGACTTGAATTAGGACCTGAAACTGTAAAACTCCTAGTAAGCTCCCTGACATCGATCTTGGCAATAATCTTTTGGATCTGACACCAAAAGCAAAGGTAGGAAAAGGCAAAATAAACAAGTGGGACTACATCAAACTAAAAAGCTTCTGCACAGCAAAGGAAACCATCAACAAAATGAAAAGGAAGCCTATGGAATGGGAGAAAATATTTGTGAATCATACATCTGATAAGGGATTAATACCCCAAATTTATAAAGAACCCATGTAACTCAACAGTAAAAAACCAAACAATGAAACAAATGATTAAAAAATTGGCAGGGGATCTGAATAGACATTTTTCCAAAGAAGACATATAGATGGCCAACAGATATATGAAAAGGTGTTCAACATCACTAATCATCAGGAAAATGCAAATCAAAACCATATGAGTTACCACCTGATTAAAATGGCTATCATCAAAAAAGACAAGAGAAAACAAGTGTTGGCAAGGATGTGGAGAAATTATTGTGCATTACTGGTGGGAATGTAACTTGGTGCAGCCACTATAGAAAACAGTATGGAGATCCTAAAAAAGTTAAAAATAGAATTACCACATGATCCAGTAATTCCACTTCTGGGTATATATCCAAAAGAAATTAAATCATGATCTTGAACAGATATCTGCATCCCCATGTTCATTGCAACATTGCTTATGATAACCAAGTCCTAGAAACAAACTAAGTCTCACTGGATGGGTGTATGGGTGAAGAAAATGTGATTTTATACAAATAAATTAAATCAGCAGGAAAAAAGAAGGAAATCCTGCCATTTGTGACAATATGGATGGACCCTGAGGCTATTACGCTATGTGATATCTAAAAAAAAAATGAACTCATAGAAACAGAACAGATTGGCGGTTGCCAGAAGTGGGAGATGTGGGGTGTGGGAAAGGGGTTTAGGTGGTCAAAACGTACAAACTTCCAGTTATAAGTTTCTAGGGATGGAAGGTACAGCATGGTGACTATAATTAACAATACTATATTGTATATTTGAAAGTTGCTGAGAGAATAGATCTTAAAAGTTCCCATCACAAGAAAAAAATTTGTAGCTATATGAAGTGATAGATGTTAACTAAACTTATTGTGGTAATTATTTCTCAATATATACATATATCAAATCATTATGCTGTATACCTTAAACTAATACAGTGTTACATGTCAAGTATATTCTCAATAAAAGTGGAAAAAAATTAAACTAGGAACTGGACAAAAAAAAAAGAGAAATCCATGGATTTCAATCTAGTGTGTTTCGCAGAATGTGCTATCTGAAGAATAATGCTTACAATCCCATCTGAAACATTACACTCACCCCCACTTTCTCTAGTTACTTTCTGGCACAAGACCCTGGTTTATTGTCTTGGGTACTTATCACTACTTGAATTTATCCTGGTTATTAATTTCACTTGTTTATTTTCCTCTACTAGAGCCAAAGTTCTTTGAGATCAGGGACGTTCTCTGTTTTGCTGTTGTATCCTCAGCACTTCATTATAGTAGGGGCTCAGTAGATTCACTGTTAAATGAATCAGAATAAACGGGTAGCACAGA
Organism: Mesoplodon densirostris; assembly: GCF_025265405.1. Taxonomy (NCBI): domain Eukaryota; kingdom Metazoa; phylum Chordata; class Mammalia; order Artiodactyla; family Ziphiidae; genus Mesoplodon; species Mesoplodon densirostris. The sequence goes on along the minus strand of NC_082662.1, from coordinate 67,232,978 downwards.
AAAGACAGTTATTTGCTCCAGTTGGAGGTCAGTGTAAAGTTCTTATCAGATCCTCCTATTAGCACTGCTAAGTGGTGCCATTATTACTGCTCTCATCTAGAAAATTAGGAAGCAAATTCAGATAGGTTAAAGTATGCACTCAGGGTCAGCTGACTACTAAATGGCAAAAGTAACATGTTCTAACCCCAAATTCTGTGTTCTTTAGGCTGCATATTGGTAGAGTTGCAGTGAAATTGGTTTTCCATGTTCCACGTTTAATCTAGTCCTTAAAACCTTGAACATAAACTGGTAAAAAGTACCATTAAATTAAAAAAAATTGTGTGTGTATATATTTTCATCTGTAAATGAAATGCATCTCTGTGAGAATGTGTAAAGCAGGTTAGGCACTACAAAACAACTGAGTCCAGGACATACTTGTTAGGCTGTAACAGTGTTTGTACTCATTAGTGTCATGATGTGCTTAGAGCAACCCTTTGATTCTCAACTCTAAAAAACATTCCTTAACTGAGCTTAAAATCCCATGCTTAGAGATGGTGTGATAGTGTTTAGGATAGAATTTGGTCAGTCTGTGCTTTGTCTATGCCTAACCAAAAGGACACTAGGGGAAACACTGAGAGTTTTCTGAAATGTCAAAGCAGATAAAACAGACTTAAAGGAAAATGGAGTGCTTTGTTGACATGTGTAACTTTCTCTGCATTTTGAGTTGCAGGGAAGTTATTCATGATACTTGGGTATGATCCTTTTCTTTGGGATTTCTACTAAAAAGCAAGAACTCGATTGATTTTGATGCCACCTTTTGGCTACTACAAAAACTTCAGCTTATAAAGTTTGGGTTAAAACAACTTTGAACGTTGTCTGATGCAGCCCAATTGCCAGATTAGACAGACCAAAATACCCATCTTCCTAGTATGAGTTTCAGATAGGGAAACAGGAAAGATTAAGAGAACAAAGCTCTTCTATTTAAGTTTTGCATCAATTTGGTGAAGCAATTAAGTGAAGCAATAATAACTTTGTCTTCAATTCACTGAAGAAACACTTATAAAATGGCAAGGAGGTCTCACAAATCTGTTTGACTGAACATACTACAAGCCCAGATCTATTACTTGGTTTAATTTTTAAAATCTATATCAAAATAATATATGCCTATGAAAATAAACCAAACAATAATGAAGAGCTTATAATAAAAACAATAAAAACAATGGTCTCCTGTCTTAGGAGGTTTCTTTCCAGAAAGATAATCTCTCCTTCTCCTGGTTGTTTTAGTCAGTTCAGGCTGCTATAACAGAATACCATAGACTAGGTAGCTTGTAAACAACAAAAATTTATTTCTCACAATCCTTGGGCCTAGAAGTCCAAGATTAGGTGCCTGCTTGGTCAGGTTCTTGGTGAGGGTCCATTCCCTGGTTTGCCATCTTTATTCTGTATCCTCAAATGGAGGAAGGGATGAGAGAGCTCTCTGAAGTCTCTTTTATAAGGGCACTAATTCCATTCACGAGGGCTATACCCTCCTGACCTAAGCACCTCCAAAGGCCCCACCTCCTAATACCATCACTTTGGGGGTTAGGATTTTAACATATGACTTTTGGGGGAACACATTCAGTCCATAACACTGCTCTTAGTTCTTCTGGCAGTTTTTTGCATAACTTTAAATCATATGTTTATTCTTTCATTTTGTACTTTATTAATTTTAGATAGTATCCATTGATAGCCTGCTATGAAACATGAAGATTTAACTAATTTACATTATCTGTTTTCCTGTTCTCCCTCCTCGTTCCATGCTTAATGGTTAAATTATTGCCTTCAGATTTTCTTATAGTTTACTTTTGTGACTTTAAATGGTATACTGAGCTTCGAATTCTTGTTCCACTAACTTTTGTCAGTATCTCGACTCCTCTTTATATAAGAGGAGGATGTTATCCCCACTACCCTTCTCTCCATCTTTCCTTTCCATTCCACTTTCTATATTTACCCTTCACATGATCAAGTTTGTTATAAAGTTCAGTTCTGCAACTTCATCAGAATCTTTCATGTTCTGTTGGTAGGTTGATTCTAGAAGTTGGAAATAAGACTTTTACTTTGTAATAACTATGTGAAGTTTAGTCACTGTCTGGCCATTACATTTTCATTTCTACTGTGTCCCTGATATCAAAGCCAAATCTTACACTTTATTTGCAGCTTAGCATCATGCTACATTTTAGTTTATTTCAACATAGGGCAATGACATTCTTGTATAATGTTTTATTTGTCAGCCAAGTTTTTCTTGAATAGTCTTTATCAGGACTATAAGTTTGTCTACCATTCCAATCACACTATTTTTCAGAGGCTCCCTCTTCTCTGAACACCTGCCTTGTAGAACTTCTGTCCTTTTGTTCCACTCAGGACCAGGTAAATTTTAGGCCTACTGCATAGCCTTAATTCTGGGACTTATCTACCTCATTAGATTGGGTCCCGCTTCTAGAGGTGCCAGATTTAGCAAATAAAAACACAGGATGCTCAGTTAATTTTCAATTTCAGATAAACAAGAAATATATATATATATATTTTAGTGTAAGCACGTCCCATGTACCATTTTCTATATCCTAACTTGTCTTCTTTCTTTGTCAACACCCTTGTTTTGAGGGAGAGCATTCTTGATTATCTTCCTAAGAAGAGAAAGCACAGGAAGTAAATTTGAGAAGTCCCTGGAAATGTTTTTCTTCTCCCTCTTTACAGTTGACTGATGGTCTAGCTTTAGAAGTGTAACTTGAAAGACAATTCCTGTGAGAAATTTGAAGATACTGTTCCATTGTTTTTAGCATCCCATGTGTCTAATGCTAGTCTGATTCACATACCTTGTGGTGACTTTTTTCCTCTGGGAAAACATTTAAAATCGTTTCTTTACTCTTGGTGTTCTGAAATCCCACAATTTGATGTAGGTCTTTCTTAAAAAATATTCTTTTTGTTCAGGCCTCAATGGGGGTCCTTTCATTCTAAAGAACTATGACTCTCATCAGCTCTGAAAATTTTTCTTCAGTTATTTCTTTGCTGTTTTCATTCTTTCCATTTTATTGGTTGTCTTCTGGGAACTCTGTTAGTCATACCTTGGACCTCCTGGATTAGTCTCCATACCTCTTTTTTTTTTTTCCTTATATCTTCCATCTATGATTTTTTATTCTGTATTCTAGGAGATTTATAAATTTTTTTCCAGCTCTGCTTTTGATTTTAAAATTTTGGTAATCATACTTTAAATCTCTTAAAGCCCTCTTGTTTCCTATTTATTCCTCGAATAACATAGTATTTTTATGTATGACTAATCTGCTTGAATTACTCTGAAAAAAATTTTAAGGTCCCTCCTGTACCCTGAATTATTTTTATTTCATCCGGCATCAGTTTTTGTTTGTTTACTTTAGTCTTTCTCTTTCCTATTCTGATTTCTCTTAAACTCCTGATGCTACTTGGTTATCCACTTTTACTAAAGAAAGCATTGGGTCGCTTGTTTGAATTTGCTCTGTTTCTGTGTTAGTAGCTCAGTTTTTCCAGGGAGACCTCTGCCCCGTATGGGATAGGAATGTTGTATTAGCTGTTAGATTTCACTACAGCATGAACTGGTGGGAAGCTGACTGTCAGGCATGGGCTTTTACAATGCCAGAATATGAAGGGCTGTAGACTGGTGTACCCAATCCCACAAAAGCCCTTGCTATCATTCAACAAAAGAGGCCTCTGTTTTTGCCCATTTTTCCTGGATGCTAGAAGTCTTAAGTGTAGGTGTATGGGAGGAGCACAGAGACGCTGATTTGCACTGCAGACCTGTATATAAACCTTCATTAATCTTCTTACTTTTGGCCACATTTCTCACTCTCAGCTTTGAGTCCAGAATGTGTCATGATTTCTAACAGGCATATCATATCCCACCCTTTTTGTAGCTTTTCTATGGTGCATTCATCACTCAACACAGTCTCATATGCTCTCCATCTTCCAGAAATTGTTGAACTCTCTTGTGCAATTGTGTGCAGATCCCATCCTGCACATCCTTAGCTGGTATGGTGAGGTTTATTCCTTTTTGTACTTTTATTCTTTTATTTCCATGAGTCTCGGGAAAGAAGAGAGATGGGCTTAAGTGCATCTTACATCATCTCAAACTAGTAGCTTGTAGTTGCTTCTGTTTTGTTGTTTCATGGTGGGAATATAATTCAAGTTAAATAATGAGTTACTTCCTCAATCACTTCTGCAGAATTGTTCAGCTGCAACCATCGCCATCTACTTTGTACCTAAGGAATCTGAGGACCACTGATGTTTAAAGATATCAGACAGACTTTGATAGAATGACTATAGATTTGTGCAAAAAACTAAGGAGAATTCTAAGATATTGAAAAACTTATTCTGAAATTGATCTCATCCATTCTGCAACATCTGATGAGTGCCTAATATGGGCCAAGTACTCGGCTAAGTGTTGGCAAGGTAGATGGGTATAAAGATGAATAAGGTACAAACTTTACCCTTGAGGATCACATAATCTGTTGAATAACTTGAGTTTATGTAACATTTTGCAGTTTATAAATCAGTTTTACCTGTAGGGGACTCTTGACACTTACTGATTTACCATTCAGCATTTTAACTACTCCTAAGGGACTCCAATGATCCATGACATGTAATAATTTATTAATTTACTTAGGTACAAATCTGAATCACATGCAGAAGATATAGTTGCTTGGGTGGTGAAAGAGCCAAGTTCACTCTTGTGGAATCGTGAAGTAGCCTTGTGCATATTGTGTATGAACTTATAGCCAGATTCTTGAGCCATCTGAACTAGATGGGATTACAAACATGAAATGGGTTTATTTTTCCCCTATTATTGCCTTTAACAATGTTCTTTCAAATTTCTTTCCTTCTTGTTTTGGCATCTTGGGTAGCTTCCTTCCATAGCTTTCTAAATACTTACTATTGTTAAAAAGTTCAGTGCAGTGCAATTTAAAATTTGAATCTTGTTTCTTCCAATTCCCCAGCTCAGGTTTGAACACTGCAAGGGAACTTAGAGTGGGAGAGAGGCCCTGTTCTGCTATTTCCCTTCTCTTCTCTCTCTCCTGGTCCTAGCTCTTTCTTTGTGTTGTGACAGATAGAAGGAAGAGTATCTGTTGCTTTCCTGGCCACTGCCCTAGTCCCACATGGTTGTTGCTACTGCAGCTAAGATGTAACTGACTATCCATAAACTCTGTCTTTGGGGTAAGCATCCAAAGGCTGGCTCTCTCATGGTGCACAAGTGGAAATTCTCTGGGGAAGTCCTCACTGACTAGTTCTTTGATTTGAGAAATCAGCTTTCGCTTGCCCTCCACCAAACCCCTTTGGCTTTATCCCTGGTGATTCACCTCCAGTCTCTTGTCAGATGAGGTACCACCAGGAAGATGCAAGCCCATTTACTTGACTCCACGTTCTCCCATGACAGGCTGCTTCAGTGCTGCCCTCTTTCTACCCCATTGGTTTATTTCAACTCTCCTGTGATCTCTTTGGGTCTCACTTTTCCCTGCTAAAACATTAAACATTTTTCAACATTATTTTCAATGGCAATATAGTCTTCTACTTTATGGATGTGGAATTCTTTATGTAACCAATCCCCTGTTGACGGACAATTTGATTATTTCAACTTTTTACTATGACCAAAAGGTGCTGTAAATGTTAGGCAGGTTAAAGGGGAGTTGGAGAATATTTTGCAACTGTCTGGGGAAAATGAAGCCGATTTTTAAATGTGATGTTATATTAAAGTATACAGGGGCTGAAATGATATGAAATATTTCCACAGTCACTAAAAATATTATGTTGTTCTCTTAGGAACAAGCCCATTTTGTTTTACTTTAACCTGCTCAGCTGTACCAGTCCCTCCGTGATGGTAAACCTACAGTGCCCTACCAGACAGGTAAGGCAAAAAAACAAAACAAAACAAAAAAAACCTCGCTGGTGATGTCAGCGATTTTGAACATTCTTGGGTGAAAGAACTGAGAAACTACATTTGAGTTCTGGGTGTGTGTGATTAATGATGAATTTATGGAAGGTGGGAAGACAGAAGTATAAGCTCATGTTTGTTCATATACAATAAAAAAAGCAGGGATTAATCATTTTAGTATTACTAGGAACCTCAGTGATTATCTTGTCTAACCACCTACTTTTATAAATGAATAAACTGCAGCCCAGAGAAGTGGAGATATTTTTCTCAAGATCAGTATTAGGAAGAATAAAGCCAGCTACTGTAACTAATAAACCCCAGTTTTTCAGTGACTTAAAACAGTTTCTTTTTGGTCATATAAGAGTAAAAGGCGGTGTTTGTGGTCAATGGGCAACTCTTTTCCAGGCTCCTTTCATTTGGTGGCTCTGTTGTCCCTTAAGTCCTCAGCAGGAGCAGCATCCAGTTGCCGGAAGAAGACAGAGAGGCTGAATAAAGCACCCCTGTTCTTAAAAGCCTTGGATCAGTAGGCTCACACAGTGCATTTCTACTTATATGCCATAGACTCATTAGTTTTATTTGTTCACACCGAGATGCAAGAAGGAGGGAATAAAGCAATGTAATTGTGGGCTGAGCAGCCTCTTGTGTACCATGAACAAATGAAACAATAGGGACAAACTTCATTGTTTCTTCCATAGTCTATCCCTCTTTCCTCCAGAACACCCTTCTTCCCAAAGGAGACAACCCAGAATCCCATGTGGTACTATCTTTAACCCATAGTCTAGGATCTATGGATTATGGATAGTCTCTCCATCAGGTCTTGACACTAAATGCACAATGGGGAACAGGGCTAGGAAAATTAGAATACAAGCTCCCATTCAGAAAGGTCTTCAGTGGTCTTTAGTGCATGGCACTGGAAAACAGTCTTTTATTTGACCTGGATCGTGTTCTCTGAAGGAAGTTCCTTATCCATCACATTCTATGATTCTTTGCTCAACCACCTGGAAGGTTATTTCCTGTCTGTCAGCCTCAGACCACACCATTGCTGAACATTGGAAATATATCCTCTTAGGGGCCGCATGGCTTTGAAACTTTCTTCCTATTGTGCGAGTTTAGAACCTCAAAGATTATATTAACAGTGAAAGGCCTTTTCAGGTTAGGTCATGAATTTGGCAGTACAACTACCTCAAAAACTTAGTAAGATTTTGACTTAGTTGCTACCTCTTTGTTCCACTTTGCTGTACATCAGAAACTAACACAACATTGTAAATCAACTATAAAATAAAATTAAAAAATTAAAAAAAAATAACTCCGTTATATAAACCCTCAGTTCTTTTGCCCCTTCTCATTTACTTGTACTTCCCTGGTAAAACATCATTCATGTCTAAATGCAGCTTTCTGCCTACTCCATGCCTCAACCCAGGCAGCTGTGTGTTCTTGCAGAAAACACACACAACAGTCCATTAAATTAAGGACCACTAACCTCAAGGGGGCCCTTAATGCTGTCCCCAAATCACACAGGAGACACTTTGCCCATTCACTAGCTACTCTGCTAGAAAACAATTTTACACCTTTTCCTCTCACCTCAAACCTCCAAGACCTCCTTCCCAGTCTCCATGTCAGCCTCTGACTTAGCTTCCTATTTCACTGAGAAAGTATCAGCATTCAGAAGACAACTTTTACAAGCTACAACACTGACCTCCACTTGCCTACCTGTCATCATCTGTGTTCATGTATTTACTCTGCCTTCCCTGCTCTTACTGTGGAGGAACAGCCTGTGCGCCCAAGGCCAGCCCATCCTCTCGTGCATTAGATCTTATCCTCGCTCACAAAGTCCAGCACACAACTCCAGAAATCTTCTGGTTTTTTCTTTTTTTTTTGTGGTACGCGGGCCTCTCACTGTTGTGGCCTCTCCCATTGCGGAGCACAGGTTCCGGACGTGCAGGCTCAGCGGCCATGGCTCACGGGCCCAGCTGCTCCGTGGCATGTGGGATCTTCCCGGATTGGGGCATGAACCCACGTCCCTGCATCGGCAGGCGGACTCTCAACCACTGCGCCACCAGGGAAGCCCTGGTTTTTTCTTTTATTACCATTTTCCTTCTCTACTAAGTTATCCCCATCGGTAGACAAACATGCTGTTATTTCTTCCCTCTTAAATAATTATCTCCTTGATCCTACATCCCCTTCCAGTTACTGCTTCATATCTCTGTGCCTCTTTTTTTGCCAAACTCCTCATAAGAATAGTTTATATTCAATGTGTCTAAATCCTCCCTTCTCATTTTCATTCAGGCTTTTACTCCTACTCCATTTTCTCCAAATGATATTGATACCATTGATCTCCATCTATTTAAACCAATGGTCAATTCTCAATCCGTATTTACTTGAGCTAAGAGCACTGTTTAATCAATCCCTCTTCCTTAATATACTTTCTTCACTTGCCCTCTAGGGCACAACATTGTGTTTCCTCCCAACTCTCTGGCTACTCCCTATCAGTCTTCTTTGATGGTTTCTCTTCATCTTTCCAGCATCTTCTAAACACTGGAGTTTCCTCCTCTAGCAAGCTTAGTCCTCTTCAATACCTACATTTACTCCTTTTGGCGATTGTACCTAGTCTTGTGTTTTTAACACAATCTATATGCTGCACTTCCTAATTTATCCAGATCAGTCTGCTCCCAGAACTCCAGATCTTTCTATCCAACCACCTATGCCATGTCTCTACAGGGATATTTAATTAGCATCTCAAATTTAGCATGTCCAAACTCAATTCCTAGTCTCTGACTTTATCCTTAAAATTGTTCCCCACCCCCCATCGGTCTTTCCTATTACAGCTGTAAATACCATCGAATCATCCTTGATCCCTCTTTTCTATCACACTCATGTTTGAGCTGTGAGCTAATTCCTCTGGTCTCCATTCAAAATATACCCAGGACCAAACTCCTCCTTTTTTCACCATCTCCTCCTTTTTTCAAGGAACCAGCTAGATTAGTTCCATGACCTCCCGACTGGTCTCTTCTTGCCCCTGTCTCCAGCCTCTTAGACTCTCTTTTGCACCCAGCAGCCAGTGTGATCCTGTTAAATGTAAGTCACATTATGTCCCTCCTTTGCTCAAGCCCCGTCCCCTCAATAGCTTCCCAAGTTACTTATATTAAAAGCCAAAGTCCTAACAATGGCCTACAAAGTCCTTCACTGTCTGCCCGACTCTGACCACATATGTTATGGCTCTCCCTCTGCTCACTACACTCAGGTCATACTGACCATCTGTTGTCTTCAAAGGATCCAGGAAAGTGCTGACTTCATAGCTCTAGACTTTGCTGATCTCCCTGCCTAGCCTGCTCTTTCTCCTGATGACTAGATCACTAGTCTTCTTCAAGTCTTCCTCAAGTCTTCCTCAAATATTACCTTTTGTTGAGGCCTCCCTTAACTGCTTATTTAAAATTAGAATCCCACCCTGGTACCTTTCATCCTCTGGCCTTCTTTCTAGCCTTATTTTTCTCCATAACACCTGCTACCATCTCATAGCAAACAATTTTGTTTATTTGTTGTTAACCATCTCCCCTACTAGAAAGTAGGGAATTTTATCTGTTTTGTTCACTACTGTGTCCCCAGTGCCTAGAGCAGGCTCAGAGCAGGTGATAAATAAATATTTGAATGAGTAAATGAATGAATGAGAGAATATCTTCCTATTCCAAGTCTAGAAAAATTTCCACTACACTATACAAATACATCATTCCCATGATGAAACAAAAAATCCTTGCACATTATGCTTTTTATTACATTTCATAAATTACCAGATTACATAAATTACTAGATTTACTAGATTATCCTTTCTTCATTGCAAATTGTAGTGTTTTAACCTTCAGTGTAACTCTCTCTTCCACTCACCAAATCCTAATTTATATTAGAATGTTAACCCTATAGGAATGGAAGAAGTAAAAATAATGATGAAGAACTATATTCAGAATGCCCCTTTGTGGTTATACAAAGAATCAGAACTGAGTCAGAATATATATTAGCTGCCAATAATGCAGGATTGCTTTCAGTCTGCCAGGCAGTAGTGTGTCTACTGATCCAAGCCATAGTCTTACGCATGATGTTTTTTGTTAATGCAGCATGGTCCAGACATGTGTCGTAAGCATTTAAAGGACAGACCTTGATCAATTAGGATACCCAACCTCAATGTGACCTTCATTTTTGGCTAATTATATGTTGATTGCTACTAATCAGCACCCTATTTGAAGTGAACAAATTTGTCTGATTGAGAGAGAGTAAAGAACATTTGCTATATTGTTTTTTAACAGCTTATTTTTGTCTGGAATGAAATTTGATGTGATTCTCCTTATCAAAACATTTTTTACCACTTAAATTACTTTCTTTTATATGTTGCATACACTGCACTTTTATATGTGTAGTATACATTGTATGTGTGTGTATTTATAAATACAGAAATCATCATAGCCTCAACTCAGTAGCTCCTACCATCATTGAAAGCCTATGAAAACATTAGTATATTCAGTATTCACTTTTATAAATCCATTTAAATGTATCCAACAAGGGGTTAGTTCAGTTATCTTTCAGAGTCATGTAAGTAAATTGCCAAATTTACTTACATCAACATCTAAATGTCTGTGAGGTAGCTCCTAATATGTTAATGGTTTTTTCAGCTTAGCTCCCATCAGAGTAAACTTTTGATGTTCACATTGACAATGACCTCAGTCTTCTTCCAAAAAATGTGAGCATGTTGGTTGGTTGCTGTGAATGTCCCTAAACAGTTCTTCAGTTTTCATAGAAAGATACCTGTGAGACTTTCAATATTTCCTCTAGAGGTGTATGAATGTGTGTATGTGCTTGTGTGTGTATGTGTATATGTGTGTAGGAGAGACTGAGAAAGAGAAAATGCATCTGGAGGTATGAATGTGGAGATGGGTTGTTTACCTTGTCAAAACTTCTAAAAGAAATTGGACTGCTGCTGCTATAAAACAATATTAACTGTGAGATTTTTGAGGTACCCATTTAGTTATCTACCTACTACCTTAGCTGTGGGGTTGATACCAATTGTCCTCGTATAACAGAGACATAACCCAAAAAAGGGGAAAGAGATGTCACCTCAGCAGCCGTGTTTTTACCTAACTACCAGTGAGGGTTGAGCTAGAATCTGATCAGTGAGAATAGTTACCAAAGTATGGTAGGGAGATGGAGCAAGTCAGAGCTGAGAAGCCTTTTCTAAGGAGGAACTGAAGGTGGAGGAAGGGAATGTTCAAGGATTCACTACAACTCTCATGGCTTCCTATGATCTTTGTTTTTTTATTACAAACAAAAGCAAAACCAACAGAGTGCATCTTCCCTGATTCTGCTTTCTCTCTGTGGAGTTACTAATTGGATTGCAGTCACTCCATGGTGGCTCTGTGGACTAGCACAGCCATCCGGTTTGGCATTAATAGGCCCCCAAAGTTAATTAATGTAAGATAATTGCATCAGTGACCTCTCTGCCCATGTTTGACTGGTGCTGCTGAAAGACAATAATAATGATTGATTGCCACAAATAGCCCTAATTTTGTTAGTTTCTTATGGTAATAAAACCTCCAATTATGTTCTGAGAATTCATTGGCACTGATAGTTATTAGTGGCATAAGTTATCAATGTTTGGAGTGTTTTAAATTACCATTGTATTCACATAAAGGAAAGAAAACAAGATTCTACCCCTGAAAATGTATAAACTACACAGGTGAAATTAATCTGGCATTAAGCTTTTATCTACTAATTCAGAAAATCATAAAAAAATATTTCATTAAAAGTTCATCACTGTCCTAAGGAAGATATCACACAAATCTACAGATTATAAAATTGCATAGAACTGCACACACATACACACAAATGAATGCATGTAAAACTGGTGGAAACTGAATAAGGTTAGTGGATTGTAACAATATCAGTTTCCTGATTGTGATATTGTACTATAGTTATGCAAGTTATTACTATTGGCCAAAACTGGGTGAAAGGTATGTGGAATCTATTATTTTTCACAGCTGCATGTAGATCTACAATTATGTCAAATCAGAAGGTAAAAGTAAGCTTGTCATTGTACAGCATTTTATTGTTTTAACAACATCAACATCGAAGGGAAAGGAGTAGAGGTTGAATACTAGTACATGAAATTTTATTTTTTACAGTAAGTTTAGAGAATTGATTTAAGTTTCTTAGATGGAAAATGGTACTTTGCTTTTTTATAGTCTTGGGTAATTTAGAAGTTTAACCTTGTAGATAATTCCTTGGTTTGTTCAACTCAATTCAATTCCCACCATTGTGTTTCTTTTTTTCACAGATCTGTGTCTCCAAGTGCCCAGAAAGATTTTTAACCTACATGGAAATACAATTTATGTACAGAAAAGACAGAAACTACTGGACATACTACAGCCAGTTCTGCAAGTCTGCTTTTCTTAAGCCTGCGAAGGTATGTGTGTTTAAGCTTAAAACTAGAAAGAATTTACCTTGTTTCAATCGCAAGTGTAACATGAGCATTTGTAACGGATCAATCTCCAAAATCTTCTTGGAAGTGATTACTAACGGTACCATTTCATTGAAACACAAATGCACATGTACATACAAACACACACACAATTTATACCATATCATTTTGTAGACTTGGGGTGTTATACAAGACTCTTAGGTCTGGTAAGTTAGCATCAACTATTCCCTGACACCAGCAAATTCTCTATTTGGATTTTTTGCTGTCTAGAGCTAAGAGCTAAATGTCATTTGCAGTCACCATTTCATTAATATGGTGATAAAGCTCCATGGCTACTTAGTAATAAGAATTTTACTTCCAAAACTGGTTTGATAATTACTCATTTAAAAAGTCCCCAAACACTACCTAGATTTAAGATTTATAAGGGATTTCTAAAGCCTTATTGTGTTAATTAGTAGTAATGGCTTCTAAATTAGAGAAGATGCCATTTTTTTAGAAAAAAATTAAAGGATTAGAGACTAAGGATATAACTAAGACGAAGATACACACCTTCAAAGACATACCTTGGTTTCAGCAGGTCTGACTTTATTATTGTTGATTCAATTGAATTACAGTTAGGATATTTAAGAGTGTTTGTCAAACAAGTATGTGTGTGTTATAATCTTACAATTACTCTTATTAGGGGTGTAATTTGGGATAAGGAGATTATTAGGGAATTGAATTTTTAAAGGACAAAATTTTTATATCAAGAGTAAAACTTGTCATCACATCATCTTTAAAATGTTAACATACTCTTCCTTCAATTTTAGACTCTCACACAAGTTTTACTGGATGATGATTGTCCAACAGCGATTTTTCCAAGCAAACCTTGTAAGTGGCTATTATTTTACCTTAGAAACACAGAATCTACCAAGAAGTTATTTAATTCAATTCCCTTATTTCACAGTTGACAAAACTGAGGCCGGGAATGGTCCTATGGCTGGCCCAGGGTCCCAGAGTTAATTAGGAAGAATAAAGCCCATTCTTCTGGCTCAAGCTGGGGATGTTCCACTGGAGCTTGGTGTGGTTTTAGGTTTGGCTGCTTAAACACACACAAAAAAGTTTGGAAACTGATTTTTAAAAGCCCATTTAGATTGATTCTTTGGTGCTCTATGAACACACATAAGCACAGACATAGTCTAACACATCCACCCCTGAATTCAGCCAAAAAGTTTGTTGAGAAATTGCCTGGGGAGTGAGGGTGGGCTATATACTTGTATTTATAATTTGAAAGTTGAAATATTTATATGTCTCCTGAATACATCAACATTTTATTTCTTTAAAGTTTATAAACTTTATTTTTTTTTTGCGGTACACGGGCCTCTCACTGTTATGGCCTCTCCCGTTGCGGAGCACAGGCTCCAGACGTGCAGGCTCAGCGGCCATGGCTCACGGGCCCAGCCGTTCCGCATCATGTGGGATCTTCCCGGACAGGGGCACGAACCCATGTCCCCTGCAACGGCAGGCGGACTCTCAACCACTGCGCTACCAGGGAAGCCCCTATAAACTTTATTTAACTGTTTAGAAGAAAATGAAATAATCACTCATTTTCCTTTCTTAAGGCTATAATTCTAAGAACAGAGAAAAAAATTTACATAAAGATGTCCATCACAGTGTTATTCCAAAAAGCACCCCCCAAAAAAAGAAAAGACAAAGAAAATTAAAAGGAAATACTCTAATATCCAAGAGCAAGGAAATGCTTAAATAAATTATGATATATTCATTAAATGAAATATTTATAATTTTTACATATAAGTATTGTGTATATGTTACAATGTTACATAAAATGAAAAATACTATATGCATTATGACAAGCCTGTATAAATTAAAATAAACAACAACCAAAAAAAACTATTCAAAGAAAAAGATTGGAAAGAAATATGCCAAAATATTAAGTGATTGTTTTGGAGGTGGCAAAACTATGGCCATTTTCTCTCTTCTTTCTTCTTTTTTCTATATCTCTGTTTTTCCACAGTGAGTACATAGTTCTTTTAAAATGGAAAAAAGACAGCAGTCATCAGTTTGAGTAGAAAGTCAGGTACCATTGAAGTAGCTACCGTTGAACATAATATCTTACATGCTCCCATCACTCTTCTCTGGATCATTAAAACCCTGCAGCAAAGATGTAGGCCTGGCAAGCAACTGCATTTAACCAGGAAGTCCTGGGCAACAGGTGTCTGTAGTCAAGAAGAATATTACAAATTTTTATGCAAAATGGTAAAAATGAATCATTAGTCACTGAAGATGTAATAAGCATAAAAGTATAACATATAGTCCTGCCCTTATAAGTATAGTTTGGTTAAATCACACAATATGAAATGTACGTTGGGGATACAAAAATGAATAAGGCACAGTCCTTCACAGTCTAGTGAAGGAAACATTAAGATAAATATTGAAATCACTTGTATTCCCCCAATAGATGATTAAGTATAGTACTTGAAACAATAATATGCAGCTAATAAAATTCACTCATTAAAGTTTTTATAAATGGAAATAAGTAATATTATAAGAAAGTAACAAGGGACAACCTCTCATGTACTGTATAATTATAACTCAAAAAAAAATTTCTTATAGAAGAAAGACTGGAGGAAATGCACCAAAATTTTAATATAGTTCACTGTGGGTGGTAAAACTATGTACAGTTTTGTATCTTCTTTCATAAAATTTTCTCTACTTTCCAAACATATAATGAGCATATTTAGTAATTAAAGCTAACAGACTAGATGAGTTATTGCCCAGATATAATATGTAGAACAAGTTTCGGGGGTTCTGTATGTGGGAACAGTCATGTTGAAGGAGCAGAAAGAGAAAGAGTACACAGAAAGGAAGAAGGGAAGGCAGGAGAGAACCTGGGCCTGTTTTAAAAGGCAGGTGTTGTCTCCCATGTCAAAGACTCATTCAACAGAAAGTTAATTCATTCAACAGTAGATACTTACTGAGTTCCACTATGTACCAAGCACTGTGCTAGGTAATGGGTTCAAGCAGGATGAAGACTAAAAAAGATTTGGCGGTTTTGGCAACTAGGAGGTCACTGGGATCACTGGGAGGCTAATTTGCATGGAGAGGTGGAGACAGAAATACAGTTGGATTGAGAGGGAATGGAAGCATCTGGTAGAGGCTACTATGTCAGATTTGCCAGGGAAGAGCAGGAGAGAGAGAGGGCACTGAAGCAGTCACCCTGATTATAAATGCTACGGAAGTTGAAGGTGGGTAGATCAGACCATTTTAAGAGAGGAAAGTCAGGAAAAGCTTTACAAGGACATATTTCTTCTTTCTCTATATCAGCTGCTTTCATATTTTCAGGTTTATACTCCATACGAACCCATGCAAGTCTGTGATACTTTTAAGAAAAAATATAAAAATTATCCATTTCTGATTGCTCTTCCCTCTTCATTTAAAATTGGGGTTTTAAAACATTTTTAGTAATAAAGATTTGTAAAGAGGCAAGGATTCAGTATAATTAAAAATAAGCACATAGAAGATTGAATGATAAATTAACTCTTCTCAGAAATGCGAGTTTTCAAAGTGGGGGCCATTTTTGATAGCTTTAGAATTCCCATTTCCAGCCCCTCTTAAAAAAAACTTGTAAATGAGCTGGAAGAGAGAAAAATTATTCAGACTTTGAAAATAAAAATTCAATTGTCTTAGTAACCTAAAATTTGCGCTGATTCTTATTTCCCAAGGAAGTGTTCACTAAACTCTGGTTTTCAAGGTTTCACTCAAGGAGTATCTAAGAATTTTGTAAAATAACAAAATAAATTCATCCAGTCATTCAAGTAAATATAGCCTTTTTATTAAAATGTGTTTACCATGAGAGAGAGGTTATCAGTATTACTCTTATAAAACCTGTGCTGTGTGTCCTTCTTATGGCTACTTGATGAATATACCATGTATAAAATAATCAGCAAGTTTAAATGTAGCTTCAGATTATGATCGTATTTGCTTTCCATGTCAGTCTTAGAATCATCAGAAAATCTGATTATCAAGTAATGGGCAGTTATCTATATTCAGCAATTTATACATTGTCTAGTAAGAATTTGATTATAAATAACAGAAGGCTTAAGAAAGGGAGGACATCATGAAGGAAGAAAGTGATTATCATAATTTTAATTTATTTTTACAGATCTCCAGAGATGTTTCCCTGACTTTTCTACTAAAAATGGCACTTTAACAGTAGGAAATAAGACAGTGTTTGAAGATGGAAGTGGAAAGACAAGAAATGCTGTAGAACTCAGGGCAGCTGCAAAGTATGTTGTTTACACTCCCATTTTCAATTTTGATGCATCCCATTATTGTCCCCAAACTAAAACTTCCATTAGGTTAAGGGTTATGCAGGAAGAATTATGTATTATTCTGAAATATCCATGTCACTGTGGATTAGAGAACTCGGTATGTGTTCATTAAGAAAGCCAAGTAAAAGAGAAAGCAGAATGAATTTGAAAGAACAATTATGTTTTTCAAAATGGTTAAGTCTTTCATTATCAACAGGTATAGAAATGAGACATCAGGAAACAGATCGCAAGACCTTAGTATAATTTACTTTTGAATAAACATAATTTTAAAAACCCATGCTTTTTTAAAGCACCATTAAAAAAAAATGACTGAAGTAATAAAACTGCTAGATATTTTAAAGGGAAGGGGGCCTTAAGAAAGGTGAAACAACCATGATGCTGCTCTATCAGTACTGTGTCGATTTTCTATGGACTAACTACAGTGAAGTAAATTTTCTGTTTCCCTTGGCTGTATGCATCATGGTGTTCCACGTTATTGGGAAATACAATTCCCTGGGTGCACACAGACTTGTATGTGCACAAATATAAACACACAGAGTACCATTTCATAGCTTAGTTGTTGAATTTAAAGTAAAAAATAAAGGCATTGTAAAAAATTTATTGTTCTTTCTCAAAAGATTTTAGCAGTCCGAGTAGAATAGTGCAGTTCCTGTGTGTTTAGAATATGATAGCAACATGGATGAATTTCACAAATATAAAGCTATGTGAAAGAAATCATAAAGTAATAGTACAATTCCATTGATGCAAAATTTTAAAGTAAGCACAACTAAATTAAATTACTCTATGATGCATATATAAATGGTACAACTAAAAAGAAAACTAGGAAATTATTATCACAAAAGTCAGGATTATGGTTAACCTTAGGGGAAGCGGGAGAGGTGTTGTAATTGGGGCACATGGGGGAAAAGAATGACTGTGCTGTAGTTACTAAGTATGTTCACTTTGATAATTCATCAGACTGGATGCTAACGATTGGTGCACTTTTCTGTATGTGCCTCTTTGTGCCTTCCTGCTACAGAGCTGTCAGAAGATTAAGAAGGGGAATTAAATATCGTATTCATTCTTGGCTCTATGGACTTTATATTGGCTCTATGGATTTTATAAGTTAAAAGCTGATCTTACCATCTAAATTCATGTCTTATAGTGAGGCTTCTGCAACACTGAGGGTGTGTTGCATATGTTGGAGAGGGGTCTATTTATCGCTCTTGGAAGCCACGTTCCCTCTGTGTGCAGCTGTAGCTGGCTACCTTTGCAGGCTTACCGAAGTGACACCTCATGTATTGTTGTGACTAGGAAAAGAGTCACTAGTGATAAATGGTTTCTAAAAATATGCTTAGAACTGCAGCTTCCAAATCCCTTTTATTATAACAAGAACATTTCTGTTTAGCGGTAGTCAAAAAATAATTGATTTTTTTTTCCTTCTTTGAATTCAGTGGTATCAATAAAGTCCTTGATGCAAGGGCAATTGGAGTGAAAGTGTTTGAAGACTATGCAACAACGTGGTATTGGATTCTCATGTAAGTGAAAGCTTAGGTGTTTCTTCTCCAGCCCCATTCTCATTGTATCTTTGTAGAATTTCTTTCTTCAAATTCCCCATTCATAGTCATGAATAAAAGGTTGACTTGGATTTCAGTTCCTGCCACTTTCTTTTTCAGACAGAGTGAAGATGAGGCAAAGATATTTGGAAATCTGCCCAGTGATAGCAGAAAGTTATAAGAATGTAAATTTAATTTTATTAAATCACTAGTAAAAGTCCTCTTATAAACATATACTTCAAGTCACGCAGGGCCATATCTGTGGTATGTTTGCTTTTCATCGCACGTTACAGTGGATGCAGTGTTATTTCTCTGGTACTCATTTGTCCTCCTCTTGACCTCCAAAGGATCATTCTTATTTTTTAACACAGCCCTTCCACATAATGTGTGTTATCATCATCATCAAAGTCACTGTACTTAAGAGAAGCTGAAAAAGACATTTGAAGGGAAGAGGAGATTTTAAATTTTCAGACATAAGATTTGCATTTCTGAAACATAAAGGAAAATGTAGGAATGGCTTCTGAAGTTAAAAGCATAGGCTCTGCAAGACTGCAAGCTGAGGAGGTGCTCTGATACATGCTGTCATCTATCCAGTGACAGTATTATTAATATTTTCTTTTTAAAGATAATATTTGAAGACAATAAACTCAACCAATGTGCCAAGCTCTGTCTGTTTGGAAACTTGCAGATATCACAAGTGGTGTCAGTTCTTAATAGAAGCATCAGCCAAATTTCCAATCTTAGTGAGTTCTCTTTGATGAAATTACCTAGAAGAATCCAATATGACTTTAACTTGGATATATGGGGGGCAGGGGGGTAAGAAGTACCTCTAGTAGCTCAATCAAACCCCAGGAAGAAATTGAAACAGAAGGGAAATATTCACGCTGCTGATTGGTTGATAAAGTTGCGTGGCCCAGGAGACACAGAAGCCTTATCACAGCTCCAAATAATGGCCCACAGATCACTGGGGACCCAAAATAAATGTCTAGTGAGGTTAGACATCACAAACGATTAGAGATAATTAGACCAGAATGATAATGACTGCAAAATCATGGATTCAGGAACTGTGTGGGGCAGTTATTTTGCTTGTCTTTCTGCCCTAAGTTTGTTCCCTTACTGCTAGAGTGTTATATTACATAACATGGGTAATTATAATATTACATAATATTACATTGGTGGGTAAGTGTGAAGGAAAAAAATAGGACTGTGGCAGATAGGGACTGTGGCAGATAAGGAACTGTGGTTTTTCCTGGAACAACTATTGATTCTGAACTTCAGTTTACCTAGGCACAAAATTGATTCATGTGTAAAGTCCTTGATGGTCCTACTCTTTCACGTGAAAATCTTAACAGCAAAAATTATTTATACTTTTTAACATTATAAATGTTTCTATAGCCAGGTAAAATAATCAAGAATCTTTTTGAATAGAAAAAGTGTTGTCTTGCTGTGCTCATTCTGCTATGTTTAGCACACTGGCCCCCTGTGTTTGTTGTGCATTTTTTCCTCCAGTGGCCTGACTATCGCCATGCTGCTCAGTTGGATGTTTGTGATACTCCTGAGGTTCACAGCTGGCTTCCTCTTCTGGCTCTTCACCTTTGGTGTGATTGGGATTATAGCTTATGGTAGGTATCACCCTCTTAAAATCACCAAATATCAAAATAATCTTTTTCTTTTCAGTCCCCATTATCAATCACCAGAAAGCATTTTCCTTGCAGTGAGTTTAATTATTGCCCTCCAAAAGTTGCTAAATTGAGAACAATTATTTAATTTTGCATATATTGTCTCTATTATTTCTTCTTTATCTTGGAAAAAAAGTGCTATCAGAAAGTTCTACTGTTTTTCTCTACCAGCCTTTGGTCTCATGCCTCATGGGTATTAAGAAGGAGGTGAAAAGAATCCCTTTTAAGTTAATGAAAAATATTTCAGACGATTTCTTTGAGTCCTTTAACTTTTCTATCAGATCAAAGGCCAGGTCTGCACTGTTACAGAAGTGTGATTGATCTGTTTTCCTCTTTCAACTTAGAACTTTTAATCCACGTATTGTCACATATTTTAATAATTGGCCAGTACTCCATAATGAGGCATCACCCTCTAGAGGCAAGTATTCTGAATTACACATTGGATGGAGAGTTACTTTATTTCAAGGTTGAACTCTAATTTTTAACTCAATCCTGCCAAAAGCAGTACAGGTAAAATGCAAACACTAAAAAAGGAATTAAAGTCTCTCCTAACGAACAGTATAGCATTTATGGCAGCTTCTTCTCAGTCTTCTAATAAATGTATGGGCCAATATATGAACGTTTGAGAGGTTTCTATTCAAAATAATTATTTCTGCTACAACACCATTTAGAATGACAATGAGATTTTATGGTCACAGATACCAAAAATAACAATTTCCTATTTTTGTCACTCAAAGAAGAAGAGCTTTAAACATGTCAGCATTAGAAACCAGCAGAATCTGCAAAATCTGTAGCTAGCTTGGGTTCCAATCCCAGCTCCATAATGTAACTGGGAGACTTTGGAAAATTTTAATGATTATAAGCCTCAGTTTCCTTACCCATAACATCAGCACAGTAATGGTATCTCCATCTCACAAGACTGTGAGTGTAAAATGACACAATGAATATAAAGATCTTAGAACAGTCCCTGGAATACAGCAAACACTGAGCATGTCTTGGGGTATTGTTATTATCCTGCTCGTTATCCTAAATAAGTTTCTAGACAATTGTTCACGTCTTTCCAGGTATTATTCCTTATCTGCTCCTCCTGTGCAGCTGCCCGTGAAGAGGTGGGTCAGTCTGGCAGAGGAACGCAAGAATTGCTGTCCTCTAATCTGAAACTCCCAAGAAAGCTTTTTGTCTAAAAGTCATTTTCCTCCTTGGAGCTCAAAATATCCCCTTTCCTTTGCCATCTTAGAAGTTGAGCATGTGAACAATTCTCACTGACCAGAACAAATTAAGAGATATATAGGAGAGGCCATATAACACCATGGTTACAAATATGTATTTGGAGTTTGAAAAAAGGCACAGTTCTAGAATCATCACATATTAATTGTGTGATTCTCTACAAGTACATAGTGTCTCTAATTCATAGTTTCCTCAACTGTATAATAGGAATCTGTGAGTGTTAATAAATAATGTATATAAAGTACTTAGAGAGCTGCCTAGCACATAGTAATTGTTCAGTAAAAGGTATCTATTATTTTGTTATTATGCAGGAATATTATTGAGGAAAGAGGACTTGAAGCCCAGGGAACATACTTTTAAAAACAAACAAACAAACAAACACTAGGACAGGAGTGAGAAGGCAATAGAAAAACAAATTGGAAAACACTGCTGAGATTTTCACATCGACCAGTATGGAAGAATTAATAATCTGAAGGGTCCTCTTGCTATGAAATAATGGCATAAAATAGTATTGTATTGTTTTATGTAATGTATTTTTTTTGATGAGCTTACCAGAAGTAAAGGAAATCTCCCCAAAAGGAAAACCATTTTAAACCCACAAGCTAAACTGTGGGGAACCGAGCAGGAAGCACATATGAAATTATGGGCGGACCATACCAGGGCTACAATCAGGACACTCAGAGCCAGCAGAAGAGTAGAGGGTCAGACCTGAAACTCCTGGAGTAGGTCTGGGATCCTGGAAAACGTATAAAGCGACCCCAGTTTGGTAGTACCCTTTGGTTGCCAACAAAAACAAATATAAATCCCCTCTAGATGAAAGCACCTTCAATTCAGATCACCAGGTTTCCACAGATTAAAATGAACAAAGTATGAGTTACAATCAAAGATTACCAAACATGCAAGGAAATGGTCTTTTGCAAGAAACAAAAGAGAGCTTCCCTAGTGGTGCAGTGGTTAAGAATCCACGACACGGGTTCGAGCCTTGGTCTGGGAAGATCCCACATGCTGCGGAGCAAATAAGCCTGTGCGCCACAACTAGTAAGCCTGTGCTCTAGAGCCCACAAGCCACAACTACTGAAGCCTGTGCGCCTAGAGCCCATGCTCTGCAACAAGAGAAGCCACTGCAATGAGAAGCCCGTGCACCACAACGAAGAGTAGTCCCTGCTCACCACAACTAGAGAAAGCCCGCGCACAGCAATGAAGACCCAACGCAGCCAAAAAATATATATAAGATAAATAAATTTATATAAAATAAAGAAACAAAAGAAACTATAAATATCAGATTGAGGCCTCCAAGAATTCAGATATGGATTGATACAGAACATGAGATAATCATGTATAAAATGTTTAAGAATTAAAAATACAATTAAAAAAAAAGAAATCATCAAAAATATCCAGGCATACATGAAGATGAACCAAATAGAACTTTTCAAAACAAATCAATATAGTGTTAGATTAGAAATTAAATTGATAAGTTAAATAGTAAAATAGAGAATTAATGAACTGAAAGATGAACCTCTGAAATAATTACTCAGAATACAGCAGAATGTGACAAGAGGACAAAATATGATTGTGTGGTTAAGAGAGAGAGAGAATAGATTGAGAAGGGCCTAAAATATATCAACATATTTGAAAGGTATTAGCTGAGAATTTTCTAGAACTGATGAAAGGTATAAATTCAAAGATACAGGAAGCTCTAATTATACCAAGGAGAGTAAGGGAAGTGACACCCATATCTAGTTGTACTTTCTTTTATTTGTTCAGTCAACAAATATTAGTTGAGCAGCTGCTGTGTAACAGGCACTATTCTAGGCTCTTGAGAAAGAACAGTAAACAAAAAGACAAACATTCTGACTCTCTGATACTTATAGCCTAAGCAAATTATCTATTAGAAGGTGATTCTTGCCATGAAAAAAAGAAAAAAGTAGAATAGATAAAGGGGGATTGAGAGTATCATGGTAGGGCAAGGAGAGCAAATTGCAGTATTAGTAGGGTAGGCCTTTTGGAGAAGAGGTCTGAGAAAACACTTGAAGGAGGCAATGGAGTTAGCCATTGGAGATAAAGGAAAAGTTCCAGACAGTGAGTACAGCTAGCACAAAGTCCTGAAGATGGGAGCATGTTGAAGAAATAGCTAGAATGCTTGTATGGATGAGTGTACTGAGTAAAGGGGAGAATAGGAGATGAGGTCATAGAATTTATGGAGGGCCAGAGACTTACAGATTATTGTAAGATCTTGCTTTTACTCTGAGTGAAATGGGGAGGCAAGGTAGGGTTTTGAGTAGAGAAGGGATATGAAATGATGACAGCTTTAGTCCCTGTGTTGAGAAGAAACCATAGTGAGGCAAGAGAAGAAGCAATAAGATCAGTGAAGAGGTTACTGCAGCAATTCATGTGCCAAATGAAGGAAGCTCAGACCAAGGTGGTAGCAATAAGGATGGTCATATAGGTTTTTAATGTAGAACCAACGGAATTTCCTGATGGATTGAATGCAGTTCATAAGAGAGTGTCAGGAGTCAAGGATGACTTCTAAGGTTTTAATCCAAGCAACTGGAGAGATGGAGTTGACATCAACTGAGATAGGGAAGGTTTGAGTGGAGCAAGGTTCTAAACCTTTTGGTTTAGAAATGGGATTGATCAGAAGTGTAATTTTGAACATGTTGAGTTTGAGGTGTTTATTAGGCATTAAAGTGGAGATATCAAGTAGGCAGTTGAATATACAGTCTGGAGTTAGAAAGAGAGAGTTAGCCTAAAGAAATATAGTTAGGGGCTTCCCTGGTGGTGCAGTGGTTGAGAGTCTGCCTGCTGATGCAGGGGACGCGGGTTCGTGCCCTGGTCCAGGAAGATCCCACATGCCACGGAGCGGCTGGGCCCGTAAGCCATGGCCGCTGAGCCTTCATGTCCGGAGCCTGTGCTCCACAATGGGAGAGGCCACAACACTGAGAGGCCCGCGTACTGCAAAAAAAACAAACCAAAAAAAAAAAAAAAAAGAAATATACTTAGGAGTCAGGAGCACTAGAGCCATGAGACTGGCTGAGATTACCCAAAAAAATAGGTATACGTAGAGATGTTCAGAGATCCTCCAACATTAAGAGGTCAGGGAGAAAAGAAGGGACCAGCAAAGACAACTGAGTTAAAACAGGTTTTTTTGAAAACTAAAAGCAGGTGATGTTATAGAAGCCAAGTTAAAAAGCAGCAACAACAACAACAAACAACAAGAAAAGCAGAAAGAGTGATAAACCATGTCAAATGGGGCTGATAGGTCAAGAAAGATGAGAATTGAGAAACTGAGACTAGGCCTTGGATTTAGAAATGTGATGAAATCACTGGTAATCTGATGAGGGCAGTTTTGGTAGAATAATGAGAAAGAAAAGTCTGGTTAGAGTGGATTGAAAGAGGATGGGAGGAGAGGAACTGCAGATAGACAATATAGATGGCTACTTTGTAGAGTTTTATTGCAGTGGGGAGTAATTGGGCAGTGGATTGGGGGAAGAGTGTCAAAAGTAGAATATCTTTTGTTTTATTCTTTAAGATGTGAGAAAGAACAACATGCTTGTATACTGTTTGGAATGACCCATTAGAGAGCAAGAAATTAATGATGTAAAAGAAAGAAATTGTGAAACTTCAGAAGACCAAAGACAAAAGACTTTTAAAACAACTGGAGAGAAAAGACAGATCATATACAAAGGAAGAATTAAGCTGAAGAAGACTTTTTTTCTAATTATAAAATTTTTAATTTCTTTTTATTTTTGGCTGCATTGAGTCTTTGTTGCTGCATGTGGGCTTTCTCGAGTTGCGTCGAACGCGGGCTACTCTTTTTTTTTTTTTTTTTTGTGGTATGCGGGTTTCTCACTGTTGTGGCCTCTCCCATTGTGGAGCACAGGCTCCGGATGCGCAGGCTCAGCAGCCATGGCTCACGGGCCTAGCCACTCTGCGGCATGTGGGATCTTCCCGGACTGGGACACAAACCCGTGTCCCCTGCATCGGCAGGTGGACTCTCAACCACTGTGCCACCAGGGAAGCCCCCAGGCTACTCTTTATTGCAGTGTGCAGGCTTCTCATTGCGGTGGCTTCTCTTGTTTCGCAGCATGGGATCTAGGTGTGCAGGCTTCAGTAGTTGTGGCATGTGGGCTCAGTAGTTGTGGCTCGCAGGCTCTAGAGCACAGGCTCATAGTTGTGGTGCACGGGCTTATTTGCTCCATGGCATGTGGAATCTTCCCAGACCAGGGATCAAACCCGTGTCCCCTTCATTGGCAGGCGGATTCTTAACCACTGGGCCACCAGGGAAGTCCCTGAAGCAGACTTTTTGACAGCAACAAAAGAAGTAGAATAATACCTTCAAAGAGCTAAGAAAAAATAACAGTCAACCTACAGCTGTACACCCAGCAAAACTATCTTTCAAGAATAAGAGTAACATAAAGATATTTTAAGATAAGTAAAAACCAGAGTTTAGGGGCTTCCCTGATGGCGCATGGTTGAGAGTCCACCTGCCGATGCAGGGGACACAGGTTTGTGCCCTGGTCTGGGAGGATCCACATGCCGTGGAGTGGCTGGGCCCGTGAGCCATGGCCGCTGGGCCTGCGCGTCCGGAGCCTGTGCTCCACAATGGGAGAGGCCCACGTACCGCAAAAAACAAACAAACAAAAAACAGATTTTACAAATAGACATATACTAAAGGAATGCCTACTTCAAGAAGGAAAATGATTCCACAAAAATGTATGAGATTCAAGAAAGAATGACGAGCAAAGAAAATGAATTGGTAAATGTGTAGGTAGAGTGTAACAACCTTTGTATAAAATAATGATAATATCCAATTTTTTGAGGTCTAACTGTACATAAGTAAAATACAGAGGAATAATCAGACTGGGGTGATTATTGAGTAATCTAAGTTTCTTGTATTTCCTTGTGTTGACTTTAGACTTGGTTAGTAAGTACACATAGTCAGTTTGCAAGGGTAATTTATTCTAAAAACAGAGAAGACATCTCTGAACCAGTAGAGGGGAAAAATAGAATATAAGTAAACAAACAAAAACTGATCAATTTTTAAAGGACAAGAATTGGAAGAAAAGAAGTACAGATACAAAGTGGAACTGGAAAAGCAAAAAGTAAGAAGGTTGAAAAATAAATATAGCAATACATTAAATATAAATTTATTAAGCTCATCATGTAGAATACAGAGATTGTCAGGTCAGATTAAGATATAAATATACAAATTGGAGCTGTGCTATTTACATAAGTTACACAAAACATAAGGAAATTGGAAGTTTCAAAGTGAAGGGATAGATAAAAATATACTAACAATCATTAACCAAAAGAAAGCTTCCATAGCCATAATAATATCAGACAAAATAGATTTTGGAATGAAAAGCATTGCTAGAGATATAAAGGATACAATTTACTAAAAAGATATACTAATTCTAAACATGTATGCATCTAAAAATAGCCTCAAAAGTCATAGAACTATAAGAATTAATAATAAATCAATAAATAATAAATCTTTATGGGATATAAATACCCCTTAAGGAGATATTTCAATGTATCTTTCTGCTACAATAAGAGAATAATAAGCACAGGATTCAGAATAATTGTTCTTTGGCAGGGAGACGCGGTAGTTATGATAGGATGAAAATCTCAGGTAGAAGAAAAATTTTTATTTTGTGTAATTAGAGCAAAATTAGTATGATAAAATCTTAAGATAGGTGATGCATTCATATGTGTTTATTTTACTGTATGCTTTAAAACCAACATCTGCATTACATATAATTTTGAATGTATCAAATATTCCATAAAGCATTTTTAAAGGAATTTTTAAAAATTCACAGGGAAAGCAGTGTCTAAAAGGAAGGAATTTATCTTATATTTCTTTGAGAAACAACTGTCCTTTCTAATTTAGTTTTTTGTATTTCCATGGGCCATACCCTCTCACCTTGTATCTAGGAAAAAAACTGGTTAGTTTACACTTAGAGGTTTTAAAAGCTATTTTCCTCATTATTGCTAGAACATATCCAACGGACCTAATCTAGACCCATGGGTCATTAAAATAAATAGGCCTCTTAACTCTGTTTTTTACTCCAACTTTATCTAGACCATGTGAAAAGTCATATACAGTTTGAAACACAGAGTCTTAGGGAAAATACAGTAAGTCCATGTTTGCCTTGCCTGGACACAGTCTTTGATAAGAATATGCTTTTAGATAGTTCCATCAAGGCATTCCTTCACCATCGAAAAGATTTCACAAGGGCTTTTTTCAACTTAAATTATTTTTTAAATTTGCTTTTTAAATAGATTATATGTTAAAAGATAAAATGTTTATACAGTGAAAATTTTCCTTCTCATTCTACTCTTTAGTCACCAAGTTTCCCACCCTGGAAGCAAAAAATATTGTATTTCTATGTATCCTCCCAGAGATACTTTATGTGTGTATAAGAAAATATATATAGTTCTTACTTCTTATATGAATTATAGCATATTTTTATATCATTTTGTACTTTTCTTTTTTCCACTTAACAAAACATCTGGTGATCATTCACTAACACTAGACTTTCTCCTCTTTATATGGAAATGCAGTATTCTACTGTACAAATACACCATATTTTTTTTTTTTTTTTTTTTTTTTTTTTTTTTTTTTTTTGCGGTACGTGGGCCTCTCACTGTTGTGGCCTCTCCCGTTGCAGAGCACAGGCTCCGGACGCACAGGCTCAGCGGCCATGGCTCACGGGCCCAGCTGCTCCACAATATGTGGGATCTTCCCGGACTGGGGCACGAACCCGTGTCCCCTGCATCGGCAGGTGGACTCTCAACCACTGTGCCACCAGGGAAGCCCAATATACCATAATTTTTTTAACCAGTCGCTATTGATGGACATTAAGGTTGTTTCTAGTTAAAAGGTCATGTAAAGCCAGATGTTGCCACAGTCATCCAGACAAACACTGAAAACATTTATACTGAATACAGTAGCACATTTAGACTATTAGATGCACATAAAATATTTAATGTGAAATATGAATCTTGCCTTTGTAAAAATGACCATGCTGATCAATTTCATGTAGATATGTGTTATAAGTGTATAGCTTATATTTCAGAAAATAACATTTTATATTAGTCTACTTTTCTCTCCTTTTCAAGGAATATGGCACTGTTACCGGGAATACAGCAGTCTTCAGGGACAGCCAAATTCTCACTTAACTGTATTTCACATCGGGATTCAGACTGATATAAGCATGTACTTTCAACTGAAACAAACATGGTTCGCAATTAGTGAGTGGATTTTAAAAACTTGTTTGTTAAAATTGTAATAACAAGAAAGCATCTTTTTGTGTAAAGGAAAACTTGGGTTGGTATAACTTGTTAAAATATACTTATTGCTAATGTCATTAAAATAAGTGTGTCTATAATAATACTAGCTACAATAAATGGAAAAGTCATTGAGGAGAATTTATTATATAATCTAGGAAAATGTTACTTTACAATGACCTCAAGCTATTTGCCTTCAACTTAAAATGGGTTGGATATAGACATTTATAGCCATTAATCTGATATCCAAGAAAGGTATTTTAAAAGGAAAAAATGCTTGATTTTTCAAACTTGTTTTTAAAAATAGAAAAAGGAAAAAGAAAAATAAGAAACAACAAATTTTTCATAGCAAGACTTTTAAACAACTTGTTATAGAATTGGAATAATAAGTAACTGAAAAGAAATTTACATTTTTGAAATGTTTATTTAGATTGAGTTAGTTAAGGGTAATATTAACAAAAATTTTAAAAGCTAGATGATTTCAGAGATGGCTTCAACCCTATATTTTTAGAATTGTTTTATTATACTATTCCTTGCACTTTACAGAGATTCATGTTATTTATTCAAGATTTTAAAGATGATCTGTAATTACATGGTGCTTTAAAAATATTTCATCTTCATATATTGTTGAAGTTAGAGAGCCAGGGAAGACAAGTTTGAGGATGCCTGGTAAGGAGCCCAGAGGTAGCCTAAGAGGGGGGCAGTATCTTGGAGAGTATCATGATTCCAGCATGGATCCCATCACGATAAATCTGAAATCTAAATTTTGCCACTTCACCCAAAACTCATCAGGGACAGGCTCACAACATGTCACCAGAGTGCCTTTTTATTCGTTAAAACTATTAGGGTACTCTCTCTGTGACCAGAATACAGACATATATACCACCTAGGACACTGCTTTCCTGGGGTCAAGGCATATGGGGAATAAGATTACTAATGAGAAAGTTTTTTAGCAGAGACCCTTGGATAGTCTTGAGAGATGTTTTCTTCAGGCTCATGACAAGCTTGATGACCTAGCTCTGCTGCACAGAAGCCCCCACCAGATTCCTTTGTCTGCCAAATTCAGTTTTTCTCTGTTCCTTGGATAGTGCTAGATCAAAATGCCAAATTCTTGCTCTTTGGGTTCCCATTTCTAGCCCTCATGCAGCTAATTCCCTTCACATAACACATTATTTTTTCAAATATGTTTCAGAAGAACTTCATTGATAGCCATTTTTTTTAACTATAAAAATCAGGTGTCTTAGAACTTATATTCTCTTTACTTTTTCTGAATTTGAGTGATTCCATATCTCCTCAGCAGTCCACTTACTGTCATCTGTCTTATCTAAAGATGACAAATCTCATCCATTATGTATTGAAACCTCTAGTTTTACTCTCAGATGGATCTTAGTTACAGGTTCTATGGTCATCCTGCTGCTGTCTCTTAAGGACCTTAAACACAAAAATCATTGAGATGATCAGAATCTGCCATTGGAAAAGTTGATAGGTACTTTGAGGAGAAAACAGGACTTGCTTTTATTTTCAAGTCTAGCAATACTTATCTTTCCTCAAATGAATGTTAGCTTTCACAACTCATTTATCAGACATTAATTGATTACTTGCTCTGTGTTTGATGAAATCCTAGGCACCAGAGACAAGGGTATATGTATGAAATTATACTAATTGACAGAAACACAAAAAATATGCAGTTATACATGCAAAAATTATAATTTTTATGAGTCTTGGATTGTGTTAGGAGATGGTTCTATTCTCATTTCTATTAATTATCCCAGCCTCCTTGGTAAAGTTAGATTTATACCAGCTTCTCTATAGGGGCTCAAAAAATATGTTTCTATTGTTTGCTATTGCTCAAACAAAAGGAGGGAATATAATATATAAATTCAAAAGACAGTTAAATTTCTCTAATATAACCATTTAAAATATGTAATTTTGTAAAGGTACAAATTTAATATGCAATGTTCTTTTTCAATGCAATTTCAGAACATAAAGTGACTGATATATTTCATATTCTTAAGTTTGTCCAAAGAAGATAATGATTTTAGGTTAATATGGCTATACTCCACAATTTTGGACTCAGTTTAGTTTTAAAAGAATCAAATTTGCATAAAAACATAAATACATTGTTTAACTAAAAGAAGATGTAGTAGCTAGATGATACGTTACTAAGATCCTCCCACATCTCTGGGTTAACTGATTTCTACTTACTTGGAGATACTAACTGAAGTGTGATCTATCATCTGAATCTCAGTGGTATAACAATAGAATGAAATAATGAGTGCCCTATCACTGGAAGTGTTCAGACATGAGCGGAATAACTATCTAGAAAGAACGTTAGAACGGATTCTTTCATGGGTAGGAATTTAACTTTCCATTAGGTTTCTTTTATAATTTCAGATTTTGTTATTAGCAGTACTATATTTCCTTAATTTAGGATCCATACCTTTTCACTTTTTAACATCTCTGAGGTCATGATGCATTTTATAATCAATGAATAGACATTTAATAAAGGATTTCTTTACTTTTCCTGAAAGGACATTACTAAATTGAAGGTATGTCCTAGAATTGAAGAAATATAGTAATTAGGACTGTTTGGCTTTAAATAAAAAGAAACAAAGGAACAAGTTGGAGGCAAGGCAGGGGTATTTATTCTAAGAATATAGAAGTGTCTCACCAAACTCAAAGTAGCAGAAAAGCAGCTGG
Source organism: Mesoplodon densirostris (assembly GCF_025265405.1). NCBI lineage: Eukaryota > Metazoa > Chordata > Mammalia > Artiodactyla > Ziphiidae > Mesoplodon > Mesoplodon densirostris. Next base: position 67,201,842 of record NC_082662.1, on the reverse strand, counting down.
ACTTTCAAGTGTATGTGGATCCAGGGAAAAAAAGCCAAAAAGGAGCCAAGATTTCCTCCACTTGCTCTCTTTCTTTGCACATATACATTTTATTCTTTCTTTACAGGTTCACTTACTTCACATAAAGATGGTTTTTACACAGTTTATTAAATGTGTATAACTCTTAGTTCAAGAGGTTTATAAACTTCAATTCAAAACCGAACTAGATTCCCTTAATTCTAATTCTGAGACTTTTATTGCACAACTTGGGTTGGGTTTACACTCTGATTTCATCAATGGCAGCCATGATAGGTGGAGTGTGAAACTTAAAATGTGGCATCTCAGAACCCACCCCGTCCATCAGCAAGATCAATTAATTAAGAGGAACTGTGAGTGGGGAGGCAGTCCAGAAATTTTCTTCTGTAATGATTCTCTTACTCAAAGGAGTGAAAGTGAAAACATCTAAAATAGAGTTGCCTAAAGCAGCCCTTCCTTCCTTCCATGCCTATTTTCTCATTTCTACAAATGGTGTGAAATGTTTCCATAGATAAAATGAAGCCTGTCCAACTGAGTTGTTTAAACTCTAACTAAAAGTTTTAATCTAGATTTTTTTAGCGTTTCTGGGAGGTTTTGAAAGCTAATTTCTAAAACTGGTATTTTGGGAGAGGTATCACTGCTTAAATTATGAAGTGTCAGAATTGGTAGAAATAATCATGAAGATCAGTCCCAACTTTTACAGAGAAAGTTTGCTTTTTGGATTGATTTGCATTGCACACTATTTTTTTTCCCCCTGTTTAAAGTGATAATACTCTGCATCCTTGAAGTGTTCATCATCCTCATCCTGATCTTCCTCAGGGACCGAATCCGCATCTCCATTGCCCTGCTGAAGGAGGGGAGCAAGTAAGGCCTTGATGAAGAAACTCATATACTGTATATCAATCAGTCATATCGGTCACTGCTTATTTGTAGATGCCCCAGACTATTTTCCCTTTAAGATGGCTTGTTAAATCTGCTTTCCATTCAAGAATACTTGTTCAAGTTCAGACTCTGCCACGTATTAAAATCTTCATGCTAACAAATCTTTCAAAATCCCCAAACCTCAATTATCATAGGGTAAAATAAATCTAAAACCCGTGTATTCTATGCACTAGCACTTTTTTTTTAACACCAAATATATGTTAGGAGGATAACTTATGTGAAAGTAAGTGATAAAGTGTTATATAAAAGTTAGTTATATTATTCCCATACTGAGTCATATGTTAATATTAATGGTTGAGATCATTTGCAGAACTTTAAATCAACATAATTCTATAAAGTCAATTATGTGCTTTTGCTAGTTTTGTATAAGTAACAAAACTTGCCAGTAGACAGAATAATTGGTCCTAGCACTACCAGACTATACATTTTGTATCTACAGCTCTCAATTCAGGAACATTTTATACCCAGAGCCATTTTTATTTTAAAATGCTACAGAATAAACAATTTTTCATAAAATTCATGTTGTGAGGTAATAACACCTACAGTTTCTAAACTATTCCAAAAGGTCACTTGAGGATAATACTTTAAGCTTTTGAATAATGCATGGAAACAGCAAGGAAAGTGTTACTACAAAGCCAATAGGTCATGTTCTCTATTTAGAATGATGGAAACTGAGGTGTTAATGACCAAGGACCAAATTATTTTAAATAGTCTTTAAGGATTGTTTTAACAAAATCATCATCTATAATAATGATAGTGCCACCTAAATCCAGTGTTTGAAATAGTTAACAAGCAGTTTGTTAAATTAAACTCTCTCCTTCCCACAATAACTGAAGCCCTATCATTAGCCACTGAAAACTACTGACTTGCTGGGTTATTTCTTAAATAATATGATATTGTACAATTCACTTATCCCACTGCTATGCCTCTAAATGTGTGTGTGTGTGTGTGTGTGTGTGTGTGTGTGTGTGTGTGTGTGTGTGTGTGTGAAAGGGCAGTTACTACTGTGACTGGTTAATAATTTTTTTTCAAGGGAAAATAAGAGCTGGAATAAATGTGCATGAGAATACAGGGTAAACATAGGGATGCCCAATAATTCACTGAACAGCAGTGTCTGGGGAAAAGAGAGAATAGCATAGCCCAAATAGTGAGGTGGAGAAGGTAACAAATACAAAAATGAATCTAAAATGTGTCAATGCATTAGGAGTGGAAATAGTTCCATCATAGTTCTCAGTGGCTATATCAAACAGCATAGGGTTAATTCAGTATCATATGCTGAAAAGATTATAGGGCAACTAGGATATGAATATTTTAGAAACCATATCTTAGGAGGAAACATCAAAAGAATTATTACCCTGGAGAATAAAAGAATAATGAGTTGCTTGAAGGGTTGCTGTATGGAAAAGGTGGTCATTTCTTCTCCAGAAGGTAGTGGATGTGAATTACATGCAGGCAGATAAGGAAGAACTTTCTAATACTTTGGTTGTTAAGAAAATAGAATAAGCTGTGTCATATAAAAGTAAGTTCCTTTCACTCAATGAGATCACCAGAGACTAATGAACATGTTTTGAAGATAGTTCAGAAGGGATTCTTAAATTAGGGATGGATTCTCACATTTGATCAGATGACCTTCAAGGTCCTCTCTAATTTTAAAAGTCTAAGGAAAAGGGAGAAATACCATGATTATAATTCATCAAATATTTATGCATCAGTCAGAAATAACCAAAGAGGAGAAGGTTTGGGGAACGTTTGGCAGGAATCAAACATGAGCATTGAAAGAATGCCTCTAACTTACTAAACATGAATAAATAAAAATTTAAAACCAACTAAGTATACATCAGCAAAAAAGAGTTGATGGTTATTACCACTGTTCTTAGAATGAATTCAGTCAAAGGCTTATTTCTAGTTCTAACAGATAAAATTTTAATTGAGAAATTATAACTGGATCATTTTCAGTTTCAACTATTTGTTTTATTTTAGAGCCATTGGATACATCCCTACTACCTTAATTTATCCAGTTTTAACTTTCATTTTCCTCTCAATCTGCATTTCCTACTGGGCTGTGATAGCAGTGTATCCTTTGGTAATTGAACCCTTCAAACCTCAGGTACACACTACTATTCAGGAGCTAGGAGTTTGTGTCTGTTTCCATCTGGGAAAGACTAGGAACATCCTAAAGATATAATTGAGATGATGATGATGATGATGATGATGATGGTAATGATGGAGATTATGATTGCTAAGCTCTAAAAATGTTTCAGTGTACCAATTGAATTTCCCCTCAGATAGGTCACATGGTACATTTTGTTTTATTTTGTCTTCACATGTGGTACTCCTCCTTTGCAATATGTAAAAAAATCTTTTTATATTTCACTGTATTTTTTTGTTTTGTTTTGTTTTTTGCAGTACGCGGGCCTCTCACTGTTGTGGTCTCTCCCATTGCGGAGCACAGGCTCCGGATGCGCAGGCTCAGTGGCCATGGCTCAGGGGCCTAGCCGCTCCGCGGCATGTGGGATCTCCCTGGACTGGGGCACGAACCCGTGTCCCCTGCATCGGCAGGTGGACTCTCAACCACTGCGCCACCAGGGAAGCCCATATTTCACTGTTTTTAAGGGGCCACTCAGTGCAGCTGACCCACGTTATATTACTCTGGGTCTGAGAATGAATGAATTATTAAAAGGTTCATTTTTTGTAATTAATCTTTCAGTGGACTTTTGAGTTATTTGCATTACTTTCTTGTCCATTTACATTCAATCTACCAGCAAATAATTTATCCTTAACAGAGTTCACTCAGTTACTTGGCTACATCAGGGGTACCTATATACAAAGTCATAGCCCCAGAGGGGCAATGTAAACATGAAAATAAAACCTGTAATCCAGAGGTAAGTAAAACAAACTCTTTTATTTACTTCAATACAGAACTCTACTGTATTTCATCTAGCAGTAGTGGTAGGAATCATCCTGAAATAGAGACCATGTGCATTGATGAGGATCACTGTAGAGAAGGGGAGGGTGGGTCAAGTGTTAGCAGGAGAGCACTGAAAATGGTAGGCAGAATAGAGAGAAAGCACTGCTATTTCCTGAGCTCACTTGTCCTGTCATACACCTAAGAAGCAGGCACAGTCAACAACAACACTAAGAAATGTGAAATTATAGTGGATGCAGACTGATGAACATACGAAGGAAAAATGAGGTACTTTCCAGAGCTCATTAAAGAATTGTATAAAGTGGTGTTATAGAAAATAGAAATAACAGCAGAAGCTAATAGGAAAAAAGAAAGAGCTGGGATTGGGGGCCACACAAGAGAAGGCAAGGAAGGTGTTATCTTGGAATAGCACTTAATATTATATTATTCGTGTTTTTTTTTTCCTGAGTGCAGATTTTTAATACAACTGAAATTGCCAAAGCTTGCCCTGGGGCTCAGTGTCATTTTGCTTTCTATGGTGGAAAGAGCCTGTACCATCAATATATCACTACCTTCCAGATATTCAATCTATTTGTCTTTCTCTGGCTTATAAATTTTGTCATTGCATTGGGTCAGTGTGCCCTTGCTGGTGCCTTTGCTTCTTATTACTGGGCCTTGAAAAAACCTGATGACATCCCACCATATCCACTTTTTACTGCATTTGGACGAGCCATAAGGTAAGTTTCACACTGAAACCTACACCTATCTTCCCAGTTATGTTTAGTGTGCTTATAATTCAATCTTATAATTCAAGTGGCAAAGTACTTGAGGTCAAAGATATAATTCAAGATTCATAGATGTCCACTGGCTTTGTCTGGTTTTATAGCCACAGTTTTATAATCCCTACCCAGGCAATATCCTTCTAAAAGGTTACTGGAGAGAAGAGGTAGGGGAGGGCACCAAATTAAAGATTAAGGACTAGTCTGTGCTTCCTCATTGCTCAGCTCAAACATAAAATCATCATAAGATGACAGGCTATTGGTATCATTTTCATAGATGAAGTGCAAAACGGATGTATATGGTTTAAAATCCTCTATGGAGACCTTTGTCAATCTGAATAAGAGAGTATAAGAAGCTCTTTCCTATCAATCCTTCTGCAGATCCCTTTTACCAATAAAAATTAACTAACATCCTTTTAGTTAATAGTAAAAATATTTTAACTTTTATTCTCATTTTATCTTTGCCCAGATATCACACTGGATCCCTAGCATTTGGATCTTTAATTCTTGCAGTAGTACAAATGTTCAGATTAATCCTAGAATACTTGGACAAACGTCTTAAAGGTAAGATTCCAGAATTCATCTTTTCTCGGACTTCCTGACTTCTGTGAATAGAATAGATTGGGTCAGGGGGTTGGGAGGGACATAATGACTGTAACTTGGACACAGTAATAAGGATGGATGTGGTCAGATTGGGGAGATGTTTGGAAGGAAAAGCCAATAGGACTTGAGGGATGGAACATGGTGGGGGGTGGGGAGGGGAGCAGTGGTAAAATAGAGTAAAAGTGTGTGATGCTGTTTACTAAGATATGGAAACCAGTAGAAACAAATTTCAAAGAAGAGATTTAAAGCTGTGTTTTTGACCTGTTAATATTGAGAAGCATGGTGGAGATGTCAGGCAGTTCCAAGTCCAGAGCTCAGGACACGTCAGGCTTAAAATATAAATCTGGCCATTGGCATAAATCTTCATACAGGACACATACAGTTTACAAACACATAAACTCTGCTTGGGTTGTACTTTAAAAGATTTTATTATTAATTATCAAAATAATCTTGAAACAGAGCAACCAAGTTGGAACACTTACATTTCCTGATTTCAAAACTTAATACAAAGCTACAGTAATCAAAACAGTGTGGCACTGGCATAAGGACAGACATATAGACCTGGAAAAGAATAGAGAGCACTAAAATAAATGCTCACATATAAGACTATTCAGTAGGGGAAGGAGAGTTTTTTTCAGCTAATGTTACTAGGAAAACTGGATATCTACATTCAAAAGAATGAAGATGGACCCTTACTTTACACCATATACATAAATTAATTCAAAATGGATCAAAGACTTAAACATAAAAGCTAAGACTATAAAAGCCTTAGAAGAAAGCATAGGAAGAAATCTTCTTGACATTGGATTTAATGATGATTTCATTATTTTAATGATCATTTTAATGATGATATGACACCAAAAATACAGGTAACAAAAGAAAAAACAGATAAAGTAGAATTCATCAAAAAAAAATGTCTGTGCATCAAAGGACACTATCAAGAGAGTGAAAAGACAACCCACAGAATGGGAGGAGATATTTGCAAATCATATATTAGATAAGCAACTAATATTTATAATATATAAATAACTCCTACAACTCAACAATAAACAAACAACCTATTTCAACATGGGCAAAGGATTTTTTTAATTAAGTAAATTTTTTCAGCTTTATTGAGGTATAATTGACAAATAAAATTGTAATATTTTTAAAGTATACAACATGATGATTTAATACACATATACATTGTGAAAGGATTCCCACATTTAAGGTGGGACACATCTGTCCTCCTCATATATTTCTTTTTTTTTTCCTTTTTTGGTGAGAATGCTTAAGTTCTACTCTCTTAGCAAATTTCAATTATACAATACAGTATACTCAACTATACTCATCATGTTCTACATTAGATCCTAATACCTTAGTCATCTTATAGCTGAAAGTTTGTACCCTTTTACCAGCCTCTCCCAATTTCTCCCACTCCCAGCGTATGGCAACCACCATTCTATTCTATTTACATGCATTCAACATTTTTTCCCCACGTATAAGCAATACCATGCATATTTGTTTTTGTGTGGCTTATTTCACTTAGCATAATGCCCTTCAGGTTCATCCATGTTATTGCAAAAGCAGGATTTCTTTCTTTTTAAGGCTGAATAATATTCCATTGTGTATATATAACGTAATTTATCTATAGATCCATTTAATGACACTTAAGTTGTTTCCATACATTAGATACTATAAATAATGCTGCAGTGAACATTGGAGTACAAATATCTCTTCAAGATAGTGATTTTGTTTCCTCCAATTATATATACAGAATTAGAATTGCTGGATCATATAGTAGTTCTATTTTTAATTTCTTGAGTAACCTCCGTACTGTTTTCCACAATGGAGTAATCAATTCAGATTCCTACCAATAGTGTACAAGGGTTCCCTTTTCTCTTCATCCTTACCAACACTTGTTACCTCTTGTTTTTTTGATAAGAGATATCCTAACAGCTATGAGGTGATATCTCACTGAGGTTTTGATTTGCATATCTCTGATAATAATGTTGAGCACTTTTCATGCACCTATTGGCCATTTTTATGTCTTCTTTGAAACAATGTCTATTCAGGTTCTTTGCCCATTTTTTATTGGGTTATTTGTGTGTTTTTGGCTGTTGAGTTCTATAAATTCCTTGTATATTTTGGATATTAACTCCTTATTACATATGTGGTTTGCAAATATTTTCTCCCATTCAGTAGGTCACCTTTTCATTTGTTGATGGTTTCCTTTGCTGTGCAGAAGCTTTTTAGTTTGATGTAGTCTCACTTGCTTATTTTTACTTTTGTTGCCTTTGCTTTTGGTGTGAAATCCAAAAAATCATTGCCAAGACCAATGTCAAGGAGCTTACAACTATAAAATCTTCTAGGTTTCGGGTTTTACTTTCAAGTCTTTAATCCATTTTGAGTTGATTATTGTGTATGGTGTAAGATAAAGGTCCAATTTCACTCTTTTGCATGTAGATGCCTAGTTTTCCTAGCACCATTTATTAAAGAGACTATCCTTTCCCCATTATATATTCTTGACTCCTTTGTCAAAAATTAATTAACTATATTGAATGGGTTATTTCTGGGCTCTCTATTCTCTTCCATTCATCTATGTGTCTATTTTCATACTGATACCATACTGTTTTGATTACTATAGTTTGTAATAGAGGTTGAAATCAGGAAGTGTAATGCCTTTAGCGTTGTTATTCTTTCTTGATTGCTTAGGATCTTTTGTGGTTTCGTACAAATTTTAGGATTGGTTTTTTTATTTCTGTGAAAAATGGCATTGAAATTTTGATAAGGATTGCATGGAATTTGTAGATCACTTTGGGTACTACGAACATTCTAACAATATTAATTCTTCCAATCCATGAACATGGAATATTTGCCACTTATTTGTTTCTTCAATTTCTTTTGTCTACAGCTCACAGTTTTCAATGCACAAATATTGGGTTGGCCAAAAATTTCATTTGGGTTTTTCCATAACATGGCAAAACCAGAACAAACTTTTGGTCAACCCAATAATTCTCCTCATTATTTAAATTTATTCCTAGGTATTTTATTGTTTTCATGCAATTGTAAATGAAATTTTACTCTTGATTTCTCTTTCCAATAGTTAGTTGTTGGTGTATAGAAAGGCAACTGATTTCTGTATATTGATTTTATTTCCTGAAACTTTACTGATTTCATTTATTAGCTCTAATATTTTTTTGGTGGACACTATAGGGTTTTCTATATATAATATTATGTGATCTGCAAACAGAGACAGTCTTACTTCTTGATTTCTGATTAGGATACCTTTTATTTCTTTTATTTGTCTAATTGCTCTGGCTAGGACTTCCAAGTACCAAATTGAAAAAAAAGTGGCAAAAAAAAAAAAAAAAGAAAAAGAAAAAAGTGGCAAGAGTAGGCATCCTTGTGTTGTTCCTAATCTTAGAGGAAAAGCTTTTGGCTTTTCACCAGTGAGTATGATGTTAGCTGTGGGCTTATCACATATGGTCTTGATTATGATGAGGCCTTCTATAACCAGTTTATTGAGAGTTTTTATTACTAAAGGAGGTTGAATTTTGTCAAGTAATTTTTCTGCATCTATTGAGATAATCATGATTTCCTCCTTCATTTTGTTAATGCGCAGCATCACATTTATTGATTTGCATATGTTAAATCATACTTGCATCCCTGGAATAAATCCTACTTCATCTTGGTATATGATTCTTTTAATCTAGTATTGAATTCAATTTACTAATATTTTGCTGAGGATTTTTGCATTTATATTCATCAGGGATATTGGCCTGTGATTTTCTTTTCTTGCAGTGTCCTTGTCTGGCTTTGGTATCAGGGTCATTCTGGCCTCATAAAATGTGTTTGGAAATGTTCTCTCCATTTCTATTGTTTGAAAGAGTTTGAGAAGAATTGGTATTAATTCTTCTTCAAATGTTTGGTAGAATTTCACACGTGAAGCCATTTGATCCTGGACTTTTCTTCATTGGGAGGTTTTTGATTACTGATTCAAAATCTTTGCTAGTAATTGATCTGTTCAGATTTTCTATTTCTTCATGATTCAGTTTGGTAGGTTCTATGTTTCTAGGAATTCATCCATTTCTTCTAGGTAGTCCCATTTGTTGGTGTAACATTGTTCCTAGCAGTCTCTTATGATCCTTCGTATTTGTGTGGTATCAGTTGTAATGTCCCCTTTTTCATTTCTGAATTTAAGTCTTCTCTCCTTTTCTCTCAGTTAGTCTAATGAAAGGTTTGTCAATTTTATGTTTCAAAAAACCAGATGGTAGTTTCACTTATCTTTCCTATTTTTAAGTCTCTATTTCATTTATTTCCACTCTGATCTTTACTATTTCCATCCTTCTATTATCTTTGTACATAGTTTCTTCTTCTTTTTTTTTCTTTCTAATTCCTTGAGGTGAAAAGTTAGGTTGTTTGAGATCTTTCTTTCTTCTTAACTTAGGTGTTTATTGCTATGGACTTCCCTCTTAGAACTGCTTTGCTACATTCCATACATTTTGGTATGTTGTGTTTGCATTTTCTTTAGTCTCAAGGTACTCTTTGATTTCCCTTTTGATTTATTCTTTGACCTGTTGGTTGTTCAGTGGCATGTTGTTTAATCTCCACCCATTGAATTTTCCAGTTTTCTTCTTGTAATTTATATCTAGTTTCATACCACTGTGTTTGAAAAGATGCTTGATATTATTTCACACTTCTTACATTTATTAAGACTTGTTTTGTGACCTAACATATGATCTATCCTGGAGAATGTCCCATGTGTACTTGAGAAGAATGTGTATTCTGCTGTGGTTGGATGGAATGTACTGTAAATGTCTGTTAAGTCCTTCTAGTCTAATGTGTAGTTAAGTCCAATGCTTTTCTGTCTGGATGATCTATCCATTGTTGAAAGTGAAATTTTGAAATTCCCTACTATTATTATATTGCTATTTATTTCTTCCTTCATATCTGTTTATATTTGCTTTATATATTTAGGTGCTCCAATGTTGGGTGCATAAATATTTATAATTTTTATATCCCCTTGATAAATAGACTCTTTTTTCATTGTATAATGACCTTTGTGTATTGTTTCAGCTTTTGGCTTAAAGTCTACTTTGACTAATATAAGCATAGGTGCACCTGATTTCTTTTGGTTTCCATTTGCCTGCAAAATCTTTTTCTAATCCTTCACTTTCAGTCTAAGTATGTCTTTAAAGGTGAAGTGAGACTCTTGTAGGTAGCATATATTTGAGTCTTTTTTTTAAAATTTCATTCAGCCCCTCTATATCTTTTGATTGGATAATTTAGTCCATTTACAATTAATTGTAATTATTGATAGCTATGGACTTACTGTTTCTATCTTGTTAACTATTTTCTGGCTGTTTTTTAGTTTTTGTTTCTCTCTTCCTCTCTTCTTTTGTGATTTGATGATTTTCTTTAGTGGTATGTTTTGATTCCTTTCTTATATCTACTATAGGTTTTTGCTTTGTAGTTATCATGAGGTTTACATAAAATATTTTACACTTATAACAATGTGTTTTAAGCTGATAACAACTTAACTACAAATGCATACAAAAGCTCTATGTTTTATACACACACACACATTTTATACTACAATGTTTTTGATGTCACAATTTACCTGTTTTTATATTGTGTATCCATTAACAAGTTATGTAGTTATAGTTCTTTTTAATACTTTGTCTTTAACCTTTATACTGTAGTTCTAAGTTATTTACCTACCACCATTACAATTTTAGAGTATTTTGAATTTAAGTGTATATTTACCTTTACTGTGAGTTTTATACTTTCATATATTTTTATGTTACTAATAAGAATCCTTTTGTTTCAGCTTAAAGAAATCCCTTTAACATTTCTTGTAAGGCTGGTCTACTGGTGATAAACTTTTAGCTTCTGTTTGTCTAGAAAACTTTTACCTCTCCTTCAATTCTGAAGGACAACTTTGCCACATAGGTAGAGTTTCTTGGTCAGCAGATTTTTCTTTCAACACTTTTAACATATCATTCTACTTCACTCTGGCATGCAAATTTTCTGCTGAAAAATCTGCTTATAGTATTATGGGGATTCCCTTGTATATAAGAAGTTGCTTTTCTCTTGCTGCATTTACCCACCTTTTAACTTTTGAAAATTAATTTTATGTGAGTCAGTATGGATCTCTTTACATTGATATTCTTTGGGCTTTCTGGATCTGGATGTCTCTGTTTTTCCAGGTTAGGAAAGTTTTCAATCATTATTTCTTTGAATATATTTTCAGCCCCTTTTTCTTCTCCTGGGACCTCTGTAACATGTAAAAAGTACATTCTTTTTAATTTTTCTTCCTCTAATTGGATGAATCCCACTGCCTTGTCTTTGAATTCATCAATCCTTTCTTTCTTTCTTTCTTTTTGAATTTTCTTTTATTTATTATTTTATACAACAGGATCTTATTAGTTATCCATTTTATACGTATTACTGTATATATGTCAATCCCAATCTCCCAATTCATCACACCACCACCCGAGCCCCCACCAGTTTCCTCACTTAGTGTCCATACATTTGTTCTTTACATCTGTGTCTTAATTTCTGCTCTGCAAACTGGTTCATCTGTACCATTTTTCTAGGTTCCACATACATGCATTAACATACAATATTTGTTTTTCTGTTTCTGACTTACTTCACTCTGTATGACAGTCTCTAGATCCATCCATATCTCTAGAAATGACCCAATTTCATACTTTTTTATGGCTGAGTAATATTCCATTGTATATATATACTGCATCTTCTTTATCCATTCATCTGTCGATGGGCATTTAGATTGCTTCCATGTCCTGGCTATTGTAAATAGTGCTGCAATGAACATTGGGATGCATGTGTCTTTTTGAATTATGGTTTTCTCTGGGTATATGCCCAGTAGTGGGATTGCTGGGTCATACGGTAATTCTGTTTTTAGTTTTTTAAGGAATCTTCATACTGGCTGTATCAATTTACATTCCCACCAACAGTGAAAGAGGCTTCCCTTTTCTCCACACCTTCTCCAGCATTTGTTGTTTGTAGATTTTCAGATGATGCCCATTCTCACTGGTGTGAGGTGATACCTCATTGTAGTTTTGATTTGCATTTCTCTAATAATTAGTGATGTTGAGCAGCTTTTCATGTGCTTCCTGGTCATCTGTATGTCTTCTTTGGAGAAATGTCTTTAGGTCTCCTGCCCATTTTTGGATTGGGTTGTTTGTTTTTGTGATATTGAGCTGCATGAGCTCTTTATATATTTTGGAGATTAATCCTTTGTCTGTTCATTCACTTGCAAATGCTTTCTCCCATTTTGAGGATTGTCTTTCCACCTTGTTTGTAGTTTCCTTTGCTATGCAAAAGATTTTTAAGTTTCCTTAGGTCCCATTTGTTTATTTTGGTTTATATTTCCATTACTCTAGGAGGTGGATCAAAAAAGATTTTGCTGTGATTTATGTCAGAGAGTGTTCTTCCTATGTTTTCCTCTAAGAATTTTATGGTGTCTGGTCTTACATTTAGGTCCCTAATCCATTTTGAGTTTATTTTTTTGTATGGTGTTAGGGAGTGTTCTAATTTCATTCTTTTACATGCAGCTGTCCAGTTTTCCTAGCACCACTTATTGAAGAGACTGTCTTTTCTCCATTGTATATCCTTGCCTCCTTTGTCATAGATTAGTTGACCATAGGTGCATGGGTTTATCTCTGGGCTTTCTATCCTGTTCCATTGATCTGTATTTCTGTTTTTGTGCCAGTACCATATTGTCTTGATTACTGTAACTTTGTAGTATAGTCTGAAGTCAGAGAGTCTGATTCCTCCAGCTCCATTTTTTTCCCTCAAGACCACTTTGGCTATTTGGGGTCTTTTGTGTCTCCATACAAATTTTAAGATTTTTTTGTTCTAGTTCTGTAAAAAATGCCATTGGTAATTTGATAGGGATTGTATTGAATCTGTAGATTGCTTTGGGTAGTATAGTCCTTTTGACAGTATTGATTCTTTCAATCCAAAAACATGGTATATCTCTCCATCTGTTTGTATCATCTTTAATTTCTTTCATCATTGTCTTATAGTTTTCTGCATACAGGTCTTTTGTCTCCCTAGGTAGGTTTATTCCTAGGTATTTTATTCATTTTGTTGCAATGGTAAATGGGAGTGTTTCCTTAATTTCTCTTTCAGATTTTTTATCATTAGTGTATAGGGATGCAAGAGATTTCTGTGCATTAATTTTGTATCCTGCAACTTTACCAAATTCATTGATTAACTCTAATAGTTTTCTGGTGGCATCTTTAGGATTCTTTATGTATAGTATCATGTCATCTGCAAACAGTGAAAGTTTTACTTCTTCTTTTCCAATTTGTGTTCCTTTTATTTCTTTTTCTTCTCTGATTGCCATGGCTAGGACTTCCAAAACTATGTTGGAATAATATTGGTGAGATTGGACATCCTTGTCTTGTTTCTGATCTTAGAGAAAATGCTTTCAGTTGTTCACCATTGAGAATGATGTTTGCTGTGGGTTTGTCATATATGGCTTTTATTATGTTGAGAAATGTTCCCTCTATGCCCACTTTCTGGAGCATTTTTATCATGAATGGGTGTTGAATTTTGTCAAAAGCTTTTTCTGCATCTATTGAGATGATCATATGGTTTTTCTTCTTCACTTTGTTAATATGGTGTATCACATTAACTGGTTTGCATATACTGAAGGATCCTTGCCTCCCTGGGATAAATCCCACTTGATCATTGTGTATGATCCTTTTAATGTGCTGTTGGATTCTGTTTGCTAGTATTTTGTTGAGGATTTTTGCATCTATGTTCATCAGTGATATTGGCCTGTAGTTTTCTTTTTTTGTAGTATCTTTTTGTGGTTTTGGTATCAGGGTGATGGTGGCCTCATAGAATGAGTTTGGGAGTGTTCCTTTCTCTGCAGTTTTTTGGAAGAGTTTGAGAAGGATGGGTGTTAGCTCTTCTCTGAATGTTTGATAGAATTCACCTGTGAAGCCATCTGGTCCTGGACTTTTGTTTATTGGAAGATTTTTAATCACAGTTTCAATTTCATTACTTGTGATTGGTCTGTTCATATTTTCTATTTCTTCCTGGTTCAGTCTTGGAAGCTTATACCTTTCTAAGGATTTGTTCATTTCTTCCAGGTTGTCCATTTTATTGGCCTAGAGTTGCTTGTAGTAGTCTCTTAGGATGCTTTGTATTACTGCAGTGTCTGTTGTAACTTCTCCTTTTCCATTTCTAATTTTATTGATTTGAGTCCTCTCCCTCCTTTCCTTGATGAGTCTGGCTAATGGTTTATCAGTTTTGTTTATCTTCTCAAGGAACCAGCTTTTAGTTTTATTGATCTTTGCTCTTGTTTTCTTTGTTTCTATTTCATTTATTTCTGCTCTGATCTTGATGATTTCTTTCCTTCTTCTATGGGTTTTGTTTGTTCTTCTTTCTCTAGTTCCTTTAGGTGTAAGGTTAGATTGTTTATTTGAGATGTTTGTTGTTTCTTGAAGTAGGATTGTATTGCTATAAACTTCCCTCTTACAACTGCTTTTGCTGCATTCCATAGGTTTTGGATCACTGTGTTTTCATCGTCATTTGTCTCTAGGTATTTTTTGATTTCCTCTTTGATTTCTTCAGTGATCTCTTGGTTATTTAGTGATGTATTGTTTAGCCTCCATGTGTTCGTGTTTTTTACATTTTTTTCCCTGTAATTGATTTCTAATCTCATAGTGTTGTGGTCAGAAAACTTGCTTGATATGATTTCAATTTTCTTAAATTTACTGAGGCTTGATTTGTGACCCAAGATGTGATCTATCCTGGAGAATGTTCCATGGACACTTGAGAAGAAAGTGTAATCTGCTTTCTTGGAGGGAATGTCCTATAGATATCATTTAAATTTATCTGGTCCATTGTGTCATTTAAAACTTGTTTCCTTATTAATTTTCTGTTTGGATGATCTGTCCATTCGTGTAAGTGAGGTGTTAAAGTTCCCCACTATTATTGTGTTACTATCGATTTCCTCTTTTATAGCTGTCAGCAGTTGCCTTATGTATTGAGGTGCTCCTATGTTGGGTGCATATATATTTATAATTATTATATCTTCTTCTTGGATTGATCCCTTGATCATTATGAAGTGTCCTTCCTTGTCTCTTGTAACATTCTTTATTTTAAAGTCTATTTTATCTGATATGAGTATTGCTACTCCAGCTTCCTTTTGATTTCCATTTGCATAGAATATATTTTTCCACCCCCTCATTTTCAGTCTTTATGTGTCCCTAGGTCTGAATTGGGTCCCTTGTAGACAGCATATATATGGGTCTTGTTTTTGTATCCATTCAGCAAGCCTGTGTCTTTTAGTTGGAGCATTTAATCCATTCACCTTTAAGGTAGTTATTTATATGTATGTTCCTATTACCATTTTCTTAATTGTTTTGGGTTTGTTTTTGTAGGTCCTTTTCTTTTCTTGTGTTTCCCACTTTGAGAAGTTCCTTTAGCATTTGTTGTAGAGCTGGTTTGGTGGTGCTGAATTCTCTTAGCTTTTGCTTCTCTGTAAAGCTTTTGATTTCTCTATCGAATCTGAATGAGATCCTTGCTGGGTAGAGTAATCTTGGTTGTAGGTTCTTCCCTTTCATCACTTTTAAATATGTCATGCCACTCCCTTCTGGCTTGTAGAGTTTCTGCTGAGAAATAAGCTGTTAACCTCATGGGAGTTCCCTTGTATGTTATTTGTCATTTTTCCCTTGCTGCTTTCAATAATTTTTCTTTGTATTTAATTTTTTCCAGTTGGATTACTATGTGTCTTGGCATGTTTCTCCTTGGGTTTATCTTGTATGGGACTCTCTGCACTTCCTGGACTTGGGTGGCTATTTACTTTCCCATGTTAGGGAAGTTTTCGACTATAATCTCTTCAAATATTTTCTCGGGTCCTTTCTCTCTTCTCCTTCTGGGATCCCTATAATGCAAATGTTGGTGCATTTAGTGTTGTCCTAGAGGTCTCTTAGGCTGTCTTCATTTCTTTTCATTCTTTTTTCTTTATTCTGTTCCACAGCAGTGAATTCCAGCATTCTGTCTTCCAGGTCACTTACCTATTCTTCTGCTTCAGTTATTCTCTTATTGATTCCTTCTAGTGTAGTTTTCATTTCAGTTATTGTATTGTTCCTCTCTGTTTGTTCTTTAATTCTTCTAGGTCTTTGTTAAACATTTCTTGCATCTTCTCAATCTTTGTCTCCATTCTTTTCCAAGGTACTGGATCATCTTCACTATCATTATTCGGAATTCCTTTTCTGGAAGATTGCCTATCTCCACTTCATTTAGTTGTTTTTCTGGGGTTTTATCTTGTTCCTTCGTCTGGTACATAGTCCTCTGCCTTTTCGTCTTGTCTTATCTTTCTGTGGATGTGGTTTTTGTTCCACAGGCTGCAGTATTGTAGTTCTTCTTGCTTCTGCTGTCTGCCCTCTGGTGGATGAGACTATCTAAGATGCTTGTGCAAGTTTCTTGATGGGAGGGACTGGTGGTGGGTAGAGCTGGCTGTTGCTGTGGTGGGCAGAACTCAGTAAAACTTTAAACCACTTGTCTGCTGATGGGTGGGGCTGGTTCCCCTCCTGTTGGTTGTTTGGCCTGAGGTGACCCAACACTGGAGCCTACCCATGCTCTTTGGTGGGGCTAATGGCAGACTCTGCAAGGGCTCACGCCAAGGAGTACTTCCCAGAACTTCTGCTGCCAGTGTCCTTGTCCCCATGGTGAGACACAGTCACCTTCCACCTCTGCAGGAGACCATCCACTGCTAGCAGGTAGGTCTGGTTCAGTCTCCTATGGGGTCACTCCTCCTTCCCCTGGGTCCTGATGCACACACTACTTTGTGTGTGCCCTCCAAGAGTGGAGTCTCTGTTTCCCCCAGTCCTGTCGAAGTCCTGCAATGAAATCCTGCTAGCCTTCAAAGTCTGATTCTCTAGGAATTCCTCCTCCCATTGCCAGACCCCAGGTTTGGAAGCCTGACGTGGGGCTCAGAACCTTCACTCCAGTGGGTGGACTTCTGTGGTATGTGTTCTCCAGTTTGTGAGTCACCCACCCATCAGTTATGGGATTTGATTTCGTTGTGATTGTGCCCCTCCTACCATCTCACTGTGGCTTCTCCTTTTTCTTTGGATGTGGGGTATCTTTTTCGGTGAGTTCCAGTGTCTTTCTGTCAATGATTGTTCAGCAGTTAGTTGTGATTCTGGTGCTCTTGTAAGAGGGAGTCCACCTATCCTTCTTTCACTAGATCTAATCTGCTATGAATCCCTCTATTGAATTTTTCAGTTCAATTGTATTCTTCAGCTCTATAAATTCTGTTTGATTTTTTTGATATTTTCTATCTCTTTATTGAATTCTCATTTTGTTCATGCATTTCTCCCTGACCATGGTGAGCATCTTTATGACCATTATTTTGAATTCTTTACTGGTTAAATCACTTATCTCTGTTTCAGAAATATCAGTTTCTGGAAATATATTTTGTTTTTTTATTTGGAAAGTATTCCCTTGTTTCTCCTTCTCTTTTTTTTCTTGACTCTCTGTATTATTTTCTGTGCATTAGATAAAACAGCCATCTTTCCCAACTTGACAGAAGAGTCTCATGTAGGAGATGAGCTTCATTAATCAGCCCAGCCCAACCTTCTGGTTCTCTCAAATCTTTGTGATTGTCCTAGCCACCATAGTTAGTTTAGTGGCTCTTAGTAATTGAAGGTGTACCTAGAGCTGTCAGGGTCCCAAAGTGGAGGATCACAGTCAGAACCTAGATGCCCCCTGATTAGATGCTAAACCCTTAGGCAACAGCTGGGTAAGTATGTAGATTCTCCTTTCAGGGAGAAACTAGGAGGTGGCTTTTGCCTGCACCCTCTGCACTGAGCCAGGATGTATAGCCATGGTAGTGGTGGTGGTGGTAGGGCATTGCTTTACCATTTAAAAATGGATTCTTTGTTTTCTACAGTCCTGTGAGACTCATTTGTGCAAGCCCTATTAGAGCCACACAAAGGGGGGACCATGACTTGGGCAGCAGCTGCAGAAACTGGGGCACCACACAGGTGTATAAGCTCCTTCCAAAGAGATGTTGGTGACCTGCTCCCCCTGGGTCCATGGAGGATCACAGCTAGCTCCAAGAGTGTGCAAACTAGAAGGCGGAATTTTAGTCACTAGGTTGTAAAGTACACAGTCAATCCCCTCCCAGGAAAAGACTGGAAAATGGGTGTTTTGCCTGCTCCCTCTTTGCTAAGTCTGGGGGTATAGTGATTGCTAGCATATGTGCCTGTTAAGAACTGCTTCTTTGTTTTTTATAGTCCTGTAGAACTTGTGGAAACAAGCCCCTTTGGCTCTCAGAGCTAAGTGTTTTGGGGGTCTGTCTCTAGGGTGGGAGCCTTAAAAGTTGGAATCCTTGATGTGCTGCCCAAACCCATCACTCCTCAGGGAGAAGCTGAGAGTTGGGGGTATTGTCCTGATTGCATGGTGTTGTACCAGGGGTAGAGTTTATGGCGAGTGTGTTTCAGCCTTTCCTACCATTTCAACGTGGGATTTTCATAGTTGCCTGATGTGTAGGAATCACTCAGCTTGTTTCTGGATTTCTCTCAGAGGAAATTGCTCCATGTGTAGCTGTACATTCAGTGCATCTGGGGGAGGAGGGAAGTTCAAGAGCCTCCTATGACACCATCTTTGTCCCTCCTGCAAAGGATCTCATATACAATGCTCTAAAGAACATATATAAATGCTAAATGAACACATGAAAAGATCTTCAATATTAGTCATTAGGGAAATGCAAATCAAAACCATAGTGAGGTATCAATTCATATCCATTAGAATGTCTAGTATCAAAAAATGAAAAATAACAAATTTTTGTAGGGTGAGGATAAATTGGAACACCTGTGCATTGCTGGTGGGAATGTAAAATCACCACTGATTTGCCACTGTGGAAAACAGTATGGTGATTCCTTTAAAAGTCAAAAATATGATTGCCATATGAGCCAGAAATTCCACTTCTGCATATATACTCAAAATAATTGAAAGCAGGGACTCAAATACTTGCACACCAGTGTTCATAGGAGCATTATTTGCAATAGCCAGAAGGTAGAAACAACCCAAATTTCCATTAACAGATAAAAGAATAAGCAAAATGTGACATATACATACAATGAAATGTTATTCAGCTCTAAAAATAAATGTAATAATGAATCTTGACAATTTAATGCTAAGTGAAATAAGCAAGACACAAAAGGACAAATATTGTATGATTCTACTTATATGAGGTATCTAGAAGAGGCAAATTCATACAGACAGAAGTATGACAGAGGTTACCAGGGACTGGGAGAAAGGGAGAATGAGGAGTTATTCTTTAATGGGTACAGAGTTTCTATATGAGATGATGAAAAGTTCTGGAAATTGATAGTGATGGTAATTTCACAAAATCGTGAATGTACTAAATGCTACTGAATTGTACACTTAAAAATGGTTAGAATAGTAAATCTATGTATATTTCACTGCAATTAAAAAAATTTAAGAGCACACTTAAAATTTTACTATATTTTTTTGATTCATAGAGTTTGCAAATCATTAATAGGTTTAAATATCTCCTTCTCATAGAGGCCCAGAACAACATTTCTAAATTCCTAAAATGCTGCCTGAGATGCTGTTTCTGGTGTTTAGAAAAAGCAGTAAAGTTTTTGAACAGAAATGCCTATGTTATGGTAAGTAGCTTATTTTTATTTACTAAACTGCTTCTTTGCAAACCCAAACCCCATGTCTACATTTCCATCTCTAAAGCACTTGTGCATCAAGCAGTTGAATTTATCACCATGTTGTTATAAGAATTTGTGAATCCAGTGCATCATTCAGGGCTATGTTTTCCTAGTTGAGACAGTAACTTAACTGTAGTTCATTATTACCTTCAATACCTTTTTGGAGAGGGAAAATATTATTTACCTTAGAAGTATAAAAATGTGCTAGATTGAAAATGATTTTGTTTGTCTTTGACATAGTTTAGTGGGAGGAAAGCTTACCTAGTCTATGTTTCACTGTGAAGAGAAAATATTCTTCTAATTCTGGGATTTACATATTTTTAAGGAAGGGTCTATTTCTTTTTATGATTCTTATTTTGAAATGCGTGGCATTCTGAATTTGTTACTTATTTCCTATGGGAATATGGAGGCTTCTAAAGAGATTTTTTTAAAAATAGGGGATCCAAAAATATTATTCTAAAATTTAGCAGCTACAATCTTATAACACTTGCATATTATCACAGTGATATAGGGTCTGCATGGGTGATTCAAATAGTTACGGACATTCAAAGAGTCATTAATATACCTCCAGTGAGAATATTGTATTGAGCCTTTTAATCAATGAAGCAAGTGCATTGGAAGGCACTGGGTTTCCTGAGAGTAAATTTTAATGTGAATGCTACAACATTTAACCCATTCAGCAACAAACCTTAGCCAAAACACTTCAAAGACAGAAGCTGTGTCCTGGGATTTGAGATGAAGACCTACCTCTGTTTGAAGCTGTCTAATCCCCATGGAGTTAAGGACAAATAGCAACCAAAACGTACCTTATTGTCAATGACTCTAAGAGTTGTGCAGAGTTGAGGACACACACTGCCCAAGCCTCCCATGAACCCAACTGTTGGAAAGAGGAATGAGAATAACTGTGTGGGTGACAGAATTAATTCATGTTCCTGTCATTGGATTGTCTGTTGGTCTTGTTAAATTACGTTACTGACTCCAGAATAATATCAACTGTCTTCCTCAGATTGCAATATATGGCAAAAACTTCTGCAGGTCAGCGAGAGATGCTTTCAATCTGCTGATGAGAAATATTTTAAAGTAAGTAATCAGGTTGAGCATAGCAGCAGATGATTTAGCATCCATACTTCACATGTTGGTGGTCTTATTAGACATGAATCTTATCTTTTATTTTAATAGATTTAAATCTTCTCCTTCACCCCATTAATTTCTTCATATGTTTTAGAATTATTGCTCCCATCATCCACCTATGTCTTTATACCCACTGGTACTTATTCATTTTTATTATCCCCTATGCTCAAGAAATTCCCCACATGACCATTATCATCATGTTTCTGACTATTCCCCCCTCCCAAAATTGACAGAGTCTGAGTGAACAAAATCAGAGAACCAGTGCAGCCATCCTCAGGATTCAGGGTATCCATAGTCCTTGAATTAGAGAGAGAAATGCTGACACCACCAATAGCACCTGACAGCCTTATAATGCCATCTTCTGTTTACTCCATTATAAATAAGTCAGAAAATCATCCTGAGTTCTAACTTCATTTCTTGCATTTAACAAAGGCCAAATAAAATTTCAGCAAAGACACAGCAAAATGAACTCATGAATTATTTACTCTCATAAATTTCTGATAACAAATATAATTTAAACACAAAATTATACTTTCTTTTTTCTGATTCTCAGAGTTGCAGTTATGGATAGAGTGACAGACTTTGTACTAATCCTGGGGAAGATTCTAGTTGCTGGGTGTATAGGTAAGTAGTAGTAGTAGTAATAATAGTAGTAGTAGTAGTAATAAGTTTAACATGTGCTTAGAAAAACTTCTTTACTACAAAAAGCTACGTTCCTTTGCAAATGCACAATATACATGTTCTGCCTTTTCACTCTAGGTGTCCTGGCCTTTCTACTCTTCACAGAAAGACTCCCAATGATTATAGAAGGACCAACATCTTTAAATTACTACTGGGTACCTTTGCTGGTAAGAGCTGATGTCTTAGTAAGTTTGGGCTGCTACAACAAAAATACCATAGACTGGGTGGCTTAAACAACAGGGATTTATTCTGCACAGTTCTGAAGACTGAGAAGTCCAAGATCTAAGGTGCCCACAGATTCAGTTCCTGGTGAGAGCTTTCTTCCTAATTTGCAAAGGGACACTTTCTTGCTGTATCTTAACATGGTAGAGAGAGATTTCATCTCTGTTTTCTCTTATAAGGGCACTAATCCCATTCACAAGGACTCCATCATTGTGACTTCATTACTTCCTGAAGGCCCCACCTCCAGATGCCATCACTTTGGGGATTAGGTTTCAACATATGAATTTTGAGGGGACACAATTCATTCCATATCATCTGGGTAACACTGACTCGGATTTATGAGAAATGGCAAAATAAAAAACCAAAAAGGAATAGGAGAAATAATGATAGCTAACATGATTGGTCTTACTTTGAGGCCAAGCCTCATTCTGCTTTAGAGCTTGGGTCCCTTGGAAGCAACCCCTGAGACAGAGGATTGTGGGCAGAAGGCTTATTATGAAGTGCTATCCTGAGATACATTTGAAAGGAAGTGAGGACAGGCCCAGACAAAAGAAGAAGCTGACCCATGCTGCAATTATAGCTGAAGCCTCAGACATAATTACAGGAAGTTCTGACAAAGGGACTAGGCCTCTGTATTCTGCATCAGGCAGCCATTGGCCAGGGGTTGCCCTCTGAATGATGACGTAACCTTGGGTGAGGCAGTTCCCTTCAAGAGCAATTGCTAGTGAGTAAAACAGCTGAGTCATCAGCAGCCTACATACATTCCCAACAACTAGGGGGTAGATGTGGCAGCTGGAGAGGACCTGGGGGGAGCCCTGCGAGATCTATTACAGTATATTAACTCACTCAATCCATGTGCCATAAATACCATTATTACTCACATTCTCCCCTTCCCCACCAACAATCTTATGTAGGAAGCACAGAGATGTTAGGTGACTTGTCGAGTGAGTGCCTGATCTGTGATTAAACCTAGGCAGTGTATGCTCTTAACTCCTATGCTTTACTGCCTCAGTGTGCAGGATCCTAAATCTAGGATGGCTTTGGTAGGCATTGGGGATAGTGATAAGAAAATTGGCAGGTAAACTAGTCCATTTTGTTTAAATCCCAGTACAAAGACACTCAAAAACTTTATCATTGAATTTTTTACATTCTTATATTGAAATCTTTTCCAACACAGAGTATTTCAAAGCGTCCTCATCATGATTTTATTTAAAGCTGCATTATTGTTCTTTTGGACAAGTTAATGGCATCTTCATTCTCTTCTCTGCTCATTTACAGACAGTCATTATTGGATCTTACCTAATTGCACATGGATTCTTCAGCGTCTATGCAATGTGTATTGAAACAATTTTCATCTGCTTCTGTAAGTTTTCAGTATATGTGTTTTCCCCCTTTGGTGGATAACCAAAAGATGAAAAGGTTAAGACCCAGTCTTTTAGCTGGATTGTGGATTTGCTATGACATGGCTGAAATTGCAAAACAGTCTATTTGGAAAGAGACATTGTCTAGTAGATGCTTTGTAAACTTTAAAGGCTGAGAGATGGAGTTTGCAAAGCACAGGAGGGTCAGGCATCATGGCATGGTGTTAGCATGAAATTATTTTAATTTCTTAATGTTTTCAAATTTATAATAATGATTGGCTTCTGTTGTTCTTTATTAACAACTGAAGACATAACTGGGCTTTGAGGCTGGGCTTTGGGGACTCTGAGGACAGCCTTTATACCTTCTGATAAAGCCAAGCTGGCAATGGTTTCAAAGACACATAGGGCCAATTCACACTGGGTAACACGATGACAAATAGATAGGATTCATAGAGAGGCGTGTTTAGGAAATGGCTAGATCAACTCTGACGCATAGTGTTAAAATACTTCAATAGAGCTTTCATCACTGACTTCTTCACTGTGCTTCTATGTGGCATGTGCACCTCACGTATGCAGAATAGATATGTTTTCTATTAATACCTCATTTTTTTTTTTTTTTTTTTTTTTTTTTGCGGTACGCAGGCCTCTCACTGTTGTGGCCTCTCCCGTTGTGGAGCCCAGGCTCCAGACGCGCAGGCTCAGAGGCCATGGCTCATGGGCCTAGCCGCTCCGCGGCATGTGGGATCTTCCCAGACCGGGGCAAGAACCCGTGTCCCCTGCATCGGCAGGTGGACTCTCAACCACTGCGCCACCAGGGAAGCCCCAATACCTCATCTTAAAAGCCCTGGAGAACCTAGTGCCCATCAGGAGCTTGATCTGTCCTTACCTTCAACCTAGATAAAGTAGGGTCAACAAGTGAAAGAACAGACCTTGTTAGCCCTACAACTAATACCCCTGAGAGATTATTTCTCTGGCGCATTGCTCTTAAGAGAAGCAGAGAAAATATTCTATGACAGGGCATTACTGAGTGATCTACTTGTATAAAATAAACAGTTTATTTTTTAGTGTAACTCACAGCACCAACTGCATGCTGGGGTCAGGAGAGGAGATATATATATCTCACTAAAGATAGTAACTTTAGGGAGATATATTGAAGGAAAAAACCTTCTAGAAAATGGTTTGATTTTTTTTTCTGAACATTTAACAAATCAATTTTCAATAACTGGACAAATTAATCAGGAGAACTTTGTGTACAAGTTAGCTCTTCCTCTGGCTATAAATGGAACTGGAATGTTTAATCTTTTCCTAGTGCTTCGGTGGTTTGTCAGGAAAAGCCATCTACAAAATACCACATGAACAAACTTCAGCTTAGGTGTGAGGTGGAAGAAGGAGCATGGGAATAAGGTAGCTTAAGACACAGAAGAGACAGAGATCTTGAATGTTCAGAGGTCTCTCCTCATCTCAAATGCTAATCATGGGAAGGAAACTGGGAGAGCCCACTGGGATCTTCCTGATTCTTGTAACTGAAAGGTTTTCTCAAAATGTATCCCGGGAAATGTTTAGAACCTATCAGTTTCCAATCTTTGGAAGCTTTGTCAAATCTTGTAGATTTTAAGTTTGACAGTGGATTTTAAATTTGAGCACTAAGAAATGTTTTCCACTCATCTATATTACTAATTGCCAACTTCTTGAAAAGCAGGTATAATTTCAGCCTTATTTAACACATTGTTTGTTGAATGTGAATAGTTTCATTCTGGATGTTCTTGTCTTTGATAATAAAGAACAAGAGAAGCCAAATTGTATTTTTCTTCCCTCTGCAGCTGTTACTATGGGCAACATCTAACTTTGGAAAATTTTCTTCTTAAATGATACTCTAAGGCAAATTATGATTGTGTGGAACTGTACCTTTTTAAAAAATATATACCTCTTTATACCTATTATCTTGACTGCCATAAAACTGGTGATTTTAAAAATGCAAACTATTTGCAAACAAACACTTCATTTATAGAGACATAGCATCCTTTCAACATTACAAGGCGATGAGAATTCTGGTCCCAGGATGGGAAAAAAACAATGGTTGTAGATGATTATTTTCATTATTATGTGATTGATACCACAGTTCCTACCAATCCCTCAAAAGTAATAATGGTATAAACATACAACATATGATATGTGATATAAGATATAGAAATATGATTAAGGAAAAAAGAACAAAAATGTTCAGCATCTATCATGTTCCCTTCTTAGCTTTTCATTTTGTATGTGGGGAAAGTCACTGTGAAGTCTAATGTAAAAATCTAATAAACCAATAATCCAACCATTCCTAAGAGAGTATGATGAAAAATAACTTAGATTTATTCCATAAATCTGTGATTATGCTATATGGTTTTATATAATATTTCTTATCCTTTATTTCATAATAAATAAAGGCTAAAATAGCATAATATTTTTAATATACTAGTCAAAACAGTTTCAAGTTGCATTTATATATTTATTGAGGTAGATATTATCAGCTGTGAATTATATGTATCTGCAGGAAATTTAATTCCATGCAAACTTCTCCTTGCTTCTCAGCATCATTCTCATGTTTTTCCCCAAGCACCCCACAGATGTGTGCTCAGTGAATACCCATCATTTTATTATTAGCCTAAGCAAAGCAGGAATATAAACCCATGTATTACAGAAGTCAGCCAACACTGTATTAGCTTTTGAATATAATCTGAGGTAAACTACAAGGATTTAGGACAGGACACTGTTTAGTTAAGTAGGATGAGAACTGAAGTAGGTGTCAAGAGACTGGGTCCTCACCTCATCCTGTTGCCCCAGAGCTTTCAAGTTCAGGAGAATCATTTTACATCCCTGGGTCTCAGTTTCTTTATCTGTAACATGAGGGTGTGAATTACCATTAAAAGAGACTTTGAACTCTGAAATTCAATTATTCTCTACATTTATCACACCGTACTTTTTATTCAGCTTCATCTCAGAGGATGTGGCAATTTACCTTTCTGAAATGAACAGTCATTAGAATTTAAAGATAACACATTTGAAAGGACATAAAAGATCTTATTAACCTTTAAACTATCAAAATAAACCTCTTTGGAGTGGGTGGGATTTAGGAAGTTTCAGTGCTTCCTGGCAGAGGTTGAAGCTTCTTACTTTGACCAGCATCAGCTACTTAACTGCACTAATTTGTCTTATATTTGACTTTCTAACACTGCTTTCTCTGATTTTTCCCTGTTCGACTCTCCAATTTATAAAAATGCATATAATTGTTCTGCCGCTGTTGCTGCTTTTGCCTGCTTTGGCTGCTGCATATACAGGTGAAGATCTGGAAAGAAATGATGGATCTACAGAAAAACCCTACTTCATAACCCCTACCCTGCACGGAATTCTGAACAAGAAGCAACTAGTTCCCCAGAAGCAGAAAGAGTAGAAAAGCTCCAAACAGTGCCATTCATTTTTAAGTAGAAGTTTTGTAAATTAGATCATTTGTATTTGAAAATGATGCTTTTAAGTAATGTGAAACTTCAGTGCTTATTCCTAAAAAGAGAGAACTTGGTACCATCTGAGGTATCAGGCAATTGATGACAGTAGCCTCTGTGAACTAGGATACTTTTTTTTTTTTTTTTTTTTTTTTGCGGTATGCGGGCCTCTCACTGTTGTGGCCTCCCCCGTTGCGGAGCACAGGCTCCGGACGCGCAGGCTCCGGACGCGCAGGCTCAGCGGCCATGGCTCACGGGCCCAGCCGCTCCGCGGCATATGGGATCCTCCCAGACCGGGGCACGAACCCGTATCCCCTGCATCGGCAGGCGGACTCTCAACCACTTGCGCCACCAGGGAGGCCCTAGGATACTTTATAGTGGTCCCAGCTGAAGAGCAAGGTGTAAATGTCACACATTTTTTTAAACTCTATAGCTGAAAGTGTTTCCAAAACTTTTATGCTGTTTCCCATTGCAGCATTTTGATAGCCTTTCTTTTTATAAATGTATATTTGTAAAGGGTATTCAGGAAATTTTTGAAAGCACTATAAATGTGTAATCAATTAGCCATAAAAAGATTGATTTACAGTTAACCAGCATATGGTACTAAATTTGTAAATATGGTGCTATGGTTATATTTATACTGTTCAAGCTAGTGGACAACATTCTAAACTGTGATTAAACTTGTATTAATGGTTCCCTAGGAAGTATACTTCAGTAAGTGATTCGAGACCATAACAAACATATAGACGTTAATGTTATACAGGTTCCATACACTGCATTATTAGGTAAAAATTACTGTGGAACCTTCATAGGCCATTTTGTTTTAGTGAAATTGAATCTGAGTTCTGGAATGTCATTTCCAATAATATGAACCTCTGGCCACCGTGAAAATATT
This sequence comes from Mesoplodon densirostris, assembly GCF_025265405.1. Classification (NCBI taxonomy): domain Eukaryota; kingdom Metazoa; phylum Chordata; class Mammalia; order Artiodactyla; family Ziphiidae; genus Mesoplodon; species Mesoplodon densirostris. The sequence continues at coordinate 67,174,106 of NC_082662.1, read as the reverse complement.
CTGAGCAGAACTGAGATGGCCACATAACTCATGCCATTTGTCTGTAACCCAAATAGAGATAAATCCCTATTTTCCTATGCCCATCATATAGAAAATGGGTATGGATCTGTTTCAAAAGAGTGATTATATCTGTTATGAGTTTCTAGATTAAAGAGATGATGTGGCTTTTTTTCTATAAAAAGTTTGATTTTAGCTTAACTTTCAGTGAAGAACGAGAAAAGATAAGAAAGACACTTCAGATTTTACCCTAAGGAAATATATTACCTAAGGAATTTTACCCTAAGGAATTTTACCCTAAGGAAATATTACCCTAAGGAAATATTAGATGAGGTACTCCATAGGTGCCTCATCTTGTACCTTTACAAGAGGCATACTGTGGGTTAGGAAATCTCTTCCTGAAGGGTTTAGGAGGAGAGTTACTTTCATACTCCACCCTTGCTGGCCAGAGCAACAAACCAGGCTCTGGCGTAGCAAAGCATGAATCAGACACTCACGTACTTTGCCTATCCACCTTCTGTGTGCATGACATGGCAAACAGTGTAAAAATGTACCCCAAAAGGAGCATTGAATCAATAGTATCCTTTTGGCTTTTACACTAAGTTTGTGTATAAGGATTATTTATGTCTTGACAGAAAGGAACATGTTGATCTAACATTTTGATCTGAATATTATCCATGTCTCCAAGAAGAGAGTCAGAAATGTATTATTGTTATAAATTAATATAAATAGTAATTTATTTAATGACCCTGAAGTGTGGGAACCTAGATTTAGACTGACTTCATAGCAGCTTAATAGCAAGAAGCTAATGAATAGGGGAGAATTTCAAAATATTGGTCCTTCTATGGCCACCATCTTGCTCTTGGCTTACTTTCTTGAGATTACTGTAAGCAAAAAAGTGTTATTTGGCTTCATACCTTGGCAAAGACCTTCTTCACTCTCATGCCCCTTGAAGTATAATTCAGAGAACAGTGATAACCTATCTTTCTAGATAGTTATTATTTTATTATTCAGTAATACAGGGTTCACAACAAAAATCTAGTAAAATGGTTACCTCTAACTTAAGTGCTGAAAAATTATAAGGAATAAGTCCCCTTTTAGGAGTAGTTGAAAAATTCATAATGATGAAACAATTTTAAATTTTTTGTATATGTATCAGAATCACTCTGAGAAATTGTTATAAATATTGATACCTGTGCTCCCCACCCCAAGAGATTCTGATATAAGTATTTGAGTGTGGGGCAGCTTGTGAATTATTATAAAGTTCTCTAGTGATTCTGATCCACATAAAAGTTGGAAAATCACTTGAATAAAATATAAATCAACATGTGTGAAATCATTTGCCTATTTTTTCCTTATAAGCCTGGCTGTTCTAGGAGTTAGAAAATTGAGAAAGACAAAGGAGATTAATTTGGAGAATTCTAACAATCATAACTTCTGTATTTTAGATTCTTGGTACTAGATGGGGGCCCATGTTTTAAATGCTTAACATTTAAATCTGCTGATTAGACCAGAAAATTCTCCACAGTAGAAGTATTCACTGAACTATATGGAGATAGATACATTCTAAACTTGGCTATATTTTAAGAATATAACCCTGGGTTGCAAAATCATAGGAAAAGGAATGTCGTTTGGTTCAATATTCTTAATAAATATTCTTTAAGAATCTCTAAGTATAGAAGTTTTAACTATATTATGTGCTTAATTCTAGTTAGAAAAATATTTTTCATTAATTACTTCTTTGTATAATTGAAATATAGAGAAAAATGAGTTTTTGAGAAAAATTTAAAAGCCACTTTCTTATAAAGAAATTAAGGTAATAACTGAAAAAACAGAGCAATACTTCTCAAAATTTTGGGTTCAAAGATTTGAAATATACTGAAAATTTACAAATCTTTAAAAAAAAAACTGTACCACCTAAATTGTTGCTCGAAAAACAAAAGCAATTTTGAACTAATATGGTAACTTAGAAGGCAAGTTGAATACATCATACTTTTCAGGAATTTGAAGGTGAATTTAGAAATTCCTCATCTTTTGTTTTTTTGTGTAGTTACATTTGCTCTCTAAAAGAAGATAAAACTTACTTCCTTAATCATGCAGCTGAGAGGCACGTGCTATTGGCAGAATCAGACCTGGTACACAGAATGAGATAATATCTTATTGATATAATAACAAGGGCTGATTGTTTTCTCATAGTTATGTTTACAATAATGTTGATGCCAAACTATGCTGTTTTTTAGAATAACATTTTGAACTGCTGTAAAGCAAGTATGCAGCAGATGGCGATGTTACTTCTCTTACAGTTTTGCTTTGATATTTACCCTGTGCCATTCTTCCTCCTAGTGGAAGATTTAGAAAGAAACGATGGTTCTGCTGAAAGACCCTATTACATGAGTCAATCTCTGATGAAGATTTTGAACGAGCAAAATGCACAAACTAAGAAGCAGTAGAAGTGCAAACTCTGGTCATCCTGCAGCGGTGTTACCTTTCCCTCATCTGCTGTGTATGTGCTACACTTGTTTCATAAGTGCTTTGTGTATGGAACAATATATTCACGACCTTGTTGGCTTTTATTTGCATGTTTTATACCAAAGCTTATACTGTAATACGTGAAGCCATCAGAAGTTGCAAGGGAATTGTTAATAACACGGAACATTTTTTATACTAAGATCTTTTGTTTTATAATTCATTTTTAAATAGAATGGCTAGGATGTTTTGAAAATGCTAGTGAATATGTTAATATTGTTTTAAATATTAGATGAAAAATGATACGTTATTTAAATTGGTAGCTCCTCATATATTTTTAAAATTACAACTAAAAGACTTCTGCAGGGAAAATTGGTAAACAAAGTAAAATAGAAGATTTTAAAGTTTTCCTCACTCCTGTTTGACAATAAATCGGTAAAAGGAGTGCTACACTCCGGATTTTGCTCTAAGTATAGACTGTTTCCTATTAAACAAATTGTCAATCATCCAGCCTTTACGACTTAGTCCTCTCTGACAAAGTGCCTTACTGGCTGTTTAATATTACCCAGCTTTTGTGGGCAAGTTTACACACATTGTTAAAAAAAAAGAATCCTGCAATGTTTAGTGATTAAAACAAGTATTCGTGCATTTGTTTTTTTCTTAGCTCACTGTTGAAAACCATTTGTCATTTCAGTATGTTTGATATCCTCACTATATAGACTACATTTTGCAGCATAAACAATTTCCCTTGCGCCTAGTGGACATTCATGAATGTGTACTACACGCAAGAAAAAAACCTGAAAGGACACTTGTTGGGTTTGTTTTTTTTTACTAAAAGTGAGTTTAAAATGTAATCTTTTCTATGATTGATAGATATTTGAAAATACAATAGGTATAAGACTACATTTCTCAGTGTTTTACACAGATTGGAAAGGGAAACTTGAAGAAATTACAAAGGGAAACTTTACCCCTAGAAAGGGTGCTCACAGATGTCATGTACTGAATAGCTCCATTTTAAATGAGTGTTTATTATCATCAATGAGTGTTCTATGTATGTTATTTCCATTTTCTAACTTTTGATATGAAATAATCAGTTTACTCATGTTACTTTTTATTGTGCTAATATGAACAAGAACGTAATTTCTAATTCAATTTTAAATAATTTTATTAGTACTAACTTTAAAGAAAATGATTTCAGCTTGTTACTCAGTGTTACAGAAAGAGTCCATAAAATATTCACCCTAAGGGAATGTCAATCACACAATGATAATTTGTGAAAGCTTTGAGAATCTATAGTAAGTTACTAGCAGTTTATCTATTATATTTAAATGTGACTTTGGATATTCTTTTATGCCAAAAACGAACTCATATGAGCACAAGACAGTCTGAGCTCTGTAATCAGTATGCTTCTGCTGTGCAGAAATATTAGGAACATATTGTCTAAATATCTTTGATAACTAAACTGTTTAATATTTAATGAAATTTGTTGTTACTCATTGTTTTAAATTATTTGTTTTTCTTCTAATAAAGATTTAGATAAGAAAAAGCTCTTTGGCTTTTTTATTTCTTTAAGCTAGAAAAACCCATCTATCATCATGACAAAATCTCCTCTGTATCAAATATCTAGGGTTTTTTTAAAATCTAGATTTATCTTTAAACTTGTTTTCCACTTTTTTTCTAGCTGTGCACTGATTGCCAAACCAAATAACTGAAGCTGATAATTTATACAAAGTAAATAAGTCAAAGCTAAATGGATAAGAAATGGAGTTTTTTTAAAACCCAAACAACAGCCTAAATTAGTTAGTTGGTCTTTGTTTTAATTTGCCAAAAGTTTGCTCAGTCCCACATTTGGTTTGGCCAACATTCATAAAAGCAAATCTCATCATTTTAAAGGCAGGGGTAAGTTTACAGAATATAAAAAATTTGAGCACAAATTAATAATAGTTTCTAAGGCAAGATTAAATGTCCCTATCGCTGGTTTAGTTCAGGCTAAAAATTTTCTTATGTTCAGATATTCCTTAACAAATCTATGAGTCTATTTTAAAATTGAATTAATTGTATGTTAAATCTTCAAACTTAATTTTTCTTTAAAATTTAATAGGTTTCTTTAAATGAAAACATAAATTTTGCAGTTTTCAAGGTTGTTTTAAAATGTCCTATATTGGGAATTCCCTGGTGGTGCAGTGGTTAAGAATCCGCCTGCCAGTGCAGGAGACACAGGTTCCAGCCCTGGTCCGGGAAGATCCCACAGGTCCCACAGCTCCCAGAGCAACTAAGCCCGTGCGCCACAACTACTGAGCCTGCACTCTAGAGCCCGCAACAAGCCACAACTACAGAAGCCCACGTGCCTAGAGCCCGTGCTCCGCAAAAAGAGAAGCCACTGCAATGAGAAGCCCGTGTACCACAATGAAGAGTAGCCCCCGCTCACCACAACTAGAGAAAGCCTGCGTGCAGCAATGAAGACCCAATGCAGCCAAAAATTAATTAATTAATTTCAAAAAATAAATAAAATGAAATAAAATGTCCTGTATCTAATAAGATGTTTGTTAATATAGCTACTGGTTCTTTTCTTATTTAAAATACAAATATCATTTGGTTTCCAGAAGAAATCCAAACCTGATATTTATATATATATATATATATATATATATATATATATATATATATATATATATATATATATATATATATATATATATATATATATATATATATATATAAAGTGGGATCTTCCTGGACTTGGGCACGAACCCATGTCCCCTGCATCGGCAGGCGGGCTCTCAACCACTGCGCCACCAGGGAAGCCCCCTGCTTTATATTTTAATAAGTCCCACTTTTAGATGATAAAGCACTGATCATATTTGTAAATAAATTGTTTCAAATTGGACTATGACTGATTTGATTTTTCTATGTGCCTAGAAAGTTTTAAAAAGAGTTTGTGAATCCACACAGTAAAATCACACTATTAAAGGTTCTGTGGGATCATCAGGCATAATGTGGTTATTATTTAAAATGATATTGGAAAGCAGGCTGTATGCAACAATTCCTTATTTTTCTTTTACTATATAGTTGACCAGCACTCATTCCAATGTATGTTCTTTCACTTTTACAAGTGGTGCCTCAGGAAATTGCTCTTAAACTCTAACCAGGCATAGCAATTATCTTTAGTATTATCTGGTTCTGGATGCTTTATAAATCAGTCTTTGTTGGCATAAGATATGGGGACAAAATTGAACAAAAATCATTATTGCAGACCATGGATATGAAGTGGTATTGACATTTTTTTCCAGTTTCTTGCAAATATTATCCTTAGATGTTTGCAAATGTTTGTATTTTAAAAACATAGCTATATGATTATAAGAATACAATTCAATAAATCATTGATGAAAAGAAATATCTTACCAATATAGCAGGAATAAATTACTTCTCCAAAATTACTTTCCATATACCATGTTTCTAGTCTTGGGGCTAAAATGGGTATTGATGATTTCTCTCAGGACCTAGCTTCATTGCTAGTGAATCAAAACCCAGAAAACAAAGCCAACCCCCATTAAAACAAATGTAAATTCATTTATTCATGAAAACTGAGTACCACTTTATGCAAGACTTGGACATCAGGATGATGTCACAGTCACGGACCCTCTTAAAATTTATCAGGCCAAACTGAACTGTTCTTTCCCCCATTTATGACTTTCCAATTGCTTAAAATGAAACAGCCAAAATAGTATAGAATCTGGCAATATCTTCTCTAATGGCTTCTGGTTTGGGATGAATGGGGACTGTTATGTGACACATTTAAAAGCAATCAATTCAATTTTACTATTTGAAGTCACTAGCTATTTTTTTTAACACTTGGCTCTTTTTTTTCCAGTCCTTTTTTCTACTGTATGATTTAGAACAATTTAAGCAAATGGATAAAACAATCTTGTGAACAAAGTAAAATGCCCTTCCACCGATGACTCAAAAACATGGGCATCTTTATATTCTGGCCCTTTACATGGTACTAAGAGCATCGTGTGTTAACAAAGGTGGGAGAAGCTTATCAAATGAAAAGATGTTTTCATTTTGCATATAAATTAAAGTGAGCCTGGACTTGATCATTGTTAGAGTAATCTTGAAATTTCCACATTCTTCCAGCCAAATGAATGTGTGCTGCTGCATATGTGTAAGCAGTGCACAGAAAGAAGAAAATGAAGGTAAGATGTTGGGAAAAGCACTGGTGTTCAAGGAGAGAACAGAAAAAGCTAAGGGTATATGAAAATATATTTCTAACAGGATCTAAGTGGGCAATGTTACAGAAAGCAGGGTGCCTTCTGAATGCAATTCATAAATCTATTGAAAAAAGGAACAATAACACATTTGAAGCCAGTAATTAAAAATATTTTTCAGTTTTCTGGTAAACAGCATTGAAGCAGACTATGTTGCAGTAAAACTAATCACATAGATGTATTTAGCCCAAACAAACAAAAAAGAATGATGTCTCAACATGATTTATGATGAAGGGATTAAAAAATATTTGCCTAGGGAAGATATCAAGATGGAAGAATAGAAGGATACAGAACTCACCTCCCCCACCATGAACACATCAAAAATACATCTACATGTGGAGCAATTCTCACTGAAAACTAATTGTAAACTGGCAGAAAGAATCCTGAAAAACCAAGGCTGTAAGAAAGATCTATACGATATCAGGTAGGAAGTGGTGAGAAGAGATCAGATCAGGACGTGTGCCCCTGAGAGGGAACTCAGAAGATCAGGGAGATTACAGGGCAGAGATCCTCTCTGGGGAGTAAGTGGTTAAAGCCACATATTGGGCACCCAAGCCCTGGGGTCTGACACTGGGAAGACAAGTCCCCTTGGCTGGTTGGAGGACAGTGAGTGGGACTAACAGGAAGGCTGTGGGAAGCCTGGACTCTACTCATGAAGAGTGCACACATGCTTGCTTACTCCCGAAACAGGGCAGAGAGGGCAGATTGAAACTGCAGGGGACACTGGCCAGTTTCCCCCACGGCTGGTGTAAGCCCCAGTGTGAGCTGAGCACCAACTCTAGCCCCACTTGCTTCATGACACAGCTCCACCCTGGGGTGAGGGCTGTTGTGGCTGAGGTGAGATCTCTGCTGTGAGGCACAGAGGCAGCTCAGACCTGGAGCAGCATCTGAGTGGGGCAGTGGCAGCCATCACTGGTGCTTACACTGGCAGAGCATCAGAAGCAGTTCAGGTCTCCACCTAGTGCTGCCACAGCCCACACACTGACCCATGCCAAGTGCCTGCACCAGCCCCACTTGATCTGAGGTACAGATCCACACTAGGGTGAGGGCTGTAGTGGCCAAGGGGAAAACTCAGTTGTGAGGGAAAAAGGTAGGTCAGACCCAGAGAGGCATCCAAGTGGGGCAGGGGCAGCCATTACTGGTGCTTACACAGGCAGAGCATCAGAAGCAGTCTAGGTTGCTGACTGTAGCTAAGGCCAACATAGCTTGTGCCCAGACCCACAGTGAGTGCCTGGGCCAGCCCTTCTTGTTCCAGCACTGCTCCCCATTGGGGAAAGGATGCGAGTGCTGGGAGTGGGGAAAGCAGACACTTAAAAGGAATGGAGCCAGCTCAGACCTGAACCTCAGGTCTGCTTCTGCTCCAGCAACTTGGGATCTACCCCCACCCTCAATAGGGTGGTGCTGATCACTGAGCAGAGGAGAAGACCTGACTCACACCCGGATCTTGCCTGAGCCCCTCCATCTCCAGCCTTCCCTCCTACCAAGATGACAGGTGCCAGCACACGCTGGGGGAAAACATGACTCATCCTCACATCAGATCCTCCTCTCCCACCAAAGCAACTGAGCACACACAGACTGTATAGGGAAACTCTCACACAAGGACACCCCTTCAAGCCTGCAATAGGTAACTGTTTCACCTAATTTCATAGAGACAGAGGAAGTTAAGCAAAATGAGGAGACAGAGGAATTTGTTTTAATCGAAAGAACAAGAAAAAAACCCTGAAAAAATAATAAAAGAGAAATAAAAAATTTACCAGATAAAGAGTTCAAAGCATTACTAATGAAAATGCTGACTGAATTAGAGAGAAGAACAGACGAACACAGTGAGAATTTTTAACAAGGAACTAGAAAATATAAAAAAGAACCAGTCAGAACTGAAGAATACAATAACTGAAATGAAAAAGACACTAAAAGGAATTAACAGCAGATGAGGTGATACAAAAAAATGTACCAGAAGACAGAATTCTTCTATTCTGGAAGATAGAATAATGGAAATCACCCAATCAGAACAGCAAAAGGGAGAAAAAATGAGAATAGTTTAAGGGACTTCTAGGACAAAATCAAGTGTACCAACATAGGGGTCCTAGAAGTGAAAGAGAGATAAAAACGGGTCAAAAAATGTATTTGATTAAATTATGGCAGAAAACAACCTGAACCTGAAAAGGGAAACAGATATCCAGGTACAGGAAGCATAGAGGGTCTGAAACAATATAAACCCAAACAGATGCACACCAAGATATACCATAATTAAAATGGCAAAAATTAAAGATAGAGAATTCTGAAGGCAGCAAGAGAAAACAAAGAGTCATATACAAGAGAACCCCTACAAGGCAATCAGCTGATTTTTCTGAATAAATTTTGCAGGCTAGAACAGAGTGGCATGATATATTCCAAGTGATGAAAAGGAAAAACTTGCAACCTAGGATACTCTACCTAGCAAGATTGTCATTGAAGGAGGTAGACAAAGAACTTCTCAGACAAGCAAAACTAAATGTGTTCATCAGTACTAAACCTACCCTAAAAGAAATATTAAAGGGTCTTCTCTAAGTGGAAAAGAAAAGGCTACAACAAGAAGTAAAAATCTATAAAAAAGGAAAAATCCCACAAGGAAAGGCAAATATATAAGAAAGGCTGATGAACCACTTAAATAAGCTAGTAAGAAGATTAAAAGACAAAAAATTTAAAAAGCAAATACAACTATAATAAACACGGAAGGGATAAACATGAAGATGTAAAATATGATATCAAAAACACAAAATGTGGGGAAGGGCAGTAAAAAATGTAGATATTTTAGAATGTGTCTGAACTTAAATGACTACTAGTTTAAAATGAGTGGATATAGTTATAAGTCAATATATATGAACCCCATGGTAACCACAAATAAAAAACCTACAATAGATACACAAAAACTAGAAAGATATGAACACAAGGATACTGCTAAAGAAAATCATCAAACCACAAGGGAAGAAACTAAAAGAAAAAATGAACAGAGAAGAACTATAAAACAACCAGAAAACTAGTAATAAAATGGCAGTAAGTACACACCTACCAATAATTACTTTAAATGTCAATGGACTAAATGCTCCAATTAAAAGACATTGAGTAGTTGATTGGTTAAAAAACAGGAACCATCTATCACCTCACACTGGTCAGAATGGCCATCATCAAAAAGTCTACAAATAATAAATGCTGGAGAGGGTGTGGGGGGGAAAGGAGCCCTCCTATACTGTTGGTGGGAATGTAAACTGGTACAGACATTATGGAGAACAGTATGGAGGTCCCTCAAAAATTAAAAATTGAGCTGCCATATGATCCAGGGATTCCACTCCTGGGCGTATATCTGGAGAAAACTATAATTCAAAAAGATATACCTGAACTCCAATGTTCATTGCAGTACTATTTATAATAGCCAAGACATGGAAGCAACCTAAATGGCCACTGACAGAGGAAAGGATAAAGAAGATGTGGTATATTTATATACAAAATAGAATATTAATCAGGCATAAAAATGAATGAAATAATGTCATTTTCAGCCACATGGATGGGCCTAGAGATTATCATGTTAAGTGAATAAGTCAGACAGAGAAAGACAAATATAATATTGCTTATATGTGGAATCTAAAAATATGATACAAATGAACTTAATTACAAAACAGAAATAGACTTACAGACATAGAAAACAAACTTATGGTTACCAAAGGGGAAGGGGGGAAGGATAAATTAGAGTCTGGGAGTAACATATACACACTACTATATATAAAATAGATAACCAACAAGGACCTAGCACAGGGAACTATACTCAACATTTTTAATAACCTATAAGGAAAAAGAATCTGAAACAGGATATGTGTGTGTGTGTGTGTGTGTGTGTGTGTGTGTGTGTATATATATATATATATGTATATATATACAGATATATATATATATATCTGTCACTCTGAAACTAACACAATGCTGTAAATCAACTGTACTTCAATAAAAAAGGAACAAGAGGGGCTTCCCTGGTGGCGCAGTGGTTGAGAGTCCGCCTGCCGATGCAGGGGATGCGGGTTCGTGCCTTGGTCTGGGAGGATCCCACATGCTGTGGAGCGGCTGGGCCCATGAGCCATGGCCGCTGAGCCTGCGCGTCGGAGCCTGTGCTCCGCAATGGGAGAGGCCACAACAGTGAGAGGCCTGCGTACCGAAAAAAAAAAAAAAAGATATCTAGAGGACATTCCATCCAAAAACAGCAAAATACACATTATTTTAAAGTGCACATGGAATGTTCTCCAGGTTAGATCACATGCTTGGTCACAAAACAAGTCTCAACAAATTTAAGAGAATAGAAATTATATCAAATATTTTTTTCTAACCACAATGGTATGAAACTAGAAATCAACTATAGAAAGAAAAATGGGAAAAGAACAAACATATGGAGACGAAACAACATTCCACTAAAAAACCAACAGGTCAACAACATAATCAAAGAAATCAGAAAATATCTTGAGACAAATGAATATGAAAACACAACTATACAAAATCTATGGAATGCAGGAAAAGCATAAGAGGGAAGTTCACAGTGATACAGTCCTTCTTCAAGAAACAAGAAAAATCTCAAACAACTTAGCCTACCACCTAAAAGAATTAGCAAAAGAAGAATAAACAAAGCCCAAAGTCAGAAGAAGGAAGGAAATAATAAAGATCAGAGAGGAAATAAATAAAATGAATATTAAAAAACAGTAGAAAAGATCAATAAAACCAAGAGCTGTTTTTTTGAGAAGATTTAAAAAAATTGAAAAACCTTTAGCCAGCCAAGAAGAAAAGAGAGAGGACCCAAATGAACAAAATAAGAATTGAAAGAGGAGAAATGACAACTGATATCACAGATAAAAAAAAAATCATAAGAGAATACTATGAACAGGCCAGCCCCTCCTGCCCTGTTCTCTTTCTGGTTGGGTCAGACCTGGCTGGCACCATGAGTACCTGGCAGAGGCTGAGGGAGAAAGAAAGGGTGGGGGAAGGAGGAGGATTCAAGAAGTAGGAGCTGAGCAGCCCTCCTGGGCCACAAACAAATACCCAGGAATGGAATTGCTGGATCTTTGAAAATTTCCAGAGATTTGGTATAGATAGGAAAGCTATCAGAAAGACTACAGCACTATTGTACTGTATTTGCTGTTTTTCCTGCAGCTCAGCTGAGGAAGAACTGAGCTGACTTCTATTTCTGGATTATTTACTTCCTATTGGCTAACGAAGATTTTTATTTGGAGAACTCTGTTGTACAGAGCCTGAAGTCATCTATGACCCACAACAAGAGCATGCATTTTCAAGTGTCAGTTAGATTTGTGTATCAATAAAATTTTCCTGAAAGAAAATGTCTGAGGATTGGAGACAAAATGGCAGAGTAGAAGGGCTTGAGCTCACCTCCTCTCATGAAAACACCAAAATCACAACTAACTGCTCAACAACCATCGACAAAAAAAGACTGGAATCTACTAAAAAGATATTCTACATCCAAACACAAAGAAGACACAATGAAACAGTAGGAGGGATGCTTTTGCAATATAATCAAATCCTATACCTGCTGGGTGGGTGACACATAAACTGGAAAATAATTCTATCACAGAGGTTCTCACACAGGAATGAAAGTTCTGAGCCCCATGTCAGGCTCTCCAGCCTGGGGGTCTGGCATCAGGAGGAGGAGCCCACAGAGCATTGGACTATGAAGGCTAGCAGTGCTTGAGTGCAGGAGCTGCACAGGACTGGGGGAAACAGAGACTCCACTCTTGGAGGGTACACCCAAGGTTTCACAGGCACTGAAACCCAGGGCAAAGCAGTGACTCCATAGGAGCCTGGGTCAGATCTACCTGCAGGTCTTAGGGGTCTCCTGGGGAGGCAGGGGTCAGCTTTGGACCACTGCATGGGCAAGGACACCGATGGCAGAGGCCCTTAGGGAATATTCCACAGTGTGAGCTCTCCCAGAGGTTGCCATTTTGGCACCAAGGCCTGGCCCAAACCAACAGCCTGCAGCCTCCAATGTTGGGATGCCTCAGGCCAAACAACAAACAGGGTGGGAACACAGCCCCACCCATCAACAGACAGGCTGCCTAAAGTCATCCTGAGCCCACAGCCACCTCTAGACATGCCCTTTGACGTGGCCCTGTCCACCAGAGGGACAAGATTCAGCTCCATTCACCAATGGGTAAGCACCAGTCGCCCCCACCAGGAAACCTGTCCAAGTGTCTGGACCGACCTCACCCACCAGGGGGCAGACACCAGAAGCAAGAAGAACTACAATCCTGCAGCCTGTGGAAATGAGCCCACAAACACAAAAAGTTAGACAAAATGAGACAGCAGAGAAATATGTTCCAGATGAAGGAACAAGATAAAACCCCAGAAGAACAACTAAGTGAAATGGAGATAGGCAATCTGCCTGAAAAAGAATTCAGAATAATAATAGTAAAGATGATGCAAGATCTCCGAAAAAGAATAGAGGCACAGACCAAGAAGATACAAGAACTGTTTAATAAAGAGCAAGAAGGTTTAATGAACAGAGATGAACAATACAATAACTGAAATGAAAAATACACTAGAAGGAATGAATAGCAGAAAGATGAAGTAGAAGAATGAATAAGTAAGCTGGAAGACAGAATGATGGAAATCACTGCTGTGGAACAGAATAAAGAAAAAAGAATGAAAAAAATGAGGACAGACTCAGAAACATCTGGGACAATATTAAATGCACCAATATTCACATTACAGGGGTCCCAGAAGGAAAGAGAGAGAAAGGGCTTGAGAAAATATTTGAAGAAATAATAAACAAAAAGTTCCCTAACATAGGAAAGGAAACACTCAGTAAAGTCCAGAAAGTGCAGAGAATCCCATACAGGTTAAACCCAAGGAGGAACACTGCAAGACACTCATTAATCAAAATTGACAAAAATTAAAGACAAAGAACAAATATTAAAAGCAATAAGAGAAAAACAACAAATAACATACAAGGGAATCCCCAAAAGGCTATCAGCTGATTTTTCAGCAGAAACTCTGCAGGCCAGAAGGGAGTGGCACAATATATTTAAAGTGATGAAAGGGAATAACCTACAACCAAGAATACTCTACCCAGCAAGGCTCTCATTCAGATTCAATGGAGAAATTAAAAGCCTTACAAACAAGCAAAAGCTAAGAGAATTTAGCACCACCACACCAGCTGTAAAACAAATGCTAAAGGAACTTCTCAAGGCAGAAAAGAAAAGCCCACAAGTAGAAACAAGAAAATGATAAATGGGAAAGTTCACCAGTAAAGGCAAACATAGAGTAAAGGTAGGAAATCATCCATACACAAATATGATACCAAAACCACCAATTGTAAGACAAGGAGAGTACAAATGCAGGATATTGAAAATGAATTTGAAATTAAAAGACCAACAACTAAAAACCATCTTGTATACATATAGACTGCTATATCAAAACCTCATGGTAACTACAAACCAAAAAACTACAAGAGATACACACACAAAAAAGAAAAAGAAAACCAAACAAAAGACTAAAGATAGTCACTAAATCACAGGAGAAGAGAACAAAAGAGGAAGGGAAGAAAAAACACCCACAAAAACAAATCCAAAACAATTAACAAAATGGCAATAAGAACATATATATCAATAATTACCTTAAATGTAAATGGATTAAATGCTCCAACCAAAAGACATAGACTAGATGAATGGATACAAAAACAAGACCCATATATATGCTGTCTACAAGAGACCCACTTCAGACCTAGGGACATATACATACTGAAAGTGAGGGGATGGAAAAAGATATTCCATGCAAATGGAAACCAAAAGAAAGCTGGAGTAGCAATACTCATATCAGATAAAACAGACTTTAAAATAAAGATTGTTACAAGAAAGTAAGGACACAACATAATGATCAAGGGATCAATACAAGAAGAAGATATAACAATTGTAAATATATATGCACCCAATATAGGAGCACCTCAATATATATGGCAAATGCTAACAGCCATAACAGGAGAAATTGACAGTAACAATAATAGTGGGGGAGTTTAATACCCCACTTTCATCAATGGACAGATCACCCTGACAGAAAATCAATAAAGGACAGGCTTTAAATGAAACATTAGACCAGATGAAATTAATTGATATTTAGAGAACATTCCATCTGAAAGCAGATTACACATTCTCCTCAAGTGCACATGGAACATACTCCAGAACTGATCACGTGCTGGGCCACAAAGCGAGCTTTGGCAAATTTAAGAAAACTGAAATCATATCAAGCATCTTTTCCAACCACAATGCTATAAGATTAGAAATCAACTACAAGAAAAAAACTGAAAAACACAAACAAGTGGAGGCTAAACAATTTGTTACTGAACAACCAATGGATCACTGAAGAAATCAAAGAGGGAATCAAAAAATACCTAGAGACAAATGAAAATGAAAACATGGCAATCCAAAAACCCATGGGACACAGCAAAGAAGTTTTAAGAAGGAAGTTTATAGCAATACAATCTTACTTCAGGAAATAAGAAAAACCTTAAATAAACAACTAACTTTACACCTAAAGAAACTAGAGAAAGAAGAACACACAAAACCCAAAGTTAGTAGAAGGAAAGAAATCATAAAGATCAGAGCAGAAGTAAATGAAATAGAGACAAAGAAAACAATAGAAAAGATAAATGAAACTAAAAGTTGGTTCTTTGAGAAGATAAACAAAATTGATAAACCTTTAGCCAGACTCATCAAAGAAAAAAGGGAGAGAGCTCAAATCGATAAAATTAGAAATGAAAAAGAAGTTAAAATGGACACCACAGACATACAAAGGATCATAAAAGACTACTACAAGCAACATGTCAAAAAAATGGACAACCTAGAAGAAGTGAACAAATACAATCTTCCAAGACTGAACCAGGATGAAATACAAACATGAACAGACCAATCACAAGCACTGAAATTGAAACTGTGATTAGAAAACTCCCAACAAACAGAAGTCCAGGACCAGATGGCTTCACAGGCGAATTCTATCAAACATTTAAAGAAGAGTTGACAGTTCCTTCTGGAACTGTTCCAAAAAATTGCAGAGGAAGGAGCACTCTCCAACTCATTCTATGAGGTCACCATCACCCTGATATCGAAACCAGACAAAGGTGTCACAAAAAAAGAAAATTACAGACCCGATGAACATAGATACAAAAATCATCAACAAAATACTAGCAAAATGAATCCAACAATACATTAAAAGGATCACACACCATGGTCAAGTGGGATTTATCTCAGAGATGCAAAGAGTTTTTAATATCCATAAATCAATCAGTGTCATACATCACATTAACAAACTGAAGGATAAAAACCATATGATCATCTCAATAGATGCAGGAAAAGCTTTTGATAAAATTCAACACCGATTTGTAACAAAAACTCTCCAGAAAGTGGGCACAGAGGGAACATACCTCAATATAATAAAGGCCATATATGACAAACCCACAGATAACATCATACTCAATGGTGAAAAGCTGAAAATATTTCCTCTAAGATGAGGAACAAGACAAGGATGTCCACTCTTGCCACTTTTATTCAACATAGTTTTGGAAGTCCTAGCCACAGCAATCAGAGAGAAATAAATAAATAAATAAAAGGAATCCAAATTGGAAAAGAAGTAAAACTGTCACTGTTTGTAGATGACATATATTATACATAGAAAATCCTAAAGATGCTACCAGAAAACTACTAGAGTTCACCAATGAATTTGGTAAAGTTGCAGGATACAAAATTAGTACACAGAAATCTGCTGCATTTCTATACACTAACAACAAAAGATCAGAAAGAGAAATTAAGGAAGCAATTCCATTTACCATTGAATATAAAGAATAAAATACCTAGGAATAAACCTACCTAGAGACAAAAGACCTGTACTTCGAAAACTATAAGATGCTGATGAAAGAATTAGAAGATGACACAAACAGATGGAAAGATGTACCATGTTCTTGGATTGGAGGAATCAATATTGTCAAAATGACTATACTATCCAAGGCAATCTATAAATTCAGTGCAATCCCTATCAAATTACCAACGACATTTTTCACAGAACTAGAACAAAAAATGTTTAAATTTGTATGGAAACACAAAAGACCTCAAATAGCCAAAGCAATCCCGAGAAAGAAAAACAGAGCTGGAAGAATCTGGCTCCCTGACTTCAGACTATACTACAAAGCCACAGTAATCAAGACAGTGTGGTACTGGCATAAAAATAGAAATACAGATCAATGGAACAGGATAGAAAGCCCAGATATAAACCCATGCACCTATGGCCAATTAATCTACAACAAAGGATGCAAGAATATACAGTGGAGAAAAGACAGTCTCTTCAATAAGTGGTGCTGGGAAAACTGGACAGCTACATGTAAACAAATTAAATTAGAACACTCTCTAACACCATACATAAAAATAAGCTCCAAATGGATTAAAGACCTAAATGTAAGACCTGATACTATAAAACTCTTAGAGGCAAACATAGGCAGAACACACTTTGACATAAATCACAGCAATATTCTTTTTGATCCACCTACTGGAGCAATGAAAATAAAAACAAAAACAAACAAATGGGACCTAATTAAACTTAAAAGCTTTTGCACAGCAAAGGAAACCATAAACAAAATGAAAAGACAACCCACAGAATGAGAGAAAATATTTGCAAATGATGCCACTGACAAGGGATTAATCTCCAAAATATTCAAACAGCTCATGCAGCTCAATATCAAAAAAACTAACAACCCAATCAAAAAATGGGCAGAATATCTAAATAGACATTTCTCCAAAGAAGACATATAGATGGCCAAAAAGCACATGCATAGATGCTCAATATCCCTAATTATTAGAGAAACGCAAATCAAAACTACAATGAGTTATCCCCGCACACTGGTCAGAATGGCCATCACCAAAAAGTCTACAAACATGGGACTTCCCTGGTGGTACAGTGGTTAAGACTTTGCCTCCTGATGCAAGGGGTACAAGTTTGATCCATGGTCAAGGAGCTAAGATCCCACATACTTTGCAGCCAAAAAACCAAAAACATAAAACAGAAGCAATATTGTACCAAACTCAATAAAACTTTTAAAATGGTCCACATCAAAAAAACTTAAAAAAAAAAAGTCTACAAACAATGCTGGAGAGGGTGTGGAGAAAAGGGAACCCTCCTACCCTTTTGGGGGGAATGTAAATTAGTACAACCATTATGGAGAACAGTATGGAGGTTCCTTAAAAAGCTAAAAATTGAACTACCATATGATTCAGCAATCCCACTCCTGGGCATATATTCAGAGAAAACCATAATTTGAAAAGATACATGCACCCTATTGTTCACTGTAGCACTATTTACAATAGCCAAGATATAGAAGCAACCTAAATGTCCATCAACAGAGGAATGGATAAAGAAGATTTGGTACACATATACAATGGAATACTACTCAGTCATAAAAAAGAATGAAATAATGCCATCTGTAGCAACATGGATGGAACTAGAGATTATCATACTAAGTGAAGTAAGTCAGTTATAGAAAGACAAATATCATATGATATCACTTATATATGGAATCTAAAAAAAATGATACAAATGAACTTATTTACAAAACAAAAACAGACTCACAGACATAGAAAACAAACTTATGGTTACCAAAGGGGAAATGTGGGGAGGAGGGATAAATTAGGAGTTTGGGATTAACATAAACACACTACTATATATAAAATAGATAATCAACAAGGACCTACTGTATAGCACAGGGAACTCTACTCAATATTTTGTAGCAAGCTAAATGCGAAAATAATCTGAAAAAGAATGAGTGTATGTATGTGCATAACTTAATCACCTGAAACTAACACAACACTGTAAATCAACTATACTCCAATATAAATTAAAAATTAAAAAAAAAAAAGAGGCGCGTCGTGTCCCCGTGGACGGCTGGGCCTCGCTGCGGGCCTGCGCCTCCCTCGGCTCTTGCCGCGGGTCTCGGGGAGTGGAAGTTTAGATGCCCCGGAGGAAGATGGCGGAAGAGTAAGACGCGGAGATCACCTTCCTCCCCACAGATACATCAGAAATTCATCTACACGTGGAACAACTCCTACAGAACACCTACTGAACGCTGACAGAAGACCTCAGACCCCCCAAAAGGCAAGAAACTCCCCACATACCTGGGTAGGGAAAAAGAAAAAAAAGAATAAACAGAGACAAAAGGATAGGGACGGGACCTGCACCAGTGGGAGGGAGCCGTGAAGGAGGAAAGGTTTCCACACACTAGAAGCCCCTTCGCGGGCGGAGACTGCAGGTGGCTGAGGGGAAAAGCTTCGGAGTAGCGGAGGAGAGCACAGCAACAGGGGTGTGGAGGGCAAAGCGGAGAGATTCCGGCACAGAGGATCGGTGCCCTCAGGCACACACCAGCCCGAGAAGCTTGTCTGCTCGGCCGCCGGGGCGGGCGAGGCTGGGAGCTGAGGCTCGGGTATCGGGTTTCAGTCGGAGCGCAGGGAGAGGACTGGGGCTGGCGGCAGGAAGAGAGCCTGAAGGGGTTAGTGCACCACGGCTAGCCCGGAGGGAGTCCGGGGAAAGGGTCTGGAGCTGCCGAAGAGGCAAGAGACTTTTTTCCCTTTTGTTTCCTGGTGCGCGAGGAGAGGGCATTAAGAGGGCTGCTTGGGGAAGCGCCGGAGAGAGGCGCGAGCCGCGGCTAAAGGCGCGGACCCCGGAGACGGGCGTGGGACGCTGGGGCTGCTGCTGCCGCCGCCGCCGCGGGGCCTGTGTGCGAGCGCGGGTCACTGTCCGCCCCGCCTTCCGGGGGGCCTGTGCACCCCGCCACTGCCGGGGTCCCGGGACCCGGGGACGGCTTTCCCGGGAAAGTGCACGGAGCGCCTCGGACTGGTGCAACGTCACGCCGGCCTCTGCCGCCGGAGGCCCGCCCCACACTGCGCGCCCCTCCCTCCCCTCTGCCTGAGTGAGCCAGAGCCCCCAAATCAGCGGCTCCTTTAAACCCGTCCTGTCTGAGCGAAGAACGGACGCCCTCCGGCGACCTACGCGCAGAGGCGGGGCCAGGTCCAAGGCTGAGACCCGGGAGCTGTGAGAGCAGAGAAGAGACAGGGAAATCTCTCTGTGCAGCCTCGGAGGCAGCGGATTAAAGCTCCACGGTCCATTTGATGTGCCCTGCGTCTGTGGAGTGCATAAATGGGCAGCGAATCATCCCAAATTGAGGAAGTGGACTTTGAGGACAAGATTTAAGACTTTCCCCCCTTTTCCTCTTTTTACAACGAATTATTCCAAATTAAGGAGGTGGACTTAGAGAGCAAGATTTCAGACTTCTCGCCCTTTTCCTCTTTTTACAACGAAGTATTCCAAATTGAGGAGGTGGACTTGGAGAGCAAGATTTTTAATTTTTCCCCCTGCTCTCTTTTTGTGAATGTGTATGTGTAATCTTCTGTGTAAGATTCTCTCTGTATAGCTTTGCTTCCACTATATGTCCCAGGGTTCTATCTGTCCGTTTTTTTTTTTTTCAATAATTACTTTTTAATTTTAATAACGCTCCTATATTTCATACTTTATTCTATTTTACTTTACCTGCTTTCTTTTTTCCTCCCTTCCCTTCCTCCCTCCCTCCCTCTGCTCCTCCTTTCCTTCTTTCTCTTTCTTTCCTCCCTCCCTCCCTCCTGTCTTTCTTTCCTTCCTCCCTCCCTCCCACCCTTCTTCTTTCCACTTTCTTCTTCTTTCCCTCCTCCCTCCCTCCTGTCTTTCTTTCTTTCCTTCCTCCCTCCCTCCCTTCTTCCATTCACTCTTCCTCTTACTTTCATTCCTCCCTCCCTCCCTCCTTTCTTTCTTTCTTTTTCTTTCCATCCTTCCTCCATCCCTCCCTCCCTCCTTTCTTTCTTCCTTCCTTCCTTTCTTTCCTTCTTCCTTTCTTTCTCTCTCTCTTTCTTTCTTCTACTAATTCTTTCTTTCTACTTTTTCTCCCTTTTATTCTGAGCCAGGTAGATGAAAAGCTCTTGGTGCTGCAGCCAGGAGTCAGTGCTGTGCCTCTGAAGTGGGAGAGCCAACTTCAGGACACGGGTCCACAAGAGACCTCCCAGCTCCACATAATATCAAGCAGCGAAAATCTTCCAGAGATCTCCATCTCAACACCAGCACCCAGCTTCAGTCAACGACCAGCAAGTTACAGTGCTGGTCACCCTATGCCAAGCAACTAGCAAGGCAGGAACACAACCCCACCCATTAGCAGAGAGGCTACCTAAAAACATAATAAGGCCACAGGCACCCCAAAACACACCACCAGACGTGGACCTGTCCACCAGAAAGACAAGATCGAGCCTCAACCACCAGAACACAGGCTCTAGTCCCCCCCACCAGGAAGCCTACACAACCTACTGAAACAACCTTAGCCACTGGGGACAGACACCAAAAACAACGGGAACTACGAATCTGCAGCCTGCAAATAGGAGACCCCAAACACAGTAACATAAGCAAAATGAGAAGACAGAAAAACACACAGCAGGTGAAGGAGCAAGATAAAAACCTACCAGACCTAACAAATGAAGAGGTAATAGGCAGTCTACCTGAAAAAGAATTCAGAATAATGATAGTAAAGATGATCCAAGATTCTATTTCCAAGATCCAAAATCTTGGAAATAGAATAGACAAAATGCAAGAAACAGTTAACAAGGACCTAGAAGAACTAAAGATGAATCAAGCATCAATTAAAAACACAATAAATGAAATGAAAAATACTCTAGATGGGATCAATAGCAGAATAACTGAGGCAGAAGAACGGATAAGTGAGGTGGAAGATAAAATAGTGGAAATAAGTGATGCAGGGCAAAATAAAGAAAAAAGAATGAAAAGAACAGAGGACAGTCTCAGAGACATCTGTGACAACATTAAACACACCAACATTCGAATTATAGGGGTTCCAGAAGAAGAAGAGAAAAAGAAAGGGACTGAGAAAATATTTGAAGAGATTATAGTTGAAAACTCCCCTAATATGGGAAAGGAAATAGTTAATCAAGTCCAGGACGCAGAGAGTCCCATACAGAATAAATCCAAGGAGAAATACGCCAAGACACATATTAATCAAACTGTCAAAAATTAAACACAAAGAAATCATATTAAAAGCAGCAAGGCAAAAACAACAAATAACACACAAGGGAATCCCCATCAGGTTAACAGCTGATCTCTCAGCAGAAACTCTACAAGCCAGAAGGGAGTGGCAGGACATAATTAAAGTGATGAAGAAGAGAAACCTGCAACCAAGATTACTCTACACAGCAAGGATCTCATTCAGATTTGATGAAGAAATTAAAACCTTTACAGACAAGCAAAAGCTGAGAGAGTTCAGCACCACCAAACCAGCTTTACAACAAATGCTAAAGGAACTTCTCTAGGCAAGAAACACAACAGAAGGAATATACCTACAATAACGAACCCAAAGGAATTAAGGAAATGGGAATAGGAACATACATATCAATACTTACCTTAAATGTAAATGGACTAAATGCTCCCACCAAAAGACACAGAGTGGCTGAATGGATACAAAAACAAGACCCATATATATGCTGTCTACAAGAGACGCACTTCAGACCTAGAAACACATACAGATTGAAAGTAAGGGGATGGAAAAAGATATTCCATGCAAATGGAAATCAAAAGAAAGCTGGAGTAGCAATTCTTATATCAGACAAAATAGACTTTAAAATAAAGACTATTAGAAGAGACAAAGAAGGACACTACATAATGATAAAGGGATCAATCCAAGAAGAAGATATAACAATTGTAAATATTTATGCACCCAACATAGGAGCAGCTCAATACATAAGGCAAATACTAACAGCCATAAGAGGGGAAATCGACAGTAACACAATCATAGTAGGGGACTTTAACACCCCACTTTCACCAATGGACAGATCATCCAAAATGAAAATAAATAAGGAAACACAAGCTTTAAATGATACATTAAACAAGATGGACTTAGTTGATATTTATAGGACATTCCATCCAAAAACAACAGAATACACATTTTTCTCAAGTGCTCATGGAACATTCTCCAGGATAGATCATATCTTGGGTCACAAATCAAGCCTTGGTAAATTTAAGAAACTTGAAATTGTATCAAGTATCTTTTCCGACCACAATGCTATGAGACTAGACATCAATTACAGGAAAAGATCTGTAAAAAATACAAACACATGGAGGCTAAACAATACACTACTCAATAACGAAGTGATCACTGAAGAAATCAAAGAGGAAATTAAAAAATACCTAAAAACAAATGACAATGGAGACACGACGACCCAAAACCTATGGGATGCAGCAAAAGCAGTTCTAAGGGGGAAGTTTATAGCAATACAACCCCACCTTAAGAAACAGGAAACATCTCGAGTAAACAACCTGACCCTGCACCTAAAGCAATTAGAGAAAGAAGAACAAAAAAACCCCAAAGTTAGCAGAAGGAAAGAAATCATGAAGATCAGATCAGAAATAAATGAAAAAGAAATGAAGGAAACGATAGCAAAGATCAACCAAACTAAAAGCTGGTTCTTTGAGAAGATAAACAAAATTGACAAACCATTAGCCAGACTCATCAAGGAAAAAAAAGGAGAAGACTCAAATCAATAGAATTAGAAATGAAAAAGGAGAAGTAACAATTGACACTGCAGAAATACAAAAGATCATGAGAGATTACTACAAGCAACTCTATGCCAATAAAATGGACAACCTGGAAGAAATGGACAAATTCTTAGAAATGCACAACCTGCCAAGACTGAATCAGGAAGAAATAGAAAATATGAATAGACCAATCACAAGCACTGAAATTGAAACTGTGATTAAAAATCTTCCAACAGGGCCTCCCTGGTGGCGCAAGTGGTTGAGAGTCCGCCTGCCGATGCAGGGGATACGGGTTCGTGCCCCGGTCTGGGAGGATCCCATATGCCGCGGAGCGGCTGGGCCCGTGAGCCGTGGCTGCTGGGCCTGCGCGTCCGGAGCCTGTGCTCCGCAACGGGGGAGGCCACAACAGTGAGAGGCCCGCATACCGCAAAAAAAAAAAAAAAAAAAAAAAATCTTCCAACAAACAAAAGCCCAGGACCAGATGGCTTCACAGGCGAATTCTATCCAACATTTAGAGAAGAGCTAACACCCATCCTTCTCAAACTCTTCCAAAGAATTTCAGAGGAAGGAACACTCCCAAACTCATTCTACGATGCCACCATCACCTTGATACCAAAAACAGGCAAGGATGTCACAAAGAAAGAAAACTACAGGCCAACATCACTGATGAACATAGATGGAAAAATCCTCAACAAAATACTAGGAAGCAGAATCCAACAGCACATTAAAAGGATCATACACCATGATCAAGTGGGGTTTATTACAGGAATGCAAGGATTCTTCAATATACGCAAATCAATCAATGTGATACACCATATTAACAAGTTGAAGGAGAAAAACCATATGATCATCTCAATAGATGCAGAGAAAGCTTTCGACAAAATTCAACACCCATTTATGATAAAACCCTGCAGAAAGTAGGCATAGAGGGAACTTTCCTCAATATAATAAAGGCCATATATGACAAACCCACAGCCAACATTGTCCTCAATGGTGAAAAACTGAAACCATTTCCACTAAGATCAGGAATAAGACAAGGCTGCCCACTCTCACCACTCTTATTCAACCTAGTTTTGGAAGTTCTAGCCACAGCAATCAGAGAAGAAAAGGAAATAAAAGGAATCCAAATTGGAAAAGAAGAAGTAAAGCTGTCACTGTTTGCAGATGATATGATACTATACATAGAGAATCCTAAAAATGCTACCAGAAAACTACTAGAGCTAATCAATGAATTTGGTAAAATAGCAGGATACAAAATTAATGCACAGAAATCTCTGGCATTCCTGTACACTAATGATGAAAAATCTGAAAATGAAATCTTGAAAACACTCCCATTTACCACTGCAACAAAAAGAATAAAATATCTAGGAATAAACCTACCTAAGGAAACAAAAGACCTGTATGCAGAAAATTATAAGACACTGATGAAAGAAATTAAAGATTATACAAATAGATGGAGAGATATACCATGCTCCTGGATTGGAAGAATCAATATTGTGAAAATGACTCTACTACCCAAAGCAATCTAGAGATTCAATGCAATCCCTATCAAACTACCACTGGCATTTTTCACAGAACTAGAACAAAAAATTTCAAAATTTGTTTGGAAAAACAAAGGACCCCGAATAGCCAAAGCAATCTTGAGAACGAAAAACAGAGCTGGAGGAATCAGGCTCCCTGACTTCAGACTATACTACAAAGCTACAGTAATGAAGACAGTGTGGTACTGGCACAGAAACAGAAAGATAGATCAATGGAACAGGATAGAAAGCCCAGAGATAAACCCATGCACATATGGTCAACTTATCTTTGATAAAGGAGGCAGGAATGTACAGTGGAGAAAGGACAGCCTCTTCAATAACTGATGCTGGGAAAACTGGACAGGGGCATGTAAAAGTATGAGATTAGATCACTCCCTAACACCATACACAAAAATAAGCTCAAAATGGATTAAAGACCTAAATGTAAGGCCAGAAACTATCAAACTCTTAGAGGAAAACATAGGCAGAACACTCTATGACATAAATCACAGCAAGATCCTTTTGGACCCACCTCCTAGAGAAATGGAAATAAAAACAAAGATAAACAAATGGGACCTAATGAAACTTCAAAGCTTTTGCACAGCAAAGGAAACCATAAACAAGACCAAAAGACAACCCTCAGAATGGGAGAAAATATCTGCAAATGAAGTAACTGACAAAGGATTAATCTCCAAAATTTATAAACAGCTCATGCAGCTCAATAGCAAAAAAACAAACAACCCAATCCAAAAATGGGCAGAAGACTTAAATAGGCATTTCTCCAAAGAAGATATACAGACTGCCAACAAACACATGAAAGAATGCTCAACATCATTAATCATTAGAGAAATGCAAATCAAAACTACAATGAGATATCATCTCACACCAGTCAGAATGGCCATCCTCAAGAAATCTAGAAACAATAAATGCTGGAGAGGGTGTGGAGAAAAGGGAACACTCTTGCACTGCTGGTGGGAATGTGAATTGGTACAGCCACTATGGAGAACAGTATGGAGGTTCCTTAAAAAACTAAAAATAGAACTACCATATGACACAGCAATCCCACTACTAGGCATATACCCTGAGAAAACCATAATTCAAAAAGAGACATGTACCAAAATGTTCATTGCAGCTCTATTCACAATAGCCCAGAGCTGGAAACAACCTAAGTGTCCATCATCGGATGAATGGATAAAGAAGATGTGGCACATATATACAATGGAATATTACTCAGCCATAAAAAGAAACGAAACTGAAATGAAACTGAGCTATTTGTAATGAGGTGGATAGATCTAGAGTCTGTCATACAGAGTGAAGGAAGTCAGAAAGAGAAAGACAAATACCGTATGCTAACACATATATATGGAATTAAAAAAAAAATGTCATGAAGAACCTAGGGGTAAAACGGGAATAAAGACACAGGCCTACTTGAGAATGGACTTGAGGATATGGGGAGTGGGAAGGGTAAGCTGTGACAACGCGAAAGAGAGGCATGGACATATATACACTACCAAACGTGAGGTAGATAGATAGTGGGAAGCAGCCGCAGAGCACAGGGAGATCAGCTCGGTGCTTTGTGACCGCCTGGAGGGGTGGGATGGGAAGGGTGGGAGGGAGGGAGATGCAGGAGGGAAGGGATGTGGGAACAGATGTATATGTATGACTGATTCACTTTGTTATAAATCAGAAACTAATAAAAAAATATGAAAAAAAAATTAAAAAAAGAATACTATGAACAGTTATATGCCAACAAATTGGACAACCTAGATGAAATGGACAAACTTCTAGAAACATACAGCCTGCCAAGACTGAGTCAAGAAGAAACAGACAATTTGAGAAGACTGATCATTAGAAGTGAGATAAAATCTGTAAAAAAAAAAAAAAAAAAAAAAACAAAACAGCAACAACAACAACACCAAAAAACTCTCTGCAAACAAAAGTCCAAGACTGCGTGGCTTCACTGGGGAATTCTACCAAACATATAAAGAAGAACTTATACCTATCTCTCTCAAACTATTCCAAAAAAGTAAAGAAAAGTAAACCTCCCAAATTCATTCTATGAGAACACCATTACCCTGATAACAAAATGAGCCAAAGATATACACAAAAAGAAACTTACAGTCCAATATCTCTGATGAATATATATTCAAAAATCCTCAACAAAATATTAGCTAACCAAATCCAACAAAACATCAAAAGGATCATACACCATGGTCAATTTGAATTATTTCCAGGGTCAGAAGGATGGTTCAACACATGCAAATCAATCAATGTGATACACCATA
Source organism: Mesoplodon densirostris (assembly GCF_025265405.1). Taxonomy (NCBI): domain Eukaryota; kingdom Metazoa; phylum Chordata; class Mammalia; order Artiodactyla; family Ziphiidae; genus Mesoplodon; species Mesoplodon densirostris. The sequence continues at coordinate 67,146,950 of NC_082662.1, read as the reverse complement.
TTAACAAAAGGAAAGACAAAAACCACATGATTATCTCAAGAGATGCAAAAAAAATCATTTGAAAAAATTCCACATCCATTAATGATTAAAAACTCTCATGAAAGTGGGTATAGAGGGGATATATCTCAACATAATAAAAGCCATTTACAACAATCCCACAGCCAACATAACACCCAACAGTGAAATGCTAAAGCCTTCCCGCTACATACAGGAATGACGTAAGGAAGTTCTAGCCACAGGAATCAGACAAGAAAAAGAAATAAAAGGTATCCAAATTGTAAGGGAAGAGATATAATTTTCCCTGTTTGCAGATGACATTATATTATATAGAGAGAACTCTAAGGTCTCCACACAAAAACTATTAGAACTAATAAATGATTTCAGCAAGGTAGCAGGTTAATATACAGAAATTAATATACAGAAATCTGTTGTATTTCTATACACTAATAATGAAATAATCAGAAAGGGAAAGTTAAAAAAAATCCCATTTAAAATCACATCAAAAAATAAAATACCTAGGAATAAACTTAACCAAGGAGGTGAAGACCTATATGTTGAAAACTATAAAACATCGATAAAGGGATTTGAAAATGATACAAAAAATGGAAAGATATCACATGTTCATGGACTGGAAGAATTAATACTATTAAAATAGCCATACTACCCAAAGCAATCTACAGATTTAAGGCAAACCCTATGAAAATACCCAGGACAATATTTTACAGAACTAGAACAAGTAATCTTAAAATTTATGTGGAACCACATAACACCCCAAATTGCTCAAGTAATCCTGAGGAAAAAGAACAAAGCTGGAGGTATAACTCTTCAAAACTTCATATACTTCAAGCCTACAGTAATCAAAGCAGCACTGTACTGGCACAAAAACAGACACATAGATCAGTGGAACAGAATAGAGAGCCCGTAACTAAACCCATGCACCTATGGTCAATTAATCTACAACAAAATTCACAAGAATATACAATAGAGAAAAGACAGTCTCTTCAACAAGTGGTGCTTGGAAAGCTGGACAGCTACATGTACAACAATAAAATTAGAACATTACCTTTCATCATATACAATAATAAACTCAAAATGATTTAAAAACCTAAATGTAAGACATGATACCATAAAATCCTAGAAGAGAACACAAGGGATTAATATGCAAAATATACAAACAGCTCATACAACTCAGTGTCAAAAAACAATCAACCCAATAAAAAAAATGGGCAGAAGACCTAAACAGACATTTTTCCAAAGAAGACATACAGATGGCCAACAGGCACATGAAAAGATACTCAGCATAACTAATTACTATAGAAATGCAAATCAAAACCAAAAAGGGGTATCACCTCACACTGATCAGAATGGCTATTATTTAAAAGTCTACAAATAATAAATGTTGGTGAGGATGTGGAGAAAATGAACACTTGTATGCTGTTGGTGGGAATGTAAATTGGTGCAGCCACTGTGGAAAACATTATGGAGGTTCCTCAAAAAACTAAAAATAGAACTACTATATAATCCAGCTATTCTACTTTTGGGTATATATCTGGAAAAATCTAAAACACTAATGAGTAAAGATACATGCACCCCAATGTTCTTAGCAGCACTATTTACAATAGCAAGCCATGGAAGCAACCTAAGTGTCAATTGACAGATTAATGGATAAAGAAGATATGGTATATATACAACGGATTACTCAACCATAAAAAAGAATGAAATTGTGCCATTTGTACCAACATGGATGGACCTGAAGGGTATTATGCTAAATGAAATAAGTCAGAGAAAGACAAATATCATATGATATCACTTATACATGGAATCTAAAAAATAAAACAAATGAATATATATAGGAAAAAATAAACAGACTCACATATATAAAAGACAAACTAGTGGTTACCAGTGGGGAGAGGGAAGAAGGGAGGGACAAGACAGGGGTATGGGATTAAGAGATACAAACTACTGTGAATTAAATAGATAAGCAACAAGGATATATTGTACAGCACAGGGAAATACAGCCATTGTTTTTAATAAGTTTATATGGAGTATAATCTATAAAATTATTGAATCACTATGCTGTACACCTGAAACTAACATAAATTGTAAATCTACCTCGATTAAAAAAATTTTTTTAAGTAAGAAACATTTGCCTCTCTTGTAAGTGTTCTTGCATGTCAGTCAAAGCTTTGCTGTCATGATGAGCTGGTGTAATTCTTCCTTTTTCCTCTCAACCATTAAGATGTACTCACTTTTGAACTTTCTCACTTCCTTTACTCCATCTCAGTCTCACTTTTATCTCATTTTCCCTTGCTTATAAGAAATTGAGGCTCTAATAAGGTCTTTGGAAGGAAATGGAGATGCAAGAAGCAAAGGAAGAATGATAATGAAGACCCTAACTACAACTTGGTTTGTGCTATGGAGTGGCAGGTTCAAAGTATGGGTTCTGAACAACACTAGGGCATCAGGAAAGCGATAGAACCCAGGAGTAGAGCAGAGTGGCATTAGGATGGGCTTTTGAACCAGACCAGGTAAGTTTTGATTTCAAGTCACCCTGTTACTATGTGACCATGGGCTAAGTATTTAACTGCTCTGAGGCTTTCTTTGCTGAAAATTGAAACTAACCCCCTCCTCACAGTGCTACCAGGAAGACGACATGAGAGCTTGTGCATCGTGCCTGTTTTTGAGGACTTGGTACATAGAGCCCTGGTAGCCATTAGCAGTGTATTCTCTTGACTGAGGACTTTCGGTGCCCTTGATGGTTTGACTTTACACCCCTGCTATGGAGCAGGCAGCTTCCATGGGCCTCTCTGAGAAGCTAGTGAGGGGCATCCATCATAGCAGTGGGGACCCCCTCCCACAACTGCCCCGACACCAGGCCAGAGTCAATGTCTTCAGAACATGGGTGGCTCTGACTCCTTCCTTGTAGCTTCATTCCAAATCCTCCATAAGATTTCTTCAACAAAGCTGGAATTCTTGGGGCCACTTATGACAGACCCCTTTTTGAGTAGCTGAGGGAATTCCACTGAGATTTCAGCTCTTCTGATTTATACTTACTATTACTTTTTTCTTTTATTTTAAATTCTGGCATTACACCAATTGTGTGAAGTTGGCAAAATGGATGGCATTTCTACGGTCCCTTAAAACTTTGTTCTCTAAGTAATTCTGAAAACTGAATAACATTTGAACTTAATGTGGTAAAATTAAGGCCATGGATTTGCACTTTACATATCTGGGTGGTAGCTTTTCTCTGTAAACCCTGCTCTATGAGTCTGTGTAGGTCTGTTGAAAGATTTCTTGCCTTCTGCTTCCCTATGCTGGGTTTCTAGGCAGGAAGCCTTGGATAAACTGCAGGTTTTAGTCCTTTCTTGAAGACTGTCTATTTCAGCCTCTAGGATGGTTCCTGTTTTCCTGAGGTGGAACAAGATGGTTCCACCAATCTTAAATAAAATCAGCAGAGGACACCATGCTTAAAGTAGCAAGAATCCCGTTTCTTTTGGTGGGTCCTAATTAGCTTTTGGTGGCTATAAAAAAGAGGGACTTCACTGGTGGCACAGTGGTTAAGGCTCTGCACTCCCAATGCAGGGGGCCTGGGTTCGATCCCTGGTCAGGGAATTAGATCCTGCTGCAACTAAGAGTTTGCATGCCACAACTAAGGAGCCCATCTACCGCAACTAAAGGAGCCCACATGCCTCAACTAAGGAGCCCATGAGCCGTAACTAAGCAGCCTGCCTACTGCAACTAAGACCTGGTGCAACCAAATAAATAAATAAATAAATAAATATTTTATAAAAAAGAGAGAAAAGAAAGGAATGGCTAGAAATCATTTTATGCCATGTCATTTAAATAATTACAGTGTTTATTTCAACTCACCAGGTAAACTGATGAATAGGCAAATCATTCACCATCTATAACATGAAACCTGAAACATCAGTGGGTTTTTGGTAGGTGGGGTCAAGAGAAATCAAACAAGTAAAAGATTTTAGGAATTATACAGTTATGTTCTTTTTTATATGGTTTGCTTGGAGCATCAGGGTATTTTCAGATTGCTAACTTAGCATATATGTGATAGAAAGAGATAGAGAATATCTGAGCACAAAATATGCTTCCCACCTTATACAAAAAGTAGATGTTAAGATAAAGAAACAAAAAACCTGGTACAAAATATATTAAACTTTAACAATGTTCCTGTGTTTTCCTAACTTATTATGTTTAAATTATTTCTTGAATTTTTAAAGTTAACCTTTTTTTTGAAAAACAGAGTTATTTTATTTTTGCTGCTATTCAGAACTTAAAAAAATAATAATTTTGGTTTGCTCCTGACACAATTTGTTGTTCTTGTTGTTTTGCATATGTTAGTCTTGGGCATGTAAATTGCTCTTGAACTGTTTTTACCAAGTGTGGGCTATTATGAAACAGTCACTCTCAAATGGTACTTAATGGAACTTAAAAGCAGAAAATAAACCACAAGTAGGGAGGACCCTTGATGGGCCTTGATTGCCTCAAAGCACTGTGCCTGCAGTGTGTGTGCCTGCATCAGTACAAGAGGTACAAATGCATGTGTGTTAGGAAGGTGGTATGGTGTGTGTGCCCGGCACACAGCAGAGTACACGAGTAGTGCTCATCTATTGCTACTATCTTAGGAATACAGAAACAATCTCTTTCTATCTCTTTATAAGACCCTTAGCCAGATACCGAAATTACCTTAATGTTAAGAACAGAAATAAGAACTGATCAAAAATGTCTCCCATTACATTCTACTATACATTCCCAAACCACTGAACAGCCTCATTAGGTTTATAACATGGTGATATTGGAGGGAAGACCTCTACTGATGTAATCTTCAAAGGGAAGATTCACAACTATGGCAGTGCAAGCTATTTGGCTGTCATTTGTCCCCCAGCCAGCTTTTAGCTGAATTTACATTAATGTGTGCCATGTGTATCTCATTCAAGCTCCAGAGAATTAGAATTCCTGCCAGTACCACCCAGTCAGCCCTTGAAGAAGTAGCTGCTTGAGCCAGGCTGTGCTTACATCTGTGCAGAACTGCTCGAAGAATTTTTCCCACCTGACTCCAACCATTTGACTATCAACCACCCGTGAGGTGTCCCAGTCCACCAAGACCCCAGAGTACTGGTAATGGTACTCACAGATGCAAAGGCATGCTAACAGATTCTGCCACCAGATCTTCTCTCAGATTTGAAAAAAAATCAACTTGATAGTTACTAAACTCTTTCTGGATGAGTGGCAATGTTAAAGATTTAAAAGTATAATAACTTGCCCCGGCCCTATACTTTCTCTTCAGCATGATCATTACAAATGCTCAGTTACTTACTTATACCCCCATTAGACTGTAAGCACCATGAGGACACAGACTCTGTCTCATTCTCTACTCTATCTGGGGCCTGTCATATAGTAGGTGCTCATTAAATGCTTCTTTAATAAGTGAATGAGATGAGGAAAGTCTTCAAGGAGAGGGTAGGATTTATATTGTCTTTGGAAGGACACTGAAGGTAGGTATAAGATATTTAAAAAATGAAAGATATTAAGGATATCAGGAAGAAAACGGGAATTACAAAAGGGAGGTAGAGAGAGAGAAACGAGTCCCATGTTTTGAACATCGGTTGGTGCACTGTTGGGGCAGGAGCAGCAGGCAGTTTTTGATGAGTGACTATAGCTGAGGCTTAAAATACAGCATAACAAGTGTCTGAGGCAGGGGAACAATGGAAGCCCCAGGAGTTGATACCATCTCAGAGAAAGGGTGTGAACCAGGAGGTAGGAGGGCTGCAGAAGGTTCTTGGTGTGGAGTCCTTAAGGACTGAGCAATAAGATTCAGAGATCAGAAGAGAGAGACAGAGACACACAGAGAAACGGAGACACACCAAAACGTGGAATAAGAATATCCTTATCATCTAAAGATAAAGACCATTTTCTTTTTCTCCCTCTCATTCCACCAGCTGGCGGGGCCCCTTGCTGTTCACCACCAGGTAAAGTCTTCCCTTGAGAAAGGGCTCAGTGGCATGGTGCATTATCCACACCCTTGCTGAGTGCTCCTGCTACTTCACCTCTCTAAAACTCACCTTTCTCATCTGTAAAATTGGGGTGACACTTGCCTCTTGCAGTTGGGGTGATAATGTCAAAATTTAATGTGTTGTCATCTGAAGCACGAAACATACAGTACCTGACACATCACAGAGGAGATACATATATCTATGTATATATATATATTTTTTTTTCTTCCTCCCATTTAACACTTGGCCCTAGACTCAGAAGACTTAAGTTTAAGGCCTCACTCTGGAACTAAGCTAATGTGTGATCATGGACCTCAGTTTCCTCACTGAGGAAGACATGAAGGAATGGGCTGGTCAATCTCTAAACTACCTTCAAGTGCTAAAATTCTCTAATTCTCAGATTATAAAGAAGAATGTTTGGGAATCCCATATTTAACGATGTAATTTCTCATGAGAGGCAGAAGTCACGAACCAACTTGTCTTCATTTAGCTTCGTCAATTAGCTTTAAGGACTTCGTGACAATGCTTTCTGATCTTCCTCTTCACACAGGCAACGGATGTGCCTGTGAGACTTAATTCTTAAAACAGTCACTCATGAGGGAATAGAGGGGTTTAAGTCCGTGAGAGAAACTCCCTGTTTTCCTTTGAGGCACTGTAAAGTTAAGTGTGACAGCCTCAGACAGAGACGCTGGAGTGAATAATGAAAGCACAGGTGGTGGCTATAAATGTTGGAAAGGGAGGCTATCAAATGCAGAGATGGAATTACATTGAAAGCACATTTCTAGACAAATCCTCATGGTGTTTGTTATTAAACTATGCTATCTCCAGAGCCATAGGCTTTCAGAACATAATAATTATGTCATGGACCAGACCCACAGCCCCTCTGGTCCCAGACTCTGCCTCAGGCAGGGACCCAAGCAACTGATGGTAGAAGCCCTCAGCAGCCACCCAGTGCCCGCACCCCGACCTCACTACCACCAGATGGCTAGGACCTTCAGGATACTGCTCTTATTCTTTGGATCCTGCCACAGCCCTCAACATGTGGTTTTACATAGAGGCAGCCCTCAGCAAATGCTGGATAAATGAATGAAAGGTGGGAGGTATCCCCCCAAAGTCCTCATCACTCTCAATAATGGCTAACAGATCAATGCTGTACCAAGCTATTCAACCCTTTTTTTGAATTTGTTTCATATTTTCAGCCTGTATGAGTTTGGATAATTAATGATGGAATGCTTCTGTTCATTTGTTCTCAACAGTTCTTTCCTGTTATGAGGCATTTCCCTAAAGGAGCCCTGGGTCAGATGCGAGAGGTGGCAGATGCATAAATATAAATTATAAAGCAGACTGTGAATCGACATAAAAAAATAAACACAGCATCACGGACATTTAAAGGTGAGGATGACTTTCAGGGAAATAGAAATGTTTTGAGGACTGAGTGGTATTTGTGTCAGGTCTTTAAGGAGTTAGAAGATTGAGTAACAGAAAAAATGAAAAGGAGGAAGATGGCGAAGTATAAAGCCTGAGCAAGGCATGAAGGTAGGAAGCAAAATCACAACCCAAAAGCAACTAGTTAGATTAAATGTAAGCTAGTTAGATAAATTAGATTAAATGTAGGTTAGCGATCATAGGAGTTAAAGCAGAAACACAGGTTGAGGTTTTATTATGAAGAGTTTTATTTACTATTGAATTACATAAACCATAATACTTTAGCAGGTAAGACTAGGATGAAAGCCTAGGAATACTAATCTGAAAATTGAATTAAAAAGGAAAACATCTGGACTTCAGGGTTCTCACCAGAAGACTACATGCCTTGCTCTGGAAAGTGTGGTAGGGACCAGGAGCTTTGGAACCACCTGGGAGCTTGTTACAAATGTGGAATCTCTGGCTGTCCCGGACCTACAGAATCAAAATCTGCATGTGCATTAAAATATAAAAGGAGAGCAGAGAAGAGCCTGAACATAGGTGGCTGCTCAAAGATGACAGGGAGGAGATAGAGAAGAGAGATGTAGAGAGGCAACACACATCAGGGCATCCAATGCATCTGAAGCTTTGCACTGGGACCAAGAGAAATGGTGGTGTCATTCTCAGGAAAGTCAGGAGAGGAAGGATGTAGGGTGCATGGGATGACAGGTAAGGTGAAAATCTGCCTTCACATACAGAAGTCAAGGAGGCTGCAGGAAGCATCCAGGTAGAGATGCCCAGAAGACATTTGGAGAAACATATTAGATCACTTGCAAAGTCCTCAGTAACAAAAACATTCAAATGAAAAATGTAAAAACATCACCTAAAGTGCTGGAATCGAATAGGAAGATGCCACAACTCAAAGGAAACACAGACATTATCTAGTCCAACCCTCTCCTGTGATAGTAGGACTCTTAAGCCCAGGAAGGGAAAGTGACTTGACAGATGACTCAGAGAAAAGAAGTCAGCTAAATACTGGTCACCTGACTGCCAACACAGGGTTATCCCACTTCATTGTTATTCTAACAATAGAGGCCTTGGGAACTAGGAATACTGGAATTGGGCTCAATGAGTTATGCTAGAAATCACAAAAGAATCAATGGAAGTCTTAGCAAATGGCTCAGCAAGTACACTTCAGGAATTTCAGGGTTGTTTCAGAATACACTTAGTATTGACATACCAATTCTAATCTGGAATGTTTTTTATATGACAACCATATTAACTAGCATTTTTATAGACTTACTGTGTGCCAGGCACTTTTCCAAGTGCCTTATATATATTAACTCACTTATTAAAACAACCAAATGAAAGAGGCACTAATGCAGTCCTCATTTTACACATGGAGAAACTGAAGCATAAATCCAGTAAATAACCCACCCGAGATCACACTGCTAGTAAGTGGTAGAGCTAGGATTCAAACATGCAATGGTTTTTTATTTTTGTATTAGAAGATTAGCCATATGTATTTTTCCTCCTTTTTATGTAAAGCTATAAATCTTCCTGTGAGAATCAGTTCTAACCCTGCAGAGACTGTTGAGCTAACAGAAGTGCTTGGCTTAGGGTAATGCATTAGTCTGTATCCTCTTTGGCTAATCCTTGTGCAGTTTTGATCTAACACTGGCTTCTATCCAATGATGTTCATCCACTTCCATATCCTTTTTAATGCTTTTCAGTCTCATTATCTTTAGGTCATTTCCAATGAGCATCCTAATGTGTTTGCCTCTCAATGTGTTTCTGTAACAGGAGGCAAGAAAAGACACTGCTTCTATTGTTTTCAAAGGATGAAGCCTTCTTAGTGGGTTTTCCTTTGTTCAGCTTTGGGTCTGGGTTATTTGTTCAATGGAGTTGAGTTTCCTTAGATAGAAACCAAGGGCACTGGCTGAGGTTGGTTCCCTTTCTCCACCCAGAGGAAGATGCTTCCAGCATGCCACCTGCACCTCCTTGTAGCATTGCTTGGTAAAACGTGCTCTGACTGTGTTTCCCTTGGAAGATGCTGGCACAGCTCCTCTGAAATAAATACTCCCAGCTGGAGAGAGCATGGGCTGAGGGCGGGGTACAGAGGCTGAGCCTGTCTTATGGGGACCTTCATTAATGGCCTGTGAGTTGTCTTGATTTTCCACATGTCTAACCAAGTCAACTTCCTGCCTTGGATGTCTTTCCTTCTTGTCAAATCCCAACTTTTCTGCTCTTCATTCTTGGCCTGGCTGTGTGGGTGACTGATTTTAATTTTTTTTTGCTTGAAATGTACCAAGTGTTTGCCTTCTGGAAAGAAGTCCAGAGCAGTGTCAGGGAAGCGCTCTAAGTTTAATTTTCTCCAAATGATAAAACTGAAAGTCTGTTTTCTGCCCTTCATCCCTCTCATTTCTTTTCTTTTGTAAAAAGAATTTTTAATTTAATTTTTAAATTTTACATGCAATAAAATCAACCATTTAAATGTATGATTCTATGAATTTTAACAAATCTATCAAGTCATGTAACTGCCACCATAATCATTCTTTCCTTTTTTTTAAACTCCAACTCTCTGGAGTTTAAGTATTAAGTAAACATGTTAATACTTTGTATAATGCAATAGAACTATTATTAGCACAAGACTTGGTGACTTTATTTTTCCTAAAGAGGACTGTGTTATTCATTAAGACATTGTAAACATTGCAGTGTTTTGTTTATCTCTAAAAGAAATTTCCAGTTCTTGAATATACAAATATAAATGAACAAGATCAACATTTTCATGGTCTAATCCATTGTTTCTACCAAGTGTACCTTTAAATTTCTTTTTCCCTTTGGACTAGCATAAATAATGTTTTAATGGTTTGTTTTATAAAGAATCCTGATTTTATTACTTCATTTGAGCAGTATTTATTTAGGACAGGATAAATAAATGATATCTGGTTGAGAAATGATATTTACATCTCATAATGTGGAAAGCAATGTTGTGAAAACAAAATAAGCGGAGGCACACAAATGGAGTCAAGCTTGACTATCAATTCAAATCACAATTTCCAGATTTGGGGAAAAGTAATAATCATGTGAGAATGTGGCTAAAGGGAACAATCTGTCTGCAGCTTTGTATTCAAAGCCAAAAAGATAAGGAGAAAAAAAGAATCTAATTAATGGAGAATAATCTGTATGATCCTAAAAGGCAAAACAAAGCAAAAGCCCAAAAGTCAATTTAGATATCTTGACTTTTAAATTTTTGAGTAAAAAAAATTTTTTTCTTTATTTATTGAAGAGTCTTTTCATACACCATCCATTTCTCTGTCTGGCCTCTCATTCTTCAAGATCCAGCTAAAAGGAATCCTTCCCTGAAAAGTTTTTCTGATTCCCCATTCTCACCTGTGTTCAGCTAAACATCTCCTAGAGCACTGACATTTTATGTCACAAACATCTGTTGATAAGTCTGTCTTCCTCCTTGAGCTGTGAACTCCTTAAGGAAGGGCCCATGTCTATTCACCCTTATTTTGACAGAAGCCTAGCAAAGAGCCCAAATGTTAATGAATGAAAAGTAAATGGATAAGTATCACTGAGCAGTTGGTTAAATGGTCAATACCCATACCCATTCAGTTGTGTTAGCTAGGCACAGCAAGGCGCTGGAGATACAATCATGAACAAAATGGCCCTGGTTTTTGCCCTCAGAGAGCTTACAATCTGGTGAGGGAGAAGAAGAATAATAAATATCATCAATTTTAGAGAGAGTGTTTTTTTCTTAATTGATAGAATGCATTTTAAATTAAGTCATTAATATAGTTCCATTATTATTTTTTTATGACACTACTTATATTTGACATTACTCCAATGAGATTTTAGTTTCAGCAAAGGACTATTAACTATGACATCAACATAACTAGAAAATATATGAGTGTTTTTATTTCTTGGGTTTTCTTGTTTAAGTTACTAAAGTTATATAAATAGTTATATATACAGCTCTATATAATTTTATTTATATAGAGAGTTATAATATTAGTGGAATCTAGTAAAGAGAGCAACTATTTGAATTCATAGATGATAGTTCTAACTCCAGATATGCCAATAAGCAACTCTGTATCCTTAAATGTTAACAGGTCTTTCTCTTCTCAGCATAAAGAGCTCTAAAAGGGATGTTGTGAGGCCTAGATAATAACTGTAAAACCTAATAAATTTAAAAATACAATGATGTTACGAATTTTAGACATGTTACACAATTCCAGTAAAGGAGGATTTACTGAGTACTTCCTCTGTTAGACACACTGGTCCAATTAACATAAATATGGGATTGGGGAAGAAGAGCTACTTTGTAGAGAGGATAATGAGTTAGTTCTAGATTTTCTATCCATTATTACTTGTTTAACTGCAACTTATTTGGGAGAAAGAGAGGGGAGGGAAGGTCCAAATGACATTTAGTTTTCTACTTTATTCTTTGAATTTTTGTAGGAGAATTTTGAGATACCTCTTGACATTATCCACAGCATCCACAGTTGAAGGGACTGCCCAATTAGAGTTAGGAATCTCCACCGCAGTTACATTTAGGGAAATTATAACTTATTCTTCAAGGTTTTAAGAAACTTTCATCTTGAGAACACATCATATAGAAAAGTTCTCAGCAAGAGTGGATAAATGAGGCCTTCAGGGGCTTCCCAGGTAGCGCAGTGGTTGAGAGTCCACCTGCCGATGGAGGGGACACGGGTTCGTGCCCCAGTCCGGGAGGATCCCACATGCCACGGAGTGGCTGGGCCCGTGAGCCATGGCCGCTGAGCCTGCGCGTCCAGAGCCTGTGCTCTGCAATGGGAGAGGCCACAGCAGTGAGAGGCCTGCATACCGCAAAAAAAAAATGAGGCCTTCAAACAGGTCATTTGGTGAAGAAGGTAGGCCTCTCAGGGGAGCCGCAGGAAGGAGAAAAAACAAACTTTAACTATCAGAGGGCCTTTAACTTGTATTTTTGTTACATACTGGAATTTGGCACTAAATTAAACTTACATGAAAATAATTTAAAAAATGAAACTACTACATCAACCTCATACCATTTACTCTACAAATTCCGGTGAAATTTGAAAATCTCTGGAAGGTTGGAGTATGATGGCCTTGACAATGAACACTTGCCTTTGACACCCAATCCATAAATACATTGTATACACCAGCTGCATGTGCCACTTGTACTGAAATCAATAGAATGAGCTGCTAGTTCATGTCTCTTCACTTTAAGGCTTGAATTATATTTATGATGATATTTCTATAAATTAATGGTTTTCTTGGCTGCTCTAGTAACTTGCATTCAGATTATTCAAATTTTGATGGCAAACTATCTCTTTAGAAAATGGTTCGATTAAATACAAGAAAACAAGGGGAAAGAAAAAGCATCATAATTTGTTTACTCATTGGTATTTTGTTTTCCTTCATCCCAAGAAAGAAGAAACCTGCTTATGTTTTGATAATGCCATTTATCTGTCAGATGGTGCAGGCAGGAGCCAGCTGTCTCCTATAAAGATATCTTGGGGAATAGGAATGGTGCTTTCTACAACGGCAGATGCTATCTGACACCATTTCTAGAGGATAGTTCCTGTTGAAATGTTGTGGGAGGGTTTTCTAAAGAACACACAAAGATGTCAAAAATGGTTAGTGCTGATACATGCCAAAGTCAATGCAAAATAAGTAGAGAGGAAAGTAAAATCCTCTTTGAAGGAGGAAGGAAAGGTTCAGAAGATATTTAAAAGCAGGCAATGTCCACAATGTGCTGAGAGGGGGATTGGCAAAACTGTCTGGTACCGGGGCTGAAATTTGAAACCTGTGGCCACAGGCACTGGTACCCAGATCTTAGCCAATGTTTTCATAACAGAGGTTAGGGATCTGAGCTTGGTGAGGGAAGGAAGAGAAAGCAAAGTTCAGAAGTCCTCACACGCTTGGAGCTGGGTCATTTTACCTAGGTTGATCTTCCATTGGAGAACATTAAGAATTCTCCTCACTCTCAAAGAGAAATAAAACCTCCACATATGGAGTGCTGGACCTAGGCCTGGGCTCCACAGATGAGCGGCAAGTCAAATAGCAGCAGTTCCAGGGGAGGGGGCCCAGGGTGGAGGGAACTGGGAAGCTCTGGTCCATGAGAAATGATCATGGCAACAAGGAGTTCAGGGGACACAGGACAAGCCCCCATCAAACGTTTTAAGAGCTGTCATGTGGAGTCTTGGTCTGTGAGTTCCTGAAGGCTGGGCTAGAATACATAGGAAAAAGTCACAAAGTGTATAGTTCATCTGAAGATAAGCAAAACCAATATGCTGGATAAGCAAAGTACGTGGGTATAAGCATAAACAAAAGTTGACTTTTTCTCACAGTCTCTTTAAACCTGCTCTTTGAGAGTAGTCTTTCCCTATCCTGGATGAAACCTTGGGCGAGCCCATGACTTTCTGTTCTCTTTTAGGTAAAAGAAAGTTTTACAGCTACTTAAAGTCAAAAACATAGCCTCAAATCAGTAATTAAAGGTGACAGGGAGGTCGAAGGGGATGGCCCTTCTCTGTTTCCCTGCCTCTTGTTGCTTCTCCTCCACCAGCTTGCTCACTGTAATTTCTGACCTTTCCGGGTAGAAGCAAAGGAAGGAAGAAGAGATAAGTTTTGGCGGGGGTGGGTGGGGGGTGGGGGTGGGTGGGACGGCCATACTTGGCTGCTCTGCTGTATGGTCTCATGTCCACAGTTCTCTCGACCTGGATGAATGTAATCTAGTCTGACAGTTGCTCCTTTCCCCTCTGACCCTAGAAATCTTCCTCCAGCTTCTCTTCTCCTGAGGCTTTAGTACCCTTTGGGGGGGCCACTCAACAAGATTTAAGAAACCCCCCACGATGGCTTGCTTTTACACATACATAACTTAGAAGTGCAGGCCCTGGCAAAGCAGCTGTTCAAGCAGTTCTTTCTCTCTTCATCCTCCCTTGGTTCTTGTGCCCACCAAGGAGAGGAGGTGAGTATCCAGCTTTCCATGTGGACCCCCAAAGCCCCTTTCTATTGAGTTGAGATGATCTTAAGGAAGGGACTCTCCAACCTTCCCCCACAGATCATTTCCGGTCTCCAACAGCTTGACTCTTTTATATCCTGTATGTTGCAGATAAGTCTTCTAACTATTTCTCAGCCATAGTGGTCTGTCTCTTAATCCAGTTTGGAATTTGGTGTTTATTGTCAACGGAAACCGCAATGAGAAGAGTTCCACGTTAACACCTTATGATCCAAGGGAGGACTTTTTCACCTAAATAGTATACTATTTCTCATGCTAAGTTGGGGACCAGAGTCAGTTGGCAGTTTCCAAATGTCCAAGACTTTGGACTTGTTTTACACTTTTACAGCGGTGCCTCAGGGGCCATAGGTGGAGACAAGAGGGACATCTCGAGTGGTGCTCGGCCTCCTCCACCCTTCAAGCATCAGCTGCAGCAGCTTCACTACTATGTTCCTTACATGCTGAGTTTTTGTGTAAGATTCCATTGATTTCAGTCAAATAAAAGGTGGCTTACCCAGTAAAAACATCTTGACTGGTGACATTCACTCATTTGCCTACTCTAAGCAAGACACCAATCTAGGCAGGTTTATCCCGATCCTAGGCATCCAGAACTACTATCATGGTTAATCAGCAGCTTCCAATTCCAATTCCAGTGAAAAACACCTCTTTTTAGTTCAGCCATTTACTCATTGGAGGAACTTGGGGGAGTAACTGAAATTCTATGTATCTCAGTTTTCTCATCTGTTAAATACCTATCTGTTAGTAATGTTTTTAATCCTGTATGTCAAGTGCCTAATGTGATATTGCAATCATTGTTGGTACGCAGGAAATCACAGCTGTACAGCCTTTCAAAGCTTCCTTGGAAGATAATGTGCAATTGTCCCCCATAACCATCCTCTACTACATCATCAGTTTGAAGAACTTTGCTCTGTGCCAAAAGGACACGATGTCCTCTCAAACCATTTCCTTCTCCTACTCCCTAAGTAAAAGGTTTAAACCTCTCAGAGAGTTTCCTTGAAGCCTTTATTATGGGTACAGGCATAAAGAGCCCATCTGGGAAGCTGTACCTAAACAGAAACCTGAGCAAACCTCATTACTGGATAGCCCCATAAATGTCCTCCCCACCTTGAATGGAGACCCGCCACAAGGCACTGGAAAGAAGCTTTATAAAAATAAAAGAATGAATAACTGTTGTATAATTCTGCTTGGAACTTGCAGTCACCTCTAGTCTACTAACTTCCAACATCTCTCAGTGCCCACAGGGAGTAATTTTCAATATCATGATTTCCAGATGAAGAATGGATCCTGTGATGGTTAATTTTATGCATCAACTTGGCTAGGCTATGGGGCCCAGTTGTTTGGCTTAGGTGTTGCTGTGAAAGTATTTTTACATATGACTAATATTTAATCAGTAGACTTTGAGTAAAGCAGATAACCCTCCATAATGTGGTGGGTCTCACCCAATAAATTGAAGGCCTTATGAGCAAAAACTGAAGTTTCCTGAAAAAGAAGAAATTCAGTCTCAAGACTGCAACACAGAAACCCTGCCTCAGTTTCCAGCCTGCCTGCCCTGCCCTGCAGATTTCAGACTCCAGTCTGCAACATCAACTCTTATTTGAATTTCCAAACTGCTGGCCTCCCCTATAGGTTTCAGGTTTGCCAGCCCACACAATCATGTGTGCCAATTCCTTAAAATAAATCTCTCTCTATATCTCTCTATATATCCCACTGGTTGTTTCTCTAAAGAACCCTGACTGATAAAGATCCCATCTTGGTACTCCTCTCAGTACCCTGCACAGTGTTGAAGTGAATTTTCTTGAATGGGTTTGGTTATTCCTTGAACATGAACTAGAGCATAAGTGGCCACAGATTGGGCTGTACTGGGAAAAGCACTACACTGGATTTGATTCTGCCCTGCCACCTACTACTGTACCAGGCTCATCTTCTGTACTCAGCCCTGCAACCTTCATGGCAACTCAACCACATAAAGCCCAGGTCATTCCCTCTGACACCACCTGTGGTCTCTGCCTGCATTGAGCCCTTTGTGGTAGAAGTCACAATGACTGCAGCACTGAGCCCCAGCTGACGAGACCCATGAGACTCTGTCTTTTCCAAATGGTTGCCCAGAGGGAACAGGTGATAAACTGGAAGTACAGGAAAATTAATGCCACATGGGACAGATGTTGATAAAAAGAAAGGAGCCAGCAGATAAATGGCGTGCTCTCCCTCTCCAGGATGGGATTTGGGATTCAGTGGTTCTGCATGGAAAGACCATGGGGTTCTTTCTCTCCAAAGAACCCCATGTGACCAATCAGAATGCTCTGAATAAAAGCCCACAGTAAAGCACCACTTTGAATTTGCTTTCCCTCTGTCCTTGCCTCATTTCTTCTTTTCCTACATTTACAATTCACTGGAATTGTACCCCACTCCCCAACAGTGTTGGCATGTAAGTTTTGTTTTCTCAAGACCTGGGTGAAGACACTAGCTGTGTGACTTTGGTAAATCACTTGACCAATCTAAGCTCCAATCCCCTCATCTTTAATGTGGAAACAGGAAGAGTATTTTCTTCAAAGATGTTTTGAGGACTAGATGAGACAATGCACAGGTCTTGGGGACACTTTTGATAAATGACAGCTATAGTTTTTGCTGCCTCTTGCAGTAAACATACAGGAGCAGCCCCACATGGGGGAGGGCTAAAGCTTTCCAGTGATGCCTGTGACTGAGGGGCCCAATCTGTCTAATTCTGGGGCCTATTACTAGGAAGCCTGTTGCTGTTGCACATATAACTCAAGTTCTCTAATGATAGCAGAGCAGAATGCCTGCTCCCTAAGGGCAGCTGGCTCCCAAGTGAAAACCATTCCCAGCACTCCTCCTAACATCATTCATCTAGTATCCCTATTTCTGTAGGGAGGAGTAAAGGGTGGGGCAATCGGTCAGAAGAATATAGAAAAAGTTCCTTCACATGAAAACCAGGAATGGTGAAAAAGAAAAAAGTAAGAAAGGAAGGGAGGGAGGGAGGGAGGGAGGAAGGAAGGAAAAGAAAACCAGGAATGGTGAAGACACATTCTATCTGCTGCCATGTACTGTAGCACTTTATCATGTCCCACCTTGAATAAGGAGTTGCTGGGGTAGAGTTGGGGGGATTTCTCTAGAGGAAATGTCATTTATCCTGAAACAAGAAATAGGATGGATTTTGAATCTGAGATTTCAGTGCAGAGTTACGGGAAGGAGCTGACTCTAGGCTCCAGGACGTTGCAGACATGTCTTGGGGAAAATGGCTATAGGGTATGTATGTGTGTGTGTGTGTGTGTGTGTGTGTGTGTGTGTGTGTGTGTGTATGTGTGTGTAAAATAGAGAAGCTATTGAACCAGGCATATAAAATGATTTAGAACCTGGCTTTATGGGGGCAGGAAGATTCTATAACTGAGTACACCCAGAGTAGGGGTTCAGAAGAGAGGCATCCTCTTCTCCTCTATACTGGGAGAACCCCCAGCTGCACCAGGGACAGGAGCAGGGGCCTGATGTCACCGCCCTTCTTCAGTGCACAGGGGTTGTGTGAGGCTCCAGGACTACCAGGCTGGGGGTGGGAGTTCAGGACCAAATCACTAGGCTTCAATGTTTCAGTGATGTCATGTGGCACAGCAGCCAAAAGAATGGGAGTTTTCAACAGAAGAAAAAGTGTTCTCTCTCCAGAACCATACTAATAGAGAACTCCTTAGACTGAGGAAGTGTAAGTGAGATTCTAGAAGCTACCATGATAGGAAGGAAGAAGGACACACTTGTTGTATTTAGGATGAGGTATCAGAGTTATTTCATTTGGATACTTAAAAGATCAGATCCTTTTTTTAAGTTCCCTGAGTTGGTAACTTAGGGTGGTTTCTTATTTACACCTCAGTATTTTGGAGACAGGATAGCATAATGATTAAGAATATATATTCTGGAGCTAAACTGCCTGGATTTAAACCCTGGTTCTGTCACTTACAAGCATTGTGACTTGTGCTTCAGTCTCCTCAAATGTGAAATCAGGCTGGTAATAATGAACTCATGGGATGTAGGGAGGAGTGAAGAAAGCTAAAGTATATAGTGCCTGACACATAATAAGTGCTCACTAAATGTCAGGTAGTAATATTGCCTTGTTTTTTTTTTTTCCCTAGAGATCTTGCTTTCCCCAGTGGAAACGGAGGCTCCCAAAAGGTTCCCAGAACAGGCTTGAGTATGCTTACAATCAGCTCTTAATGATGGATCCCTTTCTTCAAAAGAAAGAGACTGAGATGAAAAGAAACAGAATGCCAGAATTCAGAGTTTGATATTAGTGTTTCCAGCTGAGGGTTATTTTGAAGTACAAGCAGATAGTGTCACAAAGGCTTGGGAGCAGCTCAGTGATCTCACAGAGACATCACTGGCAAGCATATTATTTAGCAGAACCAGGCAGGGGCCCCAAGAGATCCAGGCGGGGGCCCCAAGCTAGATTATTTTTGTTTCCATTTCTAAGGTGAAGCTGGAAGGGAGGGGAACTTGGATTCAGAGTAAAATGAGGGCACTGGATGGAATGATCTCTAAAGACTGTTCCAGAATTCTGCAAGGCACTGAGTCTGCGATCATGACTAAAAGAAGGGAGATTAAAAAATATTCAAGGCAGGAGAATTGAGGCAGATGCTCAGGAAAATATGTCCCTACCAAATTCCTGCTGAGCCTCAGAATACCCTTGTAAGGGAAATGATGGGACTTTCATACTCAGCGTTATGGAAAATAAAGTGAAGCACATAAAGTTGGGGGAAAAACTTACACTGGTAGAGATAAGATTTTTATCCAGCTAGTCTCTCCTCATTTCACCATGGCTTAAAGTTATGTTCTATCAAAGGAAGCTTTAAAAGAATTTGGATGGACACGCTCAACAGTGGCTATAATCAAATTATTCCTATTGTCTTTTCAAATCCCCTGTTTGAGCGATAGCTATTAGGCCTAGATTTACAAGGGTAAAATAATTCATGAAATATATTCAAGTGTGACTGTCAGGAGATCTTAGGACTAATGTA
Source organism: Mesoplodon densirostris (assembly GCF_025265405.1). NCBI lineage: Eukaryota > Metazoa > Chordata > Mammalia > Artiodactyla > Ziphiidae > Mesoplodon > Mesoplodon densirostris. The sequence continues at coordinate 67,127,499 of NC_082662.1, read as the reverse complement.
ATGGTCCCACATGTCTCTAAAAAGCAGTCCAAATAGTTGTGATATGCAGTATAGTTTGTGTGCTATAAGGTAATGAAATTAGACTGTAAAACTCCATTTGATGGATAAGGATATTAAAATGGAATTAAAGTATTGTTGCAAGAGAGGAATTCTTGTGCTTCAAGAGATGAAAGATGGGGGAAGCTTTGGCAAGTCCAGGGATGAGACAAGCAGCTGCTGTACAAATCTCTTCACTATTACTCTATCAGAGCAACCCTCAAGTTTCCAGTTCAGGATCTCTTGCCCTACACAAACACCAATAATTCTGCCAAGATGTTGGCTCAACATTCAATGTAAGAGCTGAAGCCTCTCAATTCGGTCCCTCAGCAAAGCCTCAGATTCATCATGCTCCTTCTCTCTTAGCCATTCTGTGTCCCTAAGATGGTCTTTGTCACCCTGCTTATCATTCTTTCTGTGGAGGAAAGGAGGGAAAGGAAGAGAAATCTTATAAGGTATCAACTGAAATCTGAGATAAGATAGCAGTCTTTTCCTAGTGCTGGCTTTCTACTCACACCAGACTTCAGCATCTTAAAGCACAGCACAATTTTAAAAAGCAAAGTAAAATTGTTAATTGTTAAGCATTAATGTTATAACTCCAGCTTGGGCAATCTTGAGGCACAGAGGACATGCCTGTTAACACTGATTCCCTTTATCTCCAGCTATCAGCCTCTTTGGGAAAGGGATTCTCATGTGAGAATGACCTCTGACAAGACCAACTATACTGGTTCCTTACCATTTTGGAAGAAGTGGTTATACCCACGCAGGTTAGCACATCAGGTAGAGAAAATACACATTAAAAACAAAAATGGGCCCCACCTCTCAGTCACTTAGTGACTCAGATTTCCTACCTGAAAATTACAAAACTGGCATGAGCCAGTGTCTCTGACTCACCAAAATGTCTGAATATTTGAAAATATGTGGATGTGGGGCACCAAGTACACTCATCCAGAGGACTGACTCACATTTTTGGCAGCTGGGTAATGCCAAACAGCATCTCGGTCAAAGATTTCATGGAATTAAAAAAAAGTCAGCAAAAGTAATTTTTGGCATAAACAAAACAGACCCAATTGTTTGTTATAATTTTGTGAACCCCCAGGGCTGATTTAGCTCTGGGTGTGCCTTGGTTGGTTTGCTTCCAGGACACCTGCCTCACTTCCTCGACCTTTACTATAACATGTGCAGTAAAAAAAAAAAAAAAAAATCTAAAAGCTGGGTTCAAATTCCAGCCTACTAGGAAAGATTTTTGGCCAGGCTGAACCTCAACTGTATCATCTGTAAAGTGGGAATGAGAATAACTTACCCTGTGGTATTGTTGTGAGGAGTAAACACACAACACAGCTTTCCCCCTCACAGCAGACCCTCAATAAATAAATAGTAGCTTAATGAGGGCAAACACAGTATGAATTAGCACCTGCAGAGGCAGAATCAGTTATCAGGAACCTGCTGTTTAAAGTCCCTCCTACTGTCCCAGGGTTTGCCAAAAGTGTGATCTCTGACCATTTGCTGCAGAAACCCTCAGGGTGCGTATAAGAGAGACTTCCGGTCTCCATCCCAGATGTGGCAAATCAGAATCCCTGGGAATCACCATTTCTAATGTCTCCCTAGTCTTCAGATGATTGTTTAGTATCTTAAAATTTGAGAACCACTGAATTAGAGTGCTAGTTAAAATGTATTACTCCTTTTAGTCATTGGTTGGTAAAGAAATAGATGAGTTATAAATTTCAATGATTTTAAAGCACTCTCCGCAGTTCCTGAGTCCTGAGGTCCACAGATCCTTTGAAAGATTAGATAATATGGTCAATTGAGGGATGTTAAAAGCTAGTCAAGGTAGTTCGTAGGGAAGCTTTATATTTTTCCTTGACTTGCTGGTCAACTGAGTAATTCTGGGCTATTATTTAGGCCCAATGGGCAGCACTTACCCAATTCCCCAGACTATTAACCACAGTTTTATATTATTTGCTCATTTAGCTTGCTTAATAAAACTCCAACTACTGTAGAAGATGCCTGGTCTAAAATCCACTTACTCTTAGACTCAATAGTCCTAAAGAAACTCTTGACCCAGGATCACTGAAGTCTTGAACTTACAGTTGAACAGAGAAAAATTATTTAGCAGCCCTGAGACACTGGGCTAGTGCAGGTACATGTTAGCACAAAGGTGAGAGTCTGAACAGCAAACACTAGCCATTTGGTCGGCAATGGATAAGTGTGGCCCTGGAGTATCTGATGAAAAAGTAAAAATAGAGCTGGCAGAGCTGTCAGGCTACCACTGTTCATCTAGCAGTGAAACCAGGGAAGCACCATGAAGCCTGAAAAGTGAGCCAGTTTCACTGGCAAAGACTAGGAGCTCCCCCTCAGCTTTAGTGGAGCCTTTATTAAATGGGCCCCACAGCTGAGTAGTGATATGGAGAATTTGGAGAAGGGCCATGAAGAGCAATCAAGATCAATCAGGCATCAGAGGAGTAAATTCTTTGAGGGTTTGTCTTCCTTTAGATCACAGTGAAGGAGTTGTGGGCTGGGACGGTGAGTGTGAGGGGGAGATTAACAGTGCATTTAGATGGCTAAGTGGCAGTTAGGAGTGAAAATATTTCTACTAAGAAGATCAAAAGAAAAAGCTTGGGGTGGACTTCAGCAGAAATTGGGCCGAAAATTGAAGACCTGGTTGTGAGGGAGAGGGTTATTCTCTTTGAGTGTGTTAGGGAAAGCTCTAATGCTTCTTTCCCACTTCAGAGCACCCTCTCTCCTCCACCTCCCTCTTGCCTCATCCCCTCACTCCAGTAGCTGCCACCCGTTCTTCATTTAGGGCCAACAATATGCCAAATATGGGGCTAACTGCCTTACATTTCCATCTCATTTAATCTTCACAGACACCCTGCAAGGAGGGGAGCGGAGTGCTCATTTATAGAAAACAGGTTCCATGAGATTAAGCAACTTTCTCTGAGTCATACAGTCAGAAAGTGGCAGACCCCGATGTGTCTTATTCCAAATCTCTAAGCACTTTTTTACCCTGTCCACTTGCCCATAGCCCAGAAGGCTAGTGTGGCTGGAAGCAAGAGAGTGAGGCAAGGGTTGGAAATGAGGACAGAAATATGATGGGGTGGGGGTGGCCACCTGATGGTAAGTGCCCTACAAGGCCATGGAGGATGCTGGATTTTCTTCTGAATATGAAAGGAAGCCACTGGAGGGTTTTGAGCAGAAAAACACTAATCTAGGTTTTAAATAGATCTGTATTTTACGGGAGAAGGGGCAAAAACCAAGAAAATAGTTGTGTGTATACTTTAATAGTCCAGATGTGAGAAGGTGGCTTGCACTAGGTGTGAGTGGTAAAGACGTAGGGAAGTGGGTGGATTCTGGAGACATTTCAAGAGTAAAAACAGCATGTGATGACTTGGTAAGTGATATGCCCAAGGTCACATAGGTAATAAGGCTGGACTAGGCTGGAGTTGGAACAAGGCTCTATCTGACACCAAACCCTGTGACCTTTCCCTAACTACAGTGAGCCATGCCACAGGTTCCTGAGAAAGGAATTTCCTGAACCTGAGGCCAAAATATAGTTTCTAGCATGTAAAACTTACGACTCAGTTGTGTGTGAGTGTCTGTGTGTGTAACCTGTATGTCTATGGCCTCTTCTCCTCACACACCAAAAAAGAGGAGAGGTGACAGCAGATTATCCAGAACACAGATAAAGAAACAATTACCAACCCTCTATCCAAACATTTTAGCCCACTCTGATGACTACTAGAGCGAGGTCAGCTGACGCCTAGAATAGCTACCATGGGCATGGTAAAAGGTAAATGTTATGTTTTAAGCTGTACTAGGTAGAGGATGGGAGGAGCCACTTAACAGAAATGAAGAGACCCCGTGGCCACATTTACACAGCAAAAGCCAAGTGGAAGATTGAGCAATTACTCAGTAAGTGCAGGCTGGGGAGTCAGCCAATTTGGGTAACTCCGATAAAAGCATGTGCTTTGGATGCTTTCTCTTGCCTGAATTACTCAATAATGGTGCAACTGTCTATTTTGCTTAGTTGAAGAGAACAAGAAACAGGTCCATCTGAGTCAGACCTTCTGTGGACCATGGTGCAGCCCAGGCTGAGGAGCCAGCAGGGGAAGGCTGCCCACAGGAGCCCGCCTCCAAGCTGGGACAATGTAGTGAGCCTTGCTAAAGAGCTTGCCCTGTCAGTGTCCTCTGCTAGGTTCTACAGACCCTAAAACGAACAGCCTTTATTCTGATGTTTCTCAAAGTCTATTTTTGAGACAAACTTGAGAAAGAATAATTGTAATAATGTGTGTGAAGTACAGAGGTAGTCTTTTAGGAAATGATAGGAACACAAAGGCGGCAACTGACCTGCACTGGGATGGGCTGGGGAACAGTTGGGAAGGCTCCCTGGAGGACATGATGCCGGGGAGGTGGGGGGGGCAGGTCCTGCAAGATGAAGAGTTAGTAGCTAGGAAGAGAGAAATGGGAAGGGAGAGGGAAGGCTAATGTGAAAGCTGGTGGCATTTTTTCCTCTGGTGATAAGAGTTTACCCCAAAATAATATTCAACAGATAATATTCAGGCTTTACTATGCAGCAGACACCTTACTAAGCACTTTATAGGCATTGTCTTATTGCATCTTCACAATAACCATTTGGGAAGGGCACTGTTATAATCTTATTCTGTTTTGTGTATGAGAAAACTGAGGCACAGAACAGTTCAATAACTTGCCCACAGTCACACAAGTGGGGTGTAGCAAAACCAGGACTTCAGGCTATATGACTTCAGAGTCTTTGCGATGCTTGTCCCTGTCCTGGTTTTGTCTGTAACATGGCTTCTGTAGCCCTCGGTGCTGCCGTGCAGTTTCCACACATGTCCATGACAGATCAGAATAAACTCATGCTTCACTGAGGCCAGAAGTCTGCTCTCAGGATAGAACTCTAGCAGGCAAATGACACACAGAGGCAGCAACTTCGCCTTTGACCTGCCTGCTCAGCACCGCCTCAACTCTGCCCTCTTTGCTGCCTGGCACCTTGTCCCCTGCCTTATGTGAGCTCAGGATGCTCCTCAGCACCCATGAATTCCTGGCAGACTCAGGCTCTCTCCACTTAGTTTCACCACAGTCTCTTTCCTTCCATCCTAACAGGAATACAAGCCCATCGGAGGGTGGGATCTGCATCTTGGTTAGAATTTTCCTGATTCCTCTCTCACTTTCCTTCCATTACTGATCTCCTACAAGTGCCATGCTCTGCTAAGGAGTCTGTGAAGCCAGCTTTGCCCACCAAGACTCCTGAGACATGTTTTTATCATTTTCATAAAAAGCACCAGACCATGTTCCGAAAGATAAATGATTAACTAAGAATTACACATGGTCTCACTTGGAGGAGTTTCAACCAAAGATGAAATTTTGTGGTTCAGAACCATGCTGGCAAAGTAACAGACTTACTCCAGTGCATCTCAAAGAAATGAGCTAATAACTAGTAGTGGTTCTCTAGAGACTTTACCCTTGTTCCAGGAAATACATATTCTGAAATTGAATTTGTAGCAATGATTTCCATTTTCACATGTAGCAACATCATTCCTTTAGATTTAAAAACTATTTTGGGGGCTTCCCTGGTGGCGCAGTGGTTGAGAGTCCGCCTGCCAATGCAGGGGACACGGGTTCGTGCCCCGATCCGGGAAGATCCCACATGCCACAGAGCGGCTGGGCCCGTGAGCCATGGCCGCTGAGCCTGCGCTCCGCAACGGGAGAGGCCACAGCAGTGAGAAGCCCATGTACCGCAAAAAAAAAAAAAAAAAAAAATCTATTTTTGGAAACATTCACATCACCTCTGCAAGATAAGTTATATATAGATTTCATCTACCCAAATCACAGAAGGTGACATCTCTAGTTGCCTGAAAAGCTTTCTAAGATGAAGAAGGGATTCATGTGGACAGTGAAAGATGTTTTCCATTTGTACTGAGGTTAAGAGGAAAACTTCATTTGAGAACATGGAACTGATTACCAGTATAGATGCTCCACCTCTGACATTATTTAAAGAAATGGATAGGGCACTGTCCTTCTGGGGTTGCTTGGGGTTGGGCAGTGCTTGCCAGACTTGTGGTGCTCTAATAGCCCATCCTCAGTTTGCCTGACCTCCTGCTACTAGCCCCACCCTACTAAATTAATAGATCATGTTTTTACCATGTCTTTTCCATTTATCATCTCACGTTAGTCTCATAAAAATCTTCCTTTTACTGTTGAGGAAACCGGCACCCAGGGAGGCTAAGTGTCCTTGTTCTACAGTTCACTGGTGTCAGAAATTGCTAAAACCAGGTGTCCCACATCTTAAGCTAAATGGTGTAAAAAGAATATAAAATGCAAAAGGTATATAAAAAATATTTGCTGAAGGAAGAATATTTTGAGAATTTAAGAAGAGTGCTTTTGGAATTTGAAGTTATTCTAGGATGCTCAAGCATGAGTATTATGCTAATTATTTTCCTACCCACCTCATTCAATCAATGAATTCAGTGAATGTTTACTACATTACACTGTGAATGCAATGGGAAAGCAAGTCCCTCGCAGGACTCACTATCCCTTACTTCTTAACATGCTCCCTCCTTTTGTCCTGTGATATCCCCCACCACACACACACACACACACACACACACACACACACACACGGTCCACCCCTAAACTCTGCTCTTAGCCCCCACCAAGTACAGATCCTTGGTAGATCCTTAGTAAGTACTGTTGATACAATTAGAGAGGGAGAAGGGCATTTCCTGCAGGGGGCTTCACATCCTCTCAGCCTATGAAAGTCTATCTTCCTTGGAGCTGCTTATGAAACTCAAGCAATTGGGAACCACTTACAAATTTATTCTCCTGAGATCTCTACAGAGTTATAAAAACAATCTGATGCTCTGGAGAACTCTTGCATATTAAAACTAAAGGCCTAAATACGTTAATCAAAGTTCCCTAAATTTTAATTCCCTCGTCTGCTGAATGGGGACACAATGATGCACAGAAAAACATTTGAAAAGCATGAAGGGCTTTGTTAAAAAAAAAAAAAAAGAAGATACCAACAAAATCATCAACAAAGCTAATAGAATATGTTATAAAGAGTTCCAGGTGCTAAAGTAAAATATTTGATGTCAAGTAAACGATACCTCAGCTGAACAAATGCTAAAGAATGTTCACTTAGCCATGTATGCAGAACAACTGAAGGAAGAAAGGTCATAAAAGTGGTTGCTTGTGTTTAACTTTACCCCTTTTACAAGAAACTAGATCTTTGAAATGTAAATTAAAATTTCTTATCAAGTAATAAATAAGGCTTTAAAAATTATCTTTTTGACTATCATATTGGAAAAATAATCAATATTAATTCCACTGGTAGGCAAGATGAACAAGTGCTCTGGAAAACACCTCAAACACTGCTGGTGGAGATGTAAATTAGTATAGCATTCTGGAAACAATTAATGAATTTCAAGAGTCTTAAAACTATTCATGCACATCTATTCCACTTCTAAGAATTCATAGTGGGGAAGTAAGAATATGAATAAAAGGGTGGCTATCGAATGCTCATCATGGTGTTACCTAATATATAGTGAATGCTTCAATTACAGAAGTTAAGAAGATGGAATCTGGAGTCACTCTGCAGCTAGATTCAAATCCTGGCTTTGTTACTTCTCACTGATATACTGGACGTACTACTTTTAATTTCCACAATCACAAAATAAGGGTTATAGTAACAAAAACTGTTTCATGAGGTGGTTGTGAATATTGAACAAAATATATTTAAGGCTCTCAGGACAAACTGAAAGTGCTCACAATGTTAGATTATGTTCATTATAATGAAAAATTATAAACAATCTACATATATAATTGTTTTTTCCAAGCAATGTAGTGCTATGTATCAATTAAAATGATGTTGTAGATGAGTAGTTCACTTTGAAAGATGATTATTAAAGGGGAAAAGCAGGCTATAAAATAGTTTCTACTATGTGATTGAATCCAAGCAGATATTTATTAGACATTATCCAGTGTACTTGTTTTGAATTCAGGTCCATTTCGTCTCTAAAAATTTGGTTGTATTTCAAAAGAGCAAAATCAAATAGTGTTAATTTCAGTTACTTTATCTCCTGGAATGGAGATCATTGAGAATTTTTCCTGGGCTAATATACTTTTGGTACTTAGTGTACTGCAATCCAAATGACTTCTGTTCTAAATAGTAAAGTAGAATCATTTCTTTCACTAACAGGTAAAGTCCTTCATGACACAACACAGTCCCAAGATCCCATTTAGTCTCATAAAGCTACTAGAGTAATTATATACATAATTTACCAAGTCAAGAAATACTACAGCTATAAGTTTTCAAATGCTCATAACAATTTTTAACAGCATGAACTATAATTCTAACAATATGTATTATGAGATATTCAAAACACATGTACTTTAAAGTAATGTGGAATTTAAGAATGACATTTGCATAATGTACAATTACTGCTAAATGTTAAAGCTACCCTGTCTTACTAAGAAGAATCACTTAAGGGTATTGACTTAGTGTGACTTCACTTTTAATGTCTGTATTGGTGAATTCAATTGATTGCAGAGCAAGAAAGTTATCTTTACCCTCTTATAGCTCATGAATCTCTGAATGCCTAAGAGATAACTTATTTGTTACCCAGGTCTTTGCTAGTCAAACAATAAAACGTCTTCCTCCAAGCCTCACAATAGTCGTTTGATCACCCTCTAATTTCAAGCAAATAAGTACTGTGCCTACACGCTTACACTGAGTATTACTAATATATAAATAATTCAGTTTTTCCCTAATTTAAAGTTATAAATTAGGACCTCTGACTTCCACTGACAGAAATGAAAACATAGCCATATATTTGTATCACATGCAAAATTTTTTTTAGTATTTTCTTATCTATCATATTTTATTATTAACAACTTTATATGCTGGATATATAAGTCTCATTCATTTTGACAGCTTTGAACCTTTCTGTTATGGAAAGTTTACTTCAACTTTGGGCATTCATCCTTGGAACTAAAAAGGGTAGTGATGTGGTTCGTAAAATTTCTCTGAACACTCAGAGGGTGGTGACCATAGGAAAAACACAAGAGAGAAGAGGAGGAACACTCACAATCAAGCACCTCCCAAGCTAAATGGTGCCAATTATATGCAGCTGGGAAATGCTATAAGCTGCTAACAGTGCAGAGGTTGGCTAGACTACAAGTGCTTTCCTCCACATCTGGTAAAGGTAAAGCTGACCTCACCACTTTGTGCCTGGGACAGGTAAACAAAAACACAAGGAGATTAGCATCAATTTCACAAGATCGGATGGAGTGACTACTGGCTATGTTTTTTGTTTTTTGGCCAGAAGGATTCTAACTGGAGTAGAAAGTTTAAAAAAAAAACAACACTTTTTTTCCTCCTTTCTCCCATAGTATAGTGAAACTTAGGATTGTTGCTTCTGGTTTGAGGTAGATAGTAAGTTACTGACATCCACGTGACTGCTTTCTGGTTGCTTTTATGATTACTAGAATAGAATTACAAATACTCCACTATTACTTCCAGTCCTCAGCCAGATGTGAATTCGCCAAGTTAAAGATGCAAACTTAAGATTCTTAAGATTTTTTTCTCACTACCTTTTTTTCCCCTGATTGGTATATAAAAGACAAGAAGTGAGTATTGATTACATTCTTTAAACCCCAAAATTAGTGAGGGTGGCACTACTTACTTTTGTATTTCCGAGACAAGTGTCCACTGCTACATAGGATAAAGTCCTGAGGTTTAGATTTCAGCTCTCAGAATCACAATCCCTAAAGAGGGTTCACTAGGAAGAAAAAGTAAAGAGTCTCTGCTCTAGAAGCGTTGATCACAAACTCCAAATATTTCTAGTCCTCCTTTTTCAACCCTGAAGAAAAATATTCCTATGGCCCACATTTCATTTCTGATTTGGTACAGCCCAAAAGGTCATTTTGAAAAGTGCTCTGCCTTTTCTTTCACATTAATTTTATTAGATAGTTCGAAAGGGACAATCTGCCAAATTAGAGATTTTCATGTATTCTTTTGTTGAGTAAGTGCAATCATCTACAAATAAGTTTTCTATTAAAATGTACTCACAACACAGCTCAAAACAAAATGACTTTTTAAAATTAAGAATTGTTATATTTGAAAGAGGCTAAAGTCAACTTACTGCTGAAAACACACACACACACAAAGGATTAATTGGTTGAAACTTTCACAAGAATGGAAAATGTTTAATAAACTTAGAATGATGGGCTTATTAAACTACAGTGTTATTTACAGCCATAGTTCATCAACCACAAACACAATAATGTGTTTGCATGGCATGCTACAACAGAAGCTTTATTCAGTTCATTCAGAAAACATTGGCAAAATAAATTTCAGTTGCAAATTCACAGATACAAGCTTCAAAGTATAAAGCTGTATATAACAAAAAATACAGGTAATATTTATAACAATAACTTACAGATACAAACTAATGATACACTACAATTTCACAAAGGATTGTAAACATTTTGCACACTTGTCAGTCCTTTCTTTTAGGCAAAGTGCTCTTTTGATGACAAATAAATTAACAGATACACACTCGAGTGAACTATTTCCGTACAATACAAAAAAAAGTTTTGATTTGTTTTCTTCTTGTAAACATAAGTTTTACAAAAAAATGAAGAATCAATAAAAGTGTCTTGCAGGCCAACTAGAGATACATACCTGGGCAGCAAACTGATGTTGGAAATGCTTTGGATGTTAAATAAAAAATTAACATTAATATATTTTCAATGGTATTTTATACATAATAAATGACAAGTTTATATCCTTAATCATTTCTATCCCTGAAAAAAGGAATTAGGTATGACTTATTGGCAGTTGTGTCATTGAATGGGGTAACAAGGGCTGGAGTCCAAGGGTTGTTGGTGAATGAGCTACAAAATAGAAAGAAATTTGTGGATCAGTTTTGTAGGGTAAATAAAACTGATTTAAAAAACAAACAAAAAACAATCCAAGGCAATGTTCTCTCACTACTGATTTTATAGCTGAGGGCACTAAGCTACACTCATTCCACTGACCTCAGCAGGAGCATTAGCTTATTCAGCACACTGAGTATATTATTAAATGAGAATCCAGGAATGGTTTACCCCAAAATCTTTATTTGGGGTCACAAGCTTTTGCCACTTTACTGTCCTCCATCCATACCCCATTCACTGCACTTTACCCTGCAGCTAGAAACACGTGAGCTTTGCCTGCATAGATGTTGCTAGCTTTCATATGAAGGTGCCTCTACAGGGTGACCCCTACCCCAAATTCTCATTTATGAATGCTGAGCTGCCTCTTCCCTAAACATACATCAAAACACATTTGACTTGGGCAACACTACAGTCATTCATGTGAACACACACAACTTTAATCCTAGTATAGGTAAATGCATCAATGGTACAAGCTCTGCTGTTTTCTTTAATCAAACCTTAAAATGAACTTTCCACTCTCAGTATGAACTATGTTGCTTCAAACCAAATGTCCCTCTAAGAGCAATTAAGAAAGCTGGACAACATTTTTAGAAATCTATTTGAAGGCGTCTGAAAGATACCCAGGTAGTGAGAACTTGCAAAGTTAAGTCCCAGAGAAGGAGAGAAATAAAATGAGGCTACATTTCCTCCACAAGTTTAGTGACAATTTTAAAAGAAAAGGAGTGTGAGAGGCTGAGACATTTAGCAAAGTTTTCAGGAGTTACACTTTGGGTGGTGGGGAATAAATATGAAAGATCAGGGACCACTGAAGAGAAGTCCTCGTTAAAAGTGACAGACACAAAACAAAACGTAAGCTTTTTTGGGGATCCCAAAAGGCTAGTTCCAAAGAGTAGTGACCCCGAAATACACCAGCCCTTGTGAGGACTGATGCCTGACTGGATATACAATGGAGAAAAGACAGTCTCTTCAATAAGTGGTGCTGGGAAAACTGGACAGCTACATGTAAAACAATGAAATTAGAACACTCCCTAACACCATACACAAAAATAAACTCAAAATGGATTTGAGACCTAAATGTAAGACTGGACACTATAAAACTCTTAGAGGAAAACATAGGAAGAACACTCTTTGCCATAAATCACAGCAAGGTCTTTTTTGTTTTTTTTTGTTTTTTTTTTTTTTTTTTTTTTTTTTGCGGTATGCGGGCCTCTCACTGTTGTGGCCTCCCCCGTTGCGGAGCACAGGCTCCGGACGCGCAGGCTCCGGACGCACAGGCTCAGCGGCCATGGCTCACGGGCCCAGCCGCTCCGCGGCACATGGGATCCTCCCAGACCGGGGCACGAACCCGCATCCCCTGCATCGGCAGGCAGACTCTCAACCACCTGCGCCACCAGGGAGGCCCAAGGTCTTTTTTGATCCACCTCTTAGAGTATTGGGAATAAAAACAAAAATAAACAAGTGGGACCTAATGAAACTTAAAAGCTTTTGCACAGCAAAGGAAACCATAAACAAGACGAAAAGACAACCCTCAGGATGGGAGAAAATATTTGCAAACGAATCAACGGACAAAGGATTAATCTCCAAGATATATAAACAGCTCATGCAGCTCAATATTAAAAAAACAAACAACCCAATCCAAAAATGGGCAGAAGGCCTAAATAGACATTTCTCCAAAGAAGACAGATGGTCAAGAAGCACATGAAAAGCTGCTCAACAACACTAAGTATTAGAGAAATGCAAATGAAAACTACAATGAGGTATCACCTCACACCAGTTAGAATGGGGATCATCTGAAAATCTACAAACAATAAATGCTGGAGAGGGTGTGGAGAAAAGGGAACCCTCTTGCACTGTTGGTGGGAATGTAAACTGACACAGCCATTATGGAGAACAGTATGGAGGTTCCTTAAAAAACTAAAAAAAGAATTACCATATGATCCAGCAATCCCACTACTGGGCATATACCCAGAGAAAACCATAATTCAAAAAGACACGTGCAGGGCCTCCCTGGTGGCGCAGTGGTTGAGAGTCCGCCTGCCGATGCAGGGGATACGGGTTCGTGCCCCGATCTGGGAGGATCCCATATGCCGCGGAGCGGCTGGGCCCGTGAGCCATGGCCGCTGGGCCTGCGCGTCCGGAGCCTGTGCTCCGCAACAGGAGAGGCCACGACAGTGAGAGGCCCGCATACCGCAAAAAGAAAAAAAAAAAAAAAGACACGTGCACCCCAATGTTCACTACAGGACTATTTACAATAGCCAGGTCATAGAAGCAACCTAAATGCCCACTGACAGACGAATGGATAAAGATGTGGTACATATATACAATGGAATACTACTCAGCCATCAAAAGGAATGAAATTGGGTCATTTCTAGAGATGTGGATGGATCTAGGGACAGTCATACAGAGTGAAGTAAGTCAGAAAGAGCAAGACAAATATCGCATATTAACACATATATGTGGAACCTAGAAAAACGATAAAGATGACCGGTTTGCAGGGCAGAAATTGAGACACAGATGTAGAGAACAAATGTATGGACACCAAGGGGGGAAAGCAGCATGGGGAGGGGGTGGGGGTGTGATGAATTGAGAGATTGGGATTGACATGTATACATGGATGTGTATAAAATGGATGACTAATAAGAACCTGCTGTATAAAAAAATAAATAAAATAAAATTCAAAAAAAAATGACAGACACAAAACAAAACAAAATGTAAGCTTTTTGGGGGGATCCCAAAAGGCTAGTTCCAAGGAGTAGTGACCCTGAAATACACCAGCCCTTGTGAGGACTGATGCCTGATTGGATTAAGTTGATCTTACTCTGACCTAACTGCCTGCCAAAGGCAAAACTAAATCCTCTCTGGTGGAAAATATTAACCAGAGCCTCAAATTATTTCTAGTTTTCATACCTAGCATCTGAAGTGCAATAAAAAACAACAAGGCAAATAAGACATGACTTGAATGAAAACAAAGAGGAAAAAACAATAGAACAGACACACAAAATACTGGAGTTGTCAGATATGTCCCTTAATGTAACAATAATTAATATAACAATTTTGTTAAGGAATAAAGTGATAAAATAGATAATTCTGGCACAGAAGTGGAAACTATATAAAAGAATGAAATGGAAATTCTAAAAATTGAAAACACAATAACTGAAATTAAGAACTCAGTGGATGAGTTTTACAGTATAGGCAGAGAGAGAATTAGTGAACTGGAAGATAGGTCAGAAGAATATCTAGACTGGAACATGGATGGTCAAAATGCTGGAAAATATGGACTTTTTCAATAAGGGTAGAAACCATAGTTGAAGAGACAAAATCTGATCCTTTTGCATAGTGAAATACATCAAACTACCTATTCAAGAAGCATATTTAGGCACACTATACTAAAACTGAAAACCAAACATAAAGAGAAAAGCTGGGGAAAAAAAGAGATTCACTTTTACAGGAGCAAGAATAAGACCAACAGCTGACTTCAACAATAAGTGGTATCAAGTTAATTAACTATCTATATTCCAAACAACAGAAACAATGGAAGCAAGAAGACAATGTAATTCATACTGTCGAAGTGTTGAAAGAAAACAACTGCCAACCTAGATTTCCACATACAGAGGAAAAACCATTTACAACTGCATCAAAACAAAAACTTATGAATAAACCTAACAAAAGATGTGCAAGATTACTAAACAGAAAACTCTAGAATATAAGAAAGCATTTGAAGATGACCTAAATAAATAGAAAGACAGACTAAGATCATGGTATGGAAGACAATATTATTAAGATAGCAGTTTCCTACAAACGGATCTAATAGATTATTATATCAAAATCTCAATTGTTTTCTCTTTTTTGGTGGAAAAATTTATGGCAATACAAATAAACAGCAAAGTAGGACAAGGTTGGACTACTGGATATCAAGAATATAGGCCTAGCATTATTAAAACAATTAGGTATTGATATAAAAATAAATAGACCAATAAAACAGAACAGAGGGTACAGAAATTGACACATAAATTATATGGACACTTGATTTATGAAAAGTGTGGCACAGCAAAGCAGCTGAGAAATTGGTACTTTCATAAGCATAACAAAAACTTTGCTCTTTATTTTACACCACATACAAAATTCAATTGTAGATGGACTATAAGTCTAAATGTCAAAGGTAAAACAAATTTAACAAAATTTCTAGAAGATAACATAGGAGAAATATCTTCATTATCTTTGAGTAGGAACAATTTCTGAACAGGTCACAAGAAAAGCACTCCCCATGAAGAAAAAAAACTGATGAAATGAACTACATTAAAATTAGGAACTTGTGCTCAATTAAACATACTCTTAAGAGAGGAGAAAAAGCAAACCACAGAATAGGAGATATCTGCAACACATATAATCATCAAAAAACTTATTTATATTCAACATATAGCCAAAACTAGAACAAATCAAGGAAAAAACAAAACAGACAAGCCAATAGACCAACAAGCAAAAGACATGAATAAGCTCTTCACAAAAAGGATATACAAATGCCCAATGAAAAAATGCTCAGTCTCATCAGTGATGAGGGAAAAGCAAATGAAAATAATGAGATAACACTACACAACTAAATTGGCTAACTTAAGAAGTCACACCATACCAAGTGTTAGCAAGGATGTGGAGCACCTTGAACTCTCATGTGCTGCTGGTCTCAGTGTAAACTGGTTCAACCACTATTGGAAACTCTTTGGCAGAATCAACTAAAATTGAACATATGTGTAGCCAGGACCCTATGTTCTACTCCCAGGTATATACCAAATCAAACTGTGAATTAATGTGCACCAAAAGGCATGTACAATAAGGTCCATAGCAGCATATACATAACTGGAAATAACGCAAATGTCTATCAACCCTAAAGTGGATTGTGGTATATTCCTACAGTGGAATTCTGTATAACAATGAAAACAAATATATCACTGATTCTTTCAACAATACAGATGAATCTCACAAACACTGTAGTTGAAGGAAGTGAGACACAAGAATACGTTCTGCATGGTTTGATTCATATAAAGCTCAAAAACAGGCAAAACTAGAACATGATTTTAGAAGTCCACACAATATTACTTTGGAGGAAGAGGATAATGATCGGGAGGGGACATAAGAGAGGCTTCCAGGGTGCTAACTGCGTTTTACTACTTCATCTGGGTAGTACTTACATGGATATGTTCATTTTATTAATTCATCAAGCTGAATACTTATGTGTGTACTTTTCTATATGCATGTTTTGCTTCAATAAAAAAGTTTCTTTAACAAAACTCAGTAAACCCCAATCTAAAAAACTGAGTGTGAATACTTTCTCTGACCATAGGAAAATAAATTATTTAAATATTTATCAGGTGAAAACAAAAAGAATGTTTTTCCTAAGTTAAAATCAAGCACTATGAGTCATTATCAATATTTGTATTTTAGCCATAAGGTGAGTGTTAAACTTGTCCCTTAAAAGGCAGTCACAGAAATAAGAATGTTGGGTAGTTCTTCTCTCTACTACACCCACCCCCGACAATATTTTTCAGCTACTACTGAGGTAATAGTTAAAAATGTGAATAGTATATCAATAATATACTATTAGAAGGTACCAGTAATTGATTGCTTGGGAGGCAGCTGTTAAATATTAGGATACCTACCATCCATATAACTATGCAGCGCAGTTAACATTGTCCCATCTTGGGGCACATAGGCAGAATAAGCCATTTCTTCTAACATGGGTGGAGACAGCCTGGAGGGCGGGACTGCTGTGACTGGGGCAGAGGAGGAGTGATTAGGACTGACGTGTTTCTTGTGGCGTGCTCTACAGTTCTGAAACCACACCTGAGGGAGGAGAAAAGCAATGCAGCTATGTCACATTATCAGTTGAGTACATTACCAGTTCAGTTTACCAAGGAATGCAACCTCATTCTACCATATAAGTGCAGCATAAATCTAAATAAGCTTTCTAAAAAATAATTCTGTAGACACAAGAGAAACAATTTTGCACAGTTATCAATGGTCATTTTCTTTGCCCAAATAATAATTATTTGTTGATTTACTTAAAAACTGATTCTATACTAAGCCAGCATCTTCCAAAATAAAAATGGGGTAAGGGATTCAAAGTTCCAGAAAAGTTTCCTTGGTTTTACTACTGGCATTTGGGACAAAAAAGGAAAACAGAAAAAGCCCTTTCATCAGAAAAATTTTAAAAATGCACTACTAAATGTATTCTCAGACACCTGCTGGACTTATTTTAAATCTTTTTTCAAATGACTAAAATCCCTACTGAGAGCTTAAAGCTTTCTACAAACCTCTTGATTCAGTTATTCCAGTCACACTGTAACCTGCTGAGTTCAATTTCTCTTAGTAAATACATAGGCTATTCTCTAAGAAGCAGGTTAAGGTCAGGCTTATAATAAGAAACAACTAGTGATATTTAAGCAGAATAAAATAACAAACACATCCACTGGTGAAACAGTTCACCAAATGTAAAGAGCTAACCAGCCTGTCATCCACTTTATCACAGAAATAAAGGAAGCATATTCTGGGTAAGCAGAGTTTTACGTGCAGGTCAGGGTAAGTAAGGCTAGACTGCCCAGAATGCTTCCAGTATCTAAGCTACGTGCATTTGAACTCTCTGCTCTTAGATAAAACTTGCCTACAGAGTGTTTCTCTATTAAAATATTATAGTTATTTATTTGCTATCACTCAGAACAATTCTGTCATAAGAAGCCAGAGAAGTGGAGGGATAAAAACTTTAAGGAAATTAGGGTAAAAACATTTGGGGATCAGGGGCGAAGGCTAGGGGCATAAGTCTCTACCTAGGGCTGGTAGGTAGGTACTTGACGGCACTAGGGAATCAGGGCTGAATAACATGGAACAGAAAGAAGCTACAAAAAAGATTTATGTGAAAAAGTTGCCCTGATATCAAAAGGCACACCTTGTCCTTGGGACTCACAAACAGAAGGCTGCAAAGTATAAACTCAAGGGGTTAAAACCGAAGGAACAAAACCCAATAATACAATGGCCTCTGAGCACGTGGCTGAGTGGTAGCACCTGAGGTATATTTCAGGAACAAGCTTAGGCATGTATCAAGGAAAAGGAGTGAGAAGTCACAGCCTTCTCCCCCATCTTCTGGAGCGTTAGTTAGACTCTTAGGTACCTATACAGAGGCTTTACCCAAAGTCTTCAGTCACAGTTCCTCCACAGGCTCCTTAACAGGTGCCACTGCTGTCACCCACCCAGCCAAGAAGACACACTCACACATTCTCCAACTTGTAAGCAGGAACTGCTGTCACCTGCCTTTTCCCCTGACAGTGCCCAGAAGACAAGCACCCCAGAGGACTACATATAACCTAAAACACATGGTGTTATGATTCCCAGAGTTTCTTCAAAGTATCTTATGTCTCCAATAAATTATATATTGGATGGAAACTGTTCAGTTATTTTTAAAAATCTCAGACTTTGTAAATAAAGATGAAGAAAGCATGACATAAACAGTAGAATGACTACCTTAATGCTAATTCAAACAACTCCTTGGAAAGATCAACAGGTAATTAAGAAGAGAGAGATTTGAAAACACAAAGTGTCATGTAACTTGCACAGCAAAACATAGTTGAAGATTCCAGACATCAGAAAACAACTTCTGACAAGAGGACTACCTAGATTCAGGAATAAAATACAGTCCTTTTGACTCTCCTCACTGACTTAAAATTTCCTCCTTCTGCTTTCAAACCTCTAACAAGGGTTACAATTTCTTACGAGCAACATACTCTTTTAAAAAATTTGAGTTCTAAATTGAAAAATACATAAGCTGAAAGCAGGCCATGTAGGCATTCTGCAAAAGAAAAGACTAATGCATAAGATGAATCTCTTAGAAAACCCAAAGAGTCAAATATGAGAATTTAATGTATGAAAAAGATGGAATTTTAAATTATTGGGAAATCAGTATTGGCATAATATTGATTTAGAGGAAGCTGGCTAATAGTTTGGGAGAAAAGAAATAGAAAAATCCCTACTTTACAACGTGTAACCAAAAGTAAATTCCAGATAAATTAGGGTTTAGGTGTAAATAATTGTGACCGTAAATGTTTAAGGAAACAAAAGCCAATGTTGATATACTCTCTAGGTGGAGCCAAAGCTATGAGAAAAAAATATTAAGAGATTTGAATACAAAACAATGTAAAATTTCTATGTGGAAAAAATAAGTGAAAGGGAAACTGATGAACTATGAAAGTTTAACTATGATAAACAATAAACATCAGTACGATAAAGAGAAAATAAATAACCCAATAGAAAAGAGCACTAAAAAATACAAATTTTATTTTCAAAATAAGCACACATGTTAAGGTTTACTGACAATAAAAGAAATATACATGAAAACAATGACATTTTCTGACTGCCAGATTGGAAAGGATGTAAAAGAATGACAGCTTTTAGGATTTACGTGCGTTGGGGAAGGGGAAATTTCACACATAGGTCCTGGTAGAATACATTAGTTATGAACTTTCTGCAAGGCGATTTTTGTACTATCAGTCAAAGGCCCAAAAATGTTTTATCTTTTGACTCAACAATCCCACTTTTAGAAATTTATCCTACAGACACTACTGAACAAACGTGCAAGGTAGACACACAGTGTTGTTCACTACAGCATTTTTATGATAGCAAAAAATTGGAAATAAACTAAATAAACTGTGCTATGCTCAATATGTGTAGCAATAAAAATGATGTAGATCTTAATATGGAAAGAGAACTTTGAGCACACTGACTGGAAGAAATAGCAATGTTTTATCATGTTTCTGTAAGATACACAATTCATAATTCACCTCTCTGAAAGGGTATGTGAACAGTGATTGTATCTGGATGCAAAGTGTGAAAAGTAACATCATCCATCTTTATTCTGTGATTTCAGCTCAATGACCATCTGCTCTGTTATAATGTCTCACTATGCAGCCTTTAGCTAGTAAAGGTGAGACCTGTACTTACACCCTGTATAAGAACATTACTTCTACCTAATCTTTGGGTAGCCTAGTTTGTATATTAGAATCAAGGCCTAGTAATCAAATCTCTTTTCTTTAACTTTTCTGAAGTGTGCCCAATACTAGGAAGTAGGCTGGGCCAAGAGGTTATGACTAGTATTTGAGATCACTGTAATTAATCATTCAAAAATACTGTGACGGACTATATATTTGAATTGCTAGTACTCCTTCCTTTGCCATCTTATCAAAAATATTTAAATTCAATCCTCACATATTAAAAGCCACCATCCAACAGCATATTCTCCAAGTTCTAGTGCTTGAAATGAAGTTAACTCGCTCATAATACTGGTGACCTAAATACCTGGAAATTACATGACAGATGTCTGTCTGCGGTCTTTATTTCTTCAAATAATACGAAAAGCTCTCAGAAAACCCTCCATTTCCCTTTCCTTCCAACTTCAAAATAATCTAAAACATAATAATCATGAATCTGACTTAGCTACAGCAGTCACTGTCATTGAATGTATAGAGTCTTAGATTACAAGGACCCCTCAGACCATTAAGTTTGAACTACCTCAACAAAGGAAGCTTCACTTCCAGGTACAGGGACTCACTACCTCGATGGTAGCCTATGCCATTTTTGTAGCCTTACATACTGAGAAAATTCTTGATAGTGAGTGAAATCTGTTTCTTTCCTACATTCCCTTGCAGACACCCGATCCCGCTGCCTGTGGGACAGCCTTTCACATACGTTTAAAGACACCTATTCTGTTTATACTATTCCTTCCCTTACCATCTCTGGATCTTTTTTCCAGATAAATATCCCTGTTGCTGTTAATACCAGCACATAATTTCTAGACTTTCATGACCTTAACCTTCCTGTAAAGGGAGCACTCTTTTCACATTGGTTCCCTGTTAGTCCCTTTCTAAAATTTGGCACTCTGAAACAAACACAATACCCTGGACATTTGAAAAATACTGAGGTCATGGGACTTGCCTCTTCAGAGAGCCTCATTACACTGCACTCAACCAAATCCACTGGGAATCTAGGTCTTTGGAGAAGATACAATATCATCAGGTCTTTCCCATTGACTTCTTGGTATAAATGATTTAATTATGAAATACTTCAGGCTTAATAAACTGAAGAATGAATACCTGTTTACCAATCACCCAATTTAAGAAGTAAAACATTATATGTGCAGTGTTAGACTTAACCTTTTTTCTCCCCACTGAACTTCATCTCGATAGTTATGGTCACTAGCATTATTAAACCTTTACACCTTTTTTAACCTTAAATATTATTTAAAATTATTTTCCACTTCCCTGATCTGAGGGAAGTAGAAAATCTTGACAGTTGACCACTTCCATCTTGAACCCACCTAACTCCTTGGCCCTCCATGATGCTTCTATGCCAGATTCATTCCTTGATTGACTATAATGGTCCAATTCAAACAGCTCTCTCCATAAAGTCCGTTCTTCCCTTTTTATTGTCCGTGATCTCTTTCTAAAGGATCTTACCCAATTTCATGGGACTGGATCTCTCTGTTTGAGTCCTGTTCATCCTTTAAAATACCTGTTTATATGCTCAACTGCTACCATCATTGTCTGATTATCACAGCTAGAAGGGAATTCAACTCCCTCCCAACTACCAAACCCGTTTTTAAAACAACCTATAATATTTCTGTCAATAGCACCACTCCCATGGATACTTTGACTTCAAATTTGAGTCATCTTTGATGTCTCTCTGCTTCCCCATTACAGTATCCAGGTCCTTTTCTTGTCTCTCTAGCATCCAGTACCTGGCATCAGTGTTCAGTCAATAAAATGTTTTCGGATGAATTCTAGGCCACTACCTCAGTTAAATCTCTTTTCAAAAAAAATCACTATTTTGCTGGGCATCACTCCGAATCTGTCAATCTCTATGCAGCCTCTCCCAACTCTAATTCTTCCCACGTACTGTCACCAGACCTTTCTTCCTAAACTCACATAAAATCTCTTCCTAAAATCTCTTCCTGCTCAAAAGAGAACGCTACATGTACAGCCTCTCCAAGTTCAGCTCCAATAATTCCATCCCCCACAATCTGCAAACACAAATCTTATCTGTCAACAGATTTGCTCTAACTCATCCTTCCCTAGTTTTGTTTACATCACTCCCTCTACCAGGATCTTTAACAAAGGCCAGAGATATCCCACCTCTTGCCCACCCCTCCCGCACTCACTCACATACAAAATAATAGAAAAGAAGAAAAAAATTCTGGCCTCAGAACCAGATCTAGCTTGGAACCACAGTTGTCTTTTTAGCCTGAGGATCCTTAGGGTTGCTCTGAGCAATGAATGAATGGTCAACAAATGGAAGCCTAGACCAAGCAGGCTAATTATCAGGTTTAAAAAAAATTGATTAGAGTGTGAAGAGACCTAAAATGGCAAGCTAATGCTTTGATGTTTCTTCACAAAACAAAACAAACAATGACAACAACAAAAAACTAAACAAAACTCCCCCCAAGAATTTACACTTTTAAAGACCTACAATAACTGGATTGTTTGTTTTTTTGATATTGAGCTCCATGAGCTGTTTGTATATTTTGGAGATTAATCCTTTGTCTGTTGTTTCATTATGCTAATATGCATATATAGAATCTTAAAAAAATATGGTACTGATAAACCTAGTTGCAGGGCAGGAATAAAGATGTAGACATAGAGAATGGACTTGAGGGCATGGGGTGGCAGGGCAAAGCTGGGGTAAAGTGAGAGTAGCATCGACATACATACACTACCGAATGTAAAATAGTTGGCTGGTGGGAAGCAGCAGCATAGCACAGGGAGATCAGCTCGGTGCTTTACGATGACCTAGAGGGGTGGGATAGGGAGGATGGAAGGGAGGCTCAAGAGGGAGGGGATATGGGGACATGTGTATGCATATGGCTGATTTGCTTTGTTGTGCAACAGAAACTAACACAGTACTGTGAAGTAATTATACTCCAATAAAGATCTATTAAAAAAAAAAGCTAAACACAGAATTACCATATGATCCAGCAATTCCATTCCTAGGTATATATCTAAAGGAATTGAAAGCAAGCGTTCAAACAGATACTTGTGTGCTGATATGTACAGCAGCATTATTCATAATAGCCAAAAAGTGGAAAAGACCCAAATATTCGTCCATGGACAAATAAAATGTGGTACATACATTGGAATATTATCCAACCATAAAAAGGAATGAAGTACTGATACATGTTACAACCTGGATGAACATTATGCCAAGTGAAATAAACCAGATACCAAAAGGGGGAAAAAAAAAAGACCTAGAACTTTTAACATCTCTTGATTAACCTTTAAAATAATCACCTGTATCACACGTCTGCTCAAGCCTGTCCTTTCTGCCAGTTTCTGGAGGGTCTGTGCATCTGGGTTGTTGTCCTGAGCAAATTGTGCTTGCATAACCTGTTTTTTAAAAAAGTGCAGGTAGTAAATAGCTAAAAATAAGAAGCTCAATCTTATGCATTTTGATGACAGGAGAGATAAGACATGCACAAGAAAATGGGATACTTGCATTTTATTACTTGAAAATCAATATGGGGAAGTATGTATAAAAAAAGAATGCATATTGTGTACATTTATGCACAAGTTGCTATGTTGAAATCTTTAAAAAAATCTATTTCAACATAAAAACTTGTCTCTCAACTATGCTGTTAAAAATAAGCTCAACTTTTCTTCCATTCTGACAACCCACAAATAAAATGCATAATAGTATAAGTCTCTTTACTATTTTTTCCATTTTGTTAAAAATTGCTAGCATTAAAAAACTTAAAAAATATTTTTTTTATCTTCAGCCTCTACTGAGCAAAACAGGTTCAAGGCCCCTACCACAATTTTTATCAGTGCAAAAGTAGACAGTGCAACAGATGGATTCCACTTAATTGTAATGACTCCATCATTAATTGTTTTGAGCACTTGCTTTATGCAAAGGAACATCTGGGATCTTAAAAAGAGACACCCATCAGCCCACTGAATAAGAATTTCCTGAGATCTAACATTTATAGATGGAAAAGCTCCCAAGTGATTCTGGTCTCAACTTCCTAGGAGAAGATATACGCATGCCAATAATTAGCAACAATACAAGCTAAAGTGAGAGGTGAGGAGTTGTGATGGGGGGAGGGAGGAGGAGTACCAGAATAAAAGCACATGCCAAGGGCTTTGGATTCTTTCAGAAAAGGAGATCACGGAAATCAAGTGGGATATTTGAATTTTATTACTTAAAAGTCAATAGAGGGAAGTATTATAAAATATAAAGAAAGTATTATAAGAATGAGAAAGGGCAGTCTGGCACCCAACATGATTGTGCATGTCTGTGGGCATGTGATGGGGGTAATCTACCTAATGACCTTAAGTCCTGCTGACCTTGACACCATTTCCAGGAGGCAAGATTAACTGCATTCTCCACTATGCTCCTCAAATAATACTATCTTTTGCCACTGCACTTGTCACTGGGTAGCTAGCTAATGTGTTAGCAAGTCGAGCTCTCCATAGCAGATAGTGAGTTTCTTGAGGGCAAAGGGACTGTCTTATTCTTCATATCCGCAGGAGTTAATCCCCCTTCCTGTCACACAGTGAAGATTTTGTGACGGGATGAACCTCTCGACAATGTGAGGAAAATCTGAAGATAGTGTGGAGAATAAGACCGATGTTGTTCCAGGAAACCTTATGAAGTTTACAAATTATATAATTTTTTTCAGTTAAGTTCTCGCTGACAGTGACTCTTCCAGAATAAGGTATTCCTGGCTTCCTATCCCTACACTTGTCCACACACTCGCTGTAAACAGCACATGTATTTTTGCTTTAAAAAAAGTGGGCAGAATCAGCTAAAAGTTTATAATCTCGCCCAGCTCACTTCTTTCTTCCTCTCCTACTCCAAACGTGTTAACTTTAATATCTTCATGTGCAAACAGAGTTGTGTTTATACGTAGTTGAACATGTAACATCTCAAAGAGAAAACAGAATGAACAAATTAATTATCTTTGTTTTTTAATTTTTCAAGCAGAAAAGCTGAACAGATATTTGAAGATTTGTTTGTAAGGCCATTATTGATAATTTATAAAACAAAAACAGCATGGTTTTCACAAATGCATTTCAAATTCACAAGTTTAATAATGGAAGTAAATTACATTTACTAAAGCAATTTCTCATTAAGGAATAAAGGAAAACTTAAATCAACACTGATGGTTTAAAGCTGGAATATGCTAAAGGAAAAGTAAGATGTGTTCATCAGTGTTTAGTCTCACAAAAGAACCCTTTTTAATTTTAACTTGGTTTCATTACTCTCTGGTCACTAATGATGCCAAAACCCACCCTACTCCTTTTCTGAGCTCTTTTAACATGGTCAAGGAACAAGCCTCTGTAGACACATCATTTTAAGGCCAGAATGTCTACCAGAAATGTGAGGAGTCTGCATAGTAGCAGCTGACCAACTTGATCTGAAAGTAGATTAAAGTAGGTGCTAACCCTGGCATGTTTAACACTAATAATCATTGAGCAAATACTTCCAATTACAATAAGCAAACCATAGTATTTCCGGAACTTTTAAAATACAATTTATACAAATGAGACAATATTTGAAATATTTTTGGTAACACAAAATAGTACTCTATTCTGAAAGTCAAACTATTTTTTCTTCCCATAAGCTTCTAAAGAAGAATTTGGGAAATTTGTTTGTTTCTCCCATTTTAAGTCTTATAAGTCCAAACCAGGTAGTCTTTGAATAGTCTTGACTTACTGATCACCTATATTTTATTGTTTTGCTAAATTCAAGCACTACTTAAATATATTCAGCTGTCTGAAAAGTAGGACAATTTGACAATGAGGTACACTGCCTGATTTATTAGAGGTTCTGGCAGAGTATAATGATTCAACTTATCCTAGATTCCTAAGCTACAAAGAACACTTGAGGACAAGGATTGTGTCTCATTTGTTTCAGCCATTCCTGGCACAGATAGATGCTAATAAATACTGAATAAATGAGAACATGCTTTGAAAGTATATAATTTCTGCTTTCATTTTTAAAAACCTATGATTCTGATATAAAGTTTTAAAACATGATTCAGATACATTTTCATATAATAATGCATGGCTTAAATAGTTTATGCACATTTGCAATTTAAAACTATAAGGCTATCTACAAGATTCAGAATCTCACTCTTGTTTTAGCTGACACTGCCATTAAGTGGAGTTTTGTTAAGGCACGGTTCTACTCATGGTCTCCTGGGAGGCCAAGCAAGATGAAAAGACCAGAGGTTTGGGGAGCAGGGTCCAAATCTCTTCTCTGCCATTCCCTTGGTGGTCTGCCCTGGGGGAGTCCCTACACTTCTTGGATGAGGCTACCTATATCAACGAATTTTAAGAGATAAAAGAAGATAATGTAGAGAAAATGTCTGGCATAAGACTTGGTATACAAAGACCCCCACAAATATTATTCCCTTTCTATTTAATTAGTGCCTCTATCTTCCTATATGAGATTGTATATCTACCTAAAGTGTTTTCAAATTTTCACAGTTATCCTTTTACTAATAAATTTTTATATTGAACTAAAGCTATCAGCCTTATGATTATTAAAGTTATAGCCAGGCTTTCATGGAAACAGCCCACTTTATAAACAGAACATATTTATATTAGAGATTATATTTTAACTCAGACACCTTTTAACTACTGGGTATTTTGCTGCCAGATCTCCCACAGTTATTCATATCTCCTAACCTGGGGCTTTAGGTGATCTTCATTACAACCAAATGAGGCACCCAGAAAAGCAAGGTTCAAATAGATATCTCTTTCAACTGCCTTATCTTTCATTTCCTACTTACTGACCATGCAGTCTATGCCTAAATTAAGAAATCAAAAACAATCTTTTGGAAATTTTTTAGAATAGATCTAGATTTTAATGCTAGATTGCTTCCAATGCCATTAAGTTCCCTTGGAATATTTGTGTCATATCAAGGCTTCTTTCTTAATCATTCTCAAAATAAAAATCCTCTCTTTTACTGCATTCATCTTAAATACTGCCAAGTATTAGAATACTATAAGTGAGTTTTCAAAATATTACCTTCATTTCTTAACATTGTATAAATATCCTTTCAAGTCTGAGCTAAGATGGATACTATGTGTAAAGCACCCAGCCATACATGGTAGGCGCTTTACAGATGTTACCTCTCCTTAACATAAAACAAATACTTCAGTCACATTAACCTTTTAGAAAATGTGATTTCTTTATCTGAAAAAAAATGCCAGAAAGAATCATTGTATGCATAGACTTAAATATAAAGCAAGGAGTAATTATTTCATTACTTTCAAGACAATTTGTATAACCAGAACTTATGACAATTATATTAAGGGCAACTATGTTGAAAATAATCCCTCCCTTTTCAGGGAACATAATGAACCTTTAGCATCAAATTATAGAATTACTCCCTCTACCCCTCTTTAAAAACAAGAAGGGTCTACTTGATTGGAGTCAATCGGTAGACTCCTATTTATGGTAAAGCGTTTACAATTCTTTCCTACTCAGAAAATGTACAATCTTGTCCATTAAAAGACTCAATGTGGTTTGTTAAAAAGATGAACACATTAGTGTCCCACAGACCTACATACTGAGCATCTCTTTCTGTTAAGAGTCCCCAAATATTTTATCTTCTAGCTCAATTACATGTAGTAATGTAAATGCCTGGGTTAAAGTAATTTTTATCAGGAAGTCAGAACAGATCAACATTTTGTTTCCACTTTGATGTTAATGCTAACAGACCCCAGGGAGACGAACTTGAATGACGAGTTCATATCACATCATGACTCTCGAAATATTGATAAACAATATTTAGGGCAATGTTTTCGTACATCTAACAAGTTAGTTTTCACAAAAAGCATAGGCTAACCTTTCTGAAAACAAAAATGTTTTAAGACAGCATAGAGATTGTATTTTGTTTGGCTTTGTTAGTTTGGGTTTGGTGGGGGTTTTTTGTTTTTTTTTTTTTAGGTGGGGAAGGGCTTCAAAAACCCAAATTCATTGTCATGTCTACCTGGAGCTGATCTGCTGTAAAGCTTGTTCGAGCTCTTTTTGCTGGTTTTGGATGATTGACATCTTGCTCTGTGAGGAGGGCGCCTTCGACACTAATCCCATTACCTGCATTTAAAAAACACACCATTCATACAATAATAGGTTGCTATATGAACAATCATACAATAATAGGTTGCTGTATGAACAATCATACAATAATAGGTTTCTTGCATCTCTTGGCTTGGTATGAAACTGTATACATCTTCTAGTTTGCCAAATCCCTTAAGTTTTAGAACATACTAGAAACATACTGTGGAAACAATATTCCATTTGTAGGCTTGTATATTTAGTCAAAAGTGCACCAATTTGGAAGTGCACATCTAAGGCTCATCCTTACAAAGGCAAATACAAGGAAACAAATGGTTACAAAAAGTAAAACAGAACCCTAAACTCAAGGCTGCTTCCTGAGAATATGGCACAAGGCGAATACATATGCCATGGCTTTTCTTGTAAATAAACAGATGGAGACCATCACTAACAGTAGAGGGCTTAATGAGTTTCACCACAATTACACTGCACAAAGTAATGCTTTAAGACGACCTTAGGAAAAATCGTTATTGTCCCTGTGTTCACTGTCCCAAAAGATTCAAAAGTATTTTAAGTATATATTTACCATTTTCCACTTCTCTTTTTAAATTATCCAGCATGCAGTCATAATGCACTCTGCAGAGGACTTTCTCTTCTACCAAAGCAAACTCCTCTCCTGTGGAAAGTTGCCTTTTGCAAGAAAAGCAGGCAAAGCACGCCAAGTGATAGACATTCCCCTTGGCCCTCCGGACCCAGTCAGTAGAATGGATGTGCCTCCCACAACGAGAGCAGCGAGTTCCATACCTTCTACATAAATAGAAGGGTGGGAGATGAAGATTTTAATGCTTGGTGAGATATTCATCAGTCTAAGATTAAATTAACACATTATTTACTCATTGGATTAACCCAAGTATTTAAATCTTTTGAAAAGGAAACAGGAATCAATTATTTTTTTAAAAGTCATATGGTACACAATCGAGACTTGAGATGGGATCATAATTCAAACCTGTTTATAAAACAAAAACTTCTCATTGTTACTCTAAAGGAGAAAAGGATTTTTTTTCTTTTAAAATAAATGACATAGGAGTTTCAGTATCTTTCTTGTAACAAATATCAGTGCATTTATAAATTACCTAGAGACTCAACATAACACACACACACACACACACACACACACACACACTCGATACTGAAACCTAAAAATACAAAAGCATACCACTGAAGATATAAATAATGACGTCTTAAAACCTAGTTGAGATAATTAGAAAATGCTCTAAACATTTTTTTTAAAGTTAAAACATTTTAAATTGATATTATCAAAGAATGAATAGAACAGAAATTGTTCACTTTGGTGTGAGGAAATCTCAGAAACCTTAGTGAAGGAAAACTCAGAAATGTTTCCTTTGGTGAACAAGCTGTTGCAATACCATCCACAAGAGGAGGGAAAATATTACCTAAAACTTTTAGACACATATCTGGACATTAAATGCAAGTTAATCTTAACAAAATGCCAGATGTAAAGATTTCTTTTTTCTCTCAGTCCTAGTGACCAGACACTCTCTGTCATATCTCCTACCACAATTGCAGTCATAACCTGGCATATCCACATTAAACTAGATAAGTATATGTGTCTGTGTCTATTCCTTAACATATCTTTAGAGGTATTGCCAGTTTTTAAGTTAATCTGAAAAACTGAATCATAAAAATAAATTTCAGAATAAAATATGAAGTATAAAAAAATCCTGAAGAACTAGACTTTCAATAAGTCTCTGAAACCAAACATTTCAAGGGGCTTTAAATTACCAAAAAAAAAAAAAAAATTAAGATTAGCATATTCTAAGTGAAAGAGGAGGCAAACTGCTACTATTTTTGAGGAAACAGAGAGCAAACCTGATGAAAAATATATATTTTGGGTAACTATAAAATTCTATGACTTTATAAAATAAAGGACTCTGGATTTCATGAAGTGCTTTAAATTACCTAGCAATTTTATTCAAATCAATCACTAAACTCTCTTAAATCAGTTTTTGAAATTGAGTATAAATAACATAATTAGTATTACAAACTTCAGTATGTACTATTAACTTCCCAATTTCACAATGAACATTCTTCTTCGTTTGGAAATGCAAATAGGGAAAAAATGTGATAATTTTAAAAAGTCATGCTTAAGGATGATTTCAATTTCGAGATAGAATTTAATTCTTAATGGATAGCTATCTTAGAAGAAATTTTACATTTAAACTATTATAAAGAGACCATGTGGAGAAAATGTTACATTTAATATCCTAGGCAAATACAGTCTCACAAAACAAAGATCAAAGAACGGACAAAAGAAACAGGAGTTTTAGACAGAATACGTAATTAGACTTGGTGTATTTCCGATACTGGAATGGTCAATTCTTCTGAATAATATGGTTTAATCACAGTTTACAAACTGCTGGCATTTTATAGGTATATTACGAGGGGTCATTCTATAGTAAACTGGAAAAAGCACAACAAAACCTTGATTTTTTTCCCCCATAATTACTTCATTTTTGTCTTGCTACTCCCCCTGAACAAAGGGCTTTATTATAATATAAGTCATCTTATATTTCATACTTTATATCTCTGCACAGCAAAGAAAGTTCCCTGTTTTTAATACCTAAAACTTTCATTTGCCAAAGTGGAAATAATTATTTAAAATTAATTTTTGTATACTGAGTTCCTAAAACACATAAGCATGCTAATTTTATTTGTTTTAATACAAATTATACCTCAAAAATATGAAGCATTCTCATTTTGAAATCCACTATATAAGAAAAAGTGGGCTTCAGTAAATAAAACTGGACAAGAAAGGCTATTTACAAAATTCTCTTTGTGTAATACCTTCTTGGAGTATCTACTTACTAAAAAAAAAAGTTTCGGTGTACCTGAAATAATCAAGTTTGCAGAAAATGTCTTTGTCTTTAATATAACAGCTGGTATGCCTTCCTAAGGAGGTCCTGCAGACACTACAGGAGAGACACCGAACATGCCAGCACAGGTCATTCACCTGTGAAGAAGAAGGGGTTAGGATGAGAAGCCATTCTAATACCACACTTAAGAGTATCCTTCATTGGTTTTCTGTATCAGGCAATTTTAAAAGCTGGCCCCTTAATATTTTAACACATGCTCTGAATGTTTCTATCTAAGAGGTGTCATTTACACAAATACGCATCTAGATATATTCTCTTTTAGACCTCAACCAGAAAATCACAGTAGCATATTATACACTTTCTGTTTAATTTTTTAAATATACTTTTGAAAAAACTCAGGGTTTTTTTTAAATTGAATGTCTATTCAGGTTTTTTGTTTGTTTGTTTTTGTTTTGTTTTGTTATTGAACGTCTATGAACAGGGAAAATTTTGGCCACTTTAAAGTCCTACATACTGGTTTTATATTCTTTTCCTTGACCAAATTCTTCCCACCATGAAACATGGTAGCTGAAGAATTCAAGCCACATCCCTTCTCAATCTACTTTTTAGTTAAAGTGAGAAAGAAAATGGAAAAGAAGCTTTGTAAGAAATACTTACCCGTGTAAAGAAGCCAGGCAATCCATTTTACTTACAAAACATAAATTCCTAAGGTAGATTTAAATGTTGAAATGGCCAAAGCCCTGGCTCCTGTCTAACATTAAATAATCAAAACATAAAGCATTGGTAACCTTACTTTAATGATTTGGTTACTAGAGGAAAAAAATAAATCTATTATAAGCGGTTCTAAAAAGGCACCCAACTATTTGCCATTTATACTTCAGGAAGTAAGACATTAAATGCTTTGATTTAATTTAATAAATCTCAGCACTTTATATTCTATATAGGAGCATGAAACATTGTCAAATCAGGGGACAAATCATAAATAGCCTTACCTTAAACTGTTACTATCATAGTATAAGTGGCACATCTTTAGCCTTCAAAAACGAAGATGTGTATTGAATTGAATTTGCCTGTAATGCAGGCTCCTAAATTTTGCTCTTGTTAAATGGACACAAGAACTAGGCTTATGCTTGATTAAATTTCATTTAAAAGAATGGCAATGATGCAAAAACACCAGTTATACTCTACAAATGGATCTAATGCCTAATATAAGAATTAGGAAATTGGAAAAATGAGAAATTGTGAAATACAGCTTTTGCTACACTATTTCATAATAAAGACTATCTTGTCCAATGATTCTATTATATTAGAGCTACTGTTCAACATATTTTTCTGTGATATGAAATATAAAGGGTCCTTCGAAGCTGAAGAAAGTTTCACTAGCTTCTAATTACAGTTATGTGTCTCTTTCCAAAGCACTAATGAGAGT
This sequence comes from Mesoplodon densirostris, assembly GCF_025265405.1. Classification (NCBI taxonomy): domain Eukaryota; kingdom Metazoa; phylum Chordata; class Mammalia; order Artiodactyla; family Ziphiidae; genus Mesoplodon; species Mesoplodon densirostris. The sequence goes on along the minus strand of NC_082662.1, from coordinate 67,095,087 downwards.
ATCATTTTAGTGAAATTTTAAGTTTTGGTCTTGCTATAAAAGAACTACATGCTCACCATACAAGAAAACAGGGAAAATAGCAATAGGAAACAACAGCAAAAAAATCTGAGGAAATCGAAATAAAAAAAATTAACAATGGTGAATGCTGTCCTATTAATTAGAGATGCATTTTCTTTCTATTTTTTTCCTCAAACAGGCCCAATTAAGTTAAAGTGTAGAAATACAGATTTCCTTTAGTATTCCACTGTTTAAGGCCTTCTGCATTTTGATGTTATCCAGGCTCTTTTTTTTTTTTTTTTTTTTTTTTTTTTAAGCAAGGCTAGATGCAGGCTTCAGGGCAGAGTCATGGCCATTCTCTAGTTCCCTAAAGCCAGATGTAATGCCTGGTTTGCCACCTTTCCTCAAAGTTTACTTAAAAAAAAAATCTCCTTCATCTTCCATTTCTTTTCCAGAGATGAAAGTAAGGTGAACAGAGAAAATTCTGGTGACTATAAACCTTTCCTGATGGCTAGCATTGATCCAATCTCTGTATGTATACATATATAGGACCAAGCCAGAAAAAACTCACTCAAATGACAGGGCACTGAAGTATTAGATGGGGCAACAGATGCATCTAACTCCTCTCATTTTTTTTTGTTCTAACTCCATGTAACTTGCCTCACAATATGGTGTTTTTCTATATTAAACAGTTATACCCTCAAATATTCTATTAGGTCTAACAATTATTTTTCACCAGTGACTCAAATTGAATTCAAACTTATCTGGAAGAATAAGCACACAAAATGGGGGCAAAAAAGTTAAGATCTCAGTTTTTAATCATAAAGTGTCAAACTTTTGTTAGAACTAGTTTACTATATAATAAGCAGCAGCTAGTTTTCTTGTACATATATTAATATGTACAAAAAGGGGTGGACTCAGACTGTACATAGAAGACTTCATTGAGGAAGGAAAGCTACAAAGGAAAGCTTTAAAAGACTCTTTAGATAACTTAGATTATTTTATACAATACAAATATATAACATAAACATATGTTAACATATACAAGATGAACACTAGAAATGATTTTATCTATTTCAGAGGATATGTTGAGTCATTTTATAATAACTTTTTTCTTTATCCTCTCTGCTGTGTAGTGGATCCATTATAGATCCATCAGAAACATTCTTAAAGATTAAGCTAATTATTGAGAGGGCTCATTGAAAATAAGAAACTAGTTTTGATCCAAAAGATGGTTTTTAAATATCCAAAAAGGCTCAGGTGTGGAAACACTGAAATGTGAATGTTAAGAATGTAGATTTAAAGAGAAAGCCAGCTTTAAGAATCAACAACCAATTAAGTAAATTAGTCACTTTTTAAACGTTTTCACCAAAACTCCTTTTGGTGCTTTATCTGGGTTGTATCTACAGGGTATCATTCAAACTTCCCAGATGAAGCAGCTTTGTATGTTAAGGGAGAAATTTAAAGAAACTCACTAATTTGCTTTTTGAATTCATATTCTCCATAATGAATTCTTTTGAAAAACTGGGGTGGTGGGGGAGGTGAGGAGAATAGAAAGTGAACTGGTTTGCTACTAAGTCAGTGTGGGAGAGATCATTATCTTAAATAGTGGTTTTAAAAAGCTATTGAAATTGAAATTCCAAGGTATTAGAATTAAGACACAAGGGACTATGATCCTTCATGCAATGACATGGGTAACTAGCCTGACAGAGTTTGTACTCCAAAACTCCCCCACAATATCTTGAGAGAAGTAAAACAAATCGAGACAGTCAACTCTCAAACCACTTGAAGCACTTCATCCCAAGTATTTTTCTTTCTTTCTGTTTTGTATAAATTTACATCAATTTCCATTTTTTCCACTAAGCACTGAAGATGACATTAAAAAAAAATCATTCGGTGGCCCTGAAGTATTAAACCTTAATGAGAGGAGGAAGATATTGAAAATGGCTTTCATTTAAATGCTACTACGAACTATTACTCTGGAAAAGCCTCAGGTTAGTGTAAATAAACGTAAGACTGTAAAATATCTATCCAGAAAAGACCCTACCCTTTAAGGCACTTGACAATGGTTCTCACCAAAGGAGACACTGAAAAGGGGAAATCGATCAACATATACAGACCTGGAGTCCTCATAAGCAGGCAGACGTGTGGGTGTTATTGGGGGTGGAGGGACCATAACCCGAGGCTCAGTAAAAATAATCGGGCAGGACCCTGTTTCCAGAATGGGTAAGCGTTTCCCCACTTCTGTTCCTCTACAAGTAGGTGGCTAACTCCAGCACATCCACCCAGGGTATCGGCATGTCTAGACCAGGATGGGTCACACGTAAGCAGTTTTGCAACAGCGGGTATTCTAAGATTTCTTCTCCCACTCTTTCCCACCGCATGAGTTGTCCCTGACTGGGCCGTAGTGCTGAGAAAGTCTACAATCTCCAGCGAGAACTTGAGTGGAAAAGAGAGGGAAAATAAACTTTTCTCTTCTCCCAGAGCTCCCGGGGAACCCCGCTGCCCCTGGGCCTCGCGGCTCCGCCCTACCTTGAGAAGGTACTTGTCCACGATCTCCAGGCCGCAGCTGTTGCACACACACTTGCCAGGGGGGCAGACGGAGCCCGAGGCCATGGACCGGGGCGAGGACGACGGGGACAGTGGGGCCGAGGAGGAGCACGAGTCCTCGTCCCCCACTCCCTCGGGGCTCACCTGCAGGAAGCCACGAGGCGCGGTCTCAGGCGGTTCTAGACCCCTCCTTCTTTCCCCATCCCACAGACCCACGGGGGCTCCCTCACAGCCTCCCCTCCCTTACCCCAAACCACCCTCAGTTCCTGAGGTCCCGCTTCTCGCCCTCTCCCCTCGGGTCCATGCTCCCACCACGCCCCCGCCGGGGCTGCAGACCACTGACCTCAAGGACCTGGGGCGCCTGGCGGCCCTGCGCAGCCCGCCACACTGGCTCAGCTTCTCCCCCCGCCCCAGAACCCCTCTCCACCCGCTCCCCGAGGGGCCAACTGCGCCCGGGGAGGAGCGCGGGGACAGCAGCCCTTCGTCCTTGGGCTGCCTCCCCACGGCCCGGCTCGCCACCACCCGGGTCCCTACCCACTCACCAGTCCCTCTTCCCCGGCGCCTTTCCGAGTCCTCCCGGCCGCCAGGGCTGCAGTCCGCCCGCACTCCTCTGACATGAGCCCCTGGCACTGAGGAGGTGAGGGCGGGGAAGTGGGGAGGAACAGAGACGAGAAGTTCAGAGCCGGCACATGCGGCCCAGAGCTTCAGCTTCTCCGCACGCGGGGCGGGCTAATGAAGGCCCACGGCGCTTCGGGCCGCACGTGCAGCCGTCTGGGCGCCTGGGCCCGCGCGCGCCTGGCAAGCCGACGCCGACGCAGCCTCCCTTGCAGGCAGCGGGCGGCGGCGGCGGCGGCGCAGCCTCAGCGCGCGACTAGGCGGCCACCAGAGCACCAAGGGCTCGCCCGGCGCGCGGCCGCCCTCTCGGGGCTCCGGGTCCCCGCGCTCACCGTAGCACGTCGGTTCCCCGCCCCCCTGCCGGGGGTAACAAGTTAATAACAATCATCCCGGCACAAAGCAGTTTCTTTCTAGACGTCAATCACAGCGGAGCGGGGATCACCCGGCTAAAGGGGGTGCATGGGGGTGGGGTGAAGTGGGAGAGAAGAAAAGAGGACTTGAGGAGGGGGTGGGGGTAGGAACTTGATTTCTTTAATAGCCTCAATTAAAAGAGCAAGACACATATATATTTTTAAAAGGGGGCTTTTTGAATTGGATAGCCCGAAAGGTGAAGAGGTTTAATAGGATACTTGAAAGCTAATTACAGCGGGATTTAAGAAGCCTGGTGTTTGTTCCGATGACAATTTGAATGAAAATGCTTCAGATTAAACCGAGCCAGCAGCTCTTTCGTAAACTTACAGTAATTAGAGCTGCGAGTGATTTATACTCGTTTCTTTAAGGTGTAAATTGCCACTTATTGCTCGGTAAGTCAACATTTGAGCTACTAAAGGATTATTTTTAGCTAGCGCAAAAAGCGGGTCGAATAATGGAAAATATCCAGCTGAATTTAATTTGTGTCATTAAAAAAAAAGAAAAAAAAACCTCACCCAACCTCGGTCAAAATGTTTTAAAGCAACAACGCGCATTACTCAAGTGTTTCCAAGCCTTTGTAGGAGTTTTGTTCTTAAACGAAAACGCAGCCGCTCTGGGCTTTTTCTGCCTTCGTTTACGGAAACTCTAGCTTGGGGGGCGGGGGGCGGGGGGGTCCCGGAACTCGAACGGCCCACACTTCTGCATTTGTCTCTTCGCCTCCCTCTTTCCCTCACTCTGGTAGCACCAGAAGAGATACTGTCAGAGCCCCCCGGTCCCTCGGGCTCTCCGCCGGGACCCTCGGGTGCGCTCCCTACTCGGGACCCAGCGCCACAGACACAGAGTTTAGGCAGAAGAGCCCCGAGTTCGCCGAGTGTTCCCCGCCAGCGTCGGCGCGAAGACAAAGTCAGCGGTGCCCAGTGCGGGTCCGGCGGAGGCGCTCAAACAGGCTGCAGATGATTTTCAAACCTAAAACGCGAGATACGCCGCGGCTCCTGCCTCCAGAGTTAGGTGAGAGTTTGTCAGTTTCCCCCCATCTTCTCGAAGAATGGTGTGACTCGAGAGCCCTGGGGTTGGCTTCTTTCGGTTTTTTAAAGTAAAATGGCCTTCCTAGCCCGCCATAGGATCCAGAGGCCTTCCAGGAGTCACGTCTGCTTTTATTTCGCTGTGGGGCCGCGGCAGCGCGGACCGCCCTACGGCCAGAGGGGCTCCTTAGGGCCGGCAAGCATCCGCCGGCGGCTGGGAGAGGGAAGCCGCGCCTCTGTTCCTTCCCACCCCACAGCCGCCTGGACCTCCCGACTCACTCTCCCGACCGCCCTTTCACCACTGCAAACACAACAAAAGCACGACTCACATGTACCCGAGAGCGCCTTAGGCTTGAGGCTTCGTCTCCCAAATTACGGTCTCCATGGCCTCAGGTTAAGTGAGCTTGTGGGGAGGGGAGGCAATGATTACTGACTAACGCTACTACGTAAGGAAAAAAAAAAAACTGCCAGGTTTGAAGATGAGGCCGTTACAGGTAATTTCTGAACCTCATTTAGGAGCGCAAACAGCTCGCAGGAAACTGCGATTCAGCTGGTCTGGCCAGGCGTCGGGTCGCTCACCTTCTCGGGAGGAACTGCCAGCTCCGGCACGTCCTTTTCTTCTAGTTTACACACAAACATCTGCTCGCTTTTCCAATACATGGCACTGCTAGGGCTGCTTATCACATACCAACTCCAGAGGGTCAGAGGCTGTCCGTGTCTGCCGATCTGGCCCGCCTCCCCAGCCCCAGCGCACTAATAAAAGCTGACACCGAGAAGAGAAAGAATGCTACAAGTCTTCGTCCAAAGAGGCCGCTGTGACCGTAAAGACTCTGATGGACTGCTCTTAAGATTGTTTCCCAACTTCATTGAGGTCTGTCCCTCTAGGAAAAGGAAAAAAAGAGTTTTGGTTTTCCAGAGGGTGGAACCTTACATGAAGGGAGGGAAGAGGGTGTGGGGGGAAAAGTCTTTTCCTGGAGGAATAGCCTCACCTCATTACGAAAAACCCGCCTTCTCTACAAGTCAAGATCTTTATCAGGACAAGCCAACTTACTCCAGATTTAGTATTAAAGAAGAAGAAGAAGAAAAAACAAAAAAAACAAAACATTGGGAATGGCCTGTTAACTTTTGACTTAAAAAAAAAAAAAAACTCCTCTCTGCATTTGCCATGGCTTTTTGATTCTCACTCCCCAACCAAAACCTAAACAAAGATTCAGGTTACATCTCTTTCTGCAGCAAGCTGAAGGGGAAGCGGAGGTCTGGGTGACTTGAATGTTTCAGTCATTCTGAAACGAGCAGCTCCCCTGTCTAGCTGAGGACAGAGACGGCTCCCTGGAAACCTGGGGGCAGACTTATCTAGAGGTTCGCACTCCCTCTGAGAAAAGTTTTCTTATTAAGATAAAGAAGGAACATCTGAGCAGCACAAAAGCTTATGATTTGCGACTAGATTTGAAATCAAGGCTACAAGAAAGACAAAAAGTATGTTGCTAATAGTATTGCTCTTTCATCTCATCCTAGGCAAAATTTAAGCCATAGAAGCGGCCAGCTCCTGCCTCAAATTTTGGCGGCGGGTTTGTTGGGGGGTGAGAGGGGGGGTCTCAGAATACCGTAATTTTGATTAGGATTGGAGGGTGTGTTTAAATAACTTATTTATGGTATAAATTTTACTTCATTATGTAGTGTACAAAGAGGAATTTGGTAAGGCTAACCATTTTTATTTCCAATTTTCCCTTTTTGAGAAAACAAAGCAAGCTTCTGAAACAGTAATATAAGAATATTTAGGAGTCTGTTTCTTAATGGCCTTTAACAAAATCATATGATGTTGCTTCGATAAGATATATATGTTTATAGTATTATCTCCTTGCCTTATTGTCTAGAAGAGGAAGATCGAAGTGCTCCCGCCCAGACCCGTCAGCAGCAGGCTAGAGCAAGGGCAGTGGGCAAAGACAGGTAGACTTTACTGCGATGAAGTGAGCCCACGTAACAGCCTGGGACCAAGCAACGACTGCACATTTAGTTTTTCCTCCATTACATTTCTCTCCCATAAACACGAGGGTCTCTAGAGCATTTTCCTAACGCCATTGTTTTCTTTACGCACAGCTGCGCCCACGTTAATATTAGCTATCCCCCTGCAGGTCCTCTCTGGGAGCTCTCGCTTAAATTTACGCAGTGGGGGGAGGGGGGCGCTATGATTAATCTGTGCCCTCTTACAGAATTGAAGGCTTGGAGTGGACCGACTTCTCGAAAAGCTAACCTGTACTTGGAGAACAGAAAGACTTGTGTTTCTCATCAAGTGCGAAAATTAGTATTTTTTGAAAAATCCACATAATGCATTTTCCATGAAATGGCATCGGTCTCGAGATGGCTCTTCTGAATGGAAAGTCGTGTAGAATGTTGACTACCAGGCCGTGTATAGAGCAGGAATGAAAGTGGAATTAAAAATAAAGACCCAATTCGGAGACTTAGTTACAGTTTCTATGCGTGAGGGTCTGCAAACTGAATCTGGGGTACTGTTTGGCTGCTATCTGGGAGAATAAGTCCCGCAGGTCATTTGGAGATCCGGGGAGAGCTGGAGTTGTTTTTGGAAGTAGGGCGGGGGCGCGGGCGTTTATGCGGTCTTTCCAGCCCCCCCCCCCCCCCCCGCCTAATCAGGCGGCTCTCAATCAGATTTTCAAAATACTAATCTTGATCTAAGAGCTCCTATCGCTGCGTAAGTGGAGGAAATGATTCATTTTTAGAGGCTTCTGGGCTTAGGGAAGAAGAATGGTAGTCAGACATAAGACCTAAAAGACTGGTGTGGCGGCCGCTTTACTCCTGGCGCCCGGCACGACGCGGACATTTCCCGCAGGGTAATTGCGCGCACCCAACCTTGCTCAGTAGGCCTGCAGGTGATGAGTTTCTGAGTCCCAGGCGGTGTAGGCCTTTGGCTGGAGGTCGTGTGTGGAGGCGGGAGGAGGAGGAGGATGCGCAGGTGTTTGCTATGAATGTCAGGGCTGAGCTTCCCTCTCGCCCTCGACCCAACCACCCTGTGACCCCTTGCCTAGGGCAAGCATACCGAGGGGTCATTCCTGCACAGTGGCCCCAACTCCTCGGAGCTCGCGTCACACCTCTTACCCAGGCTCCTCCTCGGCTCCGGAAAAGGAAGGGTTCGCCTGATGCTTTGCAGAGTACCTCTTCCTACGTTACGTGCTTGTGCTAAAAGTCAGGACTCTTTTTGTCTTCGTAATGAGGTTTTTAGCTCGAACTCCAACTGAGACCAATTTTGGTCGAACACGGACAGACCAAAAAAAATCATCATGTGTGTCTGCAGGTGGGTGAGGATTCGCTGCGTTGGGGCGGTTCCTACCTACTAACTTGAAATTTCTGGAATGCCACCTCTCCTTAAATGAAAATATGAGACCTCAAGCCCACCCAGGGGGCAACCAACACCTCTGGAGGGCAGGGCTCTTTGCAAGGGTGGGAGAAAGAAAGCCAGAGACTTGGGAGTGCATCCTGTCCCGGGCTTTGCGGTGCCCAGCTAGTTGGGAGGCGCAGGGTGTCTCCCTAAAGCCTGAGGGGGTCAGGGAAGGGGTCTTGGTAGAGTCAGGCCTTGATTGGAGGTCCAGGACTGGAGAGCTGGAAAACCAACCCGCTCTGACCCCCGCAGCTTCCACTCACGGCGAAGAGCAGCCTAATTGGGCTACGAGCAGCTGCGAAATTTGTAATCGCCTAATAAGCCTTCCACCTCGGTAATTCTTATCCAAAGGCATAAAACTGATATTTTTCACACTCGGCTTGCACCACAGGAGCCGTTTATAAACATCCTTCATCAGTGGGATGAAATTAAGCCTGCATTGACAAGAGGTCTCTGGAACTCGATATTTAAAAGCAATAGATCCGAATTAGCAAATTATTACTTTAAGTAGGGAAAGTCCCCACAAACTTGACTATTCAACCCATTGCCTCTGAGCTCCTCGCGGTGAGTAACCACATGTTTGACGGAACTTAACCTGGAGTTTCCGCGGTACTCAAGCAATCTTAGGGATCTCGCTTCCTGAATCCGCGCCCGCCCCGGCTCCCAGCCCTCCCACCAGCCTTTGAGGACGCGCTCGAGTCAGACCTGTGTAGACTTGGGAGAGACGCTACTGGGGCCCGGACGAAAACGCTGTCAAAAGAGACGTGTCCAGGACTCCTGGGCCTGCAGGCGCAAAGCCAGCGCCAGCTCTTGGGGCCCTGCACTGGGATGTGGCATAAGGCTGAAAAATGGAGCTCAGGGGCACAGCAATTGACAAACCGGCAGAGTAATAAAGGACAACTCTCTGCCAACAAACAGAGACCGCACCCCTACCCCCAGGTACCCGCGCCGGGGGTCGGCCAGAGGACTGTCGGAGCGTGGAGGTGGGGAAGACCTCTGCGCCGGTAAGGAGACACAGCTTGTGGGTGATTCTTGCAGTGACCTCTTTACCCGTAAGCGGGAAAGCTCTCAGCCAAGAGCCCTCTGAAACTGCGGAGGTCACACTTGGTTCAGGGTATCCTTTGATTTTTGCCCACCTTGTCTAACCATTATTAATATTGATCTGGAAAGGGACGGAAAGAAATAGCTTCCAGAGGTTTGTCCCCCCCCCCACAAATTTGCCCAGCTCAGAAGCCCCCTTAGAGATCGCGGAGTGGGAAATACGCTCACCTTGGGACTTACCGGTCCCAGGCTCCTTTTCAGACCTCGTCACCCAGTTTCCGAGGAAAAGGGAAGGGCACGTTTATTCATGCCAGCGGAGGTCGCCCAAGGGTGGCGCGGGCCTCCGTCTGGGACCCACCAGTCTCTCCCCCACTGCGGGCCGAGGCTGGAGGGGCTTCCCGGCGAGGCTAGCGTGCTCGGCGCGGGACAGCTGGAGTGCACGGCGCTCAGGCCCAGCCTCCGCTCTCCGGCCCCGCCGGGAATCTGTTCCGCTATATGCTGTCGGATGCGCCCGCTGGGGCCAGTTGTCACCAGCAGTTCTAGAAACCCAATAACCAAAAACCGAGTCCTGCTTCCAAGAGGGTTGTACGTGTAGATTCGGTGTTCCTTGTCAGGCGGTGCGCTCGACCCCCTCCTCCCCCTTTCCCTCCTGAGCTCAAGTAAACTCGCCAGGTCCGCTGCGGCAGGAGAGAGCGGAAGTGTTTCTCGCCTGATAGGACGGATGGTAAGAGAGAGGGAATTAGAAGCCATATACAGCCCGAAATTAGGCAGGGCGCAGTCTGGGACGCTCCCGGGCTAAATGCTACTGCGCAAAGCGCAGACGTCCACTACACTCTTTACTCGTTGTGACATTTCCAAGCCGACGATCTCGCCTTAAGCACGCTTGTGGTTTGGAGCTGCTGATTTTATATGCATTTTATCGTTCAGAATGAGCAACAGGGCAGGACCAGCGGAAATCCGATTCTAACCTATTTCTACAGACCTCTGCTCACGCAACGCTGTAAGTGCCAAACTACGAGTTGGAGAGAAACAACAACAACAACTCACTAACTCCCTTCTCCCCGGCGTTTTCCTACACATCCTAGGCCACCAAACTGATCTAGCTTGGAGCTCACTAATCTAGAAAGAGGACGGAAACCAATCCCCGCAGGCTTCCCGTCCTCCACTCCCCGCCCCCGCCTCGTTTCCCGGGGATCCCTGAGAGTTAACTAAAACCCAGCAAGGGAGGCAGGAGAGCCAAACTTGATACGAGTGCAAAAACGTGGGCGCCTGACGGTGTTTTTTGGGTGGAGTGGGGAGGGGTAGTGGTGGCACGGAGCTGTGTGAGCCTACCATTCGCAGGAGTCGATCCGGTTTTGATAAGAGAACTTGCAGCTCCAGTGGTTAGCCAGTGTGAGTGCACCCATAAAAGCCCACGCAGCTCTACCCGCAACCTCAGTGTCGAGGTTTCTCCCCCGGCAACACTTCCATGTCCCATTGTTGCTTATCAGATGTATCTTGTAAAATGATAATTTTTAAAAAGCCTGAGGAATAATCTTGAGCCATAATTTTTCAACTTAACTTTTTATATGGATTTCTGCCACGGGAGATTGGTTCTTGTAATTGTGGCAGTGTTTTCTTCCTCTCCTCCCCTTCTCCCTTCCTCCTTGCCTGCCTGCCTTCATGGGAGATCAGGGTTTAAGAGCTAGGCAATGTGTTATACTGAGAGCACGGTTTTTGAAGTTAGTCAAACCTGTACTGGATTTTCGAGTAATTTATTTAACAACTTAACAACTTGGTTTTCTCATCAGTAAAATGGGGATGACAGCACTAATGATATTGAATGTGTACACCGACAGGCACAGTAGATTCTCAATGAATGCAGTCTTCTTCCTCTCCTCCACGTCTTCCTTCGCCACCCTACAGATGTCCGGAAGCAGAGGCGTCACCAAAGGATTCATTCCCCAGGTGAAGGGGACAGGCCATGCTCCTCAGCACTGACCTTGATTCCAGTTGACCATGTCGAGTAGTTCACCTGATCTGGTCGCCAATGCCGGAGGAGCCTCTCAGTGATGCAGGGCCTCTGGAGAAGAACGCACAGCTGCGAGACACCTCTAACCATGGCATCTCGGCCCGAGGACGCACCCGAACTTTTCCTCCCACTGCCTTATTTGGGGGTTAATCTGGCACATTTAAATGCTTGGTACCCTGCCTTCTGTCAGTTTGTGCAAACTTCTGAATATTGTGAAAGTGGCAGTACTCATAGCTGTTGCTTTTTGTCAAACGCCCCACTGGCGCCGAGGGGCATAATCGTACTTCAGTAACTTGCCTAAGGCCATTTTACCAGGCTGAGTTGGAATTCGAACCCAGACGCCGGATGCTAAGGCCCGACTTTCCTTCTTTTTTGAAAGCCCGCGTCTTAACCATTCCGCTATGTTGTCCTCTTTGGGGTGAGTTCAGAAAAGGACAATTTCATTCAACGGATTCATTTACCCCAACTGCAGATGGTTTTTTACGTAGTCCAGTTGACCTGGGTTGCGGCTCCAGTGAAGGTGGTCCACCTGCCAGCCCCTTGCCCCCGCCCGCTTCCGGCTGAGTTGCAGTTAGTGGGCAACTGCCTGGAGTCGGGTATCCGGCGGGAAAGAGCTCCCTCCCCCCACCTTTACTCTGCGGTTCCGAGGTTTAAAAGCATAGAATGGTTTGGAGTGTCTAATAAGACAACTACAAAGGGGAAAAGGGAGTTGAGATTTTAAATCGGTGGTAAAATCTTTCTCCTTTTCTTAGCAAGTTACAGAATCTGATGACTAATCATCAGCGAGTGGATCAAAACCCGGATTGAACAAGTGACCACAGCTCTCCGTACCTCCTGCGGTGCAAAGGCCGGCACCCACTTACGGAACTTTCCTTTGGACTTCCACTAAAGTGGAGTCTGCAGAAGCTTCGTTGCTCAGCTCCGGCTGTGCAAAGGTCATCTCGCCGCACCCTCTATCACTACTCCGGAGAAGTCCTTAGAAATAGTTTTCCCCGAAACAGACAGGTGAATAAAGTCGACCCCAACAGATCTTACGCAGCTCCAGGCTTCAGGTACTCCAGAGGCAGGAACCATGTGCTGTTCTGACTCTCTGGAACCTAGTTCAGTGTCTGGCACCAGGCGATAAAGGATGGCTTTTTGAATGGGAAAAAAGTATGTGTTGGCAGGTACAGAGGGTGTCACGCCTTTCTCTGTATTGATAGTTCTAGCTTCCTATTTCTTTACATTGGCACCTTGTTGCCCAGGACCCAAGACCCAAAATCTTTTAATCCCTTAAATCGAAGCGAGGAAGGGCACAGATATTCTGAAAATTTAAATTGAGGGAATTGCCGGGCTCCACTTTTCTTCTAGGGAGAGGGTCTTATAATGGTTCATTTTGCACCTTAACTGTCCTTCAGACCTCAGTGTTTGCAATTGGAAGCCTACTCTGGGTGCCTCAGAGACCATCCAGGTCTGAGCCTCAGTTATAGAGGAGGACGCTAACGGGATTAGGAATTGGAACATATTGGACCCCAGAAGCCTGAGTAAGCCTACATGGATTCACTCTGACTGCACACATGGAAATGCTGTGTGTGTTGGCCTGACATAAGTTGACATAAGTTTTGACTTGCCCCAGGGCAAAAAGGGAGCCTGCGGTGGACAGTCAGGATGGGAGCTGAGGTTACTGAGAGCCAGATGCTGATGCTGTCAGGCTTCCCTGGCTTGGAAAGGAGATGCATCCCTGTTTACAGTCTGCAAAATTACAGAAGAAGGTGGAGGTGAGGTGCGGGTGATGGATAGTCTTAAGCTAGGTAGATCCCCCTCTCTGTGCCACCCAACCCGTCTCAAGCAAGGACCGCTCCAGAGCAGGAACAGTAGCCATGGGACTCTGCAACTAGGGTCCCGAAGTCCTGGAAAAGGGCTGGAAGAGTTCTCGTGGCCTGGGATGACTGCACCAGCCCCGTGGTGTTGAATTTACTGCGACACCAAGAGGAAAGCACTAGGGCTTTATCTTGAAGACTGGGGTCTCTTGGTAGACGCACCAAGAAGCTTTGCAAACTCAGCCACAGCCGCTGCAGGCAAAGAAATGTGTGTGTGTGTGTGTGTGTGGGGAATCCCTTTAAAAGAGTGTAATTCCTTCTCATTTCCTTCAAATAGCCGCCCCTTCCTCTGGAGGGACTCAGAGCAGCTTTTTTTAAAAGGGCACCTACACATTGCACTACCTTTCAGGAATAACGCCTTGACGTGCTCAGCACTTAGTTTGCCTTTATTATTGCTTCTGAGTTTCAAAGTCATCCAAAACAATAAGCAGCCGTTTCTGGTGAAGGTTTAAATAAATACAATGCCTTTTCAAGGTTTCTTCTTCCTCCTCCTTTCAAAATACTTCTGCCCTAATAATTAATTTTAGGGATATTATGGGAGAAACCTCTCGCATTATAAAATATACATGGACTGATCTGGAAGTCTGTCTTTTAAAGGTCAGCGTGCAAAAATATTAGGCAGTTAATAAACTAAGCCACAATTCCTGATTCTTTACACGGTACCCCATCCCCAGCCAGGCCGAGATATCTTTTTTCCTAAAAAGGCTTTGTATTTTTAGAGACGAATATGTGCATGTATGTAGATACTCTTCTATAATAAGAAATACCATTTACTGTTTAGCTTCACCTAGATTTCACATGTGTTGTCACGAATATTCTTCACAATCATCAAGGAGGTAGATATTATTATGCCCAGTTCACAGGCGGCGAGCCTAAAGCTCAGAGAGGAGACAAGTTCTCAAGGCAAATTAGCAAGAGTCAGGATGCAAACCGATTCCAAGGTCTTAACCATTGTACTATATATAAAGGATATTTGGTGAGCCTGGCAGAGTATGAAGCCAAGTGCCCCCTTCTGGCTGGTTGGAAGTGTGGCTCCTCCCTTGCTTCTGGAGTCCCAGAAGCCTGAATTCTCTTAGGAGCTGGCAGGGGGGAGAGGGGGACGGCAAGGCTTGAGGAGCCCGACTGCCGCCGCTGTCAGTTACTTAGGGCTCAGAAGCGTGCGTGGAGCCCGAGGGGGGAGGGGAGGAAGGGCTAGAGGGGCGGGAAGCTGCCGGGGGAGGGGAAGGAGGTAGATCTCATGCTGGGCGAACACTTTCTCATCGCCAGGTCGTAAATATTGTTGCATTTCCTTGGTAACCCCCAAGCCCCAGGCGCAGGCCTGCAGGCAGCCTCCCGAGGGGGCTGAGGCCCTTCCCTGCCGGCACCGGCCTGGGCCTGCTCGGCCGGCGCCTGCCTTTGGAGGCGACCTCCCCAGAACGGCCCTGGAGCCCCGAAGTCCCTCGCGGCGTTCGGGCCGTGGTCCGCAGCCTCTTGGCCTTGGTCCTCAGCCCCTTGGCCTTGATCAGAGGCGGGCGGCGGCCCCGGGGCAGGCCGGGAACGTTCCGGCCGCGCGGTGCACCCCGGGAGGCTCCGAGGCGGCGCAAGCAGGGAGGGCGACGAGGGCGAGCGACCCAGCGACGTGCCCCGGTCCCAAAGCAGGCGGAGACCCTGCGTGAACCCTCACATCACTAATCCAAGCTCCGGGAGAAGGCGGGAGGAGGGTGGCCCCGGCTTCGAGCGCCCGAATGCCCACCCCAGGCCAGGCTCTGTAGTCAGGCTGGTCGCCCTGGTGGGTTTGACCACCGCCCTCCTCGCGCCCTTTTCCGTGGGCGACCATAGGGCGGAAGCTTTGGTTTCAAATGCGAAACATTCGTCTCCTGGAATCATATCTGGATTCCAGAGGATGTTAAGACGTTTCTTTCCCGAAAAAGTCAGCGCCTGGAGGAGACCCAAGGCCCAAGGCCTTCTGCCCCTCAGCTGTATCTGCCCGTAAATAGGTAGGTAATTCTTATTCAACCCTTCCAGCCCCCAGAGGGCACACCTTAGCATCTCACAGAAAGCTGTTACAGAGGAGGAAAAACCTAAAATCCAAGCCTGCAACAAAGCAGGCCGTGGGGCCTCGGCTGTGGGGCGAGGCCCGACTAGGTCAAAGCAAAGTGTGCCTTTACTGATCAGTAAAGCGGACAGGCTCGAAATGCCCGGGTCGGGAATGCAGGCTGGCTCGGGACAGACGACAGAGAGTCGCGTCGTGGACTGGTTTTCCTCCAGGCCTGGCGTCTACGCAGGCAGGCCAAGGCCCTGGTGATCTAGGCCCTAGGATTTTGAACCTGACCTGCGTTTGGGAGGGGCAGGTTCTGACCTCAGGGAGGGCGTTTCTAGGGATTCGAGTTTCTTCTACTTGGTCTTAGTTTCTGTGCCAGCCATAGACACTTGGCCCTTTTAATACTGCTGTGCCATGCTTGGGCAAATACTTGTAATGAGCAGGCACTTGTGTATAGCTCTGATAAAAGGTGTGTGTGTGTGTGTGTGAGAGAGAGAGAGAGAGAGAGAGAGAGAGAGAGGGAGGGAGGGAGGGAGGGGGTGAGAGAGGGGGGAGAGGGAGAGGGAGGGACGGAGGTGGCGGGGGAGAGAGAGATTTTTCTGGGCTGATGAGAATATTTGCAGTTCCAAATGATGGATAGGGACTCTTAGATCCTCTAAACTTCCTAGGTTAATGCAAAAACCTATTTCCTTTTTATATGATCACTTTTTTAAAACATGCATGAAAAATTATATTCTTAATTTCGGCCTCCCTGTTAGAGGTTTAATACCAACCATAAGAGGAAGCCAAAGGGAAAATATTTGTATGCCTACCTTGGTCTGGAAAAATATCAGTAGCATTTCTTATTTGACAAGGAAATGCGTTTGCTCACTCTTTTTCTTTCCCTTTCTTTTTCAGTTGGCACAGGGATCGTTTTTATTATATATCCCATGTTTATTGTTTCTGTTTGGTACTTTGGTCATTTGCAGCACATCTGTTTCTGATATTGGTCTTGTGTTAAGCACACACTATTGTGTTAGTAAGATTTTACACCATCTGTTTAAGAAAATTCTTGCCAGTGCTATTTGATGCCCAGTTGAACTTTAGCCAGACTTCTTCATTTTATAATGTTCTCTCAGTCCTGAGCATATATATAATAAACTTTAATGAAATTATGCTTCTATAGTTGCTGACAGACATCAGAAACACATATGCCCAGGTCAACAGCAGTTTAGCTAATGTTAGATAGGAGGAACAATATTAAGGTAGTAAAGATGTTGAAAAAGAAAAATATTTAGAAATAAAACTATTAAATTTAGATCAAATAATCATCCAAATAAACAACTGCTACATACACGCACACACACACACACATACACATACACACAAGAATCTTGATGTGGCTATTGGGAGTTAATGTGTATTTCTGATGATTTATGTATTTCTTCATTATATATATTAAACTTGGCAATTTGTATTTTTGACGTTATTCCCAAGGGTATAACAACTGGTTTAAAATGTAATAAAGTAGAATAACATTATAATGTGACTATATAAAATATATACTAAATTATATTAAATACATACAGATAAACTTAATAATTGAGCCTAACTAAAATTATATATCTATATATACATATAGATACTTTATCATGAGGTCACTCATAAAGGTTTTTCACTGTATTATCAAAAGGTAACAGGCAATGTTGGCCACATCTGACCTCTTTAAAAGTAGAGCTGCTATTTAGGGAATTCCCTGGTTGTCCAGTGGTTAGGACTCCGCACTCTCACTGCCAAGGGCCCTGGGTGTGACCAAAAAAAAAAAAAAAAAAAAAGTAGAGCTATTTATGACAATTCAAAAAAAATTAAAATATCTATATTTGATGGCTAAGCATATATATCTAACAGTGGCATAAGGCTAGAATTGGCTTGAAAAAGTGAATACTAGCTGTATGTTTTCAAATATCTTTTCTAGAATGCAACACTCCTATTGATACATTGACCTATTTTGTTTACACCCAATGTGCATACCCCAGTGTAAAGCCTTAAAAATGGTAATTCCACATGATACTTTAGTTATAAGCACAGAAATATAAAGCTTGACACTTGGGTTAATAAACTTCTGACATTCATTCCTGAAAATCAGCATTCTTCAATTGACAGAGACATTTCCTTTGATTGAGTTATGCCAAAAACAGATTGTCACAGTCTTTCAGTTGTTACCTGGACAGACTGCTTTTGTGGTAGATGCTATGATTAAAGATGTGTCCATTAGATAACTGCTTAGGGGGCTATAGTCTCTTTCTATTTGTTTCTTTAGGAAAACAAATCTTTGTTTTAGTATATTTAATTTCTAAATAAAATGTATCCATACTAATGTGGGTAATTGACATTATTTAATCAAGAGAGTTGGAATTCAGTACTGTGTTTCTGTGAGATAAATCTGGTTATAGAACTGGAACCAGTCTCATAACATTTCTGTCTATATATACTTCTAAAAAAATTTTTATCAAGATCTACATTTTCCTTAAACTGTTAATTTAGATGTGTCAAATTTAACCTATAAATTTCTTTTTAATAACTGATATTACAAAAAATCAAACCTTATGAATCTTCACATGTCTGGCTCCAATTAATCTGCTTAGACTATTTAATGGAAAAAATAACAAACCTAATTTTGTCAATCTGCAGTTCTGCACAAATATTCTGTGTGCCTCTTTAAGGTCAAATGCCTTTTCCTATACATATTTAATGCATAATTATCCTCATGTAAAACCTCGGATTAGAAGAATAATTAACTAGATGCATTTTCTTAAAAGATTATTTTTCGGTTACATCAGTATAAAAGTGGGATGTATAAAAGTGGGATGGTCTCAAAATGATGTCAATGATTATTGAAAGGAAACTATATACATCTTTGGAGTTCAATTCATCAAGCATCTACAAATTACCAGGTGCTGTGGATACAAAGAAGAGTAAGACATGGGTCGTCCTTGCTCTCAGAAAATTCCCAATCCATTAAAAAGACTGACAAAAATAGAACTAGCTCATCCCTGCAATTCTATAACGATTTCTGTCTATTCCTTGGGCTTTGAATTGGTAAAGTGTCAGATGATCTTATCATAGTACTTTCTATAGGTTTTAAAATTTAAGAAAACTTTATAGAATTCATATGGAATGAAAGTGAATAAAAGCAGACTATCCCCAGAATGCTATATGGTTCTGAGAGAACCAAGACTTTTGGTACTTTTTCAGGTGTGGGAAGGGGACAGCATTTACTTGCTATTCCTGAAACATCTGCTCAATTATTTTGAGTCTTGCATCATAGTTATTCTTCAGTCTGTTGTAGAATCTGTTGAAAGAGTAGTAGTGGGACGCCGTATTGAAGCTAGAAAAAATTTTAGGTTTGTTTAATTCCAAAATCTGGAACAGCTCTTTTCCTCTTGCCTTCTCCCTCTCCCCTACAAAATAATTTTATATTTTTATCACCGAAAAATTTTATAGGTGATTGGGAAGGGAGAGAAGGATTCTACAAAGACTATCATTTAAGGCACTGGATGATCGAGGTCAATATTGGCTATTTTTTTCCAACACATATTTACTAACTTTGGGAATTAATTATCCCAAAACTACAAGACTGAGCTTATTTTTCATACAAACAATTTGGGATTAAGTGTTTAGCAGATTTTTAAAAAAAGTTGAATGTTTTTGTTTACAGAAAGTTTTGTTGGGAATTTAGAGTAAAAAAATGCAGATGTAAAGTTTCTTTAGCACTTCAAAGAATTACAGCCAAGTTAATTTTAATTACTCTAATACTTTTAGAGATTAAAGTATAATTTCTTTCTTTTATTATACATTGATGAAAAATATCAGGAGAGAAAGGAGCAATCATTTGATTGAATTAATTGAATGCCTTTTACCCTTGAGGAAACATTGCATTTTAATTGTCTTCTGTCTAATCATGGTTTTTGGAGTAAGTCTACATTATGTTTTCCTTTTAGAGGATATTGCATCTCATTTGCCTCATCATAATCACAGATTTATTTATATGATCAGTTGATTCTTACTGGCTGTTGTACATTTCATTTCTGATTCTCTCCATTTTCCTCAACTCCTTGCTTCTTAGGAAGGCAAAATGCTGATGTGAAAACTTTTACAGTTGGAATCTGCTGACCTGTATGCCAATTTTAGCCCCTTCTCTTTTTAGTTAGTTGTGTGATGACCTTGGGGAAATCACTTAACTTTCTAAGCCCCAGTTTCTGCATTTTTTTTGGGGGGGAGATAGGGGTCATCAGACTAAGCCATCATTGAAAATCTTTCTAGCTTTTAATGGTAAATCACTGTTCACAGAGTTTTAAGAACTTTTCTTAAACCAGCTTTGAAATCTTAGTTATGACAGTCCTCCAGAAGGAAATTTTTCTTCAGTTTATATTCCTGTTTAAGAGTATCATCACGTCATAGTTTATTTACTGAAATCAAGTTGAGACTGAACTCTGGTCTGTAACCAGCATCGGTTCCTTCCACAAAGCTAGATTAAATTATTTTAAGAGAAGTTAACTCTGACTCCAGCCCAGAGTATGGATCCAAGTCTAGCAGAATGAGAAATCCCCAAACAGGCTTCCTCATTCTTCTGATTCTTTTCCCTCAACGTTTAAAACCTACCTTAAATGCTGCTTTCTCCTTGAGCATTTTCATTCAAGTTGGAGGTGATTTCTCTTTTCGTTGAGCAGCCACATTCATCGAGTTGGGCAGTTGCTTGGCTATATAGTGTCCATTGTAGGCACAGCTGAATGTGATTCTCCTAATGCTGTAGCTCTGGCATCCTATTTTTGTTGATTCGTCCTTAGGTTTGGTGTTAAATAAACCCCAGTAATGATGAAGATGAGGCAGAGCTAGAAACTGGTAATGTGATCTGATAGGTCATTTGTTAATGAGCTCAACATATTTAACTGGTGTCTTTTAATTCTAGCAGACATCTCACCCATCATGAGTGTGACATGTATTTTTTGGTTTGTTTTCTGGTAGTCATAATGACTTTGGACTGAAATGGCCATCCTAAATTCAGGTCTCCTTAGTGGATATTTGCAGGGCAGTGGACTAAAGTCAAGGATGAAGACTGTAGCCATGGAAGAGGCTAAAGGGAACTAGGACACTGTAGGCTTGGTTTGGAGAGTGATGATATTTTACTTTCCAAAATATAAGTTTTATTAAAAAGTTATCCAACATATTTCCTGACATTAATTATGTTGATATAAAACATTGGCATGGCTAACGTTTTTTTAGGTGGTGGACAACTCAAGAACAGCTGGGTAGAACTGAAGTCCCATCATCCTGTCTGGCTGAGATCTATAGCCCATTTCACAACTGCAGGGGATTACTTCCATTCTCCCCAAGGTATAGCTTATTTCCATGTAGAATAATTCCATATATATATATTTTTTCAACTCATATAGAATTGTGTATGAATTGATCTAATTGATTATCAATATCTATTGCCAAATATTAATAGGTGAGAGGGATAAACATTGCAGTTGCCTTACTGACATCTTTTTTATTCCATCATTCAGTAGCTGTGTAGTTTGATTAGGATTGGCTCTAACCCTAGGTCCAGGAGTGGCAAACTAATGGAGGTAAACCAGTTGTCACTGTGATTTTTAAAAATTGAATTATAATTAATCTAAACTGCTATATTAGTTTCAGGTGTGCAACCTTACTGTGATTAATTCAGGGATGGTTACAGAAACTTAAGCTCCATGAAGATATGTAATCTGTTTTGTTCATGGCTGTATTCCCAGTGCCAAGAATAGTACGTGACATACAGTAGATGATCAATGAATATACGTTGAAAGAATAAAGGAAGCAAATTGTCTGATCAAAATGACCCTTGGGAGTTTTGTTCGATCCTCAGAATGTTGGAGAGTCCCTATTTTCCATAGATATAAACTAGGAAGCCTGTAGCAAATGTATCCATCTTGTGGCCATGAAAGAAATACCCAAAGATGAAACTGACATATGGAGGAGAGAGGAGGGCAAAGCTGAGAAAATGAGTAAGAAAAAGAGCCTCTGTGTTAACCTGTACCTCTACTTTACCTCTATGGTTTAAACTACCTTGAATTAGATATTTTTGATTTGACCAAGAGCATCCTAAATGATATATGGAGAACAGTTGAAGGTATATAACTAAGACCAGTTAGCACATTCATTAGCTCTTTTCCTGTACACACTGATTCTTGAGGCTAAGAGTTTAAAGACTTGAATACAAAACTACCATCAGACAATCTGACTGAATTAGAGTTTTTGGTAAAAACTCCAAGACATGTGAAATCTAAACAGTTTTCATGTTGTGGTTGAGCCAGACTGCCTTTAACAAATCAACAAATAGTTTTAAAAATATAATTCAGTTTTTCTAGATCCAGAGGCTTAGTGAGTATTAGGTAATACATAGAAAACTGGATATGTTCCTTTTAGGTAAATTTTGTTATGTGCTTTTTACCTTCCCTGAATTTGATATAATAAAAGCACATGTATTTAGAACACAGTGGTATACATAGTGCTAAATAGAACACTTAAAGTGGTTTTAATCTAACTATAATATAGAATATAGCTTATATATCAGAAATAAGGCATCTCTCATCCACCTTTTTGTTATATATTAAAGATCTATTTTTAAAATTCTTAAGTCTATAGTAGAATTGTAGCCTTAGGCTTGCCTCCAAAACATAATTACTAATTTTTAACACAAATCTGTAGTGATTTGAGCTTAACCTGAAGTTGTCTATAGTTTTCATTCCATATGACAGAATATTAATAAGAACTCAAAATTTAAACTTTGAAAGCTGTGCTCTGGAATGCTATCTGAAAACTAAGGAGGGTATTGGGAGAGAGGTGTTGGGGCTTATGATAGCCATACAATGATTACGTTTCATGATCTGATCTGCACATTCTGATTTAAATACCTTACCTTTGTGCTTGGCGGGTATTTTGTACATTTCTCTATCTGCTACCCTGTATCCAGATGGCCTTATCTGATTCCCTTACTAGCTTAAAAACTTTTTGAGGGCAGTGACCATGTCTTATGGAACTTGATAATCCTGGTGTCTAAATAGTGGCTATACTGTGTTTGTTGAACAAATGAATAGATCAGTGAATAAATGAATGGCTATTCTTTTTGATGGGATCTCAATGCAAATAAATTTAGTGACCCAGTAGTAATATGAATGTATGTAGAGGCTCAATAAAATACAACAGGGAGTGGTAGGCCTGTGACATACCTTGCTTATGCACATTCAGATTAATTTTGGTTTTAAACAAGTTGAGTGTCAAGACACAAAGATTGCTAGTTTGGGATTCCTGCATTAGGTCTTTTAAAAAAAAATCTGAAGTTAGAGTTGAAAGAATCAGCTATGCTACTTACTAGCCTTGTGACCTTTCCATGTCTCTTTTTTTATTTAGAAAATGAAGGTAGTAATGACTTCTTTGACTAACTTAAAGGGTCACTGTGGTGATCAAATGAGATAGTGTATCAGAGATGTCTACAACTTTAAGTAACCTTTTGAATTTCTAGAGCATAAATTGTGGAGCATATTCTAAATGCAAACAAACAAAAAAAGCCACAGTGATAAGGGCTCATTAGCACTTAGGGATTATATGAGAAAATCTGATAATGGTTTCTGTTGTAATTCATATCTAAACTGAAGTGACTTGATTTTGGTAGATAGTGTGCAACCTAGGGATTTAGAACTGCTTGGGGCTTTCTAAAGAGTTTATAAGGTGCGGTCCAAAAAGACTTCCTACTAAGAGAAGACACATTGGGAAGTCTTGGTGGAATGGCTGCTTGAACTAAAGTTATGAACCTAAAGACTACATTGCCCCTCTCAAATTTGTACTGATTGTTTGTCTTCCCTTCTAGTCCTTCAGGAAGGCAAAATCTAAAGCCCTAATGTGGGGAAAGAAAAAGCTGTGGCACTAAGGTTCTTCTTCCCTCAAGAGGAAGAATAAGTAGATGGAACTGGTTTTTAAAAACATACAGAGTATAGATAATCTAAGTGATAAGCAGAGCAGTAGTGGACCTTTTCTTCTGTCAGCAAGAGAATGGAAAATATGGCTCATGGATATTCATTCAGGTATTTATTGAGCACCTGTTATGTGCCAAGCACTGTGACAGGCACTGGGGGCACACTGATGAACAGAACAGACACAGTCTTTCCTGATCCCTTGATGCTTCCAGGCAGTTGGCTGACATAGACATTTAACAACTTATTCTACAAATAATTTTTCCCACAGATGGGAGTAGATGATACTGCAAAGTATTTATGAACCAGTTTTCTAATGTAGAATAATATAATTCTTTCATCTTTCCTCCCCAAACTAATTTTCATACATTCTCCAAAATAAATTTTAAAGTGCTTCTTTGTTTATCTTCCTCAAGGTTACCACTAAGTCTGATTATTTAAGGATGTAGAATTTAATTCAACACTGAAAGTAGACATGGGCAAATTCTCCAAAATCTCAAACTAAATAAAACAAATAATTGAAAAGCAAAAGAATTAAGAACAAAACCAAGTTGTGATAGTTTATTTTATTTTATTTATTTTTTGCTGTGCTGGGTCGTTGTTGCTGTGCACAGGCTTTTCTCTGGTTGCAGCAAGCGGGGACTACTCCTCGTTGAGGCGCATGGGCTTCTCATTGCAGTGGCTTCTCTTGTCGCAGAGCACAGGCTCTAGGCGCGCGGGCTTCAGTAGTTGTGGCACGTCGGCTCTAGAGCGCAGGCTCAGTAGTTGTGGCGCATGGGCATAGTTGCTCCGTGGCATGTGGGATCTTCCCGGACCAGGGCTTGAGCCCATGTCCCCTGCATTTGCTAATGCAGCCATCAGGGAAGCCCATGATAGTTTAACTGTAAACATTTTTGAAAACTTTTTAATTTAAATAAATCTTACTGGGTGTTTTAAAGGAAAAAGTGTATTAAAACATATTTCTCTTTATTACTTACCCTTATTTATCTCATTCGTAGTAAGTAGTCAATAAATATTTGTTGCATAAATGAGTAAATTCATGGTCAGACTCTGAAGGATGTAGAAATACAGTGAGAAAAAAATGATATTTTACTTCCCTCCTACAGGCTATGACCTTATGAAGCTGATGACTGTAGTTTTAATTTAAAAAAAAAAAACAACCCACAAACAACAATATAAAAAAACCCGATAGTCTATGTGGCAGGAAGAATTTTTTAAAAAAGCAAAAAATAAAATAAAAAAACCAAAACAACTCCAAGGCAAATAAACACTATTAGAAGTTGCTGGCTTCAGAGTTAGTTGTAAATCCCAAAATGCCCGATCTTAAGTGTTTACTACCTATCTCACTTTCTGCACAAACATGCTATTTACAAAACTGTATTGCAAAGAGGTTTTCCACATCTGTCAATTATTTCTAGCTACTAGCTAATCTGGTAGTTTAGATCAGAGAAAATTAAATAATCAAACTGGCTTGCTTATCATGATGCAGCTGAAGCTTCCATTTTTAGGAAAGTCTTTTGTACTTCTGAGTAACCATCAAATCACCAATTCCACTATTTTTTACTTTACAAAATATTTTTAAGCTGTTGGGTATGTAACTCAGTCATTAATTCAGAGTGTTTTAATTTTAATCCTGATAAAGGATTTAGATTTTTTTTTTTTTTTTTGCTACACTTTCTCCTAAATGCTTTTGAGAATTTGCTTTGGGGTATTGCCTTTTTTCTCTATATTGAGTTACTGTTCACTTGGTTTTTTTTTGCTTTCCAACTTGTAGAGTTACATGGGGCAAATATTCCTGATAGATTACTTTTTCCTGGTTCCTAAGAAATAAAGAATATATTAAAATAAATTTTGATGTTATTAAATTTTGACGTAAAGAGAGAAAAATTATGGATATTTGTATTTTAAAGTAAAGCATAGTAGTCTCTTATTTTTGTGAATGTCTCTTAAAATGCACATCTACCCTAAATAGAACCAAGAGGAAATTAAAAACTCCAACTTTAAAGCTTTTGAAAATGATGAAATTCAGGGGGTAAATATTTATTACTGATATTTGTTAACCAGAAATTCAGAATGAGTCAGACTTAAGCTTTGCTATTTGAAATTTTCTACTGTATGTTCCATTCATCTAGACCTTTTTCACTGTTTTAATTGTGGGGGGGTGTGTTTTAAAAACTTTACAATAAATGTCTCTGTCTTCAGGTATCTGCCTCTCTTTTGCTTAGACTCTGGTTTTGAGTCTTTAATGGTGAGATTAAGTGGGAAGGTATGTAGTTCTCCTCTAGCATGGGGACTGAGTTCTAGAACACACATTTAGGGTGGAGGACTCTCCTGGACTTACACGGCACTTTCTGCTTTTGTTTTTGTTTTGGTTCAGGTTCTTTTTACAATTTGCTTATGTAAGGCTTACCAGTTGGCAAACTCTTAGGCTCTTGGATGGTCAGCAGTTGTGATGGCAATAGGTAATTGACCAAAGGCATATGTATTAGTATTTCTAAAGACTTCCCAGAATATTGGTGGATTTTTTTTTTTTTTTTTTTTTTTTTTTTTTTTTTTTTTTTTGCGGTACGTGGGCCTCTCACTGTTGTGGCCTCTCCCATTGCAGAGCACAGGCTCCGGACGCACAGGCTCAGCGGCCATGGCTCACAGGCCCAGCCGCTCCGCGGCATGTGGGATCTTCCTGGACCGGGGCACGAACCTGTGTCCCCTGCATCGGCAGGCGGACTCTCAACTGCTGCGCCACCAGGGAAGCCCTATTGGTGGATTTTAAAGTAAGCTATTAATATACAATACATGAAGTTTTAAACATGTTCACTGCTGACCCTTTTAAGTTAAGGTTCTAGTATCTTTTCTTTTTCCTCTTAGTAAAACTTTAAGTATAGGAAAGTGCTTTGTTACAAATTGAGCATTTTACAAGTAAATACTATATTTGACACACTAAAAATGTTCACAAGTAACTAATTATTTCATATCTTTTAAGTTCAATGAAAATGTGATGGGTAAAGTACCAATATTTGTCTTCCAGCCAGTGCTACTATTAGGTCTACCTAGGATATTATAGTTTAATCAGCATTTTGTCTTTAGAAAGAATTGCTAGGCATCTGGGGGGAAGGGAAAATAAAGTAAAAACACTCTCATACTCAAGTTTAACCTATTTTGGCTGCCTGGCTATTGTATCTGTTGCTAAATGTGACTGTTTTTTTTTTTTGTTTTTGTTTTTATTTTTTAAGAGAACGCCAAGCCAAAAGTCTCAGCAAGATTTAAATTACAAGTAAAACATCTCAAATTTTAGAGCATTTCTTTCTTACTCTTCTCTTTGGAGAACAAAAAAAATATTTAAAATAATACTGTTGATAAAACATCTTAAATTATCAAAGAGAAATGCTAAATAGATATTTATGAATGACTAAAGTAATTTCAGGAATAACCAAAATTTCATTTAAATTACACAAATGACAAATTGATTTTTTTTTCCATTTGGAAAAAAATTTCGAAACAGTTGCATTGTAGAAAATGTTCTAGTATTTTTAGAAGATTGGTCAGTAATCTCTTGAATTTATTATCTCTGAATGTATAAAAGTAATTCTTCAGAATTAGAGTGTAAATAAGGTGGATTTTAATAGACTCTTAGTTCCAAGTACATCATTTTTATCCTTTATTTTTGATAAAGAATTTGGAAAGTGAGCCTTTATTCAAGGTTAAACAGCAAGGAGTTTCAGTATTTTTTTGTTGTTTTACTAACACCTTGATTCTCCATGTTAAGCTGCTCTTATGGTGAAGGGAAATACAGTATTAAGGCAGCAAAGATTAACTTCTGTTACGGATCTAGCAAAGTAAAATATTTTTCTGGGAAAAATAATATTAAGACAAATACTTTTTAAAATTTGTGATATATAGTTTTGAATATTTTCTGTGTAGACCAATGAAATAATTACTAAAATGAAATTGAAAAAAAAGAGACCATAGAAATTATGAGTTTATTTCCCTCCTGATAAGCTACATATTAAACAGTCTTTGTATTAAAGAAGTAATGCTTTTAAATTTAAGCTTTTCTTACAGTAACAATAAATAATAAAATACTAGTATATATTTTATAAATTTATTTATTTATTTTTGGCTGTGTTGGGTCTTCGTTTCTATGTGACGGCTTTCTCCAGTTGCAGCGAGCGGCGGCCACTCTTCATCGTGGTGCGCGGGCCTCTCACTGTTGCGGCCTCTCCCGTGGTGGAGCACAGGCTTCAGACGCGCAGGCTCAGTAGTTGTGGCTCACGGGCCTAGCCGCTCTGCGGCATGTGGGATCTTCCAAACCAGGGCTCGAACCCATGTCCCCTACATTGGCAGGCAGATTCTTAACTACTGCGCCACCAGGGAAGCCCTGATACTAGTATATATTTTAAAAACTATTAAAATATACAGTTTCATTCCTCATAATTAATATACTTAAACAAATTAAGTTGCATATTGCATAATTAACATATGGGGGAATTATAAATATAGTTGACTTTTTTTTTTTTTTTTTTTTTTTTTGTGGTACGCGGGCTTCTCACTGCTGTGGCCTCTCCCGTTGCGGAGCACAGTCTCCGGATGCGCAGGCTCAGCGGCCATGGCGCACGGACCCAGCCGCTCCGCGGCATGTGGGATCCTCCCAAACCGGGGCACGAACCCGTGTCCCCTGCATCGGCAGGCGGACTCTCAACCACTGCGCCACCAGGGAACCCCTAAAAATCCATTTGAAATGAAAATATATAGTACCATAATAAGCATGAGGCATCTACTCATAAATAAGACATCTTAATTTGAAAGTACTAGAATTAGATGTTCCTACTTATTTCTTCCTTAGTCACTTTGTTTATAGATGAATAAATGTATGCTATAAACATATGTTCATTTAAGATATATATTGATGTAAAATCAGTTCAGATAATCACAAGCCATATCTTCCTATCTCATCTCAGAAGCATACAATAAAATTTAAACTACCCAAGTTACCAAAATCAACTTTATTTCTTTTTAAAGAAATTACAGATCTTGAAAAGAAACATGGTTTCTGATAGTGGGGGACCAAGATTTTGAGAGTTCATAAATATCTAGTGGGGGAACGTGTAAAAGAAATATCTGTTATTACATATCACACTAAATGTTTTTCTCAAATTTAGTTCCATTTTCTTTCTTTCTACAAAAAAAGAGGCCTGAATCAATGTAAAAAATCCCATCCGCAACCTCCAAAAGCAAAAAACAAAAAAAACCCAATTTTGTTCATATGATATTTCCCTTGAGGTCTTAATCGGTTTAGTCTGTAGGATTTCCTTTTTGGGTGACATTATCAGAAGAAATTACCCTGTACCATTACCTTTGGTCAATGAAGTTTGACAGGCTTTCCTTCTCTCTCATCTGCATCTAAGTGGAGGTTGCAAGCAATTCCCTGAGACAGGAAGGTGTCGTCTAGACGTGACCCTTTGAAGTTTCTTTTGCTTCCATCTTCAGCTCACTGAAATTTCATTTTGGAGGGTCATCAACCTTAAACACTCAGAGCCTGTGGACGATGCTGCTTTATTTATTATAACCATTCACTGTACTACTCTGTACTGGAGAAAAAGTCAGGCTACCTATGGAATTTGCCTGGAATTCATTCAGTATCACCCTTGGTGGCCCTTACTTGGGCAGTGGCTTCAGGCCAGGAAAGAATACAGGGAGAAGCTGGGAAGAAAACTTCGCAAATTGGGAAGGTCCAAGGGAGTGTATCTCAGTCATGCAATAGTAATTTTCGATTCGTTTTGTTTTTCTGAGGAAGAGAGCATTCATTGCAAATTCGCAGTTTAAAACTGGTAATAATCAATAATGACAGAAACGAATGGTGCTCCAGCCAATTTCTTAACTAATTTTAAAAGCTTGCATTGTTTTTGTTTTTTTTTCTTCTTACATTACCCCCATAAAGCAATATAGTTGAATTCTCTTGATACTAGCACATTGGGCAAAGTTTCAAAAGAGTGGAAGTTTTTCACTTTAGGAAAAATGCTCATTTCTTACAATGTACCCCAATTTCCAATGGATGCAGTAGATTGTGGATAAGGGGTTGCATAGTCTTTAGCATAGTCCTTTACTTGTTCATTGTGAGTACAACATTAAAGAAATGGTAACCTTAATAAACCCTGAGATTCCTTTAGACTTTTACCTAGAAACTAATAACAACTTCCAGAAGTCAGTCTTACAGCCAAACAGTACTTATTGGGAGGGGTGGGGGAGATGGGGGTTGAATGATGGTTGCATAATAATTCTAGATTTTTTCTTTTCCTGATAAAAGGATAAACTTTAGTGTTTCTTATTACATACCCATTTTGTTTGTTTTAATATCAGTTAACTGTCCTGCGTGTGTTCTTCATGCTGTAGGAAAAAGCTTTATTCACTTCAAATTTATTTCTGCCTTGTTTGGGTTGCAGTTTTAGGAAGTGGTCAGTTTCCTAAAACCTTTTTTTAAGTAGGGCTTTACAGTTACTCTGCAAAGGCCTTAATTCCAATAGGGAAACTTACTAATAAGTTAGACAACATGGTGGGAACAGGATCTTAGAAAGCCCCAAGAAATGCACTTATATTTTTCAGGTAGTGATCTGGGTCTCTTAGTATCACATAATTGAACTGAGTCCTAAGATTTAGAAAAATGATGTTTTGGATCGATTCTTACCAAATAGGAGTTAAAAGGAAGAGAGGTTGCAGGACAAATACTGCTAGGCCAGAGAGAGCAGTTTTATGGAGTGCTCTATAGTTTAAAATGGCATTTTACCTATATATCATCTCACTTTGATTTTGATCCTAAAAATAATCCTTCTTAAGGATCAAATGGCCACTATCAAATTTCCATTTTTCAAGGTATGGAAACTGAGGCTTCTGCTTAGTAACATTCTTAAATTTGCAAAGTTAATAAAGGGCAAAGGATTAAAACGAGGTCTGATTGTAAGATCTTGCCGCTACACCAAAATTTAATGAGGATTCCTTGGTGGGAAGGGAAGTATAGAAAAATTTGGTTTCTTGAGATTTGCCAAACGCTAAACCTATGTAAAGCATCATTAAGCCTGAGAATAAGTCAAACTTCAAAGTGCAGAGCAAATATGCATTGTTTTAAACACCCACAGATTGATTTATAAATGTTTTTTACATTCTTTAACAAAATATTTTACAGATGTTCAGTTTTAATTTGATAGACTTTTTGCACATTTTCACTTGTATATATAACACTTCGATATGTCATAAATGTCCCCTCCAAATTATAACACATATCTTTAGGAGATGGTTTTCTAACTATTTTTCAGAATAAGTTACATGGCGTGTAGGATAAAGTTTTAAAATCTGATATCTGTGGTTGGGGACTAAGAAAGGTAGATTCTTAAGACTCCTAAGAGATGAAAAATTATACATTATAAATAGCTGAAAGAGTTGCTGTGATTATTTTCTTTGTGATTCAAATGGGTAGGTTTGTTTTTATTGTGGATTCAATTATAGACTGAAATTTCTATTTTTGTTTATTTTTTAATTAATTAGAGCCTAGAAAAATTATTGTCTACATACTCTTAAAAACCCATCCATAAACCCAATAATGAAGTTTTAAAAAGTAAAATTTTATTATTTATTGATTAAAATATTATATATCAATACTGTATGGTCACAAATATTTAAAACTAAGAGTAACGAAACTGAAAAAAAAGGATATAGTCAAACATTTTAATGATGAGATTGTGTGATTTTTTTTTTCTTTAAGGAGTTTGGTTTCTAATGTTTCAATAAAAAATTATTGTGCATAATTTTTATAACAATTTTTAAATAAAGACAAATATTAGGAAAATAATTTAAATGTTGAGGATTTACCATGATATCATTTGTTTAATGATTTTCTAGTTACTATTATAATTTTTCCTGGCCCATTACAACTTACTATTTTCTGATTTTGAAAATCAATGGGATTCGTCATTAGTGCTTTATTGTCTAGCAGAACCAGAGGATTTCCACCAAAAAAAAAAAGGATCTCACTGTGATCCTGAATCATTCCAGTAATTTTATTGGGCCTCAAAGTGTTCTGAGCCTGGAGGAAACACTCTGTGTAAAACTTACAGACTCATCTGGTAGTGATTTGTCATTTACTACGTTTTAGACTTGCATCCAGGTCAGCTGTTGCCAAGAGAAGGCAGACGGGGGAATAAAATTATTATCAAGAAAAGACTTGGAGATACACTGAATGAAGCAAACTGAGATAAACTCAAACAAAATTAAGGGTGAAATGGACTCCCAGAAATAAAGGGGGTTAGAAAAAGAAGTGGACTCAATCCCTCTAGGCTAGTTTTCTTTTTTTCCCCCTGTCCTTGCCATATCAAGTATTAGTCTTTAAATTTATTTAATTAACTGACAACTAGGAATAGATTTTCCTCTAACATTTCAGTCAGATTGATTCTGTGACCTGAAAATTTGCCCTTGTTGTTACTCCTTCACCACTGCTTTAGTAGTTTTTGTTTGTTTGTTTGTTTTGTTCAGCCACGTGGCATGTGGGATCCTAGTTCCCCAACCAGGGATTGAACCTGTGCCCCCTGCATTGGAAGTGTGGATTCTTAACCACTGGACCACCAGGGAAGTCCCTACTTTAGTAGTTTTAAATGTAATTTCTAGCAGGATTATCTCTTGAACTCACTATTCCTCAGACTCAGTCAATAAAATATGTAAATGAATAATGTAAAGAAGTTTAAGGAAAAGACATAGTTTAAATCTAAGAAGAAAACATTATGGTCTGAGAATTTTAAGTGTACTTGTAGGTCAAATTTGAGTCCTATAGTTTAAGTAAAAAGATACTGAATAAAGATAGAAATATATAGATAAATCCCTGCAATATACAACTCAACAATATTTGTAACACACTTGCAGTTAATGTTCAAAAATCTTTAGACTTGAAAAACATCCTTTAGGGGCTCACCAAACCTCAAGAATTCTTTTGGCACTTTTAAATTGAGTAATTGTAATAATCACTATTATTTATTAGGTACTCTAAGTTGACACTATTTACTAAAAAGCTGAAGATAGAACTTGTGCATTCATTCAATAAATTTCGGTTGAATCTTTTGTCTTATGGGAGCTGTTATTAAGAAACAGACAATATCGATGATGACCAAGAGATAACAAATAGAAGACGGATAACTTGTTTATCTTGTGATCTGTCTGAAATGTAGAAAACTTCTCAGGATGATGACGACAGCTTATATATGCTCAAAACAAGTAAAATAATTTAGAATGTCAGATTGATTCATATGTCTAAAATAGTAGTTTGTATGAAATAGGTTAATTTTTGAGAGAATTGTTTACTTAAATTAAGAAGATATTGTATAGGGCCTTCCCTGGTGGCACAGTGGTTAAGAACCCGCCTGCCAATGCAGGGGACACGGATTCGAGCCCTGGTCCGGGAAGATCCCACATGCCGCGGAGCAACTAAGCTCGTGTCCCACAACTACTGAGCCTGTGCTCTAGAGCCGGCGAGCCACAACTACTGAGCCTGTGAGCCACAACTACTGAGCCTGTGTGCCACAGCTACTGAAGCCCGTGTGTCTAGAGCCCATGCTCCACAACAAGAGAAGCCAGCGCAATGAGAAGTCCGTGCACTGCAGGGAAGTGTAGCCCCCTTTTGCCGCAACTAGAGGAAGTTCGTGTGCAACAACAAAGACCCAATGCAGCCAAAAGTAAAATAAATAAATAAATTTATTTTTTAAAAAGTAGATATTGTACAATGTAAGTGGAAAGGGCACTGACTTGGCATCAGGCAAACCTGGACTGGAATCCCAACACTACTGCTTACAACCTGAATGATCTTGGGCAAATCATTTAAACAGTTTCCTCATACATAAAGGGTGTGTGTTTTGTAATCATATCTTCTTCATAGAATTCTTGCTGATAATGTAGCTGTAGTGCCTAGAATGACAACTGTTACATGGAAGAGTTCAATAAATGGTGGCCCCCATTATTATAACATTGCTAATGATGAGTTTATTCTGAGCTTTTAAATTCCTAACACTTCATAATTTTAAAAAGTATAAACTCCTTATGCTTCATTTCTTATGTGAAGTTCTTCTAGGATTGTTTCTTGATCATATTATGGTGACATCAGTCATCTTGAAATAGGTTAGAGCATGGTTTGGGGTAAATGAAAAGACTTGAAACTGGGAGGTTGGTGTGCTCAAGTTTACCATGCTGGCTTTCTGGGCTGCTATCCTACTGAAGTCAAATTTATAGCTCAGGATTGTTGCTTTATGGCCATACGAAAGGCAAAAATGTTATGGCCCACTGCTAGGAAAGGAAAAGAAAAAAGGACAACTGAGGAATCCCTCTGCTATCTCAAGAGTCAGTACCATTATTACAGCCACTACTACCTATGGGGTAGACATGTGTTTTGTTGTCAAAGCCATCTGTCATGGGTCCGTTAGTCCTATTATTTAAGAAAGAAAAGAAGTTGCTAAATTTTTTTTAAATTAATTAATTTATTTATTTTCGGTCGCATTGGGTCTGTTGCTGTGCGTGGGCTTTCTCTAGTTGTGGCGAGCAGGGGCTGCTCTTCATTGTGGTGCGCGGGCTTCTCATTGAGGTGGCTTCTCGTTGCAGAGCACAGGCTCTAGGCACACGGGCTTCAGTAGTTGTGGCACGTGGGCTCAGTAGTTGTGGCTCGTGGGCTCTAGAGCACAGGCTCAGTAGTTGTGGCGCACGGGCCTAGCTGCTCCAGGGCATGTGGGATCTTCCCAGACTAGGGCTCGAACCTGTGTCCCCTGCATTGGCAGGTGGATTCTTAACCACTGCACCACTAGGGAAGCCCAGAAGTTGCTAAATTTAAAGGTTATATTTATAACTTTTATATTAACAAGATGTTTTAGAAAGCTATTGTGTAGCAATCTTTTAGGACTCATCCAATCTGATTATTATTTTTTTAATGTTCATTAAAGCAAGGGTTTGTCTTTTATTGCTTTGCATTCCTCATGGTGCCTAAGTTAGGGTCTTGCATATGTAAGTTTTTAAATAAAAGTTAATTGACTTAAAAATTCCTATTTCCCCTGAGGACTTGTCCTTTTCATGAGTTTTTTTTTTTTTTTTAGAAATATAACAATATGGATTACTCCAAAGCTTGTCTACCATAACCACTTTGCTTGTAACCATCCATAAATATTGCAGATAAAACATTTAGAATGGTGATTGAACTGAAAGCTTCTATCCCTAGAAATTCTTAAAATAAGCATCACATATACCTATTAAACATGAAATTGGTATAAGAACAATAATTAAATATGTTTACATCAACCGAGTATGCATCAACCCAAGGTATTCATCAACTAAAAGAACTCTGTGTTCCCAGTTGAGGCAGTAGAGATCAGAGACTTATTTCCCTTTAAACCAGGTTCAGCAGTGACCCTCTTCCAAGAATTTAATTTTATGGCCATCAATTTTTAAAAATTATTTTTCTAGTGAGATAAAAATAGTGTATTTTTATTTTAGGATATTTAGAAGATACACACGTTATACATGTGAAGATTTGTTCCCAGTGAACCATGCTTATGTGATTTCAAGGCCTGTGTAGTCCTCTTTCACATTGAATCTGCCTGGCCTTGTGGATTGGTATAATAAAACGGGGTGAAAGTGTGGTTATGCAAGTTCTAGGTCTAGGCTTTAAAAAGTCTTGCAAGGGACTTCCCTGGTGGTGCAGTGGTTAAGAATCCGCCTGCCAATGCAGGGGACACGGGTTTGATCTCTAGTCTGGGAAGATCCCACATGCTGTGGAGCAGCTAAGCCTGTGCACCACAACTACTGAGCCTGTGCTCTAGAGCTCATGAGCCACAACTGCTGAGCCCACGTGCCACAACTACTGAAGCCCGTGTGCCTAGAGCCTGTGCTCCACAACAAGAAAAGCCACTGCAATGAGAAGCCTGTGCACCGTGATGAGTAGCCCCTGCTCACCACAACTAGGGAAAGCCCACTTGCTGCAACTAGAGAAAGCCTGCGTGCAGCAATGAAGACTCAATGCAGCCAAAAATAAATAAATAGATAAATAAATGGATAAGTAAATAAATATATTTATATTAAAAACAAAAAAGCCTTGCAGCATTTTCTTGTCCTGAGACACCATGTAAAAAAGCCTGAATTAATTTACTTGAGGATGAGCGATCTTACAGAAAGAGATGCCCTGTTGTGGAAAGACTACAAAGAGAGATTCAGCCAGACCCCAACCATTCCAGCCATACCAGCCTAGGACCTTGACATGTGGATGGAACCATCGTGGATCCTTCAGCTCTGGTCAGACTGCAAACTGACTGCAGATGCATGAGTAAGCTCAGTTAATACCATATGGAGCAGACATAAGCTGCCCAGCTGGATCCAGTCCATATTGCAGAATTGTTAGCAAATAAATTTTTGTCTTGTTTTAAGCACTAACTTTGAGGATTGTTTGTTAGGCAACAATAATTAACTTTTATATTATGTATAAGAAAATTATGTGTAATCCCACCACTTTGACAGAAATGAACATTTTGGAATAATTCATATTGTGTACAGAGTTTGTAATTTGCTTTTCTAAATTTAACATTGTACCATGGATATTTTCTTATGCAATTGATCTTTAAAATAGTTAGATTTAAGAGAAAAAAGATACATAAAAATAAAATCAACAACCAAAACAAAAACATCATAAAAATTCTTTAAAAAGTGAGCAATATATGTTCTCTGTATTAATGATGGTATAAATATATGTGGGATCTGGGCAATGCTGCATATTAGTTATCTATTGCTATGAAATAAATCACCCCAAAACTTAATTACTTAAAGCAACAATAAACATTTTTTATCTCTCACAGTTTCTCCCAGACAGGAATTAAGGAGTGGCTTAGCTTGGTGGTTCTGGCTCTGGCTCTGTCATGAGGTTGTAGTCAAGATTTTGGCTGGCCTGTAGTCATCTTAAGCCTTTACTAGGGCTGGAATATTCACTTCCTAGGTGCCTTTCTCAAGAGGCTGACAAGTTTATCCCTGTTGTCAGTGGGAAGCCTCCATTCCCCCAACCTGGGCCTCTCCACAGGGCTGGTTGAGTGTTCTCAGGACCTGGTGGCTGGCTTCCCCTACTTCAAGTGATCCAAGAACCTAAGATGGAAGCCGCAATGCCTTTTATGACCTAGCCTCAGAAGTTACATACTATTACTTCTGTAGTATCATCTTAGTCACCTAAGTCAGCCCTATGCAGGTGATATAAATCACCTTTGCTGAAATATAGAACAATAGAAATGACTATTAGAAATATGTTGACAATAATGGAATCTGACAGAATATTGAACCGAAATTGCCATAGGATGAAAATAGTTTTATTGAAATATAACCTTAGGACTTGAGACATAAGGGTTGTGTAGCTGTGGAAAACAAGGTTTATATTTTCTTTTTGGAAGAAAAAATTTTATTTATTACTAAAAATCATAAATGGTGAAGAATAGGTTAATGATAGATAGCTAAGTAAAGAAATTGTTTGATTTCAGTATTTTAGTGAAATGGTATGTTAAGAAAAATTTTCCACCTTTGAGTTAAAAAAATTCTCTGTTGAAGATTAAGTTATGCAGAAAGCTGAGCTGAAAAGCAACTTAAAACTATTTTAGGGCTTCCCTGGTGATGCAGTGGTTGAGAGTCCGCCTGCCGATGCAGGGGACATGGGTTCGTGTCCCGGTCCGGGAAGATCCCACATGCCGCGGAGTGGCTGGGCCTGTGAGCCATGGGCACTGAGCCTGT
This sequence comes from Mesoplodon densirostris, assembly GCF_025265405.1. Classification (NCBI taxonomy): domain Eukaryota; kingdom Metazoa; phylum Chordata; class Mammalia; order Artiodactyla; family Ziphiidae; genus Mesoplodon; species Mesoplodon densirostris. Next base: position 67,058,409 of record NC_082662.1, on the reverse strand, counting down.
GCGTCCGGAGCCTGTGCTCCACAACGGGAGAGGCCACAACAGTGAGAGGCCCGCATACCGTGAAAAAACAAAACAAAACAACTATTTTAAAAAGCTTTAGCACTCAGTTAATGCACATAGCATGAATCTACATAAAGTGGAGTTAAAGATATTTTCTGATGAATAAAATTGGTTTATAATGTAGATGATCAATCTGGAAAATGCAGGTATAATCAGAGTTATTATTATTTTTTTAAGTAACAGTGTTCTTTTGTTGATTTATCCATAAAACCAAAGCTGATTCATGGAATCCTAGTAGATTAAAACTGGAAGATACTTTGGCAATCAATGAGCCAGTCTTCCATCTAATACAATAATTTTTCCTGTAGTTTTTTGATAGATGTATGTCCTTTACTCGGATATCTCTGTTGCACAATTCTAGTTTTTAAAATTTTCTTTTTTTTATGTTGTCAAAATGTAACATTTTATAATCCATCTATTTCTGCCTTTAGAGTAGCGAATAATTACTTCTGCTTCTACACGGCAGTCTTCAAATATCTTCCTTCATCTTGTCTTCCCTATGTCATATATACCAAGATCTAGGTTATTCATAGACAGTATTTATTGTCACTGTCCACTTCTTTACAACCTCATTTTGCATCACTCTGCCATTGTAAAAGCAGTCTCAAAATATGACTAGAAATTATAGATATATGTTGATCGGATAGAATTTGAGTTTAATACTTTACTAGAAGTGTAAGCCTCATGAAGACAGGGGCTCTGCATTTTTACTCAGCATTATATACCTACCACCTAGCAAATTGCCTAGCACGTAATAAACATTTGTTGAATAAAATCAGTGAATGAATATGGCGCAACTCAGCATATGTGTCTTTTTGCTAGATCCAAGATTTGTTCCTTTCTTAAAATTTCAAGGTTACATTACCAGTGGACAACAGTACTTTATATTTTTTAAAGTTTATCCCAACATTTCAAGATATTTTCTGGACAAATTAGTGTACCATCCCTATATTATTGGACAATGTCTGTCTTTCATTGAACTGGTACTACCCTAATTCCCTAAAGGCATTTTTAAAAACCATTAAAAGTAAAAGTACATTATGCCCAGTGGGAGATGAAAGGGGAGCAAGAACAATTCTGTGAACTGAAATAAGACCACATAACAAGGATAGCCTCTTTATTCTTATTCTTATAAAAATCAACAATGAAATTTTATAATTCCTTTTTAAAAATAACAAAAAATGAAACAAAAAACACCTCTTTCTTACATTTGGGAATTGTTAGATTTAGATCTGGTTCAGAATGAAGAGTTCTTATTCATCATCTACACATTTGCATCATCTACACATTTTCTTGAATTTACTGAAGCTGTTTGTTGTAGGTTAGATTTAGCCTCATTTTATTAAGCTTTTACTAACTGACAGAATCAATGTCAAAGTTAAGAGGTTAACTTTACATTGCAGCTGTTCATTGAGATTAGCTGGGGTGATTTTAGCTTTCATGTCAACCTTAAGTGTAATCTATTTACTTGCTCTAGTCATTTAAGAATTACTGTTAAGGCTGCCAAAACACTTGCATTAGAAAGCCCCAACTCAATTACTCGATTGCTACCCAACTAATCAAGGAATAGTCAATACATTGGAGCAAAGTGAGGAGCCCCTAAAACTTGGAAATAAGACTACTTTCTAAATGTAAGACAAGTAAGAATTATTGAGTTTTATATGAGATTAGGCATCTGTAGAAACCATTAATATGTGCCTGAAGTTGTCCATGGTTTAGATAAAATACTCTTCAAAACTCAATTTGCTCAGATTCTTGCTTACCAACTACTTTCTGATTAAGTCAGTCTTCTGGATATTTTGATTTGGAAGATCTACTTCCCTGAAAAATAATAATAGACAGACCTCTGTCCATGGTCACTGGAAAAAACATATTCCTCATTATAAATGAATGTGTTGCTTCATGAATCAGCCTCTGGTGAATTTAGCTAGTCTAAATCAGTATTCAGGAAACTATTCAGCTCTAGGTGCACTGAGAACAACAAATAGTAACCTCTCAGGGTAAAGATATAGGTATTATGTTATTAGCTCTTTTTACATCTATGTGGACAGCTAACACCTTTCCTTTTATCCCTAATTTCTCACTTAACTTTACTCAAAATATTTTAAAGAATTCCACTACAGTTGTTAATATACAGAGTAGATATCACCCTCATCGTTATTGGTTAAAATTCTAATATGAACACACAATTTTGGCAGTATGCAAAGTACCAGTTGGTTCAGCTCATTAACGTTTTCTGAGATGAGAGCTGAATTTCACAAAGCAGCAAAGGCTGGCTTGTCAGATTGTGTGTTTACCTGATATTTTGGCACCATCAACCCAACAATAACTATGTAACAAAGCTCCTTATAATATCTGTAAAGAATATTTCAGGATTGTACGAAATTATCTAGTTCAGATTGTGTATACGAGAATCACCATATATAAGTGAAAATGTTCTGTGAGCGTTGAAATCGAAGTAGGACTCTCAGATTTTAAATGAAAAATTCTGGTGTCTTAAATAAGTAATTTTTGCTGTTTCAAAAGGGTTCCTAAAACTACTATAATCCATTTACAGAACCATGAAAACTGAGAATAATATAAAATTTATTCAGATAATATAATAGTAGTAAAATATAATATGTGGGTATGGTAGGCAAAAAAATGGCACCCCCAAAGATATATTCACTGCATCATCCCTAGATCCTTGAATATTACCTTATATAGCAAAATATATGATTAAATTAATGATCCTGAGAGGAAGAGCTTATCCCAAATTATCTAGTGGGCCCTGAATGCAATCACGTATTCTTATAAGAGAGAGGCAGAAGGAGATTAAACAGACAGAACAGAAGAAGATACACACACTGGGAACAAGGCAACCTGAAGGCAGACTAGGGAGATGTGGCCACAAGCCAAGGAATGCCAATGCCACTAGAAGCTGGAAGAGGCAAAGAATGGATTCTCCTCTGTCTCCAGAAACAGTGTGGCTCTGTGACATCTTGATTTTGAACTTCTGACCTACAGAACTATGAGAGAATAAGTTTCTGTTGTTTTAAGTCACCAAATTTGTGGCAAATTGTTATAACAGTCAGGGGAACCTAATACAGTAGGTGTACGTTTGCAAAAGTTTTGTTTCCCTCCCTAACTTAAAAATCATACTACTTGTTTTGGTGTTGAGTTATAGTAGAAAGCATACAGTTGTACCTTTGATGAAGTGCATTGTATTCTTATATGTTTATATGGTATTTTGCTAAATTAAAATATTTTCCTTCATTTTTTAATAATGAAGAGTCATACATACTTAGGCCTAAAAAACATTTAGCGAGACTAATAAGGTGTCAGAATGATAAAAATTAGGTTGTAGTCTAATATACCTCAATACAATTTGTTTGTCATGATTTTTTAATATATTAATAAAAACACAATGACAACATATGATGCTTATTTTTCTTTTCTCTGACTTTCCATGTCCAACAGTGCACATTCTAAAACCAAAGAAAGGAGCACTTATCTCAGGTCCTTTGCTTGAGCTTTTGCACTTGCAGACACTTCACATAGAGATTCTTTATTTCCTTTTTTCCTTCATTTTCCAAATATTTATTAAGTTTCTCTTATGTGCCATGGACAACTCAAAATGCCAAGGATGTGGTGGTAGATGGGGCAGATATGGCCCTTGACTCTAGAGTCACCTCTAGCCCATTAGTGCCTTTGCACAGATTAGTAAAAGGTGCCTCCTTTCAGCAGTGACAGCCTGAGGGTACAGGATTTGTCCAGCTGAATAAAGCTGGGTTTTAGCCCCACTTGCTCCCTTGGCTGGGTACTTTTGTGCCCAACCTGCACTGCTATAGGCAGAAGACCAGCTTTGCATCAAGAAGATTATTATGTAGCCATAGCACATGGTTTTCTCAGTACCTCCAGAACTTCTCTCTACTTTGAAAAAGGGACAAAAAACTGTTTCTGGATTACTGACTACAGCAGGCTTCATTTCCAAATAAGGTTGTATACACCAGAGAATGGAGAAGCTGAGAAGGTGAATATTGTAACTTTCCACTACTGCATGCTTTCTCCCATAGAAGCTGGTGGATTTATCTTGACAGGTCTTCATGAACCTAATTCTGTCCCACAGGTCAGAGAATTTGTTCTGTGTTTTCCAGAAGGTGAAATGCTGATGAATTGGGTAAGAAACCTACTACTGGGATGCTAAGAAATATTTCCGGGGCTCTGGACTGCTAAAATTTGTGGAGAGGTGCTAATAGGCTGTGAGAGACTATTTGGGAGGAGGATATATTGAATGAAAAAATGTTACAAGAGCACATGTAGCCAGAGCTACAACACACATGTTTATGGAGAAAATGCCGCTCTTTTCGCACTACTCAGAATTATCACATGACAAGGATGAAGAAAGCTCTTGAGTTCTCAGTATACTCCGTCTTCTTTTCACAGCAGTAAAGGTACACATGGATAAATGGTTCATATATTTTCGGAAAGTGAAGACATATTTGTATTGTTAGAAAAAAGAAATTATTATCCATTGGAAACTTGAGAAGATTGTGGGATTTAGGGTGTGTGTGTGTGTGTTGGGGGGAAGGTGTCTGTGTGCGCGCACATGTGTACATGGTAATTAGGTGTGTTTTGCTTTAAAAAGTTAATGGGAGAATGAAGTTTCCTCATCTTTCCCTATCGCAGCATAGGGATTTAGGGACAGAAAAATAACTGATAAGTGATATATTTTTAATCAAAAAAGAAAAAAAATGCCTGAATCAGTAATCTAGCTTGCCAAATGAAGTCCGATGTATAAGAAATATTTGTATTTTACGGGTTGGGATTGAGTGGGAGTGGAGGAAAGGATGTGAAGGGGAAAAAAGTAACCAACAACAGGCTGCAAATAAGAGGGAGCCAAGAAAGAAAGACAGAGCCAAGATCTGGAAGATTCATTCCATTCTAAAATAAGTATCTCACTGCTTAGTTAAGTTGAGAGAATGGTTTATGTTAAAATTGCCTGTATGTGGGATAGCTTACTATAAACTTTCTCTTAAGATGACTGAACTACTCATTCAGTTATAATTAGGTTGGTCAAAATAGATAGAGTTCTTTGAGTTCTAACTCTTCAGATGGATTGTTATTACATTGTGTGGACAATTGAGTGTGATATAAAATTGCACTTGAATAGAAGGTGAGATATCTTAAAAGTAGCCTGATTTTTTACTTACTTTTCCTTCTTTTTTTTTTCCCGCAGTGAACAGAAAAATCCCTGTAAAGAGTCATTTTTCTTTTCTTCAATTTCCATAACTGTATTGAATATGAAAAGCAGAGTTTATCTTCTTATACTGTATCCTCACAGTTTAGATAAGAAAGGCCATAAGGTTAAATGTCTCTAGTTTATATAGCTATACTAACTATATCTGTGGGCTTCGAACATGGCTATAAAACTCCAGTGGGCTCCACTCCAAGCACAACTGGAATTTTTGTATTTTCAGATACAGGACAGTAAGTTTGCAAAGCAGACCTAATCTCCTGACTGTAGCTGATAGCAGACAGATTTGAAAAGATACAGATTGAACCAAATACAGATATAGTTGACCAATGTTTTTTTTTTTTTTTTTTTTTTTGCGGTATGCGGGCCTCTCACTGTTGTGGCCTCCCCCGTTGCGGAGCACAGGCTCCGGACGCGCAGGTTCCGGACGCGCAGGCTCAGCGGCCATGGCTCACGGGCCCAGCCGCTCCGCGGCATATGGGATCCTCCCAGACCGGGGCATGAACCCGTATCCCCTGCATCGGCAGGCGGACTCTCAACCACTTGCGCCACCAGGGAGGCCCCCAATGGTTTTTAATATCGGAGAATAGCTGCATGTGGCAGTGGTGGTCTCAGTAATATACATTGTAAACTGTATCTTCCATACCACAAGAAGAAGTGGCATCCCTCTTTCTCAACTTCTCATGAAGGCCTTGTTCGGACTGAGTCTTTCCTTGGTCAGCCTGCATATGATTCCTGAATGCTGAGTCAAAGTCTCCTTGCTCTTAGCCCACCCAGTGGGCATCCTTATAAATAGAAAGATGTGTTACTTCACAAAAGAGGAAGTGGTAAGGCCCAGGAAAAGCACTTTGCTGCTCCAGATAGCTCTTTTCTCTGGGAAATTTCTGAAACACGCCAAACTATCAGAAACAATTCCTAGATCCCAGCATGGGAAGAGTTTAGTATCTACTGGAAGGCAGCATAATGTAGTGATTAAAAGTACTAAAGTCAGATTTCCTGGATTTACAAGACTACAGGGCTTTGCGCAAGTTAGCCAACTTCTTTCTGTGCCTCACTTTCCTCATTATTAAAGTGGTGATAATAACAATACCCATCTCATACGATTGTTGCCAGAATTAAGTGAGTTAATATAAAGTGCTTAGAATAGTAAGCACTCTAATTCTTTTAAAATACAGTGAGCATTGCCAGCAAGATACTATTTAAAGGATACAGAGTGATACCTCAAATTATCTGCCCAGTAGAGTTTGCTAATGCCTTGCATTTCTTATTAGGAATCACTCAGAGTAGAACAAAATTAAGACATATTTGTCATAGGAACAAGGGCCATAAACTGGAAAAAGGCCAGTGTTAGGGTTAACTGGCTGTGATAAAGGGCACGGGCTGCAGCATTCTCTATAGTTCTGATTAAGGGCTAGTTTTGTCTCAGAGTTTGACTCAAGACTGAGTTTTCAATGGAGGACTTAAATTGATTGGCCTAGCTTTGGTGCTGGGCCTAGTTGCAGTGACACCCAGCCAGGTTAGTTAGCCCAAATGACATCATGATGGCAGTTTAAAAAAAATCTGAAGAGGTGTGAATTAGAAGAAATATGGGACTTATTTCCTTAAGAGAACTAAGATGAATGACCGGAGTTTTCAGGAAAGCGACTTGGGAAATAGTTTTCAACCACAACTCTTTTAAAATAGAAAGGGCTGCCTTATTAGGTAATAAGCTTTCTAACACTAAACATGTTCCAGGAGAAGCTGGCCTGCCACTAATCAGAAATGTACTTGTATATTCATCTGTAAAGTGGGGATAATAATCACCGAGCAGGATTATTATGAGGATTAAATGAGACAATGTGCCTATGGCAGTTAGCATAGTGCCCGACACACTGTAACTATTCCATGAATGGTAACTGCTGAAACTACCACAACCACCACTGCCATCATTACTACTACTATCTTTAGTATTATTAATGGGGATTTTAAATTTAGCAAAGAGGCTGACTATATGATCTCTCTAGTTTCTATGAAAATAGATGGTTAGCTTATGCTTTTTAAGGTCTCTTTCCACTCAGGAAGTTTAAAATACTTAGAAATGGGAGACATTTTACATTGTAGGATGTGGTATTACTCTTCATGTGTTTATTATGGTAACTCCTTTGACTATTCTATTATTTATTATTCTCTACTTTATTTAGAATGGTTTAACCTGTGTGTAGTTCAGCTGTATTCTTTGTTAGTATAGTAATTATAGACTTTCTTCTGTTTATAAAGATGAAAAGGAGATGGGATAAAGAGACGAAAGAAGTTTCAAGTTTAAATACCAAGATCTTTTATTTCTCAGCTGGTGAGCAAGTTAGAAAAAAAATGGCACCTTGTTTATTTTCTCCTGAAGGATTCACTTTGTTCTAAACTCAGACTTTGAAAGTTTTAATATTTTTTTTGTGACTAAGTCTTTTCTTGCAAAAAAAATTGAGTTAGGAATAAAATAAAAATCAGCATATTTCCTTCCAAGGCAAAAGAACAGAACTTGCAGAAGCAAGATAAGAACAAAAAAATTTAAATGAAGGACATGTCTAAATGAAGGAAAAAAGTGAAAACTATTATTTTTCCTATTGCTCTAAGTATATTCTCTGATATACAGTATTTTATATCACTAAGGACACCTCTAATTGTTCTCACTCTCTGTATTCCATTAATGGTGAGGTAGGGCTCCACAGGACAAATGAAAGGTTTCAGATTTATCACATCTTTGAGGAAATAGGGGACAACAAAAAGGAACACAGATAGTGAAATTATAATGGGTTCAGAATCATAAATGGTTTTTGCTCTATAACCCCTACTTGCTTAGCAGATGATAAATGCTAAGCCTAGCTGCAGCCTAACCCCCTGTTGGGGTTTGGCTTCATTTTTATTTTTCCTGTATGTGTTCAATTTACTTAGATTCCCTTCTTCTTCAAGGTTTTTTGTTTTTGTTTTTTGTTTTTTCCCCTTGCCTATAGTCCTGCAGAGGCAATCAAGACTGAACAATAGGTGCCTTCTTATTTCAAGTGGGTAATTTGCATTTCTGAGGATCTCCCAACTGGATTAAACACATTTCCCAGAGGCTTCTGCAGCTCAGGGGAATGTTCCTTCTAGAAATTTACTTCATCTCTACCAGGGTAGGGTGTTGCTCAGCTTTCACACTCCTGAGAAACACAAGGCACCTGAATTTGTACAAAGTAATTGTTTCATTTCCTCTGTGATTCAGTTATTCATAAATTCAGAACTGTTGAGTACATACACTTTCCTAATTTTCATACTGTTTATTTGAATGTTTTGCTTAAAATGGAGCAGGCAGGTTGTGAAAGAATAGGAAACCAGAATTTTGAAAATCTGTTCTTGAGTTTTGAGTTTAGGTCAACTGCTTTGCCATTCTGAGCCTGTTTCCCCATTTGTAACATGAGGGGTTGCTACCCTTTAGATCTCTAAGAGATGAAAATTCTATGCAAAAGGTAACAGTGACTGACCCTCCTTCCCTTTCTGCAAAAACAAAGTACTTAGGGAGCAGTCTTTACAGAGGAGATGGTATTTTGTTTGCATCTTAAAGAATAGAAAGGAATTCATATTGAGAAAGGGGAGAGGTTGGAACTCTGGGTAATATCAACATCTCAGGTCTGTGTAGAGGAAGCAGAGTTCACAATGGAGACTCAGGGAGGTTGGAGAGGTAAGGGGAAAAGCAAGAGAATGGAGTCCTGGAAGCCAAGGAAGAAGGCTTGCTCATCAGTCATACCAGGTGTCACTAAGGGCCCACTTTAGGCTCATGTCTGTTAGAACAAACAACAGAGTTAATTGAACTCATGAAGTTGGTTGGAGCAGTGGGACAATATTGTGGTAGGTTTAACAGTAAATGTGAAGTGGAGGCTGCAAGTATAGAATATTATTTACGTAATAATAGAGAACGATAAAGAAGCTTGGCTATTTGGTTGGGAAAAGAAGGAAAAATATAGGAAAAGATACAGAAATGTAGGATCAAAAGATACTTTCTTTTTAAAGGAGGAGAGATATTGATACATTTGTATATTGAGGGAACAGAGACAGTAGAGAAGGGATAGTAGATGCAAGCCAAGAAAGATGCAAGCCACAGCCCTGCTTAAAATTCTCTGGTCTCTTTGGATTGATATACAAAGTCCTTTGAGTTCTGACTGTTCTTACCTTTCTGGCTTTATCTCTAACCATCCTCTGTATGCACTTGAACTAAGCAGTGCAACTGAACTAAGGATGACATTTCCTTGAATGTCATTGCAGATGCTGCCCAAAATGCCCTTCCTTTTTCTCCTTCTCCTTCTTCTTCCTTCTTTTTTGGCCTGGCTAATTTTCACTTATCCTTAAAGCTTTGTTCAGATGATCCCTTTCTCTGGGAAACATTTCCTGACATCCCTCTCCTCACCCTCACCTCAGCCAGGGTTAGTCACTTCAATTGGAACTCCTTTAAAATTCTTTGTAGACTTTTATGTTATTAATCACATAATATTAAGATTTTTATTTATTTGCCTCCTGTAGGTGGCCATTAATTTCCTAAGACCAGAGAGCATTACTTGAGAGGTAAGTGCTCAGTAGATGTTTATTAAACAAGGCAAGGAGGGCAACACTTGGGTATCATGGTGCCTTACTGAACCTTGCTATTCTTCAGAGATTCTTGTTTGAATGTCTCTTTGTTCCTCAGTTCTCCTCTAAAATAACTGCAGCTTTCTCGATTGTTAGGAAGAGCTGCTAGGATGGCAGATAGTACTCATATTGCCACCTGTTCCAAGGCCAAGGCAGACTCCAGTAATCAATTACTGTACTTTCTCACACAGCTTGGATGCTGCTTCTTTGCACGGTAGCTATTAATGGCGAGTTGACACTTGGGGCAAAAACTATTTGCTGTTCTTATACATTTCACAGTCTCTTGTTTTTCTTAAACCTTTCCTAGAAATGCAATATGAAATCTCCCTCTGCTCTAAAACTGTGTTCCCTGGGTTCTCTAGGAATCCACCTGGCCACTTTCATGTCTATGTCATCTTCAAGCAATAAAGCTCAGATGGATTTTCATTTTCCTTAGAAATTTATGATAGGAATTATACTCCTATAAATAAACAGTGTGTGTTAAGCCCACTGTTCAGATGAAGGGGCTGGGAATCATAAATGTTTTTAGAATTATAGTAGGGAGGATGTTGAGGGGGAGAAAGATGATATTGTACCTACATGGAAAGATTACATTGTATTTACACAGGAAAAAAAAATATGGAGGAGTGAGGAATTCATCCTGATTGTTACCTTTTTCTTAATCCCTTGTTCTGCATTCCTCACTCCACATTGTATAATTCAGTTTAACAAAAATTTACTGAGTATTTAACTTGTGCTAAGTATGTACTAGGAATGGGAGATACAAAAATGCATAGGACAAACAGCCCTCAGGGAGTTTACAATATTACTAGGGAAGGTGTTAAGAACTAAAACAGGGATACATAGGATGATGGTGGAAAACATGCTAATATAACTTAGTCTGAATTGTTCTATTTATCCAGCTATTGTTGCTAGATTCATGAGATCATTACTAACCTTTTAATTTTAATGATAAAAGTCACTTAGAATTTTTTGCTCTTAATCTTGAATCATGTTTGTATACAGGATAATTCCCTTGAATCATGGAAACTGTATGTGGATAAGAGCTTATAGTCTTATGCTCCTATGGATAAAAACATTAAAAAATATTACATTATAAACAGGATATATACTTTTTTCTGGGTCAGAAAGTCAGAATTTAGAATTTAGTAAGACAACAAAAAATAACTCAATAAGACTTAAGAATTAATCAATTTAGAAAATATTACTAATTTTTTTAAAAGACCATCCAGACTTTGTTGAGTCTATAGAATTGATTTGTTATAAGAGGCAAAAGACAAACTTTATTTAGAAAATTAAACACAAAAAAAGACATCTCCTCACCCTGTTTACTCTTGACTCAAATTGCAGAACAAGCATTAAAGAAAGCCTTGCTAAACTTATTGTGTTCTCCAGTGAACATTAAATTAGCACCCATGTGAATATTATAAAAATAAGGAACAGAATGTTCACAGTAAACCTTAGGAAGATTCTGATGCAGATAAGGCCAAATGTTTCATTTTCGTTTTTTAATGTAATGCAGTTACAACTTACTTGCAACATTATTCCCTGCATGGCGGCCCCCTAATTATTTCATCATGCAGCAGGAAATCCTGGTAGGTCATATATAAACAGCCTGAGGCAGGAACCTCTTCATCTGATAGAGTATGACATCTGACATCTGTGCAGCCTGCTGCTTGCCTGCCACAATCAACCAGGAAGCTCGGGCATTAACTAATGCAAAGGCAACTGGGAGCTCGTGATAATGTGGAATAGCAAAGGTCTTTCCTAATCCAATAAATTCCTATGAAGATGAAAAAGTGACAGCAAATAGGTGACAATTTTCTCAGGAACTGAACCTTTATGGTCTTTTTCTTGATTGTTTTCCAGGAAGCAGCAAGCCATCTTTCTTATCATCTCCCTTCCCCTTCTACTTCTCATGTATGCATAATTTCCCTTGACTTTGAATGAGACTTAAGTGCACTTAGAGGCTGCTGGATTTAGCTCTTGGTATTGTTTATGTTTACTGCTCAAGTGGGAGTGGGAGTCCCTTTCTGGGCTTCACAAACTAAATGAACCCCAGAATGGAACTTCTATATACAGTGTGTTGAGGGATTGACCAGCACCTGCTTTATAGGCTAATTGTTTCTACCAGCCATTTATTGTTTGTTATTCTGTTTGGAGGCAAATGCTAAGAACAGTGGGTGATATAAATTGGCAGGAGTTTAATTGTATTACCTGCTTTAAAAATATATATATATATATAATATATAATTTTCATATTTTATTTCAGTGTTTTTATTAAACAAATATTTACTTAGTACCTACTATGTGTGGGACACTATGCTTGACCCAGGGCTAAATAAGATCATCTCTACTCAGAACTGAAGGAGATCATCTCTGCCTATGAGCTTGGTCTAGTGAAGGGGACTACCACATAAAGCAAATAACATGCAAATGTGGTTAATAGCTTGTAATATGAACTAAGAATTGACAAGGAGGAAACAGATAACTTAAGAAGAGGACAGTCAGGAAAGATAGCATGGAGGAGGTGACAGTTGTTCTGCATCTTGAGTGCTAAGTTTCCCAGGTTCTCAAAGTGAGGAAGAGTGTTACAGGGTGAGTAATGAACACAAAGGCACTGAGATATTGAAGATCCAGGGATATTTGAGGGAATTCAGGGAGGATTAATATTGTGTGCACATAGGATGTGTGGAAGGGTGTGGAAGGAGATCAAGCTAAAAGGTAGGCCTGGGATCTGGGGGGCCACGCTAAAGAGTTATTGTACAGGCAGTGACTAGCTTGATTTTCTTCTAAAATTAAAGGAAAACTATTGCTGGAACTATATTTTTGGAAGCTTGTTCTGGCAAAAGTATGGGATAGATTGGCGAGGGAAAACATATTTGAGTCAGGAAGTCAGTTAGAAAGCTGTTTCAGTAGGGACTCTCTGCACTCATTTGTTGATTCCTTCAACAAGTAAGTGCCCAAGAAGGTAAAAAAAGATACCTTTGAATTTTCGTGTCTTGGTATTTTACTGGTATGGCTTCATAATTAGTTTCTCTACCCTCTCTTTCTCCTTATGCCCCTACCCATTTCCCACTTTCTCTTTTCCATTTCTGAGCTGTCTGAAACCAGAAATCACTGAAATCACACCCCTTTGAGGTTAAAGCTCTTGGCCAGAATTCCAATCATTTCAACAGTATCCAAGTTGAACTCTTTGAAGTCCATGCCTTGCTAATAATGATATAGCAGATATTTGTCCAAAATAATCACTACTTGGTTTGTAAGAGAGAAAGAAGCCTAACAGGCAAGTATTGAGAAATACATATGGTCAATTATGAATTGACTTAAAAAGAAAACTAGGCAGCAAGAATCTGATAAGAAGTCTGTAGGATTCAGAACAAACATACTGTATTAATTATTATTATTCATTCTATATTGCCACAAGTGTGCAAAATGCTATATAAATGGTTGACAGTGCTGGAGAAAGAATAATAGCCCAGCCCTGGAGTGCTTATAATTTATGTAAACACATCATTTTATTTCATTTTTCTAAGCCATATCTCTGAATTGTTATTTGGCTTATTTTGCTCATATTCATATTTCATCTCTGGTTCTCATATAAACTAAAAATGAGTTGTTTTAGGAATCATACATGTTTTTACAAAATGATGGCTATCATCCATAATACTAGAACCATTGCATTGGGAATTCTGAGTACAAAGCAACTCCTTGGTTGGGGTCCCGTGTATGTGAAATGAGAAAAGGGGAGTATATTTAAGGCCCTCTGGAGATGAATGGGACTAGAAGTGTGTAGTATTATTAGGAGTTTTTCTTAATAGAGTATTAAAATTCTTTGCCTTTAGAAGTGTTTTTGCTACTAGGAAAACACAGAGGAAGTCATGTAGAGATTAGTACCAACATTTATCATTACCCTAAATTTCTTGCTAGTTCTGCCTCCTGATCACACTTAATTTATCAGGCTCATTGGTCTCCTCCAATATAAATCCATGCTATATTATTGCTTTATTTTACCTTGTTCAGGAAATTTTTTAAGCTGGCTTAGTTCAGAAGCAGAATGAGTGATTTATACAGCCTCAGGTTTTTGTTAGATAACAATGTCTCTTACAGACAGGCAAATTCAGTATTGATATGAATGTGACAGTAGAGAGACCTCTGTTTCACTGCAACTACACATATTACTTATTTTACTACCTTTTATTCTACTGTTTCAAAATATTTGAAAGATACAATTTAAACATTGACACAATCTGTACTAGTCTCTGAAAAGCTTTTCCTTAAAGTCAGAAATAAAATTTGTGACCAAATTTGGAACCTCTGATTTGAAGGCCCTATAAAATATGATTGATAAAACATATCTATTTTCTGATATGAAATAACCACCATTTATAAGAAAGAAAGAAATAAGAGACCAATAAAAGTGACTTTATTTTAATTCCCTAATATTAATTGGATCCTCATCATGTGAGCATTATACTAGGCACTATTGATACCATGGTGAATGAAACAGACATATTCCCTGACCTTATGAGTGTACATAATATAAACTGACAATCACAGTGCTTTGTGGAAGTGTTTTCATAGAAGTATAGAATAAACTGTGGATCTCTTTTATGGCACTAAACTCATGCTTAATTGTCAGAGAGGACTTCCCAGAGGAAATGATGTCTAAGTAGTGACCTAAAAAATGAGTGAGAGTTAGATGAAAGTTGGGATTGGGGGTTTGGAGAGGATTCTAGGTAGAGGGAAGAGAAGAGTCTAGAGGCAAGTGAAAGCCTAGTAAGAGTCTATAATTGAAAATAATCCAGTATGTTTTGAGTTTAGATTGCAAGGAGATGGAAGAGGGGGAGGGAGAACTAAACAAAAGTAAAATTATTCAGATTAATATAAGCCAAGATAATATATTAGATCATATACTAAAAAAGAGGTTCTAAACTTGGGTTCCATGGCCTTGTAGGGAGTTAAGGATGAGCTTCAGGGAATTGCTTGAGGAAATTTTATGCATAAATAAATTCTCAAAGGGTTCCAACAAGCCACTCTCCTTGCTAAGAACGAAAATCTCTTCCTTGTTGTCCCTCCCTCACCAACACACAATAACTATTTGTGAAATGTTACCAGTTGGGCCTTGGCAACTTCATTCATTCATTCACACATTCATATATTCAACAAATATTTATTGAATTTTTCATAAGCAAGGGATACAGTGGTGAATAAAAGAAGACAGACTTCTACAAGAGAATGACAGAAAATAAGCAACAAGTAAATGAATGAGATTTCATAGTAATTAACATTATAAAGAAAATAAAATAAGGAACTCTGATAGAGAGGAAGGCTTTCCTGAGTAGGTTACATTTGAGTTAAAACTTGAATTGGCTAGAAACTGAAACAGGTAGTGAAAGGCCCTGAGACAGAATTGATTAGATATATTTGCTGAATAGAAAAAAGGTCAGTGTGACTGCAGTATAAATGGTTGGTGGGAGAGAAGTGCAAAGTAGGATATGACATTGGAGAAATGGGCCAGGAATCAGGTCATATAGATCATGGCCAGGAATTTGAATTTTACTCTCAGGACCATGGGAAATCATTGGAAGAATTTAACAGTAGTTATCACATAATCTGATTTATGTTAAGGAAAAAAAAATGTAGGGAAGGGAAGAGTAGAAATAGGGAGAGAGACTAGTTAGCAGTATATTGCAGTAGGTCAGGTGAGAGATGATTTCCTCTTAAACTAAGGTGATAGTAATGGAAATGGAGATTAGTATATAAATATGAGATATATTTCGGAGCAATACATAGCTGCCTGTGTCTAGGCATGGAAACATGACCAACTGCAAAAGATAAGATTCTCCCAATGCAAATACCTTTAACAAGGCAAATACTAAAGAAACTTCAACAAAATTACTTTACGGATGTAACAGGTAAAACCAAGTCAGGATATGTGAGTTCACACCTTAACCCTGTCATTTGTGACTTTGGATCAACCAGTGATTTACCTTCTCTTGGTCAATTTTCTTATCTAAAACATGAAGTTAATAAAATATGAAATCACCCGACACTTCTGCTACCAAGTAAATTTTGATTAGTTCTAAAATGAACAATAAATAACTTCAGCAACAACCAAATGATCTTTGAGAATGGATAGCTGAAAAGGGAGATAAGAAGAGAATCCAGAGGAAAAAATGTATCATTTTTACCAAAAGCGAAATTGCTACCTTTCTTATCATGGTGCTCCACATTGAAAACTTGCTTTTAGGACCCCATTAAACATGGTCTTAACTGTTCCTTTTGTTTCTGTATTCAGAAGTGTACACATACAAGCTAGGCAGTGAAATTTCCAATGCTACGTAAACAATGTAGTCTGGCTCCTGAAAATTCATTCCGCATATATTACATGCATTAATATTCAAATATTCACATGAACTTCCCAGCAAACTCACAGTGATTATGACCTCCACAATCACCTTAATTGGCCCAGACGCTCTCCAAGAGTGTGCCCAGGGGACACTGAGGATGAGCTCAGACCTTTGTGGCTGTGTATTTACAAATCTTCTCTTCCTTTCTCTTTTCTATCCGTTGTGAAAGCTCTGCAGTTAAAAGTAACTCTAGGAAGCAGGTCTGGGGGGGAGGGTGTGTGGCACAATCTCAAAAAGCCTTAATTAGATACATCCTTTGTGAAAATTGGGACTAGCGTTGTTTATATATTTCTTTGAAAATTATTTGAGGTAGCTTTTACTCTCTTAAGCAACTAGGTCAGTGTTAAGTAAAACTGTAGCTTAGTTAATGTTGTTTGTAGAAACGGGAGTTCTTTGTCATATTGCTATAGTGACATAAAACCACATGCCTTTCTTATTCCCTTGGTATAGAAACAAGGCTCATGAACTGGGGGTGTGCGGGTGACTTGGGCGGGGAGTGCAGTGGGGGAAGGCCTTTGATGGCATACATAAATTTTCCCAGTTGGAAAGTTGCTCTTCTCAGTCTACACCCAGAATCCTGTAAATGGACCTAAAGCTTCACTGCCAAAGTTGATCTGGAAGAAACCTGCTAGAAATAAGCCAATGTTTCAAAAATCTTAAAAGCAAACAAATGGTTTTAAGATTTTAGAAATCTTAGAAGAAAACATGCTTTTAGTTGTGCCTGTGAATTTTATATAACTAGTATTTGGATAAACTGGGCAGTGCCCTTGTGGACAAAAGATGTTGAATTTTAATTTTGATTATTCTCCATATTGCTGTTCAGCTATCTCCCCTTCGTTCATGTTGGTATATTTTAAGAAAAAAAGCCCTTGAATCCAGACATCTGAGCTTTCTACACTGCTGGAATATTCCTTTGAATAGCAGGGCAGGAAATCTTCCTGTAAAGTAAAATATTTCAGTAAGTCCTAAAGGAGATGTCTCTCCTACTCTTTTTACATACCCCTTTTCATTTTTTTACCCTACAATGTTCTAAAAGATAATTTTTTTAAAAAAGGTAAAATCATGGCTCTTGTACATATATAAAAATGAACATGGGTTAAAGATTTTATTTAACACATTCAGTGAGGGAACCAGGCAGATGTTATAACTGGTCAAAAGAGAATCTGTAAAACAGATGGATTTATAAATTAGGAACAGTGAAACAAGGAGGCAAATGAAGGCAAAGCTTGTTTTTCCAGTGCTGGGGAGGGAAGTCCATTAAATCTCTCACAGGACAGAAGTTGTATCTTTATCAGTTACGTACATTTTACAGAGCTGTAAAATAGCTCAAAGACAGTGAAGACTAAAGTCAGATAACCTGAAACAGTGTCTTTTAGACAATGCATAGTTTTCTACTGAAGATCAGAATTTCTTGTGGAGTTTTTCTCTCATTTCTTCTATAAATTTATTGATATTATAGAACAGGGTAAGTATCAAGCAAGTATGACAAGTATCGAGCAAGTTTGGCAAGTACCCATTGGAGGCTTTAATCTACTGGCAATGACTGCCTGGAGCATTCCGTTGAGGAGTTTTTAGGTTCAACAGGAAAGGGTGTCACCTAAATTAGCAATGGAGTAGTAAATAGTGGTATTTGTGGCAGGTATTTGATACTCTGTTATGGAAGAATATCATCTGTAAACTAATTTACCCTAGAATATCATGGACTCATTGTGTGACTCCTCCCAGAGCATTTACATGTAAAAAGAAGAAAGACACTATGGAGGAAAATATTTAAATCCCTTTTTTCTGTTACATATGTGAAGTTACATGCTTTGGAAAGGTTCAAATGGAAAAATTCAAGCATTACAAAATAGAACACAGTGAAAAGCTGTCTCCTACACCTGCTAACTGGTTCATTTCACTGTTTTTCCTAACAAAGCAACTGCTGGTTACCACTTTCTTGTGTATCCTTTGAGAGATATTACATACAAAGGTTGAACATAAAGTTCATTTCATGTTAGTAGAAATTATTTGTTCGGTCTCATAGTTATTTTTAAGGTCTTCAACTGTTAAGTGGAGTCCCTACATATGCGACCATAAGTGTGAAATTTCTTATGTGCCTTTATTTTTTTCTTAAAATATTTTGTTTTGAATTATGAAATATTGTAAGCATATCGAAGTTCAGAAAGTAACATAGTAGACAGCCATGTACCCATCACAGATTACAGATTTAGAAATTTTAGCATATCATCTTAAGAATAAATAAATATTACTGAAGTAGCTAAAGTTCCACTCTCCTAGCACTTCCTTTTCTTTCTTGCATCAAGGGAAACTGGTAGTATTCTGAGGTTGGGATATATCATTTCTATGCAGATTTTTTCCTACCTATATATATATATCCAGAATATATATGCATACATGCATATACTGCACATAAGTGTGTGTGTTATGTATATATATAATATCAATAGCATATATATACACATACACATGCTCATATATATATATATGTTATTGATATTTGTTCAGGATTTTACATTATCCTGCTCTATGCATCTTTTGGAAACTTCATTAATATACATTTTTTTTTAAATTAGCCGTAATGATACAGCAGATACAGTTTATTTTTATTGCTATATAGTGCTAAAAGATAGACTGGGGCATATTAAAAAATTTAAGAGTTTATTTGAGCAAAAATTGATTTGAATTGGGCAACACCAAACCAGAAGCGATTAGGGGCACTCTGACAGCAGGTAAGGGAAAGAACTTTATAGAGAAGAGGTGGAAACAAAGCAAAGAAATTATTTAATTGGTTCTAGCTTAAGTGGTTGCCTTATTTGGGAAAGCCTAGTTGTCTGTGGTTGATTGTCCTTAGGTTTCAATTTCTTAAGTGTCAACTGAAAAAAAGTGTACAATATGAGTGTTGTGAGTTGAGTTTTATTTGGGGCAAAATGAGGACTATAGCTGGGACACAGCATTTCAGATAGTTCTGAGAAGCTGCTCCAGAGAGGTAGGGGGGAGGTCAGTGTTACGTATAATATTAGTGAAAGCGGCATGTGTGCAGTCAAGAACACATTTTAGCAGTGTTGCTGCTAGTCACGAGGGGCAGATGTCACCGTTAATGATTTTAGTGCTTTTCTAGACATGAGGAGATGCAAGAATTGGGCTCATAGAATCTTCTCCTGAAAATATCTAGCTGTCTGAAGGCCTGTTCTGCAAGTTTTACCCCGGAGCACGAAGTGCCTCATTCCTGATCTCCACCCTGAACTCCTTTCAGGGTGTGTTGAAGGTCAGCAGCTACAGCCAATTGTGACTTAATCCTTGTAGAGGCAGATGGCAAGTGCCAATTTTTAGTTGGCATAACCTTGAGGCATTTAGGCTTAGGTTTTTGTTTGCTTAAGTAGGCTACTAAGACACTGAAGCCACCTTATTCTAATGGCCTCTTTGCTTAACTAATTTAACAAGAGTATTCCACTGTATGAGTAAACAGTTTGTTTTCTGTCCCCAACTGATGGATTATTAGTTTGATGTCACGTTTTTGTTGTCAAACGTATTCCAATAAACACCCCTTTTTATGTCTCCTTGTGTATATTTGTGTAAGGAAAAGCCTCAGATTTTTCCTTCCTGTGTAGAGAAAAACCCAGTTCTTCCCTCATGTGTGTTCTTCCTTGTGTGTCTTCTTTATTTTTACACAGAACACTTTACTTCTGACATTTCTGGTCATCAAATGTGTGGAGGTTTTTCCACCACAACAAGCAGTTCTCTGTGGTGCCAGCTGGATGTCTGTTAATTTAACTTAATTGTTACACTATCTACCCCAGCCCCTTCAGATCACCTGTGCTTCTGACCCTACGGCTATAGATCAGATGATCCAATGACCCCCTCAGGTTAGATTAATTTGCTAGAGTGGCTCACAGAACTCAGGAAAACATGTTTACCAGTCTGTTAAAGGATATAATAAAGGAAACAGATGAACCCTCCTGGTGTGTATGTGTTTGCCAGTCTGGAAGCTCCCTGCACCCCCTAATACTGGGATTTTATGGAGGCTTTGTCATATAGGCATGATCAATCATAAACTCCATTTCTAGTCCCTCTCTCCTCTCTGGAGGATGGGGGTTGGAGCTGAAACTTCTAGACCTCTAATCATGAATTGGTCTTTACGGTGACCAGCCCCCATCCAGGAGTCATCCAGGAGGAGCCCACCCAGGGTCACCTCACTGAACGAAAGATGCTCTTAGTGCTCTTATCACTTAGAAATCCCTGTGCCAGGGACAGGGTCAAAGACAAACATTAGAACGAGAGATGCTCCTAGTGTTCTTGTCACTTAGGAAATTACAAGAGTTTTAGGAGCTCTGTGCCAGAAGCCCGGAGCAGATATATATATATATATGTTTTCCATTGTTTCACAATGTGTAAGTTTCATTTTTAGAAATGTAGAAGTGAAATTGCTGTGTTTTACAGTATATGCAACTTCACATATTCTGAAATTACCTCTTCAAAGTGGTTGTACCAGCATATACTTTAATAGCAATCTATGACTAATACTTGTTTTTAGATTTACTACATTTTGCCAGGCTGGAGGGTATAATTATTTAATTTCTGTCTTCTGGTTTACTAGTGAGGTTGATCATGTTTTCATTGTCCATTATAGATTTTCCTTCTCTGAATTGTCTATTCATCTATTGGATTGCTTGACTTTTTCTTATTGATTTGAAGAAATTTTTAAAATATTCTGGGTATGAATATTTTTGTGATTACAAAGATTTCAAATTTCTTTTAACAGTATGAGGCTTGTCTTTTAATATATATATATATATATATATTTTTGTGGTATGCGGGCCTCTCACTGTTGTGGCCTCTCCCGTTGTGGAGTACAGGCTCCGGACACGCAGGCTCAGCAGCCATGGCTCACGGGCCCAGCCGCTCTGCGGCATGTGGGATCTTCCCGGACCTGGGCACGAACCCGCATCCCCTGCATTGGCAGGCAGACTCTCAACCACTGCGCCACCAGGGAAGCCCTTGTCTTTTAATTTTATCATACCTTTTGACACATAAAAGCTTATCACTTTAATGTTGATCTATCTTTTCTTCTATGACACGTATCCTTTTTGGGCAATCATAAGAAAGCCTTTCCTAACTGGTGACATTATGATGCATCAGTTTCACTAGGCTGAGCTACATTCCACAGATTTTCCTTCTGTGTTTCCAGTTAGGGTAGGCCACAAGAGAGATTCTTGTGAGAGATTTAGAGAGTGAAGTGAAGCAACAGGCATTTTGTAGCTCATACATATTTATCACAAATCTGATAGATCACTTCATTGGCATGAAGTGGCAGTCAGGCTGTAACTGCTTTACTTTTTCCTGAATCGTCCTTTAGCTGTTCTAACACGTGGGCCAGATGTGTGTATTTTAAAAGCTCCATGAAGAAGAGCCCTCGTTTCTATTGGACACCTATACGATCGAGGTCAGAAGCAACAAGATTACAGAGATTTTAGCCTGTTCTCTTTGGCTCCAGCTCATGCTTATGAGTTCCAGATTGTTCTTGCTATTCCCCACTTCATTTTTATCTTGCCTTCCTAACTTTCTGCTGTGTGGACTTAAAGCTCCAGCATCACATGGGAAGACAGCAGGCTTACAGAAACTGGTTAACTAGCTTCCACAGTCACATAAGGTCAAATCTGTATAACAAACTGTGTGTGTGTGTGTGTATCTCCTAATGCTTTGCTTCTCTGATTGAAACTCTGATACAGTATCTTTATGACATAAAGAAAGTGTTTTATAGTTTTTTGTAATACTTATATTTTTCACATTTAGGCATTTAGTGCATCCAGAATTTACCTTTTTGTGTGGTAAGTTATGGGCACACCAAAATAATTATCTTTTTTTTTCATGTGGATAGCTGTTTGTCTATCTTTATTCCACTGATTTCTCCATCACAAACAAAATACCCATATGTATGCACATGAACCTTTTAATTCATTCTGTTTCATTAGTCCACTTACCTGTAGATGGCACACTGTCAGAATTATTGTTGCCTTACAGTAAGCCGTGAAACTAAGTAGATAAGCCCTCATTCGATTCTTTCTCTTCAAAATCATCTTAGTTATTTTTGGCTCTCTATATTAACATAGGAATTTTAGTATAAATTTGCCAAGTTTCATAAAAAAATTGAATGTTGTCTCTAGTAACCCTTACTGTATAGATCAAATTAGGGAGAATTGTTCTAACTACAATACCTCCCATCTAAGGACATGATACATTGCTCTCCCTTCTCTTAAAGTCAATAGACTTAATTTTTTTAGAGCAGTTTTAGGTTTATAGAAAATTTGAGCAGAAAATACAAAGGGCTCATATACCCCTCACCTCCCACCCCCCAGTTTCTCCTGTTGTTAACATCTTGCATTATTGTAATAAATTTGTTACAGTTTATCTGCCAGTACTTACATAATATTAACTAGAGTCCATAGATATATATTTAGGATTCACTCTTTGTGTAGTATATTCAGTGGGGTTTGACACATATGTAATGACATGTATTCACCATTACAGTATCATACAAGGTAGTTTCACTGCATTAAAGATTCCCTACATTCTGCCTATTCATCCCTCCCTCCCAAACCCTGGCAACCACTGAGCTTTTTACTTTCTACATAGATTTGTATTTTCCAGTGTCATATATTTGAAATCATACAGTATGTAATCTTTTGAGATTGGTTTCTTTCACTTAGTGGTATGCATTTTAGTTTGCTCCATGTGTTTCCATGGCTTAATAGCTCATTTCTTTTTATCACTGAATAATAGTCTCTTATATGGATGTACCAGAGTTTGTTTATCCACTCACTGTTAAAGAATATCTTAATTGCTTCCAAGTTTTGGCAATTATGAATAAAGCTAATGTAAACATACATGTTTAGGATTTTGTGTAGACATAAATTTTCAACTCATTTGTATAAATACCAAGGAGCATGGTTACTGAATTGTGTGGTAAGAATATGTTTTGTTTTGTAAGAAACTGTCACACTGTCTTCCACAGTGCCTGTACCATTTTGCATTCCCACCAGCAATGAATGAGAATTCCTGTTGCTCCACGTACTTGTCAGTAGTTGGAGTTGTCAGTTTTGGATTTTAGCTGATCTAACATATGTGTAGTGGTATCTTATTGGTTAATTTGCAATTCCCTAATGATATATGATCTGAGTATCTTTTCATATATTTATTTATCATCTGTATATCTTCTTTGGTGAAGTGTCTGTTCATATCTTTTGCCCATATTTTAATTGGGTTGTCTGTTTTCTTATCATTGAGCTTTAAGAGTTCTTTGTATATTTCGAATACCAGTTCTTTATCAGATATGTGTTTTGCAAAGATTTTCTCCCAGTCCATGGCTTATCTTTTCATTCTCTTAGTGTGTTTCATATAGTGAAGTTTTTAATTTTAATGAAGTTAAGTTTATCAATTATTTCTTTCATGGATCACGCTTTTGATGTGTTTAAAAAGTCATCAACAAATCTAAAGTCACCTGGATTTTCTCCTATGTTATCTTCTAAGAGTTTTGTAGTTTTGCATTTTATATTTACATCTATGATCCATTTTGAATTAATTTTTGTGAAAGATGTAAGGTCTGTACCTTTTTTTTTTTTTTTTCGCATGTGGATATTCAGTTGTTCCAGAACCATTCATCAAACAGATTATCCTTTTTCACTGAATTGCCTTTGCTCCTCTTTTGGTCATTTCTAGGCTTTCTATTTTGTTCCACTGATCTACTTGTCTGTTCTTTTACCAATTACCCCACTGTCTTGATAACTGTAGCTTTCTAATAAGTCTTAAAGTTAGGTATTATCAGTCCTCTGATTTTGTTCTTCTCTTTCAATATTTTGTTGGTTATTTTGGGTCTTTTTTGCTACTCCATATAATCTTTAAAGTCAGTTTGTCAATATTCACAAACTAACTTGCTTGAATTTTTATTGGGATTGTGGTGAATCTATAGATCAGTTTGAGAAGAACTGACATCTTGACAGTATTATGTCTTTCTGTCGTTGTACATGGAATGTCTCTCCATTTACTTAAATCTGTGATTTCTTTCATGAGAATTTTGTAGTTTTCCTCTTACAGATCTTTTATGTATATACTTTTAGATTTACATCTAAGTATTTCTTCTTTTTTTTAGCACTAAAGTAAATGGTATTGTTTTTAATATCAAAATCTGATTGTTTCTTGCTGGTATTTAAGAACACAATGGATTTTTAAAATCTTTTAATATTAACTTTATATCCTGCAAACTTGCTATATTTGCATTTTAGCTCCAGGAGTTTTCTGTTGTTGATTTTTTTTTTACATCTTTATTGGAGTATAATTGCTCCACAGTGGTGTGTCAGCTTCTGCTTTATAACAAAGTGAATCAGTTATACATATACATATGTTCCCATATCTCTTCCCTCTTGCATCTCCCTCCCTCCCACCCTCCCCAAAAAGATTTTCTATATAGATAACTATGTCATCTGTGAACAAAGTTTTATTTCTTCCTTCCCAATTTGTGTACCTTTTATTTCCTTTTCTTGTCTTATTTCATTAGTTAGGATGTCCAGTACAATGTAAAATAAGAATGGTAAGAGGAGACATCCTTGTCCTTGATCTTAACAGGAAAGCATCCAGTCCTTTCTAAGGACCTTTTTCATGAACATAAACAGCATTTTGATTTTCCATTAAGGGCCCACACATCTTTTATTTTAGGTATTTTAATGTTTTTGTTGCTATTGAATTTTCTATGTTCATCTTATGTCCAGCAATTCTCCTGCAGATTCTTACTAGTTTTTATAATTTCTCTTGTGTTCTTTGGGTGTACAATCATATTATCTGCAATAATGACTTTTCTTTTTTGTTTCTTCCATACTAATTCTTTCATCTCTAGTCTATTTTCCTTACCATATTGCACAAGCTACAATCTATAGAACAAATGTTAAAATGGTATGGTGATAGCAGATATCCATTTCTCACTTCTATTTTAGTTGTTTTCAGGCACAACTTAGAGGAAGTATAAAAGAACCAGGAATTGTTGAGTTTGCAGATAAAACTATTTCTCACTTAGTCTCCCCTGGCTAAAAACTCTGAAAGTAAGAAATGGCCTCAGAGCAAAGACCAAATTCAGGGAGCTACCAGTAAACTTGACCTCAGGGTAAAAATCAGATCAACGATGTAGCTACAGGACCCTTGTTGAGATCTTAGAAGGAATAAAAATGATGCCTTATAGACCTTCACAGCTAGACAAGAGAGCTCTAAGAATCTTAAGAGTGCTCTCCCACAACACCCTGACTCTTAGCCCACATTGGAGAGAGGGCTGTTTCAAAAAGACAGGTGGGTGTGTTGTTTGTCTAATAGTGTGGATTATAGAGCCTTTAGCATATTAATCATAGTTGTTTTAAATTCCTGGTCTGGTAACTCTAACATTCTTGCCATGTCTGGTTCTGATGCTTGCTCTGTCTCTTCAAACTGTGTCTTTTGCCTTTTGATATGACTTGTCACTTTTTCTGGATAGCCAGACATGGTGTACCACGAAAAAGGAACTGCCGTAAATAGGCCTGCAGAAATGTTATGGTGAGGTGAGGTGTGGGGAGGGGAAGTATTCTATAGTCCTATGATTAGGTCTCAGCCTTTCAATGAGTCTGTGCCTCTTGTGAACTTCACATATGCTTCTCTAGTTTTTTCACCCCTTAGGTAGGAGAGGATGGCTAGAGGGCTGGAGGTGGGTATTTCCTTTCTTCCATGTGGAATGCTAGAGCTGAATGGAGTTTGATGTTTCCCTTTCCTAAGTCAGTTAGCCTCTAATAATACCCTAGCAGGTTAACCTTTGGTGAGCTAATTTGCCCTGAGGACAGGCCTTTTTAGGAAGAACAGGGTGCTCTGGTGTGTTTTGAAATGGTTCCTTTTCTCCTCCCCTGCTGGAAGTCTGAGGGGATTTTTCTCTGATATTTACTGTGAGAATCTGGTCTAGCTGCTAGAGGTAAATCTAATATTGTGTGGCCCCCTCTATAACTGGGCCCCCCTGGAGTTTTTTTTAATTCCAAGTGTCCTCTGCTGTGAGCTTCCAGGAATTTGTCAATTACAGTACAGGTTTTCCTATCCTGGCACTGGTTTCTGTGGTAGTTTCTGCCTGTGAATCTCTGCTCTGGTAAGCTATGATTGCTTGTATGTGCCTGTGTCTCTGATCTTGAGGTTAGCAGTTTGCCCTGTTTCCTCCCTCTCTCAGGGATCCAAAAAGTGTTAGTCTGTTCAACTTTTACTTTTTGTTAGGACAGAGTGGCTACTTCCAAGCTCCTTACATGTGGAACCAGAAACCAGAGGTCCTATACCTCTCATTTTTTCTTTTCTTTAATAAATTTATTTATTTTATTTATTTATTTTTGGCTGCATTGGGTCTTTGTTGCTGCACACAGGCTTTCTCTTGTTGCAGCGAGCAGGGGCTACTCTTCGTTGCATGTGCAGGCTTCTCATCGCGGTGGCTTCTTTTATTGCAGAGGACGGGCTCTAGGCATGTGGGCTTCAGTAGTTGTGGTGCACGGGCTCTAGAGCACAGGCTCAGTAGTTGTGATGCATGGGCATAGTTGCTCTGCAGCATGTGGTATTTTCCCAGACCAGGGCTCGAACCTGTGTCCCCTGCATTGGCAGGCGGATTCTTAACCACTGTGCCATCAGGGAAGCCCTGTACCTCTCATTTTTATCCTCCTTTCTGAACCAGACTATCTCTTGTGGTTATGCTATCTCTGTCTTTACTGTATATGAGTGTATATCTATATACAAAGGAACATATACATGTATACATGGGAAGATAACTTGTCTCCTTAGTTCACAGGTCTTTAGATTGAAAATTGTATGCAAGGATCCTCAGCCACACCTATACCTGATTTAGATGATGAGATTCTGGATTTCAAATCACAGCCTAATTCTGTAATGAAATGAGATTTTGAAGATAATGAGAGTGAGTGAATGTATTTTACTTGTGGGGAGAATATGAATCATTAAGAGATAGAGGGTTAATTAGTAGTCTTTTACATTGTTGGTCACTGATGGACCATGCCACCTGGTATTCACTGTTGTTGACTCCTTACCTTAACTATGGACTAGCTCAAGGACTGCTTATAATATAGGTTAGATGTCTAGGATTTCTGAGTTCAGGCATTTAGAAGATTTGGCAGTCCCCATTTTTGAACTTTTGGGAGCTCTGAGCTGCTACATAAGAACTCCAGCTGCCCACATGGAGAAGAGGCCCTGAGACTATATAGAGAAAAACTGAGGAATTTAGATGCTTATGGGAATCATGGCCCCAGACAAATTATCTTACTTGAGCCATTCTACCTGCTTCACAGCTGTTTGAACCATTCTAGCGGAGGCACCAGATACATGAGTGAAGAAGTCATCTTGGACATGCCAGCCCCAGCAGACATAAAGTAGAACAGAAATGAGCCATTCCAGTTGTGCCCTGTTCAAATTCCTGACTCAGAATCATGAGGAATAATAAAATATATGTGCACTTATGTTCCACAGAGACTTCAAATACTATTGGCTCTGTTAAGTCATAAAGTATAAGTGATAGGAAAGATTTGTTAAGGAACCCACTCAAAACTGGCAACCTTATGGGTTATTTGGTGACTGAGTTAGAAAATCACAACCAAATGTGGCACATATTACCTCCAAAACCCAAGGTCACCCACCAAGTATTGTGACTCTTCTTCATTGTGAGCAGTGTAAGTTTAAAAACTTTGCCCCATCTTTGTGGGTCTGTCTCCTGGACCAATTACAATTTCAGTCTGTATGAGTCCAGGTCCAATTAGGAGACCAAAACCACACAGTAATTTCAATAAGGGAAGTTTAATATAAAGAATTATTAATGCAGTCAGTTGGAGTAATGACTAGAATTGGGTAAGAGAACAGTGAAGAATACTGGAATAGCAGGCACGGGGAGCAGCTACCACCCCTAAGGCTAAGATAGAGCATCCAAGGAAGAGCCCCTCTACCACTCCGGGCTGAGATCCAGCTCTTATTAGAGAGGGTGCAGTTTATTGGAGGGTAGAGCAGTTTGCTGCGATGCTGTGCCAACAGAACTCGCTGAGACTGTGTTGGGTGCTAGAGAAAGCTGTCTGTGAAGAGGTGGTACACCTCAGAACCTACTGCAAAGCTTCCCCAAGGTTGCCCCAGAAAGGCTTCTAAAAAAGGGTGCCGTTCTTAAGAAATCGTTGCAGAGCCATCCAAGGAGGTGCCGGGGCCTAGCCATTCACGGGCGGTACCAGATGCTGTTGGCTCCAGGTACTGCCGAGCCTCCTGTCCTTCAGGAGCTGAACACTGCAGAAGTCACCTTAGAGGGCACTGAGGGAAGCCATTCACAGGGGTGTGTCACATGCTGCTGACCTCGGGGTACTACAGAGGCTGCTCACACTGCAGGAGCCTTCCGAGAGGAGTACACTGGAACCAGATATGGAAACCTCTTCCTCCTCCAGTGCCTTCTGCTGACAAGTTTAACACTGTGCCAACTGGCAGAGGAGAAATATTTACAGACTGCAGAGCAGGCAGTGAAGGGTGGATCTGGAGCTGAGAGGCAATAAGTGGGTAACTGGAACACTAACCATTACATATTTAATTCTCTTAATTCTATATTTAGGAAGTAACCTAAATTAGGTATCTTGTTTCACATCTACATACTGATTACAATAAATATTTTCATTTTAATATCATTTTTATCAGTGACTCAAAGACATATAAATCAAATCTATGTATGACTCAAATTTATGGAAGAGCTGGCTAACAGTCACACAGAGGGTAATTATACACAATAAGTGTTCCTATAAATATCTGTTGTATGAATGGTTAAGTGTGTGGATAACTGTATTATCATTTAACAAGATTTCAAAAGACTCAAGCCAACTTTTGACGTTTTAGTAAGTGTTCAAAAATTAACTCCAAGTAATGGGATGGAGGAGAAGTATAGGAGGTTTATGTGACATGGCAATTCTTTAAAAAGACAGAAGGCTTTTAGGTGACTGTAACCTCAAAGTGAGATAAATGAAAGAAAAGGGAAAAATTTAGGCAGATTCCAGATCCAGATGTCAAATTAGTTTCATCTTTAGAGATTACTCTGGTGAAATAGTAGTATCTGCCTAGAGCTATCTTTTGAGAATTGTGAATCTACTTCAAGACTCAGAGGAAAATAGTTTAGTGATCGATTAGTGATGTCTTATATGAGTGTGGGAAGGAGCAGCATTAAGAGAGATAATGGCTTCAACTTTTCCCAATAGTTGGTCAACTTTTTTCTTTTTTAAACCTTTGTTTATTTATTTTCTTACTTATTTATTTTTAATTTATTTTTGGCTGCGTTCGGTCTTCGTTGCTGCATACGGGCTTTCTCTAGTTGCGGCAAGCCGGGGATACACTTCATTGTGGTGCGCGGGCTTCTCATTGCGATGGCTCCTCTTGTTGCGGAGCACGGGCTCTAGGCACGTGGGCTTCAGTAGTTGTGGCACACGGCCTCAGTAGTTGTGGCGGGCTCTAGAGCACAGGCTCAGTATTGTGGCGCACGGGCTTAGTTGCTCCTCAGCATATGGCATCTTCCCGGACCGGGGCTCGAATCCGTGTTCCCTGTACTGGCAGGCAGATTCTTAACCACTGCACCACCAGGGAAGTCCCAGTCGGTTGGTCAACTTCTGTGATATTATGTTCTATGCTGGAAATCACACTGAAGGGTTATACTGAAGCAACTGTTTTTACTGCTTTTAGAATTTGATGAAAGTTATGAACTTTCTCCCAGAAGAATGCACATTGCATATATATGTAAAATTTTGTATGCAGTTGCAAGGGATTCATGGAATCTAGGTTAAGAATTCTTGAGTTGGAGGATATGGAAATTATACCTTAAATAATAGTAATAGGAGCTATGTTTAGTGAACAGTTCTGTGGACCAATGCTCTACCAAGTAATTTCCTATATAAAATATCCTTTAAGATGCAACAACAATCTTGCAAAATGGGGAGTATTACTTTCATTTCACAGTAGCGGTAACCAATGGTAAGAGATATTCTGTAATTTGCTTCAAGTCACACAATGGCACATCTGGGATTCCGACTCAAGTTCCTCTCACTCAGAGCTCATGGTTTCCATTTTTTATAAAGGAACATATTTTACATACAATGCTTAATAAATACTTGAACAGTAAATAAATGAAATGCTGCCGTGTGGAAGATGTATTATTTTGTATTGCTCTGGAAGGAATGTATAGGTAGAATCTATTTGGAATGATGTTTGATATTTGAAATTAGACCAGTACATTACTAATCCTTACCTAACAGTTTGTCTCCTTAAAAGACCTTGCTTTCACGTATAATTTTTTATGGCTTTCACCCTTACTCTATGAGGCAGATAAGTCAGGTATAATTACTACTGTTTTATAGATAATGACACTCAAATAAAGGGATTTAGTGATTTGTCTAAGATCAGACAGCAAATTATGATCAGAGCTCCAGGTCTCCTTTAGTCATCGAGTCCATGCTCCTTTAACCCTGGGATTCTGCTTGTCAGAACATCTCACTGTAAAATGAGATATTAGACAATGGAAGGGGTCGGGTGTATTTTGGAGTGATACAGTTCACTTTGGTTGGCCAGATAAATGAAGACATCCATTTAGGTACTCTAAATCAATTATTAATAATTCAACTTTATATCCTCCCTACTACTGTAAAGGAGTTCAGAGGTGTATAATTAAACATCCTGACTCTTGGAATTGTTTTATGTGGAATTTTACAGTTTACAGAGTTCTGTCACGTACATTATGTCTATTGATTTTCTTTTTTAAAAAAATTAATTTTATTTTTGGCTACGTTGGGTCTTCACTGCTGTGTGCGGGCTTTCTCTAGTTGCGGCGAGCGGGGGCTGCTCTTCGTTGCGGTGCGCAGGCTTCTCATTGCGGTGGCTTCTCTTGTGGAGCACGGGCTCTAGGCGCACGGGCTTTAGTAGTTGTGGCATGTGGGCTCAGTAATTGTGGCTTGCAGGCTCTAGAGTGCAGGCTCAGTAGTTGTGGCCCATGGGCTTTGTTGCTCTGTGGCATATGGGATCTTCCTGGACGAGGGCTCAAACCCATGTCCCCGGCATTGGCAGGCGGATTCTTAACCACTGTACCACCAGGGAAGTCCCTCTATTGATTTTCAAACCACTCTGTTTAGTGGACAGACCAAACCTTCTTTTTTTTTTACTTTTTTTTTTTTTTTTTTTTTTTTTTTGCGGTACGCAGGCCTCTCACTGTTGTGGCCTCTCCCGTTGTGGAGCACAGGTTCCAGACGCGCAGGCTCAGCGGCCATGGCTCACAGGCCCAGCCACTCTGCGGCACGTGGGATCTTCCCAGACTGGGGCACAAACCCGTGTCCCCTGCATCAGCAGGTGGACTCTCAACCACTGCACCACCAGGGAAGCTCCCAGACCTTCTTTATCCTTATTTTAGTAATGAAGAAATTAGGTTCAGAGAGATTGAAAGACTTCCCCCTATTCACACAGCCTTATGTGGTAGAGCCAGGGTTTAAGCCCGCCAGCTTTCCTGCCTCTTCCCACTAGTGGAGCTGAGGAAAGAGAGTCCAGTAAGTACAAATTAGAAAATGGACACTAAGGTGTTTTTTGTAGTGAGCAGCAGCACTGAAACCTTTTAGGATGATTAGGATTTGTTTTTAGAGCTACCTTCAATCTACTTTTTAGGACAGTCTGTTTACCTGTTCTGGTATGGAGCAATCTGTTTTTCTTTACTTGTGTTCATAACGTGTCTTAGGAAAAGGTAAAGGGGATAAATTGTTCTCATGACATGGGTTTTTGGATGGATCAGAAATTGTTTTCTGAATCTGTCAAGTGCTACAAATGATTGAGATTTTGGCTGTAGATGCTTTTGGCAGTTCACTCAAGTGCAACCCTCTTTCCTTCCATCTGCTTGTTTTTGTCGAGTTAGGGCCTAACTTACATAAGTCTGACTGTTTGTTAAAGAAGGCCAAGAATGAAAACAAAACATGGCATCTATTCACACTTTCAAAAGTAAACCACACCCTTTTCACTTTTAAAAAAGATTGAGGTATAATTGACATATAACATTATATTAGTTTTGGGGACTTCCCTGGTGGCGCAGTGGTTAAGAATCCGCCTGCCAGTGCAGGGGACACGGGTTCAATTGCTGTCCGGGAAGATCCCACATGCTGTGGAGCAACTAAGCCCGTACACCATGACTACAGAGCCTGTGCACTAGAGCCCGTGAGCCACAACCACTGAGACTGCGTGCTGCAGCTACTGAAGCCCGCGCACCTAGAGCCCGTTCTCCGCAACAAGAGAAGCCACCGCAACACAATGAAGAATACCCCCACTTGCTGCGACTAGAGAAAGCCTGCGTGCAACAACGAAGACCCAATGCAGCCAAAAATAAACATAAATAAATTTATTTTAAAAAATTAGTTTCAAGTGTACAACATAATGATTTGATATTTGTATATATTGTCAAGTTAACATCTGTCCCCATACATAGTTACAAAAATTTTTTTTCTTATGATCTCTTAGCAACTTTCAAATATGCAGTACAGCATTATTAACTATAGTAACCATGCTGTACATTATATCCCTATGACATTTATTTTTAATGGGAAGTTTGTATGTTTTGACCATTCCCATCATCATCCCCTGCCTTTGGCAACCACAGCCTGTTCCTGTATCTATGAGTCTGGTTTTTTAGATTCCGCATGTAGGTAAGCTCATGAGTTACTTGTCTTTTTCTGTCTGACTTATTTCACTTAGCATAATGCCCTCAAAGTCCATCCATGTTGTCACAAATGGCAAGATTTCATTATTTTTTATTTTTTTATAAATTTATTTATTTATCCTTGGCTGTGTTGGGTCTTCGTTTCTGCGCGAGGGCTCTCTCCAATTGCGGCGAGCGGGGGCCACTCTTCATCGCGGTGTGCGGGCCTCTCACTATTGCGGCCTCTCTTGTTGTGGAGCACAGGCTCCAGACGCGCAGGCTCAGTAGTTGTGGCTCACAGGCCCAGCTGCTCCACGGCATGTGGTATCCTCCAAGACCAGGGCTCGAACCCGTGTCCCCCGCATTGGCAGGCAGATTCTCAACCACTGCACCACCAGGGAAGCCCTCATTCTTTTTTAAGGCTCAATAATATTCCAGTGTGTTTGTGCGTGTGGCACATTTTCTTTATCCATTCATCTATTGATGGACACTTAGGTTGTTTCCATATCTTGACTGTTGTAAATAATGCTGCAGTGAACATGGGGTTGCTTATATCTTTTGGGGTTAGTGTTTTCATTTATTTTGGATAAATACCCAGAAGTGGTTTTGCTGAATCACCTGCTAATTCTATTTTTATTTTTATTTTTTTTGAGGAACTGCCATACTGTTTTCCATAGTGGCTTCACCAATTTACATTCCTACCAACAGTGTACAAGGGTTCCCTTTTCTCCACATCCTCACTAACACTTGTTATTTGTTGTCTTTTTGATAATAGCCATTCTAACAGGTGTGAGGTGATATCTCATTGTGCCTATTCGCTTTATAAAGAAATCATTATGGCAGCTACATTGCTTTGTTGTATTATTATTTTTATAATATCAATAGGTTTATTAAGATACAGTGCACATCCTATAAAATTCACCCTTTAAAGTATACAATTCAGTGCTTTTTAGTATATTCACAGAATTGTACAATCATTACTACCATCCAATTTTAGAATATTTTCATAATTCCAAAAAGACACTGGACCTATTAGCAGTCTCTTCTCATACTCCTCCTCTAGCCCCTGACCACCACTGATCTACTTCTGTCTTTATGGATTTACTTATTCTGGATATTTCATATAAATGGATTATACAATATGTGGTCTTTTGTGACTAACTTCTTTCATAATGTTTTCAAAGTTCATCCATGTTATGGCATGCAAGTTTCATGTTGTAACATGTATGTTGTAGCATGTAACAGAACATGTACTCTTGTTTTTATTGACGAATAATTTTCTTTGGAGACGAGAAGAACAAGCACATACGTTGAGCCTCACCCAGTGGTAGCCAAGAGCTGCTTGTCCACTCTGCATGGCTAGGTCTGGAACAAGGAGGCTCAGACTTCAGCTTCCTGGTCTCCTGTGCTTGAGCTCTGGTTCCAGGGCCAGTGCTGCCAACGTTTGCCTAGATCCTGAGGGGCACAGAACCATGGAGGTCTGCCCAGTGTGGTGTGTCTTGGTGTGGCTTTTCAGCATTGTGCAGCCCAGTTGGATCTGACTGTCCAGGTGACAATAACACACACATAGCCCTAGCAGTTCGCAAGTTGGGAGAGGGGTATAGGTTTAAATGCAGGTGGTTTGAAGGATGGAAGTTTAATAAAAGGTTTGATTAAAATAGAAATACAATATTCCATGGTATGGATTTACCATATTTTGTCTCTCCATTTATCAGTTGATGGCCATTTGGGTCGTTTCCATTTTGTGGTTATTATGAATATTGCTACTATGAACATTTATGTACAAATTTTGATGAGGATATATGTTTTTGTTTCTATTGGGAGTATACCTAGGAGTGGAATTGCTGGGTCATATGGTAAATCTATGTTTAATATTCCTAGGAACAGTCAAACTGTTTTCCAAAGAGGCTGGACCATGTTACAATACCACTAGCAAGGCACAAGCATTTTAATTTTGCTATAGACATTCTAAGCACTTGTTATATGTCCTTTTTATTTTTTAATTTTAACCATCCTAGTTGTTGTGAAGTGCTTTCTCATTGTGGGTTTCTTTCATTTCCCTAATGGTTCATGATATTGAGCATTTTTTCATGGGCTTTTGGCCATTTGCATATATTCTTTAGAGAAATGTTTATTCAAATCCTTAGTCCATTTTTCACTTGGGTTGTTTATAATATTGATTCGTAAGTGTTCTTTATATATTCACGATACAAGTCCTTTATCAGATAAGTGGTTTGCAAATACTTTCTCTTTGTCTGTGAGTTGTCTTTTTTTTTTTCTTGGTCGTGTCCTTTGAAGAAAACTGTTTGATTTGTATTAGTCCAATTTATCTATTTTTTCTTGTTAAGAAACCGTTGCCAGGGCTTCCCTGGTGGTGCAGTGGTTTAGAGTCCACCTGCCGATGCAGGGGACACAGGTTCGTGCCCCGGTCTGGGAAGATCCCACATGCCACGGAGCGGCTAGGCCTGTGAGTCATGGCCGCTGAGCCTGCGCGTCCGGAGCCTGTGCTCTGCAACGGGAGAGGCCACAACACTGAGAGGCCCGCATACCGCAAAAAAAAAAAAAAAAAAAAAAAAAAAAGAAACCATTGCCTCACACAAAGTCATGAAGAAATACTCCTCTGTGTGTGTGTGTGTGTGTGTGTGTGTTTCACAAGTTTTATAGTTTTAGCTCTTACACATAGGTCTATAAACCATCCTTGAGTTAATTTTTATATATGGTGTATGGTAGGAGTTCAAATTCATTCTTTTGTATGTGGATAAAAAATTGCCCCAGCACCATATGTTGAAAAGACCAATCTTTCTCCATTGAATTTTGGCACCCTTGTCAAAAACTATTTTTTAGTTTATTTATTTATTTATTATTAATTTTTTTTGGAGTATAGTTGCTTTACAATGTTGTGTTAATTTCTACTGTACGGCAAAGTGAATCAGCTATACATATACAAATATCCCCTCTTTTTTGGATTTCCTTCCCATTTAGGTCACCACAGAGCACTGACCAGAGTTCCCTGTGCAATACAGTATGTTCTCATTAGTGATCTATTTTATACATAGTATCAATGGTGTATATATGTCAATCCCAATCTCCCAATTCATCCTATCTCCCCCCTTCCCCCTTGGTATCCATATGTTTGTTTTCTACATCTGTGTCTCTATTTCTGCTTTGCAAATAAGATCATCTATACCATTTTTCTAGATTCCACATATATGTGTTAATATACGATATTTGTTTTTCTCTTTCTGACTTACTTCATGCTGTATGACACTCTATAGGTCCATCCACGTCTCTACAAATGACCCAATTTCGTTCCTTTTTATGGCTGAGTAATATTCCACTGTATATATATACCACATCTTCTTTATCCATTCTTCTGTTGATGGACATTTAGATTGCTTCCATGTCCTGGCTATTGTAGATAGTGCTGCAGTTAACATTGGGGTGCATGTGTCTTTTTGAATTATGGTTTTCTCAGGGTATATGCCCAGTAGTGGAATTGCTGGGTCATATGGTGGTTTTATTTTTACTTTTTAAAGGAATCTCCATACTGTTCTCCATAGTGACTGCATCAGTTTACATTCCCACCAATAGTGCAGAAGGGTTCCCTTTTCTCCACACCCTCTCCAGCATTTATTGTTTGTAGATTTTTTTTTACATCTTTATTGGAGCATAATTGCTTTACATGTTTGTAGATTTTCTGATGATGGCCATTCTGACCGGTGTGAGGTGATACCTTATTATAGTTTTGATTTGCATTTCTCTAATGATTAGTGATGTTGAGCCTCTTTTCATGTGTTTGTTGGCCATCTGTATGTCTTCTTTGGAGAAATGTCTATATAGGTCTTCCACCCATTTTTGGATTGGGTTGTTTGTTTTTTTGATATTGAGCTGCATGAGCTGTTTATGTATTCTGGAGATTAATCCCTTGTCAGTTGCTTCATTTGCAAATATTTTCTCCCATTCTGAGGGTTGTCTTTTCATCTTGTTTATGGTTTCCTTTGCTGTGCAAAAGCTTTGAAGTTTTATTAGGTCCAATTTGTTTATATTTGCTTTATTTTCATTACTCTAGGAGGTGGGTCAAGAAAGATCTTGCTGCAATTTATATCATAGAGTGTTCTGCCTATGTTTTCTTCTAAGAGTTTTATAGTGTCTGACCTTACATTTAGGTCTTTAATCCATTTTGAGTTTATTTTTGTGTATGGTGTTAGGGAGTGTTCAAATTTCATTCTTTTACATGTAGTTGTCCAGTTTTCCCAGTACCACTTATGACGAGGCTGTCTTTTCTCCATTGTATATTCTTGCCTCCTTTGTTGTAGATTGAGTGACCATATGTGTGTGAGTTTATCTCTGGGCTTTCTATCCTTGTCCACTGATCTATATTTCTGTTTTTGTGCCAGTACCATACTGTCTTGATCACTGTAGCTTTGTACTATAGTCTGAAGTCAGGGAGCCTGATTCCTCCCACTCCATTTTTCTTTCTCAAGATTGCTTTGGCTATTTGGGGTCTTTTGTGTTTCCATACAAACCTTCTCAAGAATTAAAGACCATAAAATTTGGGTTTATTTCTTGACTTTCAATTCTGTTCCATTGATATACTCTCTATTCTTTTACCAGCACCATGCTGTCTTGATTTCTGTAACTTTGTAGTAAGTTTTGAAATTAAGAAGTATAAATTCTCTAACTTAGTTCTTATTCAAGATTGTTTTGGATATTTTGGGTTTCTTGCATTGCCATATGAATTTTAGGATCAGTTTGCTAATTTCTGGCAAAAAGCAGCTGGGATTTTGACAGGCTTTGCTCTGAATTTGTAGATCAATTTAATGAATATTGCCATTGCAGCAATATTAAATCTTCAAATTTATGAACATGGATGGCTTTACATTTATTTAGATTCTCTTTGATTTCTTTCAATAAGGTTTTCTGGTTTTTATTTTTATTTATTTATTTATTTATTGAATTTTTGAATTTTATTTTTTTTTATACAACAGGTTCTTATTAGTTATCCACTTTATACATATTAGTGTATATATGTCAATCCCAATCTCCCAATTCATCCCACCACCACCACCACCACCCCGCCACTTTCCCCCCTTGGTGTCCATACGTTTGTTCTCTACATCTGTGTTTTCTGTCTTTTAGTATACAAATCTTATGCCTCTTTTGTTAAATCTAGTCCTAAGTATTTAATTATTTTTGATGCTATTGTAAATGGAATTGTGTTCTTAATTTCATGTTTAGATTTTTCATTGCCAGTGTTTAGAAATACAGTTTTTAATATAGAGATCTTGTATCTTGTACCTTACTGAAATGATTTATTAGTCCTAATAGGTTTTTTGGTACATTTTCAAGGATTTTTAATATTAAAAATCTGCAAATAGAGATATTTAAAATTCTTCCTTTTTGATATACATGCCTTTTATTTCTTTTACTTGCCTAGTTGCTCTGCCTAGAACCTATGCCCTACAAGCGATATGGAATAGAGGTGGCCACAGTAGACATCCTTGTCTTATTCCTGATCTTAGATGGAAAGTATTCTGTTTTTCACCATTAAGTACGATGTTCTGTGGGGTTTTTTTTGTGGATGGCCTTTATCACAATGAGGAAGTTCCCATCTATTCCTAGTTTGCAGAGTATTTTTACACTCAAAAAAAAAGTGTTAGATTTTGTCAATTTTTTTCTGCATATATTGAGATGATCATGCACGTTTTATTCTTTATTCTATTAATGTGGTACATTACCTTGATTGATTTTTATATATTAAACCAATATGCATTTCTTAAATAAATCTCACTTGATCATGGTGTATAATCTTTTTTATAAGTGGCTGGATTCGGTTTGCTAGTATTTTGTTGAGGAGTTTTACCTCTTTATTCATAAAAGATATTGGCCTATAGTTTTCTTTACTTTTGATATCTTTTGTCTGATTTTGGTAGCAGAGTAATACTGATTTCATAAAGTGACTTGGAAAATGTTTCCTCTGCTTCTTTTTTGAAGAATTTTTGAAGGATTGGTATTAATTTTTCTTGAAACATTTATA
This sequence comes from Mesoplodon densirostris, assembly GCF_025265405.1. Taxonomy (NCBI): domain Eukaryota; kingdom Metazoa; phylum Chordata; class Mammalia; order Artiodactyla; family Ziphiidae; genus Mesoplodon; species Mesoplodon densirostris. The sequence continues at coordinate 67,019,314 of NC_082662.1, read as the reverse complement.
GAATTAACCAGTAAAATCATTTGGGCCTGGGCTTTATTTTGTGGGAAATTTAAAAATTATGAATTCAGTCTATAAACTTGCTGTATATTTACTCAGTTTGTGTCTTTCTAGGAAATCTTCCATTTTCTCTAAGTTATCTAATTTTTTGGTATATAGTTTTTTCATGATACTCCCTTTTAATCCTTTTTATTTCTCTAAAGTTGGTAGTAATGTCCCCCTTTTCATTCATAATTTTCATAATCCAAGTCTTCTTTTTTCCTTGATTCTTCTAGCTGAAGTTTTGTCAATTCTTTTGGTCTTTAATAGAACCAATTTGGTCTTGTTGATTTTTTTAAATTGCTTTTTTTTGTGTGTGTGTGGTATGCGAGCCTCTCACTGCCGGGGTCCCTCCTGTTGTGGAGCACAGGCTCCAGACACGCAGGTTCAGCGGCCATGGCCCATGGGCCCAGCCACTCCGTGGCATGTGGGATCCTCCAGGACTGGGGCATGAACCCATGTCCCCTGCATTGGCAGGCGGACTCTCAACCACTGCGCCACCAGGGAAGCCCAAAATAGCTTTTCTATTCTCTATTTCATTTGTTTTGCTCTAATCTTTATTATTTCCTTCTATCTTCTTGCTTTGGGTTTAATTTTCTCTTCTTTTTCTAGTTTCTTAAAGATGAAGTTTAGGTTATTGATTTTACATCTTTCATCTTTTTAAAAAAAATACAGGTGTTTACAGTTTTAAATCTTCCTCTAACCACTGCTTTAGTTGCATCACATGAGTTTTGGCATATTTGGGGTTTTGTTTTCATTCATCTCAAAATATTTTATTTTCTTTTTAAAAAATTATTTATTTATTTTATTTTTGGCTGTGTTGGGTCTTCGTTGCCGTGCGTGGGCTTTCCCTAGTTGTGGTGAGCGGGGGCTACTCTTCATTGCAGTGCACAGGCTTATTGTGGTGGCTTCTCGTGCTGCAGAGCACAGGCTCTAGGTGTGTGGGCTTCAGTAGTGGCATGCAGGCTCAGTAGTTGTGGCTCGCGGGCTCTAAAGCGCAGGCTCAGTAGTTGTGGTGCACAGTCTTAGTTGCTCCACGGCATGTGAGATCTTCCCGGACCAGGGCTCGAACCCATGTCCCTTGCATTGGCAGGCGGATTCTTAACCAGTGCACCACCAGGGAAGTCCCGCATCTCAAAATATTTTAAATTTATCCTTCTGATTTCATCTTTTACCCAATGGATATTTAGGAATGTGTGTTTAAATTCCACATGTTTGTAAATTTCCCCAAATTTCCTTTGGTTATTGATTTCTAACTTTATTCTCTTGTGGCTGGAGAACATGGTTTATTCTGGAGAATGTTGCATGTGCACCTGATAAAAGTGTTTATTGTGCTGTTGAGTAGCATGTTCTATCATTCTATAGATGTCTTTTAGGTCTAGTTCGTTTATAGTATTTTTCAAGTCTTCCATTTCCTTGCTGATCTTCTATCTATTTGTTCTGTTTATTATTGAAAGTGAAATATTGAAGTCCCTAATTATTATTGTTGATGTATCTATTTCTCCCATCAATTCTGTGAGTTTTTGCTTCATGTATTTTGAGCTTCTGTTGCTAAGTACATATGAGTTTGTAATAATTACGTCTTCCTGATGGAGTGAGCCTTTTATCACTATAAAATGTACTTCTTTGAATTAGCAAGCATTTTTATCCTAATGTCTGTTTTGTCTGATATTAGCTTAGCTCTCTTTTGGTTACTGTTTACATGGTATATAATTTTCAGTCCTTTTAGATGCAACTTGTTTGTGTTTGTAAATTATGAGTGTCTTTTCTAAATGGCAGGTATTTGGGTTCTTTTTAAATGATTATGTCAATCTCTACCTTTTGATTAGAGTGTTTAATCTCATTACATTTAATGTAATTTATAATAAAGTATGATTTACGCATGACATTTTTCTATTCATGTTCTATGTTTTGTGACTTCTTTATTCCTTAATTTTTCTATTTGTGCCTTATTTTGTATTAAACAGGTATTTTCTAGTATTTTCTAGTATGCCAATTAAAATCACTTGTTTCTTTTACTATATATATATATATATATATATATATATATATATATATATATATATATATATATATTTGAGTTATTTTCTTGTTGCCATGGGCATCACAAGTGTCATTTTAACTTAAAACAATCTAGTTCAGATTCATTAATACCAACTTAATTTTGATAGTATACAGAAACTTTGCTCTAATAATGCTTCATTCCCTTCTGCTCCTTTGTGTTATTATTATCATACACATTACAGCTTTATACATTATAAACTCATCAACACATAATTGTTGCTTCATGTAGTTGTCTTTTAAATAAGAGAAAGAAATAGTTACAAACAAAAATACATTTTATTGTCTTTTATACTTACATATGTAGTTATCTTTACTGGTACACTTTATTTCTTTATGTAAATCTGTGTTACTGTCTAGTATCCATTTCTTTTTGCCTGAAGGACTCCTTTCAATATTTCTTGTAGTGCTAGTGACAAAATATCTGTGGTTTTTAAAAAAAATCTAGAGTGTTTTAATTTCTCCTGCATTTTTGAATGATAGTTTGGTGTTTATAGAACTTTGGGTTGACATTCCTTTTATTTCAGCACTTTGAATATGTCCTCCTACTGCCCACTAGTCTCCATAGCTGCTGATGAGAAGTCAGCTGCTGATTTTATTGAGGATTCTTTGAATGTGATGTGTTGTTTTTCTCTTGCTGCTATATCTTTGGTTTTCAACATTTTGACTCTGATGTACTTAAATGGGAATCTCTTTGTGTTTATCTTTTTGGAGTTCATTAAGCTTTGTGTAGATTAATGTTTTTCATCAAATTGGGAACTTTTAGCCATTTTTTTCTTCAAACATTCCTTTTGCTATTTTCTCTTTATCCTCCCATTATACACATCTTGATACACTTGATAATGTCCTATAGGTCTCTGAGGCTTTGTTCAATTTTTTCCTCATTTTTTTCTGTTCTTCAGATTGGATAATTCGATTGACCTGTCTTCAAATTTGCTGATTTTTCCTTTTACTAGTCTGCCTAATCTTGTATTGAGACCCTCCAGTGGATATTTTATGCTAGTTATCATATTTTTCAACTCCAGAATTTCTATTAACTTCTTTTAAATAATTTCTATCTCTTTACTAATATATTTTTTTTTTTTGGTGAGGGATTGTTCCCATATTTTCTTTAATTCTTTAGACATCATTCCTTTAGTTCTCTGAACATATTTATGGTAGCTTACTTAAAGTCTTTGTTGAGTTAAGTCCAGATTCTGGACTTCTTCAGGCATAATTTCTGTTTATTGCTTTTTTACCCCATGTATGGTCTATCTTTCCTGTTTCTTTGCATGACTTATAGTGTTTTGTTCAAAACTAGACATTTAAAATAATTTAATGTGATAACTCTTGAAATCAGATCCTCTTCTCTACGGGGTTTACTGTTGTTGCTGTTGGTTGTTGTTGTTTCATTGCTAAGTGACTTTCTGGGATGAATTCTCTAAATTTATATTCCTTATTGTATGTTGCCACTCACGTCTCTGTTCACTTGGCTTAGTGGTCAGTGGAAGTCACCCCATCCCCCCCTTTTTTTAAAATAAACTCTCCTTTAATTGTTGCAAGCCTTTGGTTAATTTTCAGAGTTCTGGAAAAGTTGATTTTGGCGGTTGTTTCCAGTGTTTGTGTTGTTTTTATAGAGGAGTAGATTATCAGGGGTCTTTACTTCACCACTCCAGAAATGCTTCCTTTTGCATTATTCCCTATTCACTTTTACCAAGGCTAATGGGAAAATGTACCCCCATGAGGATGCCTAGCCCTACTTGCCTCATGTTGTTTTTTTCCAACAGTGCTGTTAAAGTCTGTGTAGCTGACCATCAGATTGTCTTCTTGTGAGCAGAGAATTTTATTTTAAATTCATTTTTTGTATGATACTATTCAAGGGTACTTAACTGTATATCATTAATAACATTAGACCTGTTGACTAAATCTTCTTCCTCCCATGTTTTCTACTTCTCACTAATGTAATATGCCTTCCTCAACCCTCCTGGGTCATCTTAGAGAGATAATAATAGAATCTAAATGTAGTCACTATTTATTACTTATCAGCAATTTTATTTAGTAAGTGCTTTATTTGCATTATCTTATTTGATGTTCACAATTATCTTTATGTGGTCATTACTTTCTTAACCCAATTTTACAGCAGAGGAAACTGAAGTTGAAAAGGTCAAGCAGCTTGTCCAAGATCATCCAGCTAAGTAGCAAAGCTGGTACTCAAACCCAGGAAGTCTCATTGTAGAGATCATATGCAGTGACTGCATTGTGCTGATCTTTACCTCACAGAGGTGTCAGGAAATAAGAGGGTCTGGAATGTGGAGGCAGACATTTGACAGAGGCATTTTTGGCACTATAAATCTATATTCTTTTTTACCTTTGCAGATCTTTCCTTTAGTACTTCTGTGAGAAATCTTTGGAGCTGCTTTGATAATTAATCTGACCAGTTATAGAGAGAAATCATAGACATTCTGGACACATGGGCTCAAATATCACATGAAATTATTTTTGAGATTTAAATGTAAAGATGGAAGTAAGAGGAATTTGTTGACTTAGAATATTTCTATTGGGTAGAATAGTTATAATGATTTTTGGATAAAGAGAATTAAAATGCTAAGTATATGCCTTTTACATAATGGATAATATGCTAGATGAATGAATGAGGAATGTTTTATAGGGAATTTATAGATAATATTTTAAATAATCAATTAAAAAATCAAGGCAAGTATATTTTCTTGATTTTGTGACATAATGGTTATAAAAAAGCAGTTTGTTTTCCCTAAGAAAATTATTTGCTTAGTGATGCTTACTATACTCACAGATTTCTCAATTGGGAATTATAGTGTTAAATGCAAGAGTATTTAAATTTTTGAGGAAAAATGATGCACTCTAGGAACCATACAAAATATTAATGTACAAATGATATTCTTTTCTTTCATTTCAAGGAAATAAAGCTAATTTATGTAGCTCAGAAAAACCATGAATTGAAACCTATTTGCCAAGCTCAAGGAAGTAAAAAACATTCATGCAAATTTCATTTCTAATTATATAATATGAATTATATATATTTAAACATACCAACAAACATATTTTCTTTATTAATGAGTGCATTGATGTCATATAGTGGTATTTAATATTTCAAAGAGTGGCATTCTGAATTGAATTCTTTTTCCTATTGATGTTCTTGTTTCTCCTTTCACTTGAAGGAAAAATCATGTTCATTTTATAGAGATTTCAAGGTCACTTTCAGTTTTCCCTGGATGAAGATATTAATAACATTTTCTTTAAGGCATCTGTTTTGGGTTATCTAAGAAGCTTCTCAATAACTAATGGAAAAGGCCCAAAGAATGAAAGAAATGTTCTGAAATATTTCTTCAGATTAGAGTCATTGGACACTCCACCTGTGGTAGCTGGTTTGTTGCTGGCAATCATACTTCTCTGCCTGGCCACTGTGCAGAGCAGAGGAAAGCAATCCTGTAGTCTGGCTGTGTGTTGGTACATCTGTTTGGAAGTCTGGTGGGTGTGCATTCTTGTAAGCAATACACTCCAGCTCGTAAGCTTAGGCTCAATTTGCTTTGTTTGCTCTTAGTCATGTGTCCCCAGTCAGTTGGCCTGGAAGTGGCTAGAAAGGTCTGTGAGATCTGCTGTTGACCTTAGAGCATGGGACAGTTTATAGCGTCTCTCCATAAAAGAGAGATAATAGAAATCTGGCTACCCAGAAGCCAACTTGCACAGCTGCCTCCCATCAGAACTGCAGTCAGATAATCCTACTGGAAGATTAGCTCTTAGAGACAGTTAGGCAGGTTATTGGATCAACATTTTCTGGCTTGCAGCCCTGCCAGGTGCTTCTAGCTTTGCCTCATTTAGCCAAATTTAACCCAGAGATTTTTTTCCTTTGTGTGTTCTACCAGCCGTTGAACTCTGGGGACAATGGACTTTGGAACAAGAAAACTTATTTCTTCTGCATCCTGTCAATTGCAGGTGTTTCTGCTGTGTGTTTCAAGCCATAATCATTGGTATTCAGAGACATAGGTCCATAAAAGGGGAGGTTTTGTGTAATAGGAGTATCTGCTGTGGAGTTAGGCCAATCTGAATTTGAATCCTGGCTTCAGCACCTACAAGCCTTGTGCCTAGCTTCCTGTTTTGTAAAGTTGGATAATAATATCTTTTTTACAGGTTGTAAAAAGGTTTAAGCTAGTTAATAAATATAAAGGGTTTAACAGTATCTGGCAAATAAAAATCCAATTTGTTCTGGAAAGTTCTAACATGTTCTAATGACTTGACAAATGGTACTGTTTAGGATTACACATGACATTTTATCAAAGCCATTGATTAATCAGAATACTTCATTCTAGATGACATTAATTCCAATATAAATAAATTCCAGTTTCTGAAATTTTGCTTATAGTATCCTTTGTTCAAATAATAACTGCCCTAGTCCATTTGGGCTGCTATATCAAAATATCGTAGTCAGGGTAGCTCATACAGTTCTGGAGGCTGGGAGTCTGAGATCCGGGTGGCAGCATGGTCAAGTGAGGGCCCTTCTGGGTTGCAGACATCTTGTATTCTCATATGGTAAAAGGGGCTGGAGAGCTCTGTGAGGTCTGTTTTATAAGAGCACTAACCCTGTTTATGAGGGCTCCATCCTCATGACCTAATCACTTCCCAAAGGCCCCACCTCCTAACACCATCACATTGGGCATTAGGATTCTACAATGTGAGTTTTGGGGGGAACAAAGATTCAGATCATGGCCATAACCATTTAGTATATTTGTAATATATCTCCAGCTTAGGTGTTAGGAGGCATACAGAAGAAGCAGAGACATGCTGTACTAGAAGAGGTTGTAATCCCTTTTTAGCTTTGTATGAAAAGCCAGTTAGCTTACTTCTAGCATTCTTTTGGTCTTGGAATTTGGAGCAGTACTTTTATATTACACTGGACTTAAGGCATTATACTTCTCCTGGAGTTTCAATCATATGTAAAACTTCCCCTGAAGGTTTACTAGTCATTTTATATACATACCTAAAAATATGGGGCTATCACCATGGTTTATTCTTCAGTGAAGAGCACCAGAGTACCTTCTGAGATATCAAAATATTTCCTGTTTCTAATATGATATACTGGATAGTTATAATCTCTTAATTTTCCTTCCTCTTAGCAGGTGGTTTCTCTGCTGGGTAGGTTGGATGATGGAATATGACCAGACACTGAATTTTTAAAACATTGGCTAGTGCGTGATACTAGAAAGAAAAAGAGGGAGTAACATTTTCAGATATATCTCTTGTTCTGAGAAAGTACTCAATTTTTATAAATCCTGACTTTCAGTTTTTTCATTTTGTTATGACAACAGTTTAGGTGGAAGGTGCTATGGTCTAAATGTTTGTGTCTTCCCCCCCACCAAATTTATACATTGAAATCCTAATGCCCATTGTGATGATGTTAGGAGATGGACCTTTTTTTTTTAATTGAAGTATAGTTGATTTACAATGCTGCATTAATTACTGCTGTACAGCAAAGTGATTCAGTTATACATATATGTACATTCTTTTTTAAAAAAATATTCTTTTCTGTTATGGTTTAACATAGGATATTGAATATAGTTTTCTGTACTATACAGTAGGACCTTGTTGTTTATCCATTCTATATATAATAAAGTTTACATCCGCTAACCCCAACCTCAGGAGGTTATGAATTGGGTTAGTGTTCTTGAAAAAGAGAACCCACAGAGCTCCCTGGCCCCTTCCACTATGTGAGGGCACAGAGAGAAGACAGTAGTTTATCACCCAGAAGAGGGCTTTCACCAGAACTTGACCACTCAGGCATCCTGATATTGGACTTCCATCCTCCAGAATTGTAAGAAATAAATTTCTGTTGTTTATAAGCTACCCAGTCTGTGGTATTTTGTTATAGCACCTCAAGTGGACTAATAGCCAAGTTTTCCAGTAATGAATGAACCAGGGGAGCCCAATGATGGCTGGGTTTCCTAAATTAATGGGATACATGAAGCAGTGTCAGAAAATGTCAGATTTTTAGAGAGGTTGTTAATTGACAATGAGATTTTCTAGCCTGGTTTGAGTTTGGCCATCTAGAGATTTCCATGCACAGATGCTCCACACTGTTTTGTACTGTATAGACTGGTCTTGGAACGGGCAAGGTCTGCAATTATCCATATGATTCTAAACCTCAAACACCAAATTGAGCAAATTATTGAATTGTCTATAGTATGCATACAGCCAAAAATTCTTTTTTTAAAAAATTTATTTATTTATTTATTTATTTTTGGCTGTGTTGGATCTTCATTGCTGTGCGAAGGCTTTCTCTAGTTGTGACAAGCAGGGGCTACTCTTCTGTTGCGGTGCACAGGCTTCTCATTGCGTGGCTTCTCTTGTTGTGGAGCTCCGGCTCTAGGCGTGCAGGCTTCAGTAGTTGTGGCTTGTGGGCTCTAGAGCGCAGGCTCATTAGTTGTGGCACACGGGCTTAGTTGCTCCACAGCATGTGGGATCTTCCCAGATGGGGGCTCGAACCCGTATCCCCTGCATTGGCAGGCAGATTCGTAACCACTGTGCCACCAGGGAAGCCCAAATTCTTTTCTTGAAAATGCCTAGATAATAACAATAGTAATTATCTGTGTTTATTTGAAGCTTCCAATTTTTCAGTGTCCCCACCTGCCTTATCTTATTTATAAATTAGCTTCATTTGATGATGAAAAAAAACATGAGAAATTGGGAAACAAAGAGGTTAAGTGACTTGCTTTAGGCTGCATAGCACATCAATGGAGAAGAACTCAAACCTGTCTATTGATATTTTGGCTGCAGATCCAGCTTTCTTTGCACTATATAACCCAGCCCAATAAGGTCTAATAGCCATGCCACTCTCTGTGAGTTAATCTCCATTTAGAACGTGATTGATTAACACATGCCTTTGTAGTAGACTTCTAAAACTTGAACTGTTCTCTTAATCAGTCTTCTGTTTGGCTGATGCAAAATTCACAATGGAGTTAGCTTGCCTACCATGTGGAACATAATGGTGACAAATCACTTTCTACATTGCTAGGCTTTTTACAGTATACTTAAACTTCATTGGCTATAGGTCTGTCTTTGAGAAAGGGGAATGTGAGCAATACAATGCAAAACACAAAACATCTGTTAGATTTTCTTATTCCTAAACAAGTGTTGTTTAGCAAGCACTTTAAGATAAAAAAAAATCCTAGTAACAAGTTATGGAAGCTAGAAAACTAACAATTACATGAGTTAGCTTCTGAGTGTTGGTTGTTTTTGTATACTTAAGCTTCTAGATGAACCTTGCATAAAGTATATCCCAACTTGATCTAACTTGACTGTGGCTTTTAATACCATGTACAAAGAAAAGTTAAGGCTAAAAATGAATGATTGTAACTTACAAATGGTATAATGGGGAAACGCAGAGCCAACATACTGAAATGTTTTCTATTATTTATACTAAACAGTTATAGAAATTATATAGATGTAGGATATAATGACTCTAAATTACATACTTTCTATAATAGTCTTATTCAGTAACCTTTATCCTCCACTATGAATAGATCCTTTTCCAGAAGTGGGATGGGAATAGGAAAAAAAACAAAAAGTTAAGATGGCCCTCAATTAGATGGTACTGGGTATAGCTGACTATCCCCCTTATTTTGAGGAAATATGCATTATTTCTCCTCTGTACTAATAGAAGACGTTTGCATGTCTTACTTTCTCTTAGCCATCTTTCATCATTCTTGATAATGTGGCTTGTATTTTAAGTAATTGAATACCAGATTCTTTTTCCCTCAGTTAATTCCTTTTTATCGATGGATTATTACCAGACTGGTAGGATGCTTGGAGACAACTGGGATGTGGTAAGCAGCTATAATTCCCTATAAAATAGACAATAAGCACTTTATTATAATGCTTGAATACTGTTTGACATTGCAGTTGTGAAAGAACATTTATAAACATGCAAGAAGAGAAGAAAAATATTTTTAGCTCTTTGCATCCCTTTTGGAAATATACAGGTTTTCATATTCTTTGAGGGAATTTGTAAATACATATTCTAAAATAACTTTTGAGATAAGTAGAAAGTAGATGTTCGCATTTTCAGGCCTCCCTTATCGAGGAAGATGAAGGGAGAGCCATTGACCAGTTTAAGCACAAGTTTTTCCTTTCTTTTTTTCTAATCATGAATTTATACTGTTCATAAATAAATTTATCATACAAAATCAGCAGAGTTATCCGTATGTTTTTGGCTAAATATTTAAGACATAGAGTGAATTGTAGAGTTAGCAATTATCTAGTAAATTTGGGCTTTGTAGACAACCAGAATCATTGTAGGCCTACATCAAAAACAAAACCAAAAACACTCAGCTATTTAAATAAGCCAAAAAAATACACACTTGATTTAGCCTTAACTAACTTAAAATTCTAGAGTTCTTTTACCTGATTTCCTCAGTTCTCTTTGTGGAATCAAAATAAGCCTCTTCCTATTTACATTAAAGACGATCCTTAAAAATGAAGATGGAAGTAAAAAGATTTTAAAAATATTTTGCATATTCAGAAAGGGAAGTTTAAAGACAAAATAAAAAAATTCTTGGCTCATAATAGTTTTGTAAGAGTACCATGGGTATGTTTTCACTCAGCCAGTATGATCATCAAAAAAGCCTGGGTTTTAATGAGATAGGTATCTCAGAGATCAAATGATTGACAAAAGCACTCTCTTTTCCTTATGTGTCAGCCTTCAAAATCCAAGTGGTTTCTGTGCTTTAAAAAGGTACAAACATTGCATGAAAACTGCTTTTCCTGTCCATTGTGTCATGTCAAGTTGTAGGTCAAGGCATTGTTTATGCCGTTAGTTATACTGCCTGGAAAATGTTTAGGATCTATAAAAAATGTAAAATAATCTAAAGGTTGTAGTTATCATTGGCATTAATAAAGATTGATAATTTAGCATTTCTTTTTTTTTTCTTTTTTTTTTTTCCAGTACGCGGGCCCCTCACTGTTGTGGCCTCTCCCGTTGCGGAGCACAGGCTCCAGACGCGCAGGCTCAGCGGCCATGGCTCACGGGCCCAGCTGCTCCGTGGCATGTGGGATCTTCCCAGACTGGGGCACGAACCCGTGTCCCCTGTATCGGCAGGCAGACTCTCAACCACTGCGTCACCAGGGAAGCCCGATAATTTAGCATTTCTTATCAGTATTATTTAACCTAATTTCTCAGGAAACTGAAAGATAAGTGACAGAGGAAAAAGTTGTCATTGTGAGTGGACTATAACAAGATCATAGTAATAGAAAGGTCTAACGAACCCTCAGGAGGAAGAGGAATAGTGCCATCACTGCTCTGAAGATAATTATCATTCTGTGCCAAAAACTTTTCTAGAGGGATTTTTTTTTTTTTTTTTTTTTTTTTGGTGCTTGTTTCTGGGTCTGTGAAATAGGAATAAGAGAGAGCTTAGTTTTGGTCAGCTCTGCCAGCTGTGCGGTCATGGACAATATATCACTGAAGCTCTCTGGGTTTTGATATTTTCACCTATAAAATTTTGAGATCTGGATTGGGACTCTACAGCCCTTTCCAGCTTGAAAGTTCTAGGATTCTAGAAAAAAATAAAAAAGAAGAGAAAAGCACATAGGGATTATAATCAGTTTTTAAGCGACTCTTCAAAACCCCTCTCCTGAAATAACCTTTTTGGAAGTAGTGGTCTTTAGGTTCTAAAGGTCCTATCAATAAATATATGTGTAAGGAGGAGGGAACATCTATTGAGCACTTGGAAATGTTAGATGTCACTTTCTCCTGGAAGTTTTTCCTAAACACCCACACTCCTGCACACCTTTTAAAATGGATATTCATTCCCACATCTATGTTCCATCTGCATCTTCCACATGCTTCTATTATTATCGCATTGTACTTACTTAAGTGCCTGTTATCTCTACCAGACTGTTAGTTCCTTGCATGTAGAACTGTGTTTTAGTGTCTTACTCATCTTTTAATCACAATTTCTCACACAAACCCTGGCATATTAAAGGCACTTAATAATAAATATCTTTGGAATAAATATTCACTGTTTTACACATGCTATCTCACTCAACCTACATAATATAACCCTGTCTCTAAGAAGCTGAGCTCAAAGTGGAAACAAAAATGTCACCTGCTAATAAATGATAAAGCAGATCTCTCTGACTCCAAATGTGAGTTCTTTCTACTTGACCAAGCTGCCTTCCATACAGAGTAATGAGAAGGCCAATAGGACTTATATAAAGTCAGAATTTGGTTGATAGCTTGGAGGGGAAATCTGGCCAAATTCCACATTGTTGAACAATGTATATATTACTTTTGTCTTTCAGTATGGCTGATGTACCTGTTTTCCCTAAGAAAACAAGGCTGGCTTGGATGCTTATTTTGAATTTTTAAAGTTTGGGTACTATTGATCTTTGCATTAAAAAAAATCATTTCAGCCATAATTGGGATTGTTGAGACAGGTGGGAAAGCAGAATTCACTTGCCTCTCTTTTCAGTCGGGGATCCATGATAGGTTCCACACCCTCTATTCTCCTTTCACCTCCACTTCTTATTATTTCACTACCTGATTTCTTATGTTCATAGGCTATCAGCATTCCTAGAGAAAGTCACAATATCCCTTTCCCTGACTCCACCACATATCCTTGCTGGACCTCATTGCTGCTTTCATTTCCCATCAGATTGATTCCCTGTTGCATTTCCTACAACACCTATTCCAAATCTTTTTACTTTTTCTATCCTCCTTATTCCACTTACATCTTCCTTCATCCCTTTATCTTTAACTCCAACTATGTTGACAGATCTGAAATTATTATCTAATGTGAATTTGAGCTTTGCTATTCTCCACCTTAATCTTTCTATCACTTTTCCATTTTTTTTTCTCTGCTTCACTCTCCTGCCTTCTCCCTGTTCTCTCCTGAAGAGTGATATTTCCCAAGGCTGTGTCTTCCATTGTCTTCTCTTGATTTGCTCTTTTGTGATCCTGTGTGTCCCATGACTTAAACTATCATCTCTATAGGCATGATTTTCAAATCTACATCTAGCTCTGATCTCTCAAGTCAATTCCATCCTTACCTTTAAAACTGCTATTTGGAAGTATTCCTTTAGCTGTGTTTTACTCACTTCAAACTCAGCATGTCATTATCCTGATCCTAAATCATCCTTTCCTCACCTTCTTATTTCTCATAATAAATGGGTGTTCTTTCTACTTTGTTGTGAGACTCTTCTCCTGGAGCATAGTTCTGATCATGTCATTCCCATTGCTGATTCTGTATTTAACCCTCCTATGCCTCAGTTTCCCCATCTTAGTGTGTTATGAATGTTTGCTTGTGGTGATTAAAGTATACACTCATATGAAATAGGCTGAACTTGGTGCCTGATATATGGTCAGCATTCCCTGTTGGGCTTTCCTTCCTTAAACACCTCTGCTGGCTCTGTATTGTTTACAAAATAGAGCCAGTACTTCTCAGCCTGACATGCAAACTCGCATCAAATTATCCCCTGAAAATGCTTCACTTTTTCTTACTTTTGCTTATATATTTTTTCTCTTCATTTGAAAGTTGGCCCTTTTTTATACCAGTTGAAATCCTAACCCAGTATAAGTACTTTCTCTTCTATGAAAGAGAAAGGTTCCCTAATGCTTACATTTAGTTAAGAATTCCTCTTTTCATTCTCAGCCCTTTCTCCACAACTTACAAATTCTGTCTTGAATTATAAGTATAGGTAAAGGTGACATTTTCCTGTTAGAATTTTACATTCATTCTGAGGGCTAGCCTTATTCTTAACTATTTTTATAAACTTCACAGTGCTAATAGAGGGCCTTCTCCATAATAGACTCTCAAAATATTTTTTGAATAACTTTGAATAGATCATCAGTGTGTTTTGTTTGTACTTTCAGATTCACAAATGCTTCAGTGGGAAGAACTGATTGTGAAATATGATAGAGTTATGGGTCATGACATTGCACAAATATGCTAAAACTACATTTGATTAGATTATGCAATAGTCTGAAAGATAAATCATATATGGTTTGTTCACTTTATGTGGTATTAGGAGAATGGGACCAGGCCTAGACTAAACATTTTCATAATCTTTCATTGACCTTCCTGGAGATAGACTGCTCAGTCTTTGCCATCTCTAATTATTGTAATTTTGTACTTAGAGCACATGTGTTATATGGAAATCTCCCTTGCCTGTACTACTTCCCCATGCCCTGCTGGAAAGCACTGTAGGTATTTGTTGAGGTTCCACTTTGTAAAGGCTGCAGTTAAACTCAAAGCCATTTTGAAGAGAATTCATGGGTCTACCCAGTCAAAGTAAAGGGGGAATTAAAGCAATTAAAATATCTTACTCATGAAAACAAATCTTAACAACCAATAAAACCCATAATATAGCACCATCATTACTGAGGACGAGAAGAGGAGGGTGTGGGGGTAGGGATGTGAAACATGTAGAGATGAAGAAAAACGCTCTACCAGAAGAAATCTCTACCCTGTTTATTGTTTCTCACCTCTTAATCTGCCCTTCCCTGGGTATATCTGGCCTATGATTCCTAGAGCCCTTTTACAAAATTGGGTATTCATGGTTAGGATGAAACTTTGGTATAGTGGAAAGAATGTTGGCTTTGGCATCTGAGAAACTAGGTACAAGTTCTGGTTCTGGTGTTACTATGTTACCATAGACTCTAGTCATTTCACATCTCTGGTGCCTTAGTTTCTGTCTGTAAAGTGAAGTTATTAATACTCCCTTCCTGTAGTTGTTATGATGATTGAGAATAATATTGTGAAACACTTACAAATTATAAAGTGTTTCGTAAGTAATCAGTCAGTGAAGGAGCTATGTTGACTCACTCCTGAAACCAGAAGAAGGTTTGAAGCTTTTAATTTTTTTTTCACATCTTTATTGGAGTATAAATGCTTTACAATGTTGTGTTAGTTTCTGCTGTACAACAAAGTGAATCAACTATATGTATACATATATCCACATATCCCCTCCCTCTTGAGCCTCCTTCCCACCCTTCCTATCCCATCCCTCTAGGTCGTCACAAAGCATCGAGTTGATCTCCTTGTGCTATGCAGCAGCTTCCCACTAGCCATCCATTTTACATTTGGTAGTGTATATATGTCAGTGCCACTCTCCCACTTCATCCCAGCTTCCCTTTTTCCCCCTGTGTCCTCAAGTCCATTCTCTACGTCTGCGTCTTTATTCCTGCCCTGCCACAGAGTTCATCAATACCGCTTTTGAAAACTCCATATATACATGCTAGCATACAGTATTTGTTTTCCTCTTTCTGACTTACTTCACTCTATATGACAGGTTCTAGGTCTATCCACCTCACTACAAATAACTCAATTTCATTCCTTTTCATGGCTGAATAATATTCCATTGTATATATGTGGCACATCTTCTTTATCCATTAGCCAGTTGATGGACATTTAAGTTGCTTCCATGTCCTGACTATTATAAATAGTGCTGCAATGAACATTGGGGTACATGTATCTTTTTGAATTATGGTTTTTGTAGGGTATATGCCCAGGAGCGGGATTGCTGGGTCATATGGTAGCTCTATTTTTAATTTTTTAAGGAATCTCCATACTGTTCTCCATAGAGACTGTATCAGTTTACATTCCCATCAACAGTGCAAAAGGGTTCCCTTTTCTCCACACCCTCTCCAGCATTTATTGTTTCTAGATTTTTTGATGATGGTCCTTCTGACAAGTGTAAGGTTGATCAAACCTCATTGTGGTTTTGATTTGCATTTCTCTAATGATCAGTGATGCTCAACATCTTTTCATGTATTTGTTGCCCATCTGTATGTCTTCTTTGGAGAAATGTCTATTTAGGTCTTCTGCCCATTTTTGAATCAGGTTGTTTGTTTTTGTGATATTGAGCTGCATGAGCTACTTGTATATTTTGGAGATTAATCCTTTGTCAGTTGCTTCATTTGCAAATATTTTCTCCCATTCTGAGAGCTGTCTTTTCGTCTTGTGTGTAGTTTCCTTTGCTTCACAAAAGCTTTTAAGTTTCATTAGGTACCATTTGTTTATTTTTGTTTTTATTTCCCTTACTCTAGGAGGTGGATCAAAAAAGATCTTGCTGTGATTTATGTCAAAGAGTGTTCTTCCTATGTTTTCCTCCGAAAATTTTATAGTATCTGGTCTTACATTTAGGTCCCTAATCCATTTTGAGTTTATTTTTGTGTATGGTGTTAGGGAGTGTTCTAATTTCATTCTTTTACATGTAGCTGTCCATTTTTCCCAGCACCACTTAATGAAGAGACTGTCTTTTCTCCATTATATCTCGTTGCCTCCTCTGTCATAGATTAGTTAACCATAGGTGCATGGGTTTATCTCTGGGCTTTCTATCCTGTTCCATTGATCTATATTTCTGTTTTTGTGCTAGTACCATATTGTTTTGATTACTGTAGCTTGGTAGTCTAGTCTGAAGTCAGGGAGTCTGATTCCTCCAGCTCCGTTTCTTTCCCTCAAGACTGCTTTGGTTATTCGGAGTCTTTTGTGTCTCCATACAAATTTTAAGATTTTTTGTTCTAGGGCTTCCCTATTGGTGCAGTGGTTGAGAGTCCGCCTGCTGATGAAGGGGACACGGGTGCGTGCCCTGGTCTGGGAAGATCCCACATGTCGTGGAGTGGCTAGGCCCATGAGCCATGGCCACTGAGCCTGCGCGTCTGGAGCCTGTGCTCTGCAATGGGAGAGGCCACAACAGTGAGAGGCCTGCATACCGCAAAAAAAAAAAAAAAAAAAAAAAAAAAAAAAAGGTTTTTTGTTCTAATTCCGTAAAAAATGCCATTCGTAATTTGATAGGGATTGCATTGAATCTGTAGATTGCTTTGGGTAGTATAGTCATTTTCACAATATTGATTCTTCCAATCCAAGAACATGGTATATCTCTCTATCTGTTTGTATCATCTTTAATTTCTTTCATCAGTGTCTTATAGTTTTCTGCATACAGGTCTTTTGTTTCCCTAGGTAGGTTTATTCCTAGGTATTTTATTCTTTTTGTTGCAATGGTAAATGAGAGTGTTTCCTTAATTTCTTTTTAAGATTTTTCATCATTCGTGTATAGGAATGCAAGAGATTTCTGTGCATTAATTTTCTATCCTGCTACTCTACCAAATTCATTGATTAGCTCTAGTAGTTTTCTGGTGGCATCTTTAGGAGTCTCTATGTATAGTATCATGTCATCGGCAGACAGTGACCTTTTTACTTCTTCTTTTCAGATTTGGATTCCTTGTATTTCTTTTTCTTCTCTGATTTCTGAGGCTAGGACTTCCAAAACTATGTTGAATAATAGTGGTGAGAGTGGACACCTTGTCTTCTTCCTGATCTTAGAGAAAATGCTTTCAGTTTTTCACCATTGAGAATGAGGTTTTCTGTGGGTTGGTTGTATATGGCCTTTTTGACGTTGAGGTAGGTTCCCCCTGTGCCCACTTTCTGGAGACTTTTTATCATAAATGGGTGTTGAATTTTATCAAAAGATTTTTCTGCATCTATTGAGATGATCATATGGTTTTTCTTCTTCAAATTGTTAATATGGTGTATCACTTTGATTGATTTGCATATATTGAAGAATGCTTCCATTCCTAGGATAAACTCCAGTTGATCATGGTGTATGATCCTTTTAATGTGTTGTTGGATTCTGTTTGCTAGTATTCTGTTAAGGATTTTTGCATCTATATTGATCAGTGATATTGGTCTGTAATTTTCTTTTTTTTGTAGTATCTTTGTGTGGTTTTGGTATCAGGGTGAGGGTGACCTCATAGAATGGGTTTGGGAGTGTTCCTTCCTGTGTAATTTTTTGGAAGAGTTTGAGAAGGATGGGTGTTAGCTCTTCTCTAAATGTTTGATAGAATTCACCTGTGAAGCCATCTGGTCCTTGACTTTTGTTTGTCAGAAGATTTTTAATCACAGTTTCAATTTCATTACTTGAGATTGGTCTGTTCATATTTTGTATTTCTTCCTGGTTCAGTCTTGGAAGGTTGTACCTTTCTAAGAATTCGTCCATTTCTTCCAGGTTTTCCATTTTATTGGTATAGAGTTGCTTGTAGTGGTCTCTTAGGATGCTTTGTATTACTGCAGTATCTGTTGTAACTTCTCCTTTTTCATTTCTAATTTTATTGATTTGAGTCCTCTCCCTCTTTTTCTTGATGAGTCTGGCTAATGGTTTATCAATTTTGTTTATCTTCTCAAAGAACCAGCTTTTAGTTTTATTGATCTTTGCTACTGTTTTCTTTGTTTCTATCTCATTTATTTCTTCTCTAATCTTTATGATTTCTTTCCTTCTGCTAACTTTGGGTTTTGTGTGTTCTTCTTTCTCTAGTTCCTTTAGGTGTAAGTTTATATTGTTTATTTGAGATATTTCTTGTTTCTTGAGGTAGGCTTGTATTACTGTAAACTTCCCTCTTAGAACTGCTTTGGCTGCATCCCATGTGTTTTGAATCATCCTGTTTTCATTGTCATTTGTTTCCAGGTATTTTTTGATTTCCTCTTTGATTTCTTCAGTGATCTCTTGGTTATTTAGTAACATGTTGTTTAGCCTCCATTTGTTTGTGTCTTTTACGTTTTTTTTTCCTGTAACTGATTTCTAATGTCATAGTGTTGTGGTCAGAAAAGATGCTTGATATGATTTCAATTTTCTTAAATTTACCAAGGCTTGATTTGTGACCCAAGATGTGATTTATCCTGGAGAATGTTCCGTGCGCACTTGAGAAGTAAGTGTAATCTGCCATTTTTGGATGGAATGTCCTATAAATATCAATTAATCTATCTGGTCTATTGTGTCATTTAAAGCTTGTGTTTCCTTATTAATTTTCTGTCTGGATAAACTGTCTATTGGTGTAAGTGAGGTGTTAAAGTCCCCCCCATTATTGTGTTACTGTCAATTTCTTCTTTTATAGCTGTTAGCAGTTGACTTATGTATTGAGGTGCTCCTATGTTGGGTGCATATATATTTATAATTGTTATATATCCTTCTTAGATTGATCCTTTGAACATTATGTAGTGTCCTTCCTTACGTCTTTTAACCATCTTTATTTTAAAGTCTATTTTATCTGATATGAGTATTGCTACTCCAGCTTTCTTGTGATCTCCATTTGCATGGAATGTCTTTTTCCATCACCTCACTTTCCTTCTGTATGTGTTCCTAGGTCTGAAGTGGATTTCTTGTAGACAGCATATATAAGGGTCTTGTTTTTGTATCCATCAGCCAGTCTGTGTCTTTTGGTTGGAGCATTTAATCCATTTACATTCTAGGTGATTATCAATATGTATGTTCCTATTACCATTTTCTTAATTTATTTGGGTTTTCTTTTTGTGGATCTTTTCCTTCTCTTGTGTTTCCTGCTTAGAGAAGTTCCTTTAGCATTTTTTGTAGAGCTGGTTTGGTGGTGCTGAATTCTCATAGCTTTTGCTTGTCTGCAGAGCTTTTGATTTCTCTGTTGAATCTGAATGAGATCCTTGCCAGTTAGAGTAATCTTGGTTGTAGGTTTTTCCCTTTCATCACTTTAAATATGTCCTGCCACTCCCTTCTGGCTTTCAGAGTTTCTGCTGAAAAATCAGCTGTTAATGTTATGGAGATTTCCTTGTAGGTTATCTGTTGCTTTTCCCTTGCTGCTTTTAATATTTTTTCTTGTATTTAATTTTTGATAGTTTGATTAATATGTGGCTTGGCATGTTTCTCTTTGGGTTTATCCTGTATGGGACTCTCTGCGCTTCCTGGACTCCATTGACTATTTCCTTTCCCATGTTAGTGAAGTTTTTGACTATAATCTTTTCAAATATTTTCTCAAACCCCTTCTTTTTCTCTTCTTTTTCTGGGACCCCTCTAATTCAAACATTGTTGCATATAATGTTGTTCCAGAAATCTCTGAGACTGTCCTTAATTCTTTTCATTCTTTTTTCTTTATTCTGCTCCCTGGCAGTTATTTCCACCATTTTATCTTCCAGCTCACTTATCTGTTCTTCTGCCTCAGTTATTCTGCTATTGATTCCTTCTAGAGTATTTTTAGTTTCAATTGTTGTGTTGTTCATCACTGTTTTTTGCTCTTTAGTTCTTTTAGATCCTTATTAAACGTTTCTTGTATTTTCTCCATTCTGTTTCTGAGATTTTGGATCATATTTACTATCATTACTCTGAATTCTTTTTCAGGTAGGTTGCCTATTTCATCTTCATTTATTTGGTCTTGTAGATTTTTACCTTGCTCCTTCGTCTGTAACATAGTTTTTTTGACATTCCAATTTTTTTTTTTTTAATGGGTACAGCTGTATTCTTGTCTTACTGGTTGTTTGGCGTGAGGCATCCAGTGCTGGAGTTTGCAGGCATTTGCGTAGAACTGGGTCTTGGTGCCGAGATGAGGACCTCGGGGAGGCCTCACTCTGATTAATATTCCCTGGCATCTGAGGTTCTCTGTTAGTCCAGTGGTTTGGACTCGGCACTCCCACCACAGGAGTTCGGGCCTGAACTCTGGCCTGGGAACCAAGATCCCACAAGGTGTATGGCACAGCAGAAAAAAAAAAAAGAAAAAAAGGAGCAGTACAATAACAAAGAATGAAAAATAAAATAAAATTCAAAAGATAAAAAATATATTTGGAAAAATAAAAATATAATTGAAACAATTGCAACAAGGTAAAACAAAACCATAACAGGAAAAAGAATAAAAGTGTGGGGGGGTGGGGAAGAAGCCAAAAGTAGCAGAACAATAACAAAGTATAAAGAATAAAATAAAATTAGAAAAATAAAAGATTTATTAGAAAAAATAAAAATATAAATGAATCAACAACAACAAGGTAAAACAGAACCCCAATCTAAAAGAAGAAGAAAGAAAAAAAAAAGACCTTGGCTCTGGGGGGTGGAGTTTAGGTGTGGGGTGGAACTTAGGCAGGATTGTGGTTTAGGGTGGGGAAGGGCCTAGGCGGTGTGTGTGTGTGTGTGTGTGTGTGTGTGTGTGTGAGACATTTGAAATTGGGGCAGGACCTAGGTTCAGAACCCATGCAGCTGGAAAAGGCCTTCAGGGTGGGGCCTGTGCCAGGCGAAGTTCAAGCGTGGGGCGGGACCTCTACTTAGGACCTTTGTGGGAAGAGAAGAAGCAGCATGTGTGGAGTATGGAGTTCTGGAGTTTGGGAGTAAGTCCCTGGGTGAGGGTGTGTGGGTGGGATTTAGGCCCAGTGCAGTTGGAGGGGGTCTCAGGTGGGTTCTCCTAGTGTAGAGGTAGGGCCCTGGGTGGGGATGTAGAGGTGGGGCTTGAGCTCTGCATGGCAGCAGGGAGGCCCTGAGGGCAGAGTATTAGGCCTGGGAGCCCAATAGGCTCCCCGGTGCCTAAGTGGATAGGTAAAGTGCTGGCCTCATTCCCTTCCATTCCCTTGTCCCCTGCCAGGGTCTCCCCTGGGGTCTCTGCTGTCCCTGCTGGACCTCTAACTGTGGGTGGGTCCCGCTGGGTGTAGGAACTCCTCCCCTCCCCCAGCCACCCCTAGGGGTGATGGCCCTGGAGGTCCGGCCTTTACTTTTGCCCCCCCTTCCCTCCCTCCCACTCCCTCAGGAGCCGCGAGGCTAGAGGGGGCCTAGGTGGGCAGAGGATCAGGCCTGGGATCTCAAAAGGCTCCCGGGGGCTCAAGTGGGCAGGGGAAACCTGGCCACGCTCCCTTTTGATCCTCTGCCTTCCCAATGGTCCTCCAATTCCCCCCTTCAGTCATGGGATCCCTTCCCCTCCCCCCAGCCGCCCCTCAGGGCCGCCAGTCCTATCCCACCTCCACTGCTCCTTCCCCTTCACTCCCCCCACACCCCACATCCTACCCTGTTTCTGGGGGTTCCTCCCATCCCCTTAGGTGTCCACTGGTGCCTGGTAGGTGCCCTAGTTGTGCAGAGATGCGAATTGCACATCCTCCTACTCTGCCATCTTGACTCTGCCCCCTGAAGCTTTTAATTCACACCTCAAGGCCTCTGCTCTTTTTCCTCTGTCTGGAGCTCTCTTCTATTTTTTTTTTCATTCTGCAAGTCCTACCTTGAAATATCCTCACTTCAAAGAGAGGCTTTCCTTGATCATTGTATTAGTTTTCTTTTTTAAATTTTACGTATTTGTTTTTAACTGCTTTGGGTTTTCGTTGCTGCATGTGGGCTTTCTCTAATTGTGGCGAGTGGGGGCTACTCTTGGTTGTGGTGTGTGGGCTTCTCACTGCAGTGTCTTCTCTTGTTGTGGAGCACAGGCTCTAGGCACGTCGGCTTCAGTAGTTGTGGCATATGGGCTCAGTAGTTGTAGCTCATGGGCTCTAGAGCGCAGCCTCAGTATTTGTGGCACACAGGCTTAGTTGCTCTGTGGCGTGTGGAATCTTCCTGGACCAGGGCTCGAACCCGTGTCCCCTGCATTGGCAGGCAGATTCTTAACCACTGCGCCACCAGGGAAGTCCCTGTATTAGTTTTCTTTTTTCTTTCTTCTTCTTTTTTTTTTTTTTGTATCAGTTTTCTAGGGCTGTTATAACAAAGTACCCCAGATTGGGTGACTTAAACAACAGAAGTTTATTTTCTTATAGTTCTGGAAGCTGGAATTGTGAGATCAAGGGGTCTGCAAGTTTGGTTTCTTTTGGAGTCCTCTTTACTTGGCTTGCAGAAGCCTGTTCTTCAGATATCTTCACATCCTCTTCTCTCTTTGACCGATTGTGTCTGAACTCTCTTCTTATAAGGACACCAGTCATAGTGGATTAGGGCCTCACTCATATGACCTTATTTTACATTAGTGGCCTCTTTAAAGGCCCTATCTCTAAATACAGTCACATTGGAAGTACTGGGGGTTAGAATTCCAACATATGAATTTTGGGGGGGACACAGTTCATCTCATAAAAACTACCTTATCAAAAGTACTTCCCTCATTTTCTATTCCTTTTATAGTGCTTATTTGAAATGATTTCATTTGTTTCCTCTTTTTGTTTGACCTTTTCACTTGAATGTAATTGTCATAAAGGCAGGGATTAGATAGTACTTTTGTATCCTCAGCCTCTGGCAAAATGCCTTGTACATGGTTAGTACCTGGTTTCATCACTTACCATGTTACTTTGGGCAAATAAATTAACCCCTTTGTGCCTCAGTTTACTTAGTAAGGTGGAGATCTTATGATTATCCACTTCCTATTATGTTATCATTTTTTGGTGCTTAGGGCAGTATCTGACACATAGAAAATTCTCAATAAATGTTAGCAGTTATTCTTACTTTTCTTACACATTTGTAGAAAAAAAAGTGAATGAATGAATCAAGTGCCTTTTAAAAAAATTTAAATATTTCTGAATTGACTTCCACGTGGCAGTCTATTCACAAAGCAGATTTTTTTATTTTTTCATTTCAGAATATAGTATCTTTCACTGAACGTAGGAACAGCCATAAAATGCTTTTGGTGCTGGATGGTTGTGATTCTAATTACATTTTCAGTGACTTCTATCCAGTCACTTTGACTGCGTACATCGTGTTTCTTTGGTGGGTGTGTCTTTGTATACTTGCACTGAATGACGGTTTTTGTGTGTCTATAGTCTTTTATTCAGAGTTAGCTGGAAATGGGAAAACAAGTATGTTATACACGATAAAATGACTCTGGATTCCAGGAGAACTAGAGATCAAAAGCATAGCTCCAGCTGAAGGAGACATGAGTTCATGAAAGTTGGGTTGCAGAGAGCTATTGATCAAGGAGGTAAAGGAACTGCTTCAGGAGCTTGGCCTAGCTGGGGCCAAGAGCTCAAAGAGGGCCAGATAAGAGCCACTTCTTTGGATGTCTAATCTGTTCCAGGAAAAGACATAGCTGGAAGCTCAAAGAGCTTATGTGATTCCTAATAAGACTAGACCAGGAATGCCTGTACACATCTGTGCCTGGATGGATGTATCCAGACTGAGAGATTTTAAGTGATCTAATCAGTTCAGAGATGCTCTGTTATTTACTATTTTTTAGGGCTCTGTAATTCTCGATTTATACGTAGAAGGTCTCATGTCAATCTTCATTCTTACAAGAAAATAAATGAACTTGTTTCACAGAAGATTTTCCTGAAAATTTGCTAAAATATGCTGTCTATACAAGCATTCAAAAACTAATGAATTAATAATAATGGTTAATATACAATGTGTCAGACACTGTGGTAAGCATTTTAGATGTATTATCACATTTAAGTATCACATGTCTATGAGACAGGTAATATATCATTCCAATTTAAAGAGAAAGAAATTGAAGCTCAGAGAAATCAAGATGGTCAAGGTTACACAGTTTATAAATGGTAGAGCAGGATAAAAATTAGGTATATTTGCTTACAAACCTCTGCACTCTACTTACCTTCCAACTAGCATTTATTTATATTCCCAATTAGCATTTATTGTGTATGTGCTACATGGTATATCGAGTTTATAGCTTTTAATCATGGCAACATTTTTTTTGTGTGTGGTGGATATTATAATTCCTAATTTTCCAATGTGAATTCTGAGGCTTAGAGAGGTTTGCCTAGAGGTTTCGCTTTGGGAGATAAGATCATAAGCAAGAGTTCCAGGCTTTTGAGTGAAAGCAGTAATGGGAAGAACCACCATACTTATAACTAATGTACCGTTTTTTTTTTTTTTAATATTTGCAGTCCAGATGTAGTTACAAAAAAACAAAAACAAAACCAAAAAACACAGTGCAGTTACCACAAATAGAAGGAGGAGGGGGGTCTTTGGATTAAGTGGTGGTAAATATCATACACTTTTATTCAGTGTGAAGCATAGAGGCTTCCACATGGGAATGCTTCCAACACTAATATAGCACATGTGCCTCTGAAGCCAGTTCTTTCTCAACACTGAGCAGCTTCTTATTTGGACAGTGCTGGCACTAGACACGATGACAGGAATGACTCTTGGCAACACCTTTTTCAGGGGAATGAGATGGCAAAAAAAAAAGTTGGTATTTAAAATAGAGATTTGGCAAATGGACTATCCAGTTCTTGACATCCCTGCAAATTTGCCCTCATTAAAAATAAAAGTTGAGACATATAGCTTTCCCCTTCATTTCTCCTAGGATAATCTCTGAATTCCCATGTTGAATAGAAAATGCCAAAATATCAACATCCCTATGAATCACTCCCCTACCCCAATAAACCCTGAAATTCAACCTCAGAATTCTATAGTTACAGGCTCACTGCAAGTGTTTTTTAACACGTGACAGTATCCATGCACACTAGTGCATGTTCTTCCTCTCCAGAGGTTGTAAATAATCCTATACAATATATGTGCCTTTTTTTTTTTTTTTTTTGGTAACTGCATAAGTAGACAAAAAGCTTTCGGAAAAAAGTATCTGCTTTCTTTCCCCTTCATGAACTCTTTAGTCTGATTATTGAACCCAAGATAAGCAAAACCCAAGCGTGTTTGCTCTTAATTAAAGCTCTTTTCATAGTGTACCCAGAGGCACCACTTAAGAGTGTGCAAACCAGATGAGGTGAATAGTAAGCACTCTGGTTTACTCCCCGAAAGATTATCTATGCATTTTTGTTTTGAGAAATTGATGTTAGGAACTTAGACAAGAATCCTTAACACTTAGGAGGAAAGTAAGTAGGTATTTGTGTTTCCATAGCAAAGGCTTTACAAAGAAACTGCCATATGGATTGGGAGTGAGGAAAGGAATAGGAGAGTGTTCTCACCTACAAAGAGGTAAAGGTATGACTCTTGCCCCTGAATTTCCTTAGTACTCTCTCAGTTCTCCTGATTTTCTTGTCATCAAAACACATGGCTTATGTTCCCAAGTAGATTATAAGTTCCTGGTCATATGTTAGTAGTATGAATAAATGAAAATAGAAAGTTGATAGTAGTCATTCCAGAAAACAGGGCACCTCAACAGGATCTCATAAAACTCAAAAACAAAAGCTTCATTTTGCTCTTTAAATATAGGAACAAATGGAGGGGGAAAAGCTGCTTGTCTAGAGTTAGTTTCAAGAAGAATCAGTACAACACAAATAAGCAAACCATCAAGTGTTAGAGCTCTAGATTCCATATCCTAGCCTACTCTCCATCTATTTTTATAACCTATCTGTTTAACTTTGGGTGTTTAACCTTTCTGCTTCTTTGTTTTCTTATCTATATTAATGCTATACAATGTTTAGGCATTGTGTAAAGCTCTTCATACATTATCCCTTTCAATCTTGACAATAATACCATGAAATAGATATTATTTCCTATTATACAGATGAAGAAACTGAGGTTCAGAGAGGCAAAAACTTGTCCAACTTGATATAACTAGTAGAAGAGTTAGCATCAGACTCATGATATTCTGATACCAATGCGCAAGCGTTTAACCCCAAGTTGGTTGTAATGACATACTAAGATAATGGTTACATAGTAGGGGATTAACAAATGATTTATTAATTCAACTAATATTTATAAATGTTTCTACTGTTTGTCATTTACTGTTCTATGCATTTAGGCTATAGCAATTAATAATAAAGACAAAGTCCATGGACTTATGAAACTTACATTACTATGAGGAAAACAGATAATAAAAAATTAATATTCCAGGTAGTGATGACTGTTATGAAGAAAAAAGGAGGGATGACTCTTTCACAGTTTCTCTGATAAGGTGACATTTGAACAGACACTTGAATAAAATGAGGGAGCAAGGTATATAGAAATAAGTGGGAAGAATGTTTCAAACAGAGAGAAAAGCTAGTGTAAAGTCTTGAAGTTTTCAGGAACACTACAGAGTTCGGTCTGGCTAGAGTGGGGTGAGCTAGAAGAAAAATACTGGGACATGAAATCAGCGAAATAGGGGCAACATTATGAAGGGCCTTGTAGACCATAGTAAGAACTTTGGACTTTATTCTGAATGAGATGGGAAGCTACTATAGGATTTTTAAACAAAGGAGTGACACTATCTGGTATAAATTTTAAAATAAGGGATACTCTGGCTGCTTATTAGATTGTAGGGTAAATTATTAAACTGAAGTCAGGTTGAAAGTGGAGTTAATAGGACTTACTTATGTATTAGATGTGGCTGAGAGTGGTGTGAGAGGGTGTCAAAGGAGGTTTTGACCTGAGCAGCTTAAAAAATGGAATTTCTATGTACAGAGTTAAGGAAGGGTGGAGGCAGGGGGTAGAAATTGGAAAACAGGAGTTCAGGTTGGGAAATGTTATATATGAGATATCTCCTAGGCAGCCAAATGGAGATGTCCAGTGGTCAATTGGATATACCAATCTGGAATTCAAGGGAGAGGTTGAAGTTAGAGATATACATTTACAAGCTATTAGTCTCTACATGTTATTTAAAGTATGGACTTGGATAAGATCACTAGAGAGGGGGGTTAGCTAAAGGACACAGAGATCTGAGGCCTAGGGCACTCGTACAATTCTAGAAGATGAGTCAGAACTGGTAGAGAAGATTGAAAGGGAGACCTGAGAGAACAGAGAGTAGAAGGAAAACCAAGAGAGTGCTGTTATGGTTGCCAAGTGAAGAAAACGATTCAAAAAGGAAAAAATGGTCAACTGTGTTAAATGCTGCTTAAAGGACAAGTAAGATGAGCACTGGATTTGATAATGAGGAGGTCCTTGGTGATCTTGACAAAAGTGGTTTTCAAAGAGGTGTTAGGAAGAAAAAAAGCTCTTTAGTGTGGTTTCAAGAGAGAATGGGAGGAGAGAAAGTATGGACAATGAGTATAAACATGATTTTGAAGATTTTTGTTCTCATGGGGAGCATAAAAATTGAGTTATAGTTAAGAGGGAAATGTGCACAGGAGAGTTGTTTTTTAAAATGAAGTGTATATAGCAGATTTGATGTTGATGTTATCATTCCTGTAGAGGGAACAACAGATGACCAGGAAAGAGAGGGAATAGTTATTATTTCTATTTTACTAATTTATCATCATTGCTACTAATTATTACCACTACTGTACAATGAGAACTGATATTTAAAAGTCATATCCAAAAGCTTTACAAATGTTTCAGTTATACTAATAACCATATCTACTGAGTGTTTACTGTATGACTGGAACTATTTCAGACACTTACAATTGTCATTTCCTTATTTATTCCTCTCAATGCCACTATTATCACCCCCATTTAACATGTGAGAACACATCAGTTTAGCAAAGTTAAGAATTTCCTCAAGGTCACACAGCTGGAGTTCAAACCCAAAGCCAGGTTTGATTGCTCTCAGAGTAGGTTGTTAATCTCTTCTAAAATGCCTCTGGTCAACTGCTAACTATGCTTTACTCAGGAAGAATACTAGATTCTTTGTGGAGATTTCAGCAAATAACTTACTGATTATTCTAAACCAGAAATTTTATATTTAGTTAAGGTATGGTCTTTACGAAGATTTTCCACTCTATAAAGTTTACTTTTCACTTAAACATAACTATAAATCTGAAATCTCTGTGAATGCTTCTGGACATTATGTAAATGAAAGGGTCATTTTAGGACAACAAGACAAATGGTCACCTATTCTTATTGGTGTCTTTAAGAGCAGTGTGTGGGGGACTATTAAAAGATCTCTTAACAAGTTTTGTGGCCTTGGGCAGAATACTTAATATTTATTAGTCCCAGCTTTCTTATCAGCAAAATGGAGATAAAAGGTATACTTTGCAGGTTTATGGCAAAAATTGTATACACATGTGGGATAATGTATGTAAATTGCTTAGCACAGTGCCTGGCACAGAGTAAGTAAGCACTTAATAATGCTCACTATTGTTTTTCTTCTCTCAGTAGCTTCAGTTCATTTCCAACTGAATTCCAGGGAGCTTTGTGAAACTTACAGGGCCAAGGGAATTGTTTAAATGGAAGAAAATATTTGGGGGATTGAACACAAAACTATATTTAGAATGAATGCTGAGTTCTAAAGAGACTATCTCACGCTCCAGTTCTACTCAACTCAGTTTCAGCTGGGCACCACATGAAGCACGTCCTTCTCGTTACAGGGGTAACTCACCTAGACAGCTGGTTCAGTTTATCTTATGAAATCAACATCTTCATGAAGCAAACATTGTGAATTGTGTTATGTTTTCAATGACCTAATCCCAGTGCTTTTTAAACTTCCTGTAGCAGTAGAATCCCTTCTTGTGAATAAAGTTGTTACACAGAATTGCAAAATATGAAATAGAGAAAGGCAAACTGCTTTGCTTAAAGTTAGGCGAGGAGTGGGGGCCCAACTCAGCTTCCTCTTCATCAGTTTCCCCTCCTACCTCAAATGGTCCCTATGGCACAGCAATGGAACTTTAGGATTCTGTTAGATCTAGTTTGAAAATCACTGACCTAAACTATCTGGGTATGAAGGTAATCAGTGAATATATCTTTCAATAATATATATCAATCAAAAACTATATTCCTGGCACTGTGCTGAGTAGTAATAGGGAGAATATGGTGAATAAATCAGGCCCAGCCTCAAATTATATAGGCTTTAACTGTACGGAAATTTATTGTACCAAATGACTACAAATCCAGAACCAGAATGGTTATGGAAGGCAGTATAATGGCTCCCCCGAAGTGTCCATGTACTGTTTCCCCAAACCTGTGAAATGTTATGTTATAATGCAAAGGGGGATTAAGGTTGCTAATCAGCTGACTTTATATAGGGAGATTATCCTGTGTTATTTGGGTGAGTCCAGTGTAATCATAAGGGTCTTTAGAAGTGGAAGAGGGAAGCAGAAGAGGGTCCGAGTCAAAGAAGGAGACATGATGATGGAATAAAATTCAGGGTGATTTAATATGAGAAGGACTTGATCTACCTTCACTGGTCTGAAGACGGAAGAAGGCCGTGAACCAAGGAATGTGGTTGGCCCATAGAATCAGGCAAAGAAAAGGAAATGAATTCTTTCCTAGAGTTGCCAGACAAGAATACAGCCTTGCCGACACCTTGGTTTTACCATAGTGAAACCCATTTTGGACCCCTGTCCTCTAGAACTATAAGTAATAAAGTTGTTTTTGTTTAAGCCACCAAGTTTGTAGTAATTTGTTATAGCAAAAATAGAAAATGAATATAGTGGCCTTCAGGCTTTGTTAATTCAGCCACTCAAAAAGTCATCATGGCATAGAGCTAGACATATAGACCAAAAGAATGGAATTGATATTCCAGAAGTAAACTCATATATTTATGGCCAGTTGATTTTTTTTTTTTTTTTTTTTTTTTTTTGCGGTACACGGGCCTCTCACTGCTGTGGCCTCTCCCGTTGTGGAGCACAGGCTCTGTACGTGCGGGCTCAGCGGCCATGGCTCACGGGTCCAGCCGCTCCGCGGCACATGGGATCTTCCCGGACCGGAGCATGAACCCACATCCCCTGCATCGGCAGGCGGACTCTCAACCACTGCGCCACCAGAGAAGCCCTGGCCAGTTGATTTTTGACATGAGTACCAAGTCCATTCAATGGGAAAAGAATATTCTCTTCAATCAAGGTGCTGGGACAATTGGATTTCCACCGTAAAGAAATGAAGTTGGACCTGTACCTCACATTATATACAAAAATTGACTTAAATTGAGCCAACAACCTAAGAATAAGAGCTAAAATCATAAAACTCTTAGAAGAAAACAAAGGGGTAATCTTCATGACCTTGGATTTGGCAGTAGATTCTTAGATATGACACCAAAAGCAACAAAAACAACAAAAAAGTTAGTTAAAATGGACCTCATCAAAATTAAAAGCTTTCATATATTAGAGAACATTGTCAAGAAAGTGGCAAGATAACCTGCAAAATATTTGCAAATAATATCTGTGATCAGAGTTTATATCCAGAATATATAAAGAACTCCTACAACTCAACAACAAAAAGATAAAAACTTAAAGAACTTGAAGAGACATTTTTCCAAAGAAGAGATATGAATGGCCAACATGAAAGTATGCTCTATATCATTTGGCATTAGAGAAGTGCAAACCAAAAGTATGATGAGATACCATTTCCCACCTACTAGGATGACTATAATAATACTTTTTAAAAATGAAAGTAACAAATATTGGCAAGGATGTGGAGAAATTGGAATCCTCATATGTTACTGGTGGGAAAGTAAAATGGTGCAGCCATTCTGGAAAACAACTCGGTAATTTCTCAAAAAGCTAGACATGACATGAAATTAACATATGAGCCACCAATTTCACTCCTAGGTATATAACCAAAAGAGTGGGAAGCACACACTCAGATACTTGTATGTCAGTGCTCATTGCAGCATTATTCACAGTAGCCAAAATATGTAAATAATCTGTGTCCATCAACAGATGAATGGATAAGCAAATGTTGTATATACATACAATGGAGTATTTATTTTTCAGCAATTAAAAAGCAATGAAATTCTGATAGAATAGAGTTCTGAAGTTTTTTTTTTACAATAAACATTTATTAAGCTGTAATTTTCACAATATTTTAATTCTGTTCTGAAATCGATCTACAAATATCTCTACATAACACCAAAACCAGTGATTTAATAAAGAGAGGAGTGTAGGTATCACTTTGCAAAAAATAAATAAGTAAGCCTTATACATTTATATCTATTTATGTTATTTGTAGAATGTTTCCCAAGGCGCTTGGAACTAAAGTGTACACACATCACACACACACACACACACACACACACCACTGTATTCAAATCAAATGGATTTATATAAAGTATCAAATTAAATGATATACAAAATTTATAACCAGATACACAAAATATGAATTAAATCATGAATACACTGTTGATAATGGGTACTTCACAAACCTTGAACATTGAAAACATTATGCTAGGTGAAATAAGCCAGATGCAAAAGGACAAATATTGTATGATTCTACTTACATGAAATATCTAGAAAATGAACTATATTTCAATAAAAAAGGAACTATTTAGAATAGGCAAATTTATAGAGACTGAAAGTAGATTAAAGGTGGCCAGGGGCTGGAGATGAGGGAGAATGGGAACTATTGCTGAATGGTTACGAAGTTTCTGTTTGGGATGATGAAGAAGTTTTGGAAGTAGAGAGTGATGATGGTGGTACAACATTGTGAATGTTATTAATGCCACCTAATTGTACAATTAAAAATGGTTATAGGGCTTCCCTGGTGGCACAGTGGTTGAGAGTGTGCCTGCTGATGCAGGGAACGCGGGTTCGTGCCCTGGTCTGGGAGGATCCCACATGCCACGGAGTCGCTGAGCCCGTGAGCCATGGCCGTTCAGCCTGTGCGTCCAGAGCCTGTGCTCCACAATGGGAGAGGCCACAACAGTGAGAGGCCTGCATACCACGAAAAAAAAAAAAAAAGGTTATAATGGCAAATTTTGTGTTATATGATTTTACCACAATAAAAAAGTTCATCAAGGACCCAGGATCTTTCCTTCTTTTCTCTTTGCCATATACAGCATCAACTTTATCCTAAGGCTACTCCCTCAGACAACAAAAACTGTAACTGAGTTATGAGAGCACTAGAATCATGGGAGGGCAAGATGAATGATATTAACATGCAGATCACAGGGATGATGCAGCCAAAAATAGTGCTACTGAGAAAAGTAAGTGAAGTCATGGTGGATTTCAATCTCCAAAGACACAACATTTCAGTCTAGATGCATCTAGAAGGAAAACAGGTCTATAGTAAAAGGAAAATTCAAGCCTTCCTGGGTCCCACCAGAGTAGTGCAAAACTGGTTATAATATGAATTGAGTAAATGTCAGTCATCATCTCTAGAAGGCTCCTAGTTTTTGGTGTTTTTTTTTTAACATCTTTATTGGAGTATAATTTCTTTACAGTGGTGTGTTGTTTCTGCTTTATGACAAAGTGAATCAGTTATACATATACATAAGTCCCCATATCTCTTCCCTCTTGCATCTGACTCCCTCCCACCTCCCTTATCCCACCCCTCTAGGTGGTCACAAAGCACCGAGCTGATCTCCCTGTGCTATGCGGCTGCTTCCCACTAGCTATCTATTTTACGTTTGGTAGTGTATATATGTCCATGGCACTCTCTCACTTTGTCCCAGCTTACCCTTCCCCCTCCCCATATCCTCAAGTCCATTCTCTAGTAGGTCTGTGTCTTTATTCCTATCTTGCCCCTAGGTTCTTCATGACATTTTTTGTTCTTAGATTCCGTATATATGTGTTAGAATACAGTATCTGTTTTTCTCTTTCTGACTTACTTCACTCTGTATGGCAGACGCTAAGTCCATCCATATAACTAGAAAAAACTCAATTTCGTTTCTTTTTATGGCTGAATAATATTCCATTGTATATATGTGCCACATCTTCTTTATCCATTCCTCTGTTGATGGACACTGTGGTTGCTTCCATGTCCTGGCTATTGTAAATATAGATGCAGTGAACAGTTTGGTACATGACTCGTTTTTGAATTATGGTTTTCTCACGGTATATGCCCAGTAGTGGGATCGCTCTGTCATATGGTAGTTCTATTTTTACTTTTTAAAGGAACCTCCATACTGTTCTCCATAGTGGCTCTATCAATTTACATTCCCACCAACCGTGCAAGAGGGTTCCCTTTTCTCCACACCCTCTCCAGCATTTGTTGTTTGTAGATTTTTTGATGATGGCCATTCTGACCAGTGTGAGGTGATATCTCATTGTAGTTTTGATTTGCATTTCTCTAATGATTAATGATGTTGAGCATTCTTTCATGTGTTTGTTGGCAATCTGTGTATCTTCTTTGGAGAAATGTCTATTTAGGTCTTCTGCCCATTTTTGGATTGGGTTGTTTGTTTTTTTGAAATTGAGCTGTATGAGCTGCTTGTATATTTTGGAGATTAATCCTTTGTCGGTTGCTTCATTTGCAAATATTTTCTCCCATTCTGAGGGTTGTCTTTTCGTCTTGTTTATGGTTTCCTTTGCTGTGCAAAAGCTTTTAAGTTTCATTAGGTCCCATTTGTTTATTTTTGTTTTTATTTCCATTTCTCTAGGAGGTGGGTCAAAAAGGATCGTGCTGTGATTTATGTCTTAGAGTGTTATGCCTATGTTAACTTCTAAGAGTTTTATAGTGTCTGGCCTTACATTTAGGTCTTTAATCCACTTTCAGTTTATTTTTGTGTATGGTGTTAGGGAGTGTTCTAATTTCATTCTTTTACATGTACCTGTCCAGTTTTCCCAGCACCACTTATTGAAGAGGCTGTCTTTTCTCCACTGTATATTCTTGCCTCCTTTATCAAAGATAAGGTGACAATATGTGTATGAGTTTATCTCTGGGCTTTCTATCCTGTTCCATTGATCTATATTTCTTTTTTTATGCCAGTACCATACTGTCTTGATACTGTAGCTTTGTAGTATAGTCTGAAGTCAGGGAGCCTGATTCCTCCAGCTCTGTTTTTCTTTCTCAAGATTGCTTTGGCTATTTGGGGTCTGTTGTGTTTCCATGCAAATTGTGAAATTTTTTGTTCTAGTTCTGTGAAAAATGCCAGTGGTAGTTTGATAGGGATTGCATTGAATCTGTAGAT
Source organism: Mesoplodon densirostris (assembly GCF_025265405.1). Lineage (NCBI taxonomy): Eukaryota > Metazoa > Chordata > Mammalia > Artiodactyla > Ziphiidae > Mesoplodon > Mesoplodon densirostris. Next base: position 66,984,855 of record NC_082662.1, on the reverse strand, counting down.
TGCTTTGGGTAGTATATTCATTTTCACAATGTTGATTCTTCCAATCCAAGAACATGGTATAGCTCTCCATCTATTTGTTTCATCTTTAATTTCTTTCATCAGTGTCTTATAATTTTCTGCATACAGGTCTTTTGTCTCCTTAGGTAGGTTTATTCCTAGATATTTTATTCTTTTTCTTGCAATGGTAAATGGGACTGTTTTCTTAATTTCACTTTCAGATTTTTCATCATTAGTGTATAGGAATGCTAGAGATTTCTGTGCATTAATTTTGTATCCTGCTACTTTACCAAATTCATTGATTAGCTCTAGTAGTTTTCTGGTAGCATCTTTAGGATTCTCTATGTATAGTATCATGTCATCTGCAAACAGTGATAGTTTTACTTCTCTTCTGATTTGGATTCCTTTTATTTCTTTTTCATCTCAGATTTGCTGTGGCTAAAACTTTCAAAACTCTGTTGAGTAATAGTGGTGGTAGTGGACAGCCTTGTCTTGTTCCTGATCTTAGTGGAAATGGTTTCACTTTTTCACCATTGAGGATGATGTTGGCTGTCGGTTTGCCATATATGGCCTTTTTTATGTTGAGGAAAGTTCCCTCTGTGCCTACTTTCTGCAAGGTTTTTATCATAAATGGATGTTGAATTTTGTCAAAAGCTTTCTCTGCATCTATTGAGATGATCATATGGTTTTTCTCCTTCAATTTGTTAATATGCTATGTCACATTGATTGATTTACGTATATTGAAGAATCCTTTCATTCCTGGAATAAACCCCACTTGATCATGGTGTATGATTCTTTTAATGTGCTGTTGGATTCTGTTTGCTAGTATTTTGTTGAGGATTTTTGCATCTGTGTTCATCAATGATATTGGCCTGTAGTTATCTTTCTTTGTGATATCTTTGTCTGGTTTTGGTATCAGAGTGATGTTGGCCTCGTAGAATGAGTTTGGGAGTGTTCCTCCTTCTGCTATATTTTGGAAGAGTGTGAGTATGATAGGTGTTAACTCTTCTCTAAATGTTTGATAGAATTCACCTGTGAAGTCATCTGGTCCTGGGCTTTTGTTTGTTGGAAGATATTTAATCACAGTTTCAATTTCAGTGTTTGTGATTATTCTGTTTATATTTTCTATTTCTTCCTGGTTCAGTCTTGGAAGGTTGTGCTTCTCTAAGAATGTGTCCTTTTCTTCCAGGTTGTCCATTTGATTGGCATATAGTAGCCTGTAGTAATCTCTCATGATCCTTTGTATTTCTGCTGTGGTAGTCGTTACTTCTCCTTTTTCATTTCTATTTCTGTGGATTTAAGTCTTCTTCCTTTTTTTCTTGATGAGTTTGGCTAATGGTTTATCAATTTTGTTTATCTTCTCAAAGAACCAACTTTTAGTTTTATTGATCTTTGCTATCATTTCCTTCATTTCTTTTTCATTTATTTCTGATCTGATCTTTATGATTTCTTTCCTACTGCTCACTTTGGGTGTTTTTGTTGTTGTTCTTCTTCTTTTTTATCTAATTTCTTTAGGTATAAGGTTAGGTTGTTTATTTTAGATAGTTCTTGTTTCTTAATGTAGGATTGTATTGCTATAAACTTCCCTGTTAGAACTGCTTTTGCTGCATCCCATAGGTTTTGTGTCATGGTGTGTTCACTGTCATTTGTTTCTAGGTATTTTATTTTTATTTTTATTTTTTATTAGTCTCTGCTTTACAACAAAGTGAATCAGTCATACATATACAGCTGTTCCCACATCCCCTCCCTCCTGCGTCTCCCTCCCTCCCACCTTCCCCATCCCACCCCTCCAGGCAGCCACAAAGCACCGAGCCGATCACCCTGCGCCACGCGGGCACCCCCCACCATCCATCCACCCCAGGCCCGGCAGTGTATACACGTCCATGCCTCTCATCTGCCCCGTCACAGCCCCCCCCCATATCCCCAAGCCCACCCCCAGCAGGGCTCTGTCTCTATTCCTGTTTTACCCCTAAGTTCTTCATGACTTTTTTTTTCTTAAATTCCATATATATGTGTTAGCATACGGTATTTGTCTTTCTCTTTCTGACTTACTTCACTCTGTATGACAGACTCTAGGTCTATCCACCTCATTACAAATAGCTCAGTTTCGTTTCTTTTTATGGCTGAGTAATATTCCATTGTATATATGTGCCACATCTTCTTTATCCATTCATCCAATGATGGACACTTGGGTTGTTTCCATCTCCGGGCTATTGTGAATAGAGCTGCAATGAACATTTTGGTACATGTCTCTTTCTGAATTATGGTTTTCTCAGGGTATATGCCTAGTAGTGGGATTGCTGGGTCATATGGTAGTTCTATTTTTCGTTTTTTAAGGAACCTCCATACTGTTCTCCATAGTGGCTGTACCAATTCACATTCCCATCAGCAGTGCAAGAGTGTTCCCTTTTCTCCACACCCTCTCCAGCATTTATTGTTTGTAGATATTTTGATGATGGCCATTCTGACTGGTGTGAGATGATATCTCATTGTAGTTTTGATTTGCATTTCTCTAATGATTAATGATGCTGAGCATTCTTTCATGTGTTTGTTGGCAATCTGTATATCTTCTTTGGAGAAATGTCTATTTAGGTCTTCTGCCCATTTTTGGATTGGATTGTTTGTTTTTTTGGTATTGAGCTGCATGAGCTGTTTATAAATTTTGGAGATTAATCCTTTGTCAGTTGCTTCATTTGCAAATATTTTCTCCCATTCTGAGGGGTGTCTTTTTTGTCTTGTTTATGGTTTCCTTCTCTGTGCAAAAGCTTTGAAGTTTCATTAGCTCCCATTTGTTAATCTTTGTTTTTATTTCCATTTCTCTAGGAGGTGGGTCAAAAAGGATCTTGCTGTGATTTATGTCATAGAGTGTTCTGCCTATGTTTTCCTCTAAGGGTTTTATAGTTTCTGGCCTTACATGTAGGTCTTTAATCCCTTTTGAGCTTATTTTTGTGTATGGTGTTAGAGAATGATCTAATCTCATACTTTTACATGTCCCTGTCCAGTTTTCCCAGCACCACTTATTGAAGAGGCTGTCCTTTCACCACTGTACATTCCTGCCTCCTTTATCAAAGATAAGTTGACCATATGTGCGTGGGTTTATCTCTGGGCTTTCTATCCTGTTCCATTGATCTATCTTTCTGTTTTTGTGCCAGTACCATACTGTCTTGATTACTGTAGCTTTGCAGTATAGTCTGAAGTCAGGGAGCCTGATTCCTCCAGCTCCGCTTTTCGTTCTCAAGATTGCTTTGGCTATCCAGGGTCTTTTGTTTTTCCAAACAAATTTTTGTTCTAGTTCTGTGAAAAATGCCAGTGGTAGTTTGATAGGGATTGCATTGAATCTGTAGATTGCTTTGGGTAGTAGAGTCATTTTCACAATATTGATTCTTCCAATCCAGGAGCATGGTATATCTCTCCATCTATTTGTATCATCTTTAATTTCTTTCATCAGTGTCTTATAATTTTCTGCATACCGGTCTTTTGTCTCCTTAGGTAGGTTTATTCCTAGATATTTTATTCTTTTTGTTGCAATGGTAAATGGGAGTGTTTTCTTGATTTCACTTTCAGATTTTTCATCATTAGTGTACAGGAATGCCAGAAATTTCTGTGCATTAATTTTATATCCTGCTACTTTACCAAATTCATTGATTAGATCTAGTAGTTTTCTTGTAACATCTTTAGGATTCTCTAGGTATAGTATCATGTCATCTGCAAACAGTGACAGCTTTATTTCTTCTTTTCCAGTTTGGATTCCTTTTATTTCCTTTTCTTCTCTGATTGCTGTGGCTAAAACTTCCAAAACTAGGTTGAATAAGAGTGGTGAGAGTGGGCAGCCTTGTCTTGTTCCTGATCTTAGTGGAAATGGATTCAGTTTTTCACCATTGAGGATGATGTTGGCTGTGGGTTTGTCATATATAGCCTTTATTATGTTGAGGAAAGTTCCCTCTATGCCTACTTTCTGCAGGGTTTTTATCAAAAATGGGTGTTGAATTTTGTCGAAAGCTTTCTCTGCATATATTGAGATGATCATATGGTTTTTCTTCTTCAGTTTTTTAATATGGTGTATCACATTGATTGATTTGCGTATATTGAAGAATCCTTGCATTCCTGGAATAAACCCCACTTGATCATGGTGTATGATCCTTCTAATGTGCTGTTGGATTCTGTTTGCTAGTATTTTGTTGAGGATTTTTGCATCTGTGTTCATCAGTGATATTGGCCTGTAGTTTTCTTTCTTTGTGACATCCTTGCCTGTTTTTGGTATCAAGGTGAGGGTGGCCTCGTAGAATGAGATTGGGAGTGCTCCTCCCTCTGGTATATTTTGGAAGAATTTGAGAAGGATAGGTGTTAGCTCTTCTCTAAATGTGTGATAGAATTCGCCTGTGAAGCCATCTGGTCCTGGGCTTTTGTTTGTTGGAAGATTTTTAATCACAGTTTCAATTTCAGTGCTTGTGATTGGTCTATTCATATTTTCTATTTCTTACTGATTCAGTCTTGGCAGGTTGTGCATTTCTAAGAATTTGTCCATTTCTTCCAGGTTGTCCATTTTATTGGCATAGAGTTTCTTGTAGTAATCTCTCATGATCTTTTGTATTTCTGCAGTGTCAGTTTTTACTTCTCCTTTTTCATTTCTAATTCTCTTGATTTGAGTCTTCTCCCTTTTTTTCTTTTTTTTTTTTTGCGGTATTCAGGCCTCTCACTGCTGTGGCCTCTCCCGTTGTGGGGCACAGGCTCTGGCCGTGCAGGCTCAGTGGCCATGGGTCACGGGCCTAGCTGCTCCGTGGCATGTGGGATCTTCCCGGACCGGGGCACGAACCCACGTGCCCTGCATCGGCAGGCGGACTCTCAACCACTGCACCATCAGGGAAGCCCCTCCCTTTTTTTCTTGATGAGTCTGGCTAATGGTTTATCAATTTTGTTTATCTTCTCAAAGAACCAGCTTTTAGTTTTATTGATCTTTGCTATCGTTTCCTTTATTACTTTTTCATTTATTTCTGATCTGATCTTTATGATTTCTTCCGCTAACTTTGGGGGTTTTTTATTCTTCTTTCTCTAATTGCTTTAGGTGCAGCGTCAGGTTGTTTACTCGAGATGTTTCCTGTTTCTTAAGGTGGGATTGTATTGCTATAAACTACCCCCTTAAAACTGCTTTTGCTGCATCCCATAGGTTTTGGGTCGTCGTGTCTCCATTGTCATTTGTTTCTAGGTATTTTTTTATTTCCTCTTTGATTTCTTCAGTGATTACTTCGTTATTGAGTGGTGTATTGTTTAGCCTCCGTGTGTTTGTATTTTTTACAGATCTTTTCCTGTAATTGATGTCTAGTCTCATAGCGTTGTGGTCGGAAAAGATACTTGATACAATTTCAATTTTCTTAAATTTACCAAGGCTTGATTTGTGACCCAAGATATGACCTATCCTGGAGAATGTTCCATGAGCACTTGAGAAAAATGTGTATTCTGTTGTTTTTGGATGGAATGTCCTATAACTATCAATTAAGTCCATCTTGTTTAATGTATCATTTAAAGCTTGTGTTTCCTTATTTATTTTCATTTTGGATGATCTGTCCATTGGTGAAAGAGGGGTGTTAAAGTCCCCTACTATGAGTGTGTTACTGTCAATTTCCCCTTTTATGTCTGTTAGTATTTGCCTTATGTATTGAGGTGCTCCTATGTTGGGTGCATAAATATTTACAATTGTTATATCTTCTTCCTGGATTGATCCCTTGATCATTATGTAGTGTCCTTCATTGTCTCTTGTAATAGTCTTTGTTTTAAAGTCTATTTTATCTGATATGAGAATTGCTACTCCAGCTTTCTTTTGGTTTCCATTTGCATGGAATATCTTTTTCCATCCCCTCACTTTCAGTCTGTATGTGTCCCTAGGTCTGAAGTGGGTCTCTTGTAGGCAGCATATATACGGGTCTTGTTTTTGTATCCATTCAGCCAGTCTATGTCTTTTTGTTGGATCATTTAATCCATTTACGTTTAAGGTAATTATTGATATGTACATTCCTATTACTGTTTTCTTAATTGTTTTGTGTTTGTTATTATAGGTCTTTTCCTTCTCTTGTGTTTCCTGCCTAGAGAAGTTCCTTTAGCATTTGTTGTAAAGCTGGTTTGGTGGTGCTCGATTCTCTTAGCTTTTGCTTGTTTGTAATGGTTTCAATTTCTCTGTCGAATCTGAATAAGATCCTTGCTGGGTAGAATAATATTGGTTGTAGGTTTTTCCCTTTCATCACTTTAAATATGTCCTGCCACTCCCTTCTGGCTTCCAGAGTTTCTGCTGAAAGATCAGTTGTTAACCTTATGGGGATTCCCTTGTATGTTATTTGTTGTTTTTCTCTTGCTGCTCTTAATATTTTTTCTTTGTGTTTAATTTTTGATTGTTTGATTAATATGTGCTTTGATGTGTTTCTCCTTGGATTTATCCTGTATGGGACTCTCTGTGCTTCCTCCGCTTGATTAACTATTTCCTTTCCCACAGTAGGGAAGTTTTGCAGTATAATCTCTTCAAATATTTTCTCAGTCCCTTTCTTTTTCTCTTCTTCTTCTGGGACCCTTATAATCCGAGTGTTGGTGTGTTTAATGTTGTCCCAGGGGTCTCTGAGAGTTTCCTCAATTCTTTTCCTTCTTTTTTCTTTATTCTGCTCTGCAGTAGTTATTTCCACTATTTTATCTTCCAGGTCACATATCCTTTCTTCTTCCTCAGTTATTCTGCTATTGATCCCTTCTAGAGAATTTTTTGTGTGTGTGTGGTGTGCGGGCTTCTCCCTGTTGTGGCCTCTCCCATTGCGGAGCACAGGCTCTGGATGCGCAGGCTCAGCAGCCATGGCTCACGGGCCCAGCCGCTCTGGGGCACGAACCCGTGTCCCCTGTATTGGCAGGCGGACTCTCAACCACTGCGCCACCAGTGAAGCCCTAGAGAATTTTTAATTTCATTTTTGTTTTGCTCAGCACTGTTTGTTTGCTCTTTAGTTCTTCTAGGTCTTTGTTAAATGTTTCTTGTATTTTCTCCATTCTATTTCCAAGATTTTGGATCATCTTTACTATCGTTATTCTGAATTCTTTTTCAGGTAGACCTAGTTTGTTAAAGGGTTCTGAAAAAGCTTATAGAGATTTTGCAGCCTGGTCCTGAATTATAAATTGTTTGGCGTCCTAAGGAAAAGAGTCATGGTTGTAAAGCATCAGTTTAAAGGCAAAAACAGAAACCAAATGTGGTATTTAGGGGAGAATAAGGTGAGATGTTGTGGGTGAGGCAAGATCTGTAGACAGTAAAGAGATTGGGTTGAGTTTAGAAGGAGTCTGCTGAAGGAGAAGAGAATTCAGCAACAGGACTACCATTAGGGAAACAGTGATAAAACTGCTGTCCTACTCCCAACAGGTACCTTGAAGCAGAGGCCTGCTTTCTCAATCTTGCTGCCCTCCTGCAGCTCCTCTGGCATCATGGGTAAGACCATAACATCCCACCAATGATAGCTGTTCTGAGACATGACTCAATATTTGTTGGGGAACACTCCAGGTAGGACCTGGGTTTCACAAATTTTTATTCCCTAAAACTTAGCTCTGTGGTCTTCACCAGAGCAGATAGTTGTCATTGTTATTGTTTTTATTGTTAATAAAGTTAAGTTTATGATGACTCCTTTTGGTCTCAGTATATGAAATTTTTAAAAAATATATTTATTTATTTATTTGGGTGCACCCAGTCTTAGTTGTGGCATGTGGGATCTTTAGTTGTGGCATGCAAACTCTTAGTTGCAGCATGTGGGATCTAGTTCCCTGACCAGAGATTGAACCAGGGCCACCTGCATTGGGAGTGTGGAGTCTTAGCCATTTGACCACCAGGGAAGTCCCTGAGATTTTTAAGACAAGTAGTTAAGAAAGACAATACAATAATATGTAAAAAGAAAAACACTTTTGTGAAGTTTGATATTTTGGAGCCCATAAAATACACCATATTGTCAGCCTCATCACTGATCTGTGCCACATCAAATCTTTCCCCATATTGGGCTGAATTTTGGGTCTGGTAGAAAATTCACATTCATCACTAGTAGAAAGGGTAGTTAGGCTCAGAGGGGAGTGGATTAGAAAGGTGGAGACATGAGACTGCCACCAGATCCAGGGAATCATTCAGAAGGCTGATATCTAAGGGGCTGAGTCCCAGGAAAGATGGGGTTCCCAGAGAGTTGAGATAATTGTACTACCAGCCAAAGGCACAAGTGTACTCAAAGAACTTGGAATCAAGAAGGTCTGAAATATAAACAAAAGCTTGGATTTTGCTTACTCTCTAGCCTCAAGCTGACTTTTATAGCCTTTGTTTCTTGTTCTGTATGGTTTAATGGTCTGGCACTTTCCACTATAAGCAAGGGATTTGATGGGCAGGGGTTGAGTGGATTCATTCAACGGTTCAGGCTCAGAATCGTGATGATTAGAGGGCAGAATGGTATACCGTCAGATTGATGAGGGACTTTGGGATCTCTGGAATATATAATTCAGAAGTTTGATCTTCTAGTGTGACTTGAGAGCTATGATAGTATCTGAATCTTAACCCTTTCAAGCAGGTTATCTACTACCCATAAAGTACCTTTGTGTGGATTAGAAAAATGTGTCTGGTCCACTGAGTGAGGTAAGCCCCATGCTAGGGCACAAAGCTTGTTGAGCAGAGTTCAGGCTGGATTTCAGTCCCCAGTCATTGTTTTGGGTGGGCATCTTTGTGTAGTGAGCAACCTGCAGAATCATACAGGATAACTGCCCAGGATTTACAGACAGGACATGAAGTTGACCATGGTTCGCAGATTTTGACAAATCTCAGTGAATGAAAGAGTATCAAGTACGTCAACAGAAAGTGTTTTGATTAGCTAATTAATGAAAACGGACCTAGGAATCCTTACTTTCTGACCAATTTTAGATGCAACATTACTGTGCCCTGAGGATCTTTGCTTTTTTTCCCTCATATTATGTAAAATTGTTATTTTATTTCAACTTGTTCAGCTTTCTATTTAAAAGGGGTATGCAAGAAGGTTTTGATTCCATTTTTAGCAAACGAACATGTTAATACTTGTTAAGAGGTTAGGTTTTGGTTTTTCTTATGCCTGGGACAGCCTTGATTTGGGATAAGTGGAAAGACAAAGAGAATTTACGTGTGGGGGTGCAAGGAGAAGGTGAATTTATGGTCAGCTTGGGGCAAATATTTATCTAGACTCAGTTTTAGAATGAGTGGCTGTAGGACTTTGTGAAAAATAGATATCTCCAAAAGAAGTGTCTGAACAGATGATAGCATGTAATGTTCAGTTTCAAATGTCATTACTATTTCCTGCCACCATAGAAAGTTAAAGAAGCTCTGTTTAGATGAGGAGTTATTATTAACTCTGCCTGGTGTTTTGTTTTTGTATTTTTTTTCCTTTGCCTTCTTTAGTTGTTTATTGCTGGTTCACTGATGCTATACATTAGATCACCAGAACTTATTTTGTTACTGGAAGTCTATACCCTTTGACCAACATCTCCCCATTTCCCCTTACTACCAATACATGGCAACCATGTCCTCAGTGTCTATCCATGTTATTGTCACAAATGGCAGGTTTTCCTTCTTTTCTTATGACTGAATAATATTCCATGGTGTGTGTGCATGTGTATGTATATGTATATATATATATATATATATATATATACCATATTTTCTTTATCTACTCATCTGTGATGGACACATAGGTTGTTTCCATATCTTGGCTATCGTGAATAATGCTGCAATGAACATAGGGGTGCAGATATCTTTTCAAGATAATGATTTCATTTCCTTCAGATATATACCCAGAAGTCGGATTGCTGGATCATACGAGAGTTCTAGTTTTAATTTTTTGTCTAATTAAAAAAACGTAATCTATTCATAATCTGTCAGGTGTGTAGTCCCAAAGTCACCCAATCCAGTCCACTAATTAAATATTCATTGATTATATGCTGTCTTCTAGGCAGTGTGATAAGAGCTGGAAGTACAAATTTCATCAAAAAGACAAAAGCAGGCAAAGAGGCAGCTGCAATATGGTATTTGTCTCCCTTATTATAGTGTCTGCAATTATAGGAGTGGGGTACCAAGCCCTCTCTTAGGGAATTGGGAACCCCTCTTTGAGGAAGTGAAGGAGTAGTACTTATTCAGGTGAAGATGTTCAAACCCCAGAAGCAAGAGGGATCATGTCATATACAGGGAGCTACAAGTAATTGGGGAGGGCTAGAACACAGACTATAGGAGACGTGGTGATAAGAAATGGGGATTCGTTAGGATAATGATGTCCTGAACTAAGGTAGTGACAGTGGGGATAGAAAGAAGTGACAAATTCAAAAGATGTGGGAGATGCGAGAGGGAAGAGATATGGGGATACATGTATATGTATAGCTGATTCACTTTGTTATAAAGCAGAAACTAACACACCATTGTAAGGCAATTATACTCCAATAAAGATGTTTAAAAAGAAAAAGACATTAAGGATGCAGAACAAAAGCATTGGTATTTGATTTGGGTATAAGGGGGTGAGAGAGGGAGGCATCATAGACGGTGCCTAGGTTTCTGACTTGGGCACTTGAGTGGACTGTTGGGGCTAGTGGCAAGAGGGTGAAATATGTGAAAGACAGGAGTTTGGGGGCTTCACTTTCTGTGTGGTAGCTTGCTTGGTTACCCTTCCTAGTATTCTAGTGAGGTCTCCTAGATATCTAGCAACCCACCTTAACCCAGGCTATTACAAGGTCCTGATAATCTCATTTGTCTCTTTGAGGGCTAGAGCTGTGCCCTTAGAGATAAACTCACAGTCACCAACCAGGTCCATTGGCTGGAGACCTTTCCGATGTGAACAGAATTCCTTGGATCACAGTTATAATATACCAGGGCACCAGTGTAAATTCCTGGATCCCCCTCTGCAATGCTGAGTCTTACAAATGTACCCCTGGTATTGACAATCTTAAATCATGTCTGAGGTTGCTCTGACCTTCAGCATGACCATGCCCTGTGTTTTCACTCAGTCACCTTCTATGACCAGGCCAGTAGCTCCAATAATGATTTTTTTCTCCTTCCATGGTGACCCAGTATTTCAGGTGACCCTGCAGCTTTGCACCAAACTGGCCTGTGGTAACACTGTAGATAATGGGGTATGGAAGCTTAAGCAACACCCAGAATTCTACTTTGGTAGCACACCTGCCTTTGACAGATGAACTAAAATTGAATGTCAGTGAGCTGCAGGAAGGGCATACTTTCCCATTGTTTTCTTCCAGAGAGCACATAGCTGAAGGGTGGGCTCTCTGTTAAGTATCAGTCACTTTCACCTTCTTAGCTATGATTTGAAGCTAGTTCTGGTCCTGAAAACTTAAAACAAAGAGCAACCAACCAATAAGAGACCTAATGAGAATTAGAAAGCTCTCAAGTCATTAGTTTGCCTCTTAAAATTCTTACCTGTGGCGAGTACACAACATTCAACACCTTCGCTCCGTGTGCAGCCTCTCACTAGGCATTTATAACTAATTACCTTATGTATGGATTTGTCAGAGTGCTTGAGTTAATGCGGCTCATGGAGATAAGTGACTCACAGATCCCTGCTGGCCAGAACACCTCTTCTAGTCAGGTTTTCACTGCTGACACGCAATGGAAAGTTGACTAACCAGCAAATTTGACAAGGTTTGCTATAACTCAAAAGTTTAAAACCTGCACAGGAACTTTATGAAAACCTCATGGGCTGCCGTGCTGGAGAATGGGACATTTTCCCAAGAAAAAGGGCATGCAGGGAGGTGTTAGAGCAGTTAAAGAAAAACCTTTGCTCATTTTCCTGTATGGAATTGTGATATGGTTCTGGAAACTCTCCCACCATCCATTTCCATCTCCTTCCTTGAGCAAAAGTTGGAGGTCATAGGGAGGCAGAGGCATGGCCCCCAGACAAGATAGCATAAGTGCTTGGTGGGGAGGGGGCTGTCGATGTCTGTTCTCCTTTCTCAGAGATAATAGATCTGAGCATTGGTGCAATCCTGAATATGTCTGCACAATGCTACCTCCTTCAACCATGGTAGCATAGATGAGCAGAGTGCTGGAGCTGAGGGGTACTTGAGAAAGAGCTATGACTTCTTGGAGGCCAGTAAACTCCCTACACTGGTAGTAGAGGAGCCAGATGGATTTTGATGGGAAGAGGGAGACTCCTGTAACAGTGGTGCTGTACCTCAGTTAGCAAGAGCTGAGTCATGGCAGGCCTTGCTGTTAGACACAGGTAACTTCTAACCTGACATGTGCTAGAATAGCCCCAATCTTCCTGTAGCCAGCATGGCATCCCACAAAGCACACACCATGAGGTGGAGAGTTATAACTTGTGGTGGAAGTGGTTCCAAGTAACCTCTTCTGGGTGTGTGGGGACCATTCATTATCTACTGTGTGCTTGGTGAAGCGTTCATCACAGAGTCTGGAGAGAGATCAGAGAGAATCATTTTGGGAAGGGTTATAGACAGTGACACAGTCTGGCTCTGACTGGTTGTTGGAGAAAATAAGTATTGAGCATATGAATATACTTACTTCTTATGTAATAGTTATCACTTATTGAGCACTTACTCCAGGCACATTACATACAACTTTTCCCTCTATACTCACAATGATCTTAGAGAGTAGTAGTTCGCTAGTTATGTAGAAGAGTACAAAAGACTGAGGTACAAACAGACTAAGTAGTTTGCTATCTCAAAACATATGCTCTGAATCACTTTCTATTCTGTCCTCCAGTTCCCTGTAGTTCTATTAGTAGCTAAGGACTTCAGTTCTTAGTATTATCAGCTTAACTGGATGAAGAAAATGTAATATTTTTTTTTCAGTTGACCTGTTAGTCTCGGGCCATTTATGGTAAATAAATGAGAATAAAATTGAATGAAATAAAAATGCCTTGCCTCTTCTGTGTGTAACAGAAATCTTAAGCTGGTTTTTGGTGGGATTGAATAAAGATAGAATGCATGTGAAAGTGTCAGGCACAGTGCCTGGCACATAGTGGAAGCTCAAAAAAAAATGTTAGTTTACTTTAGTCTCCATCCTAGAGTTATATGAGTTAAATCTTTAATTAGAAAGAGACTTAAAAGGAAATTATATAGTCCAAAGAATATTTCAGATTTTCTTTAAAACTGAAAGACTTGCTCTTTAAACCCAGGTTTTGAAAAGATTTAAAAAATTTATTCCACTCTCCCTTTTTTTTCAATTACCTCTAAATTCAGGTATAGACATTTTACCTGTGAGCTATTTACGTACTTACACCCTTCCTTATATTAAGACCAGAAGCATGGGATAGGGATGAATTAGGGATGGGTGAATCCAGCTGTACTCTTGAGTTCACTGAACATCTCAGATGATTTTTTTAGTGTTTTGGGCTCACTGAAATCCAAAACAGGTTTCACCCATGCTTATACTCTTCAGTTCAGAGCATGTGCAATTTAAGGGAAATTTAATCCATATGTTTCTGATTTGTTTACACTTAAATAGTCAAAATATTGTTTTTAATAGTTATTTGATGCCCAAGTAGCCTTTTGAACCTTTAAAATAAGCTTTTAGAAGCCTGCATTTCTCTTGAAAACAGGAAATCATGTCTTTCCAATGAGGCAAACTAATTTATATATTTGAAAATTCAGGTTCAGTTGAAAACACCCCAAACCACAGTTTTTTAATGGCCTGTTTGCTTGGCAAATGAACACTCAGCTTTAGACTAAATGCTATTTGAATGCACCTCCTTCTTGCTGTGTATTTGGACTGGACATCCATTTCAGTTGGTGTTGGGCTGTTTTGTGTTTAGATTTAGCATCATGAAGCTTAGAATTTACCTGTTTTTTTTTTTTTCGGTTGCAATTCCAGTTTTTTTAAAAAATTAATTTATTAATTTATTTATTTTTGGCTGCGTTGGGTCTTCGTTGCTGCATGCAGGTTTTCTCTAGTTGTGGTGAGCAGGGGCTACTCTTTGTTGTGAGCTTCTCATTGCAGTGGCTTCTCTTGTTGTGGAGCATGGGCTCTAGGGCACATGGGCTTTAGTAGTTATGGCATGCGGGCTCAATAGTAGTGGCTTGTGGGCTCTAGAGCACAGGCTCAGTAGTTGTAGCACATGGGCTTCGTTGCTCCGCAGCACGTGGGATCTTCCTGGACCAGGGCTGGAACCCATGTCCCCTGCATTGGCAGGTGGATTCTTAACCATTGCACCACTAGTGAAGCCCTACTTTCAGTTTTAATTCATTCCACCTCTTGTTGTTAGTTAACTAACATGGCTACTATTTTTCCAAATGTTTCATTCATGATGAACTCCTTTTGTGTTTTTTTCTTCCTTTTCTTCACCAATTATCTCAATTTTTAAAGAATAAATGGAATAACTGATCTTCAATAAAACTAGGCAGGACTTCAGTAGAGATATTAACACTCTTTTTCAACTGCATGCAGAGAGACTGACTAACACCTTGCAAAAAAAAAAAAAGAAAAAAAACCATGAGGGTTAGTGGCAAAAATGGATTTAATTATTTTTACTTATTTTGTGAATTTGTTTTAAAGGGATAAGACACTTGCTTAGAGAAACTGAAGTATAGTTGCATGATCCCCATCTCCTACCCCTCTCTCTTCATTAAGTATTTGTTGAGTGAATGCATGAGTATAGTTTTTAGCTTACACGTGCATCCATTTCTACTGCATTTCATGCAGCCATTTCTACTTCAACTTTTACAAATGTTTATTATCATTAATACGTATGTAGATTGCTGATGCGTGCTGAGTCACTAGTTGTGTGAACTTCGATATATCACTAAACTTCTGTGTACACACTTTACCCATTTATAAAATGGAAATTAATAGTAATAGTTTTTAATTCATAGGGTTTTGTGAGGATTAAAAATATGTACATAAAGCCCTTATTATAGAGCCTGGCAAATAGTAAATCCTCAGTAAATGGTAGCAAAAAAAGCACAGTAAGCAAACTTTGGGGAGAGGGTACTTGCTATGCATGAGGCTGAGAGCTATTCTAGGACACCAGGTCGTACTTTCTTCCTGTAAGGAGTTCATTGCTAACTATTACTATACAGTTTTAGAACTGCTTCAACAGAAGTTCACCTAGAGTGATACTGAAATCCATTTGAAGAGCATTTAGACTTGGCAGGTCAGAAAAGGCTTGAACTTCATTGTCTGGGACAAATAGTATTTATTAGTAAAGAGGAAAGGGTAGAACAAAATGGTGTGCCAGGCATGGGGAACAGCATGCAAAAAGTCATGGAAGCATAACATAGTGTGACCTGGGTAGGTTGGTGTAGTAAACTCTGAGTTGTTTGCTATAGCTGGATCATAGGGCTAAACTAAGATGTTTGCATTTTTCTTGAGTTTTTCATTGAAAAATTCTAAGGGGAGGAATAATGTTATAGATTTGGGCTGTAACACAGCAGTCAGCAAGGTACAAGGACATTTTGACAGTCAAATGAAATTTGCTGGAAGTTCAAACCACAAGTGGAGGAAGTGCTATGTCCCTCCTAATCTTTCTAGGGATTTGGAGGAGCAGGGAAGAGAAGGGGTTGTTGGATTTCCTAGGACTTCGGCTCAAAGTGTCTGCTTCTGCTGAATTAGTTCAATGTGTGGATCCGCTTATCCTACACATATCCTTAATCTTTATCCTGTCCATCCAGATGTAGAATTTAGCTCATTTCTTCCTCTCTGTTTCTCTCCTTCTCTTTCAGGAAATAGCCACTTCAAATTTATCCTGTTTTACCATGGTAGACTACTTGTGGGAAGAGAGAACATTTTTTTTGCCTCCTGCCAAAACAAAGTCCTTTGTGCAGGTAAGAAATGAATTTGGAGCAGATCAAGCTAGGAGGCAAGCAGACCAGGTAAAAGGCTGTTTTCAAAGAGCAAAATGCTGAGGACCTGAAGTAAGGCAGTGGCATTAGCAATGGAAATGGTGAGGGAAGAATATATTTGAGGTATATGTATGAGACAGAATCCACAGGACTGGACACAGTTATTGAATCGACCTGGGGCAGCGGTACAGGGGAACATGACAGAGGAGAGATGTGAAAGGGAATGGTAGGGGATGCAAGGTTCTGTTTGTAATTGGGGATTTTGTTTGAGATAAGTGAACAGTTCAGGGTGACATTCACTTTTGTTCAAGATATAGAAAGAAGTGTATATTTGGGGAGAAATTTATGAGTTCCAGTTTTGGTCAGGTTGGCTTTGAGGTACTAAATGGAGATATTACTAAAGTAGTTGGTGTGTATATCTAAAATTTAGAAGAGTGATCTGGATTGGAGAAGCTAGGTTTCAGAGTGGATCATTTTAGGGACTATGCTCAGGTACAAATCTGGGAAACCCAGCTACAGGAGCTTAACAAAATAGTGAGTTATTTTTCTTATGTAATAAGAAGTCCAGAGTTAAGTAAATAGTTCAGGATTAATATGGTGAGTCCAAGATTTCACTGATGTTTCAGGTTCTTTTTTATCTTTCTGTTCTGTCATCCTTAGTGTCTTGTCAGGTTTCCTAGAAGCTGAGTTGAGATGAGAATTCAGTTTAAGAGATTCATTAAGGGAGTGCTTTTCAGGAAAAACCTGGAAGGAAAAATCTAAGACAGGATAGAGAAGAGGAGGGAGCAGGTTGTCGGACCAACTAACTAAATTATTAAAAGTGGGTTGAAGTAGCAATGAATATGTAAGGAGCCAAGGGTTGTGATTAATTCCATTCTGTGAACATGTGGTCCAAGGAAAATTCAAAAGAATAGATGAAGAGAGGAAGGAACTCAAGGAATATAAAGGTCTTTTTTCCAGTAGTTTGACTTTGAAAGGAAGAAGAGTAGGGGGGTAGTTAAGGGAGGACATGGGTTAAAAGATAATTTTAAATAATAGAGTTGTTTAAGGGAATGAGCTAAAGAGAAAGAGCCAGTAGAGAAGGGAAGATTGAAAATTTAGAAATGGGGGAAATTAGTCGGTGGAGTGATATCATAGAGTTGGGAGGGAGTCCAGAGTACAGATAAAAAGATTAGCTTTGGACACAGAGATGGGCATCTTTTTACTGATCCAGGAGGTAAAGACATAAAAATAAGCGTGTCTACAAATAAATTCATGATGGTGGCAAGTGAGGAGCTGAGGAATTCCTACATGATTGCATTTAAATTTATTTTCACAGCAAAATACAAAAAAAGTCATCTGTTGAGCATGTGTGTGTGTGTGAAATAGGAGGTGTCAGTGATGGTAGGATTGGGGAGAGGTGTAGAAGGCTTAAGAGTGGTGAAAATTTGGAATAGCCACTGAGGGGAATAGAGGAGTTATCTGTCTAGAGCTACCTGGCACATTTCAGGCCCAGCTGAGGTTGAAGATCATGACTTTGTAGTAGCATCATCCCTGGTTATGTGATGATCTCCAGCAATGCTTTATAGTTGGGGATAACAACTGGATGGGGCAATGAGTTGGACTATTAAATCAAGAGGCATCGCACATGTGATTCATTTTCTAGTTGTTAAATACCTTTCAGTTGTAAATCACAAAGAGACTATGGATATACATGAATGTCTGCACCTACATTTAGGCAGTAGAATGTAACACTATTATTTAGTTTGTGTTGATTTAGGAATCAGCCAATAGACATCTCAACTTTTCTTTTGGTTATTTAGTGCTGAAGTTGTTATTGATTATGATTTAGAGACCAAATGGGGTTACATAGATAAATGAATCTTTAAGGGTAAGTTTGAAGGACAAAAAAAAATTGGCCTACTTTCTACACATTTATTTGGGATATGTTTGGTCTACTTGATATTGCTATGGCCAGAAATTTCTAATCCATTCAGAATTCTGTGGCCAGATGAATCTTTCTAAAATACATCACTGCCCAGAAACCTTCAGTTGCTTCTCACTGCCTGTAGTATATCATCTAATTGTCTTAGCTTGATGAATTCAAGCTCCACTATAGTTTGACCTCAGCCTACTTTATTTTCCCCCTGCTTCCCATACTTAGAAAGTATAGCTTAGTGGTTAAGAGCATAGGCTTTGCATTTGTGTTTGCATCCTAGCTTTTAAATTATCAGCTGTGTGATCTTAAGAAATTTAACTCTCTTAGTTCTAGTTTTCTTACCAGTAACATGGAAGTAACAATACATACGTTATAGGATGATGAAGATTAAATGAAATAATATAATGTGCTTAATTAATACAGTGCCTGGAGTACAGTATATTTACAGTACTTTCAGTACTATTATTTAGTTAACTCAACTTGCATAGTGCTTTGACACTGTTGTAAACTCATTTAATCCTTGTAATAATCCTCTGAAATAGATAATATCATTATCCTAATTTTACAGATGAGAAAACTGAGGTATAGGGAAATTAATTAATCCTTAGCAGCTAAGAAGTAGTAGAATCATGTTTCAAACCCAGGAGTCTGTCTTCAGAATCCATGCTTTGAACCACTAAGCCATGTTGCCTTTCAAATGGCACCTATTAAATTAATACTCTACTTATTGTCCCTTAAACATGTCATGTGTATTTCTACTTCTTTGTTACTATTCATATCATATCATCCACATTTCCATGCCAGGAAAGTCCTTCCTCCTTTTCTACCCAAATTCTCTTAATCTTTTAAGGCCATCTTAGCCATCTTAATGTCTGCACCTTCCGTGAAGCTTTCAATGATTCCTCAGTTACCAGTGATTCTTCTCCTCTCTGAATCCTTGTTGCTTATTGCCTGAGTAATTTAGTTGGCACTTAAAACGCTGTGTTTTGTAGTGCCTGTATTGCTTTATGTTGTTATTTAATCTGTCCTTGATTTTCAACTAGATAAAATTTGTGAAGGTAGGAACAACGTGTTGTTACCTTCTTTGTGTCCTTAGCACTGTTTAATGGGAAATTCACTGAACTTTGCATTGGAGGACCCAAATTCAACTCACAGCACTGACACTTAATAAACCTAGTCACCTAAGACATGTTGACTTGACCTCTTCGAACCTTAACTTCGTCAACTGTAAAATGGGGTTAATAACTCATCTGTTTCAGAGAGTTATTGTGGGGATTAAATTAAAAGTATATGTGAAAAAGTTATGAGGTTCTATTACAAAAGTTAGATGTTTTGTGCATAGTATGCTTCCTGTATTATTTGCTAAAGGCATGAATAAATGAATTAATTAATGTATGAAGGGTGGAAGGAAGTAAAAATACCTGGAAAAGAACTCTACAACTTTATATCTGTATTATCTTAAACTAGTCATTTAACTACTCTAAGCATTCTTTTTCATCTAAAAAGCAGAGATAAGAAACCAGGTATAGGGAATTCCCTGGTGGTCCAGTGGTCAGGACTTCATGCTTTCATTGCCGAGAATCAGGGTTCAATCCTTGGTTGAAGAACTAAGATCCCACTAACTGCTGGTGTGGCCAAAAAGAAAAAAAAAGTACAAAAATATACAGTAAAAATGTAAATAAAGACTATTTATTTATTTATTTATTTATTTTAAACATCTTTATTGGAGTATAATTGCTTTACAGTGGTGTGTTAGTTTCTGCTGTATAACAAAGTGAATCATATATATATATATATATATATATATATACACACACACATATATATATACATATATGACCACATCTCCCTCTTGCATCTCCCTCCCACCCTCCTTATCCCACCCCTCTAGCTAGTCCCAGCTGCTTCCCACTAGCTATCTATTTTACATTTGGTAGTATATATATGTCAATGCTACTCTCTCACCTTGTCCCAGCTTACCCTTCCCCCTCCCCATGTCCTCAAGTCCATTATCTATGTCTGTGTCTTTATTGCTGACCTGCCCCTAGATTCTTCAGAACCGTTTTTTTTTTTTCAGATTCCATATATATGTGTTAGCATACGGTATTTGTTTTTTTCTTTCTGAATTACTTCACTCTGTATGAGGGACTCTAGGTCCATCCACCTCACTACAAATAACTCAATTTCTTTTCTTTTTATGGCTGAGTAATATTCCATTTATATATGTGCCACAACTTCTCTATCCATTCATCTGTCGATGGACACATAGGTTGTTTCCATGTCCTGGCTATTGTAACTAGTGCTGCAATGAATATAGTGGTACTCTTTTTGAATTATGGTTTTCTCAGGGTATATGCCCAATAGTGGGATTGTTGGGTCATATGGTAGTTCTATTTTTAGTTTTTTAAGGAACCTCCATACTGTTCTCCATAGTGGCTGTATCAATTTACATACCCACCTAACGTGCAAGAGGGTTCCCTTTTCTCCACACCCTCTCCAGCATTTATTGTTTGTAGATATTTTGATGATGGCCATTCTGACCAGTGTGAGGTGATACCTCATTGTAGTTTTGATTTACATTTCTCTAATGATTAATGACGTTGAGCATTCTTTCATGTGTTTGCTGGCAATCTGTATATCTTCTTTGGAGAAATGTCTATTTAGGTCTTCTGCCCATTTTTGGATTGGGTTGTTTGTTTTTTTGGTATTGAGCTGCATGAGCTGCTTGTAAATTTTGGAGATTAATCCTTTGTCAGTTGCTTCATTTGCAAATATTTTCTCCCATTCTGAGGGGTGTCTTTTTTGTCTTGTTTATGGTTTCCTTCTCTGTGCAAAAGCTTTTAAGTTTCATTAGGTCCCACTTGTTTATTTTTGTTTTTATTTCCATTTCTGTAGGAGGTGGGTCCAAAAGGATCTTGCTGTGATTTAATTCATAGAGTGTTCTGCCTACATTTTCCTTTAAGAGTTTTATAGTGTCTGGCCTTACATTTAGGTCTTTAATCCATTTTGAGTTTATTTTTTATGTATGGTGTTAGGGAGTGTTCTAATTTCATTATTTTCCATGTAGCTGTCAAGTTATCCCAGCACCACTTATTGAAGAGGCTGTCTTTTCTCCATGGTATATTCTTACCTCCTTTATCAAAAATAAGGTGACCATATGTGCATGGGTGTATCTCTGGGCATTCTATCCTGTTCTATTGATCTATATTTCTGTTTTTGTGCCAGTACCATACTGTCTTGATTACTGTAGCTTTGTAGTATAGTCTGAAGTCTGGGGGCCTGATTCCTCCAGCTTCGTTTTTCTTTATCAAGATTGCTTTGGCTATTTGGGGTCTGTTGTGTTTCCATGCAAATTGTGAAATTTTTTGTTCTAGTTCTGTGAAAAATGCCATTGGTAGTTTGATAGGGCTTGCATTGAATATGTAGACTACTTTGGGTAGTATAGTCATTTTCACAGTGTTGATTCTTCCAATTCAAGGGCATGGTATATCTCTCCATCTGTTTGTATCATCTTTAATTTCTTTCATCAGTGTCTCATAGTTTTCTGCATACAGGTTTCTTGTCCCTTAAGTAGGTTTATTCCTAGATATTTTATTCTTTGTGTTGCAATGGAAAATGGGAGTGTCTCCTTAATTTCTCTTTCAAATTTTTCTTCATTAGTGTATGGGAATGCCAGAAATTTCTGTGCGTTAATTTTGTATCCTGCTACTTTACCAAATTCATTGATAAGCTCTAGTTTTCTGATAGCATCTTTAGGATTCTCTATGTATAGTATCATGTCATCTGCAAACAGTGACAGCTTTACTTCTTCTTTTCTGATTTGGATTCCTTTTATTTCTTTTTCTTCTCTGAGTGCTGTGGCTAAAACTTCCAAAACTATGTTGAATAATAGTGGTGAGAGTGGGTATCCTTGTCTTGTTCCTGATTTTAGAGGAAATGGTTTCAGTTTTTCACCTTTGTGAACAATGTTGGCTGTGGGTTTGTCATATATGGCCATTATTATGTTGAGGTAAGTTACCTCTGTGCTTACTTTTTGGAGAGTTTTTGTCATAAACAGGTGTTGAATTTTGTTGAAAGCTTTTTCTGCATCCTTTGAGATGATTATATGGTTTTTATCCTTCAGTTTACTAATATGGTTTATCACATTGATTGATTTCCATATATTGAAGAATCCTTGCATTCCTGGGATAAACCCCACTTGATCATGGTGTATGATCCTTTTAATATGCTGTTGGATTCTGTTTGCTAGTATTTCATTGAAGATTTTTGCATCTATGATCATCAGTGATATTGGTCTGTAGTTTTCTTTTTTTGTGACATCTATGTCTGGTTTTGGTATCAGGGTGATGGTGACATTGTAGCATGAGTTTGGGAGTGTTCCTCCCTCTGCTATATTTTGGAGGAGTTTGAGAAGGATAGGTGTTAGCTCTTCTCTAAATGTTTGCTAGAATTCGCCTGTGAAGTCATTTGGTCCTGGACTTCTGTTTGTTGGAAGATTTTTAATCACAGCTTCAATTTCCGTGCTTGTGATTGGTCTGTTTAATTTTCTGTTTCTTCCTGGTTCAGTCTCAGAAGGTTGTGCTTTTCTAAGAATTTGTCCATTTCTTCCAGGTTGTCCATTTTATTGGCATATAGTTGCTTTTAGTAATCTTTCATGATCCTTTGTATTTCTGCAGTGTCCGTTGTTACTTCTTTTTCATTTCTAATTCTGCTGATTTGAGTCTTGTCTCTTTGTTTCTTGGTGAGTCTGGCTAGTGGTTCATCAATTTTGTTTATCTTCTCAAAGAACCAGCTTGTAGTTTTATTGATCTTTGCTATTGTTTCTTTCATTTCTTTTTCATTTATTTCTGATCTGGTCTTTGTGATTTCTTTCCTTCTGCGAACTTTGGGGTTTTTTGTTCTTCTTTTTCAAATGGCTTTAGGTGTAAGGTTAGATTGTTTATTTGAGACGTTTCTTGTTTCTTGGGGTAGGATTATATTGCTATAATCTTCCCTCTTTGAACTGCTTTTGCTGTATCCCATAAGTTTTGGGTCATTGTGATTTCATTATAATTTGTTTCTAGGCATTTTTCAGTTTCCTCTTTGATTTCTTCAGTGATCTCTTGGTAGTGTATCTCTTTAGTAGTGTATTGTTTAGCCTCCATGTGTTGGTATTTTTTACTTTTTATTTTCCTGTAGTTGATATCTAGTCTTATAGTGTTGTGGTCTGAAAAGATACCTTATATGATTTCAATTTTCTTAATTTTACCAAGCCTTGATTTGTGACCCAAGATATGATCTATCCTGGAGAATGTTCCATGAGCACTTGAGAAGAAAGTGTATTCTGTTATTTTTGGATGGAATGTCCTATAAATATCAATTAAGTCCCTCTTTTTAAATGGTTATTTAAAGCTTGTGTTTCCTTATTTGTTTTCATTTTGGATGATCTATCCATTGGTGAAAGTGAGGTATTAAAGTCCCTTATTATGATGGTGTTGCTGTCGATTTCCCCTTTTATGGCTGTTAACATTTGCTTTATGTATTGAGGTGCTCCTATGTTGGGTGCGTAAATATTTACAATTGTTATTTATATCTTCTTCTTGCATTGATCCCTTGATCATTCTGTAGTGTCCTTCTTTGTCTCTTGTAATAGTTTTTATTTTAAAGTCTATTTTGTCTGATATGAGAGTTGCTACTCCAGCTTTCTTTTGATTTCCATTTGCATGTAATACTTTTTTCCATCCCCTTATTTCAATGTGTATGTGTTCCTAGTTCTGAAGTGGGTCTCTTGTAGACAGTATATATATGTGTCTTGTTTTTGTATCCATTCAGCCAGTGTATGACTTTTGGTTGGAGCATTTATTCCATTTACACTTATTGTAATTATCGATATGTATGTTCTTATTACCATTTTCTTAATTGTGTTGGGGTTTTTTTTGTAGATCTTTTCCGTCTCTTGTGTTTCCTGCCTAGAGAAGTTCCTTTAGCATTTGTTGTAAAGCTGGTTTGGTGGTGCTGAGTTCTCTTAGCTTTTGCTTGTCTGTAAAGGTTTTAATTTCTCCATCAAATCTGAATGAGGTCCTTGCTGGGTAGAGTAATCTTGGTTGTAAGTTTTTCCCTTTCATCACTTTAAATATGTCCTGCCACTCCCTCCTGGCTTGTAGAGTTTCTGCTGAAAGATAAGCTGTTAACCTTATGGGGATTCCCTTGTATGTTATTTGTTGTTTTTCCCTTGCTGCTTTTAATATGTTTTCTTGTATTTAATTTTTGATAGTTTGATTAATATGTGTCTTGGCCTGTTTCTCCTTGGATTTATCTTGTATGGGACTCTGTGCTTCCTGGACTTGATTGACTATTTCCTTTCCCGTGTTAGGGAAGTTTTCAACTATAATCTCTTCAAATATTTTCTCAGACTCTTTCTTTTTCTCTTCTTCTTCTGGGACCCATATAATTCAAATGTTGGTGCATTTAATGTTGTCCCAGAGGTCTCTGAGACTGTGCTCAATTCTTTTCATTCTTTTTTCTTTATTCTGCTCTGTGGTAGTTATTTCTACTATTTTATCTTCCAGGTCACTTATCCATTTTTCTCCCTCAGCTGTTATGCTATTGATTCCTTCTAGAGAATTTTTAATTCCAGTTATTGTGTTGTTCATCACAATTTGTTTGCTCTTTAGTTCTTCTAGGTCCTTGTTAAACGTTTCTTGTATTTTCTCCATTCTATTTCCAAGATTTTGTATCATGTTTACTATCATTACTCTGAATTCTTTTTTTTTTTTCTTTTTGCTGTACACGGGCCTCTCACTGCTGTGGCCTCTCCCGTTGTGGAGCACAGGCTCCAGATGCGTAGGCTCAGCAGCCATGGCTCATGGACCCAGCTGCTCCGTGGCATGTGGGGTCTTCCCGGACCGGGGCATGAACCCGTGTCCCCTGCATCGGCAGGTGGACTCTCAACCACTGCTCCACCAGGGAAGCCCTACTCTGAATTCTTTTGCAGGTAGGTTGCCTATTTCCTCTTCATTTGTTTGGTCTGGTGGGTTTTTACCTTGCTCCTTCATCTGCTGCATATTTCTGTGTCTTCTCATTTTCCTTAACTTACTGTGTTTGGGGGTCTCCTTTTCGCAGGCTGCAGGTTTGTAGTTTCCATCATTTTTAGTGTCTGCCCCTAGTGGATAAGGTTGGTTCATCAGCCTGTGTAGGCTTCCTGCAGGAGGGGACTAGTGCCTACGTTCTGGTGGGTAGGGCTGGATCTTGTCTTTCTGGTCAGCGGGGCTGAGTCCGGTCATGTGTTTTCAGATTGTCTGTGAACTTAGTATGATTTTAGGCAGCCTCTCTGCTAATGGGTGGGGTTGTGTTCCTGTCTTGCTAGTTGTTTGGCATAGGACGTACAACACTGGAGCTTGCAGGCCGTTGGGTGGAGCTGGGTCTTAGTGTTGAGATGGAGATCTCTGGGAGAGCTCTTGCTGATTGATATTACGTGGGGCCTTATGGTGTCTGGTGGTCCATCGTCCTGAACTTGGCTCTCCCACCTCAGAGGTTCAGGCCTGACAGCAGGCTGAAGCACCAAGAACCTTTTGGGGAGTCTGAGGTCTTCAACCAGTGTTCAGTAGGTGTTCTGTAGGAGTTGGTCCACATGTAGATGTATTTTTTATGTATTTGTGGGGAGGAAGGTGATCTCCACATCCTACTTCTCCACCATCTTGAAGGTCCTGTCAAGGCTAACTATTTAAAAAAAAAAAAAAAAAAAGAAGCTAGGTGTATAGGCCACTTTGAAAGAATGCAGGCCTTTGTGGAATTCAGCTTTGGACTGACGTATGAAGGGCCTGGGTCTCCAGGTTAGAAATGTAAAGGGAGATAGGTTGCAGACATGTAAGAAATGGGGGGTTATAAAACACAAACTTCTAACTTCTTTGTTCAAGCTAAGCTCTGTGCCTTTAGCATATGAAAACAGGAAAAAATTCCTTAGATTCATATTTTTCACAAATACCTCACTGACTAGCATATCTGATGTTCCTCTCTTGGCTCTAGGGTAAAGAATTCCAGCCAATTTCTCCTCATAAAAGTTCAGCTTGAACTTAAATCCCCTACCCACAGGATGAATCTATCTAAAATTTCATATGACTGACATGTAGCATTTTAAGTTTTCTCTAACCACATAACCATGGATTTCTAAATAGTATGTGAAAGTTCTTGATTCTTATTAGGCTTACTGGTATAAGTCCAGCCAACTTTCACATTCTTTCCCCTTCCTGATAATTCTTTCAAAATAAACCTCCCATTGCTAATTTCTTAGAACTTATGACATGCACTTATATCTCAGGTATCTTTCACCTTTCTATAGTTAAGTTATCCACAACCTACTCCCCCTGTGGTCACTTGCTATTTTTCTTTCTATCTTATTCTGATACCTAATTACTCTTTGTTTCTCTCTGGGCTCTGTATTCTTATGCTTAGAGTCTGCTCAGGTCTCTTTTATTTTTCCTTTCTCAGCCTTCACACAAACAATTTCTGTAGCCTCCATGTTGTGGGAAGGAAATGGTTAAAGGGAAAAGACCTCAGCCTCTAGTTGTAAGAGTTGGGGGTGAGGTGGTTAAGAAAAGTTTTAAAAATAAAAGACATGAAACACCTTGGGAGAAAAGAATTTTGAGTTGTGAGGAGAGAGTCTTCCAGGTAGCACTTAGCTCAAAAGAAATATCACCTTTTTTGTGTGTGTGTGGTATGCGGGCCGCTCACTGCTATGGCCTCTCCCATTGTGGAGCACAGGCTCCAGACGTGCAGGCTCAGCAGCCATAGCTCACGGGCCCAGCCACTCCGCGGCATGTGGGATCTTCCCGGACTGGGGCACGAACCCGTGTCCCCTGCATCGGCAGGCGGACTCTCAACCACTGCGCCACCAGGGAAGCCCAAGAAATACCACTTTTGTCAAGACCTGCCTGCCCTACTTCCACCCGTGGTCTAAAATTATGTATGTCATTTGCAGGCTCATCACAGACCAGTGAGATTTAGAGTGTCTCTCTCTTTCGCTCTCTACTTAACAAATAGGACTTAAACTCTTCTTTACATCATTGCATAAGGGCCTGGATCATAGTCAGAGGTTACTGTGTTGTGCTTCAGTACCCTATGTAACCTCCCTCACATGTGACTAGTCTGCTTATATTCTGATACTTGGATATTCTGTGCACTTTTCCTTTGCTTCTTCTTCCATGGAATATGAAGTTTAACTTCAAATCCTAGCCAGGAGGCTGGAGATTCTGACCTCCTTATTGGGTTTTAGCTAGCTACTTTCTCTTCTTAAATTATTTAATCCCCAAGAGCGACATCAGCAAGATTGTGGTATAGGACTTTATAGCACTTGTCTATCCCAGAAACACCAATTTGAATAACTGTCCATGCAGAAAATATTTTCACAAGAGCTAGGAATTTCAGGTGAGGGTTAACAGCACCTGGGTGGATCACAGAAATAAGAAAAGATGCATTGAAGAGAATAGGAAAGACAGTTTC
The DNA here is from genome assembly GCF_025265405.1 of Mesoplodon densirostris. Taxonomy (NCBI): domain Eukaryota; kingdom Metazoa; phylum Chordata; class Mammalia; order Artiodactyla; family Ziphiidae; genus Mesoplodon; species Mesoplodon densirostris. The sequence continues at coordinate 66,957,656 of NC_082662.1, read as the reverse complement.
ACATTACCCCATCATCCCTCCCCCAAGCCTAGGCAGCCCATTATGGAGAGAGACACCTTTCTATGGGGGAGGGAGAGTGAAGTGAGTACCCGACATCACCATGGACACCAGCACTGACCCAAATCAGCACTTGGTCCCCTCCCTTAGCCCTAGGTAGCTCTCATGGCCCCAGGCTCCTGGCCCACTGCAGCAGCAGGACAGCTCTCATGGACCTGGACTCCAAACCAGCTACTGTGGGCTCCTGACCCTCCTCAGCACTGGGCTGGTTATCACAGTCCCAGGCTCCTGGCAAGCCCCAGAACCAGGTCAGCTCCCATGGTCCCAGACCACAAAGATAATGAATACTCAAAGAAATATTATATCAACAAAAGAAACTAATAAAGCTTCAATAGCAGGCCTAAAGAAATTAAGGTCTATGAACTGTCTGACAAAGAATTCAGAATTTTCATCTTGAAGAAATTCAGTGAACTACAAGGAATCACAGATAGACAACTAAATAAAATTAGGAAAGCAATGCATGAACAAAATGATAAGTTCAGCATAGAAACAGAATTCGTTATAAAAGCCAAACAGAAATACTAGAGTTGAAGAATGCAATGAGTGAAGAATTCAATAGAGAGCTTCAACATTAGACTCAACCAAACAGAGGAAAGAATTAATGAACTAGAAGACAGGTCATTTGAAATCATCCAGTCAGAGGAACAAAATGAAAAAAGGAAAGAAAATGAGTAAAGAAGCCAGTGTGAATTATGGGATACCATTGAGAGAAACTATCTACATATTGTTGGAGTCCCAGAGGAGAAGCGAGGGAGAAAAGGGTGGAAAGCTTGTTTAAAGAAATAATGGCTGTGAACTTTTCCAAATCTGGAGAGGGATTTGGACATACATGTTCATGCAGCTCACTGTCCCCTTGAAATTTCAACCCAAAATGATCTTCTCCAAGACACATTACGATAAGACTGTCTAAAAAACAAAGAAAGAATTTTAAAAGCAGCAGGAAAAAAAACCTCCTTACATACAAAGGAACCCCCATAAGCCTATCTATGGATTTCTCAACAGAAACTTTGGAGGCCAGGAGAGAGAGGAATGATATATTCAAAATGATGAAAGAAAAAACTGCCAACCAAGAATACTCTTCAGAGCAAAATAATCCTTCAGAAATAAAGGAGAGGTAAACACCTTCCCAAACAAACAAAAGTTGAGGGAGTTCATCACCACTAGACTGCTTTACAAGAAACTATGAAAGGAGTTCTTCAACCTAAAATGAAAGCATAGTAATTAATAATATGAAAACATATGAAAATATAAAATATACTTGTAGAGGTAATTATATACTCAAATTCAGAATTCTCTACTACTGTAATATGATGGTGTGTTAATCATTTAACTCTAGAATAAAGGTTAAAGAACAAAAGCATTAAAAAATAATTATAGGTACAATAATTTGTTAATGGATACACAAAAAGGTAAATTGTGATGTCAAAAACGTAAAATATGAGAGGGGGAGTAACAGGGTAGAGATTTGTATGTGATCAAAGTTATCAACTTAAAATAGACTGTTATATCTATAAGATATTTTATCTAAGCATCATGGTAACCACAAAGCAAAAACCTGCAGTAGATATACAAAATATAAAGAGAAGGGAACCAAAACATACCACTATGGAAAATCATCAATTTGTAAATGAATACATTAAGAGAGGAAGAAAGAACAAGAAACTACAAAACAACCAGAATATAAGTAATGATGTTTTAAAAGATGTTTGAAAGATGGCATTAGTAAGTTCCTTACCTATCAATAATTTCTTTAAAAATAAGTGGCCTAAATTGTCCAATCAAATGGCATAGAGTGGCTGAATAGATAACACAAGACCCAACTATATGAGAGACTCACTTCAGCTTTAATGACACACAAAGGCTTCAAGTGAAGGGATGCAAAAGATACTTCATGCAAATGGAAATGAAAAGAGAGAAGGGGTAGCTGTACTTATATCAGACAAAATAGACTTTAAGTAGAAAACTATAACAAAGGACAAAGAAGGTCATTATATTATGATAAAGGAGTTGGGACATCAAGAAGATGTAACTATTACATACACACGTACAACATCAGAGCACCTAAACATATAAAGCAAATATTAGCTAATCCAAAGGGAGAAAGAGACAATACAATAATAGTAGGGGACCCTACTTTCAACAGTGATCCTCTAGCAGAAAATCAATAAGGAAACAGTGGGCTTGAACTGTAGTTAGACCAAATGGACCTAATATATATATATATATATATATGTATATATATATATATATATATAAATAGACAATGGCAGAATACACATTCTTCTCAATTGTACATAGAAAATTCACAAGGATAGATCATATGTTAGGCCACAAAACAAATCTTAGCCAGTTTAAGAAGACAGAAGGAAAATTGGAAAATTCACAACTATGTAGAAAGTAAACAATATGCTTCTGAAAAACGAATGGATCAAAGGAGAACTCAAAGAGAAAATTTTTCTTAAATGTGGAAATAAACAAAGATGGAAACACAACATACCCAAACTTATGTAATGCAGCAAAAGCAGTTCTAAGAGGGAAGTTTATAGTGATAAATGCCTACATTAAAAAAAAGAAAGATTACAAATAAACAACCTAACTTTATACCCCAAAGAACTAGAAAAAGAAGAACAAACTAAGCCCAAAGTTAGTAGAAGGGAGAAAATAACAAAGATCAGAGCAGAAATAAATGAAATCGACCAGAAAAACAATAGAAATACTCAATAAGGTACAGATAGTCTCTTTTCTTTTTTTTTAATTAATTAATTATTTTGGCTGTGTTGGGTCTTCGTTTCTGTGCGTGGGCTTTCTCAAGTTGTGGCGAGCAGGGGCCACTCTTCATTGCGGTGCGCGGGCCTCTCATTGTTACAGGCTCTCTTGTTGCGGAGCACAAGATCCAGACGTGCAGGCTCAGTATTTGTGGCTCACGGGCCTAGTTGCTCCACGGCATGTGGGATCTTCCCAGACCAGGGCTCGAACCCGTGTCCGCTGCATTGGTAGGCAGACTCTCAACCACTGCGCCACCCGGGAAGCCCCCAGATAGTCTCTTCAATAAATGATGTTGGGAAAATTATTTTCACATGCAAAACAATGAAATTGGACCCTATCTTATACTATGCACAAAAGTTAAATGGTTTAATGATTGAAAGGCAAGATCTGTAACTCATACAAGAAAACATAAGGGAAAAAGTCCTTGACATTGACGTAGGCAATGATTTTTTGTTTTTTTTTTTGAGGTACGCGGGCCTCTCACTGTTGTGGCCTCTCCCATTGTGGAGCACGGGCTCCGGATGCACAGGCTCAGTGGCCATGGCTCACGGGCCCAGCGGCTCTGCGGCATGTGGGATCTTTCCAGACCGGGGCACGAACCCATGTGCCCTGCATCAGCAGGCGGACTCTCAACCACTGCGCCACCATGGAAGCCCCTAGGCAACGATTTTTTGAGTCTGACACCAAAAGCACAAGCAACAAAAGCAAGAATAAACAGGTGGGACTATATGAAACTAAAAAGCTTCACACAGCAGGGGATATAATAAATGAAAAGGCAACCTACAGAATGGGAGAAAATATTTGCAAACCTGTATCCAGTAAGGGGTTAATATTGCCAACATATAAGGAACTCTTACAACTCAATAGCAGAAAACTCAAATACTCTGATTAAAGAATGGGCTGAGGGCCTGAATATTTTCCCAAAAAAGACAAAGAAATGGCCAACAAATACATGAAAAAGTGCTCAACAATACCAATCATCAAGGAAATGCAAATCAACATCACAATTATATATCATCTCACACATGTTAGAATAGCTATTATCAAAAAACCAAAAAAACATAAAATAAGAGAAATAACAAGTGTTGGTGAGGATGTGGGGAAAAAGCAACCCTTGTGCACTGTTGGTGGGGATGTAAGTTGGTACAACCACTGTGAAAAACAGTATGGAGATTTCTCAAAAGCTTAAAAATAGAACTACCATATGATTCAGCAGTCCCACTTCTGGGTATATATCTAAAGGAAATGAAATCACTATCTTGAAGAGATATCTGCACGCCTATGTTCTTTACAGCATCATTCACTATATCCAAGACATGGAAACAACCTAAGTGTCCATCAGTGGATGAATGGATAAAGAAAATGTGGAAGACACACACACGCACGCACACACACTCTAGTATTATTCAGCCATAAAAAAGGAATTCTGCCATTTGTGACAACATGGATGGGACTTGAAGACATTATGTTAAGTGAAATAAGACAGAGAAAGACAAGTACTATACAATATCACTTATATGTGGATTCTCTAAAAACCAAACTCATAGAAACAGAGAGTAAAATGGTGGTTGCCAGGGGCTGGGGGTTTGGGAAAATGGGGAGATATTTTATAAGAGGTACAAATTTCCAGATATAAGACGAACACATTCTGGGGATCTAATGTACAGCATGGTGACTATAGTTTACAATACAATAATATATACTTGAAATTGGAAAAAAAATATATGGAATAATGTTATTTAATTCTCAAATTTAAATCTTAATCTCCTACTTGATATGAGAACCACTACTGCTTAGAAGTCTTAACATTAGTGTAATGTGGTAGAAGTGACACATATACACTACTTTTAGGCCTGGCCCATAAATCCTGTGCAAGTCTCCATTCTCTGTCTTATATGGATTTGTCTATTTCTCTGTGTTTCTTTTGTCCATTTTGCTATATATATTTCTTGAGGCTGTGTTATTAGGTGAATGCAAATTTGAATTTTAAATTGTAAAAGGAAAGATTGACTCTTTTATCATTGTGAAATACCCTTTTTCTCTAAAATTGTTCTTACCCTAATGTCTAATTTTCCTAATATTAGTATAGGTATACCAGCTTTGTTTTGGTTAGTGTTTGCATGGTATATTTCTTCCATAATTTTACTTTCAATCTTTCCATATGCCTACAGTTAGATTGTGTTTCTTATAAGCAATATATAGTTGTTAGATTCTCTTTTAGATATGAAATCTTTGTATTTTAACTGGACTATTCATTTACATTTAATATAATTATTAATATATTTGGATTGAAAATCTATGATTTTTTTTCTATTTATCTCACCTGTCTTTGTTCAGTTTCTCCTGCTCTCTTGCCTTCTTTTGGAATAATTAATTTTTATTATTTCATTTTTCATTCTGTTATCTTGTTATCATATGAGCTTTCCTACTTTACTCTGAAGATGTTACAGCCTTCTAGAATGCATTATTCCTGTTATAAAGTTCTAGTGTAGGTCTGCTCTGTTTAAAATAAAAACATATTTTTCCCTGTCTGCCTTTAAAATTTTCTCTTAATGTTTGGTTTTTAGCAGTTTTAGTAAGATAGACTTGGACGTGGTTTTCTTTATTCTGGATGGAGTTTGTATTGCTTCTTAAATGTGTAACTTGATATCTTTAATCAATTTTTTAAAATTCTTGAATATTATATCTAGAAATGTTGCTTTTGTCTACTTTCTATCTTCTCTTTTTTGCTCTCACTTTCTCCGTTTCTCTTCTTCTGAGACACTAGTTACATATATTAAACTTTTATACTGGATCCCATATCTTATTTTTTTCCTCCATGCTTTAGACTGGATTTTTTCTTATGCTATATAATATAATTCACTAATACTTTCTTTAGCTATGTTGATGCCTATTATTGAGCTTTTCAATAATTTTATTTTGTGTTCTAGAATTTTCATGTGATTCTTTTTTCATAATTTCCTTCTATCTCATATAAATCATTTGACAGTATTAATCATAGAGATTTTACTGCATGTATCTAAGATTTCAATACCTAGGTATCCTGACAGCATATTTTTATTTTTATTTTTGTATTTGTTCTTCTCCTTTTCAGAAAGTCTTGTTTTATTGTATGCCTGGGTATTTTTATTTAAGTGCTAGGCATTTGTCCATGAAAAATTATAGACATAGTTTAAGCTCTAGATGATACCTTCTTCCAGAGACGATTTAATTTTGCTTCTGGCAGACAATCAAATTTGGGGGAGATCACCATAATCCAGTAAAGATTGAAATGATTCAAAACTAGGCTTCACTTCTTTTGAGGACTGATCTACTTCTTATTCTTTACCATGTAGCCTGTCAGATTTCTAACCAAATGCTGGAGGTTTTTAACAGGGCCCCATGTCTTTGAAACTCCTTGAACTATTATTTGGCCCCCTGAATCATGAGATTGCTAAATGCTTTGCTTAGCTTCTCAGCTTCTTAACCTCTCAGCTATTGCACTGTTGGTTGATATTAGTATTCATCTCCAGACAAAGGTGACTCCAAATTCTGGGCTCCCTTTTCTTGACTTCTCTCTTCTTCTGATTTTGTCTCACAAATTCTCACTGCCTTGATCTTTAATAATGTCTAATTGATATTTAATTGAAAACTTTGTATGATTCCATTTTCTCTTCTTCTTAGCATATCAGTTATGTTTCTTTTATTTTTTAAACTTTTTTTTTAGTGATTGCCCTAGAGTTGCAATAAACATTTATAACTAATCCAATTCTGTCTTTGAACTACATTATATTGGTTTATGGGTAGTGTGAATACCTTATCAACAAAATAATTCTAATTCCTCCCTCTTCTCATTTGTATTAATGTTGTCATTTATTCTGAAATGGAGCAAGACCCTGTGGGGCCCTCCTGGGTACAAAATCCTTTCTGTGTCCCCTGTTTCTTGTTTGTAGGAAAAAGGCTTCAGCCTCCTTGACTTTCTCTGAGTTCCAAAGGGCTGATTCAAACATTTGCTTATCAGGCAAGGGAGGGAATGCAGAAACAAAGGAGGAGCAGTCAAGAAACAATAGTGCAGTGATGGGGCAGGGTCCTGGTTCTTCCTCAAGGAATATATATAAAAATATCTTTGAATGTTTCTGTAGGAACTAAGGCCCTCACCCAGGTGTAGGATAGTAACTTCAGGCTGAGCACAAGATTCCTGGAACACTGCCTTGTTACTTCACCACCAACCAATCAGAAGAAAGTCTGCACACGTGGAAGATAACAAAGACTCTAACCCCCTCCTCAGATGATTTTCCCTTAAAACCTTTCATGGTGGAGCAGAATCTTTGTAGTTGGTTTTTGGACACAACTCTGTCTTCTCCCCAGATTACTGGCATCCTGAATAAAGCAACCTTTCCTTTCCAACCAACACTTGCCTTTCAAATATTGGCTTTTAGTGGCAAGCAGCCAAACCTGAGTTCAGTAACAATTTCACTTATATAAAAGTGAAATGGGGCTTCCCTGGTGGCGCAGTGGTTGAGAGTCTGCCTGCCGATGCAGGGGACACGGGTTTGTGCTCCGGTCCAGGAAAATCCCACATGCCACGGAGTGACTGGGCCCATGAGCCATGGCCGCTGAGCCTGCGTGTCCGGAGCCTGTGCTCCACAACGGGAGAGGCCACAGCAGTGAGAGGCCCACGTACCACACACAAAAAAAGTGAAATGTATGTATGTTTATATGCATATACATAAATTAATATATATAAGCATACATAATCAAATATATTGTTGCTATTACTGTTTTGAACAAACTGTTAACTGTTGGATCAGCTAAGAATAAGAAAAAGTTTTAATTTAATCTTCACTTGTTTCTTCCTCAGTACTCTTCCTTTATTTATGTAGATCTGAGTTTCTGACCTTTATCACTTTCCTTCTCTTTAAAGAACTTCTCAGCATTTCTTGAAAAGAATGTCTACTAACAACAAATTCCCTCAATTTTTGTCTGTCTGAGAAAGTATTTCTCCTTCATTTTGAAGAGTAATTTCTCAGAGTAAAGAATTCTAGGTTGTGGCTTCTTTCTCTCAACACTTTAAATATTTAATTTCACTTTTTTCTTGCTTGCATGGTTTCTGAGAGTTTGGTGTAATTTTTATCTCTTTTCTTCTATAGGTAAGGTGTTTTTTTCCTCTGGCTTCTTTCAGAATTTTTTCCTTTACCTTTGGCTTTATGTAGTTTGAAAATTATATTCCCAGGTGTACTTTTTCTGACATTATCCTGCTTGGTGTTCTCTGAGCTTCCTGGATGTATGGTATGGTTGCTGACATTAATTTGGGGAAATTCTGAGTCATGATGTTTTTAAATATTTCCTTTGTTCCTTTTTCTCTTCTTCTGATATTCCCATTACACATATGTTACACCTTTTGTAGTTGTCCCACAGTCCTTGAATATTCTGTTTTTTTCAGTCTTTGTTCTCTTTGCTTTTCAGTTTTGAAGGTTTCTATTGATATATCCTCAAGCTCAGAGATTCTTTTGTCAGCCATGTCTGGTCTACTAATAAGCCCATCAAAGGCATTCTTCATTTCTTTTACAGTGTTTTTGATCTCTAGTATTTCTTTTTGGTCTTTCTTAGGATTTTCACTTGATTACTTTTATTACCCATCTGTTCTTGCATTCTGTCCAATTTATTCATTAGAGCCTTTAGCATATTAATCATTGTTGTTTAAATTCTCAATCTAATTCCAACATTCTTGCCATGTCTGGTTCTGATGCTTGCTCTGTCTCTTCAAACTGTGTCTTTTGCCTTTTGATACGACTTGTCATTTTTTCTGGCTAGCCAGACATGATGTATCACGTAAAAGGAACTGCTATAAATAGGCCTATAGAAATGTGGTGGTGAGGTTTGGCGTATAGTCCTAGGATTGTGATTCAGTCTTTTAATGAGTCTATGCCTCTAAACAGTGAACTTCACGTGCTTCTCTGGTTTTTCCCCCCTTAGGTGGGAAAGGATGGTTAGAGTGGGCTGGAGGTGGGTTGTTTCCTTTCTCCCATGTGGAATGATATAGCTAATTGGAGTTGGATGTTTTCCCTTTCCTAAGTCAGTTAGGCTCTGGTAATACCCAGTCAGGGTTAGGCTCTGGTTAACTAGTTTGTCCTGAGGGCAGGCCTTGTTGAGAAGAACAGAGTACTCTGGTATATTTCAAAATGGTTTCTTTTCCCCTCCCCCTGCTGGAAGCCCAAGGAGATTTTTCTGATATTTACTGTGGGAATCTCGTCCAGTTCCTGGAGGTAAACCTCACAATATTGTGAGGATCTCCCTATGACTGGGTACCCCGGAAGTTTTTAACTCTCCAAGTTGTCTGCATTCAGCCTTTAGCAATTCATCACAGGTCAGGTTTCCTACCCCAGCACTGGTTCTTGAGGCAGTTTTTGCTTGTGAGTTCTATTCTGGCAAACTGTGACTGCCTGTATTCTCCTGTCTCTTCAGTTTTGAGGGCAGGAGTTTGCCCTGTGTCCTCACCTCTCAAGATCCAAGAAGTGTTGAATTTTCAGTCTGTGCAGCTGTTTACTTGTTGTTAGGGCAGAGTGGCAACTTCCAAGCTCCTAACATCCAGAACTGGAAACTTAGAAGTCTCCTCCTTCTCTAATTAATATTTAGAAATTGTTTCCCTGCTTTCTAATTGTTCTTGGTGGTAAGGTTGGCCTGAACAGACTTCTCAGCTGTTGCTGTAATTGTAACTCAGCTATGCCCTGTCATAATCCTACTCTTTAACTCCCTTTTCAGCCCTAAACTTGACTTTAATCTTGTCTACTTAGCTTGGGTCCCCTGGTTTGATCTTCACACTTTCTAAAATCTTTGGCTTCAGTTCACATCTCTGTTCTCCCTATTCCTCACTGCCTTTAGTAGTAAGCCTTACATTCACAGGCATTTCTAGAACCCAAACACCACAACAGGCTCTCTTGATGATGTCTTACTTGTCCAACCAAAGCTCTTCTTTTTTTTTTTTTTTTTTTGCGGTACGTAGGCCTCTCACTGCTGTGGCGCTCCCGTTGTGGAGCACAGGCTCCAGACGCACAGGCTCAGCGGCCATGGCTCACGGGCCCAGCCGCTCCACGGCATGTGGGATCTTCCCAGACTGGGGCACGAACCTGTGTCCCCTGCATCGGCAGGCAGACTCTCAACCACTGCACCACCAGGGAAGCCTCAAAGCTCTTCTTTTTAATAGAGAATACAAATCCATTCAAGCTAGCCCAAATAAAGGAGAATCGTTGTAAGGATATAACAGGTAGTGTTATGAACATTTAATAATAGGAAATGAGCAACAGCTTGCTTTCTTATGTGTTAGCACTGGAAAAGTTATTCTTTTTATTTCTGTGCACACACATTCTCTGTCTCTGTCTCTCTCTCTTTTTCGTGGTTTCTCAGTTTGTGTAGGGCAGACAATTCAGTTTCACACTTTTCCTCTTTCTTATGTCATTCATAGAGTTTTTAATTTAGGAGGGTTTTAATTTTGTACATACCAGTTTTTAAACCTTTAAAAGGTAAGGACCTAGTAAGTATTTAAAGATTCAATTACGTGAAGCATATATTTCATTTCTTCTTTCCTCTAAAGAAATTATACAAAGTTAATAACAGTTAAATGAGAACGTATAAATATATTAATTTCTCTGTAACTACCATATATCCCTAAATATAGCTTAAACCACATTGAGGCACATAACTCAGACTAAAGACCAAAATAAGGCCCCTTGCTTCCTTTTCTGAAATCCTTATGTTTCCTAAATCCTTATCTATTCTTCCTCCTTCCTTCTCCCCAAACTGAAGGTGGAATATTTCTTTCTAGAGCAATGGAACGCACATTCTTCAAGACTTAACTTTTTGCTTTTCTAAAGGTATCTAATTAATTATTTCCTCTCTTTTTTTTTTTTTTTTTTTGCGGTACGCGGGCCTCTCACTGTTGTGGCCTCTCCCATTGCAGAGCACAGGCTCCGGACGCGCAGGCTCAGTGGCCATGGCTCACGGGCCTAGCCGCTCCACGGCATATGGTATCTGCCCAAACCAGGGCACAAACCTGTGTCCCCTGCATCAGCAGGCAGACTCTCAACCACTGCACCACCAGGGAAGCCCTATTTCCTCTCTTTAGCAACTAGATTTTTCTCTAATTATTCACATGGCCCAACATGGCTGTCCTGGCCCTTATCATCCAACTCAAATCCTATCACTAATTACTGTAGTCTCTTGTTTCTTCGTAATTCATTTTTTCATTACTTCGTGTCTAAAGCAAAGAATTGGTCTTGGACCTGGTGTCTATTATTGTCTAATAATCTGTGACCATGGTGGAAGGGTCATATGGCAGATAACAATTCTCCTTCCAGCCTCTCTGAGAGGGAAATTAAATCCATAAAAAGGAATTTGATGTGTGGGACAAATTAATGTCTTCAGAACACCTACCTAGTCTGGGTTATTCACTAGAATTAAGGCATACGTGGACAGAGTAGAATGTTAAAAGGGATAAAATGGGTTACAGATAAATAGTCAGGTTCGCCAAAGAAAATGATAGTTATGAGATCCAAGACTAGAACGATCACACAGATTTTCCTCACTACCAAATATTACTTAAAAATTGCTACATATCTATATATAATTAAATTAATAGTTATTGAATAGTTACATGAAACTATATTTAAGTAATAATCTGTAAGAGTAGGTAAACATGAAAATATATCCCTATGCATATTTATTGATAAAGACATGTATAGGCAGATAGAGAAAAATAATTTGATAAATATATTGATCATAAATTTTATGCTCTCATAAATAAGATCATTTAATTTGGTCTTATTTAATTTTAATAGAAGAAAAGCTAAATTGAAACTCCAGAGCCACTACATTTACTTGTTCAGATTACAATATGAATGGTACTCCCTGGAGTTGGGCAGTGAAAAATCTACACAACTGTATGTTGCAGGCCTCTCAACTCCAAATAAATATTTCTACTTGTAAGAACTATTATTTCACAAAAAATTCCTTGAAAGTTAGGTATAAAGATTATGGAAGAGGGACTTTCCTGGTGGTCCAGTGGTAAAGAGTCCACCTTACAATGCAGGGAGTGCGGATTCGATCCCTGGTCAGGGAACTAAGATCCCACATGCCGTGGGGCAACTAAGCCTGCGCGCCACAACTACTGAGCCTGCACACCTCAACGATACCCCCCGTGCCACAACTACAAAGCCCACGCACCCTGGAGCCCATGAGCCACAACTAGAGAAGAGAAAACCTGCACACCACAACTAGAGAGAAGCCCGTGCATCACAACTAGAGAGGAGCCCGTGCACCACAACAAAGAGCCTGTGCGCCTCAATGAAAGATCCCACGTGCCTCAACAAAGATCCCGCATGCTGCAACTAAGACCTGACGCAGCCCAAAAATAAATAAAATCAATAATAAATAAATCTTAAAAAAATAAAGATTATGGAAGATAAGTTTTGAATGACTTATCATATTTGACTTTTCACATTTCATATGCTATTGATATGACTTTTCATGTTTCATATGCTTCCTCACACTTCCTCTCTCTTCTCATAATTTGTATGTTATGTTATTGCTTATTCGTTGTCAAGGTTAAACACTATTAAATCAGCCTTCAGTCTTTTTTCATGGCTTCTCCATTCCTGAAGTTGTGATTGACTTACCTACTAATGACCTAGAGTTTGAGTGATTTTTAAACCATAGATACTGTATTCTCTGAGTTGTTCATTTTTGCAAATTTTTTTTTTAATTTTTGAAAGATATCTTAGCTGAATACTGTATTCTTGGACCTTATTTTCTTTCTCTCAGAACTTTATAAAGTGCTCCAAAGTGTTTTGGAAATCGTTGTAGGGAAGTCTGAAGCAACTGTGGCTTATTTTTTTTCCTGCGGGGAATTTCTAAGGAATTTTTTCTTTTTTCTTGAAATTCAGTAACAATCATAATATATCTTTTTGCTGATCGTTGTATTTTTTTTCCCTTGAACAGAGTGTTTTTTAATATGCAAATTTGAGTTTACTTCATATCTGGATAGTTGTATTATATCTTTGGATATATTTTGTTCTTCAGTTCTGGTGTTATATAATTCAAAATCACTCATATCTTTATTGTAGTCTTGGCTTTTCCTTCATATCTGTTATCTTTTCTCTAATTGCTTTGTTTTGACTATTTCCTCTGCATTTGCTATAATTACCTCAGGCTTTTCCTCTATGTCAGTAATTCTGTTTTGTTTCCTGTTTCCTCTAATTTATTTGGTAGCTTTAAAAAATGTTATTTTTTCCTTAATGCTGCAATCTCCCATTTTATCGCATCTTACTGCTTTTTTATCTCATCTTTTAGGTTGACAAAGAGCCTATTTTATTAATCTTTCTTATTATGTTCTTCTGTAGCAACACACTCGTAATGAATTTTTTCCATACTTTGGGTTTTTGTTAGAAAAGGCTATTGAACTCTGTTTTGTATACCTTTATTGTTTCTCCACTGTTTTATTTCTATAGTGTAATATTTATAGTTGCTATGTGATTTCCCCCACCCCAAATGTTGCTTATGTTTAACACAGGTATCACTTTTCTAGACATTCTATTTGCTTTAATATCGATGAATTTCTCTTGATTTTGGTTTACTTTTCCTCTAAGCTAAATGTTTGGGCAGATAATCTGTATTACATCTACTTTTCTATAACTTGAGGGTATGGGAGGGCTTCTGGAGTTGGTTAGAGGTCAGAGAAAATTGTGTGAAGTTTAACTGCAATACCCTGAGCTTTGCTCTTCTAAGTTTTCATGAAATATAACCTACCAAAATTCACTTCTCTTTATCACAAATATGTCCCATTCCTTAGGGCTTTAAGTAACTCTCTTTGTTCAGTTAGGAGCCCCATAGGATTTGTTTCTAATACATAACCCTAAAACCTGCACTGTTTTCACCAGTGTCTAAACCATCCCTCTCCACATCTACCTCATACCCTTTATTTCAAGCTAATCAGGAAAGAGAGAAAAAAAAAGGCGATCTTCTCATCTCAGTTTACTTATCTCCACATTTGGGATGTTTAGTGAGAATTCTCAGATTTTTTTCAAGCCACCAAAACTTCTTTTGCAGCATTAGAAGACACCTGGTGGTAGAAATTCACAGTATTTATCAAGGGTCTTTGAAGACCTCCACTAAAGGAATCTTTCTGATTTTGCTAAAGCTAGTATTTACCATATTTATACAAATTCTTTTCTCTAAGATAGTGCCCAGTATAAGTTTGGGAACCCTGACTTCTGAAGTCCCCTGAGTTCACATATTCTAAATAGGGATTTGACAGCCAACCAGCAGAATGAGGGTTGGTCCCAGTGTGCAGTTGACCTGAAAATGTGTGAGTTGGAGAAGAAGTGTACAAGGGGCATAGGCCAGTGAGACCTCACAGATGGTGTCCCATGGCTGGAGCTTCACTGACATGATTTTCTGATGTTGGTTGAGAGTAAGAAAAGTCAAGGAATCAGTCTAAGTTGTGTTCTAGAGAGGATGGAGGGTTGAAACTAGAAAAAAACAAATTCCAGGGACTAAGTTTTCAGTCAGGAAGAGAAAGTTAAGCTAAGAAGATTTAGAAGTTGGGTAGATGCAGGAACAGAATGAGGAATGAAAAGCAAGGATGGATGATAGGAGGTATCAGAAGCATAAAGGATAATTGCCTGACATTGAGCTGGGGTGTCCAAGCCTGGTGTCTCTGGGGAGGTCAGTCTATGGTGGAGGCTCTGGAGTGTACAAGTATTGACTGTTAATGGGCTATGTTTCAAGTATAAGTTCTGTCTCTGTCTGATGAAGAGGGCTATTTCAGTTAATCCTTGGGTATTCAAGCAATATGAGGTTTTCTAATTACTAGCTTACCCTGGATATAACTGGCAGTTGCATAAAAAAATATTTACAGTGGCCTGGCATTAATATTTACAATGAGTATATATGTGGAGTAACTGGCACAGTTCTTTGCCGGCAGGAGATTTTTCAGTAACTTTTTGATGAATTCAAGGTATTTAATGTTCCTGGAAGCTGTGGTATGTTCAGCCCTCACTCAGACTCACTCAGCAATAACTTAGGGTGTTCATTCTGTAAGACAGTTACCAGTCTAGGTCTTATGCCATGAATTGTGCCTGGGTGTTGATACACCCAGTTAAAAAATATGTAGGTCCAGCCTTCAGAGAACTATTTTAAACCCTAATGGAGAACACTGTATTGATTAGTTCCATCAGAGTTAATGTCCAACTCTCCTTATCAATACTTTAAGGTTTGCTTAAAAAAATGACATCGTAAAGCAGCAGTTCTCAAAGCTGGCTTCACATTAGAATCACCTGGGTAGCTGATGCCTGGGTTCTGTTGCAGGCCAATTAAATCAGAACACTTGGGTTTGGGCTTTTGCATCAGCAGTCTTTAAAAACATCCTAGGGCTTCCCTGGTGGCGCAGTGGTTGAGAGTCCGCCTGCCGATGCAGGGGACGTGGGTTCGTGCCCCGGTCCAGGAAGATCCCACATGCCGCGGAGCGGCTGGGCCCATGAGCCATGGCCGCGGAGCCTGCGCATCCGGAGCCTGTGCTCCGCAACGGGAGAGGCCACAACAGTGAGAGGCCTGCGTACAGCAAAAAAAACAAAACAAACAAACAAAAAAAACAAAACATCCTAGGTTCAGACTGTGTTGAGAACCCATGTATTAGAGGGAAGATACAAAGAGTCAATTGGGAAAAACTAGATCAACACAATGAGTGAACTGTGTATGGGTTTTAAATACTTAAGCATATCTCTAAGTATGAATACAACAAGTTAAGACTATAACACATAGTTACATAGGTCATCAGTTTTGTTCTGGTGTTAATTACCAGTCTCCCTTCATTAGGGTACTGATAAAAACCCATAGCTGGTTTTGACTGAGTTAATATCTTTGTTCTGGTTTTGTTATTGGCTTTGATCCAATATTTTTCTGTCTTCTGTTTCTGTTTCCTATTTTTTCTTACCCTTCATCATTTCCATTGGTATGAATTTTTATTGCAAAGTTTTCTTGTGTACTCATTCTACAACTACTATAATTCAATCATGAAATATAGCAGTTGTTCTTAGATCTAGCTTAATTTTAATCACTTGGAGAACTTTTAGAAACGCTGATGATTAGGCTTCACACCAAACCACTTAAATCAGAATCTCTAGAAGTGAGACTCAGTCATTGGTAGTTGTTCAAAAGTGTTCCAGATGATTCTATGTACAGCTGGGATTAAAAACCCTCGTGTGATTGATTGTTATACCTATAATGGACCCCAAAGAATTATGCCTCCCTGTGTCCACAGACTTTTGCAATGTGACTTCTCCCATCAACTGGTGGAGTCTATTTTTCCACCTTGACCATAGGCCCTTAGCTGACTCTCCAGGTGAATACAGCACATGAGTGAGGACAGGTGAGGTCAGAAGAGGAACCACCCAACCAAACCATCAGAATTGTAAGAAGTAATAAAAAAATTTTTAAGCCATTTAGTTTAGGAATGGTTTGTTACACAGCAAAGTCTAACTGAAATATTGTACTGTGGGGGCTTTTTATTATAAGCTGTGACAAAAAAGTACTACTCTTGATTTTTTTTTCTTTACTTCTATTTTTATTGCTATTGCAAGAACCACTCTAACACGTGCCTCTGAAGCTCTTTTTATTCTCCCAGGATTCTCCTTCAGACTCTTTTACTACTGAAAGAATGAGATTTAGGCAGAAAAAGAATTTCATGTCATTGTACATTTGCACAATGACACGAAATTCTTCTTATAAGCCTTCCGCTTATCTCTAGGGTACTTTTCCAGTCTGATTACCAAATGTTTCCTTTACAACTATAAAGATCAAAGGAACCACCTGCCCCAGGGGCCATGGCTTAGGCAGACTTTCATAACAGTACATGTGGATTGCATCAACACATTCTGAAATTTGCCAAGACTCAGTTTCACAAGTTAAGGTCCAGAATAAAGAAATCCCCTTGCTTTAGCAAGATGGTCACACACAGATTGATCCAGGAACAATATGAAGCCTCCGATCAATTTGCTTTGTGTGGGTCATGTGAAAGAGTTGTAGTTTGCACCTTCACTATGCTATCAGTGATGAAAATTACTATACTTTTGCCTTAATAATAATATTGACTATTTTAACAGGTCTAGTTGGAATGTCTACCTTGTGAAATCAGCAGTGAATAAAAATGAGTTGTCTATCTTGTTACTTGCTAGGCTGGTGGGAAGAAATGTCATGAACCTGGAGCCCAAAGACAAGAATTTGACACAGTTCTATTACTTACCTATGTGTAACCTTGAGTAAATTACTAAACATTTAAATCTTAGTTGACTTATCTATAAAATAGAGATAAAAATAACTATCTCCAGAACATATCTAAGGATCAGAAAAGCATATATAATATCCCTTTGCAATCTTTAAAGCTTACTTTAAATATAACATGTTATTACTCTTGGTATAAATAGCACCAAGAAAGAATAAATATGGAAAAATTTCTCTGACAACAGCTGAGAAAAGTCACTCATATTCTCACAGCATTAGGGAAAGTAAATACTTTATATGGCTTCACAGTTTTCTTTAATCTCTGAATCTCAAAGCACCTTGCAGAACACTTTCATTAATTTATAAAACCCCATGAAATACATTTGTTCCCCCTTAAACTTCTTTTTAAACAGGGTACCTTTTCTAGGACATATAAATTTAAGCCTAACCCACTAAAGGCTCTCAGATTTTTGAATGAATAGAAGGGTTCTGATCCTTTTTTTATGTTGTAATTTTTGTGCCTTATTTAAAATATGCAAGTCTCTTGATCTTGTCTGTCTTCTCTTGAAGCCTTTCCCTTGATGCTTTGATGTAGTGAACATGTCTGTGAAACTCAAATCCTAGACAGGTGGCAGCCTTTTCATTCCTTACATGTTAGGGATAGGGTTTGGAGATAATTTATTAATCTCTTTCTCCCTTAAGTGTTTGAAAGATACCCACTAAAAATATGTGAACCAGATTCTTATATTGCCCAGGTTGAATTCTGATTAGATTTTGAGCCCTTGCAGGCTGCATTTGACTCTTTGACTCCTTGACTAGCATGTAGGATTTTTTTTTGTTGTTACTAAGTGATAGTCTGTGGATATGAATGAGCTAATGGGGCTTTCAGCCAAGACTTATTTAGAACTAAAAGACGTAGCTATAATTATTCTCTGTATTTCTATGGTTTCTTTTTCAAGTCATTTAGAGAGCCCTGCATATATTATTTAATCTTCCTAAGTAAGGTGAGCCAGATGAATTATGTTATTATTATGTTAGAAAATTTGCCTTTGCTTCAACTTTCTATTGTTATATCTTCTGGCATCTTTACTTATCTTCCTAATATTTAATGATCTGACTTTTTCCGTGGATGTTCCAAATTGTTCTCTTTACCCTGTTGAAATAAACCTGATTTCTGCCTGTTGCCTCAAACTCTGCTCTTAAAGGAAAGGGTATGGATGTTTATAGATAATTTACATATATTATGTCCTAGTTCAAAGAAGGGCCATTAACGGTGAATTTCTTAGTTTGAAACCAGTAGTGCATGAGAGAGGATGATACACTTGGGGGACACATGGACCTTTTGCTATTCTTCAAAATAAACCACATAGATATTTGCTTATGTGTAAAGCTTATGCTGTTCATATCTTCTTTTAGACAGAAATTACCTGTTATAAACTTTACTTTAGGGTGAGGGAGACTGAGGTACAGTACAGATTGATAACATAAAAAGAAAACATAAGCCAATTTTTGGTAGGTTATGATTCTGATTATTAATGGTTATGACCTAATATCTGCTTTTGACAGGATCTCACTTGTAGAGATTTGCAACACCCATGCTGACACTTCGATCAGATAATTAGAGCACTTTATTTTTTTTCCAGTTTTTTTTCCTTTCTTAATTGGGGTATAGTTGTTTTACAATGTTGTGTTAGTTTCTACTGTACAGCAAAGTGGAGTTCCCTGTGTTATACAGCAGGTTCTTATTAGTTATCTATTTTATACATATTAGTGTCTGTATGTCAATCCCAATCTCCCAGTTCACCCCCCCCAACTTTCCCCAGTTAGAGCACTTTAAATTTGAGACTTCCAGAGGTTTATCAAACGGATTTTTCTTCATAAATTTTGCTGAATGATTTCCTCTTTAACTCGACACATGTTTATTTCAGGGAGTTTTTCATATTAGGCCAGTCAAAAGATGAGCCTTTTTTTTTTTTTTCCCCTGAGGATTTCTTTCTGTCCTGGAGACACACAGACATACTCACACAACTGAGGTCTTGGTTTTGAACTCTGGTAATTATTAGTTCAGTGGTTTGAGCAAAATACATGTACAGGTGATGTGAGTGGTTAAAACACCAATAATGTTTACTTCACTTACAAACATAGGACCTTTTCCTCTAAGCCTCAAATTCACTATCTGATTGCCAGAGGATTGTTCAGTTTCATGTAGGATTGTACCTCCATGGACCTCTTCTAGAACTTATTCACAGGAGACTTGAGCAGAGGTCATGCTGGCTTTTCTAAGTAACTTTTTAGAAGAGAAGAGCATGATTGCCTCCTTCCAGCGAACTGGCATTCATCGAGAAGGTTTTGCTTTTCATGGTTTCCTTGGTGGGAATCATTGATTTTGGGGGATGCTGCTCAGAGTCTCTCCACTTCTCTTCTCTCTGTGTTTTTTGCTTCCATCTATGACTTTCCTTGAAGTGCATTTTTTCCTGATTGGTCTGACTAAAAGTAAGTCAAACTAAAACAAAAGAAGGAAATAAACATTTATAATGAAATGGCTTCTTCGAAAGAATACTTTCTTAGCATACTATTATAAAATAAAATCTCTAAATAAAAGATATTTTGGTGTTTGAACTCAATTGTCACTCTTCTCCTTTGCTGGAATTGTTTATCATAGTGAAAACACATACATGCTGGCACAGGTACACCCCAATCTTGAAGAGAAGTTTATCTTTTGACAGATAGATGCTGGTTTTGCAGTTTGATTAAGTGTTCCTTTGGCCGTTTGATATAATAGAAAGAGAGAATGAACTTTGAAGTCAAAAGGGCTTGGGTTTGATTCTGTGTTATGCCACTTATAATTTTACAATTTTAGGCAAGTTAGTTAACATCTTCAAGCCTATGCTTCTTTCTCTGTTAAAAGGAGGTTAATAATATCTACTATATCAGAGTATCTTAAGAAATGAGACAATGCAAATGAAGGCATATGGCACATGCCAATCTTAGTGAGTTCTAAATAAATATTAGTTACTTCTTCTCCTTCCTGTTTTATGTTGGCCAGAGACTAATGTGGTATTTTGCTTATTAAGATAAAATTAAAGATATAAAAAAGTAAATATGGAGGCATAGAAATATAATGAATTTTAGAGTCATTTTGGGCTTTGTAGAGTACTTAGTTAACCCAGGGAACCAAATAGTTATATATAAAATAATACCATATTCTTGTGCTGGACAAATAATATTAATAAATTCATTCATTTGCACTTTTTTTGTCAAATATCTATTAAGTGCTATTATTTGTTAAGTACCATGCAAGGTCCTTGAGATACAGTGGTGACGAACATAGACATGGTTTCTGTAGTTGGCCTGCTAGGGTATTTTCAGTTTTTAAATAGGAAAAATTAAGAAGGAACCCACTTAAGGAGCACTGACTTTGATCTCAACTAATATGTAATCCCTGGTATCATATCTCAAATGGGATTTATCATCATCTTGTAGCCAATTTACTTCTCTTAGTTTCAGTCAGTAACTGGGAATTTTTCCTTAGACTATGCCTGGAAACTCCATGGATATGAAGGTATTCCAAGTTTTTCAAGCATTACAAGGAACTTTGAGTCAGATTTAGTTTAGGTCAGTTATAACTCTGGGACCACTTAATATAATATTAAAAGAAGGGTTCCATTTTTTTCCTCTTAAGAAAGCAATACTGACCAAAGCCAGTTAGTATTCCCGGAAGAGATACAATTCACCATTTTTGTGCTAAAGAGATCTACCTCATCCTTACCCCTAGGAGGAAAGCTTGGCATGAGGGTGGGATTATGTTTCCTGTGTTACTGCACTTTTTGCTCCCGCTGGGGTAACTTGCCCCATCCTCTGGAATGATGAGAATGAGGTACACATCAAAATTGCTGCTTAATCATTTTGTTTAGTGCCTGTGGGTGATGTCTTAAGCCAGAGGATGGTTGACAATAACCACCAAAGAGATTTTTTTCCCTTATGTGTTGTCTCTTCCTTTCATTCTCTCTCTTTTTTCTTTCATTTCCTTTGTTACTCTCACCCTTTCTCTTTTTCTCATTTATTTTCTCTTCACCTCTGATGGCCAGCAATTTAGTTTGTTGGAGTTTTGCTGTTGTGTGAGGTTTAATTGTGTCCCCAGGAAGAGGGGTAATTATTAAACCACTGGAAATTTAATGATGGGTATTTATTCCCCAACCTTAGTCATTTTGGTGTCTGGTGTTTGGCATGTCAGTCAGTGGAAACCAAAGTGGATAAATGTCATCAAACCGCACGTGATTTTCCAGTGATTTACGTGTGTTTGTTGTACTCCAGATGGGCAATTACTGATGCCCTGCTCTGCCCTTTATTTGCAAGCCTCTCATGATCAAAATAACAAAGACTTAAAACAAGTTCACCTCTCCACAGTGGTAGAAAACAGGTGTCAGTTCCCTCAGTATGAAGTCAGTTCTTTCTAACACTGTGTTCTGCTGTCACATTTTCCTTTTGGGGGTGCTTAAGTCAAGACTCCTGAGCTTTTTTTTTTAATATTAAAAGTTGTCTTTCCATCTAACTTAAGAATTCAGATCCTTAGGAAAAAAGTTGGATTTTATATTTTCCAATGAATTAAATGTTAACCTTCTAACATATGTATTTGCTTACTTATGATTAGTTTTGTTGTCTGTCTCCTCCCACTAAGATTTAAACTCCTCAAGGGCAGGGATCTTTACCTCTTTGGTTCACTAATGTATTCCATGTGTTTTAAAACAGTGCCTGCATGTATTAGGCACCCTGTTAATATTTGTTGAATAAATGCTGAATGTATGAATGCTGCGAAGTCCTTAGTAGAAGACTTGCCTGAAATTACTATTCTCATAGGCGGGAGAGACTTGTGTTAAATTTGCCACTTTTTACTCATGTAAACTTAACAAGTTACTTAACCTTTCTAAGTATTCATTTCTGGATCTGTATAGTGGGTTTTTTTTGAAGATTAAGATTAAAAGGGATTAATTACATAGGATAATGTATGAAAATTTATTCAACATGGTACCTGGCATATATGGCCCATGCTCAAGAAATTGTAAATGTTATGAAGGTGTTGCTCTTCAATTTAATGTTGTGCAGTTGTGACAAGAATATAACTATGCTCATGAAAGGGAGAAGTTTTTTTGATGATCTTTGTTTTGTTTTAGCTGGAGCTCCACTGGAATGTAAATTTAATAAAGGTAGGAATTTTGCATGTTTTTGTTCCTTGATGTATCTTGACAATTAGAATGGTGCTGGGAATATAATAGGTACTCAGTAAATATTTGTTGAATGAATTATTGAATGTTTAAGATGGGAATTAGCTTTGCAAGCCTAACCTTCTGAGCCCCTGTGGTAACTAGTTGAATTAATGGCAGAGATGTCAAAATACTGTTCTAAAAATGCCTCAGTTTTTTCATTGTGTGGAATGGAAGTCCACAGAGGAATGTCCTGAGAACTAAAAGTGAAGGGGAGGAGGAGTTGGAAATTACCTAGCCGTTCAGGCCATGTAGAGTTATTTTGGGCAATTCAGAATCATATGGACTTTTTATTTTCTTGTTATTCCATTTGACTTTCTAAAATACTTGGCTCTACAATATTTAATTTCACTTCATATTCTATAGCTTTGTCTAAAACAGAGCATTTAATTTAATTTTTAGCTTCTTTTAGGTAACTGTCTTGGCATGTAGGTTTTAGGAGAAAAGATACTGCAGCCTCATAGGTAAATATACCTTTCTGGTCCCTGCTACAATCCTGGGCTCTGAGAATTCAAAGGGCATACTGAAGTGTAGGTCTTCTATGAAATTAAAACAAAACAAAACAAAACAAACAAATTCTTGGCCTGTTTCCCACCTTGCTAAATCAAGTTGTTCTGCTAAGTGACTACTTTGATCCGCTGTTATGTTTTCAAATGATTATGGGGGGTCTTCAGTGTTCTACCTGTAACCAAACATTTAATGGTGACCCTCTATGGCTACTTTAAAAAAATTGTTGCTTGTTAAAACATTTTATTGTTTTTTTACAATAAAATGGATCATCAACTAAATTTCTCAAAAGAATCTATGTCAGGTAATTCACAGCTATGTGATTTTGACATTTTCATATGTTTTTCTAAATTTCAGGTTTTGGTTTTGTTGTTTTGTATTCTAACAAATATAATTCCTTTCCATTAAATTAAGTATCAGCAATCAGAAATATTTCTATTGCTATCTTTAAACTATTTTAAGTGCATGCTATTGTTTTATTTTTATATTCTTTATATATTATTTTAGAGGATAAAACATTTTAAATGAATTTTGCAACTGCCGAAATAAAGCCTGAAACTTCCAAAAATAAAGATTCTGAATAGTTTAGGTTTTAAAATATGTTCACAGCTGCAATTCAAGACAGTGAGAGTTGCAGATACCTTTGAGAATACCATGTCCATATCATGTGGATAAATTTAAATAATAGAGACTTATATTGCCTTGGGATAACCAATATTTTAGCATAAAATTTTTGAAAATCCAACTTCTTTTGTAATCATAGGAAGAAGAGTTTCACCAACACCCAACTGTTAATTAAGTTTGAACCAACTCCTAAAAAATTGAGCCACCAAATATTCTCCTACACTTATATTTTGAGGGTTTTTTTTTTCCAAAATATATTTGCTTTTAATAAGTATAGGAAAGCAGGGAGTGCTTAGAAATTTTCAAGGTATGGAATTGGAACGGACGCAGAAGTATAGAAATGTCAGAATTACACCACAGAGATAAGAAGGTGTGTGTAGTTTTGAGGAATATTAATCCTGGGGAGTGAGATGCAGTGTGTCTGTAGCCTGTGACTCCACCAAATCCTTAGTCATTACTAAGAAGGGCAGTTGTCCTGAAGTCAGCTTCTTTATCTTCTGCATTGACAGAAAAAGCAGACACAGTCCGGTGACAAGGAAAACAGATTTATACTTACAAAGTTTGAAAGTTGTTTTTCAAGAAAGAGAACATACCAGCTTTTCTGCCCCCCACCCCCCACCCCCTTGCTCTATAAATAGCTCCTGGCAGGCAGAAACAACCCTGATTGCTGGAGATGAAGGAGAACAAGCAGCAGGCTGTAGTGCAGAATCAATGGCACGGTGCCAAGAGCTTCATCAAATGAATAATAGCTTCCACTTGACAATCAGTAAAGTGCCTCTTCTCCTACGGATTTAGTTTTTAATGATGATTAGAGAGGATGGGCCCCTAAAATTTCTCTGGTAGAAATGACCTCCTATTAATTTCTGTTCCTTGAAATGCTGAATTTCAAAGCTATTTTACAGCTGCAAAACCAAAGGCACTGACATAAAGGAACTATTATCTTTGTAATTGTAGCAACAAGTACTAAATTTGTCATTGATTAACAGAGACTTTTTAACTTCATGATCCTTTGTTGGTTAAGTCCCCATTTGGAACTTTACTGATTTACTTGCTTTGAAAGTCAAATGTTACATTTTAGACCCAACAGCTATCAGAATAATGTCCTTTGTTTTAATATAATAAATACTTCCTTGTAACATCTTACATTGATTATTATGCAGTAAAGGGTGAAGGTCAAGTCAGAGCTTATTAATTCTATACAGTGTTTTGTTTTCTGGGCGGGTAACAAAATATTCTAAACAGATATGGTTAAAATACATATAGGAACACATTTATTAAGCAAAGAACTTCGTCAGAATTTAAAAATTTCCTGACACATTTTCATCTGTGTGTGTGTGTATAAAGTATATTTTCCAAGAGGAATTAAATGTAGAAGAGAACCTCTTAAAGAGTGGAGGCGTTTATATTAATATCAAGTGATGAGACGATAGGCCTACTGTGTCAAATTAGGCCATTAGTTATGAAGTAATGTCATAGGTATTGAAAATAACCTGTGGTATATATCAATCATGTGATATGTGGCATTCTATTTTATAAATGAAAGTTTTGAATGTAAAGATAATTCCAGAGAAGACAATGGCACTTTACAGTGCTTTCTGTATAATGTTCTTAGTAGTTACAAAAAAGACATAATGAAATGCTTACTTGAAAGGTTTTTAAATTTAGGATGACTTTGAAAAGCCACAGAGTCCATACTGCTTAATTTCATGAATTGTCTGTCATACATAGGAGTTCATAAAACTTTTACAGAAATATTTAAAGTAGTTGAAAAGTTTAGAGGGAAATATTTATTAAGAATTTTAAAAAGTTGCCAAACCTCTGATTCAGGAGGCTGCCTGGTGATGATCTTTGATGTTCTTCTTCAGCCTTTCCCAGAGAAATGAAAATGTAGTGAGTTTGTTGCTTAATTTGTTCAGTTGAAAGGACTTCCTTCAGAACTAAAATGTCCTTTCTTTTATGAAATAATATTATTAGTATATTTTACTTTTAAATGTCTTTACTTGATAAAATAAAAAGTTGGCAATTATTTGTAGGTTTTACCTTCACTTTAAAAAATATCCTGTGAAATCCAAAATTTATGCATCTGCTAACCTAGGAGAATTTGGAAATGAGTTGGCAGAGCTTTGCCTTTTATTAGATAAACTGGTACAAAAAGTCTGTTATAGCCAGAGGTCAACCAACTGCATGAGGAAGAAATATGAAAAAAATTTGCAAGCTGTGACACCTAAAAAACAATAAAGCCATCAGATACTCCTGCAATTAGGTCATACATTTTAGAAAAAAATCAATCAGGAATTAAAATAGGGTAAAACTTTTAGGAACAGCAGAATGTCAGAGCTCTAGAGGGAAGCTTGAACACATTACTTTCTTTTCATTGCCACTGATATCCATGTTACTCTTTTAGCAGAACCTATAGAACACATCATTGTTTGAACGTAGAGGATTTAAAATGAAAACAGAAATACCCTAACATTTCCAGAGTTAGGGAACAATGCCCTTGCTACTATATTACCTATTTCCCAGCATAGGAATGAAATAATTTTGTACTTTATTAAAATACGGTTATCCTAGTAGGCCTACCAAGCTAAAACTCCTTTTTTTTTTTTTTTTTTTTGAGGAGGAGGAGGAGGAGGCAGCATTTCCTTTGAACTATGACTTAATTCCTGGTATTAGTCATCTAGGGAAGAGAGAGTTCTCTCTGAGAGGAACCTAGGACTGTCTAAAAGAATTAAGGAAAAAAACAAAACAAAACATTTAAAGGGAACGTGTGTAAGGAGGTAAGGGGAGTAGAATGGGCTGTTGTGTGGAATGGTTGAGTCATAGGCTTCCTAAGAATAAGTCCGCTATCCTAGGACCACAGTCTTTATTCTGTCAGGTGGACTATTTGTATTCCTTGTGATTCTGTGTTTATTTTTCTTTCTGTTTTCTTTACTATTTAACAAATCCTGTCTGAAACTTCTGGCTTGGTTCAGTTGCACTAAGTGGCATAAAGAGAAATACTTGAATTTGCAGAGTAGTTAAGGGAGGAGTGCACCTCAGAGGCCAGTGTGATGTGGCACGATGATACAGAGTGGGAGACCGCCAAGAAGATCAAACTCAGAGGAACAGAGTCCTATTACTTGGTAAGTTTCTTATTCCCACCAGGAAAGTCTTCTTTCCAGTACCCATCCTGGAAGGATTTAGGCAGAGATGGCTACATCATTTGTAGGGCCCAGGGCACAATGAAAGTGTGGGGCCCCAGCTAGGGGTAGGGAAGTCAGTCTCCTTTTCATATAAACCTGCTCCTGCCCAATTTACTGCAGATGGAGTCCTGCGCCAGGCCTCACTTGATACCTGGTTGGGATTCGGGAAAAGATCCAATGGAGTCATCCACTGAACGCACTGGCACCCTGTATGCAGTGGGGTGCGTACCTGACCTGGACCTATCAGGGAGCAGGGAGGGCAGTTGGAGGAGGGAGATGTGGCCTCCTCCAGCCAATTCAAACTGTACCCCAGAGAGAAGCAGCAGCAGTGGTGGACCAGAGCTGGGGGAATTTCAAGGTAGCCACCCTAGGGCATTAAACCCCAAACACAGAGCATTAAACCCCCAGCAGGGTTCTTCTGAACATGAGACCCTGTGGACTGCACTGGTTGTACGGCCATGAAGCCAACCCTGAATGTAAGATACATTTTATTAAGGAAGATACTTGGCCTTTATGACTATACTGTGGCCTTGACCCTCTTCTCCCTAAATATTTTTTGTTGTTGTGATAGTTGTTTACTTTTTTATCCATTTGCTCTAGTATAATGAAAACATCAGTGCTTGTTCACCTGAAGCAAGGATTAGTTTTAGGTTTCCTTTTATCAAGGAAAATTGGCCATTTTCACTGTAGGAGAACACAGTTCCCCTAAGTTCTCTAGGCCACAGGGCTTGGAGGGACCTCTGTTAGCAAGCCAAAGCTCAATTTTTTATAGTAAGGAATTGCCAAAGTGAGATGCAAATAATAAGGCCAAGTCTATTTTTGAAAATAAAACTGTGGCTTCATTTCTGATAGGAAATAAGTCCAGGTATCTCTAGTGCTATTGAACATGGAGGAAGTCAACCAGTTTTGGCTGGCAGCCATTGAGAACCTTATAGAGCAACAGAGCTAGCTGGCCAAGAAGGAGATGGAACATGAAAGGATTCTGATGCATTTTGGGGTGTCTCATTGATGGAAAGACTGAGCTCCACACTCAGTTCTTTTATTTTCCTATCCCTAAAGACACTGGAGTCTACCTTGAATAGAAAAGCCAGATACATGTATTACTAGTCTTTTTTCTTTTTTTTTCACCTTTCTTCCAGCTCTATTCTACTCTCTCTCCAACCTCCTTGCCGTTTCTTTTTTGGCTTGCTATTATGAGTCAAGGGAGGTTCACTAGGAGCATAGATTTATACTACTGAGCCTAAGTAATGAAGGAAGATAATACTAGGAACTATATTAGAATAACTCACGTTTTCAGAGATAATATGAATAACATTTAAGTTCCTTCTCTATCCCCCGTATTCCTACTACCCCTATCCTCTGGTCAGCTGCCTAGATTACTGACCTGTGAAAATTAATTGTCACAGGATTCACAGGATTGCTTATTATATTAGGAAAATACCCCAAGGAGTATTCAAAGGAAGTAATAATATATTTAATAAAGAAAGGCAGACTTAATTTTGTAACAATTTATTTGTATAAATTTTATATTGTTTTATTATTGCTTTTCTTGGACTTCGAGTGCAGAAGACTGAGTTAGTCATATTTAGTGCATGGTACACTGTTATCATTAGTCTATGCAATGACCCTTCCTTGTTTATTTTTTTCCCTTTTATCCTTATTCCTCAACCATTTTAATGTGGTGTTTCTTTGGTGTGTTTTTGTAAAATATATATTTACTTTACTACCTATTTATTACAAATGTATATTAAATTATTTTCATGTGCATGCCTTTTTTTTTTTTTTTTTTTTTTTTTTCTTTTTGCGGTATGTGGGCCTCTCACTGTTGTGGCCTCTCCCGTTGCGGAGCACAGGCTCCGGATGCGCAGGCCCAGCGGCCATGGCTCACGGGCCCAGCCGCTCCGCGGCATATGGGATCCTCCCAGACCGGGGCACGAACCCGTATCCCCTGCATCGGCAGGAGGACTCTTAACCACTGCGCCACCAGGGAGGCCCCAATGCCTTTTTATTTATATAATGATCTGCTATAAATCTCATTCTGTTTCTTGCTTATTTTATTCAACGCTCTATTTTTAGTATCTGTGTGTCATATGTATTAGAACTCCCTTGTTTCTAATGGCTAAACAGTATTCCACATTTAACTGACCTGTTCCTTCAATGATAGAGATCTACATTGTCTCCATTTCCTAGAAACAGCCCTATAATGAACAGTCTTTTATGTAGTTCCTTTTGGATCTGCATAAGGATTTCTTAGGGTATCTACTCAGGAGCAGGATTGCTGGATCCAAGAGCCTATGTATTCCTAATTTAACTAAGCTTTGTCAGACTATTTTCCAGAATGTTTTCCAGGACATTCCTACCAAAAACTTAAAGAATATCCCTATATTTTTATATTATGTCCCTATATCCTTGATCCTTGGCATTACTCAGTATTGGCCAATTTTATGGTTATAAGTGATATAACATCATTTTAATTTTTATTTCTCTAATTACTAATATAATTTAGCATCCCCTAATATGCTTTTTAGTCTTTTGGTTTCCTCTTACGTGAATTGCATGTTAATAGCTTTTGACCACTTCTGATTTCCATTTTTTGTTTATATGCTTGCATGAGGTTTTTTCCTCTCATATTTTAAATATTATGCCTTTTGGATTTTAGACATTGCCAGTATATTCTCCCAAGTTGTCATCCATCTGCTAACTTTGCCCATGGTGTTTCTGTTATTTAGGAGGTAACTGTGGCATTTGTAATAGAGCTCCATATTAACAATGGCTCAAGAAAGAGATTTATTTATCTCTCAAGTAACAGTATGGAAAGAGGAGATTCTTCTGTCTTACTATTTCACCATTTCTAGGGTATTGCCATTCTTAACTTGATGCAGTGTGACTTTCACCAGCTACTGGGAAAGGGAAAAGAGGGAGAAGAGGGTGGCAAATCCGTTTGTTTTAAGGGCACGATATAGAAGCTACACACATTTGTTGGAAGTTTGCTCACATTTCATTGGCTATAAAGTAGTCACAGGGCCATATCTAGGTATAAGGAGGGCTGGGCAATATAATCTTTTACCCAGGTAGCCATGATCCCACCTAAAATTCAGGAATTCTGTTAGGTTTAGAGAGAGGGGTAATGAACTTGGGGGACATTAGTAGTCTGTGTCAGCGTCCTTCACTGAACAGAAATCTTTAGTTTTGATATTCTCAAATTAATACCTTGGTCTTATTCGTGCTTTGAAGTTTTGTTTAAGGAATCTTTCACTACAACTGGATGACTATCTTTTTAAAACTTTTTAGTTATACCTTTTTAATTTAATTTTAACCTATCTGGAATTCACCTGCAGTTTTGGTGTGAGAGAGGAATGCAATTATATTTTTCCGTATATAAGAGGCAATTTGTTGAATAATGTCTATTCAGCAATCTCTCCTTTCTTCATTTTTTGTATTTTAGTTCAGATCCTCCTATAATCAGAAGCTAAAATGCAATTAGATATGCAAGAGGTTAATTGGGTGAAACACATGTGAAAGATAAAGGGGGAGAGAGGTCCATAGAAGACCACTCCTATGAATATCCAATACCTGTGAAGGAGAGGTGGAAAGAAGACAGGTTGGGTAGGAAGAATCTCAAACCGTACCACAATGAAAGTTTTGGCCAGGCCAATGGGGAGTCCTCAAACCAAAGTTGCCTGTCAGAGGTGTACCATGTCTTATGCGAATGGGCCTGAATTAGTACCCACACTGTGCTCAGTCATTGGCTGGGAACACTTCCAGGAAGTGTGGCCTAGGTGTGAATGTGGTTGTGGAGGCAGAGGGGTCATCAATCAACTATGTTTCTGCAAGAGAAACTCTGAGTTACACATTTTTATGACCACCACAATTTGTAGGACCAGCTTTATCATATATAATGTTCTCATATTTGCATTGTGTCTGTTTTGAGTTCTCTGCTGTAGTTGGTGGATCTATTTGTCTCATACCGTACCATCCTTTTTTATTTACTCTTTTTTTCTAAAGTTGCCTTAAACTAAGCATATATTTTTATCCCTTGAAACCAATTTCAGAATAAGTTTTACTGTTAAAAAGAAAGTCCTTGAAATTTTGACTTGAATTACATTGAATTTATAAATTAATATGAAGAAAACCTGGATCTTTAAACTATTATCATCTCTTCAAGCATATAGAATATATGTCTATTCTTATGGTTTTCAGTAGAGTTTAAAATTTATCTCTATAAAACATTCAGTACTTTTTAATTCATAGAAATTTTATAGTTATAGCAAAATCAAATGCTATTGATTTTGCTGATATAGAGAAATGCTGTTGATTTTGTATGCTATTGATTTTGTATTGAATTTGAATCTGGCAACCTTGCTGAAATCTCTTACTAGTCAATATTGTTTATATATTGACTTTTGTTTTTACTATATAAAAATTCTTCAAATAATGAGTTTTATCTCTTCCCTTTTAATACTTTACTGTACTATCTTAAACAATAGCAGAGAGAATGGGTATCTTGGTTTTGTTCCTAAACTTAAAGGGAATGTGTTGAAAGTTGAAGGGTTTGTGAACATAATTTTTATTTGGTTAAGGAAGTTTCTGTTAATTCCTAGTTGGATAAAAGGTTTTATTATAAGGTGTTGAACTTTATCACTTTTTCTGTATTTATTTAAAATCTTCCATTTTGTTCTCTAGTCTATTAATGTAGTGTATATTATTGATAAAATGTTTTCATGGTAAATACCATTGTATTCCTGGAATAAACTCTACCTGACAATTCTGTAGCTAAAAATATATATAATCTTGAATTCATGTAGCTAATACTTTATTTTAAAATTTCCCATCTATACTTATAAGTGAAATGATATGTAATTTTCTTTTCTTGTATTATCCTTACACAGTTTTTGAATAAAGATTACACTAACCTCATAATATGTACTGGTCAGTCTTCTTTCCCTTTCTATTTATAAGGTTAACTAATATTTGAAAGTTTGATAGAACTCAACTGTAAAACAATATGGACATGAGACTTCTTTGGAAAGTCTTTGCTCACCACTTAAGTATTTTAAATGCTAATTTGTCTTTTCACATTTTCTATTTTTCTTATATATACTTTTGCATTTTATACTTTGCCATAAATTTATCTATTTCATTGAGGTTTTCAAATTTACTTGAATATAATTTTTCATGATACCATTTCATTATTATTAAAAATTTATGTTGAGTTTATAGTTATTTCTCCTTTTTATACTATATATTGTTTATTTACAATCAGTGTTGCTCAAGGTTTATTTGACTTATTGATCTTTTAAAATAATGAACATTGCAGTTATGGTACTCCCTATTTAAAAAATTTTTTTTTCTGTTTAGTTGAATTCTGCCCTTACTTTCATTTATTATTTCCTTCCTTTTGGAGGATATTTTCTTACCTTTTTTCACCTTCTTGCTTAGCTGTGTTTTTATTCAGTCTTTCTTGTGCCCTAAAAAATGTATTCAAAGTAATGTTTCCCCATAAATATTGGTTCAGATGTACCCCACAAATTTTAACATGTAGTATGAATTTTATTGTTCAATTCTAAATACTTTGTCATTTCTCTTATAGTTTCCAAAGGCTATTTCATACATATTTTGTAGATTTAAGACATGGGTTTGAAAATTTTTTTAACTTCTAGTTTTATTGCAATACAATTAAGAAACTAGAACTTAATCTTATTTTCTGGATATATCCGTTTCAGAAGGTACATGTTAAAGTCTCCAGTTACAGTTTTTGATTTATCTATTTT
Source organism: Mesoplodon densirostris (assembly GCF_025265405.1). NCBI lineage: Eukaryota > Metazoa > Chordata > Mammalia > Artiodactyla > Ziphiidae > Mesoplodon > Mesoplodon densirostris. The sequence goes on along the minus strand of NC_082662.1, from coordinate 66,925,238 downwards.
TCCCCCACAGTGCTGTCTATCTGTGTTGTTAGGTGCAATTATGTTCCTGATGACAAAATCTTCTTGCTTTATTGTTCCCTTTATCAGGGTATAATATTCCTTGTCCTTTATGGTATTTTATTGTCATTTATGATATTTTTCCCCAGGAATTTTTGTTTTGTCAGTTGTTATGAATGCAATTCCAACTTTCTTTGAAATTCTGAATAATTGCCAGGTTACCTTTTCCTATTCTTTCTGTATCCTCTTGTTTGAATGACCCTTCTTACAAACAGCATGTTACTGAATCTTTTTGTCTTTTACTTTAAAAACTAGTATGAGAATCTCTGTCTTTTAAGTAATGTTAAACCCATTTAAATTTATTGTAATCACTATTATATTAGGACATATTTTTACAGAACATCTTGGTTAATCTGCACTCCATCAGGCATCTCCTTTATATTCCTGGGCAGAGGCAATCCCCTTAAGTTATAATCCCACCAAGTGGGAGTTTAGTTAGGGAAGAAGTAAAGGAGTGATTCATGACATGTGACTGGTTTGTGGGAACATAGTTTCACTCCAGCAGGTCTTTTACTCTATCCCGATATTATCCCATGGCAGTGACCTGGACTGTTGTAAATTCGTTGGTGATAGGGCAGACAATGACCATACCCAGATAAAAACAGAATTTAAAAGCTCTCCCTAAGCCAGTCCCTAATGCTGTGACACAGTAGCTTTTGTCCCAGGCTGCTGCCACCCTAGACATTGGCTTCCACAGCTTTCTCCCTAGGAGTTTCCTCACCATTTTTATATTAGTTATTCAGATTTATGTTTCTCTCTCAAGTCTGTAGTTCCTCCAGGATTGACTTTGGGAAAAGGAGCTCACACTATGTGCTGATATACCATTGTTAGAAAGACACAGACATTTTATGAATATATTCATAAGAGTGGTAGTACAGTGATATTTGGGGGAAAGTTATCATTAAAAACTACTTGAAACCCCCATACAAGGTGACCTTGGAAAATGATTTAATGGGAATATTAGAAAAGCCAAAATACTTCACACCTGCACCCAGTATTTCTTCAGGACCAAGTCAATCACTCCACAGTACTCCTAAGTCTTATAAGATAGCTTAACATGTTAATTTGGTTAATTTTCTCATCCTCTCCTTTTCCCTTTAAAGATTTCTCTGCATCTCTTTCTTTGTGATATCCCTGTGGCTCAGAATGTTTTTGTAGCTCATTCTTGATACCATGTCAGTCTCTGCAGACTGTGGGCCATTCAACTTCCCAGGCGGTGGGCTATTTAACAGGTTGAGATTGCCTTCTCTTACTATCAGCAGGCAGCAGTGTTAACAGCATTAATCCCCAAGTCCTGTTCATTTACCCTAATGATACCCTCCTGCACTCGTGCACTCACATTTGTTAATGGGATGGCATAAAGGGATATCTAGGCTGTCCCCACCTTCTCCATTGAGTGATCAACTTAACCAAAAAAAAGTCACTGATTCTTCACTGCTTTTCAAGGGAATGACTCTTGCCAATGTTTCTAGAAGAAACTATTGCAGTTCTTCCTCTTCTGTGATTGAGATGACATTGCCAGCCACAAATGAGCAGGGATGCAAACCATTTCAGTTAAATAAGTTGTGGGGTTTAAAGCTTTGTTTTAGAAAGACAATCCTCAGAGGACTGGTTATATTACATCTTAAGAGCATGTATCAGAGCCTAAATTCTCCATCTTATTCATTTGGTTAAGGAATTAGAAAGCCTATGTCTAAACGATAATATTTCCTTAGAAGGCTGAAACATCAAGCGCTTGGTGCCATGCATTTAAAACAATGGATTAGGAACTGAGAAATATAGATATTAGTTCTAGCAAAATTATTAAGTAGCTGTGTGACCCTGGGGGAATTAGATGACTTCTCTGGGAATTGGTTTCCTCATCTGTAAAATAATCTTTGAGGTCCCATTCCTCAAAAATCCAAGATTCTATGTTTATAATATTTGAAGGCATTTATAGCCAAGACCATTTTTGCCCCTAAACAGAAATATTAGCAATTTATTTAATAGGGTCATAAGTGAATGCAGGTAAGTTTTCATGAGATTATGAAGAATGGATATATCCTATATGAGGGAGAGAACAGACCCAGGAAAACTGCAGCTCATAAGAATCGGAAGATCTGGGCATCATGGAGGCATGGGGGTCAAAAGAGGGGCAGGCCTGTAGGGAAGTGAGACCCTCTGCCCCTAACATGCCTGCGGCCATGCCTGAGTCCCTGAGATAGAGGAGGATATTTTTCATGCTCTTTATTTGTAGGCAGTGTGTAAAACTCCCTACTACAGATGGATGAAGGGGGTACATACATGATCAATAATGTTAGTTTTTTAACTGTAAATCAACTTTGTTACAGATTGATGGCTTCTTTTTAGAAAAGGTTTTTCATGGAGCATCTCATTTGCCACCCCCATCTTACCCATCTGTCTCCACCCCACCCTGCATTTCACCTAAGAATCACATAGGAGTGAAATAAAGTGGTCTAGACATATTTTTAAGATTGGAGCATTTTTTCCAGACTGTGATAGGACAGCTCCAAATGCGATGCAGCTGGATTTTCCTTGGGTGGCCTGTGGTGCCTCAAACCCAACTCCAGCTCTCTAAGCAACCTAAAATTCATGTTTTTCAGGTCTTTAATTAGGAAAGATAGAGATAATTTTATAACCTTGCTTAAATGAAGGAGAAGTAGTCTGACTCTGTAGAGGAATACTAAAGGGACTTACCTAATGTTTTTGGCTTTTCAGGACCCCAAATCCGATTTCTAAATTCTCCCATTTTTTTATCTTTCCCATAGCTTAGCTAGGAATAGCTCAGAGCGAAACAGGTTAGCTCTCCACCTTCCTCAGATTTCAGTGATTGACCAGTAGAGCCATAAATGTCACCTTGAAATAAGTATATAAAAATATGAACAAAAACATAACCCCATTAATCATACAATAATGACTTACATTAAACAATAATTTGGGAGGGATAGAATAATATTTGGGAAATATATTAGAGGTACAATAAAAGGAAGACACTATAAAAATAAGTATATTCTAGCACAACAGAAAAAGTCTTGTCTGTTACATTTTAAATGGTACAATTAGGTGTTTGCCAGAGTATAACTGTATACCCCTTTGGGCACCTCATCTTCTGGCACAATCATAAATGGACAAAAATCAACAGCAAATGCACTACAGTTCTTTTTTAATGGAATTTATTTATCTAATTTGGATTCCACTAAGTGAAAATAATATTTTAAAATTCCAATCAGTCCCAGAAGGCAGCAGGAAATCTGGGGCCTCCTGCCTATTGATATAATTAAGCTTAGCTCATCATTATCCAGCCAGACACCCCCCCCACACACACACACACAAAGAACTGTGAATTGCAACTGCATTTGGAAGATTAAGGGGTCAGTAAGTGACTGGGGATGTGTTGAGGTTGAGAAACAAAAAGTCTTAAAGGATTTTAGTTTTTGGACTAGGTATGTGTTGATGTGCTTTTATAGTAGGTGGATGAAGGACAGAGATATTTTGGTGTGACAGTACTGGGAATCATTATAAGAGACAGAGTAAAATATGCAATGTTTGTTGTCCACTACAAACATACTTACATAAAAATGAAGATTTTATGTACTTAAAGAGTGTGTACCTTTTTAGTTTTCAACTTTTAGCGTTTAACTTACAGATTAATGCAGAAAACACTGAGTTTCTTTGGAAAGTAGAGATTTTAGTTGTCTGATAGCCATTGTAAAATCATTCTCAGTCATGATGAAGAAGTGTTTCTTTCAAATACTGTTTTGTAAAGAATGCATGACATAAGAGTAAGTATGGTATAAGATATTGAATAGCTGTCCTGGGTATGGTATTGCACAAGAGGTTCATTTATCAAATATAATTTATCCCTCCAAGGAGAAGTACAATTAAATAAATTATTTTGAAAATAAGGTTTATACTACATGACAAGCAACGTCACTAAGTACCTTTAAACACATGCACAAGAATGCTCAAACACTAGCCAGTCTCTGCTCTGCACAGTTTAGTTTAGCTTCTATCTCAGCACATGTGAGATTTTTTAGACTTATAATTACCTGATTGGAATTTTCACAGTTGGTATTATGGGCACAGTGACTAATTTTTAAGGGAGTAGGACATGTGGAAAAGGAATTTTTTGTCCAGCTATAAAAAAATAAATCCCCACCTATATGAGTAAAACTATATTTTGTTTCATTGTTAGATCATTTCATGTCTTAAGGAACCAGTTTATTCAGAATAAATAAAGTGCTTCCTAATCTGTTGCTTTCAGGAGCCTCTAAAATCATTCCTCAACATTCCTGAGACATCTTTCTGGCACCAGGGCTGCAAGTGAAGTGACTTTGGGGAAGTCTTGTGGCCTTGCCATTGGCTGACAATAGCTACATTATAGTAGCAAATAGATTACATCACAGAGTGCATTAAATTCTATCTTGCATAACGGGTAGGCCATAGAATAAACTTCAAATTCTCTGGACAATTGAGGGTGGCATAGGGACTCCATAGCTTTTGAGGTAAAAGCCTTGAAGAAAAGGGAGTCAAACTAGGTAAAGATGTTCTTGTTGACAGCAGAAGCAGGGCATTAAAAACCAACCAGGAACTGCAGGAACATGTATTATGTATCACTAGGATAACAAGATGTGGCATGGAATAAAAAGCTAGAAAACTTTCAGGCAGGATGGATGGTACAGGCCATACTGATTTTGTTCTTCCACTGTTTTCTTTATTCTATTAGTAAGAATTTGTTGAGTGACTGCTACTTCCTCGATGTACTGAGGATATAGCAGTACAAACTGATGATATCCCTGTCCTCATGGATCCATACTCTAGTGGATGAGAAAGGTAATGAATGGATAAATACACAAATAAATATATTGTGATAAGTACTGAAAAAGAAATGTGCAGGTATTGTTGAAATGTCTGAGTGATGAGAGGGAGTAGACCATTAGGGATAGGGTGATACAGAAGGTCATTCTGATCAGGCAGCATTTGAGATGAGACCCAAAGATTGAGAAAGAGGCAGTCATGTAGAGAACTGGATAAAGAGCACTGTAAGCAGAGGAACAATTCATGTGAAAGCCTGCAGTGGGGAAGGGCTTGGTGTGTTTGAGAAATTAAAATGAGCCTGTAGCTAGATCATGGTATGCCAGAGGAAGAGTGATACCAAAAGAGGTTAGAGAGGTCTGCAGGAGCCAGATCATGCAGGGTCTTTCACACTGTGGCAAGGAGTTTGGATTCTTTCATAAAAGCAATGGAAGGGATTTAAGCAGGGGAGTCACATGATCCAATTTACCTTTTAAATATATCACTCTAGTATGTTTTCATTTTGATAATAAAGAAAGGATTGTTCATGGGAAGTGAATCATTTATACCACACACATTATACAGATATGAGCCCACATTATTGAAATCTCCAAGGATGATTTGAAAGAGAAATTTCAATGTAGCAAAATCAAGTAAAGGAATTAGCTTGCTGCCTTCAGATTCTTCCACATTTAGATTTACTACCAGGAGCTTTAATAAATCTTCCTGAAATAATGTCAGCTAGAACATACATCTTCTAGCACTTTGGCAGAAAAATGAATGGAAGTTCACCAGGTAAAAATATGTCCTGATGATAAACCTGTTGGAAGTTTTTAAAATGGCAGGACCATTGTATTGTGTTTCATCAGTAGGGCCTTACTTGGTCAGAAAAAGCCCTCTTTGTTGTAGGAGAAGAAAAAAACAGGGGGATAATGGCCTGATCCAATCTTCCCATTCTCAGGAGGGTGTACTTCTGTCATCTTCCTGAGGCCAGAAAGAACCTCTTCATCCTTCATGTCTAGAGTCACCTGTGTAACATTTTCTACCCTGTGGCTAGCTCGGAATAGAAATATTTCTTGACTTCCTGTTCATTAGCATTTGCCTAGGCTTGGACATTTTTACAGCAGTACATGGGATAGATGCCATTGACCGGGGTTTTAGAATCAAAGCAACTATTCAGAAAAACTTAAAATATACAAAGTATAAATAAATTTCACCAAGTTATTCATGTAGAAATGTTTACCTAACTACAGGCATTCTAGGTTGACAGCATTCTGAAAGAAGAACATGGAGAGGGTAAAGAGTTCAGCCAACTTGCTCTCAAACCTTGGCTTAGCCACTTGCTAGCTCTGTGATGTTGGTCATTTCACTTCTCTGATTTCTTTTTGTCATTTATGACAAGGAGATAGTAATAGCTGCCATAAAGTGTTATTATGAAGTTTAGAGGTAGTGTATATACAGTGCTTGACATATAATAGTTGCTAAATTAACAATAGATTTTATTGGTTTTTTTTTTTTTTTTTTTTTTGCCGTACACGGGCCTCTCATGTGTGGAGCACAGGCTCCGGACGTGCAGGCTCAGTGGCCATGGCTCACGGGCCCAGATGCTCCGCAGCATGTGGGATCTTCCCGGACTGGGGCACGAACCCATGTCCCCTGCATCGGCAGGCGGACTCTCAACCACTGCGCCACCAGGGAAGCCCGATTTTGTTGTTTTTATTGTTATATTTGCTAGTTCCTGTCCACAGAGTTAAAAATATCCTTCTAGTCACAGAATTCCTATTCCTTTTTTCCCTTTCTTATCTGTTTATTCTATTGTTCACTTCAATCCAGTTTGATCCCCTCTTTTTTCCCCTTTCCCCCAAGTGATATGTCCAAACTCAAATTCCAAGTTTCCTTTATACTTAAATTGTTTTTGACTTATGCTTCTGATTGAGAAGCTGTAAATGGAGCTTCCAGTTATCCTGGTGCAGGTGGTAGGAGCAACAATGGTGATTAATTTTCCAGTATTTGTAGTGTTGTGTTTCTGAAGCACCAGTAGCACTGGTGATGGTGGTACCAATATTTGCAGTAAAGTCAAGTTCCTGGTGTTGGTGGAGAAATTGGGGGCTTTATTCCTTAGCCTTCAAAATCCTTCACCTGATATCCTATATTAAGTCCCCCTTTCAGCTTTACCTAGCCAGGGTATATTCTGTTTTCTTTTGTTTATTTTGTTTTGCTTAATTTTTATTAAGAACTCTCACTTTGGCACAGATGATGTTTCTATTTTTAGTCCTTAGTACCTTCATTGTCTAATTCTTTTCAATTCCCACCCTCCTCCATATAATGTAGGGAGTTTATAGATTCCCTTTTGCAGAGACTTAATTATAAGTGCTTTCCACTTGGTTATCACAAAAGCATGTAAACATAGAGTATTGAAAATTAAATCAGTTCATTGCCTTTCCTTGAAACATACTCTTTTGCAAGTATTTCCTGCTTTGGTGAGTGGCCCCATATGCCACCAGTTGTCCACACCTGAAATCTAGAAGTATTTTTAGATCCTTCCCTGCCCTTTACACATACATACTTATTAATTCTGTTGGCTAAAATCTTTCCTTCTTTCCATTCTCATCCCTCTACTTTATTTGGTTCAGACTCTTAATATCCCTATGCTATTTATTGTTATAACCTCCTTTCTGGCCTCCTTGTCCTCATCTTCTTTATCTCCACTTACACCAAAATTGACATTTCTACCGTGAAAATCTGATCTTTTTACTACTCTGTTCAAAAATTTTAGTTGTTCTTCAAAACCTATATAATAAAATCTAAACTTCTTCACATGGCATTCAAAGCTCTTCCAGTTGTATCCCTTATGTTTCAGTCTAGCTTTAATATCAACTGTGACTTCCCTTGAATATCATATTCTAGCCACTTAGTACAAATTTAAGTTCCCCAAACATTGATTACATTTTCACATTTTGGAAATTTTGAACATACTGATGCTTCTTGCTAGAACCCACCCCTGTTTCATCTGCCTAGAAGACACCTCATCCATCTAGTTTCAGTAAAAATATAACATTCCCCCAGGCAGGCTAGGGTTCCTTCCTCCTAATCCCCACTAAACATGTTTCTCTCCTCACTATACTTCTTGCAGGCAAGGATTGTCGTTTCATATCCGTAGCCTTATCTAACACCTGGTTGGTATTCAATACATATTTGTTGAATGAATGAAAGTTCTGTTTTTGTTATTTTTTTCCCATAAGGCCAACACATCTCTGATTCTTTTCTGTTCCTGCAGCTCCTGTGGTGCCTGCTCTTGTTTCTACCCTGCATCTCTCCTTTTTCTCTATATCTACACATTTATGCATTATGTTTACAGGGCCGCTCCCTTCCACTCTCAAGGCTGTTTTTTAGACACCTACCCCAAAATTATAGGTCACAGGTCACTTGTAAGGGACTTCTGCTTGATTACAGTGTCAATCACTTAACTCTAGGTTTTCTTCTGCTCACGTTGGCCCCTCTGGCTGTAATGATCATACTTGTCAATCTGATTCCAAGGCTGTGCTACTCACCCATGAACTTTCACATACCTTAGTCTTACTAGTTTCAGTAATCACAGTTTTCTCTGAGTCTGATCATAAGTATTAAATTTTTCCATTTATGTCCATAGATGAAAAAGACTACTTATATACCACCCTCATTTTGGGCAATAAAGTGTTAGCTTTCTGACAGAAAGTTATAATGAGTAGTATTTCCACAGAAAATAAATTAATACTGTATTATAAAGGATTTCTTTTCTCCTAATTCACAAGCCTCTTCTAGTATAATGACACGACAAATCCCTGCTCAGAAAGAACTACTTCCCATTGAAAAAATACTTAAGAACTTGGGAATTCTTTATCTATTTCCCTTCCATTGTACTTGCTATAAACTTACAGCAAAAAGGAATGGGTAAAAATTGATCAAACTCATTTGAAGGCCTGGCATTCTACAACTTGCTTATGATGAAAAGCAAGTAAGCAAACAAACTATAACAGCAACCAAAAAGAAAAACAAAAGCTATTTATGACCTATTCCTTTTATTCCTCCAACTTATTGTGGGTATGATTTTAACTCTTGTCTGCTGAGGTGATATACTCCTGGGACTGTGATCCTCCTGAACAGGATCTAATTCAGTCATAGCAATGACTAAAGTGACTTAAGTGGCTCTTTGAATTTAAAAAGGCACACTATGGAAAACTGACTTCAGCCATAGACTAGATGAAGTTACTTGGTTCAAGAACGGTTTATTTTATTTAGTGTTTACTGCCTCGACTGATTGTAGGTAAGAGGAAGGGAAATGACATTTGTTGAATGCTTACTTGGTCAGCCACTGTAGTAAGTTCTTTAAATTTCACAGCTACCTTGTGAAGAAGACATTGTTACCCTAATTTTACAGATGAGGAAACTGAACCTCATCTAGATTAACACATTTTTCCAGAATTGCACAGCTAGTAAGTAGAAGGCTAAGGAAGAAGCCCTGTTTTGTCTGACTTCAAAGCCCATACTTTTCCTACCATTTGGTGATGTCTTTTAGCAGTTACAATTAAGAACTGAGGATATAGGTGAGTTACTCTGGATATTTCTGCCTTCCTTTGTAACTTGTGCCAGATCACTTATTCTTTTTCTTACCACCACCAAAAGAGACTTCATCCTTCAAGAGACTCTCAAAAAGGGAGGGTGTTTCACTACCAGAGACCTACATAATTTACAGTGGACAAAGACACAAGAAATATTTTTGCATGGAGTCTGTACATATATTCTTTGACCATTCTTTTTTTCCTTTCTTATTGCAAAGTAGGCTAAGAGAGGCTAATCTGGAATTATTGCTATCTAGCAGTCACCACTTGTAAGGTACCATGTAGATCAAGATGGTATGTGAACCCCTAAGTGTCAAACTTATGGATGTTAAATGTTATACAAGTTCACAAGTGAGATCAAGAGAGGTTTCATGGAGGAAGTTGGACAAGTGTATGTGACTTATACATGTTTGAAGGATGAGTGGGTTTAGGTTGAGATAAAAAGGGAAAAGTAGGCATTTCAAGATAGGAAAAACTGACAGAGACATAAATAAATATGCCTGGTGAGTTGGATCACCTCCATCAGGTGATTTAACTATCAGTAGCTATGTATTGGTACCATCAAAATATAACAAGTAAAATTTATTGAGTGTGTGCTATATGACATGCTGTACTTGAAACTCTTGAGTTCTATTTAATTCTCATAATAATCCTACGTGGTAGGCACTATAATCATCCACATTTTACAGATGGGGAAACTGATGAACAGAGAGGTTAAGTAATTGTCACACATCTAGGAAGTGATCTAGGGAAGTCTGGCTCCAAAGTCTATGCTCTTAATGTCTAACCTAGACACAGATGTAGGGGCATTACCTTGAAGAGTAGCTGCCGAGGATAAAAGATGCTTGGAAAAATCCTCCTTCAACAGGCAGAATTCACCTGAATTTTCAGACATGCTTTTTTTTTTTTTGGCTATTTTATTTCCCCTTCTCCATTATTTCAGTTTAAAAAAAAACCAATTTCTTGTTGCTCGATTTTCATTCTTGGATCTGCCATTGCATCCTCCTTTATTCAACCCTGGTTGATTCTTTTTCTTTTGTTTCTTTTTCTTTTTCTCCACCTCTTTTTCTTCTCTTTTTTTTTAAAAAAATTATTTTATATTGGAGTCTAGTTGATTAACAATGTTGTGTTAGTTTCATGTGTACAGCAAAGTGATTCAGTTATACCTATACATGTATCTATTCTTTTTCAAATTCTTTTTCTTCTCTTCCTTTCTCTCATCTCTGGGTTAGCTAAACTTGTAAAATCTCTTCCCATTTGTAGGACTATGGTTCAGGAAGTCCACCATTCCCATAGGAATCTCCAGGGCAAGAGTGGAAAAGGTTACCAAATTGCAGAGGTTGGGGACAGCTGGAAGCAGGGCTCAATCAAGGGTCAGTGAGCTTAACTCTTCTATCCCTCCACCCGCCGCTGCCTCACCTTGTCCTGTCAGTCCAGCATGGTCCACCTGCCAGAATGATGAGACTCCTTAAGAGAGGGAGTCAGCCTCAGAGCCTGTGCCAGGATAGGTTTTGCTGCCCCTGCAACTGTTTTTGTCACCTGGCCAAGCACAGCAGTGGATGAATTTATTTGTACAGGAGGTAAAGCCAGGAGAATTTGGGCATAGTATTCCAGCAGCTCTATCTTAGTTTTCTGGAATTTGAAACCCAGACTTGTCTAGAATTTTTTACGAGGTATCGAAATGGGTGTCTTTTGTTCTAAAAATGGAAGAAAAGAAACAAACAAAAAAGCAATTTCTGATGGAAATGGAACCACTAATTTCAATCTAGGGACTCTTAAGTTGGTTGGAATTGCCCAGGTGGTTTTTATTATGTCTCTTTCTGATTGCTTGTTGCCTCCTACAAAAAGAAGGGCAGAGAAGTTTCAATATTATAGATGTTGGTTGAGTGCCCATCATGTGTCTTCATTTTACATTGTACTGAGGAAAAGTGTAGGGGGAGATATGAGACTAAAAACAAACAAACAGTCCTAAAATGATATATAAAAATAAGTAAAGTCTACAACAATGTAAAGTCTACATTGGAAAATTTTGAGGAGCTCTTTTTTCAAGGATTATATTCAAAACAGTTTGAGCTACAAAAGTCAGTCTGAACACTACCCTGCTTACTCACTTACCTTGGTACTAGATTTGGTGACAAATAACTACTGACTGTTTTAAAAAATAAATTTCATCTTCAAAGAAAGAAAATTCATTGTTTCTGAAGCTGTACAGAAGAATGTACTATAGGCTTCATAGCACTATAAATGGCAGGAGTGTTGAATAGGGACTGAGTTCCACAGTGACTGCTTTGAAGAGAAGAACTTTCATCTGAGCATATTACTTTTTTTTTGAATGCTTGTTCAAACCTTACGCTGTGAACACAAGTTCACTGACATTAGGCAGATTAAAATTTTGTGAGACCTAAACATGTAAGACTTTTAAAAATAACTGAAGGCAGAAAAAAACAATTGTCAGTGTGGTCTGTGTATACATATATACACACACACACTACACACGTGCACACACACACACATGATGGGATAATATTAACCTTATAAAAGGAGGAAATCCTGCCATTTGCAACAACATGGGTGAATCTGGAGGGCATTATGCTAAGTGAAATAAACCAGACGGAGAAAGACAAATACCGCATGGTAACACTTATATGTGGAACCTAAAAAAGAAAGTCGAACTCAGAAATTAAGAGTAGAATGGGGGTTGCAAGGGCCTGGAGGGTGAGGGAAATGGGGAAAGCTTGATAAAAGGACACAAACTTTCAGTTATATGATGAGTAAGTTCTGAGGATCCAATGAATAGCATAGTGACTACAGTTAATACTGTTTTGTATAATTAAAATCTGCTAAGAGAGTAGATCTTACGAGTTTGCTCCAAATAAGTAAATAAGTAAATAAAAGGTAACTATGTGAAGTGAAGCAAGTAACTTGATTGTGGAAATCCTTTCACAATGTATACATATATCAAATCATCGCATTGTACACATTAAATAAGTTACAATTTTATTTGTCAACTATACCTCCATAAAGCTGGAAAAAATTATGAAAGAATCTGTTATACCAAAAGAACCCCACAAAAAACAAAACCAAATTGCCAAAATTGTAGTTGAGTTCAAGAAAGGGAGACCATATAGGCTGGAATTCTTACAAAAAGACCATAGAGAAAGTGAGACTTTTTATGCACAATATTTGGGAAGCTGGAACATAAAAAATTAGATGTGAGACTTAAAGCATAGGAGAAGCTTAACCAATCATTATGTTTAAATTAAGCAACTCATTGGAATAATGACTATAGGGCTATTGGGCAATGTTATAAAAGTCCGCTAATCAGTGTTACAAAAATGATCTACATAATCCTTATTTGACCTATCAAATAGTGCTAGCTCTTGATAGAAGTCTTATGAGGTAATGTTGGAAATATTGCCTAGTACATTTAGATGCATTTTCTTGAGTTTGTTCACATGTCTGATTAACCCAAAGACTACAGATAACTTACAGTGTTGTATTCCTAAAATTCCATAGAATGCAGTGACTAAGAAATCTTGCAGAACCAGATAGGAAAATCAGCCAGGCTTCAACAATAGCTAGCAATCTGTGATTATACATGGTTATTTGTCCAGAATGTACTCTCAAGTAGTAAATGCAGATTAATAGACAAATATGTAGGAAAAAATAAGATCTGAAAATAAATGACATATTTATTTCTCTAATTATTATCTGAAGATAAAAAAAATCTAAATGGCTATAGTTTTACTGGCTCTTTGCTTTGTAGTAAAAAGTTACAAATTTGGCCTTTTCTTCACACAATCACGCAGAGAGCCTATTCAGTATGTTCCATAGATTTAAGAAAAAGGAATGTAACTTTAAACTTGTCACTAATTTCCAATTATAACATTAAAAGCTTAGATGAAAATCCGCTATGAGGAAATAGATCCACTCTGAATCAACTCAAATTTCATAGACATTTAATATAATAATCGGTTATATTTATCGAGCATCAGTTAAGTGCAAAACACTGTGCAAAGTGGTCTATTTAATCCTTATAACAAACCTATGAGATGGGAACTGTTAAAATCCTTACTTTGTAGATGTGAAAAAAAGGGAGGCACAAACAGTTTAGGGAATTTGCCCCAAATCACAAAATATTAAGACACATAAATAGAACATAAACCCAGTTTTTCAACTCAAGAGCACCACTTAAAAATCTTTTATTTATAACAGTAATAAATGTGCATAGGTTAGAAATAAAATAACTACAAATCTTGTAATTAAGTTGAACATTTAATTTGTGCACTTTTGAGAACAAAAGGAGGTTGCTGACTGGATAGGGCACTGGGAAAACAGGCATAAAACAGGACATTTTTGAGAAGAGTCAGATGTACGGTCACCAGATTTAAGCAGTGCCTGTCCACAATATCCCTTGTTCCCCAATTCTTGCTTCTCAGAGGCAATTATTTTAAACTCTTTCTGCTGCCCTTTTAAAGAGTATTTTATATTTGGGAGCTCTTTTTTTCAGGAATTGTATTGAGAACTATTTATCCAAATAACATGCAATACTGTAAATTCTTGATTTTTAAATTTTAGATATTATATATATTGATTTCTACTGTGGAACACAAGACTTTTGCTCTTATACTTTCTGACTAAACATACTTTCCCTACCTTCATTCTCCAACTTTTTTTTGGTTAAATAATTTTATGTTTATATTATTAAGACTATATAAATTTGACCCACATATAATAATCTATTACATTTTCATAATCTACTTACTGTTTTTCCCAGAGTTAACCATCTTATGTGTTCATTTTTGCTTAGTTATCTATGTACCTGCTCATATCCAACCCCAACCTTTCTTTCTAAACTCTGAAAGCTCCTCTTGTTACTGTCAAACCTCATAGATAGTAGATAAGTTCTACTTTTTTCCTTAGAAACATCCCTCCTTGTTTCTCTGTCTTCCCGATCCAGTATGACTGATTGCTTTCAAAATTGGTAATTATAAATAAAGCTGCTATAAATATCTGTGTGCAGGCTTCTGTGTGTACATGCTTTCACTCATTTGGGTAAATACCAAGGATCACAGTCCTGAATTGTGTGGTAAGAGAGTATGTTTACTTTTGTAAGAAACTACCAAACTGTCTTCCAAACTGTCCATTTTGCATCCCCACCCACAAGGAATGAAAATTCTTGTTGCTCCACATACTCACTAGCCTCTGGTATTGTCAGTGTTCTGGATTTTGGCTAATCTAATAGGTGTGTATTGGTATCTCAGTTTTGTTTTAATGTACATTTCCATGATGACACGTGGTGTGGAACATCTTTTCATATATATATTTGCCATCTATTTTTCTTCATTGGTGGGGTGTCTGTTAAGGTCTTTGGCTTGTTTAAAAATGGGATTTAAAAATTATTATTATTACTATTATTATTAATCTTAAGAGTTTTGGGTATATTTCATATACCAGTTCTTTATCAGATATATCTTTTGCAAGTACTTTCTCTCAGTCTGTGGCTTGTCTTTTCATTCTCTTAAGTGTCTTACAAAGCTAAGGTTTTTAATTTTAATGAAGTCCAGCTTATCAATTATTTCATTCATGGATGATGCCGTTGGTGTTGTATCTAAAAAGACCTCACAAACCCAAGGTCATCTAGATTTTCTCCTATGTTGTCTTCATATCTCCTGTGAAATTAGGAGTTTCATAGTTTTGTTTTACATTTACATCTATCATCCATTTGAATTAATTTTTGTGAAGGGGTCTGTGTCTAGATTCATTTTGTTGCATATGGATACCCAGCTGTTCCAGCACCATTTGTTAAAAAGACTGTATTTGTTCCATTGTATTGTCTTTGCTCCTTTGTCAAGAATCAGTTGACTATATTTGTGTGGGTGTATTTCTGGGCTCAATATTCTTTTCTACTAACCTATTTGCCTGTTCTTTCACCAATACCACACTGTCTTGACTACTGTAGCTTTAGAGTAAGTCTTCAAGTTGGATAGTGTCAGTCCTCCAACTTTGTTCTTCTCCTTCAGTATTGTGTTGGTTATTCTGGGTTATTTGTCTCTCTACATAAACTTTAAGATCAGATATCCACAAAATAATTTGCTGGAATTTTTATTGGAATCACATTTAATCTATTTGTCAAGTTAAGGAGAACTGACATCTTGACAATATTGAGTCTTCTTGTCCATGAACATGGAATAGCTCTCCAATTTTTAGTTCCTTAATTTCTTTCATCAGAGTTTTGTAGTTTTTCTCATATAAATCTTGTATATATATATTTTTTAGATTTATACTTAAGTATTTCATTTTGGGGGCTATTAATATAAATGGTGTTGTGTTTTTAACTTCAAATTCCAGTTGCTCATTGCTGGTGCATAGGAAAGTGAATAACTTCTGCATATTAACTTTATATCTTGCCACCTTGCTATAATCACTCATTAGTTCCCGGAATTTTTTGATTATTTGGGATTTTCTACATTGGCAATCATGTCATTTATGAACAAAGACAGCTTTATTTATACCTTCTCAATCTGTGTACCTTTTATTTTATTTACTTCTCTCATTACATTAGCTAGGACTTCTAGTACTTCTAGTATTGTTGAAAAGCAGCAGTGAGAGGGGACATCTTTATCTTGTTCTTAACCTTAGTGGAAAAGCTTCTAACTTTTCACCATTAGATATGATGTTAGCTATAGGTTTTCCTTTAGATTTTCTTTATGAAATTGAAGAAGTTCTCCTTTATTCCTAGTTTGCTATTATTGGATTTTGTCAAACATTTTTTCTTTTGCATCTATTGATATGAACATGTGATTTTTCTTCTTTAGCCTGTTAAGGTAATGGATTTTAATTTTTAAATGTTGAACCAGCTTTACATGCCTGGAATAAATCCCACTTGGTCATGGTGTATAATTCTTTTTATACATTGGATTCACTTTACTAATATTTTGTTGAGGATTCATGGGATATATTGGTCTGTAGATTTTATTTTCTTATAATGTTTTTGTCTGGTTTTGTTATTAAGGTAGTGCTGGCTTAGGTCCAATGTTTCACTTTGTTTTTCTTGAGAAAAAGTGTTTTCTTCTTGCAGCTGGTGACATTCACCTCAACTTCTGCAGAAAGGGAGATGGGATTAACCTGGGCTTTGAAGGAGCAAAAGGGAAGAAGGCAGTAGAGTGTGGTGGCCAAGAATGCAGGCTTAGGATTCAAATGAGACCATGTACAAATCCTGGCTGTACACCTTACTGGCTATCTGACCTTGAGTAAGTTACTGAACCTCTCTAAGTCTCAGTCTCCTCATCTGTGAAGTGAATACAATAATAATACCTGTCTCATAAACTTGTCAGGAGGATTATTGAGATAAAGAGGATAAAATACATAGAATGAGTGCCCAACCCTCAGTATTGGATAAATTAATTTTTAAAAAGGCAAAGGGCAACCTTTTTAGATGGATTAAGAACATTGAAATAATGACCAGAATAGCAGTGGTTTAAAGAAGAATGTGCCATGAAGGTATTTAATTAAGCCAAAGGAATATGTGAAGAGTCTTTTAGTAACTGATAGGATTGTGCAAGGACATAGGCAATAAATTAGAAGTTAACTTTTTTCCTGGTCTCTACACAGCTGGAGCTGAGCCTCCAGGAAGGCTACCTGACTCTTCATCTTATAGCCCATCAGTTGGGTTTTCCCCTTATGTGCTCCTGTAATAGTGTGTACTTTCCATATCCTAGCAGTTACCATATTATATTGAAACTTGTCAGAATACTCTGCTAAGTACTAGTCTTCTCGAGGTCGTGATTCATGGATGTCTATTAACAGTGCCAGTGCCTGGCACATCATAAGCACTCAATAAATCCTGGTCAACTAAATGAGTGAGTAAATGAGAATACACTAGAATAGTAGCCAGTAGAAGGCTTTGAATCAATACTGCATTTATGGTACATATATGGTATAAGATATACTATGTTTAGGGACCTGAAATACAGTTCCACAACATTATACTTCTTAATACTCAGTGATATGATAATAAAATAGAGCATGTAACAGTGGGTCTAGCCTGGTGTCTCTCACACATGCAGTAAATATGTGTCTGATTTGGAAAATATAGATAGAGCTAGGGCTTATTCAACAAATGTCCTAAAAATTCTTAGTGTTTGGGATGAGGGCCTGGCAGGGGGTGGGGGAATAGTGGCAGCAGTGGATGTTTTGTTTACAGTCCAGTAAAATTTTGAACACTGTCTCTAAATTTGGGGAGATTGACTTGAAATGATGGGCTTCCGTTTGGCAAACCTATTTTTAATTAAATGGCATTTTCTTTGGTCATCTCCTGACTTTGTTATAGTAGTCTAACTTAAAAAAATTGGCTATAAGATAATTTTTCAAAAAATTGCTAGTTCAATGTGAATTAGTGATTTCCAACCTTGCTATTACAAAGGAAAATGTGCAACTAGTGTGGGAGAGTTATAATTTTGAAAAACTTCTTGGAATCACCTAGTTCCATTGTTCTCTTAACCTGTTCATAGTCTTATTTTAAGTTTGAGTGAGTTAAACTATCTGATTTTGTTTTAGACACACCTGAGTGAAATCTGTGCTGAGCTGTGGACTGCTGTTACTTGTGAACATAATTTCTGCCTTCCTCAGCCTCATTGCTTTCTAGGTCTTTTCTTTTTTTCTCTACTCATTCCTACAATGTTTCCTTATCTTTTCAATATGCTGCATCTTACTATTTCTTTCACCTAAATTTAACTGACACTCATTTTATAAAAAGAAAAAAAAACTTATCCATTTACAAAAATACATTTTTTCCTCTTTTTTTCTATGTGAACGCCTTATTCAGCTCCATCACATTTGGCAAAGGTGTTAAGAGGTTGCTTACTTAGCCCGTGTCATTCCCTTTTGACTAACTATCAAATGGATAGTTATATTTTTAGTCTACTTTTGCATGGCCCAGGTTTTTAAAATATGGTATTTAATTAATACCACTCAACTCTATTCTACATTTCTAGTCTAAATAAATATTGAAGTTATAACCACAGCTTATAATCCAGTACTGGAAAGTCTAGGAAACATAGAAAGCTGGAAAACTGTGTGTGTGTGTGTGTGTGTGTGTGTGTGTGTGTGTGTGCTGCAGTACACATATATAAAGCAATGACGCACAATATATCTGTAGCTCATTTAAAACTTTGGTGTTGCCTACATCACCTACATGTCCTGTATATCTGTATAAGATCATATTGAGCCTGTGTGTAATATTTGGAATTGATATTGCCAAAGTCCTGATTTGAATTCTTTCCAGAAATGTTAAAGTTTGAGTTTATTGTTTCAAGTTAATGAGTATGCCTTTAACTCAAGGCAAAGACAAGGGTTGAAACCAGATTATGTGGCCTTAAACCACACAACTATTTCCCTTGTGAAATTTTTTGCTGTTTGAGTTTAGTTTATATAAAATAATCAAAACACTCTGTAGGAACTATAAGCTTCTAAAGTGTTTTATCCCCACAGAGCAGTTTAGATCATGTGTGGCAGTCCGGAACTTGGAAAGTGGTTGACTTAATTTATTGTAAGCATTAGAAATCAAAATTAGCATTAAAAATCAACCCCTTGTGACTTCCCCCCTCCCTGAGTTGAGCTTACATAAAACAATCTAATACACTATAGGTTTCATCAGCTTTTGGTGAACTTTTTTTCGATGTATAATGGTATAAAATGGTTTAGAATCAAACTTGAATTATTGATACTTCTACTTAACTCTGAAAGTCATTAAAACATAGAGACCTGTAGACTTTTTTACTTTTTTTTTTTTTTTTTTTTCTGCGGTACGCGGGCCTCTCACTGTTGTGGCCTCTCCCGTTGCGGAGCACAGGCTCCAGACGCGCAGGCTCAGCGGCCATGGCTCACGGGCCCAGCCGCTCCACGGCATGTGGGATCTTCCCAGACCGGGGCACGAACCCGTGTCCCCTGCATCGGCAGGCGGACTCTCAACCATTGCGCCACCAGGGAAGCCCGAGACCTGTAGACTTTTATTGATAAACATTTTGATTACAATTTTATTTTAGAGGAAAATTCTTAATTTCCATGTTGGTGTACTTGTTGGCTTCCAGGAAGATCTTATCAGTCATCCTAATCAGGGCTAAACATAGATTTTAAAGTGTTTTTTCTTTTTGTAGTTTTATGTTGAGAAGTGAATGTGTTCTCTGTCTTTTCCAATAGAAACTTAGTATATGAGAAACTTGTATATTGTGTGAGCATTTACATATGCATAGAATAAGTTATTATAAAACTAAAGTTAGCATAGGACAGTGGAAGCTTAAAAAGGCTGTTTCCTAATAAATTTAGCTTATTCAAGAGAGCATTACTTCAAAAGCAAAACAAAACAAACACATAAAAAACGGATTTTACTTCCTAGGGTTTTAAAATACATCAAATCCTCTATAGTAAATAAATTATGTTGTTAGTTAATAAATCATATAACAGAAGTGGCATATAATTTTCTACAAATGAAATTTGCATATCCATATAAATGTTTTAGTGTCTTTTTTGTACATTACTTTTTTCACCAGAAGAATAAATAAAAAGACCAACTTTTCTAAAATAAATACTGGAAAAAAAAAGGATTGGTAACTGTAAAGTCAGTGAAATATAACATGGGATGAAAATGTCTATACTTAATATTGATCCCTTTTGAGAAACAACTGGCCATTTTAAGGTAACAACCCTAACTATTTTTGGAATATTATGTTTGCTTTATGAAATCTACAAACATTTCTATTTTCCTCTTAGTACAGCAATTTAGTAAACTGTAATTTACTGCAATTTGTGTGAACGAAGACTGTAGATTATATTCTGCTGTTAATATTCCCAAATACAAATTTATATCAACAAATCCAGAGGTGGCATATGTCCAAATTCAATGACTTATGCTTAAGAAAACAATAGTTAATTATAGTTTTAAAAGGTAGTATATTTTCCAGGCATTCAAAAACAAAACAGCCTTCCAACAGTAATCTGGGGTTTGTACCAAATGAAGGCATCTTGCTGAAATGTCTGTGGGATCTCTTTGAGGCTTGGTGTTCATTAGGATGTGCATGCAGAACAATTTACTGTTCAGAGGACTGACTAGGACAGTATGAAAGCAAAGCAGTCACTAATGGTGTAGCCCCTCGAACCCCCTCCTCCAAAAAAAAATTCAGACTATGTATGTGCTAATAGATTGGAGAGTAAAGGTTCATTATGATAGATATATACTTTAAATTATGTACCTGACTACAATATGGAGTTATAGGCAAGAAGGGACACTTGGTTTTGATGTTTGTTCAAAGGATACAGAAAGATTGTCTCAGCCTCCAGATTAACTCCTATATCAGTTACCCACATCACTTGACAGTCTATTCATAAAAATTCATCCTATGGGTTAAAACATTATCTCCAGAAATAAGATTACCTTATAGAGTTTTTAATTCACATGTCAATAATTTTATATATTTTTCCCATTTCTTTATAATTTACAGAGTTCTTTATGATAATTTTGTGGCCCATTGTCCTTTTTCAGAAATTCTTTATGGGGCTTATTTATGCAAGGAAAAATATATGGCACTCTGAAAGTACTCCCTCTGTGAATGGCCTCAATGAAATATATAAGAAACTCTGTCAACTAGATATTTCCTACAGTTAGAATTATTTCATTTTTGTTATTAATAAGTATTCTTTTAGAACTGGAGGATCTGAAGCCAGATCCTGGGTTAGACTCTATTTCTGACTAGTTCTGTGACCCTGGGCAATTTCCTCATCTGTTGATAGTCATAATAATAGCATCTACCTCATAGATTGTTGTAAGAATTACATAAATAAATACATGTCAAGATCTTAGAACAGTGCCTGGTCAGAGTAAGCTTTCAATGAAGTTTTTAGTTATTATTACAATTCACAGAAAGTTATAATCAGTGCATGCCACAAAATGTGTAGATATAATTGAAAAGACTGCACAAAAAGTTGTGAAGTTTTAACTTATAGTAACTATTAGTTACTGTATTAGTAATTATTGTATAGTAATATAGATGTAGCTTAATAATTTTTATTCTGTAAAGATGTTTCTTAACAAAGTATCAGTTTCTTCTATCATCTTCTTTCTCATCCTTGAGTAAGTAAAAGTCAAGTCTTTTCCCTGAAAACCTACAGAATCCCAAGAGAAATATTTATGTAGTAAGCTGTTCGAAAGACCAGGTACCAGGAGATGTAGGAAATAAAACAAAGGGAGACTGGGCAAGAGTTGAGAGGACAGAGTTAGAAAAGGGGATGTTTGATCTACAGAAGGTTCTAGGAAACTCAGACATGAGGAGAAAAATTACCTTATTCTTTTGTTTGTTCGAGGCAATTAGTTTATTTCTCATCAATATTATATGAAGATGATAGAAGCTATTTAAGCTCAGCTAAAAGAAAATAATGCAGTTGCTTGGTGCTTACTTTTCTGAATTTTTATTCTGTCTTTCCTTCCCAGATGTTCCTGTTTCTTGAACATTCCATGCTCTCTCTTGCCTTTTGAAAGGTAGAGCTTTTCACATACTGTACCCATCTTGCTAAAAACTCCCAAACAAACTCTTCCTTTGACAGGTTAGCTTCCCCCATCTCTCAAGTCTCTGTTTAAATGTCTCATCCTTGGGATACTTTACCTTACCCCTAGATCAGGTTAAATTCCCTGTTATATGCTCTCATAGAACCTTCGGAACCTCCCCTTTGTCACACTATCTTGCACCTCTCTAATGTTGCCTTCTTTTCTAGATTGTAAACTCCATGAGAGCACAGCTTCATCTCTGGGGTTCTGGAAAAAGTACTCTATCTTGATTTGGATAAATCATAAAAATTCATTGAACCGAACATCTAAGATCAGTGCACTTTTATTCTGTGCAGGTTATGCCTCAATAAATAAGAATGAAAACTTAGGCACTTATCTGGTTATTTAAGCTGCACAATACCAAACATTGAGGTTAAGTTGAACAGTGAATTATTAGAAATGTTCTCCCTTTACTGAGTTGAAATATGCACTACTATAATTTTCATCTGTTGGCTGTATATCTGTTCTCTGAGCCAACATTAAATAATACTATTTTTCATTTTACATGATGCCTTTTAAAATATTTGATGAGAGCATTCATGTTCCAGGCTAATCTCAACCATTCCTCTCCTGACAGTTTAATTTTCTAATCATCTTGGTCTTTCTCCAGCAGATGTTCTCTAGTTTATTAATGTCCTTCAAAATACAGTACCTAGAACTGAATTCTGCATTCCTAGTATTCTGACCAATGCAGAGTACAGCTTGCCATCACTTCCCTTGAAATGCCTATTTTGCTACTATTAAACAGACTAAAAGACTTTCACTAATTCTGTTTAGCATTATCTCTTCTCATATTAAGACTCCTTTTCAACTCCACTTAAGAATCACCATTAAACTAGATTCCTTCCATTTATATTTGCATAGTTCAGTTTTTAAGCGTAATGCAGGCCATTGCATCCTGTTGACTTAAGGCAATAATAGGTTCCAATTTATTCTATCCCAAATTACATTCTCTCTCTGTTTCATAAGTTTGTTATAAAGATTAAATATGATTGTTCCTATAAAATGTGTTTTATAAAATGTGTATTATATGTAAATTTAAAGAAAATTATTGTCAAGATAATTTTGAAACCTAGGTCTTTCATCATTCCATGTTGTTTATTAAGAATAAATATAAAAAGTGCAGGAACAGAGTCCTATAGCATAACTTCCTTCCAAGTTGACATCCATCGACACTTTTTGTCCTACTTGTTTAATCATTATTAACAGAAATGTAGCCTAATGCCATATGAAAAATCGTAATATATTACGGAGCATATAGAAACAAGATCAAGTTGAATAGTTTGTATTTTTTGCTGTCATCTCTTAACATATAATTAACTCCTTAAGCAGTAATCCTATGCAGTCTTAAATACTACAGCTTTATAATACATTTTTTTATCTGGGAGATCTTGGTTGTCCTTGGCCCTGTGTACACTACTGAATATGCTATTCTAGTCCTGCACATGCACACACACACACACACACACACAATCTGTTTAGGATTTTGACTGGGATTGCTTTGAGTCTATAGATCAATTGAGAGAGAATTGATGTCTTTGAAATAATGATGTCTTTCCATTTATTTAGATTCTCTTTGTCTTTCAGTAAAGTGTATAATTTTTCTATAAAGGTCTTCTACATCTTCCTATGTATGTTGTATTTTTGTACTTTTTTAAGAGGTATATATGTTAAAATATAATTTTCTAACTTTTTGCTAGTATATAGAAATCTAAGTGGGTTTTGTTTATAGATTTTGTATCCACTAACCTTGAAAACTCTAATTAATTATAACATTTTTAGATTTCTGATTATCTTACATACAAGGCCATGCCATCTATGAATAATGACAGTTCTGTTTCTTCTTTTCCAATCCTCTTAACATATTTATTTCTATGTCCTCCTACCCCAACTCATCTACTTGCCCTCCCTCCTCCAGTCTACCACTCTCCTGAATCTTGTTTTCAATTCTTTAATGTCTTAAAATATTGTTTTATCATACATATGTATTCCTTTAAAAGAACATTTTAATTTTAATTGCTTTTTACTTTATAAGAAAGATACTGTATTGTATATAATATTCTGGGACTTAAAATCAATATTATATTGCTACATTCATATTGCTGCATAAATAAAACATAGGTGAATACCTTCTTGATCTTGGTATAGGGAATGATTTTCAGCAAGACTATATAAAATTAATATCTCTTTTCATCAAAGAAACTTTAAGTAAAGTAAAAATACATATTACACAAAGCAGGGACTTGAACAGATATTTGTATACCGATGTTCATAGCAACATTGTTCAAAATAACCAAAAGGTGGAAACAATCCAAATGGCCATCATCTGATGAATGGATAAATAAAATGTGGTATATACATTCAATGGAATATTATTGTACAGCATGAATGAGCCTTGAAAACATTATGGCACATGAAATAAGGCAGGCACAAAAGGAAAAATATTATGTGATTCCATTTATATGATTACCTAGAACAAGGAAATTCATAGAGACAGAAAGGAGAATAGTGGTTAGGAAGGGCAGGAGGAGGAGGGAATGGGTAGTTATTGTTTAATGGGTATACGGTTGCAGTTTGGGGTAATGAAAAAGTTCTAGAGATGAATAGTAGTGATGCTTGCACAACAATGTGAATACACTTAATGCCACTTAATTGTACACTTAAAAATGGTTTTAAAAAAGTAAATTTTATGTTTTATATACCTTACCATAATACAAAAAATATGTTTCAAATTGGGAGGTGGTATTTATAGCAACTATAACTTTCAAGGCATTAAAATCAAGAATATAAAAGAACTATAAGAAAAGGCTAAACAACTCAGTAGAAAAATGAGGAAAACCCATAAAAAAGGAAAAATCATGTCTGATACACACATGAAGAGATATTAAACCTCAGTTATGATAGGGAAATACAACTCAAACCACAGTGAGGTGTCATTTGACATTCACATGTCACATTCATTTGGCAAATATTAAAAAGCCCGACAACCCAGGTGTTGAAGGGAATGTAGACTATCTCTTAATCATTGCTGGAATATAAATAGTATAACAACTTCAGTTGTTCACAAACCCTACACTTCAACAAGTCTATTCTTTAATATTTACCTAAGAGAACTCTTAAATTTTACTACGGAGAAATGTATAATACAGTCTGTAGCAACTTTATAATAAAAACTTGGAAAGTCCAAATGTTCTCTGAAAGAGAATAGGTAACTATATTTTTGATATACTCAAACAGTGTACTATCATTTGGCAGTCAAATTAAATGAATTACAGCAACCTTAAAATACAGATAAACCTTTCAAACTTCTTGTGATATATGCTTTGCTCATGAAATTTTAGTACTTCATCTTATTTAATATGTGTATTTAAGGCTATAAATTTTCTTTCTAAGTGCAATCTTAGCTGCATCTCATATGTTTTGGTATCTAGTACTTTTGATACTGCCCAATTCAAAATATTTTCTTATATTTATAATTCTTTCTTTTAATAATACATTATTTAAAAGTCTGTATCTTCATTTCTGAACATTTTTTTCTACTTTAAAAAATTGATTTTTAGCTTAATTGTAAATAACAGTGTCTATATAATTTCATTCCTTTAAACTGTGCTGTGCTGTGTCTTATATCACATTAAATGTTCAATTTCCTCAAATGTTTGGAAGAATGTATATTTTACATGTCTTTTATGCAGCATTCAACATATGCCATTTAGGTTACTTTTCTTAATTATTTTGTTGAAATAATATTTTACTAATTTTTAGTCTGCTTAATCTTTGAATAATTGAAAGAATTGTTTTAAAATCTCCCACTATGATTATGAAGTTCTCTATTTGTTTAGTTCTGTCACTTTTTTCCCCTTACTTATTTTAAGGCTCTGTGCAATATATAAGAATTGACAGTTGTTACATAACTTTCTTTATAATCTAGGAAAGCTTTTGACTTAAAACCTATTTTATCTTATAGTAATATAGCTATACCATCTTTCTATTCATGAGTATTTCCATGGCATTCTTTGACCCATACTTTTTACTTACAATTTTTCTATACCTTCATATTTTAGAGAGATCTTTTGTGAAAAGCATTTACCCCTCTTGTACCTTTTAGTCTTCTTTCTTGCTGTTTTTGGGTTAAATTTTTTAAAAATCGATACATGTTTCCTTTGGCTAGTTTAGAAGCTATAACCAGTCTTTCTAGTCTTTAAGTGGTTACCATGGAAGTTACAACATGAATACTTATCAATGTTTAAAATTAGTACTTTTATTATTCTCCTGGAGTTTAAGGAACTTACGACACTTTAACTACAACATCTCACTCTCAACTTTTCATTTATTGCTGTTGTGAATTTTCCATCTTTTAAATATTCACATGCTATTGTAATTATTGTTTTATATAGTCAAAGTTACTTTATATTTACTTTCATATTTACTACTTTCTTTATTATCATTCTTTCCTGCATATCTTATCTTCCATCTTCTGCCTGAAGAATATCTTTTAGAAAATATGTCTTTTCTCTCTGGTAGTCTCTAAGAAGTCACAAGTTTCATTGTTTGTGTCTGTGGGTGTGTGTGTGTTTATTTTTCCTTTTATACTGCTTTACTTTTGGAGAGTGCATTTTCAATCTGAGGGACTTGTCTTACGTTATGGAAAATTCCCAGCTATTGCTTTTTTTGATAATTCCTCTTCCTAATGTTTTTGCATTTTATTCTTCTGGGACTTCTTTTGAAATGTCTCAATTCTACAGACTTTGCATTTTATCTTTTAAAATTTACATTTCTTTATCTCTCTGTGCTTTATTAGATGATTTCCTCAGATCTTTCATCAAATTCATTCTGGCTCTAGCCAGTTCATTGTGCCATCTACTGAGGCTTTTATTTCAATGTATATTTTTAATTTCAAAGATTTTAAATTGCTCTTTAATATATCC
Organism: Mesoplodon densirostris; assembly: GCF_025265405.1. Taxonomy (NCBI): domain Eukaryota; kingdom Metazoa; phylum Chordata; class Mammalia; order Artiodactyla; family Ziphiidae; genus Mesoplodon; species Mesoplodon densirostris. The sequence goes on along the minus strand of NC_082662.1, from coordinate 66,898,266 downwards.
ATCTGTATGTTTATAAATTTGTCTTTAGTTCCTTTATCTGTTTGAGGAGTTTTAATACACTTAATTTAAAATCCTCTTCAGATTTTGTCATTATCTCTATTTCCTTGAGTGTAAAATATCCCACTTATTCAGTTTATTCATTGCACTGGAATTCTTCACTGCTTCCTGACTTCTTCTTAGAAAACAGGTTTTTGCAATTTTTTTCCTTAGGCTTATTTACTTGTCAGGTAGTTTCAAGGTTGTCTCAGCTCAGCTCTCCAGGTTAAATGATTCCAAATCAGATTTTACCTTAGCAGCTTGAGGCATGGTTTGCTCAGTCATCACGACTCAGGCTACTATAACAAAATACACTAAGACCTTAAAAGTTGTTTTGGATGCCAATTCTAACATGTGTGTGGGGAATGTTTCCCTGCACCAACATGCAATTCTCTGACACCAGATGGATGTCCTACAATTCAACTCAATTCTGACACTATCTACCATGAGATAGCGTCACATCCCACAGGTTAAGGGCTCAGAGGCACAAGACTGCCTCCCTTTCCCCCGCTTCAGGTGCCAGTTTCAAATCCATGTTGTCACCTGTGCTTCTGACCTACCGGCTATAGGCCAGAGGTGCCCAGGACTCCCTCCTTGGGTTCAATTAATTTGCTAGAGCGGCTCACAGAACTCAGAGAAACATTGTACTGACTAGATCAGGAACAGCCAGGTGGAAGAGATGCAGAGGGCAAGGTATAGGGAAAGAGTGAGGAGCTTCCATGCCTTTCCAAGTGCATCACTCTCTCCGAATCTCCACATGTTCACCAACGCTGAAGCTCTCCAAACCCCATCATTTTGGTATTCTATGGAAGCTTTATTACATAAACATGATTAATTAAATCATGGGCTATTGGTGATTGATTCAACCTCCAGTCCCTCTTCCCTTTTCAGGGGTCGGGGGATGGAACTGAAAGTTCCAACTCTCTAATAATATGGTTGGTTCTGTTGGTGACCAGCTCCCATCCTTACGTGCGGTCCAGAAGTCATTTACCTCATTAAGTAGTAAATAAGCCATAGTGAGCTATGCACAGTGTGATGAATATAGGTAACAATATTGTACTATATTTATGTAATGTGATAAAAGCCACTATGAAAATCACATTACAATATACAAATGTATCAAAGTAACACATTGTATGTCTTAAATTTACAAAATGTTACATGTCAAATATATTCAATAAAATGATTTAATTAAATGTTGAAACTTAAAATGTCACCTCATTAACATAGCAAAAGACACTTTTTATCACTGTCATCACAGGAAATTCCAAGGGTTTTAGGAGCTCCATGCCAGAAACAGGATGAAGACTATATATTTCTTACTATAAATCACTGTATTACAGATATAGTTTTTTTTTAATCTTTCCTGGTAAATGCAATATATTTTCAGATGAAATCAGAGGGTCGAAGAGAGTGGGTATAGGTCCAGTTCTTCATAGAAAGTATGCTGCTAAATGCCAACTTCACATGGAAAACCTAATATTTGTTTACTCCAATTGTGGGGTACATTTATTACCCTATTTAACTGTGGTTTTTGGAAAACCTCTCTCTCCTCACTCATCATATTTTGTCTTGTTTGTGATCTAAAATCTATAGCTCCCACTTGCCATTCTGAATTTCTTCTTCATCTTAGGCCATGGAGATTTTCTTCTTGTTTTGAGTATGTCTAAATGTTTTCAAACTTGTGTTTATATTTTACTTATATATTTCAAGTGAGGAGATTTCATTATGTTCTCATGTTATCTTGGAGCCTGAATTCAAGAAATCTGTTGAATTTCATTTGGTCTGAAAGTTTGGAAATATATATGATCACAGAAATCCCTATCTATGCAATATCTATTAATATCTTATGGAACTCATATAGCACATGTTCGGAAACTCCAATCTAGGGTAAGTATATGTTTAAATAGACTCCCAGATGACTGTGGTATGACAATGGGGCAGAATCATTGCAACTTTGAGACCAAACACTTGAGTATAAATCCTGGCTGTTCCATCATTAGCAGTGTGGTGTTGGGTGTCATTTATCTTCTCCAGTTTTTCAGTTTCCTCATATGTTAAATGGGGACAATAAGAATTTTGAGAGTAGTTTTAAGGATTAAAGTACTGATAGTAGCTTATCCAACACATTTCTTGACTCCTTTTTATAGAAAAATTTCCATTCCTACACTTCTGCCTTAAACCCATTCTAATATTGATTTTGTCACTTCCACTTCACCAAAATTGCTTTTATCAAGGTCTCCCATAAGATTTACATTTCCAGACCCAGTGGTCAGTTATCAGTCCCAAGTCTTGTGAACAATCTTCAGCATTTAACAAAGGGGATCACTCTTATTCTGGGATTTCTTCACTTAGTCTCTAGGTCACCAAGGTTGCCTCTCTTTTTTTTTTTAATTTATTTATTTTACTTATTTTTGGCTGTGTTGGGTCATCGTTGCTGCATGGGCTTTCTGTAGTTGCAATGAGCGGGGGCTACTCCTTGCCACAGTGCACAGGCTTCTCATGGTGGTGGCCTCCCCTGCTGCAGAGCATGGGCTCTAGGCACGTGGGCTTCAGTAGTTGTGGTGCATGGGCTTAGTTGCTCTACAGCATGTGGGATCCTCCTGGACCAGGGCTTGAACCCGTGTCCCCTGCATCGGCAGGCGGACTCCCAACCACTGCACCACCAGGTAAGCCCATGGTTGGCTCTTTGTTCTTCTCCTTGCTCATAGTTACCCTTAGGCTCTTTCCCTCGTTCCTCTTCATCTTCTCAAACTCTAAATATTGACGTGTTGAAGAGTTCACATTTGAGAACTGTTATATGTGTTCATTTCCTAGATAATCTCATCCAGAACTCTATACTATGTGCTGACAACTCTCATATTTATATACTGAGTCTCAACCATCCCCCTGAACCCCAGTCTTGTATACTGGACCACCTATTTGATATTTCCACTTATGAGATTTATAGATATGTTATATTTAACACCTATATAGCCAAACTCTTAATTTCTCTCTCCCTCAGTTCTCCCAGTCTTAGTAAATGATAAAGCCATTCTCCCAGCTGCTCAGGGCAAAACTTTGGAGTAATTATTTACTCTCTTCTTTCTTTAACACTTAGGGCCAACTTCATGGATATATGACCTGTGCAGTCAACAGGACTGTGCCCTTAGAAGACTCCCATGCTTAGTTTAATGCTATGGTGTTGTCATCTCAAAATTATTATTATTTTTTTCATTATTTAGAGATTAGTTTCTGTAATCAAACTCACATTGATAAGACCTTACATATTTAATACAGTGTTTTACTCTTGTACAAATGGAAAAAAATATGCTTGTTTCTAAACCAACATGGCTGTTAATTTCTATACAGTGCCACCTCAACATAGTACAACTGGGATACTTTTTCCAAAGTTGACTGCAGGCCTAAAGTTTCCAAAAATTCAAATTATACATATTATATATATGCATACACATTTATGTTTACAGAAAGACCAATATGTTATACATTAGTAGCAGCATCAGATTTTCGAGGTTCTATAGTCATCTGAACAAAAAATCCAGCACATTCCATTAAAAAAGAAAAAAAAAAGGAAAAAAAAACCCAAAACCCAAGGAAAAAGCGAAGTTCTGTTACTGTTGTGATATCTGGCACTATTTTAATTAACTTCTCAATCATCATCCGGAAAGAAAACATTCCAGAATAATGGCATTAAAAACAGTGCTGACAAAGCACCATCACTATTATGTATTGTAAAGTAGGTACATGATATTTTACATTCACAGAGGTATGATACAGTACTGTCCTTCATCTGTAATACTAGAGAATACAATTTAAAAGACATTATTTGAGATTTGATTCCACTTTTCTAGCAGAAGACCCAAAGGATGGTATGACACAGCTCTGGTAAAGAAATGCACCTTCTTAATTAAGATTTCCTTTCATTAGTGGCACAGTTCTAGGTACTCCCTGCTCTTTGTGAAATTCAGCTAAAAACTATTAAAAACAAACAAAAACAAAAACAATCACTGGATTTATACACTGTTTTCCTTTTTCAAGATTGCCCTAATCTTCTCTGTCTTGCTTTTAGCAACACTGGCTTTGATATATGGGGCCAGTATTTTACAACTTTTTGATGTTTATGATACGTTTCAAAATTCTGTAATTCTGTACCAAGACTACATATTAATGAAGTGGGAGAACAGAATAAATAAAATTTTCAAAAATGCAAGGTGGAAATGCACAACTGTATAGGAAGGTATGAGGTCCTGCAGCAAAACAAGAAATAGACCAAGATTCTAATAGAAAAGTGTAGTAGGGAATAGTATAACCACCATAGAACTGTGTAAGGAAGTCCCAGGATAACGTAGGGTATCAGGCCTAGAAAGTAGCCAGTCCATATTGAAGGACTACAAAGAAACTTAATTATACAATAGAGAATGTGCAACCATTGTATGATACTTGAGGTGCTGAAGTAGATATTTACAGGGTCATACCAATGAAAGCCGTAACCATTAACTAAAAATTGTAATACAGATATGTGGGGAGGATGGAGAAAGGCTGAGATATTAGATAGTTGTGTCTTCATCTGCCAAAACAAAAAGCCAATGGCAAAGATCTGTGTGTGATAAATCAAGAAATAGTAGCATTACGCTAGGGTGAAGGAAGATAGTCTGATTAGATAAGCAAGAATCCTCCCCTTGCCAGTGTCTATGTATCTTCCATTACGGACTAGCTACTGTTGCTTTCTGAAGGTATATCAGTAGGTCTGGATTTGCTCTCGTGAGGCAATGTTTGATATCAATTATATAACTTCCATGACACAAAGTGTCTCTTCAGTCTCTTCTATGTTACAGTTTTCATTCACCAGCTTCTTTTATTTTTAACATCTTTATTGGAGTATAATTGCTTTACAATGGTATGTGAGTTTCTGATTTATAACAAAGTGAATCACGTATACATATACATATATCCCCATATCTCTTCCATCTTGCATATCCCTCCCTCCCACCCTCCCTATCCCACCCCTCTAGGTGGTCACAAATCACGGAGCTGATCTCCCTCTGCTATGCGGCTACTTCTCACTACCTATCTATTTTACATTTGGTAGTGTATATATCTCCATGCCACTCTCTCACTTTGCCCCAGCTTACCCTTCCCCCTCCCTGTGTCCTCAAGTCCATTCTCTAGTAGGTCTGCTTCTTTATTCACGTCTAACCCCTAGGTTCTTCGTGGCCTTTTTTTTTTTTTGATTCTGTATATATGTGTTAGCATACAGTATTTGTTTTTCTCTTTCTGACTTATTTAACTCTGTATGACAGACTCTAGGTCCATCCACCTCACTACAAATAACTCAGTTTCGTTCTTTTTTATGGCTGAGTAATATTCCATTGTATATATGTGCCACATCTTTATCCATTCATCTTTTGATAGACACTTAGGTTGCTTCCATGTCCTGGCTATTGTAAATAGGGCTGCTATGAACATTTTGGTACATGACTCTTTTTGAATTACGGTTTTCTCAGAGTATATGCCCAATAGTGGGATTGCTGGGTCATATGGTAGTTGTATTTTTAGTTTTTTAGGAACATCCATACTGTTCTCCATAGTGGCTGTATCAATTTACATTCCCACCAACAGTGCAGGAGGGTTCCCTTTGCTCCAAACCCTCTCCAGCATTTATTATTTGTAGATTTTTTGATGATGGCCATTCTGACTGGTGTGAGATGATATCTCATTGTAGTTTTGATTTGCATTTCTCTAATGATTAATGATGTTGAGCATTCTTTCATGTGTCTGTTGTCAATTTGTATATCTTCTTTGGAGAAATGCCTATTTAGATCTTCTGCCTATTTTAGGATTGGGTTGTTTGTTTATTTAATATTGAGCTACATGAGCTGCTTGTAAATTTTGGAGATTAATCCTTTGTCAGTTGTTTCATTTGCAAATATTTTCTCCCATTATGAGAGTTCTCTTTTGGTCTTGTTTATGGTTTCCTTTGCTGTGCAAAAGCTTTTAAGTTTCATTAAGTCCCATTTGTTTATTTTTGTTTTTATTTCCATTTCTCTAGGAGGTGGGTCAAAAAGGACCTTGCTGTGATTTATGTCATAGAGTGTTCTGCCTATGTTTTCCTCTAAGAGTTTGATGGTGTCTGGCCTTACATTTAGGTCTTTAATCTATTTTGAGTTTATTTCTGTGTATGGTGTTAGGGAGTGTTCTAATTTCATTCTTTTACATGTAGCTGTCCAGTTTTCACAGCACCACTTATTGAATAGGCTGTCTTTTCTCCACTGTATATTCTTGCCTCCTTTATCAAAGATAAAGTGACCATATGTGCGTGGGTTTATATCTGGACTTTCTATCCTGTTCCATTGATTTATATTTCTGTTTTTGTGCCAGTACCATACTGTCTTGATTACTGTAGCTTTGTAGTATAGTCTGAAGTCAGGGAGCCTGCTTCCTCTAGCTTCGTTTTTCTGTCTCAAGATTGCTTTGGGTATTCGGGGTCTTTTGTGTTTCCATACAAATTGTGAAATTTTTTGTTCTAGTTCTGTGAAAAATGCCAGTGGTAGTTTAATAGGGATTGAACTGAATCTGTAGCTTGCTTTTGGTAGTAGAGTCATTTTCAAAATGTAGATTCTTCCAATCCAAGAACATGGTCTATCTCTCCATCTATTTGTATCATCTTTAATTTCTTTCATCAGTGTCTTATAATTTTCTGCATACAGGTCTTTTGTCTCCTTAGGTAGGTTTATTCCTAGATATTTTATTCTTTTTGTTGCAATGGTAAATGGGAGTGTTTTCTTAATTTCACTTTCAGATTTTTCATCATTAGTGTATAGGAATGCCAGAGATTTCTGTGCATTAATTTTGTATCCTGCTACTTTACTAAATTCATTGATTATCTCTAGTAGTTTTCTGGTAGCATCTTTAAGATTCTCTATGTATAGTGTCATGTCATCTGCAAACAGTGACAGCTTTACTTCTTCTTTTCTGATTTGGATTTGTTTTATTTCTTTTTCTTCTCGATTGCTGTGGCTAAAACTTCCAAAACTATGTTGAATAATAATGGTGAGAGTGGGCGACCTTGTCTTGTTGCTGATCTTAGTGGAAATGATTTCAGTTTTTCAACATTGAGGATGATGTTGGCTGTGGGTTTGTCATATATGGCCTTTATTATGTTGAGGAAAGTTCCCTCTATGCCTATTTTCTGGAGGGTTTTTATCATAAATGGGTGTTGAATTTTGTCGAATGCTTTCTCTGCATCTATTGAGATGATCATATGGTTTTTCTCCTTCAATTTGTTAATATGGTGTATCATGTTGATTGATTTGCATATATTGAAGAATCCTTGCATTCCTGGGATAAACCCCACTTGATCAGAGTGTAGGAGCCTTTTAATGCACTGTGATACTGTTTGCTGGTATTTTGTTGATGATTTTGCATCTATGTTCATCAGTGATATTGGCCTGTAGTTTTCTTTGTGACATCTTTGTCTAGTTTTCCTATCAGAGTGATGGTGGCCTCGTAGAATGAGTTTAGGAGTGTTCCTCCGTCTGCTATATTTTGGAAGAGTTTGAGAAGGATAGGTGTTAGCTCTTCTCTAAATGTGTGATAGAATTCACCTGTGAAGCCATATGGTCCTGGGCTTTTGTTTGCTGGAAGATTTTTAATCACAGTTTCAATTTCAGTGCTTGTGATTGGTCTGTTCATATTTTCTATTTCTTCCTGGTTCAGTATCAGAAGCTTGTGCATTTCTAAGAACTTGTCCATTTCTTCCAGGTTGTCCATTTTATTGGCATATAGTTGCTTGTAGTAATCTCTCATGATCCTTTGTATTTCTGCAGTGTCAGTTGTTACTTCTCCTTTTTCATTTCTAATTCTACTGATTTGAGTCTTCTTCCTTTTTTTCTTGATGAGTCCAGCTAATGGATTATCAGTTTTGTTTATCTTCTCAAAGAACCAACTCTTAGTTTTATTGATCTTTGCTATCATTTCCTTCATTTCTTTTTCATTTATTTCTGATCTGATCTTTATGATTTCTTTCCTTCTGCTAACTTTGGGCACTATTTGTTCTTTCTCTAATCGCTTTAGGTGTAAGGTTAGGTTGTTTATTTGAGATGTTTTTTGTTTCTTAAGGTAGGATTGTATTGGTATAAACTTCCCTCTTAGAACTGCTTTTGCCTCCCATAGGTTTGGGGTTATCGTATTTTCATTGTTATTTGTTTCTAGGTATTTTTTGATTTCTTCTTTGATTTCTTCAGTGATCTCTTGGTTATTAAGTCGTGTGTTCTTTAGCTTCCATGTGTTTGTGTTTCTTACAGATTTTTTCCTGTAATTGATATCTAGTCTCATAGCGTTGTGGTCGGAAAAGATACTTGATACGATTTCAATTTTCTTAAATTTAACAAGGCTTGATTTGTGACCCAAGATATGATCTATCCTGGAGAATGTTCCATGAGCACTTGAGAAGAAAGTGTTCTGTTGTTTTTGGATGGAATGTCCTATAAATATCAACTAAGGCCATATTGTTTAATGTATCATTTAAAGCTTGTGTTTCCTTATTTATTTTCATTTTGGATGATCGGTCCATTGGTGAAAGTGGGGTGTTAAAGTCCCCTACTATGACTGTGTTACTGTCAATTTCTCCTTTTATGGCTGTTAGTATTTGCCTTATGTATTGAGGTACTCCTGTGTTGGGTGCATAAATATTTACAGTTGTTATATCTTTTTCTTGGATTGATCCCTTGATCATTATGTAGTGTCCTCTTTGTCTCTTATAATAGTCTTTGTTTTAAAGTCTATTATGTCTGATATGAAAATTGCTACTCCAGCTTTCTTTTGATTTCCATTTGCATGGAATATCTTTTTCCATCCCCTCACTTTCATTCTGTATGTGTAGCTAGGTCTGAAGTGGGTTTCTTGTAGACAGCATATATATGGGTCTTATTTTTGTATCCATTCAACCAATCTATTTCTTTTGGTGGGAGCATTTAATCCATTTACCTTTAAGGTAATTATCAATATGTATTTTCCTCTTACCATTTTCTTAATTGTTTTGGGTTTATTATTGTAGGTCTTTTCCTTCTCTTGTGTTTCCTGCCTATAGAAATTCCTTTAGCATTTGTTGTAAAGCTGGTTTGATGGTGCTGAATTCTCGTAGCTTTTGATTATTTGTAAAGGTTCTAATTTCTCCATCAATTCTCAATGAGATCCTTGCTGAGTAGAGTAATATTGGTTGTAGTCTTTTCTCCTTCATCCCTTTAAATATGTCCTGCCACTCCCTTCTGGCTTGCAGAGTTTCTGCTGAAAGATCAGCTGTTAACCTTATGGGGATTCCCTTATGGGTTATTTGTTGTTTTTCCCTTGCTGCTTTTAATATTTGTTCTTTGTATTTAATTTTTGATAGTTTGATTAATATGTGTCTTGGCATGTTTCTCCTTGGATTTATCCTGTGTGGGACTCTCTGTGCTTCCTGAACTTGATTAACTATTTCCTTTTCCATATTAGGGAAGTTTTCCACTATAATCTCTTCGAATATTTTTTCAGTCCCTATCTTTTTCTCTTCTTCTTCTGGGGCCCCTATAATTCGAATGTTGGTGCGTTTAATGTTGTCCCAGAGGTCTCTGAGACTTTCCTCAATTCTTTTCCTCTTTTTTCTTTATTCTGCTCTGCAGTAGTTATTTCCATTATTTTATCTTCCAGGTCACTTATCCATTCTTCTTCCTCAGTTATTCTGCTATTGATCCCTTCTAGAGAATTTTCCATTTTATTTATTGTGTTGTTCATCACTGTTTGTTTGCTCTTTAGTTCTTCTAGGTCCTTGTTAAACGTTTCTTGTATTTTTTCCATTCTATTTCCAGATTTTGGATGATCTTCACTCTAATGATTCTGAATTCTTTTTCAGGTAGACTTCCTATTTCCGCTTCATTTGTTAGGTTTGGTGGGTTTTTGGCTTGCTCCTTCATCTGCTGTGTGTTTCTCTGTCTTCTCATTTTGCTTATCTTACTGTGTTCGGGATCTCCTTTTCGCAGGCTGCAGGTTCGTAGTTCCTGTTGTTGTTGTTGTCTGCCCTCAGTGGCTATGGTTGTTTTGGTGTTTTCTGTAGGCTTCCTGGTGGAGGGGACTAGTGCCTGTGTTCTGGTGGTGAGGCTGGATCTTGTCTTTCTGGTGTTCAGGTCCATGTCTGGTGCTGTGTTTTGGGGTGTCTGTGGCCTTATGATTTTAGGTAGCCTCTGTGCTAATGCATGGGGTTGTGTTCTTGTCTTGCTAGTTGTTTGGCATAGGGTGTCCAGCACTGTACCTTTTTGGTCATTGAGTGGAGCTGGGTCTTGGAGTTGAGCTGGAGATCTCTGGGAGATTTTCGCCATTTGATATTATGTGGAGCTGGGGAGTCTCTTGTGCACCAGTGTCCTGAAGTTGGCTCTCCCACATCAGTGGCACAGCCTTGATGCCTGGCTGGAGCATCAGGAGCCTGTCTTCCACACGGCTCATAATAAAAGGAGGAAAAAAAAGGAGAAGATAAAATGAAATAAAATAAAATTAAGTAAAATAAAATAAAGTTATTAAAATAAAAGATAGTTTTTAAGAAAAAAAATTTTTTAGGTAATTTAAAAAAAAAACAAAAAACAACCGACAGACAGATCCCTAGGACAAGTGGTAAAAGCAAAGCTATACAGAGAAAATCACACAGAGAAGCATACACGTACACACTCACAAAAAGAGAAAAAGGGAAAAAGTATATATATCATTGCTCCCAAAGTCCACCTCCTTAATTTGGTGTGATTCTTTTTCTATTCAGGTATTCCACAGATGCAGGGTACATCAAGTTGATTGTGGAAATTTAATCTGCTGCTCCTGAGGCTGCTGGGAGAGATTTCCCTTTCTCTTCTTTGTTCGCACAGTTCCTGGGGTTCAGCTTTGGATTTGGACCTGCCTCTGTGTGTAGGTCGCTTGAGGGCGTCTGTTCTTCTCTCAGACAGGAAGGCGTTAAAGGAGCTGCTGATTCGGGGGCTCTGGCTCACTCAGGCCGGGGGAGGGGGCAGGGCGGGTACGTATGTGGGGCGAGCCTGCAGTGGCAGAGGCCAGTGTGACATTGCACCACCCTGAGACACGCCGTGCGTTCTCCCGGGGAAGTTGTCCCTGTATCACGGGACCCTGGCAGTGCCAGGCTGCACAGGCTCCCGGTAGGGGAGGTGTGGATAGTGAACTGTGCTTGCTCACTGGCTTCTTGGTGGCTGCAGCAGCAGCCTTAGTGTCTCATGCCCGTCTCTGAAGTCCATGCTGACAGCCACGGCTTGCGCCCGTCTCTGGAGCTCGTTTAGGTGGTGCTCTTAATCCCCTCTCCTCGCGCACCCGGAAACAAAGAAGCAAGAAAAAGTCTCTTGCCTCTTCGGCAGCTCCAGATTTTTTCCCAGACTCCCTCCCGGCTAGCTGTGGAGCACTAGCCCCCTTCAGGCTGTGTTCACGCAGCCAACCCTAGTCCTCTCCCTGGGATCCGACTGAAGCCCGAGCCTCAGCTGCCAGCCCCCACCCCGGCGGGGGAGCAGACAAGCCTCTCGGGCTGGTGACTGCTGGTTGGCATGGATCCTCTGTGCAGGAATCTCTCTGCTTTGCCCTCCGCACCCCTGTTGCTGTTTTCTCCTCCATGGCTCTGAAGCTTCCCACTCCGCCACCTGCAGTATCCGCCCGCGAAGGGGCTTCCTAGTGTGTGGACACCTTTCCTGCTTCACAGCTCCCACCCCCTGGTGCAGGTCCCGTCCCTATTCTTTTGTCTCTGTTTATCCTTTTTTCTTTTGCCCTACCCAGGTACAAGGGGAGTTTCTTGCCTTTTCGGAAGTCTGAGGTCTTCTGCCAGCATTCAGTAGGTCTTCTGTAGGAGTTGTTCCACATGTAGATGTATTTCTGATGTATTTGTGAGGAGGAAGGTGATCCCCATGTCGTACTCTTCCGCCATCTTGAAACTCCTCCCCATTCACCAGCTTCATAATATTCATGTGGATTTCTTCTTCCCTCTATGAATACTTTTCTTTTTGGTCTTTTTCCTGGAAAATTCACTGTATCCTGTAAGAATGCTCCTATCTATGTGTAACTGGAAACAATTTATAGGAACTTAAGCCAATAAGCATTTTTCTCTCCACACTATGTCTGGAGATAAGCAATAGCTAATAGTGGTTTAGTGCCTCTGCCATATCTGTGTTGCTCTTGACCTCTTTGTCATGCTGTTAAGATAGCTTCCCAGTTTTATGCTCCTGTCCAGGTTCCAGATACTGTATCGCTTTTCAAGGCAGAAAGAGAGGAGTGGTATTCTCTGTTCCTTCTAACAGGAAAGAGAAGCTTTCCTAGAATTTCCTAGAATCCCACTCCCACAAACTTTCAGTTCCATCCTAAATGGGTAGAATTATGTCACATGGCTAGCACTAACTGCAAGGGAAACTGGAAAGCAACTAGAATACAGCAATGGCTAGGAATGGATTTGAGATCAGCCATTCAGTCTTGGAACACTTCATTTGTTCCAAGATTGTAAGTCAAAGGATGCAGGAGAAGGTATATTGAGATGGCAAAGATATCTTTAATCCCTTTTCATCATCTCTCCCAGTTAGGAAACCAGTTTGCAGTGGCAGTGCAGATAATTAACAAGTCTCATGCTAAAAGAGAAGCACAGTTCTGCTATCATTCCTCATTTCAAATGCCACTAGGCCATATAGTTGCCCCTTATCACTTTTACAGGAAGCAATTCCTCCTTACTCTGAATTCTCATATTTCCTTATGTATATCTCTTATGGCACATGTCCCTTTTAATCTTGTATTTAAAAAATAGTTTTAATTTATATCTATCTGATTATAAAATTAATATTCACAGCATTTTTGACATTTTTGAAAATTCAGAAGAGTGGAAAGAAAATAATAGAATTCCTTAGGTACATGCTTGTAGAACATACTATAAGTATTCTTTAAAACACTCATCACTCTTAAAATTACTTGCTTAATGTTTGTATTTTTTTAATAAACACCATGAAAGACAAAGATCATACTGTCTTATTCACTACTGTACCTTCAGGTATCCAGTGCAGTGCCTAACACATAGTAGACAGTTAATAAATATTCATCAAATGAATAAACTCAGACTACGATTAATATTTTGTGCATCTATTTTACTTTTTAAAGTGATTTTTATTTATAAGTTCCTTAAGAATAGAATCTTTGCCCAATTTATCTTTTACCACTGATCACTTGCCCTCCCCCAATCAATAAACATAGGCCTTGACACATAGTAGGAGCTCAGTAAATAAATATTTATTGAATGAAAATGTGAATGAATAGTATTCAATCAGCCTGTTATATGAACCCATAGTAACAAATAACATCTTGTTCATGGATATTCACTCCTTTTTTGCTACTCTTTGGCCCGATCTCAGAGCAGACCAGGATGTTCTAAATCTCCAACAAGACGGTCTTCATCACCATGACTCAGGCTCTAGATCAGAAATTTCAGTTTAAAGACAATCTCTACCATTTTCCAGCTGTGTAAATTCAGGACAATCCCTTCAACTGTGTGAGCCTTTATGTCTTCATTTCCAAAGTGGGAATAACAATACTATTTCACATGATTGTTTTGGGAATTCAGTAAGAATTCAGAAAACACACAGTACATAGTAAGTACTCATATAATTTTCAAAAAAGTTCAAAAACATAATTTTCATACAAATATAGTATATATATACATATATATAAAGATTTAACTCATTAATAAGGGGGTCAGCAGGAAAAGAAAACCAATTCAAAGAACATTTGAAGAATTGAGTACTTACAGGCATTGATGAAAGAATGTTGGAATAAGATTGCCCAGTCATATCTAAAACTGTTTAATGTCCTAGACAGCATACCTATGATCCTTGGATTTACTTTTTACCCTAGACAGAAGTCATTTGAAGTTTTACTGGATTAAGAAATATGTAAAATAACATGAAACTTCACAGTGTTTGGCCCCTTGAAAGAACACATGGTCTTCTTTTTGCTTTATTTTTAAGCTTTGGATAATTTGCTTAATATAAACATAATGATATAATACAAGATATGTTAGAAGATTTAATGAGGAATGAATCTTTTCTCTTATGTAACCAAGAGACATGTATATTTCCATTGATACAAAGGTTTACACTCTTACCAAGCAGAGATGAGCTTTTTTCCTTAATCCTTGAAAGATCAGTTATGGAGAAAAAGGTTTTGTGAATGATATGAGATTGCACCTGAATCCTAAAGGATAGATTGAACTAAAGAGTGTGACTTTAGAATAAAACAATATAGATCACTATTAGCTGAAATGTGTATTTATTTTGTCTTAACTGAGCTGTCTCTTAAGACAACAGGTTAGATTTTAATAGAGAAAAGAGCTAAAAGAGAACAGCACTATGAGAGTCAACAATTAAAGAGAATTCAACAAAATGAAACAAAAATCTAATCTGCCTGAAGGGCTCAGGAGAGAACATTCATTTATTCAAGACAATATTCCCATTCTGGCAGTGCGTCTCAAGGCTGGAGATGCTACAAATGACAGTTCAATTAGTTATGAGGCACCATGCTGTCCACCACTCACACTCACGCTACTTGTTGTCTTTCTAAGTAGAGGTGCTTGAACTTGATCTGGACTGAGAAATGTGATCTGTGTGAGCAAAGGCAAATTCAAGGATCCTTTTGGAGCTTACGTTTGGTAGATAGAACTTGCTGGTGATATTGTGGGAAAACTAAATTTGTTGTGTGAAGAACTGGATATAAAAGTTGACTCTGTCAGTTAGCAGCAGTGATGGCACTGGGCAAGTGACCTAAGTTTTCAGGGTCTTATTTTCCTCATCTGCAAAATGGGAGCCATAATACCTATATCAGAGTTGGAGTAAGAATTAGATATAGGGAGGTGTCTTAGTCCATTTGAGTTGCTATAACAAAATACCACAAACTGGGTAGCTTATAAACCACAGTAGTTTCTTACAGATCTGGAGGCTGGAAGTCTGGGATCAGGGTGCCAGCATGGTCAGGTGAGAGCCTTCCGGATGCAGACTTCTCATTGTACCCTCAGGTAGGGGAAGGGGCTAGAGGACTCTTTTGGCCCTCTTTTATGAGAGCATTAAATCCCATTCATGAGGGTGGATCCTCCCAAAGGTCCTACCTCCTAATGCCATCACTTTGGAATTAGGTTTTCAACATAGGAATTTTGGGGAGACTCAAACATTCAAACTATAGCAGAAGGTATGTGAAAGTACTTTGTTAATGATTAGTGTAAAGGAAAATCAATCTGGCTTTCTTGATCTTGCCCTCTACTGTCCAGGAGATGTCCTGTAACCTAATGGAGACACTTTTTCTTTAACCAAACTTCCAGAGCACAATGATTGAGGCTTGGAATACCTGTCATTTTCAAGCATCAGGGAGGTCCTGATGATGTTCTCTAGACTCTGTGCTCTGTACTGCCTTTTATTTTAACTTTCATTAAGAAGTTTCAGGCAGCATTCATGAAGAAGTTGGAACAAATTCCTGCCTGTACCTATGCGTGTTTTATTTTATTTTGTTTTTTTTAAGATCAAGCCCAACACATCTGGACTATGGTGGGATGTTTAGAGACATATCACTTTATGAAAGCCTTGACAGCAGGATTTGGAGCACATGTTGCATGTACTGTCACTTTTTACTTCCATCTGGTAAACAGAAGCCTAGTTGGGACTCACAAGGGAGAATGATTTATGCATTTTAGTGGAGACCCCATTTATAACATTTATAAAGCAAGATAAAGTTAGCAGGTTATTTTATTTATTTAAATATTTTTACTCTGCCTCATTCCATAAAAGATTTAAGGAAGTTAGGTAGAAGGGTTGATTGAGAACTAGTCTATTAGTTAGAAAGCTGTCAACATTGTAGTGAAAATTGAGTTGTATTCTTTAAGTAGAATTTATTTGAGCGAATATATGCTATAGTGACTGTATTCATACAGGGAAAATTACGTGAAGAATTTGTGTGTAATTCAAGATGCTAAGGACAATTCCTTTTATTTTCGTAGCATTGACATATAAATATATGTTTATGTGTACATGTGTGGATATATATATACATATATACATACATTCATATATGATTTTTCTTGAATTATCTGAATTTCATGATTATTCTGTTTAGTGTGCTCAGCATGAGCAATTCATTGACAGGAAACTAGCAGAAAAAATTTTATCAGGCAGTTTTGTCAGGGATATTCCATCAGCACACAACTGAATAATGAGGTCTGTCAGTCAATAAATGCTTGACCAGAACTTCTAATTTCTTTACCGTCGTGTCTTTCTTAGGTGGATGAATTTTGATGAATCAGTACATTCTGCTTTGTGTATATAAAATCAGTCTGATGTCATATCTTGTGTGTGTGTGCATATATATATATATATATATATATATATATATATATATATATATCCTTTGTTCTGAGTAAGTTGTTACATGTGCCCTTATTCATATAAGCCAGGAATCCTTTATAAACCAGGAATCCTTTTACACTTACTCTGTGGACATTTGATCATCTCCAGGACCAGTTTTAATCAAGGAACAGTAAGATTGGGGGAAAATTGATTAAGGCCAGATATTTTTTACTTTTCATTGTTTTAAAAGAAACTGAATTTTGAATGAGCAGAGAAAGTGGTCATCCATTAAATACTTTTCAGGAAATAAAACATAGTTGAAATTAATTCTCTAACATTTGGTGTCTATATGTTGTGTTAATCTCTATCTATACTTGTATTTCTTCATTCTTCTTTCATTCTCTCCCTGCCACTATCAAGTGTGATATAAAACCTTTGATTTTTAAAAAAAATTAAAATAAATGAATTTAAATAAATTCTATTTTTGAGAGAGTTCCACTATAAGCCTTAAAATAATTGGGTTATTCTTGACTGTTTAGTCATTCATCTTTTCACCAGACATTCATGAGCTTCTACTATGTATCAGGCACTTTGATAAGGCAGAAGATTTAGCAGAGAACAAAATAGACTCAGTCCTTGCCTTTATGGTCTTTAGAGAGTGAGACAAACAGCAAACAATTAACCACAAAAATAGGCAGGTATTTAGAAATTGATAAGCGCAACGAAGGAAAAATACAGGGTTCTATGACTAAAAATTAAAGGGACACCCAGCTTAGACTAAGAGAAAAGGAAAAACTTCTCTGGAAATTACAGTTAAACTGGTAAAATACTGGAAGGATGAGCTGAAGGTGTCAGGAATGAGAGATAGTCAATGTGTTTGAAGTATAGTGATGGAGAGAGTGGTACAAGGCAAAACTGAGAGGTAGATTCAGGTGGATTATACAGGCACCTGAGGGCCATGTCACAATTTTAAAATTTGATCTTAAGTGCACTGGAAGTCATTGAAAGGTTCAAAGAGATCTAAAAATAAGCTTAGTACCTTTAATAGATACTCTGACTTCTTGTTGTGTGAAGAATAGATTGCAAGAGAACAAAAGTGAAAAGAGATGGGCTGTTCAGTGGGGGATATCTATCAGGATGTTACTGCATAGGGCTTGGTGAGAGATGATGGTGATTTGGACCAGATTAATGGCAGGGCAGTGGAGACAAAGTGAAGTGGACATGTATTGTGAAGGCAGTAGAGATTGACCATAGGGTGGACTGGGGAGACTGTGAATGAGTTACTAAGAATGGCTTACACTTTCTATCATGAAGAACCAGGTGGATGGAGGCACCTGGATGTATAGAAATGGGGAAGAATGGAACAGGAGCAGCTTTAACAAAACTGAGGATTAAAAACCCAGAGTTAGGAATCATTGTTCTAGAGAGGTTGAGAAGAAAGACATAGTGAAAGACAGACATTTAGAGTAGGAAAGGAGTACTCCTGAGAATGACAGAACCCTTAGTGAAAGTTCAACAGGGATAGACTTTGAGGGACAATCCTCATAATGTAGGAGAACAATGGACCTGGGTGCTTGGTAAGAACCTCAGGAGAAGACACAGAACTCTTGATTATGGACAACTTGTTTGCCTTTGGACAAATCACTTAGCCTATTGGCCTCTACACACTCATCTATTAAATGAACATTTTGGATGAGATAGGGTTTCTTTTTAATCTAGCATTCTATGATTCTTTGCAGTAGGAGACAGCAGGAGTTTTGGAGTCACAAATATAGAGTTCAGTTCCAGCTCTCTAATTTCCACATATACAAAATGGGACTAATACTAATGAGGTAGCACATATAAAGTACCTTACATGTTGGAAGTGCCTTTCTTCCTTTTTTCCTCTTAATGCTAATCAGTAGTTCTTATATATTTCATTTGGGAATTAGTCATATACTTTTCTATACTATCTTTTTTTTAACATCTTTATTGGAGTATAATTGCTTTGCAATGTCATGTTAGTTTCTGCTTTTATAACAAAGTGAATCAGTTATACATATACATATGTTCCCATATCTCTTCCCTCTTGCATCTCCCTCCCTCCCACCCTCCCTATCCCACCCCTACAGGCGGTCACAAAGCACCTAGCTGATCTCCCTGTGCTAGCAGCTACTTTGCACTAGCTATCTATTTTACGATTGATAGTGTATATATGTCCGTGCTACTCTCTCACTTTGTCACAGTTTACCCTTCCCCTCCCCATATCTTCAAGTCCATGCTCTAGTAGGTCTGTGTCTTTATTCCTGTCTTACCCCTAGGTTCTTCATGACCTTTTTTTTTCCTTAGATTCCATATATATGTGTTAGCACACGGTATTTGTTTTTCTCTTTCTGACTTATTTCACTCTGTATGACAGACTCTAGGTCCATCCACCTCACTACAAATAACTCAATTTTGTATCTTTTTATGGCTGAGTAATATTCCATTGTATATATGTGCCACATCTTCTTTATCCATTCATCTGTTGATGGACACTTACGTTGCTTCCATGTCCTGGCTATTGTAAATACAGCTGCAATGAACATTTTGATACATGACTCTTTTGAAATTATGGTTTTCTCAGGGTATATGCCCAGTAGTGGGATTGCTGGGTCATATGGTACTTCTATTTGTAGTTTTTTAAGGAACCTTCATACTGTACTCCATAGTCGCTGTATCAATTTACATTCCCACCAGCAGTGCAAGAGTGTTCCCTTATCTCCACACCCTCTCCAGCATTTATTGTTTGTAGATTTTTTGATGATGGCCATTCTGACTGGTGTGAGATGATATCTCATTGTAGTTTTGATTTGCATTTCTCTAATGATTAATGATGTTGAGCATTCTTTCATGTGTTTGTTGGCAATCTGTATATCTCCCTTGGAGAAATGTCTATTTAGGTCTGTCCATTTTTTTTTTTTTTTTTTTTTTTTTTTGTGGTACGCGGGCCTCTCACTGTTGTTGTCTCTCCCATTGCGGAGCACAGGCTCCGGACGCGCAGGCTCAGCGGGCATGGCTCACAGGCCTAGCCGCTCCGCGGCATGTGGGATCCTCCCAGACCGGGACACAAATCCATGTCCCCTGCATCGGCAGGCAGACTCTCAACCACTGCACCACCAGGAAACCCAGGTCTGCCCATTTTTGGATTGGGTTGTTTGTTTTTTTGTTATTGAGCTGCATGAGGGGATTGTATATTTTGGAGATTAATCCTTTGTCAGTTGCTTCATTTGCAAATATTTTCTCCCATTCTCAGGGTTGTCTTTTGGTCTTGTTTATGGTTTTCTTTGCTGTGCAAAAGCTTTGAAGTTTCATTAGGTACCATTTGTTTATTTTTGTTCTTATTTACATTTCTCTAGGAGGTGGGTCAAAAAGGATCTTGCTCTGATTTATGTCAGAGAGTGTTCTGCCTATGTTTTCCTCTAAGAGTTTAATAGTGTCTGGCCTTACATTTACGTCGTTAATCCATTTTGAGTTTATTTTTGTGTATGGTGTTAGGGAATGTTCTAATTTCATACTTTTACATGTACCTGTCCAGTTTTCCCAGCACCATGTATTGAAGAGGCTATCTTTTCTCCACTGTATATTCTTGCCTCCTTTATGAAAGATAAGGTGACCATATGTGTATGGGTTTATCTCTGGGCTTTCTATCCTGTTCCATTGATTTATATTTCTGTTTTTGTGCCAGTACCATACTGTCTTGATTACTGTAGCTTTGTAGTGTAGTCTGAAGTCAGGGAGCCTGATTTCTCCTGCTTCGTTTTTCTGTCTCAAGATTGCTTTGGCTATTCGGGGCCTTTTGTGTTTCCATACATATTGTGACATTTTTTGTTCTAGTTCTGTGAAAAATGCCAGTGGTAGTTTGATGGGGGTTGTATTGAATTTGTAGATTGCTTTGGGTAGTAAAGTCATTTTCACAATGTTGATTCTTCCAATCCAAGACCATTGTATATCTCTCCATCTATTTGTGTCATCTTTAATTTCTTTCATCAGTGTCTTATAATTTTCTGCATACAGGTCTTTTGTCTCCATAGGTAGGTTTATTCCTAGATATTTTATTCTTTTTGTTGCAACGGTAAATGGGAGTGTTTTCTTAATTTCACTTTCAGATTTTTCATCACTAATGTATAAGAATGGCAGAGATTTCTGTGCATTAATTTTGTATCCTGCTACTTTACTAAATTCATTGATTAGCCCTAGTAGTTTTCTGGTAGCATCTTTAGGATTCTGTATGTATAGTGTCACATCATCTGCAAACAGTGACAGCTTTACTTCTTCTTTTCCGATTTGGATTTTTTAAATTTCTTTCTCTTCTCTGATTGCTGTGGCTAAAACTTCCAAAACTATGTTGAATAAAGTGGTGAGAGTTGGCAACCTTGTCTTGTTCCTGATCTCAGTGGAAATGGTTTCAGTTTTTCACCTTTGAGTACGATGTTGGCTGTGGGTTTGTCATATATGGCCTTTATTATGTTGAGGAAAGTTCCCTCTATGCCTACTTTCTGCAGGGTGATTATCATACATGGGTGTTGAATTTTGTCGAAAGCTTTCTCTGCATCTATTGAGATGATCATATGTTTTTTCTACTTCAATTTGTTAATATGGTGTATCACGTTGATTGATTTGCATATATTGAAGAATCCTTGCGTTCCTGGAATAAATCCCACTTGATCATGGTGTATGATCCTTTTAATGTGTGCTGTTGGATTCTGTTTGCTAGTATTTTGTTGAGAATTTTTACATCTATTATCATCAGTGATATTGGCCTGTAGTTTTCTTTCTTTTTGACATCTTTGTCTGGTTTTGTTATCAGAGTGATGGTGGCCTCGCAGAATGAGTTTGGGAGTGTTCCTCCCTGTGCTATTTCTGGGAAGAGTTTGAGAAGGATAGGTGTTAGCTCTTCTCTAAATGTGTGATAGAATTTGCCTGTGAAGCCATCTGGTCCTGGGCTTTTGTTGGCTGGAAGATTTTTTTTTTTTTTTTTTTTGTGGTACATGGGCCTCTGACTGTTGTGGCCTCTCCTGTTGTGGATCACAGGCTCTGGATGCGCAGGCCCAGCAGCCATGGCTCACGGGCCCATCCATTCCGCTGCATGTGGGATCTTCCCTGACCGAGGCACGAACCTGTGTCCCCTGCGTTGGCAGGTGGACTCTCAACCTCTGCGCCACCAAGGAAGCCCCTGCTGGAAGATTTTTAATCACAGTTTCAATTTCAGTGCTTGTAATTCAACCTTTCATATTTTCTATTTCTTTCTGGTTCAGTCTCAGCAGGGTGTGCATTTCTAAGAATTTCTCCATTTCTTCCAGGTTGTCCATTTTATTGGCATATAGTTGCTTGTAGTAATCTCTCATGATCCTTTGTATTTCTACCATGACAGTTGTTACTTCTCCTGTTTCATTTCTAATTCTATTGATTTGAGTCTTCTCTCTTTTTCCTTGATGAGTCTGGCTAATGGTTTATCAATTTTGTTAATCTTCTCAAAGAACCAGCTTTTAGTTTTATTGATCTTTGCTATCGTTTCCTTCATTTCTTTTTCATTTATTTCTGATCTGATCTTTATGATTTCTTTCCTTTTGCTACGTTTGGGGGTTTTTTGTTCTTATTTCTCTAATTGCTTTAGGTGCAAGGTTAGGTTGTTTATTTGAGATGTTTTTTGTTTCTTAAGGTAGGATTGTATTGGTATAAACTTCCCTCTTAGAACTGCTTTTGCTGCATCCCATAGGTTTTGGGTCATCGTGTCTCCATTGTCATTTGTTTCTACGTATGTTTTGATTTCCTCTTTGATTTCTTCAGTGATCACTTCATTATTAAGTAGTGTATTGTTTAGCCTCCATGTGTTTGTATTTTTTACCGATCTTTTCCTGTAATTGATATCTAGTTTCATAGCATTGTGGTCAGAAAAGACACTTGATATGATTTCAATTTTCTTAAATTTACCAAGGCTAGATTTGTGACCCAAGATATGATCTATCCTGGAGAATGTTCCATGAGCACTTGAGAAAAATGTGTATTCTGTTGTTTTTGGATGGAATGTCCTATAAATATCAATTAAGTCCATCTTATTTAATGTATCATTTAAAGCTTGTGTTTCCTTATTTATTTTCATTTTGGATGATCTGTCCATTGGTGAAAGTGGAGTGTTAAAGTCCCCTACTATGATTGTGTTACTGTTAATTTCCCCTTTTATGGCTGTTAGTATTTGCCTTATGTATTGAGGTACTCCTATGTTTGGTGCATAAATATTTACAATTGTTATATCTTCTTCTTGGATCGATCCCTTGCTGTTTATGTAGTGTCCTTCTTTGTCTCTTGTAATAGTCTTTATTTTAATGTCTATTTTGTCTGATATGAGAATTGCTACTCCAGCTTTCTTCTGATTTCCATTTGCATGGAATATCTTTTTCCATCCCCTCACTTTCATTCTGGATGTGTACATAGGTCTGAAGTGGGTCTCTTGTAGACAGCATATATATGGGTCTTGCTTTTGTATCCATTCAGCCAGTCTGTGTGTTTTGGGGGGAGCATTTAATCCATTTACATTTAAGGTCATTTTTGATATGTATGTTCCCATTCCCATTTTCTTAATTGTTTTGGGTTTGTTATTGTAGGTCTGTTCCTACTCTTGTGTTTCTTGCCTAGAGAAGTTCCTTTGGCATATGTTGTAAAGCTGGTTTGGTGGTGCTGAACTCTCTCAGCTTTTGCTTGTCTGTAAAGGTTTTAATTTCTCCATCAAATCTGAATGAGATCCTTGCTAGGTAGAGTAAACTTGGTTGTAGGTTTTTCTCCTTTATCAGTTTAAATATGTCCTGCCACTCCCTTCTGGCTTGCAGAGTTTCTGCTGAACGATCAGCTGTTGACCTTATGGGGATTCCTTTGTGTGTTATTTGTTGTTTTCCCCTTGCTGCTTTTAATATGATTTCTTTGTATTTAATTTTTGATAGTTTGATTAATATGTGTCTTGGCATGTTTCTCCTTGGATTTATCCTGTATGGGTCTCTCTGTGCTTCCTGGACTTGATTAACTATTTCCTTTCCCATATTAGGGAAGTTTTCCACTATAATCTCTTCAAATATTTTCTCAGTCCCTTTCTTTTTCTCTTCTTCTTCTGGAACCCCTATAATTCGAATGTTGGTGCATTTAATGTTGTCCCAGAGGTCTCTGAGACTGTCCTCAGTTCTTTTCATTGTTTTTTCTTTATTCTGCTCTGCAGTAGTTATTTCCACTATTTTATCTTCCAGGTCACTTCTCCGTTCTTCTGCCTCAGTTATTCTGCTATTGATCCCTTCTAGAGTATTTTTAATTTCATTTATTGTGTTGTTCATCATTGCTTGTTTCCTCTTTAGTTCTTGTAGGTCCTTGTTAAATGTTTCTTGCATTTGCTCTATTCTGTTTCCACGATGTTGGATCATCTTTACTATCATTATTCTGAATTTTTTTTCAGGTAGACCGCCTCTTTCCTCTTCATTTGTTAGGTTTGGTAGGTTTTTACCTTGCTCCTTCATCTGCTGTGTGTTTTTCTGTCTTTTCATTTTTCTTATCTTGCTGTGTTTTTGGTCTCCTTTTCACAGTCTGCAGGTTCGTAGTTCCTGTTGTTTCTGGTGTCTTTCCCCAGTAGCTAAGGTTGGTTCTGTGGGTTGTGTAGGTTTCCTGGTGGAGGGGACTAGTGCCTGTGTTTTGGTGGATGAGGCTGGATTTTGTCTTTCTGGTGGGCAGGTCCACGTCTGGTGGTGTGTTTTGGGTTGTCTGTGGCCTTATTATAATTTTAGGCAGCCTCTCTGCTAATGGGTGGGGTTGAGTTCCTGTCTTGATAGTTGTTTGGCATAGGGTGTCCAGCACTGCAGCTTGCTGGTCGTTGAGTGAAGCTGGGTGTTGGTGTTGAGATGGAGATCTCTGGGAGATTATCACCATTTGATATTACGTGGAGCTGGGAAGTCTCTTGTGGACCAGTGTCCTGAGGTTGGCTCTCCCACTTCAGTGGCACAGGCCTGATGCCTGTCTGGAGCACCAAGAGACTGTCCTCCACACAGCTCAGAATAAAAGGGAGAAAAAAATTGAAAGAAAGAAAGAAAGAAAGAAAAAAAAAGAGGATAAAATAAAATAAAGTATGATAAAATAAAATAAAGTCATTAAAATAAAAAATAATTATTAAGAAAAAAATTTAAAAAGTAAAAAACAAACAAAACAAACAAACAAACAAAAACGGACAGACAGAGCCCTAGGACAAATGGTGAAAGCAAAGGTATACAGACAAAATCTCACACAGAAGCATACATATACACACTCACAAAAAGAGGAAAAGGGGAAAAAATAATCTATATTGCTCCCAATGTCCACCTCCCCAATTTGGGATGATTTGTTGTCTATTCAGGTATTCCACAGATGCAGGGTACATCAAGTTGATTGTGGAGCTTTAATCCGCTGCTCCTGAGGCTGCTGGGAGAAATTTCCCATTTTCTTCTTTGTTCGCACAGCTCCCGGGGTTCAGCTTTGGATTTGGCCCCGCCTCTGCGTGTAGGTCACCTGAGGTCGTCTGTTCTTCACTCAGACAGGACGGGGTTAAAGGAGCCACTGATTTGGGGACTCTGGCTCACTCAGGCCGCGGGGAGGGAAGGGTATGGATGCGGGGCGAGCCTGCAGCGGCAGAGGCAGGCGTGATGTTGCACCAGCCTGAGGCGCATCGTGCGTTCTCCCGGGGAAGTTGTCCCTGGATCACGGGACCCTGGCAGTGGCGGGCTGCACAGGCTCCCGGGAGGGGATGTGGGGATAGTGACCTGTGCTTGCACACAAGCTTCTTGGTGGCGGCAGCAGCTGCCTTAGCATCTCATGCCTGTCTCTGGGATCCGCGCTGATAGCCGCGGCTTGTGCCCGTCTCTGGAGCTCCTTTAAGCAGCGCTCTTAATCCCCTCTCCTCACGTACCCGGAAACAAAGAGGGGAGAAAAAGTCTCTTGCCTCTTCGGCAGGTCCAGACTTTCCCCCGGACTCCCTCCCAGCTAGCTATGGCGCACTAGCCCCCTTCAGGCTGTGTTCACGCAGCCAACCCCAGTCCTCTCCCTGCGCTCCGACTGAAGCCCAAGCCTCAGCTCCCAGCCTCCGCCCGTCCTGGTGGTGAGCCGATAAGCTTCTCGGGCTGGTGAGTGCTGGTCGGCACCGATCCTCTGTACAGGAATCTCTCCACTTTGCCCCCTGCACCCCTTTTACTGCACTCTCCTCTGTGGCTCTGAAGCTTCCACCACCCGCAGTCTCCGCCCGCGAAGGGGCTTCTAGTGTGTGGAAACCTTTACTGCTTCACAGCTCCCTCCCACTAGTGCAGGTCCCGTCCCTTTTCTTTGGTCTCTGTTTTTTCTTTTTTTGTTTGCCCTACCCAGGTACGTGGTGAGTTTCTCGCCTTTTGGGAGGTCTGAGGTCTTCTGCCAGCATTCAGTGGGTGTTCTGTAGGAGCATTTCCACGTGTAGATGTATTTCTGATGTATCTGTGGGGAGGACGGTGATCTCCGCGTCCTACTCTTCCACCGTCTGCTCCTGAATCTCTATACTATCTTTTCTAGAAGTTGAGAAACATTCTTGGAGTAAAATCCCAGCATCAATACATTTTTATGTATTTATTTTTGTCGTGTGATCTTACTTCTCTGAGGCTCTATTTTCTCCATTGTTAAATAAACATAGTAATATTTAGCTTATCGAGTTGTTATAAGGTTTTTTTTTTGCTTTATAACAAATTTAATCAGTTATACATATGCATATGTTCCCATATCCCCTCCCTTTTGCATCTCCCTCCCACCCTCCCTATCCCACCCCTCCAGGCGGTCACAAAGCACCGAGCTGATCTCCCTGTGCTATGCAGCTGCTTCCCACTAGCTATCTACCTTACGTTTGGTAGTGTATATATGTCCATGCTGCTCTTTCACTTTGTCACAGCTTACCCTTCCCCCTCCCCTGTTATAAGGTTTGAGTGAAATAATGCATGCTAAGGGCCTAGCAAAGTACTCGGAACATAGTGGGCTCTTAGAAGATTTGAGATTTAATCCTCTCTCTAGATTCCACTCTAAGGCAAAATGGAGGTTAGGTAAGTAATCTTTAGGCCAGAACTACTTTCTGTAATTATTGGATAACCAATCATGTGATATTTATTTCTATATTCAATAGTCACTAAATTTTTAGGCAGAGTCAGTATCTTGTTAATACTTTATTGTAATCAGAGGGATTCTGACTTTCTTGTTGGTGAGAGGAAACAGCTCCAAGAAATGTGAAAGAGCTTCTCTAAGCCTAACTGGCAACCGTCAAAGCTTTTTAATATATGTTGTTTAAAGCCAATGAAAGTACAGTTTGTATTTTAATGGCAATAATGACTTTTCAAATAGGTAAAAAGATCCTGGAGTGCTGTGTAAAAAAAACCACCACACACACCCTTTGCTTTTAAGAATGTAGGAAGCCTGATTCTGGAACCATTACAATCAGTGAGCTACTCAGTCCTCTCACGGACTGACCTTTTTAGTAGCATCTGATTTCCTACCTCTTAGACCTGAGGTTATCATAAGTGAATTGCTGAAAAGAAGACAAAAGATCCATTCTATAATACACCTAGGATACTGAGGCCAGGTTAAATGGGATTTCTAGCACATTTGTGTTTCAAGGTCTGGTTTAGCTCACAGGTGGCTGTAATTCTGTCTGGCAAGGCCAAGAGCATCTTGAAATCTTGGCCAAAGTGCTTTCTTCACCCAACCTTTAAAGTCCAGGAATTGGGAGGCTCAAACAATACAAGTTTAATATTTTATCCCCACAGGCTCTGGCTATTACAGTAAGCCCTAACTCCTATCTTTCCTTCCAGTCTTTCTTTGCCACCAGTTTCTCTCTCCTTCAGTTTTCTCTGTCCTTCAATTATGACTTACCTCAGATTAATCTTCCTAAAATAGCTGTTGAACGAAGTCTCACCTCATCTTAAAACTTGTCACTCTCTGTTAAACAAAGTACAAACTCTGTAAAGTGGCAAAATCTGACCCCAAGCTACCTGCCTAGATTTTTCTCTCATTATAATCTTTCATAAACCTGACATGCCAGGCATATGTAATTTCTTGGGATCTTGCCAAAGCCCAGTGGTACTGCCAGAAGCAAGGTATACATCTCATTTGATTTTGAGATCCAGATACTTTTTCCACATATCTCCTTCCCTTGCACATGGGAATCCTTACATTCTATGCTAAAAAACATTTGCTTTCATATATCTTCAAGATATTCTGTGCTCATGAATCCGTTCCCCTAAACTGTTTTTTTTTTTTTTAAAGTAAAAGCCAGTCATACTTATAGGATCTTTCTATTTTTCTTCCCCAACACATCTCTCTCTGTAATAATAGGCTTGGAGGTGATTATCAACTTTCCAGAAAGTAAATAAAAGAGGAAAATGCAGGGTGGGGGTGGAAAGGTATTATATATATATATATATATATATATATACACACACACACACACACACACACATACTTATCTCTAAAAAATGTTATCAAGGCACCCATTAATTATCTCATTTAACCTTCCAAACAAACACTATGAAGTGAAATTTCAGTAAAATACTTTAGAGATAAAGAAACTGAGGACATTATGTAACTTGTCCAAATATACACAATTATTTGGTAGTGAAACCAGTATCTAAAGGCTGGTCTAATTTGACTTCATAGTATAGGCTTTCATTGAAGGGCATTGATAGGCTCTAGACATGAATGATATAAAAAGGCCTCTGTAGGGTACACTTGAAATCCTACAAGGAATAAAAATGTGATTCCAAAATTCTGTTTTCTGGAAGCTGAAATTTAAAATTTCTAGTTTACTACAAAGCAGGAGGGATGAGAACTAACATCACCTGGCAGTGTTAGTGATTATAACTTGTGAAAGTGAACACTCATAAAATACTGAGAGATCAGTAGCTCATTGTATATGTTCTAAGTCTGGGCCAGAGAGACAGTGGGACTTTAGAGAGAAATGTGGCTCTTGAGTACTGTCAGTGACCTAGTACATACTGAGGTAATTCAAATGCAAAGTCAAGTGGAGTAGCAGACCAAGAAAGTCCAAATGCCATTGGAACTTAGGGATGTTGGATTAACTTTAGGAAGCTTCGTCTAATAGCTTCAAGGCAAGCACAGACTAAGTCAGGAACATGAGTACAAAGCAGGTCAGAAGTCCTTATTCAGTGAAGGAAAATTTGGCAAAATCAACAATGATATACCAAGATATAAAGTAACAAGTGGTTGGATGATCCTTATAAGATTGTCAGTCAAAAAAAATGAAGTAAAAGTTGAACCAGATAGATGTATATTTTATCAACAATATCCACTGATCATTGTTGCTTTCATTTTTTATATAAAATATCATGAGTTTCCCTAGACCCCTGGCCTTAATGAAATTAAATGTTATTATGGTGATTTAATAGACAGTGAGAGGGTTTTGGAGTCAGAGCCAGTTCCAATCCTATTTCACCCCAGCCTGTTTATGTAAATAAGTTCTATTGGAACACAGACATGTTCCATGTTCATTTGCATATTGTCTATGGCTGCTTTCAAGCTAGTGTTGTTGAATAGTTACAACAGAGACTATATAGTCTCCAAAGCCTAAAATATATACTATCTGGCCCTTTATAGGAAAAGTTTGCCAATCCCTGGTTTAAAACAGCAATCATTTATTCTTGCTCAATGGTTGGTAGGTTGGCTAGAATAGTTCTCTTCCATTATGTTCACTCTAGGACATAACCTAAATACTACAGTCAGGTAGGGGAAAGACTTTTCAAGGTGATGAAAATTCAAGTAGCAATCTTCTCCAGGACTAGTCTCATATTGGCTCACTGTTGCTTCTGCCCATATACCTTTGGCAAAGGAAGTCAAATGACCAAGCCTGAAGTCAAGGGACAGGGAAGTATACTATACCCATGATGAGGCAAGAGTGTGGATGTAGGGAAAGATAGAGAATTGATGTCAATTATCCAATCTACTACGAAGTAATTGGCCATGTGATTATCTGGGGGTAATAGCATATCAGGTAGAATAAACAACCAGTACGTAAACCCAAAGGCAGGAGCATCCCTGGTTTATCCCTGGTATATTTGAGAAATGGCAAAAGGATCAGTAGGTCTACGATGCAGTGAATGAGGGGGAGAATTGTAGGAGTTAAAGAGTGGAGATGTAATGGGGACCAGGAATGGGGAGAGCATAGCCATTTCGGTGAGACAGGAAGTCAGTACAAAGTTATGAACAGAAGAATTATACATTTTGACTTCTATTTTAAATGAATCACTCTAACTCCTGTGTTGAGAATAGGCTCGAAGGGAAAAGGATTGAATCAGGCAGAACAGTTAGGAAGCTATTTCAGTAGTCTAGGTGAGAGATAATGGTGGTGGGTGGCAACTGTGGAGGTGAAGCGAAAGGTTAAATTTTGTATATGTATTGATGTCAGAACCAAGAGGATTTCCTGACAGATTGGATGAGCGGTGTGAGAAAAAGAGAGGAGTCATGGATGACCTCAATATGTTTGATCTGAATCGTTGAAGTGATGTAGTTACTATCAAATAAAATGGAAAAGATTGCAGGTTAAGTAGTTTTGAGAGGAGGAAGTTTGGTGAGGGATATATTGAGTTTGTGATATCTACTGGACACCAAAGTGGGCATATCAAATAGGCAAGAGGATGAACAAGACTGAAGTTCAGGAGAACATTTGGGAAACATTAGTTTCTGAGTGATATTTAAAGCAATAAGACTGGATTCATTCACTAAATGAGTTAGTGTAGGTAGAGAATAGGGCTAAAGACTGAGTGCTAGGGACTCCAACGTTAAGAGGTCTAGGACAAGAGGGAGGACAAGGAAGTAAGACTGAGATGGAGCAGCCAATGAGATAGGGTAAAAACCATGGGTGATTATATAGGCATTTTATGGAAAGGGCAGATATCAAACCTAAGTTGCCTTAGCTGCCTCAGTTTTCAGGCAGGGCAGGTTGGATTCCTCTTTCAGCACCATCACTGACTATCTTTTCAGACGTGGTTATACTGTCAGCACAAACTGGAGTTGAAGCATTGTGTTAAGAGTTACAGGAAATTTTAGTTTTATGCTGTCACAGGCACTTAATTCCCAGAGCCATGGGTTGGTAGGGGTTGCAGGCCTAGATTAATTTGAATGTTAGCATTTCCTGATGAATATCAATTTCAAAGTTCATTGCTTTTGTTTTCCTGGTGGCTATATCAGAAATAAGTCTTATCATAAATCTTCTATAAACACTAAAGTCCTACAGCTCAATTAATTCATTCCACGACGTAAACCGTCAGAATAATTTCAAAACTTCTTAGGCTAATATAGAGGAACATTTGTAATCTGGATCCTGATTTCCTCTCTGCCGTCACCTCTCATCCCTACTCCCCTCCCTCTCCTTGTTCCAGCCAAGTTGATCTACTGTACTTTCAGTTCCCTGAATGGGACATTCTCTCTTGCCTCCCTGCCTTTGAATGTGACCTTCCTTTGGAATAACTTTTTCTCTTCCCATCATCTGACTGCTACTTACTCATTTCGAGGTCTCCATTTAAATATTACCTCAGTCTTCCTTGATCCTCCAAATCCTGATATGGAACTTCAGAATTCCCACATCCTAACTCTAATTAAACAGTATTATAATTTCCTGTATATTTGTCCATTATCCCTCTAGATCAGAGGTTGGCAATTTTTTTTTTTCTGTAAGGGACAGATAGTTAATATTTTAGGCTTTGTGGGCCAAACATTCTCTGTCACAACTATTTGATCCTTTCATTGTAGCATAGTCATAGCAAACCAGTCATGAACAATACATAATCAAATTATTGCGTTTTAGTAAAACTTTATTTATGAAAAAAAGCCAGTGGATTGGATTTGGCTTGTGAGGGTAGGAAATATATTTCTGTTGTTTGTTATGTCCCAAGCACTTAGTGCAGTCCCTAAAACCAATAAGAACTCCACAAACATTGTTTAAAAAATAAAGGGCAATGTCGTAAATCTTGCTGAGAAAATGGTGTTACTGTGATCATGAAAAAGTTGTGCAATTTAAGTTACTTTATGTGTATTCTTTCAAAGCAGTGCTCAGTCCTTAAAATCTTTTCTTCTTTGCTCCTGTCTAAAATCAGCATCCATTTTAATGTTCTGACTCAGTTTTCCTAACTTACCCTGTATTGTGAGGCAGTTGTTACACAGACACTCGAGGGCTGCTGTTTAATCTGCACGTTTGTAGCCATGACCAGGAGTCATAGATATTGCTTTCTCTTTACATTCAGTTGAGATGGAGTTGTCCCTGAGGTTGAATCTGTGTGTTGTGGTTATTGGGAATCTGGTATTTATTGACCATTTGTGTCTCTTTGCAGTGCATGGAGTTTGGGTAAGTGGTGATTCATTTGCAGAGATATCATTTATTTAGATTCATTTAATGGAGTTTCATGTGGTTTCTCGGCCATGGTTTACTTCCCCAAATTATGAGCGGGAAATCAGGAGGTTTACAAGAATTTTGGCTTGTACCTTTGCCAGGTAATGAGTAAAACATGGTGTTGGGGATGAGAAGCTATGTTTGTGGTGGTCACATCTTTTAACCAGACATTGTCAGGATGTTGAGCCAGATTTGGTCAGATGAGCAAATTAATCCCTGGGAAGTCTCATTACTTCTGGGTTATTTAAAAGAAAAGGAAAATAATAGAAAAGATGTTTGTATTTTTAAAATGACTCCATAAAACGATAATTATTTCCACTTTTTTCTAGATTTGACTGTAGTTTATGTAGTACCAGGGGGTTTTAGTTGGTTTTGAGCACCAACCAAACCCAGAAGAGAAGGGGCTTTAAGACTCCATCCACCCTTAACTGGCCACAGTAAGATGGGCTTAGCATGCCCTGGGTGAAGAGATCTGACACTGAGCTTGTACGTGTGTGTAGAACTTGCCACTTATGTGAGTTGAAGTATTACCTCAGGCCAAAGTGGTTTTTCAACTATGTGTGAATTGTAATAAAAGTCTTTCATGTTTTAAAGTTAAATACAGAGTGAAGAGAGATAAAAAGGAGTTAATGAGAAGTTAGAACAGGAGAGTGAAGATTAGAAAATAGGCCATAAACAAGAATAAAATATTTTTAAAGTCCCTTTATATTTATAAAGTGCTTTATCGAGAAAAATAAATTCCAAAAAACTTTTACATTTGATTCCTTCAATAGCTCTCTAAACTAGGGGGGGTTCAGTATTCCCTTTGTGCAAATAAGGAAACTGACCTCCAAAGAGATTAAGTGACTTGGTTGTACCCAGTAGAGATCCTCATGGTTAATAAGGGAAAGGGCCATGCTTACTTTCACTGCTACTCACCTGTTCAGTTCACTGCATTCTTCCATAGTTTCTTCCCCCCCCCCCAACTTCTAAACCTTGAGGTTTCAGGGTTAAAGGACTGGGTTTCTGTTGGCTAACATTTTTCCTTTATCCTCATAGCCTGGTTTGGTTGTTTCTTCCATTGTTTCCCATCACTCTTATGGTCCAGTGTATCAGCCTAGGGAGAGGTGAATATGGAGGAACAGAGACTTGATGAAATTGTGATCAGGAGTCAGAAGAGTTACGTGTATTGAGTTTAAGCAGAGTTAAGGAAGAAGTTTTAAATGAAAGGAAGACTAGCAGTTGCTGTAAGAATGTTCATTCCCCAGATAAGAGACATTACTTTCTTTTCCTTCTTGATTATTAGTATAATAATTGACATTATTTGATGCAATGGTCATTTTATAAAGAGCACAAAGCACACATCCATTTTATGATGGTTAATTAAAGTTATGTAAACGAACATTTTAGTGAGCAGGATCAGTTGTAGTTTCCATTGGAATTAAAATGCTACAGCCAAGTTTTCTTTTAGGCTGAGCCTATGAGCCGTATGAATAGATTTTTTTTTTTTAAGTTTAGAAGGTACATTTGTTTCTTCGAGATTTAATCCTTAGTGTTCTCAGATGGCACACATCTAGGCGGAAGATATCTTACATGGAGATATTATCCTCTTTACTTGATGTAGCCTGACGCTATCATCGCATATTAACATTGTGTTTGTCTATATATGCCTTGGAAACATTTAAAATTTGTGCCCATTTTATTCACTAGCAGATTCTGATGCATGATACCCTACTGGAAACTACCACCTTACATTTATGTAAACAATGATCCAAATGTGAAAAATGTTTTAGATATGAATCCCAGATTCCCTTTTCTGTGCTGGGGAAGGTGCCCCAGAGCTCACTTCAGCCCCAGTTAAACTTGTACACATGGAAATGCTGTTCTTTGTTTGCATAATACCTTTGTACTCATGTTTTCTGTTCTGTTTTAACACATGGAGTTAGTTCCTCAGACTTCATATCAATCACTGAATAAGGAATTCTTTCATCTAGTCGCAGATATTTAACATTTTTCTTCACATTTTTTATGCTGTTCCTCAGTTTCAAAGGAAAATCTAATCCTATAGATGACTGGCCTTGGTAATTGTTATTGTCATTTTTATCATCATCCACATTATTTTCTGCGAGTTTTGCAGGTCACTCCTGGTTCACTATCAGAAAAGGAATCAGACTACAGGAAGTTAAAAGTTAAGTAAAAATTTGAAAACACAGATTAAAATAATTTGGTGTGTTCACATGGAAGAGCAGGGGGAAAAAAAGAAAGGTACAGTTGGGTCCAAGAATAATAAACAGTTTATGGAATGACAGAACTCTGAACCAAGTTTTAAAATAGTCAGGTGGCTACTCAGTTCACGTATTCTTTGGTCTCTGTCATCACCTCCGCAACATCAACACGATTTCTTCCTTTCATAAGCCAGTGGCTATGGATGTGGGTATTGAAAGGGCATATGGACTAGAAGCCAAGAAACCTGGATTCAAGATCTGACTCTGCTGCTTGGGTAAATCACTTAAAGTCTCTGAGTTTGTTTTTCTAGCTGTAAAATGGAGTCAGTGACATCTGGCTGCCTCCTCTATGGGATTAAGGTGAAGTAAATATAAGAGAGTTGGAAGCATTTTTTAAATTCTACACTTTTACACCTATATAAGGAATTTTTACAGTGAGCATTATTTGTATACTTGGTTATATTAGAAATTTCAGTAACTTACTTTATGTTCCCACAAATTTTTTAGACTAGGTACTTTACCTGTAAAGGATGTGGACTTGAGGGGGCGGAGGCTGCTGTTTCTCAGCAGAAATTTTTAGATTCCGTAGATTAATTAGCAAGCACGGACAGAACACACCTGATTAAAAAAACAAACAGAACAGAAGAATGGGGGGCAGACGTGCAAAGTGGAGGAGGTGAGAAACCATGGTCTTCCAGAGAATTCTTGATAAAGTGTGAGCTGAATTTCTTGCCCTAGGGTTTTGGAAATATCCTTGATTCTTCATTATAAATCTCTCATGACTAAGGCCAGCTTAGGTGTGGTTCAGTTTTTTGGAATCAATTCTAAGGAACCTAACTGTGAAGAAAAATAATGTTGGTCAGAGAGAACAGCAGCCAGAAACAAAGCCACCGGCTCTTGTTGTGGGAGATAATAGTTCACAGTGTGAACTGACACCTCACAGTCCTGATGAGTATTCTCATCAGTTGTATTGTCTTTGGTGACATCTGAATAGGCTAGTGGAATATCACAGTTGGTCACTGATTATTTTTATATTTATTTTGAAAATTATTTTGTGCTAAAAGGGAGGATCCTCTGCCTAGGGAATCTCAAATAATTATTAAGACATATTTCAATCTCTACTGGAAACTTTTGAACTAAATGACATCACCAGTGGCATAGAGTTGTGGAAAGAACATGGATGGGGGTCAGAAAACCTCTAATTTTAGCCTGAGGACCACATGTGTGATGCTGGATATGCTTCTTCATTCATCAGGGCCTCAATATCCTCATCTGTAAGATGTGGAATTGGAGTTGATGATTTTCTGTGCCCTTGCAGCTCTGATAATCTCATTATTCTGCTAACAATGGTGCTCCAAAGGTGCCATCACCTATGGTGGTTGACATAGAATAGAAATTTTTGTAGAATGCCTAAATGATAATTGTGTAGGCGGAAATGCTAACTAGTAGAATCAGAGTCAGGCAAATAGCAAAGACATTAAGACAACCAGAAAATAAAATACACTGAAGGATTAAGAAAACTGAATCCTTAAATCAGCAACTATGGATCACACTACTGATTAAGACAATTAAGTCTCTGTCCAGTACTACTTCACAAAAAAAAAAAAAAGATTTTCATTAAATTTGGAGGATATATTTGGGATAGTTTGATGTAAAAAGATTTGTTTCAGCAGTTTCAATTTTTGCTCAAAACATTTATTGGGAACTTCCCTTTTTATACCACTGCCCCTTTCCAAATAACAAGGATCCCATTGGCTGTTTTGAGGGGTGACAATTTAAGAGTGTTTGGCCATTAAAGAGAGGGAATATCCACATGGAGCAGACTGGGTAAGGCTCAGCAAAGACTGTGGATGGGTAAATATCCTATTGAATGATAACATATCAAGTCATATACCAGGGCTGTCAACATAAGCCCCTTACCCTACAGATATGAAAAGAATAGGTAATGGTGCCCCCACAAATTATGGTCTGTAGATATTGGCACAGATTTTGGGAGTCTCCTTGGTGCTGGCCCTAAGCTGTAATCAGAGCCTCCTAAAGCTCACTCCTGTCTTCTCTGTGTGTTTTGCCCTTGTTATGTTTTATCATTTCTAGACCCCTGACCGAGGGAATATGATATCTCCATTTTCCTAATCTCCTCAAATCCAGTGACTATCATCTATTCCCTTGAGGATAAAGGGTGAGAGTAGGGTGGGGAAGATGACAAGAGTATGTATGTATTGTCTGGCTCTTTTTCTATCCTATTTCTGGTATTATGGAATAAACTCTTTGCATTTCTTCTCTTAAAATTTCAGTTTCAATTCTCAATAACCCATTTTGGCAGTTTAAAAAACTTAGTTTCTTTTTTCTTTCTATCCCATTTATAAAAATTTTAATTGACTAACTACCTAACTTGGCTGAGATGAGGAAGGGTCACATAAAAGGAAGTCTGGAAAAGAAAAGAACAAAGAGTAATATCTTAAGTTAGAGGTTGGCAAATTATAGCCAGATATCAGCCACCTGTTTTTGTAAATAAGGTTTTACTGGGGCTCAGCCACATTCACTCATTTACAGCTGCTTTTTAAAAAAATTTTTTATTGAAGTGTAGTTGATGTACAATATTATGTAAGTTACAGGTGTACCATATAGTGATTCACAATTTTTAAAGGTTATAATGCATTTATAGTTATTGTGCAATATTGGCTACATTTCCCATGTTGTACAATATATTCTTGTAGCTTGTTTTACAGCTTATAGTTTGTACCTCTTACTCTCCTCTTCCTACATTTCCCCTCCCCCTTCCCTCTTCCCACCGGTAACCGCTGGTTTGTTCTCTATGTCTGAGTCTGGCCACCTCCTTCCCTAGACATATCTTTGGTATAGCACTCATTCTGACTCAGTTCATTTATGACTGCTTTTGTGCTACAATGGTGGAGTTAAGTATTTATGTCAGAAACTTTTTGACCAATGCCTAAAATAGTAATGTTCTAGTAATAGTAATAGTGTATTAATAGTATACTCTCCAGCCCTTTAAGAGAAAGTTTATTAACCCCTGTTTTAAGGTATTATCTAGCAAAAATTTAACTTTAACTATAGCTTATAATCTGTCCAAGAGAGACTGACAGGAGCCAGATTTACCCTTTCACCTAAATAACTAAAGAAAGTGAGACAACATATATGAAACAACAGCTTTCAACATTTTGGATGTCATGGAGTTGACTGTGATCCCTCAGAGACAAGAAAAAAATGAGGTAAGCCCTATGGTGTCCCCATATTACTATCTTAAGAGAGTTTTCAGATTGTGGTGGTGGAGGGGTACCCCCGGCAGAGCCCAGAGGGCCCACTGAGTTCAGGAGATGGAGCTAAGAGCCTGTTGCTTGCCTGGAATTACATGAAGCAAAAAGTAACAGGATCAGAGAGAAAAAAGAATTCAACAATAATAGTTGGATACTTCAATATCTTACTTCCAACACTGGGTATGTTATAACAAGGAGGCAGAAAATCAACGGGAAACAGAAGACTTGAACAACACTATAAACCAACTTGACCAAAAAGATATCTATAAAATACTTCACCTCCAGTGGCAGAATATACAGTCTGCTTGAGGGCATATGGCACACTCTCCAGGATAGACCATGTGCTAGGCCTTAAAACAAACCTCAGTAAATTTAAAAGGATGGAAATCACACAAAGTGTTATCTGAATACAGTGAAATAAAAGTAGAAATCAATAACAGAAAGAATTTGGGAAATTTGTTAATGTGTGGAAATTAAACTTTCCTACATAATTAATGGTTTAAAAGAAGAAATCACAAGTGAAATTAGAAAATTCTTTGAGATGAATGAAAATAAATATACAACATACCAAAATGTATGTGATGCAGCTAAGGCAGTGCTTAAAAGAGGATTTATACCTATAAATGCTTATGTTAAAAAAGAAGAAATATCTCAGATCAATAATCTAACTTTCTATCTTAAGATACTGGAAAACAAAGAGCAAATTAAACCCAAAGCAAGCAGAAGGAAGGAAATCATAATGATTAGTGCATAAATCAATGAAATAGAGAACAGAAAAACAATAGAAAAAAATCATGAAAACAAAATTTGGTTCTTTGTAAAGGTGGACAAGTTGACAGACCTTTAGCTAGACTGACTGAGAAAAAAAGAGAGAAGACTGAACTTAATAAAATCAGAAATGAATGAGAGGACATTACTACCAACCTTGTAAAAATAAAATGGGTTATAAGGGAATACCATGAACAGCTCTGTATTAACAAATTAGAAAACTTACATGAGGTGGACAGATTCCTGGACATTCTATATGCAGAGATAGACCCCTAAAGAAAAGGAAAATCTAAAAAGACATGTAACAAGAGATTGAATTCATAATTTAAATGCTACCCACAAAGAAAAGCCTAGGTCCAAATGACTTCACTGGTAAACTCCACCAAACATTTAAAAATAATTACTATCAAGTTTTCACACACTCTTCCAATAAATAGAAGAGGAAAGAACATTCTCTCACTCATGAAGCAATATTTTGCCTAAAAAAAGTCACTTTAAATATAAAGACACAAATATGTTTAATGAAAAGGATGGACAAAGATATACCATGCTAACACTAGTCCAAAAAAAAGCTGGAATGGCTATAATAATAAAGTAGATTTCAGAGTAAAGGATATTCCCAGGAATAAGGAAGCTCAATTCATAATGATAAAGAAGCCAGTTAATCTAGAGGACATAATCAATTATTATCTCTCTTAATAAGAGAGCTGTGACATACATGAAGCAAACTGATAGAACTGCAAGAATAAATAAGCAGGGAAATTGTTAATTACAGTCTAGGACACAGGTAAAATACCTACAAGAATATTATAGATATGAACAATAGTACAACTAAATTTAACTTAACATTTATCAAAGACTCCATCAAACAACAGCAAAATGCACATTGTTTTCAAGTGCATGCAGAATATTTACCAAGATACACTGTATTTGGGTTACAAATAAATCTCAATAAATTTAAACAATTCAATTCATACAAAACTTGTTCTCTTACCACAATGGAATTAAATTAGGAATCAATAACAGAAAAATCCCAGTCAAAATCCCAGCAGATTTTTTTTTGTACTTTTGCAGAATTGACAAACTGATTCAAAAATTCATTTGGAAATACAAAGGATGTAGAATAGACAAAACAATTCGGAAAAAAAAAACAAAAACAAAGATGAAGGCTAACATTATCTAATTTCAAGAATTATTACAAAGCTACAATAATCAAAACAGCATTGTATTGGATAAATTTTGACAAATAGACCAATGGAACAGAATAGGAACTTCAAAAATAAATCCACACTTATATGGGCAACTGATTTTTCACAAAGGTGCAAACCAATAGAGTGGAGAAAGAATAGCCTTTTCAACAAATAGTAATGGAACAATTGAATATTTATCTATGTGTGTGTGTGTGTGTGTAAAAGAACTTGGATACGTACCTCACATTATATACAAAAATTAACTAAAAATGGATCAATGTAAAACTATAAAATTTCTAGAAGAAAAACATTGGAAAAATACTTCGTGATCTTAAGTTAGTCAAAGATTTCTTAGATATGACACCAAAAGCACAGTCTATAAAAGAACAATCTAGTAATCTGGTCTTAATTTTTAAACTTCAAAAGACTGGAAAAAATAAGCCAAAACCTGGGAGACAATGTTTGCAAATCATTTGTCTAGTAAAGGACAGAATATATAAAGGACTCTCAAAACTCAACAATAAGAAAGCAAACAACAAAATTAACAAATGGACAGAAGACTTGAACAGACACTTCACCAAAAAGATAACCAGCAAATACGTGGATAAATGCTGATATTAACAAACAAAATTAACAAACGGGTAAATGCTGCAAAATGCTCAACATTATTAGTCACTAGGGAACTGCAAATTAAAACCAGAATGGGATATCATTATGCACTTGTTTACATTTCTAATATAAAAAAAGACTGACCATATCAAGTAGTGGTAAGAGTATGGAACAGCTAGAAATCTCATACACTGCTGGTGGGAATGTAAAACTGCTGTAGCAGATAGTTTGACAGTTTCTTTACAAGTTAGAAATACACTTGCCATACTACCCAGTTATTCCATTCCTAGATATCTCCCCAAGAGAAAAGAAAAGATATGTCCATAGATAGGCTTTTAAATAAATGTTCTTAGCAGCTTTATTTGTAATCACCAAAAACTGAAATCAGCCCAAATGTCCATCAAGAAATGAATGGATAAAGAAATAGTGGTATAGCCATGTAGTAGAATACTGCTCATCAATAAAAATGAACTGTTGATACATGCAACAACATGAATAAAATCTCAAAATATGCTGCATGAAAGAAGTCAGATAAAAAGTACAAATTATATGATTCCATTTAAATAAAACTTGAGAATTAAAACTAATATCTAATGACAGAGCAGATCAGTGTTTTCTTGGGAAGTGATAGAACAGAGAGATTACAATGATGCCCTAGGAAACTTTTGAGGTGATGGATATGTTCAGTATTTTGATTGTGATCATGGTTTTACATGAACATATGTCAAAACTTATAAAATTGTACCCTTTAAATATGTACAGTTTATGGTATGTCAATTATATAGTAAAGCTGTTTAAATATATGTGTGTAGATATGTGTGTGTGTGTATATGCATCACATGTAGCCTATGTGGTATACAAAAATTAATTTTGGGCACCCTGGAAGCTACCTCAAAGAAATAGGCAGTTATTCTGTTGAGCAGCTAATAGATGTTGATTTGCAATTCCATTATTTCTCACGTGGACAAGTCTATATGGGTACTCCAGGAGAGTAGCAGCATGAGTATATTTATTTTAACGATGATTTATAATTTTAGAGCAATGAGTGCAAGTTAGCTGGAGTAAAATAATAGATATTTACTGATAAGTCTTATTGGTAAGTGAGGACATCACTCTTATCAAGTGATCATACATACATAAAGTGTGCATACATCAGACTTCTGGAAGTCTTTTTTTTTTTTTTTTTTTTTTTTTTTGCGGTACGCGGACCTCTCGCTGTTGTGGTCTATCCTGCTGCAGAGCACAGGCTCCGGACGTGCAGGCTCAGCAGCCATGGCTCATGGGCCCAGCCGCTCCACAGCATGTGGGAACTTCCCGGACCGGGTCACGAACCTGTGTCCCCTGCATCGGCAGGCGGACTCTCAACCACTGCACCACCAGGGAAGCCCTGGAAGTCTTTAAGAGGGGGAAAATGTGGAGAACAGAATCACCCCCTTGCACCTCTCTCCATTTATCATACTTAGTCAGAAAAAACAATTCTGGTTAAACCCAACTATCTACCTAATCATTTCCTGTACTGGAACAGCTTGAATGATGCTTGAGAAAATTATACAACCATGCCCATGGATTTCCTTTAGAATTTATGTCAAAAAAATTCAAATGGATATTCACTAGTGCCAACAGTAAAAGAGTGCCCTGGTAAGTGCACTTCCCTGCTTTTCACAATGACCATTTTATATCTTGTCCTCTTTTTTTCTCAAGCGTTCTGCTTCTACCTCTCTGACCCAACAGTGATTTTACTTAAAATTTCACTGAGCATTTAGAAGCAATCAGAAAAGAACTTCTATATTTCTCCTACCACCAAATCTACTAATCCACCAGTTTACATATGCACTCTGCCATTCCTTCTTTCACAATGGTCTGGGCACCCATCTACGGAACCCCTGGGATTCATTTTTTCCCTCCTCACATTTAGACGTGACAGTGCCCCAGAGTTCAGTCTTTGGCTATTTTCTCTATCTACACTTTTAACCTACACCTTTTCTCTGGGATATCTCACCTAGTTCTATGGTTTTAAATACCATCAGTATGCTACTGACTCCAAAATTGTTTCTCCAATCCTGGCCTATGCCCTGAATTCAACTACATTTCACCTTCACTGCCACCGCTTCAGCTCAAGCCACCTTCATATATTGCCTGGACTATTGCACCAGCCTCCTGCTCTCATTTTTGCTACTCCCTTTCATCATTCTCTGTACAGTAACCAAAGTGATATTTTTAAAGCCTAGGTAAGATTATTTTGGTTCTCTATTTTAAAACTACACAATGGTTTATACTGCCAATAGAATAAAATCCAAATTCCTCACTATGACCTAAAACAGGGGTCAGCAAACTACAGCTTTCCAGGCCAAATACAGCCTGCTACCTGTTTTTGTAAGTAATGGTTTATTGAAAGACAGCCATGCCGTTTTATTTACTTATTGTTTATGGCTGGTTTACTGCTACAAGGGCAGAATTGAATAGTTGCAACAGAGACTATGTCTTGCAAAGCCTAAAATATTTACTATCTGCCCCATTAAGAAAATATTTGCCAACCCCTGATTCTTCAGGAGATGGAGAGAAAAAGAAAGGAAAAAAGAAAACAACAACAGTTTTTAAAAAGTTTAGGAAGTCCAAGTTAAGGAATTTGAGTGTCTTTGGCTTCACTGGTGACTCTTTAGGTCTGCCAGGGGGTTTGCCAGTCAAAGTCATCTTATGACTGGCAAAATATTTGCTGACAGAATGTCCAAGTTTGTGCCTTTTGCCAAGAACTCTGCCAATGGAGTAAATACATTCTTGAAACACTGCACGTGTAGATGTAATTAGAATACTACTTATGTCTCAGTTTGGAAATGTTTTCCATAAAAACAATTTTCCAATTTTTAAATATAAGTGAGAAAATGCTTTGCCATTCAGAATTTTGCATTTAAAACAGTTTCTCAGGAATGCATCTGCTTTTGTACATAGGTAAACACCAAATTGGTCTTTCCTCCTAGAATTTGTCCAAGTGATCTCAGGCCAAGGAATGCCTATCAGGCTGTTTAAAGTCCCTTTTGCTATATAGCTGATGCTTTTTGTAAATGCTTTGGCCTTGCGGAATCAAGAAAGGTGTTTAAAGTGTGCATAAAGGAAAGAGGAAGAAACTCACACAGGATTTCCCCAGCAATAGAGAGCATTACCTTCTTCACATATCATTTTTAAGGTGATAAAACCCAGAATTATGTTGCTATGTTTCTAAATTTTATTATACTACCACATTACCAACTCTCTAATATTGATTTCTAAATAAATACTGCCAAAATACTGAATCTGAACAGGGTGTGTAATGTAATAAGCATATAAGCATATTTGTTGAACAAGTATAAGCAGATCAAAAAGGTTTTTTTTTTTCTGCTTGTTTTTCAGGGTTTTTTTTTATTGTGATAAAAAAATGTAAAAATTACCGTCTTAACCATTTTTAAGTGTATAGTTCAATAGTGTTATGTATATTTATATTGTTGTGATGCAGATGTCAAGAACTCTTTCATCTTGCAAATCTGAAACTATATACCCATTAAACAATTCCTCTTTTCCCCCTTCCACCTGCCTCTTGTGACCACCATTCAACTTTGTTTCTATGAATTGGACTACCTTAGATACCTCATATAAGTGGAATAATTCATCATTTGCTTTTTCGTGACTGGCTTATTTCACTTAGCACAATGTCCTCAAGGTTTATCCGTGTTGTAGCATATGACAGGATTCCCTCCCTCCTTTTTTTTTTTTTTTTTTTTTGCAGTACGTGGGCCTCTCACTGTTGTGGCCTCTCCCGTTGCAGAGCACAGGCTCTGGACGCACAGGCCAAGCAGCTATGGCTCACGGGCCCAGCCGCTCCGTGGCGTG
The DNA here is from genome assembly GCF_025265405.1 of Mesoplodon densirostris. Classification (NCBI taxonomy): domain Eukaryota; kingdom Metazoa; phylum Chordata; class Mammalia; order Artiodactyla; family Ziphiidae; genus Mesoplodon; species Mesoplodon densirostris. The sequence continues at coordinate 66,854,523 of NC_082662.1, read as the reverse complement.
TGGGATCTTCCCAGACCAGGGCATGAACCTGTGTCCCCTGCATCGGCAGGCAGACTCTCAACCACTGCGCCACCAGGGAAGCCCGGATTCCCTCCTTTTTAAGGCTGAACAATATTCCATTATATGTACATGCCACATTTTGTTTATCCATTCATCCATCCATTGACTTTTTGGTTGCTTCCACATCTTGACTATTGTGAATAGTGTGGTTATAAACATAGATGTTCAAATATCTTTTCAAGACTCTGCTTTCAATTCTTTTGGACATATACCCAGAAGAAGGATTGGTGGGTCATATGATAGTTCTATTTTTAATTTTAACAAAAAGTTTTATTTAGTATAATTTAACTTAATAGATTAGAAATTTGTTTTCACAGCTGTGTGGTTTGTTTCCCAGCATAGTTCAATGAAGACTCTGAACAATAGAGAAGATAGTTTCATGGTGAATAGGAGAATGAGGTCACAACAGGAACACAGTAAGATCATACTAAAAATGCTAATTAGAGTTGAAATCCCAGTTTAGATTGGTGATCAGAAATATATAATGATAATAATATAAGGTGGATGCTATATTACAATTTCTACTACTGCTGCTATACCAGCACTACTATAGATTTGCTATGATATAGGTTGGATTTTGAGTAGATATCTGGGGCATTTTACAGTAGGCAAGGAGTCTGTACCATATGAACCATCAAATGTTGAGTTCCTAATTTGAGGCACTTTTTCTGGAATGTACTTTCCACTGTTTGGTCATAAAGAACAACATGGCCCCAGAAGTGACCCGCTCAGAACCACCCATTGAAAATAGTAGTTAGGGAGGCAGCCAGGAATTCAGGCCCTGAGGTTGTCATCATGTGTAGCTTTTTAAGTTTCTTTCTTAAAGTTCAAAGTCATTAAAGTAATTCCTCAGCAGGGGCTCCACTCATCATGCTTTGTTTTGTAGGGGTAATTACCATCAACACTAATGGGAATTCTGTATTTGACTCAAAAGAAAGCACAGCACTAGCTCCTGCAACTGAATACAAGAGTTACTGAACTCCATCTAGATGTTCTCCCGCGTTTTCAAAGGAGAGAGAATTCAGCTGACATTAGAAAAACACTTAAATTCTTCCTTCACTTCTGCACTTATTTATATTTTTCTAGAAGTTAAGAATGCATAAAAATGTAAGATACTGTTTACTGAGAATAGAACAACAACAGTCACATAAGTGCTTACAATGTGTGAGGCAGCATGCTTAGCATTTTACTTATTTCCTTTATTATTTTACTTACTTTTTCTCACAGCAGCCTTTGAGGTAAGTGTTGGCCTCCTTTTAAAAGTGTTGAAACTGAGACTAGGGACGATCAGTAGTTTACCAACACTTAGCATGGGTTCTCACCACTGAGCTCAGGACTATGGGAGTACATATAGAGAGGACTTCTTTTAGAGTCTCATCTGAAAAAAATAAATCCATGTCTGTTACCAGAGAAGAAGAAAGGTATGACATTACATACAGCAGTGCAGGCCTGACCCTACTTCTCAGGGTTCCATCTGCAAAAATAAATATATCTGATACTAATGTCAGCATGTTCAACAATGTAGGCCAAAGTCTATAATTTTCAGGCCTGGAGTGAGAGTGTATATGGAGGCCCACATACCATATATCTAAATATTTAAGTCAAGCCATCAAACTGTTGATTAAAATATGTACTGTCTTCTTACCTCGATAAATATACGTTTATAATGACCTATAAGGATGGCATTAAATTTAGAATTCTGACCCTTCAGAGTTCCATGCCAGAATGTGGGACAGAGTGGAGAAAACCACTAGCCTGTGGCTTGTCCCCATTCTCTTCCCACGCCTGCCTCTGTCCCACTCAGCAAAGGGCCTAGCCCAGACGTGTGTAGGTACCTCACTCCAAACTCAATCCACAACCCCTCCTACCCCACATTCAGCTATCCCTCAGCTATGCACTTGGCCTAGAAGTACATATGTTGATAGTCTGGCCTGCTCTTAGAAAGATGGACATCTATATAGACCATGGGAGTGGATTTGGGGCATTTAACACTGAATCCCAGAATCCTACAGGGAGAAGAATCTAGAAGAAGAGGCTGAGTGACACATCATCTTTGTTCCATGGAAGCCTCACCCTATGAGAAGGAGCATGGCCAGGGGAGGGCCATGTCATGGCCCCCTAAAGTATAGGCACAGTGAACAGCAAATCTAAATGCTCAACTTGACAAGAGGCTTTAGAGAGAAATTAGAATATCAACAGAGAAGTTCGACAGAGAATTTTCTATATTTCCTTGTCTCTGGGATTTTCTTCCCAATGGCTTTTTTTCATCTAGTCTTCACCATCTCAGTAAATGATATCACTATCCTTACAGTTGCCCTGGCTGAAACCTTGAAGCCATCCTTGATTTCTTTCTTTCACTCATAAGTCACATCAAGTCTCTCAGAACAAATCCTGTCAAGCACCTTCTACAAAACTTATTCAGAATTTGACTACTCTTCAATATTTCCAATACTACTACTTTGGTCCAAGCCACCATCTCCTCTCTCCTGGATTAACTAGTTTCTGTGTTTCCTGCCCCATTCCTCATCTATTTGCAACACAGCAGCCAGAAGGACTTTGGCACTTGATATTCCCTTGCCCAGAATGCTCTTGTATAAATACTGGATGACTTGCTATCTCACCTCCTTCCTTCAAATGGCATTTTCTCAGAGAGGCCCTCTCTGCTTGCCACCTAAAATTCCCATCCTCCTGACATTCTATAACCACCTTTCCTTCTTTATTATTTTTCTCTTTACACTTATCACCTTCTGACAAACACATATTTTACTTACTTTCATTGGGTATTTTCTGTTTCCCTCCACTGTAATACAGGCTCATGAGCAGGAATTTTTTTGTCTATTATACTTACTGCTGCATACCTAGAATGATGCTTGGTGTACAGTAGTCACTAAATACATTTTTATGAATGAATGAATATCAGTAGTAGCCTAAGTTGTATAATCTAGCCATCTCTTGTTTCACTGGATATGACAAAAGGAGATATATATATATATATATATATATATATATATATATATATATATATATATAGGGTTTCTGTCACTGTCAATATAAAATGTCCTGACTACTTTAGTCATAATTCCTCAAAGAAACTGTTTCCAATGCTGAGAAGTGTGTCTGACATATGATATGTGGCTAATCAGCTGCTGCTGAAGTGCAACAAACAGAAAAAACTGAAAGTTAAAATTAATGTTAAAGATTTGGAATATACCCTCAAATATTCCATTAGAAATAGTTAGCTTTGTTCATCTTAAATGGGTACTTGTAACAGACTGATATACACCTTCCCTAATATTCCTTCATAGTAATTTTATAATTTATCAATTAAATTTTGAAACACTAGTACATTACCCTATGGAACTCCATTTACCAGCTTTCTTTGTGGTAGGTGTGGCCATGTGACTAAGTTTAGTTCAGTAAAATCTAACTGAAAGTGTGATTCAGGATTCCTTGGAAACCTCTTTCAAAGGAGGAGCCATGATATTCTTTTCTCCCTTCTTTCTTTCTGCTCCCTGGAATACAGATATGATGGCTGGGTTCAGGCAAACACTCCAGATATTGAGGAAATGCTCTGTAAATGACAGAATAGCAAGACATTATGAAGATATTATACCACTCTTGGACTGCCTACCTATATAATCTTTTTTTTAACAGGAAAAGGATATATCATTTTATCTTGTTTAAGCCACTGTTATTTTTGGATTTTTCTATTACAGTGTATTCAGTCAAATCCAATTCCAAATAACAAATGACTATTTAGTTATTTAATATGTATTTGACAGTATATTGTGTACAAAGCACTGTACTAGTGCACAATATAGGATACAAAGTTACTTAAGATATTGATCTCTAGCCTTCAAGATCTTATCATTTAATAAAGAATATAAGTGTATGCATAAATAATTACAACATAATGCAACTTGCATTAGTTGTACATATAATTCATATATTTTAATTTAAGTTTACTCTAGATAATCCTGTATATGTAGTTGCCAATAAGTACATGGCAAATGAATTGAGTGATACAGCAGTAAGAAGCATACAGAATATTCAGATACTAATAAAGATGGTATTAATTCTCTCTCACAATATTTTTTTTTCCTTTGAGCCATCTCAGTGTTAATTACAGGTATGATGGGAAGGTACGGTCTTGATAGCATACATCTATAAAATTATATTTCACATTTGACTCTAGCCTAGATTGAATATGGAATTAGGAAAGCTGCATGCATTTAAATCAAAACTTAGGTTAGCATTTAAGGATTTGGTGTTGTATCTATTTCATGATAGGGTGAGGGCATGGCTTATGTATTCTGTACGAAATTAGTCCTTACATTTGACTTCAACTCATCACAGACAATAATATGAAAGATTTGAAAAACAAATGATAAAGGAATACAAATTACATTGGAAATGTACTCATCAGAGTTTTAAGAGATGTAAGTAATCAATAAAACTTCAGAATGCACTTCCACTAATAAAAGATGACTTGTGGATTCATGCCAAAACAAAATGTGTAAGTGATACAACATGTTGCTTACTTGAGTTTAAAAGTCCCATTAAAAAAATTTTTAAAAACCACAACATTGTAAATCAACTATACGTCAGTAAAAAAACCAAAAATTTTAAGTCCCATTTAAGAATGTCTTTATAGAAATACAAATGGATATATTTTTCTGCATCTATCTCAGGACTAGAAAGGGATGAATATGAGCATACTAATATGTGTAAGAACAGATCAATTGTTTTGCCATCATTATGAATTCATGCTTATATACCTGAATAAGTCAACCCTCAGAATGGGAGAAAATATTTACAAATGAAGCAACTGACAAAGGATTAATCTCCAAAATTTATAAGCAGCTCATGCAGCTCAATAGCAAAAAAACAAACAACCCAATCCAAAAATGGGCAGAAGACCTAAATTTCTCCAAAGAAGATATACAGACTACCAACAAACACATGAAAGAATGCTCAACATCATTAATCATTAGGGAAATGCAAATCAAAACTACAATGAGAGGGCTTCCCTGGTGGCGCAGTGGTTGAGAGTCCCCCTGCCGATTCAGGGGACACGGGTTCGTGCCCCGGTCTGGGAAGATCCCACATGCTGCGGAGCAGCTGGGCCCGTGAGCCATGGCCGCTGAGCCTGCGCGTCCGGAGCCTGTGCTCCTCAACGGGAGAGACCACAACAGTGAGAGGCCCGCGTACCGCAAAAAAACAAAACAAAACAAAACAAAACAAACTACAATGAGATATCATCTCACACCAGTCAGAATGGCCATCATCAAAAAATCTAGAAACAGTAAATGCTGGAGAGGGTGTGGAGAAAAGGGAACCCTCTTGCACTGCTGGTGGGAATGTGAATTGGTACAGCCACTATGGAGAACAGTATGGAGGTTCCTTAAAAAACTAAAAATAGAACTACCATATGACCCAGCAATCCCACTACTGGGCATATACCCTGAGAAAACCATAATTCAAAAAGAGTCATGTACCAAAATGTTCATTGCAGCTCTATTTACAATAGCCCGGAGATGGAAACAACCTAAGTGTCCATCATCAGATGAATGGATAAAGAAGATGTGGCACATATATACAATGGAATATTACTCAGCCATAAAAAGAAACAAAATTGGGCTATTTGTAATGAGGTGGATAGACCTAGAGTCTGTCATACAGAGTGAAGTAAGTCAGAAAGAGAAAGACAAATACCGTATGCTAACACATATATATGGAATTTAAGAAAAAGAAAAAATGTCATGAAGAACCTAGGGGTAAAACAGGAATAAAGACACAGAACTACTTGAGAATGGACTTGAGGATATGGGGAGGGGGAAGGGTAAGCTGTGACAAAGCGAGAGAGAGGCATGGACATATATACACTACCAAACGTAAGGTAGATAGCTAGTGGGAAGCAGCCACATAGCACAGGGAGATCAGCTAGGTGCTTTGTGACCGCCTGGAGGGGTGGGATAGGGAGGGTGAGAGGGAGGGAGACGCAAGAGGGAAGGGACATGGGAACAGATGTATATGTATAACTGATTCACTTTGTTATGAAGCAGAAACTAATAGACCATTGTGAAGCAATTATACTCCAATAAAGTTGTAAAAAAAAAAAAAAAAAAGAACTATTTCAAGTCATATTACCTCTGCCTAAGACAAAAGTGCCAATTTTATTTTCCCTGTTCATAACACCTTGCACAGTTTTGTTAACTTCAAAGTACCATCTTCAGCCTTTCAGTGTGCCTAAAAAGCAAGGTTTTCAGGCCCAGGAATGTCCCTTTTCCATGTTATATACACAAAAGAACTCAATGGGTGTTGATAATTGAGAGTTTGTATTGTGGGCTTTGTGGTAAAATTTCATATCCAAAGAAATACTCCTTAGAAAGGCAGCTTGGTGGTGAAGTGGAAAAACATGGACTTTGAAGTAAAAAACAAAAGCAAACAAAGAAGCAAAATCCTGGGACTGGGTTCAGTCTATTCTTTATAACTGTGTGAATTTAGGTGGTTTATGGAACTTCTCTGAGTCTTACTTTAGTAAGTTGTGAGGAAATATTATTCAGAGGTTAAAATGATAGATATTGAAATCTAACTGACTGGATTTTAATCCTCACTGGCTGTGTAATTTTGGGCAAATTGCTTAACCTCTCCAAATGCTTCACGTGTAAAATGGGTATAACAATAGTACTTGTTTCACAGAGTTATTTAATACATGAAAAGTATCTAGAGCAGTGCCTGTCATAGAGTAATTTTTAGTATATGATGGCTATTATTTAGTATATGATGGCTATTATTATATCTAAATAATCACTCCTTCCTCATTATTTCTATTTCTGTCTATAAAATGGAGCAAATCATATTAATTTAAGCTAATTAATATATACAAGCAACTCCAAATAGGGAAGACTAAATGCTCAATAAATATCAACTATTATCTGTAAAATACTTTGCAAGTGTTTTGTAAAGAGTAACTGAGAAAATACACTTAAAAGCCTACAACAGAGAACAGAACAGAATACATGCTCAATACATTTTAGTGCCGATATGGAAGTATTTTCTTTTTCCACAGATTTAACTATGAAAAGATACATAAAAGAAATATTAGAAATGGATTCCCACTTGTTAGGAATATTCTCGTAGCTTCAATGTAATGGCATTTGAGGCACAAGTCAGTCCTTGTTCATGTTGACGTTAGAGAAAACCACCCTGATGTCAATTCAAACATGTAAAGAATTACCTGCCAACTAAAGAGTGAAACTGACCTCCCATGCTTGTGATTCTTCCAAATTCTCCTTCATTCTTTGACATCAGTGAGGGGCTTAAAGAGACTTCCCACTATGTTACCCCGTCCGGGAAAGGCTATCTTTCTTTGGGACATCCATCTTCCATGTGAAACTGCAGATGCTGTTTGCCTCTGAAAGAACCTCATTTCCCCCTTTGGACTTGCAGCGACCAAAATCACATCACTCCCCGGTACCTCACCAGTACTCTTGAGATAAAAATCACCTTCCACCAGAGCAACAAATACCTCACCTGGTTTCTGCAAGCATTTAACAGGGAAAACCGCATTTGGGACTGAGAACACTGTGTTATAAGCCCTGGGGGGTCAGATGGGGGTGCTGGAAGAGTTCCAGACAATCTGTTTATTTTTATTTTTTATTTTCTATGTGAAAAGCATGTACCTCCCAGTACCACAGTATAGATGCTGCTGCCAAAACTACTTATGCACTAGCCTCACTTCCCGGGCTGAGAGTCATACTCCTCCATTTACAGTGATTATCAACATTCTTTACACCAAACTGCCCTCAGAGCAAGGGACTTGGCAGAACTCAGCAGCAGTGTCAGCAACTTCTCAGTTTTTGGATTTCAGTTTCAGAAATGGAAGGTTTCAGAGCACAGAACTATGGATATTTTGCTTGACATCTGCTTCCTTCTGCAGGGGGCAGAAGGTAGACTGGGAGCAGGGCTGGGTGTCTGTGGTGATTGTTGCCATTATTTGTCTCAGATTCCCTGGGAGGCATCAGGGTCTAAATGGAAAGAGCATTGGCTTTGGAGTTAGTCAGACCTGTGTTCACATCTCAGCTATGTCCTTATTTGTGTACTTAGGCAAATCACTTAAATCTTTCCAAGACCTATTTTAGTCATCTACAGAATGGATTTCCTGATTACAAAACTTGCAGTGTTGGTGTGAGTATTAAATAACAAAGTTATGGAAAGGCTTTCAACAGATGTTCTTTTTCCCTTCAATTTTTGCTTAACCATCATGAGAAAGATATATGCAACTCTCTAGGCTACCGTGGGAATCGTTTCTTTGCTACTGTTAAGTGTCAGAAAACTTGTGTTTGCCTAAGAGCTATAAGTGAAATAGATAACTGATCATTATCCCAAATACCCTTATTTCTACAGGTCATACCAACCTTGGTGACTTCAGAGAATCTGACAAGGTGGTTTTTAACTCCAAAACCCCATTCTCCTCATGCCCCATCCCCTGCCATCTTCCCACCCCTAGTGAAAGTTGATGATTTCTGGCTACCCTTGCTGATATAGTCTCCATTCTGTCTACCCCGGCTATCGTGTTCTGTAGCAGCTATATTGCTGCTGTCAGAACCTGTCAGAAATGACCAGCTCTGATGCCTCAGGTGTGGCTACCAGCTTTGCTGATGGCATTTGTCATCACGACTTTTCACTTCATGCTGCTGCCTTTATCATAACTCTTATCATTCCCACCGCCCAGATCTTCTCAGACAGGGAAGCCTCTCTTACAGTGATTACAGGTCTAGTCTAGCTCTAGGTTTTTGGACTCTGCTAAGAAATTTGAAACACACAGGTTGCTGGAGGCTGGGCTCATATTGTATGAGAGACTGCTCAGGATTGTGTGTGAACATTCGCAATGTCCCTGAGTCAGCATCCAAAAATTGGACCTGAGCAACTCAGATCCAGCTCCTTTCTACCAAAAAAATCTTAGCCGTAGTGTCCAAGGGATTATTTCAGCCTCCAAATATCTTTTCTGACTCCCAGGTATAACTAATCCATCATGGGCATGAAGAAGTAAATAGCAAAGGCCTCATCCATGCAGCAATTTATCCTGGGTGGGGAGTTTTGTACTTTATTCTGGAGTTCAATTTTAATTATATACAATTATATTGTTGCTGATGCCTTGGGGTGGGGGACAATTATGAACAAAGGCAAAAATAGAGGAAAGTTATTTTATTTATTTATTTTTAAAATAATACTACACTACTCTTTTAAATTTATTTATTTTATTTTTGGCTGTGTTGGGTCTTCGTTTCTGTGCGTGGGCTTTCTCCAGTTGCGGCAAGCAGGGGCCACTCTTCATCGCGGTGCACAGGCCTCTCACTGTTGTGGCCTCTCCCATTTCGGAGCACAGGCTCCAGATGCACAGGCTCAGTAGTTGTGGCTCACGGGCCCAGCCGCTCCGCGGCATGTGGGATCCTCCCGGACCGGGGTACGAACCCGTGTCCCCTGCACCGGCAGGCAGACTCCCAACCACTGCGCCACCAGGGAAGCCCAGGAAAGTTATTTTGAGTGATGGTGGAGAGTTTTCAGGCAGGTAAATGCAGCCCCAAATCCTGGAAGCTTAGAGTGCATTGCACATTTTGACATCTGGAAGAATTTGGGTTACACACATATAAGTGATAGAAATTAGTTAACTGAAATAAGATCATAAGACATGTACTTGTTGATCTCTTTATGGGAAAGGAATAAATATTAATACGTATATTAATATTGTTACCCAGGAGGGCCAGGCTAGTATGGGTCAACTAGAGATAAGCCATGTAGAAAACAAGAATATAAGAGAATTCATGCTGAGAGGCACCATATCAACCACTTGGGGCTTAGGTAATGTAGCCATAAAAGTGTGATCTCAGCTATGACTCTTTTGAGAATAAAAGGGGCACTATTACAAAGAAACTTTCTCAACCACAAAATTAGAATGTAAGGTCACCTCAGGCTTAGAGCCCTTCCAGTTGCTAGTGAGGATTGATCAATAGGCACACTGAATGTGGGCCTGTGCATGACATAGTTTACTGTGATTGTTTATACTTACATTAAATGTGGGTGAACTATTTAGTGCTCACTCCATAGCAAGGATTCAAGGCATTTGAATTAATCTTGTTGTTGTTGTTACACGTTTTCATGTTAAAAGAACCCCTTTAGGGATTGTTAAGGAGAGGTACTTGATCCTATTTGAAGTTCGTAGTCCCTATATTTATGCTCAAAGAGGGCTTAACATTGATTTTATAATTTGAAATGCTAGTTAACCACCAACTTAATTTTACTTCATGCTCTGAAAACTGGAATAAATGCTGATGACTGAGCTGCTCATTGGAGTAAATATTTATATTTATGCAACCTATTTTTTAAATCTCACTATTGAGATTTAATTCTTTTAGTGTTCCTTTTAGTTATGACAGATTTTAAAATAAAGTTTAATTTATTTACCTATTTTACATGCGTTATGCTATTTTGGGGTTAAATCCTTTAATCTGAAATAGAGAAGGAGTAAGTTTTGGTATATTTTATAGGTCAAGAGGCCTTACCTTGACCCTGTATCCTCAAGATAATACTTACCTCTCTAAGGTATGTCATTTGCTAATATCTGTAAAGTCATTTAACTTAGAAATATTACATTTGGTTCTAGCCAAAGTCATGAGAAGTGATATGCAGAAATGGCTGAATAAAGGCACATTGGTTCTGACAGCATAATACAAAATAAAATTTTGCTCTTGATTTTAAAAGCCACTACTTCTTAAATTACTCAGATGTTGAGTAAGTGAATAAAATGTACCAATTTTCTTTATTTTCTCAGTTCAGTGGAAAGCTTTCCTGCCCATCCCATTTCAAAATCAATCATGTACTTTAAAGAAATCTTTACTTGAAAGCAGTAAAGGTAAAACTCTACCCATCTCTCCAGGTACTTATAGCAAATAATATACGGCCTGCTTACCTCTACCGCTTCTTCATAAATTGAGGGAAGTCATTCTTCATACACTGTCTGTTGTTGGCCTCCTGTCATTCCTTACATTGAATAGATTACCTTATTCATGGGGCATGTCCTTTTCTCTCTCCTTTCCAATCATTCTGACTGGCTTCCCGGTAACCTTATTCTTAAATGTATATAGCTAAAATGAAGGCCTACAATTTCCCTCTTCTAGCCACATTTTATCTTTTAAAAGCTAGAATTTTAGAAAAAGCTTCCTTCTTTTTTTGTTTTTTACTTAACACAAGTAGAAAGGAGTAGTTTTCTGACAAAATAATGATTTCTGCTGGTTTATTTGCAATGTATTTGTGGTTGGGTCATTCCTGCTTATATCACATTATCAGATGTCACCTACAACATATTAGTGGCTAGTTTCTCTGTCCTTGAGTTTTGTGAGGACCTGAAGAGCTTATTGTTGTGTAGCAGTGAGTGAAACAGCCATTCTTTGATTTACCTGGAATTAAGAGTGAGCATGTAAAAACACAACAATGTAAAGCAATTATACCTCAATAAAGATGTTAAAAAAAAAGTTCTTATTCCTTTAGCAGGAAACAAAGGTGAAGGGTTCTGTTTCTCACTTATCACTAGTCAAAAAGAATTACAATTCTCAGGAGCAAATTGAAAAGTTAGGAGGAAAAAATATTTTCAAGAGTACAAGTTCTCCAGGTGCTGAAGGGATTGAGCACATCAGATCTGATGGATAGTATCAACATTGACATTTGTGAAAATGTGCATGAAGAAATATGCATTGATTTTAAACTGCATGCCACAAAAGCCTAAAAAATAATGCATGATTTTCCATTTTCTAACTTAGATGGAAAAACATGTGTTTTACTCACAATTTTGTCTAAGGGAAATGTGAACTCGCAGCCAATTGCATTCACATGCAGGCCCTTTCCCTGAGATTGCTTTCAAATGTAAGCATAGCATATGTTGTTCTGTTAGAAAAAAAAATAATTAAGTGAACTTTCAAAATGTAAATTCCTAATATATAAGATTATGGGAAAGAGCCATGTTGTTTAAAATAATGCATGGTTTTATCTCTAGGTAGATTCATAGGGATGAGAGTGAGGAGTAAGTGATTTTAACCCTTGCATATCTTATATTACCCCACAGTGCCTGCACGTGTGTCAGAACAACTTTCCTCTGTTGGGGTGTACAGAGTCAAACTCAGAAACCACATTAGGAAGAATAATAGGCCAATGGCAAATGTGTTGACAGATGTTTCTTACCCAGTGGAAAGGAGAGAGAGGAAATTAGATGATGAATTTTAAGACCTGAAGCATAGACTGTAGTTTTTTCAAATCTTCAAGTATTGTGTTCTTCCTGAGGTCACCAGCTATGTGCTGGCTGCCTTTGGTGATGCTGAAAAGTCCTTAGAGTCTAAATGAATGAGCTCTGGAATTGCTCCCATGATGAACTGCTAACCAATTTGTCTCAACTGGCACTTGAATGCAAAATTAAAAATGAAGGTCTTCTGGACTGCACTGTGGATTGTGGAAGAACCCTGAATGATTTATTCTCATTCATTTTCTCCAATTTCCATGCTAAAATATTTTTGCATGGTCAATAAATTAAGAAGGCTGACATTAACAGAATGAACTGTGGATGAAAATATGTGAACCTGAATATTCATAAGAATGTGGAATTTATATTTTATTTTTTCTCCAACCAGCTCTGGACTTGTGGGAGTTCAGTTAAATGAGGGCATCTAACAGTTCATATTAATTTAGTATGAGGCCCTAGAGACTGATAGATCATGGGTCATTAATAATGGAAAATGGGGTGCTTAAATACTTAGGACATTCTAGTGAAAGAAGTTGACGTATTTGGAACAAGTAAGGTGAGGCACTCTCACTCCCTTTTGGAGAAGCCTTTGACATTGGAACACTGAACTTGATTCTGACCTGGGGCTATGCATGAGTTCTGATGTGCCAGTGATGTCTACTTATCATCCAAAGGATCAGGTGAGCACTTGGCAGAGGTTGTTGAGAGCTGATACTGTAAGCTGTCCCAGCAATGAAGACATATCCTAAGAAAAAAAGGAAAGGAAGTTTAATTTAGGCATAGTCATTTAGACATTGGAGAGAAGCTAAAATGTTCTACTTAGAGGAGATTTTATGACTTACTGCTGAAAAAAAAATATTTTGAGAAATCAAAATACTGCAAAGAGATCATTAAGAAATGAATTTTTAGACATATAACGGGAATAACAGTGCTAGCAGGTAATATTTTGAATTTTACAATGTACTATGTTTTGTACTCTACTTATTTTACTTCAGTTAACTCTCAAAACACACTATGAGATGTGCATGTCTTACATCCTTTTTAATTTTTTGATTATGGACTCTGTCATTTGTAGCAATAACAACAGCTATGTGCTAAGCCTCTGTGGGGCATCTTAAGTCTTTGAGCAGGTGACAGCAGGTAATTAGAAAAAAAATCAGAAGAGAAAATCATTGCTAAACTTTTCATACTATACTGATCTCTACCTGGAGTTCTCATAATCAGTAATCTGAAAGCTCCATGTGTTTTTCAGTCCTGAAGGGGATAATCTATTTCCTGGAATCCATTAGGATCTAAATATTGACATTTTTTCTTTCGATGCCAACTTCCTGAGCTCAAAGGAACTGACATGACAAGCCCTTGGAGTATATGAGATGCTTGTGACCTCATGAACACTGAAATGAGAGATGATGAAGCTTATTTTTAGCCGAGTATTTAGAGGGGCCTCATGGGCTAATTTTTGCTTAAGGCTGCTCATATAACAGTTGAATATGTGCTCATAGGGCATGCTGCCAAGGTCTGTGCTGGTTGTTATTTAGCACTTTAAGAGCTTTAAACATCATCCAGAAATATTTATTAAGTGCATGTATGTGCAAGGCAGGGCTGTTTGAGTGCTGGACAAGCTTTGTAGATCTAAGTAGTGAATAATTTCAGCCTTCAGTACATAATGAGGAGTAAGAGCCACTATTCCCTATGACCTGTTGCATAGAAGAGAGCATGATTTGCTTAATCATTATCTTTCGTTCCACAAACAATATCAGAGTTTTGAAAATTTGGAATTAAGCTTTTTCTGTTCAAGTTAACTTCTCATACACTGCATATTTCATATGCAAAATTGATAAATGAAACATAACCAGTGTAGTTTAATGAGTATGGCAAGATAGTTTGGGTCAGTGTAGTACAAACGCCCCTCTTTGCTCTATACAAGTTGTTTGGTGGGTTTTGTTTGGTGGGATTTGTTGGGTTATATGGGTAATTTTTTACTTTTTAATTTCTCTGCGTCATTGTGTGTTGTAGGATTTGCCAAATTTAAAGAGCTACCCTATATGAGGAGATCCTATTTTGATTCTTTTGATCAGAATGGGATAAAATACCAGGTTATCCAAAGACAGACTAGTCAAAGGATTTTATTTATTTTTAAAAAGTTATTTATTTATTTTGGCTGCGTTGGGTCTTCGTTGCTGTGCGCGGGCTTTCTCTAGCTGCAGCGAGCGTGGCTACCCTTTGTTGCAGTGCGTGGGCTTCTCATTGTGGTGGCTTCTTCTGTTGCAGAGCATGGGCTCTAGGCACGTGGGCTTCAGTAGTTGTGGCACGTGGGCTCAGTAGTTGGGGCTCGCAGGCTCTAGAGCGCAGGTTCAGTAGTTGTGGCGCACGGGCTTAGTTTCTCTGCAGCATGTGGGATCTTCCTGGACTAGGGCTCGAACCCATGTCCCCTGCATTGGCAGGTGGATTCTTAACCACTGCGCCACCAGGGAAGCTCCTAGTCAAAGGATTTTATATGCTCTTAATTCTTTATCAAATTATCACCCCGCAGTATCTGAACAAAATTCATGTTTCTTCCAGTGGTCTGCAGAAATGTGGAAATTCTCAGTCATCAGAATGACCTGCAGCCCCAGAGGTGATCAAGTCCATTAATGCTGAGGATGGGGACTAAAGGTTTTTAGCCTTGTATGACAGCCAGAACCCTACAGAGATTAACCAGTGACCTGTTCAAAAAGGGGCAGTATGTTCTGATTGCTTTATGACTTTTCCTGAGGAAAAATGTGTAAGAGTCTGTGGAGACATTTGATTACAACTTCTTTTTGCCTTATTTGGACAAAGGACAGGTTTCTTCTCCTCTATCTGTAGTTAAGAACATAACTAAAAAAGTGATAGAACAATTCATAGGCAAGGGACTTTCAGCAAGGTATTTGCAGATATTGCTTCTTTTTCTTCTCTGCAAAAAACACTTTAAATTTAGAAAAAGTGTGTAATGACTTCAGCATACCGTAAGAATAGTGATCGTAACCCAATTAGGCTATCCACTGCCATGAAAAAACAAACTCGTGACATAGGAGTGCCAGAGGTTTAAGGTCTCAAGTCTCCATTCACTTAGTCTCATAGGTGTCTCGGCTCAAGTTCAGATGATTTCTGAACTTGACCAACAACAATCAATAGAAGAATACCTTGCCCTTACTTTGATATTTATTTTCTTCACCCAGTGATTTATTTAATTTTCCTCTAGTAGAGATTCTCAACACAGCACACATTGCAAAAAAATATATTTAACCAATAATTAGCTATTTGAACAAAGAATAAGCATAAGCATGCATTATTACTTTCCTTGACTCAACTGTTAGTACTGTATAAAATTAAAACCAAAGCCATGAATTAAAATAATTACATTAGGAAATCTTTATGATGATTAAATATTTTTGTAATGTTGTGCATAGCATAGTGCTTGGCATATGTAGGTACTTAATAAATCTTTAATAGAATGTTTTTTGAAAAAACTATTGATCACCTAGTAAGGAATGATGAACTGCTTCCCTTGGACTTTAACATCTATTTCTTCATATATCCAGTACTCTCCAAAGCTGTTTTTTGAAACTTCATTTCTCTTTCTGATAGTTTGTTGTTAGTGTATAGAAATGCAAGTGACATTCATATATTGATTTTGTGTCCTGCAACTTTATTGAATACAATATCATCTTAAGATATGGGACAAGTAGATGTTTTGATATTTTAACTTCAAATGTTTTCATTCTAGTCTAGCACTTAATATAATTTAGCTGGGTAAAGAATTCTAGGTTGAAAGTAATTTTTCTGTTTTTTTATGACTTTGTTGTGTTGATTCTTTTGGACCTGAGTTATATGGATATTTTTAAAGGCATTTTCCAATATCTCCTGGTATCTACTTACTGATTTATTTACTTCTAAGATAAAAGAACTTATTATTGAAAAGATATGTTGGTACCACTGTCAATTTCATAGGAATGGGCTTAATCAGCATGGCATTTATCATGTAATCACTATCTAGAGATATTAAACTTTTCAGTGCATTTTATACCCAAGCAGAAAGCGATGAAAGTTTTGCAGTGATCTTGAAAAACTGTGCACAATAATAGAATGAGCACTGGAGTAAGAGTTAGAAGACCTGGATTCCAGTCTTGGATAAGCAGATAACTCCCAGAAAGCCTGAGCTAAGTCATTTAGGCTCTTCAGCAGAACTTCATCTTTAATGAGTGATGGGACTGCTATACATCTAAGAGCCTGTTAACTCTTATAGGAGTATTCATACATCCAACCTTTCTTGCTCCACAGGCTGCATACCTCATAGCTAAAATGCCCACATCATAGATCAAAGCATCACTAACATTTGCAAAAGTAACCAAGTGCCCAAGTATACTTACTACAGGCACTTCTTTATTATCCATGTTAACAGACAGAAAAAATAGAGGATAAGCTTTTTTAAGCAGATGAGCTTTAAAACATGTACTTAACTTGAGACAGCATCACGTGTAATAATATTTTTGTGAGAATTTTCTTTCCACGTTATGTTTTACTTTGGCTAATATAAAAGTTGGTGGATACTTCCTGAGAACACAACAATTTCACATCTGGAAAAGGCAGACTTAGAATCGACTCAGTATGAAATGTTTTACATTTGCTGATCGGCACCTGGATAAAATTAATAATAGCAATACCTGTACTTTATAGCAACTTGTGGTGGTTTTAAAAGACGTCTGCAATTCTTTGACATTCCTCCTATGAAGAGGTGGAGTGTATGTCCCCTCCTATGAACCTGAGGAGGACTTGCTGACTGTCTTGATGAACACAACACGACAGAAGTGATGCTGTGTAACTTCTGAGTTTGGGTGAGGAACGTCTATGACTCTTCTGCTAGTTATCTGTGGGGGACACTAACAGTTGGAGCTGAAGCCACCATGTAGTTAGTCTGTCTATCCTCAGGCTGCCTACATGGAGTGATGACATATGGAGAGAGAGAGAAACAGCCCTACCTCCTCCACTCCCTCAATACGTGTGTCTTTCCAGCCTAGGCACCATGAGTGAGGAAGCTTTAGAAGTGGCTGAAGTCGTAGTTGCTGTCTGACTTCAACTCCATGAGATACCATGAGCAAAAATTGTCTATCCGGGTCTTATCAAAACCAGATTCATTATCGAAATGAGTAACAGTTATTATTTTAAGTCATTGTTTTTGGTGGGTTGTTATGCAGGAATAGATAACTGGAATATACTTTATTTTTATTCTTAGTTTTTGGTGAACCTGTTTTGTTAGGCTGAGCAGGTCAAAGTTTTTTTTTTTTTTTAATAAAGTGTAGTTGATTTACAATGTTATATTAGTTTCAGGTGTACAGCAAAGTGATTCAGTTATACATATATATATATTCTTTTTCAGATTATTTTCCCTTATAGGTTATTACAAAATATTGAGTATAGTTCCCTGTGCTATACAGTAGGTCCTTGTTGGTTATCTGTTTTATATATAGTAGTGTGTATATGTTAATCCCAAACTCCTAATTTATCCCTCCCTACCCCTTCCCCTTTGGTAACCATAAGTTTGTTTTCTATGTCTGTGGGTCTATGTCTGTTTTGTAAAGAAGTTCATTTGCATCATTTCTTTTTAGATTCCATATATAAATGTTACCATTTATTTCTCTTTCTCTGTCTGGCCTCCTTCTCTTAGTATGATGTTCTCTAGGTCCATCCATGATACTGCAAATGGCATTATTTCATTCTTTTTTCTATGGCTGAGTAATATTCCATTGTGTGTGTGTGTATATATATATATATATATATATATATATATATATATATATATATATACACACACCACATCTGCTTTATCCATTTATCTGTTGATGGATGTTTAGGTTGCTTCCGTATCTTGGCTATTGTAAATAGTGCTGCAATGAACCCTGGGGTGCATGTATATTTTCAAATTATGGGTTTCTCCAGATATATGTCCAGGAGTGGGATTGCTGGATCATATGGTAGCTCTATTTTTAGTTTTTTAAGGAACTTCCATACTGTTCTCCATAGTGGCTGTACTAATTTACATTCCCACCAACAGTGTAGGAGGGTTCCCTTTTCTCTACATCCTCTTCAGCATTTATTGTTTGTAGATTTTTTTAAACATCTTTATTGGAGTATAATTGCTTTACAATGGTGTGTTTGTGCTTTGTAACAAAGTGAATCAGCTATACATATACATATATTCCCATATCTCCTCCTTCTTGCATCTCCCTCCCACCCTCCCTATCCCACCCTTCTAGGTGGTCACAAAACACTGAGCTAATCTCCCCGTGCTATGTGACTGGTTCCCAGTAGCTATCTATTTTACATTTGGTAGTATATATAACTCCATGCCACTCTCTCACTTTGTTCCAGCTTGTTTGTAGATTTTTTGATGATGGCCATTCTGACTGGTGTGAGGTGATACCTCACTGTAGTTTTGATTTGCATTTCTCTAATAGTTAGTGATGATGAGCATCTTTTCATCTGCTTTTTAGCCATCTGTATGTCTTCCTTGGAGAAATGTCTGTTTAGATCTTCTGCCCATTTTCTGATTAGGTTGTTTGCTTTTTTGATATTGAGCTGTGTGAGCTGTTTGCCTATTTTGGAGATTAATCCCTTGTCAGTTGCATCATTTGCAAATATTTTCTTCCATTCTGAGGGTTGTTTTTTTGTTTTGTCTATAGTTTTCTTTGCTGTGCAAAAGCTTTTAAGTTTAATTGGGTCCCATTTGTTTATTTTTGTTTTTATTTCCATTACTTTAGTAGATAGATCCAAAATGATATTGCTGCACTTTATGTCAAAGGGTGTTCTGCCTATGTTTTCCTCTAGGAGTTTTATAGTATCTGGCCTTACATTTAGGTCTTTAATCCATTTTGAGTTTAGTTTATGGTGTCAGAGAATGTTCTAATTTCATTCTTTTACATGTAGCTATCCAGTTTTCCCGGCACCACTTATTGAAGAGGTTGTCTTTTTCTCCATTGTATATCGTTGCTTCCTTTGTCATAGAATTTTTTTTAGTTCTTTGGGATTTTTTTTTTTTTTTAGTTTTGAAAAATTTTTTAAAAAATTTTTATTGGAGTATAGTTGATTTATAATGTTGTGTTAGTTTCATGTGTATAGCAAAGTGATTCAGTTATACATAAACATATATCCACTCTTTTTTGGATTCTTTTCCCATATAGGCCATTACAGAGTACTGAGTAGAATTCCCTATGCTCTGCAGTAGGTCCTTATGAGTTATCTATTTTATATATAGTAATGTTTATATGTCAATCCAAATCTCCCAATTTATCCTCCCCCTCTTACCCCCCAGTAACCATAAGTTTGTTTTCTACATCTGTAACTCTATTTCTGTTTTGTAGGTAAGTTCGTTTGTACCCTTTTTTCAGATTCCACGTATAAGCAATAACATGATATTTGTCTTTCTCTCTCTGACTTACTTCACTCAGTATGACAATCTCTAGGTCCGTCCATATTGCTGCAAATGGCATTATTTTGTTCTTTTTTATGGCTGAGTAATATTCCATTGTATATATGTACCACATCTTCTTTATCCATTCCTCTGTTGATGCACATTTAGGTTGCTTCCATGTCCTGAGAGAAAAACAGACAGAACACTCTTTGACACAAATTGCAGCAAGATCTTTTTTGAGCCACCTCTTAGAGTAATGAAAATAAAAACAAAAATAAACAAATGAGACCCAATTAAATTTAAAAGCTTTTGCACAGCAAAGAAAACCATAAACAAAACGAAAAGACAACCCTCAGAATGGGAGAAAATATTTGCAAATGATACAACTGACAAGGGATTAATCTCCAAAATAGGCAAACAGCTCACACAGCTCAATATCAAAAAGGCAAACGACCCAATCAGAAAATGGGCAGAAGATCTAAACAGACATTTCTCCAAGGAAGACATACAGATGGCTAAAAAGCAGATGAAAAGATGCTCAGCATCACTAACTATTAGAGAAATGCAAATCAAAACTACAGTGAGGTATCACCTCACACCAGTCAGAATGGCCATCATCAAAAAATCTATAAACAATAAATGCTGGGCAGGATGTATAGAAAAGGGAACCCTCCTACACTGTCGGTGGAAATGTAAATTAGTACAGCCATTATGGAGAACAATATGGAGATTCCTTAAAAAATTAAAAATAGAGCTACCATATGATCCAGCAATCACACTTCTGGACATATATGTGGAGAAACCCATAGTTTTAAAATATACATGCACCCCAGTGTTCACTGCAGCACTATTTACAATAACCAGGGCATGGAAGCATCCTTTGTTGTAGATTAATTGACCATAGGTGTGTGGGTTTATTTCCGGGTTTTCTGTCCTGTTCCATTGATCTATATTTTTGTTTTTGTGCCAGCAACATACTCTTTTGATTACTGTAGCTTTGTAGTATAGTCTGAAGTCAGGGAGCCTGATTCCTCCAGCTCTGTTTTTCTTTCTCAAGATTGCTCTGGCTATTCAAGGTCTTTTGTGTTTCCATACAAATTTAAACATTTTTATTCTCAATAGATGCATACAAGGCTTTTGGTAAAATTCAACATCCTTTTATGATAAAAACTCTCCAGAAAGTGGGCATAGAGGGACCATACCTCAACATAATAAAGGCTATCTATGACAAACCTACAGCTAACATCATACTCAATGGTGAAAAGCTGAAAGCATTTCCTCTAAGATCAGGAGCAAGATAAGGATGTCCACTCTCACCACTTTTATTCAAAATAGTCTTGGAACTCCTAGCCACAGCAATCAGAGAAGAAATATAAATAAAAGGAATCCAATTTAGAAAAAAAGACGTAACACTGTCACTGTTTGTAGATGACATGATACTATACATAGAAAATCCTAAAGATGCTACCAGAAAACTACTAGAGCTCATCAGTTCATTCAGTAAAGTTGCTGGATACAAAATTAATACACATAAATCTGTTGCATTTCTATACACTAATAACTAAAGATCAGAAAGAGAAATTAAGGAAAGAATCCCATTTACCATTGCATCACAAAGAATAAAATACCTAGGAATAAACCTACCTAAGGAGGCAAAAGACCTGTACTCTGAAAACTATAAGATGCTGATGAAAGAAATCAGAGATGGAAATATATACCATGTTCTTGGGTTGGAACAATCAATATTGTCAAAATGACTGTACTATACCCAAGGCAATCTACAGATTCAATGCAATCCCTATCAAATTACCAATGGCACTTTTCACAGAACTAGAACACACTTTAAAAACCACTTTTACCTCCCAATTTCCCTGAGCAGGCAAGCTTATATTCCTGTTTCATATATGAGGAAACTGAGACTCAGAAATTAAATGGATAGTTGCACTAGCCCAGTTCAAGTTCCTCTTTCCACCAATGAGGAAAATGAGGATCAGAGAGGTGAGATGACTCACAATCATAGACTCTGTCATTGGAAACTCTGAGACTGTTTCCAGTCCTCTTTACAGTAATTAGTTGTATGTATGTCCTCTGCTCCATACCAACCAGACTTGCTTCCAGCAAAAGAGAAGTGTCCAGGATCACTTTCATATTAAGGTCATGTTTTCCTTGGATCCACAGAAAGAGTAGAAAGAGCATAGACCTTTTGGTGACAGATGGATTTGGTTTCAAATCAACTTCCTGGCTATGTGCTTACAGTTAAGTTATTTAACTTCTCTGAATCACATTTATATCATCTGTAAAATGGGGATCAAAGTATTTCCTTTTCAGTATTGTTAGAAAAAGAAGATATAATGAATATAAGTACCCAGTAGATGCATCTCATAGAAAGGCTCTTGTAAAGTAACTTTGCATTATCATCATTTTCATTGTTTTCCAGAGGGCCTAAAGTGAGAAAAGTGATAATATTATAGTACAGTAATAATAGCATAGTAATAATAGCAACTATAGCTTAGCTCATTTAATCCTCACAGCCAGCACATGAGGTAGGTAATATTATTTACATCTTTAGATGAGGAAGTGGGCATGGGGTAGTAAAGTGGCAGTGTTAGTTGGGATTTGAATCTTGGAAGACCAGGAGGGGAGAAAAAAATAGTTTCTTAACATGGTTGTGAAAAAATTATTTTGTTATCATTTAACCTACCCTTAAGGCCCTTTAGGGGCATAAAACTAAGTATAGTATGCCTGGTAACAACTAAGTCTCTACCAAGCCAGATCATTTCCCAATCTTGCTGGAAAGTAAATCAGATTCTATGTTAACTTCATCTAATGTTAATGTTTCTTTAGAGAAAGTCTTTCTAGGATGTCTGGGATTCATTGTATAAGGTCTTCAGTGTAATTTTTATGCTCCAGATAAGGCCTCCTCACCTGAAATGTGCATGCTGTAATGATGCTATGAAGTGTGTTTACAAACTGAAGCACAAAATAACACCATTAGGGACTATTTTAGGCTCAGGGTGGACCTGAAATGTTTGTCTGAGTTGCATTATAATTTTCAGATTCATGATTTAAGATTTTTTAGTAACTTCTCTTTATTGTAAAGTTACACCTATTCAGTACATGTAGATTATATTACTTTTTTTCAATCTTGTGGTTTTATGTTATAAAAAGCCCTGTTATTGGTTATTAGTCACATTGTTCTTTAGCATATAATGTACTACATTTATTACACTAGTGTTAATTTATAGTGTGCAAGTATCTTGTAAAGTTTCATGATAACACAAAGTGATTCTAATAGTTTTGATCATTTCTCTTAACACTCACTAAGCATTTCTCTCTAGGGAAGCATCTGGGGGAATATCTGAGATGTTAAAGTGCAAAGGCACATTAAACCTGCAAATTCTTGATTAACTCAGAATTCAAACTATTACAACAGTCAGCTCATACTCTATATTTTTGCTCCTGCCCTCCATAAGCATCTCAAGACCCCTCCTTATTCCCTCAGCTCAGATAGTAAATGAGAATGCTTTGCTTAACTAATACAGTGGCTTGTATGCTTTTGAATCAGGAGAGGGGAGCTGATGATTTAGCATGTCTGTGAGTCAAGATCAGCCTTCGCTAGAAACAGTTGGTGCTTACATTCTATTATCTGAGTGTACTAGGAAGCTAAGTGTCCACTCTAAATTTTTTTCCCAGTTTTTATACTCATGTCTAAAAGTTTACTAATGGAGATGTGTTCCTATATCTTTGACAATACAAAGACATAGAAGTGCTGAATAAAATAACTTAATACACAGCCAAACAAGCAAAGAAAGGAACCTATATGTGTTAGAATTAATAGTGAACAATAGCCCTAATGACAATCATGTGAGCTCATGAAGCCATGGACCAGAAGGACATAGCACCTAGATGGACCTAAAATTTGCCCATGAAAAAAAATGTAGACTGCCCAAAGAAACAATTCATCAAATGGTAGAGAAATACAACCAAAAAGGAGAATTTTCACTCAAGAACTGGTAAAGATACAACTACCCAAAAGACCTTATAAAATAAATATATTTAAAATTGATTAAACAGATAAAATGAGGAAATAGAAATTTTATGAAATTATAATTCACTGTAAGAAAAGAACAAGATTATTTGAAAAAGGACATTTTAGAAATTAAAGATAGTCATTGAAATTTAAAAGCCAATGACCATCCCATGAAGAAAGTACTATCATCATCTTCTCCATTTAACAGATAAAGAAACTGAGACTCAGAAGGTTAAATAATTCATTCAAGTTCACAAAGCTTTATAAATGATGGAGCTGTACTTGAACCCAGGTATCTCTGACTCCAAAATTTATCTTTTTAACTATATCACCATACACTGCCTAAGAAAAGTATGAATCATAAAACTATAATAAGGGTGTATGTGTGTATATGTACATATATATATACGCACATGTATATATATATGTGTGTTGTGTACCTATATAAACTCTATGTATACAAACAGAGGGATATAGTAATTAATAGTGGTGAATTATGGAGGTTGATTTATTTGTGATTTCCTATGTTTCCAGAATTTTTTACATTCAACATTATAATAGAAAACTAAACACACCCTAGGTCTTCTTTTGGTAAGAAGATGAAGCAAAGAAAAAATGTAAACAAACAAACAAAAAACCTCAATGATAATGATGAAAAGCAGATTAGAGTCAGCTAAAGAGAGAACATGTGGTATGAAAAAAATAGATCTAAGAAATTACCTACAATGCAACAAAAAAGAAATTATAATTTTTAGTGACTGCCTTTGTATTTTTGATAGGTATACCTGATTTTACATAATTTAATGTTAATATATTTAGCATCTTACTAAACAACATAGATTCCAACTTTTAATGCTGATCATCTTTTTGTTTCAAATATAATTTTTGCTTCAAATATAATTTTTGCTAGTGTTTTATTTCCAACTTCTTTATATGGCCCCATTATTACTATTATTTACATTTCTTATATAGTCAATGCTTCTTTAGAGTTTATCATTGATTTTTTTATATCTCCAGTTTCCATCTTCTTAAATTACACTCTTAGTATTCCATGGCAGTATACCAAATTACTACAAAGTTAGTGGTTTAAAACAGCACACATCTGTTATCTCTATGTCTGTAGATGAGGAGTCCAGACACACACCAAAGCTTCAACCTCTGCTTAGTTTTTCAAAAGGTTGAAATCAGGTTGTTAGCTGGGCTGCATTGCTTTCTGGAGGCTCTAGGAAATAATTTGCTTCCAAGATCATTCAGTATGTCAGCAGAGTTCAGATCTTTGTGGTTATAGGACATAGATTCCCATTCCATTACAGACGTTGGCCAGGATCACTCTCATCTCCTAGAGACTGCCCACAGTCCCTTGTCATGTGGCCCTCTCTCTATTCCTTCACATACTTTGAATCTCTCTGATTTCTTCCGTCTCTGACCCCTAGGCCCAAATTTAAAGGACTCATGTTATAATCTCTCTGTCTTAAGATCAACTTATTTGGAGGATGTCAATACATCATAAAATCTCTTCACAGTAGTACCTGTGATTAGATTAGTGGTGTACCTAGTAGAAAGTGTGTTTACAACAGGGGTGAATATCAAGGGGCCATCTTAGAATTCTTCCTAACACATAAGCTTCTAAAGATTTTTTTAAAAAGAAATTATTAATGGTGAAATCTCTCAGTATCTTCTTGTCTTAAAATCTTTCTATAACTTCACTCTTGAATGATTGTTTGGCTGGATATAGAGTTTTATGTTGACAGTAATTTTCTCAGCTTGAGATATTCTATTGTGTTCTGACTTCTACTGTTGTTGATAAGTATGCTGTCAGTTGAATTTTCAGTCTTTGTAGCAAATCTGTCCTTTTTGTATGGTTTATTCTTCCTTAAGTTTCTCTTAGTTTCTGATGTCCTGCAGTTCCACTAAGATCCATGTAGTGTGGATTTAGTTTTATTTATCCTGCTTCTTATATTTCCTGAGTCTGAGTATTCATGACTTTTAACAACTTTGGAAAATTTTCAGTCGCTATCTATTTGAAAATTACTTCTCTTTCCTTTTTTCCTTCAGAAACACTAAATAATTTTATGTTCTGAAACATCTATTAAGCATCTATAATTTTCTTATTCTATTTTCCACTTCTCTTTATCTTTATTTTCTTTTAAATTTTTTATCTCTTTATCTCACTGGACTAGATTCTGAATAATCACAGATGCATGTTCTAGTATATTAATTCTTTTCTAAGCTGTGTTTAATATGTATTTAATTAATTCATTGGCTTGGTAATTTCAATGGTGTTGTCTTTCATTTCTAGTCATTCTCTTTGTTTTTCAAATCTGGTATTTTTTTCTAAGCCTCTCTTTTTTTAATGTTGTCACTTCTTTATTTTCTATGTTAGTTTATTTAATATATACTAATTTACTATCATTTTGTTACAAATGCAGTAATAATTGTTTCAGGCAAGAATCATCAATGGATTCTGAAACTAGTGAGTGAAAGTTTGACAAGAAATGTGGATATTTACATAGTCAAAATATCTTCCAACATGAGATTTATTCATTACAAAGGATAAATAGTAACTTTATAGTGAAAAAACCTGGCACACATTACTTTGTGCTCAAAGTTAACCTCCACAGTGATAGGAAAAATAGACACAATTTGCCTCCTAATGCACTAAGAAGGATACTTCTGTGGCATTTCTGCCAAAAATGCCTACCCTGAATCCATCCATAAGTCTTTGTTCCCCATCAACTGTAATTTCCTTTTTGAGAGCTATCAAGTTTTATTAATCTATAATGATGTAATATATATTACCTACTTACTCAGAGTAAGGATTTGGAGTTATATAGACCTGATTTTGAGATCTTGAGCCATCATCCACCATGAAGGTTTTTAAAAATGAAGCCAAAGTAACTGGGAGAGGATTACTCTGGAGAAAGCTGTTGATGTTTTGTGTATTTCCACTCCTATGGGATAGAAGGGGTGCTTCCTCCTCCCCCTGATCTAAATAAGAAAGAGGAGTTCAAGGGAATTACTTATAAGGGTTGACCTATTATCCTATAATCTGGAAGCATCAGGATGGCAAGAGAAGCTGGAGACAGACTGGCCCAAGGCAGTAGAACAGAGGAAAAAAGGACTACCTTGGGAATAAAAAGCTCTTCTATCAACAAGATTATAGGACAAGGATGAATGAGTTTTTCTTGTGGGTCAGATATGGATCACATGAGAGAGAGGCAATATGAAGCTACTTTGAATTCCACTCCCCTCCCCAACAAATTGTGTGGATGGAGGTGTGACACCAATGAGAGATATTTCTTCCACATGCTCAAAGGCTGAAGAAAGAATTTTAAGCAGCCAACAAGTGATAAGTAAGAAACAAGAAAGTTGCGATTGGAAAGATCCAGTGGGCTGTTTTTGAAGAACTCACAAAAGCAACCCATAAGAGGAAGAATTGGTTTTGGAACACTGCCACCCTCAGAGGGTTCCATCATAGGTTACTTCCATGCCACTCAAGTAAGATCTTTCCTGTTGCTTACTTGTCATCCCTCATTACCCCACCTCGAAGTCTGATAGATTCAGAGAAGGCCTGAAAACAGTGAGAGGAAGAGAAGGTGGAGAAAATAGAGGAGTCAAGAGCACACTCTTCCCATTCTGGACTCCAGGTCTAAAGCAATAAAAAACTCAGGTAGAAGGATGATGTAAGCGGTAGTGGCAGTGATAAGAATAAGGAGCAGTGATTATGACATTTTTAGCCCTGTAATGAGACTAGGAATATTCATAAAAGTGACTGGAGTACTTGCATATCTGAGCATACTTGAAAGTTCCTGCCAAGATATCACTGTTAGTAGCGAGGAAGAAATAGCCCACAGAGTAAGTTTGAAGGGACAGCAGCGAAAAATAGTAAAGTCATCTTATTTGATTTTTGTTATTTTGCTTTTCTGCTCATATCCTCTTGAGATCAGCCCATTCAATATCCAGGTTTCATGTACAACTTGTCCTAGGTCATGTGGTGGTTAACTGGCAGAACTGAAACTGAAATTCAGGTACTATTTACAGTGCATGATAATGACTTTCTTAAATATAAGAGAGAGAGGTGGGGAGAAGGAGAGAGAATGAATATTTGGTAATTATTTGCATAATTAGAAAGCTTAGTTTTATCTTTGGCTCAAAGGATAAACACATGCAAAGTGCTGAGTCCACAAAATCTTCTCTCCAAGAAGGACAAGTCAAGTCTTGGCTGGCTTGTGTATGGAATTCCCCTGGACATGAGGCCGAGACTTTGTGAGGTCAGGATTTCCCTGGGGAGCCAATACTCATGGAGAGAGCAGATGGTTTCCAAAGTAAAAACTAGAGAGAGAGTTCCCCAAAGGGGACCAGATCTTAGGTTTTTGGCAGAGAGGAGGTTGTTTCACTAGTAGAGTGAAAACATCCCACCCCCCCCCCCAGTTCACTTCCCTCCATACACACACTTGTAGAACATTTTCTCCATAATGACAACACACAGCACTGTATTCACCACTAAAGGATGATCATATCTTCCTGTTGAACACAGTGGGCTTTTCAAACAGATTATGAGGAGCCTGTGTTTTGTCGATAAACCTCTAGTAAGACCCAGAGGGAAACCAGAACACAGGCTTGGGATTTGAGACTGTAGCCTGGCTAGTGACAGGAACCAGGCCTGGGCCGCCTTCCACTGTGGAGGGGCTGGCAGGGAAGGGGGAGGGGAAACCAGGTGCAGAAGAAGAAAAGGATTTCGTACAGGATCTGCTTTCAACTCTGCATTAGTTGGAAATGCCACTCTCACTGGAAACTGTGTTAATGAATGGCAATCAAAGAACACAGGGTATACTGTTTTATAATACAGTATTTGTTTCCCAGAGCTGCTGGACCAACTATTTGCATGAAATTTGTGTTTTAATGCAGTATGGCCCCAATGTATCGTAAGGGGTAGGACACAAAGCATAAATTGGATGTGAGTTTTTTACAAGCACTTTGCCAACTCTAAAGCTCTGAAAACCAGCAAATCAGTTAGTTTCCTTCAAGCAAAGTATCTGAAGCTGACTGGAAGACTCAATATTGACAGAGGCTTTGAAGTTAGGTTTATTGGTCCTCCATCTTTTTTTTTTTTAAACTAAAAGTTACATATCTGCCTCACTTCTCCAAAAACACCTGCAAGTAATTTTTATTTACTTGTAGATATTAGGAAGGGAAGAAAGTAAAATAGAAACTCTTTGTTTTATGAAATTTTTGTTTGAAATTGTAAAACATTCTTCAAGAATACATTATTCCCAGCAGCCTTAATTATTTGGACATAATTTGTTAGAAATTCAATGTTTAACTAAAAAAGTTTAGCAATAAAAGTGTTAAGTTATGACATAGAAAGTATTATACTAGACTATAATAATAAATATTTCTTTCTTTGAATGACCTAAAAATCATGATTGATATTTGATGATATTGATATCATCATGACCTACTTAATCTCTTTATATGTAGCTTCATTTCCTGCATAAAACATAGAGAATCACCTATAAGAAATATTGATCATATGTTCATCCTTTTTTCCATCCCTGGTTCTGATTTTATTATTAATGTTGACAGTCAAATGATAATCTTCCAGTTTATTTAGGTTTGATGTATTTAAAATAAGAGGCATGTTGAGGTAGATTTAGGGCAGTTTCACTGAAATTGCCCTAAATCTCAGACCTGAACTTGGTATGAATGTCACATAAAAATAAGCACTTATATATATAGGGTCACAAAAGAGTAAATGTGAACCCTGTTGCTTTTCCTTCTCTTCCTCTCTTGGTAATGCTTTGAGGCTGTCTCCTATTAGTGGGCTGGCCTCCCCTAATTCTACAAGAAATCAGAATAAATTGCATGCTAATCCAAGAAAAAATCTGATGAGAATATGAATCATTTTAATATAGTGGGATATATAAAAATGCATACTATTATATAATTGGAACAGTATTATTTATTTACATGCTTTTTTAAAATTAAAGTACATTTGATTTACAATGTGTTAGTTTCAGGTATACAGCACAATGATTCAAATATAGATAGATAGATAGATAGATAGATAGATGATAGATATAAAACACATATATATATATATTTCAGATTCTTTTCCCTTGTAGGTTATTACAAAATATTGAGTATAGTTCCCTGTACTATACAGTAGGTCCTTGTTGGTTATCTATTTTATATATAGTAGTGTGTATATGTTAATCCCAAACTCCTAATTTTGTTAATCACAAACTCCTAATTTATCCCTTCCACTCCCTTCCCCTTTGATAAACATAAGTTTGTTTTCTATGTCTGTGGGTATATTTATGTTTTGTAAATAAGTTCATTTGGATCTATTTTTTTAGATTCCACATATAAGCAATGTCATATGGTATCTTTCTCTATCTGACTTACTTCACTTAGTATGATGATCTCTAGGTCCATCCATGTTTCTGCAAATGGCATTATTTCATTCTTTTTCATGGCTGAGTAATATTCCATTGTATATGTATATACCACATCTTTTTTATCCATTCATCTGTCGATGGACATTTAGGTTTCTTCCATGTCTTAGCTATTGTAAATAGTGCTGCAATGAACATTGAGATGCATGTTTATTTTTGAATTAGAGTTTTCTCTGGATATATGCCCAGGTGTGGGATTGAGGAATCACATGGCAACTCTATTTTGAGTTTTTTAAGGAACCTCCAACTCTGTTTTGAGTTTTTGAGTTTTCCCTAGTGTTTATGCCATTTTACATTACCACCAACAGTGTAGGAGGGTTCCTTTTTCTCCACACCCTCTCCAACATTTATTATTTTTAGACACAAAAATTCTGAACAAAAAACTAGCAAACTGACTCCAACAATAGATTAAAAAGATCATATACCATGACCAAGTGGGATTTAGCCCAGGGATGCAAGGATTTTTCAATATTTGAAAACCTATCAGTGTGATACACCACATTAAAAAATTGAATAATAAAAGCCATACAATCATCTCAATAGATGCAGAAAAAGCTTTTGATAAAATTCAACATCCATTTATGGTAAAAACTCTCCAGAAAGTGGGCATAGAGGGAACACACCTCAACATAATGGAGACCATACATGACAAACCCACAGCTAACATCATACTCAACAGTAAAAAGCTGAAAGTATTTCCTCTAAGATCAGGAACAAAACAAGGCTGCCACTCTCATCACTTTTATTCAACATAGTTTTGGAATCCCTAGCCACAGCAATCAGAGAAGAAAAAGAGATAAAGGAAATCCAAATTGGAAAAGAAGTAAAACTGTCACTGTTTGTAGATGACATAATACTATACATAGAAAATCCTAAAGATGCTACCAGAAAATTACTAGAGTTCACCAATGAATTTGGTAAAGTTGCAGGATACAAAATTAGTACACAGAAATCTGCTGCACTTCTATACATTTACATGTTTATATAGCATGTGTTTCATCATATTGGTGCCTGACATCTATTAAAAACAATACCCCACTATCAAATATTTAAGGAAGAAATAATGTCAGTCCTACCCAAATTCTCAGAAAACCAAACAGGAGGGAAGATTTCTTAACTCATTTTATGGGGCCCACATTACCCTGTTTCCAAAATCAGGAAAATACATTAAAAGTAAAGTATAAAGCAGTATCCCTTGTGAACAGAGACTCAAAAATCCTTAACAAAATATTAGCAAAAAGCAACACATAGAAAGACACTATATCATGATTGGGTGGGTTTAATCACAATTATGCAAAGTTGGTTTAACATTTGAAAATAAGTTTATGTAATTACTCATATTAATTGAATTTAAAAAACCAAAATATATTATTTTAGTAGATATAGATAAAGCATTTGACAAAATTCAATTTCCATGTTTGGTTAAAAAAAAAACCTCTCTTCAAAATAGGAACAGAAGGGAGCTTCCAGAGTTTGGCAGAGCGTGTTTACAGAAAATCTACAGGTTTTCATACTTAAGAGTGAAAGACTGAATGCTTTCCCTCAAGATTCTATTAAACATCTAAGGCAAGTAAAAGAAAGACATGCAGATTAAAGAGAAAGAAACAAAACTCTCTTATTGATAGACACCATGAGTGGGTAAACAGAAAATCCCAACAAAACTACAGAAAAGCTACTAGAACTTATAAATGAGCTTAGCAAGGTCACTGGATACAAAGTCCAATATACAGAAACCAGTTGCATTCCCATATATAAGACTGAAACAATTGGAAATTAAAATTTGAAAATGAAAAAAATGCCATTTACAGTAGTATAAAAAATAAGATGTAAAGATGTATTTAATAAAACAGTACAAGTTCTATAAACTGAAAACTAGCAAAGACTTATGCAATTGAAGAAAACCTAAACCAATTTAAAGATATGTATTTTTATGAATTAGAGAACTCAACATTGTTGTCACTTGTCTCCAAATTTATCTATAGATTCAAAGCAATCCCAAACAAAATCCTAGCAAATCTTTTTGATAACAATTGTCAATTTTCTTTTGAAATTTACATGGAAATGCAAGTAACCTAGATGTCTAAAATAGTCCTGAATAAGAATATAGTTAAGAACACTTATATTGTCTCATCTCAAGACATATTATAATGCTACAGCAGTCCAAACACTGTGGTATTGGCCTAAAGATAAAAACACAGATCAATAGAACACAATGGAGAGTCCAGAAAAAGACCCCTAGTCAATTGATTTTCTATACATTGCCAAAGTAATTCAATGAGGAAAGAAGTCTTTTTAACAAATTATTCAGGAGAAGATCAATATATATGGAAAACCCAACATATATGGAACCTTACCCCATATCAAATATAAAAATGAACTCAAAATGGATCAGAGGCCTAAACATTAAAGATAAAACTATAGGGCTTCCCTGGTGGTGCAGTGGTTGAGAGTTCCGCCTGCCAATGCAGGGGACACGGGTTCGTGTCCCGGTCCGGGAAGATCCCACATGCCGTGGAGCGGCTGGGCCCGTGAGCCATGGCCACTGAGCCTGCACATCCGGAGCCTGTGCTCCACAACGGGAGAGGCCACAACAGTGAGACGCCCGTGTACCACAAAAAAAAAAAAAAAAAAAAAAAAAGATAAAACTATAAACCTTCTCAAGAAAAACAGAAAAAAAATCTTCATGAGCCTGGATACCATATAGATTTCTCAGAACAAAAATAGTACAAATCATAAAAAATTTGATGAAATGGAATTCTTCAAAATTTAAACTTCTGTTCTAAAAAATATCATTAAGAAAATGAAAATCAAGTAATAGACTTGAAGAAAATATTAACAATTCATATCTCTGACAATGTATTCATATCCAGAGTATAGAAAGAAATCTTATAACTGAATAATGACAAACATTGCAGTATGATGAAAAATGGCCAAGAGATTTGAACAGATAACTCACAAAAAAGTTATAAATAACCATTAAGCACATGAAAAGAATATCTTTAGACATCAAGGAAATATAAAACCACAAATAGAGAAAATATCAGTAAATACATAGGAGATTTGATCAACACTATTAAAAACCTTTAACTAATTGACATTTATTGAATACTACATCCAACAACCGCAGAATACACATGCTTTTCAAGTGCATGCAATAAATTCATTAAGAAAATCAGTGTACCATAAACAAGACTCAATAAATTTTAAAGGATCAAAATTGTATGGACTGTATCCTCTGACAATAAATCAATTATTTATAAATAATAATAATCTAGGAAAACCTCAAATATGTTGCAAGTAAACAACATATTTCTAAATGATTCATGAGTCAAAGAGAAAATTATAAGGGAAATTACAATATGTTTTGTACTGATGACAACAAATCAAAATTTGTTGGATGTAGCTAAAGCTGTACTGAGAGGAAAACATCGTTTAAATTCTTATTTTAGATAAGAGTATCTAAAATTGGTGACCTAAATTTCCCCTGTAAGAGGTCAGGTGAAGATCAACAAAGTAAGCCAAAAGAATAGGATGAAGGTAGCAATAAAGAAAAATAGTCAACAAAATTAAAGTAGACAATAGAAAATATTAACAGACCCAAAATGTGATTCTTTGAAAAGATCAACAAAATTGACAACCCTGTATCTAAAATGATCAAGATAAAAGAGAACACAATTTATCAATATTAGGAATGAAAAGGGAATTATTACCATAAGTCTTGCAGACATTAAAAGAACACTATGAATAACTTCCTGGCAACAAATTTGATCACTTAAATAAAATGTTCTTGAATGATCAACTTACTAATATTGACCTAAGAAAAAAACAGAAGAATTTAAATGGACTTATATTTATTTTAAAAATCGAGTTTGTTACCAAAAC
Source organism: Mesoplodon densirostris (assembly GCF_025265405.1). Classification (NCBI taxonomy): domain Eukaryota; kingdom Metazoa; phylum Chordata; class Mammalia; order Artiodactyla; family Ziphiidae; genus Mesoplodon; species Mesoplodon densirostris. The sequence continues at coordinate 66,820,372 of NC_082662.1, read as the reverse complement.
TCTTCCCCAAAAGAAAATTTCAGGCCCAAGTTGGTTTCACTGGTGAATTCTCTGAAACATTTAAAGGACTAATAATTCCAGTCTTACATAACATTTCAATAAACAGAGAATGAAGAATCCTGCCCAACTCATTTTATAAGGCCATCATAATACCAAAATCTGACAAAGATATTACAAAAAAACTGAAATTCATAGGCCAACTTTCTTCAATAATATAGATATAAAAATTCTTAACCAAATATTAGCAAAACAAATACAGCAATATATTTTTAAAATTAAGACATGGTGATCAAGTAGGGTTATCTCAGAAGGAATGCTAAGTTAGTTTGACATATAAAAATTAATCAATGTAGTTAATCATTTTAACAGACCAAAGGAAGAAAAAGCCCATGTGATTACTTCAATATTTTCAGGAAAAGCATTAACACTCATTCATAGTAAAAACTCTCAGAAAAATAGGAACAGTAGGGAACTTTCTTAAACTGATACAGGACATTTTTCCCCCCTGAAATTGTAAACAAATAAGGATGCCCACTTTCAACATTTCTTTTAAACATTGTTCTAGAGACACCAGCTTTGTAATAAGTCAAGAAAAGGATTGAGAAGACATAAAGATCAGAAAGGAAAACATACAGTTGTTCTTATTTGCAGTTGATATGTTATTTATGTAGAAAATTCTTGGAAATCTACAGAGCAGTTGCTAGAACTAATAAGTGAATTTAGCAGTTTCAAAGGATATTAGATTAGTATACAAAAAGTATTCTTATATACTGACAGCAAATAATTGGAAATGAAATTTATAAAAATTTAATTAAATAATGCCAAAAACAATATACAGTAAAAGATGTCCAAGTCCTGTATATGAAAACACACAAAACACATTGTTGGGAGAAATGAAAGAAGACCTATGTAAGTGGAGAGATATACCATATTTGTGAATTGGAAGACTTGATAACATTGCAGATCATCTCAAATTGATCTATAGATTCAATGCAATCCCAATCAAAATTTTACCAGCTTTGTTGTAGAAGTGGACTCTCTGATTCTAAGTTCATATGAAAGTACACAGAACCTAGAATAACCAAAGCAATTTTTTAAAGTAGGAATAAAGTTCTACCTGATTTCAAGAGTTTCTACAGTACTGTTAAATAACATTTTCTGTGGTAATGGATGTGTTCTATAGTTATGTGCTGTCCTATATAGCAGTCACTAGTTTCATGTGGCTGTTAAGCACTTGAAACAAGGCTCTTTCACCTAAAGAACTGAAATTCTAATTTTATTTTATTTTATTAATTTAAATTTAAATAGCCAAGTTAGTGGTTACTGTTTCAGACATTTAAAGGACTAATAACTGTACTGACATACTGTAAGGCTACCTTAATCAAGACAGTTTGGTATTATCAAAGAGAAAGACATAGATCAAAAGAAGAAATGAAAGTCTAGAAATAGATCAATGCATTTATAGTCAATTGATTTTCTACAAAGGAGCCAGGGCAACTCAATGGAGAAAACAAAAGCCTTTTCAAAAAATGGTAGTGGATCAACTCGATACCTTCATGAGAAAAAAGGAATATAGATCTAAAATTCTAGAGTTTCTAGAAAAAACATAGGAGAGAAAATCTCCGTGCCCTGGCATGTGCAAAGGATTCTTAGCTAAAACAAAAGCACAAAACATAAAAGAAAAAAAATGATAAATTAGAGTTCATCAGAATGAAAAATATTTGCTCATTGAAAAACATCATTAAGAAAACAAAAAGGCAAACCACAAACTGGTAGAACCAATAAACATGGGGAAAATATTTGAACAATACCAACAAAGCAAAATAATAATACTAATATCTACTTCACAAACACTTATGTGCCAGACACTGTTTTAAGTGCTTCACCTTTATTAATTAATTTAACACATTTAATAAGGTATGTGAGGGCACAGGCTCCAAAGTAGAAATGCTTAGATTCACATTTTAGATCTACTCTTTACTAGCTTTGAAACCTTGGGTAAGTTTCTGAGTTACTCAGTTGTACAGATTCCTCATCAATAAGTGAGGAAAATAATAGTACCTACATCACAGGGTTGTTAAGAGGATTGTCACAATATATATAAGGTGCTTAGAATGATGCTTAGTGTGTAGTATGAGCTCGGTAATGTAAGCAGTTTCTGTTTTCTTTGGAAGAAGGCAATGCTCTATAAAACCTGGGATGAACATTAGTGCTTTCATTTACTTATTTGGAAAACAGGTATACATTAATATCAGTCCTAACTCATAAGGTTGTCATTCATTTATTCACTCATTCATTCAAGAAACATTTACTTAGCACCAGCTATTTGCAAGTACTATGCTAGATAATGAGGATATAGTGGTGAATGAGATACATGAAGTCCCTGCCTTTGTGAGGGATATGGACAACAGACAATAAACAATAAACATGTAAACAAATAAAGGCATATAATTTAGGGTTTGCTGAAAAAAAAAAAAGGGTAAGAGCACGTGAAGTGACTGGGAGGTACTAGCATAGCTGGAGGATGCCCCTGTGAGGAGACAACATTTAAACAGAGATATGAATGAAGTAAAGCAGTGAACCATGCCAGAAACTGGTATAAATGCATTCTAGGCAGAGAAGACGCCAGTATAAAGGCCCTAAAGTGGGAATAAGCTTCCAGAGTTTCACGGACAGAAAGAAGGCCAATGTGTCTAATGAAACACAGAGAAGTGGTAAGAGGCGATGTCGGAGAGGTAAACAGACCACATAATATAAGGACTTGAAGGATTATTTTTCTAAGTGTGGTCGGTTACATGTATGCTTGCACCATTATCTTATATATAGTATTAAAAAGAAGTTCATTGAAAGTAGAATGCAAGGAGACTAGAGTAGAACCAGGTTAGGAGCAGGTTAGGAAGCCACCTGTTAGGAGGCTTCTGCAGTAATCCAGTTGAGAGGTGATGGTGGCTTAGAATAAATGCTGTGTTAACAATGGAAATGAAGAGAAAAGATGAAATGGACATATATTTTAAAGGTATAGTCAGCAGGACACAATGAGAATTAGGTATAGGGTGTGAGAGAAGATGGGGAATCTAGAATTCTCTTCACTTTTCACCTGAGAAACTGGGCTTATGTTGATGCCATTTCCCATGACGAAGACGGGAAAAGAACAGGTTGGAGTGAATAGTCAAAAGTTCTGTTTGGACATCAATTTTGAGATGCCTACCAGACATCAAAATAGAAATGTAAATATCTATTTCAGTAGCCAGGAAAAAATTATGATAACTTTGACTAGGAACCTATGGTGGTGGTGATGGTGGTAGTGAACTTGTGAGAAATAGACTAACTAAAGGCATTTTTAGAAGCTGATAAACATTGGTGATATATTAGATGTGGATGTGAAGGATACTGAGATGTCATCGATAATACTGGTTTCTGGCACAGCTAGATGGGTGGTGGTGCTTTTGAATGAAGAAGGGCAAGATTTGGAGGAAGATCATGAATTCCATACTGGATATTTAAAGCTTAAAATACTTGTGAGACACCCAAGATGTGATGTCAAGCAGTTAGTTCTGTAGGTGGTTCTGGAGATGTAAATCTGGGTATCACTGGAATGTACAAGGTAATTGAAACCATGGTAAAAAAAAAAAAAAGTGATCATCTAGGGAAAGAATATAAAGTTACAAGAGAAAGGGGCCTAATACTGAGCCTGGAGGGATTTCAGGATTAAAGATTAGGTAAAGTAGACTTAACCTGGAAAAGGGGATGCTGAGAGGCCCAATTCATGTGGAAGTATTTTACAATTTGTAGAGGTCCAGGCAAATGATAGTTTTAATAATTAACTTAGGCCAATACCTCTCATAAGAGTGCCCCCAGATGTAAGATGATTGAATCAAGGGACACTTAAAACCCCAGGATAAATGATGATATGTTTTCCTTGAACATGAATTTTACTCAAGGGTAAGTAATTTTAGGTATTATTTCTATACAGAAACAAACAGGTCTCTATTATGGAGTAAAATGGAAAAATCAAGTTAAAGATTACAACATAAGACTTCTAAAAAATTTCATACTTGACATAGGATACCTCTGGTTATATCCTCAGAAATTCCTTCCACTGCATACCTCTTCCTCCTCTCTTGTGTTCATAGGAGTGTTTGGTAGGAACATTTTAGAAACACTGATAAATTAGAGGCAAAGAGTCTTCATGGCAATGGAGAAGTCTTTCATCACTAACAGGCCTACGTGATAGCAAACAAAAAGGGTACTGTTGAAAAGACACTGATTTTTAGAATTTATAATTAAAAAAGTAACTATAAAAACATTCAAGCAATAGATAGAAAAGTGCAGAGGAAAGCCAAAATAAAAAATTCTTATCATTCAGAAATCACCAAAGTTAATGTTATGTAAATATTATTTCTGACAACTCTCTTTGCAAATATACCAATAGTAGGGTAGATATTTAAAGGTACTTATTTTAAGAGATGATGCTATAGACTAAATTTTGTCCCCTCAAAATTCATATGTTGGGCTTCCCTGGTGGCACAGTGGTTGAGAGTCCGCCTTCTGATGCAGGGGACACTGGTTCATGCCCCAGTCCGGGAAGATTCCACATGCCGCGGAGTGGCTGGGCCCGTGAGCCATGGCCGCTGAGCCTGCGCGTCCGGAGCCTGTGCTCCGCAACGGGAGAGGCCACAACAGTGAGAGGCCCGCGTACCGCAAAAAAAAAAAAAAAGAATTCATATGTTGAAGCCTTAACCCCCAAGTGTATCTGTATCTGGAGATAGGATCTTTAGGAGGTACTTAAGGTTAAATGAGGTCATGAGGGTTGGGCCCTTATCTGTTAGGACTGTGTCCTTATAAGAAGAGGAAGGTCTCTCTCCCACTCTCTTTCTCTCTCTCTCTCCTTCCTCCTTGCTCTTGCACTCTCTGTCATGTGAACATAAGTGAGAAGATGGCCATCTATAAGCCAGAAAGACACTCCTCATCAGAGAGCAACTGTGCTGGAATCCTGATCTTGACTTTCCAGACTCCACAACTGCAAGGAAGAAAATTTCAGGTACTTGTTATGAAAACCTGAGCTACTAAGACAGGTGAGATGATATATACTTATTAAAAGTATAAATTTAATTTTATCTGAATTTAAGAGGAAAAAAGGAAGCACACTGAGATTGAAAGGAATTTTTGAAGTTCCTAGAGGAGGAATTACCTGTTTCTTAATACACAGAGTTAAATTGTACAAGTTTACACTCCCTTCACAAGGAAATGAGAATTCACATTTCACTATGCCCTTTCCAAAAGTGAGTATGATATTTTTTTAAATTGCAATTTTTTCAGTGAAATACTGAATTTTGTCATAATTTGCATTTCTTTGATTCTTGGAGATATATCACATTTTTCATTTTAGGGATTATATTTTCTCTTTCTAATATTATATGCACTCTATTTTCTCTGTTCTGTTATATTAGGGTGTTAGAAATATGTAAACTAAAGTGATGAAAGAATTGGAAAACCTCCTTTCAGCAGCCATGATAATAATTATTTACAACAAGAATCATTAGTGGATGCTACAATTGCCCTCTACTAAACAAAGCTGCCTTGCCCAAGGTTCCCCTCTCCCAAGGGACAGTCCCCATCCAAAAGCCAGAAGAGTGTGTATGGGACTGGATTTTGAGGATGCTGAATCAAGAAGATAGAATATAGAATTGGAGAATAGAGAGTTTATCAGTATGAGAGCATTTTTCTAACACACGGGATTTACTGACCTGGCAAGGACTCCAGGAGACAGCACTAGTATGCTTCTAGAATGGTTGTTGAAAGCTTGGAAAAAGTGATAGCTCATACTAAATAAAGGAGAAGTGCCCAGAATTGCCATGGCGGATGGTGATGGAAGGGATTAAAAGGCTCAGAGGTGAGCAGCTAAAGCACTAGTCAACTGTGTTTAGATGGTGGATACCTTGTCAAAGCAGTAAGGTGAAGGGAACATTAGGATCATTGAGAAGATCAGTGGTGGCTGTCTGCTGCAATCCTGGGCTATTCTAGAATTGGGTGCCCTAGTGGCAATGAGTATGAAAGGATTCCGAAATAACAGAGGCAAACGTGGCAGCATGTAACCAGCAGAAGCAAAATGAGCAGAATAATCATAATAAGTAGCAGTTTCAGAGTGACAGCCAAGGGCCCTGACCCGCATAGAACTGTAAAGGTAGTTAATAGAATACAGTATTTCTACAGGCAAGATAGTGGGCAGCCAATAAAGATAAGCTTAATTTATTTAACCAAAAGAAATGAAGCTGGATGACCAGAGGCTGAGGGCCCTAGCACTAACTCATGATTCATGATTTTGACCTGAACTAGGCAATTTTCAGAGTTGCCTAAAAAAGATGCACTGTCACCTTGAGGAAGGATCCTAGGACAGCATGACAAATGTTTATAGTAATGATTTCCCCTATCCTTCTCCAAAGTGACTTAGGGACTTTTACTTAGGTGAGAATACACTGGGGAAAAGGGGATACTCATTTGGAGAACACTTGGATGTTGAAAAAAGTGTTGCGATAGCTCCTGCCATTAGAGTCAGTGGGGGCCAGTAATAAATGGAATCCTAATATTGGTCTCACTCAAGTGGATCCACTGTGTTCAGGACCCAAACCCATCCAGTGGCCAGCTCCCCAGGCCTTAAGTGTATAATTGAAATGAACATGCTTGGTCATTGGCAGAACTGTCCCATGGGTTCCTTGGCCTATGGAATAAGAGATAGCACAGTGACAAACACCACATGGAAGCTTCTCAAACTGCCCCCTCCCCTTGGACAAGTAATCAAAAGTATTATCATAATCTGGGTTGGATTTTAATGGCCTGAAAAAGTATAAAGTAATTTTGGAAAAAATGACATTATTATGATATGCTTCCTTCAGTTCCCAGTGAGGTAAATATGCCTTTCCAATTTTTTAGTTTCTTTTATGTTTCAGTAGATGTGGTTTCCTACATATAAATATCACATTTCTTGAGAAAGTTATTTCTAAATGTCTTACAGATTTAATTGCCACTGTGAATAGGAACATTTATTACATTTTCTGAATGTTGCTGGTTTCTGAACAGCTATCCAGCTGCCATTCTAATTCCTTAATCCAGGATGGGGATTGTCACATCTGTGATTCAGAAGAACACTCTGTGGAGGAACATGCATAAGGACAAAGCAACCAATTCAACTAATTATCCAACAAGATTTAGTGAAGAATTGAACTAGGTGATTTGTAGGTATACAAAGATGAATATGTGGGGTGTGTTCAAGAAGCTTATCAGTTTGTAAGAGATAAATCTTCATATCAATAATAATAACAATAACAACAACCACAACAAGAAAGGTAAGGAATTATTAGAGCAAGAAGAAAAGAGAGAGAGGGAGGGAGGGAGAGTGAAAAAGAGGGACAAAGGGAGGGAGAGAGGGAGGGAGAATGATGGGAATTGGAAGAGATGGAGTTGTCTTCCAAATGGTGGAATTGCAGATGGTATCAATGAGCAGGACACACTGTCAGCTTTGGATAAGAGGTTCTCTTTCTCCTGATATAAAGAGGAGGTGTGCAAGGATGAATTCAGGAAAAAAAAAAAAGAATAGCAAGAGACATTCTTAGTAGTTGTCAAAAGATGGAAACTGAAGAAATTCACCATAGTTACCTTGTTCTCTGTAAAGTAATATGCAAGGTCATCTATAGATAGTGGGTATTGGGGTTTAAGAAGAAAAGAAGAGGTTTAGAAATTGGTAACAAGGAAGGTAGTATTGAGAATAAAAAAAGATGAGAGGGACTTCCCTGGTGGCACAGTGGTTAAGAATCTGCCTGCCAATGCAGGGGACATGGGTTGGAGCCCTGGTCTAGGAAAATCCCACAAGCTGTGGAGCAACTAAGCCCATGCACACAACTACTGACGGGAGCCACAACTACTGAGCCAGTGCACCTAGAGCCCGTGCTCCACAACAAGAGAAGCCACAGCAATGAGAAGGCTGCACGCCACAACAAAGAGTAGCCCCCGTTCGCCACAGCTAGAGAAAACCCATGCGCAGCAACAAAGACTCAATGCAGCCAAAAATAAATAAATAACTTTAAAGAAAATAAAGATAAGAAAGGATTTCAGTAAGTGTGATCTTACAGAACAACCACATCAGAATCACCTGCGGATGTCTGTTAAAAATGTAGAGTTGCCAGTCCCACTCTAAAACAAGTGTTCAGGCTTCCCTGGTGGCGCAGTTGTTGAGAGTCGGCCTGGCGATACAGGGGATACAGGTTCGTGCCCCGGTCCGGGAAGATCCCACATGCTGCGGAGCGGCTGGGCCCGTGAGCCATGGCCACTGAGTCTGTGTGTCTGGAGCCTGTGCTCCGCAACGGGAGAGGCCACAACAGTGAGAGGCGTGCATACCGCAAAAAAAAAAAAAAAAAAAAAAAAAAACACCCAAAACAAATAAAACAAGTGTTCAGGAAACATTAGATAAGTTGAATTTGTATGTGAAACATTCAGTTAATCTGAATTTTATATTAAGACCAAGGAATAAGAATCAAAAGTAGTCTTTAACACTCTTGGCCAATAATAAAAATATACTTAATATTGTGATAAAGGCCAGTTAATGTCTAGTGGGAAGGTGACAAAAAGTGGAGGGAGGGTAATAAGAAGATAATGAAGTTAAGGAAAGAGTGAGAGAAGCAGAAAAAAAGTGACAAAAGAGAAAAATGGGAGAAAATGAAAGAGATACAAGATAAAAGAAATTAGAAGCAGAAAGGGAAAAGAGGTATTGGGTTGGTCAAAAAGTTCGTTTGGGTTTTTCCGTAAGATGGAAAAACCTGAATGAACTTCTTGGCCATCCTAGTACATATTTACACAGGAAGAAATAAAAATGTGAGAAGGGGCTAAGTAGATTTTGGGGTTAGTATTAGTATAGCTTGCTTTTAAATTTAGCCTTCAGTAAAAATTATCACATTGTTTCCACCTTCTTTGAATTCTGATTAGCAACTTTGCTATTCTTTCTCACAGTTAAGAATTTCAGCTAGTAATGTGTTGGCTAAACTGAGTTTCTCAGGGGAGGATGTTTTTCTACAGTTTTTTGTTTGTTTGTTTGTTTTCTGCCACAGAATGGCAAAATTATACCCAGATCTGATACTCCTGGAGCTCTCCTATTCTGACTAGCCCTCAGGGCTCAAATAACAGGGAAGATTGGAAAAATCGAACATAGAGCTGTAGATGGTTATCATGATTAGTAACCTAACCCTTGGTCACATACAAATCATCAGGTCAGTACTTCTCCTGTTGTTATGTAATCACTCATTACCTAGGTAACCAGTCAACTAACTTTCTCTAATCTGGATGCTGGATCCCTAAATATATCATCACACCTGATTTCTATTCCTCTATAGAATAAATTGAAACTAAAACTCTTCATGATTAAGGAATCCTCCTGTGTTAGATCTATAGCCTATTAGTGGTTGATGCTCATCACAGAGAACTTAGTGCTTAGTTGACCAATGGAATGGTGACTTTCTTGCAGATTCCTAAGTGAGGGTTTGAAGAGCAGAAGTGAAAACAATGAGGAAGCATTATACCTTCAGGCACTTAACTTTGATAAAAATAAAACTCTGTATTTTTGTGATGAGCTTCATGGAGTTGAGTGAGGTTTGAAGAGGCATCTGTTGGAATAGAAAGAGGAATTTCTTTCAGCAAGAGCTAGATAAGGCCAGTGGCCTCTGCCTACTTCAGAGTCATCTCAGCGCTCTTACCCCCACTATCTCCATGACCGAGAAGATACTCCCCTCCTGCCCTAAGCCGTCACGGTGTTCTTTCATGAATTTTCTTCCTCATTTTTATTCTCACTTGATAAAGATGCCTCAAATGGAATGGCAAAGGTAATGCATTTCTTTTTTTCCCAGAGATGGCTCCTTAACAGCCCCTGATCAACGTACTCTGTTGAAAGTTTGTTTTTAGATAGAAGAAATACTAAGCTTTTGCTATAACTTCATGGAGGACAGCAGTCTTGGACAGAGCTAGATTAATTTCTTTTAAATGAGTCCTAATTGTGTATTGCTATAAAGTTTCTGAGGGAGGACAGTTTGAAATTGTATCAATATCTTCAGGTCACATTGTATGCAAAAATAAAGCTTAAAAATAATATGAAACCATAAAAGCATGCATATGCTTTGGCCTATCAACTCTCATTCGAAATAGCTATCCAAAGAAAACTGGGATACTACTAATGACTGCTATGTGTTTACCAGTCCTGTATCTCTTTCTTCCAGGGCACATAGCTTGTATCTCTTAGTTTCCTTTGCAGTTAGGTAGAGTCATGTGACTAAGTTCTGGCTAATGAAATGTGGGAAAAAGTGATGTACATCACTTCAAGACCTAAGCTATAATGAAATCTTTCCTACAACCCTTCAGGCTCTCTCTCTCTTTCTCTATCTATGTGGCTAAATGCTGAGGAGAATGGGGTTCTAGAAAATGACTGAGCTGCATGGTGAAAGACACCTGGGTCTAGACTAACTACATGAAGCAAAGTTCCCCTGCCAACTCACATGAAAATTCAGTTCTAGTAAGCCACTGAAATGTTTCATTTGTTTATTACTGCATTTAGCCTACTTTCACAAATACACATACTACCAACACTTTACAACATTGAGGAGGGGTACATAAAGATTAGAAAGTAGAAATAAAATGGTTAATTTTTGCTGGTGTTATAGTCTGTAAAGAATATCCAAGAGACCTGACAAAAAATATTAGAGAATTGACAAGGTATTAGAAACAATAGCAGAGTTCAGTTATATTGCTGGAAACTAGATGAGTATTCAAAATTCACTTATGGGGCTTCCCTGGTGGCGCAGTGGTTGAGAGTCCACCTGCTGATGCAGGGGGCGCAGGTTTGTGCCCCAGTCCGGGAGAATCCCACATGCCGCGGAGCAGTTGGGCCCGTGAGCCATGGCCGCTGAGCCTGCGTGTCTGGAGCCTGTGCTCCGCCACGGGAGAGGCCACAGCAGTGAGAGGCCTGCGTACAGCAAAAAAAAAAAAAAAAATCACTTATGTAACATCTATACTCAAGCATCAGATTATAAAATGAAATCATAAAAAAGATACTATTTATGATACCAATAAAACCTGTACTTTTTGCATGAACCTGTACTCAAGCATGAATCTAAAAAAGATGTAAATGCAAGACTTATATGAAGAAAAATTAGAAAAGATGACCCAAATAATTAGAGGAATATGCCACGTGTGTTAGGGTTCTCTAGAGAAACAGAACCAATAGGATATATATATGTAAACATATATTATAAGGAATTGGCTCCACAATTATGGAAGGGGCAAATCCCAAGATCTGCAGAGTGTGTTGGCAAGCTGGAGACCCAGGATAGCTTGATGGTTGAGATCCAGTCCAAAGGTTGGCAAGCTGAAAACCCAGGAAGAACTAATGTTCAGGTCGAGTCTGACGGCAGGAAAAAAATAAATTGATGTCCTAGTTTGAAGGCAGTCAGGTAGGAAAGAATTCTTTCTTACTCAGGGCAGGGTCAGACTTTTTGTCTATTCAGGCCTTCAACTGATTGGATGAGGCTTACCCACACTAGTGGGAGCAGTTGCTTAAGTCTACCAATTTAAATGTTAATCTCATCCAAAATCACCCTCACAGAAACACTCAGAATAAAGTTTGCCCAGATATCTGGGCACTCTGTGGCCCAGTCAATTTGACACAAAATTAACACCACACCGTGTTTAAAGATAATCATGAAAATGGCAATTCTTGCCAAACTGGCTAGAATGTATCAATACAATTCTTTCCAAAATTCCATTTTCCACACAATTTGATAAATTCTTTCTAAAATTCAAGTAGAAGAGTGAAGGGCCAAAAATAATCAAGATAAGCTTTAAAAAAGGAAAACAGTAGAAGAGAATTGTTCTTACACTTGTATTAGTTTTCTATGGCTGCTATAACAGATTACCACAAAATTCATGGCTTAAAATAACTCAAATTTATTTTCTTACATTCCTGCAGATTAAAACCAACTCAGTTATCACTGGGCTAAAATCAAGGTGTCAGCACAGCTGACATATATTCATTCACATATTCATTGCTAGAGGCTCTAGAGGAATTACCATCTCCCTCTCACTTTGATCTCAGTGGGTAAAAGTTCTCCCCTCTGAGGATTTGTGGGTTAGATTGTGCCCACCTGAATAATCCAGGATAATCTCCCCATATCGAGGTCCTTAATTTTATCATATCTGTCAAGTCCTTTTGCCATACAAGGGAACATATTCACAGGTTCCAGGGATTAGGATGTGAACATCTTTCAGGAGCCATTTTTCTGCCTATCACACCACTTACCAAATTTAGAATTATATTATGAGACAGTGTGGCATTGGTATAAGTCTATAAGGATAAAGACGTAGAAAGAGAACCATGAATGTGTTAGAAGCTTAGTCCTTTAGCTTTTCATAGAAGCATTAGTCCTATGAGAAAGGAGACTTGCAAAGAATAGGATTAAAGATAAGTTATCCACACACCAGCCCGAGAGGCTTGTCTGCTCGGCCGCCGGGGCAGGCGGGGCTGGGAGCTGAGGCTCGGGTATCGGCTTTCAGTCGGAGCACAGGGAGAGGACTGGGGCTGGTGGCAGGAAGAGAGCCTGAAGGGGTTGGTGCACCACGGCTAGCCCGGAGGGAGTCCGGGGAAAGGGTCTGGAGCTGCCGAAGAGGCAATAGGCTTTTTCTTCCCTTTTGTTTCCTGGTGCGCGAGGAGAGGGCATTAAGAGGGCTGCTTTGGGAAGCGCCAGAGACGGGCTCGAGCCGCGGCTAAAGGCGTGGACCCCGGAGACGGGCGTGGGACGCTGGGGCTGCTGCTGCTGCCACCGCCACGGGGCCTGTGTGCGAGCGCGGGTCACTGTCCGCCCCGCCTTCCAGGGGGCCTGTGCACCCCGCCACTGCCGGGGTCCCGGAACACGGGGATGGCTTTCCCGGGAAAGCGCACGGAGCGCCTTGGTCTGGTGCAACGTCATGCTGGCCTCTGCCGCCGCAGGCCCGCCCCACTCTGCGTGCCCATCCCTCCCCTCTGCCTGAGTGAGCCAGATCCCCCGAATCAGCGGTTCCTTTAAACCCGTCCTGTCTGAGCGAAGAACGGACGCCCTCCGGCGACCTACACGCAGAGGCGGGGCCAGGTCCAAGGCTGAGACCCGGGAGCTGTGAGAGCAGAGAAGAGACAGGGAAATCTCTCTGTGCAGCCTCGGAGGCAGCGGATTAAAGCTCCACGGTCCACTTGATGTGCCCTGTGTCTGTGGAGTGCATAAATGGACAGCGAATCATCCCAAATTGAGGAAGTGGACTTTGAGGACAAGATTTAAGACTTTCCCCCCTTTTCCTCTTTTTACAACGAATTATCCCAAATTAAGGAGGTGGACTTAGCAAGATTTCAGACTTCTCGCCCTTTTCCTCTTTTTACAACGAAGTATCCCAAATTGAGGAGGTGGACTTGGAGAGCAAGATTTTTGATTTTTCCCCCTGCTCTCTTTTTGTGAATGTGTATCTGTATTCTTCTGTGTAAGATTCTCTCTGTATAGCTTTGCTTCCACCATATGTCCCAGGTTTCTATCGGTCCGTTTTATTTTCAATAATTACTTTTTAATTTTAATAACGCTACTATATTTCATACTTTATTCTATTTTACTTTACCTGCTCTTTCTTTTTTTCCTACCTTCCCTTCCTCCCTCCTTCCCTCTTCCCCTCCTTGGCTTCTTTCTCTCTTTCTTTCCCTCCTCCCTCCCTCCCTTCTTCCTTTCACTCTTTCTTTTTCTTTCCTCCCTCCCTCCCTCCTGTCTTTCTTTCTTTCTTTCCTTCCTCCCTCCCTCCCTTCTTCCATTCACTCTTCCTTTTTCTCTCATTCCTCCCTCCCTCCCTCCTTTCTCTCTTTCTTCCTTCCTTCCTTCCTTTCTTTCCTTCTTCCTTTCTTTCTCTCTCTCTTTCTTTCTTCTACTAATTCTTTCTTTCTACATTTTCTCCCTTTTATTCTGAGCTGGGTAGATGAAAAGCTCTTGGTGCTGCAGCCAGGAGTCAGTGCTGTGCCTCTGAAGTGGGAGAGCCAACTTCAGGACACGGGTCCACAAGAGACCTCCCAGCTCCACATAATATCAAGCAGCGAAAATCTCCCAGAGATCTCCATCTCAACACCAGCACCCAGCTTCAGTCAACGACCAGCAAACTACAGTGCTGGTCATCCTATGCCAAGCAACTAGCAAGACAGGAACACAACCCCACCCATTAACAGACAGGCTGCCTAAAAACATAATAAGGCCACAGGCACCCCAAAACACACCACCAGATGTGGACCTGTCCACCAGAAGGACAAGATCGAGCCTCAACCACCAGAACACAGGCTCTAGTCCCCCCCACCAGGAAGCCTACACAACCTACTGAAACAACCTTAGCCACTGGGGACAGACACCAAAAACAACAGGAACTACAAATCTGCAGCCTGCAAAAAGGAGACCTCAAACACAGTAACATAAGCAAAATGAGAAGACAGAAAAACACACAGCAGGTGAAGGAGCAAGATAAAAACCTACCAAACCTAACAAATGAAGAGGTAATAGGCAGTCTACCTGAAAAAGTATTCAGACTAATGATAGTAAAGATGATCCAAGATTCTATTTGCAAGATCCAAAATCTTGGAAATAGAATAGACAAAATGCAAGAAACAGTTAACAAGGACCTAGAAGAACTAAAGATGAATCAAGCATCGATTAAAAACACAATAAATGAAATGAAAAATACTCTAGAAGGGATCAATAGCAGAATAACTGAGGCAGAAGAATGGATAAGTGAGGTGGAAGATAAAATAGTGGAAATAAGTGATGCAGAGCAAAATATAGAAAAAAGAATGAAAAGAACAGAGGACACTCTCAGAGACCTCTGTGACAACATTAAATGCACCAATATTCGAATTATAGGGTTTCCAGAAGAAGAAGAGAAAAAGAAAGGGACTGAGAAAATATTTGAAGAGATTATAGTTGAAAACTTCCCTACTATGGGAAAGGAAATAGTTAATCAAGTCCAGGAGGCACAGAGAGTCCCATACAGAATAAATCCAAGGAGAAATATGCCAAGACACATATTAATCAAACTGTCAAAAATTAAACACAAAGAAATCATATTAAAAGCAGCAAGGCAAAAACAACAAATAACACACAAGGGAATCCCCATCAGGTTAACAGCTGATCTCTCAGCAGAAACTCTACAAGCCAGAAGGGAGTGGCAGGACATACTTAAAGTGATGAAGAAGAGAAACATGCACCCAAGATCACTCTACCCAGCAAGGATCTCATTCAGACTTGATGGAGAAATTAAAACGTTTACAGAAAAGCAAAAGCTGAGAGAGTTCAACACCACCAAACCAGCTTTACAACAAATGTTAAAGGAACTTCTCTAGGCAAGAAACACAACAGAAGGAATATACCTACAATAACGAACCCAAAGCAATTAAGGAAATGGGAATAGGAACATACATATCAATAATTACCTTAAATATAAATGGACTAAATGCTCCCACCAAAAGACACAGATTGGCTGAATGGACACAAAAGCA
Organism: Mesoplodon densirostris; assembly: GCF_025265405.1. Classification (NCBI taxonomy): domain Eukaryota; kingdom Metazoa; phylum Chordata; class Mammalia; order Artiodactyla; family Ziphiidae; genus Mesoplodon; species Mesoplodon densirostris. The sequence goes on along the minus strand of NC_082662.1, from coordinate 66,804,795 downwards.
AGACCCATATATATGCTGTCCACAAGAGACCCACTTCAGACCTAGAGACACATACAGATTGAAAGTAAGGGGATGGAAAAAGATATTCCATGCAAATGAAAATCAAAAGAAAGCTGGAGTAGCAATTCTTATATCAGACAAAATAGACTTTAAAATAAAGACTATTAGAAGAGACAAAGAAGGACACTACATAATGATAAAGGGATCAATCCAAGAAGAAGATATAACAATTGTAAATATTTATGCACCCAACATAGGAGCACCTCAGTACATAAGGCAAATACTAACAGCCATAAAAGGGGAGATTGACAGTAACACACTCATAGTAGGGGACTTTAACACCCCACTTTCACCAATGGACCGATCATCCAAAATGAAAATAAATAAGGAAACACAAGCTTTAAATGATACATTAAACAAGATGGACTTAATTGCTATTTATAGGACATTCCATCCAAAAACAACAGAATACACATGTTTCTCAAGTGCTCATGGAACATTCTCCAGGATAGATCATATCTTGGGTCACAAATCAAGCCTTGGTAAATTTAAGAAAATTGAAAGTGTATCAAGTATCTTTTCCGACCACATTGCTATGAGACTAGACATCAATTACAGGAAAAGATCTGTAAAAAATACAAACACATGGAGGCTAAACCATACACTACTCAATAACGAAGTGATCACTGAAGAAATCAAAGAGGAAATTAAAAAACCTAGAAACAAATGACAGTGGAGACACGACGACCCAAAACCTATGGGACGCAGAAAAGCAGTTCTAAGGGGGAAGTTTATAGCAATACAATGCCACCTTAAGAAACAGGAAACATCTCGAGCAAATAACCTGACCCTGCACCTAAAGCAATTAGAGAAAGAAGAACAAAAAACCCCCAAAGCTAGCAGAAGGAAAGAAATCATAAAGATCAGATCAGAAATAAATGAAAAAGAAATGAAGGAAACGATAGCAAAGATCAATAAAACTAAAAGCTGGTTCTTTGAAAAGATAAACAAAATAGACAAACCATTAGCCAGACTCATCAAGAAAAAAAGGGAGAAGACTCAAATCAATAGAATTAGAAATGAAAAAGGAGAAGTAACAACTGACACTGCAGAAATACAAAAGATCATGAGAGATTACTACAAGAAACTCTATGCCAATAAAATGGACAACCTGGAAGAAATGGACAAATTCTTAGAAATGCACAAGACTGACTCAGGAAGAAATAGAAAATATGAATAGACCAATCACAAGCACTGAAATTGAAACTGTGATTAAAAATCTTCCAACAAACAAAAGCCCAGGACCAGATGGCTTCACAGGCGAATTCTATCAAACATTTAGAGAAGAGCTAACACCCATCCTTCTCAAACTCTTCCAAACAATTTCAGAGGAAGGAACACTCCCAGACTCATTCTATGAGGCCACCATCACCTTGATACCAAAACCAGGCAAGGATGTCACAAAGAAAGAAACTACAGGCCAATATCACTGATGAACATAGATGCAAAAATCCTCAACAAAATACTAACAAACAGAATCCAACAGCACACTAAAAGGATCATACACCATGATCAAGTGGGGTTTATTCCAGGAATGCAAGGATTCTTCAATATATGCAAATCAATCAACGTGATACAGCATATTAACAAATTGAAGGAGAAAAATCATATGATCATCTCAATAGATTCAGAGAAAGCTTTTGACAAAATTCAACACCGATTTATGATAAAAACCCTGCAGAAAGTAGGCATAGAGGGAACTTTCCTCAACATAATAAAGGCCATATATGACAAACCCACAGCCAACATCGTCCTCAATGGTGAAAAATTGAAAGCATTTCCACTAAGATCAGGAACAAGACAAGGCTGCCCACTCTCACTACTCTTATTCAACCTAGCTTTGGAAGTTCTAGCCACAGCAATCAGAGAAGAAAAGGAAATAAAAGGAATCCAAATTGGAAAAGAAGAAGTAAACCTGTCACTGTTTGCAGATGACATGATACTATACATAGAGAATCCTAAAGATGCTACCAGAAAACTACTAGAGCTAATCAATGTATTTGGTAAAGTATCAGGATACACAATTAATGCACAGAAATCTCTTGCATTCCTATACACTAATCATGAAAAATCTGAAGAAGAAATTAAGGAAACACTCCCATTTACCATTGCAACAAAAAGAATAAAATATCTAGGAATAAACCTACCTAAGGAGACAAAAGACCTGTATGCAGAAAATTATAAGACACTGATGAAAGAAATTAAAGATGATACAAATAGATGGAGAGATATACCATGCTCCTGGATTGGAAGAATCAATATTGTGAAAATGACTCTACTACCCAAAGCAATCTAGAGATTCAATGCAATCCCTATCAAACTACCACTGGCATTTTTCACAGAACTAGAACAAAAAATTTCAAAATTTGTTTGGAGAAACAAAAGACCCCGAATAGCCAAAGCAATCTTGAGAACGAAAAGCGGAGCTGGAGGAATCAGGCCCCCTGACTTCAGACTATACTACAAAGCTACAGTAATCAAGACAGTGTGGTACTGGCACAAAAACAGAAAGATAGATCAATGGAACAGGATAGAAAGCCCAGAGATAAACCCATGCACATATGGCCAACTTATCTTTGATAAAGGAGGCAGGAATGTACAGTGGAGAAAGGACAGCCTCTTCAATAAGTGGTACTGGGAAAACTGGACAGGGACATGTAAAAGTATGAGACTAGATCATTCCCTAACACCATACACAAAAATAAGCTCAAAATGGATTAAAGACCTAAATGTAAGCCCAGAAACTATCAAACTCTTAGAGGAAAACATAGGCAGAACACTCTATGACATAAATCACAGCAAGATCCTTTTGGACCCACCTCCTAGAGAAATGGAAATAAAAACAAAGATAAACCAATGGGACCTAATGAAACTTCAAAGCTTTTGCACAGCCAAGGAAACCATAAACAAGTCAAAAAAGACACCCCTCAGAATGGGAGAACATTTTTGCAAATGAAGCAACTGACAAAGGATTAATCTCCAAAATTTATAAACAGCTCATGCAGCTCAATAGCAAAAAAACAACCAACCCAATCCAAAAATGGGCAGAAGACTTAAATAGGCATTTCTCCAAAGAGGATATACAGACTGCCAACAAACACATGAAAGAATGCTCAACATCATTAATCATTAGAGAAATGCAAATCAAAACTACAATGAGATATCATCTCACACCAGTCAGAATGGCCATCATCAAGAAATCTAGAAACAATAAATGCTGGAGAGGGTGTGGAGAAAAGGGAACCCTCTTGCACTGCTGGTGGGAATGTGAATTGGTACAGCCACTATGGAGAACAGTATGGAGGTTCCTTAAAAAACGAAAAATAGAACTACCATATGACCCAGCAATCCCACTACTAGGCATATACCCTGAGAAAACCATAATTCAAAAAGAGACATGTACCAAAATGTTCATTGCAGCTCTATTCACAATAGCCCGGAGCTGGAAACAACCTAAGTGTCCATCATCGGATGAATGGATAAAGATGATGTGGCACATATATACAAGGGAATATTACTCAGCCATAAAAAGAAACGAAACTGAGCTATTTGTAATGAGGTGGATAGACCTAGAGTCTGTCATACGGAGTGAAGGAAGTCAGAAAGAGAAAGACAAATACCGTATGCTAACACATATATACGGAATTAAAAAAAATGTCATGAAGAACCTAGGGATAAAACGGGAATAAAGACACAGACCTACTTGAGAATGGACTTGAGGATATGGGGAGGGGGAAGGGTAAGCTGTGACAAAGCGAAAGAGAGGCATGGACATATATACACTACCAAACGTAAGGTAGATAGATAGTGGGAAGCAGCCGCAGAGCACAGGGAGATCAGCTCGGTGCTTTGTGACCGCCTGGAGGGGTGGGATGGGGAGGGTGGGAGGGAGGGAGATGCATGAGGGAAGGGATGTGGGAACAGATGTATATGTATGACTGATTCACTTTGTTATAAAGCAGAAACTAATAAAAAATAAAATTAAATTAAAAAAATTAAAAATATAAAAAGATAAGTTATCCAGTACTTGGCACAGGGACATGCTAAAAACAGATTCCCATATTATATTTTATGCAGAAATAAAATTTTAAAATAATATAAAAGGAGAAACTAAATCTTTTAAAAGAAAACATTAGAGAATAATTAGAGAGTATCTTCCTGGCAGTTTTTAAAGGAAGCATTTCTTTAACTGGATACAAACAGTGAAAACCATAAAAAACAGGTTTGATAAATTTGAGCACTTTAAAATTAAAGAAATTTTCGTGAAAAAAAAGACATCATAAGTAAAGACACAGACAGGGGCATATTTTGCAACCTGTATCTTACAAACCAGTAAGAAGAAAAAAAAAGAAAAAGAAATTGGTAAAGGATATAAACAGGCAATTCACGGAAGTGTAAACAGTCAATAAAAATATAAAAATATTCTCAAAATCATTAGTAATTAATGATTTAAGAATATTCTCAAAGATATTCTTAAAATCAAAATCTCTGTGAGGTATAATTCACAACCATTAAATTGACAAAAATTAATTAGTGGGTTAACATCGAGGGTTAGTGACGATGTAAGGAGACAGCAATTCTTATTTATTGCTGATGGTAGGGTAAATTGTTACAGCAGTTTTAGAAAGCAACTTGGTTGTTTGAAGCAACCTGATAAGTTTGAAGATGATCATTCCATAGAATCTAGCAATGTGACTCCTAGATTTCTTCTTTAGGAAAACTCTCTTATATATGCTCAGGGGTACATGTACAAAAAAGTTCATTTCAGCTTTGTTTGTAATAGTAAAAACAAAAATAAATGTTCCATCAGGAGGCACATTTTTCTGTAAACTCTCATACATGTGTATATTAATAAAAATACTTGATTGAAAAAACAACTTGCCATCCTATTAAATGGGGCCAATCTAACAGTTTCTGAGGACTTGGATGGGTCCCTCAGGCAGTTATAGGTTAAGTACACATAAAGGAATGCTGTTAAACTGAATGAACTAAATCTATGTGTATCAATATGAATAAATCTTTTAAAAGTGTTAATTAGAAAGCTGCAAAAGGATAAATACAGCATAATGACATGTATGAAAATTGTTACATGAAATGTTAGTGTTCAGGTGTTCAGGAACACCTACTTATAAAATAGAAGTACAACCATACACAAAAAAATGATACAAAAAAATTTTACATCAGTTCTTACCTCCGAGGAGGGATGAGGATAAAAGGATGAAGGGAGGAGGATATACATATATAACATTTTATGACTAAAGAAGAGGGAGGTATAAAGCGTGTATTGAAAAATGTTAACATCTGCTTAATCTTTGTGGTGGAAAACAGAGGTCTGTTATGTTATGTTCTGTACTTTCCTGCATGTTTTATATTTCATATGAAATGTTTATAATTTTTTATAAAGGAAAGAAGAGGTGGGCAAGAGATGAGAGAAAGACCAAGCCGTAAAAGGAAGCAGTTCCTTGAACTGAAAATCATTCACGACTTTTTCAACAAGCACGTATTACAGATTTGCTATGTGACTTATTTTTGTACTAGAAATTTGAACAAAATCCTGTTTTTTAGAAAAGACATGCCAATAGTAATTACGCCAGTGTTAACTTAATAGTGGAACACTATGCCTTATGACTTCAACCAACAGAAGTCAAATCCAGTAGGGATGCTTTATTTTGTATAATACAGACCAAGTCTTCAGTGCCTGCTAGACTGTTCCTGTGTAATTGGATGGCTGCTGAATCTTTTAAGGACATACCGCTGCTCATTCACTCAGCTTCATCCTCATCATTCAGTGAAAACTAAACCATCTGTTGTAATGAATATAAGGCTTCCTGCTCTCAATTCTATCTTCTGATTCCCCCAGTAAATGCTGGTTGTCACTTTCAATTTAGAAAAACATCATTATACTCTCCAATTCCTCTTTTAGAATTTTCCTGTGAGAATCTCAAAGCACTTCCTCCATTCAGGGGAGGCATTGCAGTTTGTCCAGGGGACTCAGTAGTGGTGTTAGCCCCACTTTATACTCTGGACAAAAAGAGATTTCGGAGAGTTCCAGGATTTTGTACCCGTCACTCTGAAAGTTAGGGCCAGTCAAGAAGCAAAGTATGAGTTGCTACTCTTGGACCTAAAATGTCAACACCAGGCAGGGCTCTGTGGAAAAATTTCAGAAAAATGTTCACAGCATTAGAATCTAACAAGACGGACTCTGTGTCAGCTGTAGCTGACAGGTTTTCAGCACTTTTCTGCTTGTAGGCTGTGGGTGGTCTCCAGGCTGCAGACCCTAGTAGAGCTGGTTAGTGAATTGGATGGGACCTGTAAAGGAAAGAAGTATTTGGGGAGGAGAGGGCTATGGGTGGTGAGCTGCAGGTAGGAAAAGCTTTTCCCAATGAAACTAGACATTAGAGTAGAAAATGTAGAGCTTAGAAGGGAAAGTATAAAGCAAGCAATTAATTATGGCAATGTTATTTAGAGCTCTAATAGAAAAGGCAGAAATCCTCTTTTGGGCAGAAGAAATGGGAAATTTCACCTTGGTAATCATAAAACAAAGAGTTTAAATGTGAGTTAATCAGTTTCCCTCATATACTTGTTTCTCTTCCTTCCATGCTTTCTTCTCCTCTTCCTTTCTTTCCTCTTTTTTTCAGAAGCCTCTCCAATATCCATTAAACGTGGTCCAGGGGATGTTGTTCAGAGACAGCCCAGCAGTCTGAGCTTCTCAAATCCTGAACCATGAGATACTCTCATTATTATTTTCTGAAACTCTAAGTAACACAATTAATTCCACTCAATTAGGAAATTTAATTTTTCATTTTCCACTCTCTGTTAAAACAGAAAAATCAACTTCTTAGTAATCTGGAATATACTTGGATCTTGAGCACTGAATTCAACCCATTGGGTGTGTGTGTGTGTGTGTGTTTGTGTGTTTTACTGAGGTGTAATTGACATAGCATTGCGTTCATATATACAACATAATGATTCCATATTTATATATATTGCAAAATGATTACCACAATAAATCTAATTAACATCTACCACCATCCATAGTTAAAACTTTTTCCTTGTAATGAGAACTTTTAAGATGCAACCAGTTTTTTTTTAAGAAAATATAACCTTTATATCATGTTTAGGTGTTAGCCTAACAAAAATTAATAAGAATATATTAAAGAACAAAACAATTAGTGGCTTCAATATGCAAGCAGAAACTTCTGATTTGTTAATAAAACAAACTTTTCATTCTGAATGACCAAAAACACCACTCTTCTTATTTGAAGAATATATATTAATTTGGCTTGCACTCTAAATATTGCCACTCAAAAGAAACCTTATGAGGTTCTGGCTTGCCCTTTTTATTGACAGATTCAGATCTCAACTATATCAGGCCTATGTCTTAAGTCTCTTTGTTAGGGACCAGCAATAAATTACCTGAGGTCAAGTTCTGTTTATACAGTGGACTGTTCTGAGAGAATTACCTTCTTGACTTAATAGCTTCCTTTCGGGTGACATTTCTCCCTGAAAGAAGACAAATTGTCTAAGGTCAGCCTGCAGATCAGCTCCGAGTGTAGGAGGAAATTGTAGTGGATCAGCCAAATTGCACCAGCTATACCCACCAGCATCAGGCAGCACGCCGCCAGTCAGAGGCCCGCCCTGAGGGTCTGCAGCCGCCGCAGCCTGGGGCTGCTCTCTGAAGAGCAGAGTTTTCCAGTCTTTCTCTTTGGGCAATTCTTGAAGTTTACTCCCCACCCCCTCCCCCCAACCCCTCCAGTTTCTCCCCACTCTCATCAACAATGAAATGGTTCAAAGCTGAGTTGCTTTAAAAGGTCTTTCTCCATCTACTAAGGCTAATTTGGGAGTCTGAATGGGAACTGAGGGTGAATCTCAGACTCAACTTGAGCTTGAATCTGTTTCGTTTCATCCACTGGAGTGACAGAGTGAACTCCAAACTGTCATTTTTAGTAAAATGGAAACTTTAGGAGTTAGAAGTGGACCCAAAGCAATTAATAGGTTTCGGGGCACTAAAAACAACAATTCATTCTTAAAGGTGACTGTCTTCTACATGAAGAAATTCAAGACGGTAATTTTTTTATTACATATTCACCTTCAAAGGAGCTGGTGGCTTTGCCAAGTGAGTGGGTATTTTACTCCTCCTTTAAAGGAAAAACACAGAGAAAGGGAGAAAAATAGAAATACAAGTCTCTTTTTAATTAAGCATTTTTTCCTTTGAAGTTATTCTGATTTTTTTCACATTGATGATGTAATTTATGTAAATAATCATCTATCTATGAAAGGAGTGTGTCTGTCAAAAGCTGAAATAAAAAACATCCGTCATTTTGAAGTGATTAACATTCTCCAGATGTTTAAATCATCAGATTTCAGGAGTTTCTCTTTGTTGTGATAATGATATAGTATCCAGAACAAGAATGTTTACTTTTTGTATGGGTCAAACGCAGATTTTTCACAATCCTATTAAGGCATGCAGTTCATTGTAATTGTATGTGCAGATGAAAGCATATCCAGTTATTATTATTCCCCTTAATTGTAAACTGCTGCTGGTAATTTTACTGTAAAGCTCAAACAAAAGGAGTGTACTTGAAAGGACCACCACTGCCCACTTATGTAATCAATTTATATATGTCAAGTTTGTACTGGGATGGTTATCCCCTTCTGTTACCAGACATGTGACATGCTACCACCCTGCAGCTCGGGGCCATGCGTGCATGCCACTGGCTCCCTTTGCAGGCTGCTTGGAAATACAGTACATGTCGGTGATAATGTTAAACGACAGTTCCAAACTCTTTCCCTTAGGCCTGTTTGACCCTTGGGTTCAGGGTAAAACAGGAATGGTTCCGCTTGCCTTCAAGGACTGAGCATCCTCACCACTGGCAGATTTAACTCGGAGGCTTGGAGAAGCTCCCTGGAGGCCCAATTACCCTTGTTAGAGAACCTATTGAAACATTAATGACATGTAGGCACTTCATTCATAAAGTTGGGCTCAACTCATGTCTAGCATTACCCCACACACACCCTTGCCGGCTTCAGATCTGAAATGCTTGTAAGGATTTATTAAAACCGCTGACTAGGGCACAAACTGACTACACGCTTATTATGTGCTACCTAAATGCAGACAAGGCTGACAGACAAGGGAGGTCTTAAATCCCCATGTGCCCAGCTCAGTTTTGTAGAACCGCGCTAATTAAGAACAAGAGATTCAGAATAATTTCTCAAAAACTGTGCATGAATAATAATGTCTCTGTCCTTTTTTGTCTATTGAGCCCTTAATACGTATGTTCAAGAATTTAATGCAATATTATTCCATCAATGGCCAGACAATTCTTCTCTCTTAAACATCAGAGAGATCTCTTGGCATCAACAGAGGGAGGAAATGTCTTCCTTTACTGTTCTTACAAGAAATCAAAACATTACAAGGGTTAGATGATGATGATTCAGACATAGAATACCTTCTTTCTGACTGGACTGAAGCCTTGGTAATAGGCTAATAATTAATAGCTACCATCTGCTATCCCTTGTGCCCAACCTTCAAATCATTCTTCATTTGTATTTGAACACACACATTCCTTTTAATCATTCCATGGCCATTTAAGTACTTTGATAAGGCTTGGGTCCCTCAAACGTTTCCAAATCATCCCCATCTGATATAGACCGTTGAGTTAGAACTTTATTAAAGAGGAAGTATGTAAAATAAGTGACAAAGAGCTGTAGCATTGGGCTGGGAATTGGGTAACTTGCGATCTCTTCCTTGTTATGTTCAAGCATCAAAGCAAGTGCCCAAGCCAGTCCATTAGTGTTCTTGTCCCTACCTTTTCTGAAGAATTTTACAGCCTCTTTTGTCACATACAGATGAATGTTCCAACTTTTCTTCCTATGTACCCCTCATCTTTCCTCCAGCTAGAAGAATATTGGGTCTGGGATTACCTTGGGACCCAAACATTGTTCTTTCTCTAAATTAGAGAAAAAGATTTGCCTCCAGATTTCTATAGAAGTTTCAATTCTACTTGCTCTCGACAGTCAAAGGGTCCAGATTTCCCTGGGTAGAAGAAAAAATGTGCAAAATATGGGGACATCACAGTACCATTTTCTATTCATCACCATCATCGCATTAAGTCAACATCACTAGACTTAGTAATGATAGAGCACATTTTATCTCTTCATATTAAATTTAAATGAGAATATTATTTAGAAATTTAAACATGGATCCAGATAGGATAAATGACTTACCTGAGGCCCTATAATTATTCATTCATTTGCTGAGCACCTACAATTGCTGGGCACTGGCCTTGATGCTTGTAATAGAGCAGGAATAAGATAAGATCCTCTGTCCTGAAAAAGGAGCACAGCCAAAACTAGAAACTTAGGAGCAAGAAAAACCACTTCTGCTTCTACTTTCTACATTTTTTTCTGGCACCTGGACTCATTGTTTTTAAGCTTAAAAAGGATTTTATGTCGTGTTTGGTTCTATTTTAACAATTAATCCCATAGTATAGATAGTAACCTTACTTCTCCAGGCAGTGTAGGTGATAGCCATATAGAAGAAAGAATACACAATTTATTTTTTCAAAGTGTTATCCCACCACATTATGATAATTATTTTGCCTGAGATCCACAGCTAATGTCTTTGCTTATACTAAAAACTAAATTTGGTCATTTCCAGAACAGATTTCTTTTAATAAGCCAAAATTTCCTAGCCCAATTTTAGGCTCATTGGGAATTTTGTGACAATTTTCAGAATAGTTCTATAAAGGTTAATGACGAACTTTTCATCTTGAGCGGTCTCTCACCAACAAGCTAGTATCAAGGATCAATGGATGCTAAGGAGTTTAGAAGTTCATGAACATGTGAAGTTAGACAAACAATAGGGAAAGTATCAACAAGATGTTCTCAAGACTGGTCAGTCCTCCTAGATCCTAGGAAGTAACATAGCAAGAAACCGAGACAAATTTGTTTATTTTTACGTCAACACCATATTAAACACATTTCTTACCAAAACATGTAGCTGTTCCTTTCTTTGGCTTTTGAGGCTTTTAAATTAATGTACTTGGCATCTTAGGCAAATCTTTCCTGTTTCATTTCCTTGATACAAAAAATGCGATGTTCAGTTTAAGCCTAAGTATATTTAAAATTTCAGTGTAAGTGGCTACAGCCTGTTGACAGAATGTTTTTGGTGATTCATTATGCAAATGAATCTAACAAAATCCTCTCTCCCCTCACCTCTCTCAATCTTACTCTTTCCCTTCCTCCTTTTCCTTTCCTTTCTCCTTTCTCCTCCCCACTGTTTGTTTTCCTTGATATATTGCTCATAAAGACCCACTGCCTCTTCCTCCTTAATCTATATTGGACCTAATTGTTTCTGTTATCATACCTAGGCCCTAGTATATACTTCTTAGCTCACAGCTTTAAGTTCATTTTTTCATCCCCTCAATCACTGTCAGATTAATCTTCCACGTATTCCATTTTCATATAGTAAATATCCACGAGCTACTATAAAATCCAAACTCTTTTGCTTGATCTTTATAAAGTTTTCCGTTACCTCACCCTCTCAGAACTCATTTCTAGGTAAATATTATGTAACACCTTACTATTTACAATGTATTTTACATCTGGTAGCACTTGAGAACCTCATAAAAATCTGAAATGAAGCTCAGAGAGTTTAAGTTACTTGTCCAAGGTCTCACTGATACTGAAAGTGAGTGCTCAGGCCAAACCTTCGTCTATTGCATCCAAATCCTATGTACATGTACAAGGGTTGGCTAAGTATGACCTGTGGGCCAAATACAGCTTGCTGCCTGCTTTTGTAAATGAAGTCTTGTTGGAACCTAGCTATGACCATTTGTTTTTCCTATACAATGGCAGCGTTGAGTAGTTGCAACAGATACTATATAGTCCTCATAGCTGAAAATATTTAATATCTGGCCCTTTACAGAAAAAGTTTGCTAACCTTTGGTTTAATGTTTCAGAATCTAATCTTTAAAATAAAAATATACTCAAAAAAATCACCCTTTAAAAATTATAAAAGTAATACATATTTACTGTAAGAACTTAGTAAAATATCACAAAACCTCCAATACTCGTTCTATTCCTCATTCCCTTACCTTCCCTGACCAATTGGATCTTAGAGCCATTTGGTGGGACAGAGCAGGCATATGTTCCTGGTGGTAGGAAGTTGCCTTAGGCCAGAGCATGGGATCTCCTTACCCCGTCCTCTTGGAGTGCTAGAGAAATTAGGAGGACATCTTCATAGGAGGACTTCCCCAGGGAAGCAAGATCCTGAACAAGGTGGGGAGGGCATCTCTGTGGATGGGCAGCCCAACATGTGGTACAGAGTGCCAGTGGGGTAAGGAGGGATGGGGTGGCAGGGGCCTGCCTTGGGGATTCAGAGCCCTAGTGAGACAGGAGATTGGTACATACAGGGGAATGAGTCATATAAGTAAATATATTAAGAATGATGGGAGCTAAGTATATCAATGTCAGGAAAGGGATTTGCAAATATGAAAAGGGAGAAAACTATAAAGAACCCTATGAAGTTTGATTGGAATTAAAGGCATTTGTGTGGACTCATAGATTTTAATAACTATAGATAGATATACTAGTAAATATAGATGTAAATATGCATTTAAATACATATATTCCCTAGCTTTGTAAACTGAGATGGCCTGAGAACAGCGACACACCATTAACAATGAGCACATCTAGCTCTGAGATCTTGGCTTTTAAATACCATTCCCCACTAAAAGGAACCAAGGCTCCTTGGAAAAATGACTGATTCCAGGACTGGGGCAAAGAAAGTAAGAGCCCAGAGCATCTTGTGACAGAAAGCAAATAAGTACTCAACAAATGATGGGGGCATGTCCCCCCACCAAAAGAAAGAAAGAAAGAAAGAAAGAAAGAAAGAAAGAAAGAAAGAAAGAAAGAGGGAGGGAAGGAAGGAAGGAGGGAAAGGAAGAAAGGAAAAAAGGAAGAAGGAAAGGACACAGAAACCAGTGTAAATAAGCTCCCACTGTTCAAACAGGAGACAAACTAAGCATGAGAATAAATAATATTATTAACGAATTATAATAAAATAGGAAACCATGAGTCCTTAGTGATATACATTTAAAAATTGAAGTTTGATTAAGAAGAGGGTATTTACATAGTCCCAAAATACCTCCATACAAAAATACTTCCTAATTACAAGTGAGAAAAGAGTAACTTTACAGTGGAGAAACCTGGGAGACACAACCTTAATAAAGTGATCAAAGTGAGCGTCACTGTAATTACGACAAATCAAAATCATGAGTTACCCGATAGGATGCAATGAGAGGAACACATCATCACTTTTCGATATTCCTGGCACAGATGCTTAACTAGAGTCTAATATGAGAGCATACCAAACACCAATTGAGAGACATTCTACAAAATTACTGGCTTATAAACTTCAAAGCCGTCAAGGTCATGAAAGTCAAGGAAAAACTGAGGAACTGAGGACAAAGGAGACTAAAGTGACATGAGAACTAAATGCAGCATGTGATTCTGAACTAGGTTTATTTTGCTGTAATATGCATTTTGTGGACATTTAGTGGAAATAATAGAATGGGACTGAGGATTAGATGGTACATTAGATGTATCAATGTTATTTTTGTGATTTTGATATGTTACTGATGTGATTTTGTTATGTTTAATATGATATGTGGCTGTGTATAAGAATGTTCTCATTTGTAGGAAATACACCCTAAAGTATTCAGGAGTGTTGGGGCAACATGTTGACAAGTGATTCTCAAATGGTTCGGGAAATAAAAGTTCTTTGTACAGTACTTACAACTTTTCTGTAAATTTGAGACTGTTTCAAAATTAATAAAATGTTTTTACATTAAAAGAAGAGTCACTTGTGAGTTCCCTGTCTAGAGGTATATAGCCATTTTGATAACCTTGGTTTTTTAGCGTTCCAGCTTTTATTTCTGTATAGATATTTTAAAATATTGTTTTATTATTTTAGTGACTCTGATTATTCCATGCTTAATATTTTATAGTTTTCCTTTTTCACTTAACAATAAGCATGATACTTTTCTCATTTCATTTAATGCTCTTATTACTAAATAATGTAAAATGCCTACTAGTGTTTCATCATTTGGATTATAATAATTTATTTAATCAATCTCTTATTATAGAACATTTAGATTGTTTTCAATCTACCTCTGGTTGTTTCCTAATGGAAATTTATAGAAATAAAATTGCTGAGTTGAAGAATGTGGATAATTTTAGGGGTTTTGATACATAATGAAAATTACCTTCCAGAAAAATTGAACCAAGTTACATTATCATTGTCAAATAGTAGTGCCTATTTCTTCCACAAGCTCAATAATGATGGTTATTATAAGTCATTTTATCTTTTAGCAAAGAATCAAAACAAAATATCATTTTAATTTCATTTTGATTTTAAATAGATTATACTTTATGTATATGTTATTAACCATTTGTATTCTTTTGAAAAATTTCCCCTTCTTTTCCTATTTTCTGTGACAATATCCTTTTCTATTGAATATATTTATATATTATCTTTATACAGAATGACGTTAACCTATTTTCCTCTCATTTATATTGTAGGTATCTTCTTTTCCATTTATATTGGCATTGTTTCTTGTTATTCTTAGAAAACAAAAAATCTTCTCAATTATGATTGTCTTTTTCTGTGCGTTGCCAAATGTATTTATTTTCTTTAGAGTCAAGTTTAGGAAAGCATTTACCACCTGAAGATCATCTATTTATATGTATCATGTTTTAAAAGTTACTTAGTCTGGAATTATTTAAGTATATGATGTGAAGTAGGGATATATATTTCCCCCCCCCCCAAAAAAAACAGCAATTGTGAAGATCCATTGCTAGTCTCAGAAGACAACAAAACTACAATGAACTATGGTCACTATGGTCTGCTCCTGGCCTCTGAGGTGCTCTCTCAGCCCAGGATAATCCTTGTTTATAGGCTTGGTTTCTTGGAGCAGGAGGAGGAGCAGTTGTCAAGCACCAGAAATAGAGCATGACTATACAATTTGGGGGCCCCAGCTGGATGAAGTGAGGCTTTTCCACATGATGGTCCTTGTAGTTTTTCTGTTTTCCTGTTTGTAGCTAGTATTTTGAAGAAATAAAAAGCTATGCTTTTTATATTGCAGTGGAACAAGTAGAATTGCAATGTTTACATTACAAAAGAAAATATCTATTCAATAAAATATCTATAGTATTAAGAGGCAAAGGTATCTTGGTGTATTTGAAGTATGTTGAAAAATTAGTGATTTGTTTTCAATAACTTACATCCAAGTCAGATTTGGAGGAGTCTAATTTCTGAAACAACTGCAGACAACAATAATTATGATTAAACCAATTTGAATCTAGTTGGCACCTTATTTTCTTTCTTAACTTTAGTTTTTATATTAGTCAAAACATGTTCATAGATTAAAGAGTCAAATACTAATACTAAAAATAACAAGTGTAGTATTCTTTTTGCCAAATATTTCTGTTTTTCTCCACTTTTGAGTGTATGGTAAAATTGTATGTTTTGGATTCCCTGATAGTTGGATGGAGCCAAAGAGTTGTTGCAAAAATGGGGTGTGTCACTTCCAGGCTGGAGCATTTAATTACTAAAATGAAACTCTACAGAATTTTTTTTTTTGCTCTGATACAGTGACTGGCAACACTCAAGTTGGTAGCTGCTCCATCAGCCTGGGTCAATGAGAATACAGTAAACAGAGAATGTTGCTATCAGCAGTGGACATTTAATGTGAGCAAGAAATAAATGTGCTTAAAGTCACTGAGATTTTTGTTCCTGCAGCATAACTTAGTCTATTCTGATTGATATAATGATAGTAATGTATTAATTATTTTAAAATTATTTTATATTGTTTATCATAACTATTTAATTATATTTATATCCTTTCATTTTATTATTTTATATGTTAGTTTATATTATTTATTCATATTTATTAGCTTATTATTAGAATTATCATAATAGCAAACACATAGTTCTTATTATGTGCCAGGCACTATTCTAGTGCTTTATATATATATTAACTCATTTAATGTTCATAATTATTCACTGAGGTAGGTACCATTATTATCCCCATTTTATACATGACAAAACTGCAGAAGAAAGAGGTTAAGTAACTTGTTCAAGTAAGTGGCAGAACTGAATTTTGAACCCAGGCAATTGTTCCCAGAGTACAACCTGTTAACTGCTGAGGCAGTTCTGTAAAGCTTCATTAGTTTTCTATTAGTGTGGAATAGCAAAGTTACCAAAACTTAGTGGCTTACACATATTTACTGTCTCACAGTTTCTGTGGACCAGGTATCCATGCTTGACTTAGCTGCATTCTCTGCCTCAAAATCTCAGCAGGTTGCAATAAAGGCTGTTGGTATGGAGGCTTGACTGGGGAAGAATTCACTTCTAAGCTCTATCAGGTTTGTTGGAAGAATTTCTTTGCAATTATATGAGGAATCTGGCTTTTTGCTGGCTGTATTTTGGTGGCTGCAGCCACCTGCAGTTCCTTGTCATGTCAACCCTTCCATAGGCAGTTCACAACATGGAACTTTCTTTAAGGCCAGCAGGAGAGTCTCTCTAGTGCATACTAGAAGGTGGCAGATGACTTCATCTTGCTAGTTCCTCTCTCTACAGGAAGTCTCTCTCTCTCCCTCTGAGACCTTTATATATATATAATCTTCATTTTGCTAGTCTCTCTTTACATATGTATATGCATACGATAAAGTAACCATAGGAGTGACATCTTACTACCTTTACCATATTATCTAACCTATTTATGGAACTGTCAGCCCAGCACCTTTGCCATGTGATGTAATCCAATCTTGGGAGTGACATCCCATCATCTTTGCCTTATTCTATTAGTTAGAAGCAAGTCAACATTTCACCCACACTCAAAGGAAATGGATTTTATAGGGTGTGAACCACTGGGGGCTGGTTAACTTGGGGTCTGTACAGGTGGCAAGAGAAAATGGAAGTGTAAGGACAAATAGAAAATATTCATTACATTTTCCAAATAATACATGTACAGAATTCTATAATAAGGGACAAGACATTGAAAGAAAAGAGCCCTTGGATATCAAAAGTGTGATTGAAGTGTTTTGCAATCATATTTTTAATTTTCAAGGGTCTTTTTTATTTGTTGAATGCCCATTTTCCTTTTTATAGAATTGTCTGCATGTATTACTGATGCATTATCTCCTTTTATCTCAGAGAATTTTAATAATAGTTGTATTTTTCAATATTTCTCCTTCCTGCATAACTTGGCTTCTTCTAAGTTTCTTTTATCTATTTATTAACTTGGGTCACAATATTCCATATTAGATGCTTGGCTCAACGGTCTAGTGATTGTTAACTATTGTTATATGTTTAAGAACGTGGAATTAAAAAGCTGAGTGGAAGCTCAACCTCCACCTTCTACCCTGCTCAAAGACCATTTTGGTAACTCAGCGGAAACAAGCCAAAGCCTGAGGGTGTTTTTCACACAGGATGGCACAACCCCACCTCCACCCCCATCCCAAGTAGTTTTGCAAACCCTGTGGAACTATGGAAGGCATGTAACAAGATCTCAGAAAATAACTAGTGACCAAATATAATAGAAGAGAAAGGAAGATAGACAGATAAATAAATATATAGATAGATAGATAGGTAGATATACAGGCAGGCAGATAGATTAGGACATTATTACAAAAAATCCAGACAAGAGATCATGGTGGTTTGGACCAAGATGGTGGATGGTAGCAGTGGTGTGGGAAAAGATAATTAAATAAATTCTGTATATAACTTCAAAGTAGAGCCTACAAGTTTAGATGTGGGTATGAGAGAAACAATGGCATCAAGGATAATCCCAAATTCTTTTGATGTGAAGAACTGAAAGTGTGGAATTACCATTAGTTGAGTTAGGGAGGGTTGTAGACGAATAGGTTCAGGTAGGTGGGTGAGATAGATAAGGAACTTACTTTTAGACATGTTGTATTTGAGAGACTTATTAGACATTTAAGTCAAGAGGTTGAGTCAAATAAGAGATTAGATATATAAGTGTAGAGTTCTGAGAAATCTGGGCAAGGGATATAAATTTAAGAAGCATCAGAATGTGTGTGTGTGTGTGTGTGTATGTGTATTTGTACATAAATGAATGGTTGTATGTCACAGGACTGAGTGAGTTTGTCATGAATTCAAAAAAATGAGGGAAAAGAGAGGCACTAAATACCTGAATAAACAAATTGATAATTAAAACATCATTATGAAATCAAGGGATAAATTATCAAAGACAATGAACAGAATAGTCATTGCTGAAAATTAAACTGCTAACATAATGGAATTGTTTAAGATTATTTAAAAAATACAGATTAAAAAAAGACTGAAGGAATTAGGAGGTGCCAATTAGTAAGTATGCAAAACAGAGACAATCCAACATATGGATAATCAATTTCCAGTAATGAACCCAAGTAGAATGACTTGGCAATATAGAAAGTATAAAAATGTTTGTTAAATAAACTAATATTTGAGTTGGATCAGTAAAGACTATACTTTGTTTGCTAGTTGGAGTAATGTACATAATTAGCACTCCTAAGGAAGAGTTGTCATTTGTTTAAAGCACTACCTTTATGTCAGTGTTATACAGGGTCAGATTTGTTACAGGTAAATTTGATTTTGTTATAGTAAAATCTTGTGGGTTTTTTCTTTAGTTGTTTGAGAGTTCTCACCAGTTTAAAACCTAATTACTGATGTCCACGCCATAAGTGGGGCTAATAGTGCCCTTGCATTTCTTTTTCTACCAGTTAAGTACTGTTCACCCAGACTCGGTTTTGTTTGTCTCCAAACCAATCATGACAGCTATTCAGTTGTAACAGTTACCTAAACTAATTGAATATTATATAAACCTATGAAATATGAAAGTGAAAGAGCCTTATTCTTCTCTGAAAAGCAAGTTGGGGAGGTTTCTGATTGGGGTGTAAAAAGTCATAAGAAACCATTGCTCTCAACCCAGTTACCAAAACAATCTAGCTACGATTTAAAAACCATTGTAGAGCTGAGAACACAAAGAAAACTAAATCAATCATATTCTAGAAAAAAAGACATGGCTTCATAGAAGAGAAAAGACACCTGGCTGTTCTCATGCCTTTTGGAACACTGGGGGAGGAAGAATTTACCAGAGATAGGATAAGGAGAAACCAACGGAACATTTAAAGAACTTTTAATGGCTGCCAAATGTTAGGTATGACAGATTAGAATTTCAAGGTACCTCACCCCCAGACAGACTGGCATCCACCCACCAACTGTTTTCAAAGGTCTTCACTGAGTGTTTGGGGATAGTATACCAAAGCCTGAAAGCAGAACAGGAGAGCTGAGAAAGTGCAAGACAGGCAGCCACCTGAAAGCAAGGAATAGGGCAGGAGCATTGAAGAAACCCACGGAAGGCACTCCGGGATTTCAGTCACCCATGTTGAGGTGGGGCAGGAGAGCTAAGAAAAAGCTCCCCAAGGCATTCTGGACCTTCACAAAGTGTAAGCAGCTACTCTTTGAAGTTGGCAGCGGGGTAACAGTGAAGAAAGAGGTATCAAGCTCATAAATCCTGAAGCAGGCCTGGAGAGCAAAGAGAACTTCCAAGCAAATCCAGGATCTGTCATCCTTGCTGTAAGCAGAGGGAGATCTCCCACAGTTCAGAAAGCTGGAGGCATCGCTGTAAAGCATAAAGAGATCTCAGGAATCTCATCAGTGCTCAGAGCCTAACTCCTATTGATGGAGAAAAAAAAATTTCAATCCTATCCTCAAAACATTTAAAGCCAGTCATGAATTGAATTAAACTAATGCTGCAAAAAGACCATAGAAGCAGCCTGGCAGGAAAAGTGGTGTGTACTCTCTTCTGGAAGTAAATATTATTTATTTTATTTTCTAGTTTTTTAGTTAAAAGTAATTAGAATGCAATAAAATACAAGATACACACAGAAGCAAGAAAATGTGGTCAACAGAAGAAGCAGTCAATAGAAACAGACTCAGAGATGACCCAGTTGTTGGATTTATCAGACCAGAACTTTAAATAACAGTGATACAAAATATTACTAAAGAATCTAATAGAAAAGATTAAAAACATGCATGAAGAGATGATAAATTTAAGCACAGACATGGAAACTATAAAATAGATTCAAACTGGATTAGAGGAGCAAATCTGAGTCCTAGGTGTGTGGTGCTTGGCACTTAGATCTGTACCTAGACAATCCCCTTGGAGAGATGGCTATAACTTAAAAAGGTGGGGGGAGGAGGAGGAGGAGGAGGAGGAGAGGGGGAGGAATAGTGATGTTTGGTGTAGGCTTTTGTACCTAATAGAAGGTCAGTAAATGTGCTAACAGTCCATGGGAACAGTAGAACGGCAAATATCTCAAGATCACTCATTTGGTTTATTCATAAATACATGATATCTTCTGAGCTCTCTGGAACAGGTACTGAGAAATTTTCAGAGCTCTGAGGTCTTACGGAGAGTGTAGGGGCAACAAACAATGAAGGCTGCATGACTACTTTTAATATTACTTCAGATATAAAATAAGCTGCTGAGGCTTGCTTGAACTTCGGTTTTGATAAATTGTAACAAATCTATTTCCTTTTTTCTGGAACTTTCATGATGCAGGAAAGTGGTTTATTTCCTTCTTGTGTGTAAAGTTGCTCAGCTGACATAATACATTCACAGAAGAGATGTAAGAATATCCATCTTGTTTTAGAATAAACCTTACTGATCTAAACAACAGATGCTATTCTACTAACAGTTCCAGTTGTTCCTGGGAGAAATCAATATAGTCTTCCTCCCCTCTACTCCTCTCCCCTCCTCTGCCATCCTCTTCTCTCCTCTCCTCTCTTCTTTTTGCCCCCTTCTCTCCCCTTCCCTTCTCTTTCTCGAGCACAGCTTACTGTGTGGGACTATGTCTTTTCTATTTTTATTGTATAAAAGCTACTAGGAACCACTTTAGTTACCTGGCATTTATTAGACAATTTCTTGCTCTCAACTCGTTTTTATTTCTAGTGACTCAACTATATTTAATATACCTTTTTATTTTAATTAATTACTTATTAGCACTGTATAATCAACTAGGTTGATTACAATCAACAGTTTTAACTTCAACACCCTTCAATTCAGGTTTCAGTGTATTAATTTGAACAAATACAAAACTCTGTCAAAAATGCATTAACTGTATCCTTAAAACTCAGTAAGTCTTAGCAGAGCCTCGATGAAAAGTCACTTATTTTTTTTAACATCTTTATTGGAGTATAATTGCTTTACAATGGTGTGTTAGTTTCTGCGTTATAACAAAGTGAATAAGCTCTACATATACATATATCCCAATATCTCTTCCCTCTTGCATTTCCCTCCCTCCCACCCTCCATGTCCCACCCCTCTAGGTGGTCACAAAGCACCGAGCTGATCTCCGAGTGCTATGCGGCTGCTTCCCACTAGCTATTGGTTTTGCATTTGGTAGTGTATATATATACATGCCACTCTCTCGCTTTGTCCCAGCTTCCCCTTCCCACTCCCTGTGTCCTAAAGTCCATTCTCTAATAGGTCTGCATCTTTATACCCGTCCTGTGCCTAGGTTCTTCATGACAATTTTTTTTTTTACATTTCATATATATGTGTTAGCATACGGTATTTGTTTTCCTCTTTCTGACTGACTTCACTCTGTATGACAGACTCTATGTCCATCCACCTCACTACAAATAACTCAATTTCATTTTGTTTATGGCTGAGTAATATTCCATTGTATATATGTGCCACATCTTCTTTATCCATTCATCTAGCAATGGACACTTAATTGCTTCCATGTCCTGGCTATTGTAAATAGAGCTGCAATGAACATTGTGATACATGACTCTTTCTGAATTATGGTTTTCTCAGGGTATATGCCCAGTAGTGGGATTGCTGCATCTCATGGTAGATCTATTTGTAGTTTTTTAAGGAGCCTCCATAGTGTTCTCCATAGTGGCTGTATCAATTTACATTCCCACCAACGTGCAAGAGAGTTCCCTTTTCTCCACACCCTCTCCAGCATTTATTGTTTGTAGATTTTTTGATGATTGTCATTCTGACTGGTGTGAAGTGATACCTCATTGTAGTTTTGATTTGCATTTCTCTAATGGTTAATGATGTTGAGCATTCTTTCATGTGTTTGTTGGCAATCTGTATATCTTCTTTGGAGAAATGTATATTTAGGTCTTCTGCCCATGTTTGGATTGGGTTGTTTGTTTTTTTGGTATTGAGCTGCATGAGCTGCTTGTAAATTTTGGAGATTAATCCTTTGTCACTTGCTTCATTTGTAAATATTTTCTCCCATTCTGAGGGTTGTCTTTTGGTCTTGTTTATGTCTTCCTTTGCTGTGCAAAAGCTTTTAAGTTTCATTAGGTCCCACTTGTTTATTTTTGTTATTTCCATTTCTCTAGGAGGTGGGTCAAAAAGGATCTTGCTGTGATTTATGCCATAGAGTGTTCTGCCTATGTTTTCCTTTAAGAGTTTTATAGTGTGTGGCCTTACATTTAGGTCTTTAATCCATTTTGAGTTTATCTTTGTGTATGATGTTTTTTTTTTTTTTTTTTTTCTTTTTGCGGTATGCGGGCCTCTCACTGTTGTGGCCTCTCCCGTTGCGGAGCACAGGCTCCGGATGTGCAGGCCCAGCGGCCATGGCTCACGGGCCCAGCCGCTCCGTGGCATATGGGATCCTCCCAGACCGGGGCACGAACCCGTATCCCCTGCATCGGCAGGCGGACTCTCAACCACTGCGCCACCAGGGAGGCCCTGTGTATGATGTTAATGGATGTTCTAATTTCATTCTTTTACATGTAGCTGTCCAGTTTCCCAGCACCACTTATTGAAGAGGCTGTCTTTTCTCCATTATATATTCTTGCCTCCTTTATCAAAAATAAGGTGACAATATGTGCATGGGTTTATCTCTGGGCTTTCTATCCTGTTCCATTAATCTATATTTCTGTTTTTGTGCCAGTACCATACTGTGTTGATTACTGTAACTTTGTAGTATAGTCTGAAGTCAGGGAACATGATTGCTCCAGCTCCATTTTTCTTTCTCAAGATTGCTTTGGCTATTCGGTGTCTTCTGTGTTTCCACACAAGTTGTGAATTTTTTTGTTCCATTTGTGTGAAAAATGCCAGTGGTAATTTGATAGGGATTGAACTGAATCTGTGGATTGCATTGAATCTGTAGATTGCTTTCGGTAGTATAGTCATTTTCACAATGTGGATTTCTCCAATCCAAGAATATGGTATATCTCTCCATCTGTTTGTATCATCTTTAATTTCTTTCATTAGTGTCATAGTTTTCCGTATACAGGTCTTTTGTCTCCTTAGATAGGTTTTTTCCTAGGTATTTTATTCTTTTTGTTGCAATGGTAAATGGGAGTGTTTCCTTAATTTCACTTTCAGATTATTCATCATTAGTGTATAGGAATGCAAGAAATTTCTGTGCATTGATTTTGTGTCCTGCTACTTTACCAAATGCATTGATTAGCTCTAGTAGTTTTCTGTTAGCATCTTTAGGATTCTCTATGTATAGTATATTATGTCATTTGCAAACAGTGACAGCTTTACTTCTTCTTTTACGATTTGGACTCCTTTAATCTCTATTTCTTCTCTGATTGCTGTGGCTAAAACTTCTAAAACAATATTGAATAGTATTGGTGAGAGTGGGCAACCCTGTCTTGTTCCTAATCTCAGTGGAAATGGTTTTAGTTTTTCACCACTGACAACGATGTTGGCTGTGGGTTTGTCATATATGGCCTATATTATGTTGAGGTAAGTTCTCTATATGCCTGCTTTCTGGAAGGTTTTTATCATAAATGGGTGTTGAATTTTGTCGTAGGCATTTTGTGCATCTATTGAGATGATCATATGGTTTTTCTCATTCAATTTGTTAATATGGTGTATCACATTGATTGATTTGCATATATTGAAGAATCCTTGCATTTCTGGGATAAACCCCACTTAATCATGGTGTATGATCCTTTTAGTGTGCTGTTGGATTCTGTTTGCTAGCATTTTGTTGAAGAATTTTGCATCTATGTTCATCAGTGATATTGGTCTGTAGTTTTCTTTCTTTGTGACATCTTTGTCTGGTTTTGGTATCAGAGTGATGGTGGCCTCGTTGAATGAGTTTGGGAGTGTTCCTCCCTCTGCTGTATTTTGGAAGAGAAGGATGGGTGTTAGCTCTTCTCTAAATGTTTCATAGAATTTGCTGTGAAGCCATCTTTCCTGGGCTTTTGTTTGTGGGAAGATTTTTCATCACAGTTTCAATTTCAGTGGTTGTGATTGGTCTGTTCATATTTTCTATTTCTTCCTGGTTCAGTCTCGGAAGGTTGTGCTTTTCTAAGAATGTGTCCATTTCTTCCAGGTTGTCCATTTTATTGGCATATAGTTGCTTGTAGTAATCTCTCATGATCCTTTGTATTTCTACAGTGTCTGTTGTTACTTCTCCTTTTTCATTTCTAATTCTATTGATTTGAGTCTTCTCCCTTTTTTTCTTGATGAGTGTGGTTAATGGTTTATCAATTTTGTTTATCTTCTCAAAGAGCCAGCTTGTAGTTTTATTGATCTTTGCTATTGTTGTCCTCATTTCTTCTTCATTTATTTTAGATCTGGTCTTTATGATTTCTTTCCGTCTGCTAACTTTGGGTGTTTTTTGGTTCTTCTTTCTCTATTTGCTTTAGGTGTAAGGTTAGGTTGTTTTTGTGAGATGTTTCTTGTTTCTTAAGATAGGACTCTATTGCTATATACTTCCACCTTAGAACTGCTGTTGCTGCATCCCGTAGGTTCTGGATTGTTGTGTTTTTATTGTCATTTGTTTCTAGGTATTTTTTGATTTCCTCTTTGATTTCTTCAGTGATCTCTTGGTTATTAAGTAGTGTATTGTTCTGCCTCTAGTTGTTTGTATTTTTTACAGATTTTCCCCTGTAACTGATATCTAGTCTCATAGTATTGTGGTCGGAAAAGATACTTGATATGATTTCAATTTTCTTAAATTTACCAAGGTTTGATTTGTAACCCAGGATATGATCTATCCTGGAGAATGTTCCATGAGTACTTGACAAGAGAGTGTATTCTGTTGTTTTTGGATGGAATGCACTATAAGTATCAATTAAATCCATCTTGTTTAATGTATCATTTAAAGCTTGTGTTTCCTTATTTATTTTCATTTTGGATGATCTGTCCGTTGGTGAAAGTGGTGTGTTATAGTCCCCTACTATGATTGTGTTACTGTCGATTTCACCTTTTATGGCTGTTAGCTTTTGCCTTATGTATTGAGGGGCTCCTATGTTGGTTGCAGAACTATTTACAATTTATAATTGTTATATCTTCTTCTTGGATTGATCCCTTAATCATTATGTAATGTCTTTCTTTGTCTCTTGTTATAGTCTTTGTTTTAAAGTCTATTTTGTCTGATATGAGAATTGCTACTCCAGCTTTCTTCTGATTTCCATTTGCATGGAATATCTTTTTCCATCCCCTCACTTTCAGTCTGTATGTGTACATAGGTCTGAAGTGGGTCTCCTGTAGACAGCATATATATGGGTCTTGTTTTTGTATCCATTCAGCCAGTCTCTGTCTTTTTGTTGGAGCATTTAATCCATTTACATTTAAGGCAATTATCGATATGTATGTTCCTATTACCATTTTCTTAATTGTTTTTGGTTTGTTATTGTAGGTCTTTTCCTTCTCTTGTGTTTCCTGCCTGGAGAAGTTCCTTTAGCATTTGTTGTAAAGCTGGTTTGGTGGTGCTGTATTCTCTCAGCTTTTGCTTGTCTGTAAAGGTTTTAATTTCTCCATTGAATCTGAATGAGATCTTTGCTGGGTAGAGAAATCCTGGCTTTAGATTTTTCCCTTTCATCACTTTAAATATGTCCTGCCACTCCCTTCTGGCTTCCAGAGTTTCTGCTGAATGATCAGCTGTTAACCTTATGGGGTTTCCCTTGTATGTTATTTGTTGTTTTTCCACTGCTGCTTTTAATATTTTATCTTTGTATTTAATTTTTGATAGTTTGAGTAATATGTGTCTTGGCATGTTTTTCCTTGGATTTGTCCTGTTTGGGACTCTCTGTGCTTCCTGGACTTGACTGACTATTTCCTTTCCCACAGTAGGGAAGTGTTCTACTATAATCTCTTCAAATATTTTCTCAGTCCCTTTCTTTTTCTCTTCTTATTCTGAGATCCCTATAATTCAAATGTTGGTGCATTTAATGTTGTCCCAGAGGTCTCTGAGACTGTCCTGAATTCTTTTCATTCTTTTTTCTTTATTCTGCTCTGCAGTAGTTATTCCCACTATTTTATCTTCCAGGTCACTTATCCATTCTTCTGCCTCAGTTATTCTGCTCTTGATCCCTTCTAGAGAATTTTTAATTTCAGTTATTGTGTTGTTCATCATTGTTTGCTTTCTCTTTAGTTCTTCTAGGCCTTTGTTAAATGTTTCTTGTAATTTCTCCATTCTGTTTCCAAGATTTTGGATCATCTTTACTATCATTTTTCTGAATTCTTTTTCAGGTAGACTGCCTATTTCCTCTTCATTTGTTTGGTATCGTGGGTTTTTACCATGCTCCTTCATCTGCTGTATGTTTCTCTGTCTTCTCATTTTGCTTAACTTAATGTGTTTAGTGTCTCCTTTTCACAGGCTGCAGGTTTGTAGTTCCCATTGTTTTTGGTGTCTGCCCCCAGTGGCTAAGGTTGTTTCAGTGTGTTGTGTAGGCTTCCTGGTGCAGGGGACTAGTGCCTGTGTTCTGGTGGATGAGGCTGGATCTTTTCTTTCTGGTGGGCAGGTCCACGTCCAATGGTGTGGTTTTGGGTGTCTGTGACCTTATTGTGATGTTAGGTAGCCTCTCTGCTAATGGGTGGGGTTGTGTTCCTGTCTTGCTAGTCATTTGGCATAGTATGTCCAGCACTGTAGCTTGCTGGTCGTTGAATGGAGCTGGGTCTTGGCGTTGAGTTGGAGATGTCTCGGAGATTTTCACCGTTTCATATTACATGGAGATGGGAGGTCTCTGTTGGACCAATGTCCTGAACTTGGCTCTCCCACCTCAGTGGCACAGACCTGGCACCCGGCTGGAGGAGCAAAACCCTGTCATCAACACAGCTCAGAATAAAAGGGAGAAAAAAAGAAAGAAAGAAAGGAAAAATAAAATAAAGTTATTAAAATAAAAAATAATTAAAATTTTTTTAACTAATAAAAAAAAAAGAAAGAAAGAAGAGAGAAAGCAAACCAAAAAACAAATCCACCAATGATAACAAGCAGTAAAAACTATACTAAAAAAAGCAAACAAACAAAAAAACGGACGGACTGAACCCTAGGACAAATGGTAAAAGCAAAGGTATACAGACAAAATCACACACAGAAGCATACACATACACACTCACAAAAAGAGAAAAAGAAAAAAGATATATATATCTTTGCTCCCAAAGTCCACCTCCTCAGTTTGTGATGATTCTTTGTGTATTCAGTTATTCCACAGATGCAGGGTATATCAAGCTGATTGGCAAGATTTAATCCGCTGCTCCTGAGGCTGCTGGGAGAGATTTCCCTTTCTCTTCTTTGTTCGCCCAGCTCTTGGGGTTCAGCTTTGGATTTGGACCCTCCTCTGCCAGTAGGTCGCCTGAGGGCGTCTGTTCTTCGCTCAGACAGGACAGGGTTAAAGAAGCCGCTGATTCGGGGGCTCTGGCTCACTCAGGCTGGGGGGAGGGATGGGTACGGATGCGGGGCAAGCCTGCAGCAGCAGAGGCCAGCATGATGTTGCACCAGCCTGAGGCGCACCGTGCGTTCTCCCAGGGAAGTTGTCCCTGGATCACGGGACCCTGGCAGTGGCGGGCTGCACAGGCTCCCAGGAGGGGACGTGTGGATAGTGACCTGTGCTTGCACACAGGCTTTTTGTTGGTGCCAGCAGCAGCCTTAGCATCTCATGGCCGTCTCTGGGGTCTGCGCTGATAGCCGCGGCTCACGCCCGTCTCTGGAGCTCCTTTAAGCTGCGCTCTTAGTCACCTCTCCTCGCGCACCAGGAAACAAAGAGGGAAGAAAAAGTCTCTTGCCTCTTCGGCACGTCCAGACTTTTCCCCGGACTCCCTCCCGGCTAGTTGTTGTGCACTAGCCCCCTTCAGGCTGTGTTCACGCAGCCAACCCCGGTCCTCTCCCTGGGATCCGACTGAGACCCAAGTCTCAGCTCCCAGCCCCGCCCGTCCCAGCGGGTGAGCAGACAAGCCTCTCGGGCTGGTGAGTGCTGGTCGGCACCGATCCTCTGTGCGGGAATCTCCGCGCTTTGCCCTCCTCACCCCTTTTGCTGTGCTCTCCTCCGTGGCTCCGAAGCTCCCCCCTCCGCCACCCTCAGTCTCCGTCCGCGAAGGGGCTTCCTAGTGTGTGGAAACCTTTCCTCCTTCACAGCTCCCTCCCAGAGGTGCAGGTCCCATCCCTATTCTTTTGTCTCTGTTTTTTCTTTTTTGTTTTGCCCTACCCAGGTATGTGGGGAGTTTCTTGCCTTTTTGGAGGTCTGAGGTCTGCTGCCAGCATTCAGTAGGTGTAATGTAGGAGATGTTCCACATGTAGATGTATTTCTGATGTATATGTGGGGAGGAAGGTGATCCCTATGTCGTACTCCTCTGCCATCTTGAAGCTCCTGAAATTCACTTTTTAAAAAAGTAATCCAGATGATACATACTACTCTGTTGAGTATAAAAAGAATAAAGATCATGATTTCTTACTTGTGTGCAACAGAATTTGATAGAAACATTTAGGACACACAACATTGCCATTTTTGACACTATTTTTGCAACAACATTTGCATCTATAAGATAAAATGTAACAGTGGTAATTACTGAATTCTTAGTTATATCCAGAATTTTGGTTTAAAAAGCACTCTGGAGTTTACTATAAAGTCAGGAGTACTTCTCAATATTTTGTGCAAGTGTATGTGCTTTTTGTGTGTGTACTGGTGGCTAAATTCATAATGATACAAAGGTGGGAAAGAAGTGAGGGGCATCCAGGGCAACCAAACTGTGTTATGGGTATATCATATTAATGATACTAATTATTAATGCCAGATGAAAATCTGGACTTGCAAAATAAACCTATTAACAGTTGATTAGTTAATCTCTGAAAGGTTCATTGTTGGGTACTCTTAAATTGTAGGCCCTGGAAAGTATTGAGATGTTTGCCACTTTTACTGCTAAATGCAAGGTACATGCACCTCTGCTAGTCTGAGCTGAGCTGTGTAGTATTATGAACAAGTTCTAGGTCTGCCTCACAAGTAGGTTTCTTTCTTTCCTTTTTTTCCTCCCACAAGGAGTTTCTAAAGAGATGCATTGAATGCTAACAGTTTATCCACATCTCTACCAAATTTGCCTGAACAACTTGGCGTTCAACAGTGGTTGTAAAGTTGCCGCTGCTACTAATCACTTATGTTGATATACCTGAGAAGAAGGCATTTTGAAAATAAGGTAATACAGTGGGCCTGGGAGGGCAAAGCTCAGTGTCTCCTGTCTAAGAATAATTTCTTGTATCTTGATTTTTCTTAAGCCATTTATTGTTACTCAGAGGTAGAAGCACAAAGAGTGGAGTTTGTGGCATCAGGTTCATCTGTATATGAACATTATTCAAAACCACTTCTGACCTGGGCAAGGCTGAATTTTGAATTTTTGCTACCCTAGTTAAGAAAAGATTCAAATGACCCACATGAAGTTAACAATAGAGTTTAAAAAAAACAAAAAAAATACTTGTTCTCCTAGTGAAAGCTTTTATATGATTTTAAAGGAAATAGATTAACAAAACTATTTCTTCCTTTTCTTCCACTGACCCAAGTATAATTATTGATTTTATTGTTAACCTTTTACTTCTCTTTCTCTTTGATCTTTAAACAATTATATTGAGAGCTGATGGAATGTTGTGCTCTATTAAGAGTTCAAAAGAGATTTGCTTAAAATTAAAAACTTTTATGCTTCAAAGACACTATCAGGGGCTTCCCTGGTGGTGCAGTGGTTAAGAATCGCCTGCTATTGCAGGGGACAAGGGTTCAAGCCCTGGTCCGGGAAGATCCCACATGCCACGGGGCACCTAAACCTGTGCGCCACAACTACTGAGCCTGTGCTCTAGAGACCACGAGCCACAACTACTGAGGCCTAGTGCCACAACTACTAAAGCCCACGTGCCTAGAGCCCATGCCCTGCAACAAGAGAAGCCACCCAATGAGAAGCCCATGCACTGCAACAAAGAGTAACCCCCGCTCGCTGCAACTAGAGAAAAGCCCACGCAGCAACAAAGACCCAATGCAGCCAAAAATAAAAATAAATAAATAATTTAAAAAAAAAAAAGACACTATCAGGAAAGTGAAAAGTCAACCCACAGACTGGGAGAAAATATTTGTATATCATATATCCAATAAGGGACTTGTATCCAGAATATATTAAGAAGCCATACAAGTCAATAACTAGAGAACAACTCAATTTTTAAAAATGGGCAAAGGATTTGAATAGACATTTCTCCAAAGAAATATACAAATAGCTGATATGCACACGAAAAGATTGTCATCATCATTATCATTGTCATTGGGGAAATACAAGTCAAAACTACAATGAGATCCATTTTTCACCCACTAGAACTGCTATAGTAAAAAAAGACGGTAAGTAGCAGGTGTTGGCAAGAATGTGGTGAAGCTGGAAGTCATACATTGCTAATGGAAAATGGAAAATAATGCAGCCATTTTGCAAAACAGTTTCTTAAGTTAATCATAGATTTACCATATGACTCAGCAATTCTACTTCTACATAACTACCCACAAAATTTGAAAACATATATCCATACACAGACTTGTATACAAATGTTTGTAAGCAGCATCAATAAAAATATCTAAAAAGTCTGAGCAATCATTGCATGAGAGGATAGACCAATATAGTGCATCTATACAATAGAACACTATTCATCAATAAAAAGGGACAACATGCTACAGCATGGGTGAACCTCCAAATCTCAGAAACATCTCAGTGAAAAAGCCTAACATAAAAGAGCACATATTATTCCATTTAAATGAAATGTTCAAAAAAGGCAAACATATAGAGACAGAAAGTAGATAACTGGTTGCATAGGGCTGGGAGTGGGAATGAGAGTTGTTGTAAATAGGTACATTTCTCTCAGCATTATGGAAATATTCTAAAATTAGATGGTAGTGACAGGTGTACAACTATAAATACACTAAAATGCATGAATTGAACATTGAAACATGTGAATTTTATGGTTGATAAATTATATCTCAATAAAAGTGATGGAAAAAAAAGTTTTCTTATGAGTTCTGACTCAGATCTTGAGGGAAACTACTACTTACCAGATGGTATTCTTAATTTTGGTGAGCCTCACTTTATTATACAGGTTTATTATGTTCCAGACTTAATGTATTCAGAAAAATGCAAGTTTGGTATTTATTTAATGGAAGTTTTCTGAGCATTTTGATTTGGAGGAAGAGGAGCAGAATTGGGATGTTCATATACTCTTATATGTGCATTGTTATTTGATTGTGATTGACAGGATCCAGGAGGTTGCCCAAGATAATCAGCTAATCCAACTTTGAAACTCCAGTTTCTTCCAGGGGTTCTCTAATGAGTTCCAAGGAGTAAGATGTGCTGAACTTAACTCCTAACAAAAATAATCCTTTATTGTTGACAACAAGAATAGATTGTCTTAAATCAGAAGAGGTATTAAATAATTTTTAAATCTGACAACAGGGCTTCAATTTTAAGAGCTGTTAATACCTTCTTCCTATAGACCTTAAATCTGGTGAAAAACTTATAAAATGCTCCCCCTGCCAAAAGCAAAGAAAAAGGACCTTGTTTCTATGTCATTTCCCAGAGAACAATGACTATGGTAGTACAAAAGCTACATGTGCCTTCAGATGCCTTAGTATCAGCTTTGTACCCCATACCTGTCTCCCCTCCCCCCACCAGTGGGATAATTAAAGAAATGGAAAATATGTTCTAACAAGTTACAAGTCTCTGTCCAAACTTATTTATTAAGTGTAGAAATCCAAGTTCCAACATGATTGTTATTTTGACTGAAAAGTTCTCTCTGAAAATGTAAAATAGGCACATTAAGAAACCAAATGTACATTAGTTACCTGCTCCCATCCCCCACCCCACCCCTTTTTTTTTAAAGGATATATTCTGCATGATGGAGGCTAAAAGGTGACAGCTGTGCCAAAGTAGTGGACCCTAAATCACTGATCAAAAATGAGAGAGAGGGGAGGCTCTGATTGCTCACAGTACAGGAGTGAATACGCGCTCTCAACCACAAATCAAGCAAGCTGAGAAAAAAAAAAAAAAAGGCCCAATCAAGGCAGTAATGGCCTCCACTTCACAATCAGACAAGTGCTTCTTACTTGAAAAATCCTACCATTTATAGCTGATTGCTAACCCTGGCCTCATTTCTAATCTAAAGGGCGAGTAATAATTTGGAAAAGGAATTATAACAACTTCCCAACAATTTAGCAAATTTTTATTATTTCAGGGGGAGGGGAGGAGGGTGGAAAGGAGGTGCTTTTGTAACATGTTTCTCTTGTGGGCTACCATTTACATGACATCAAGTCCCATTGTCACCATGCTAGAATAGCAACTAATATACATAGGAAATATTTTTTTAATGGTGATATCTTATGCCATGTCATGTGTTTCAATACAGTCCAAGTTATGGGTCTCCAAAGAAAAAAGCAGGAAGAGGAGCTGTCAATTCTTTTGTACACATTTACCTACAATATTCTCAAATAAGTCTGAGTGAATGTCCTTGAGTATCTCTGTTTTGGAAAGGATTTTGACCTTTTGAAGAATTTGACTTCATAAAAAAATAATACAGTTAAATGCTCCACAGGGTTTTTCATTGTGTTGCAGTGTTGATGGATTTGGCTCAGGTAAAGTTTCTGCTAATAGAAATATAGTGATATATAGTCATCTTCTACACTTTTACTTTTGAATTTGTACGTTAGAATGGATATATATGTGGCAATCATTTCATTAACCTTTTACATTCATAAACGTGAGATACCTTTTACATTGGTACTATTTTGGAGATTAATTATATTCTACTGAGCGAGACACACACACACACACACACACACACACACACACACACACGTGTATGTAACATTTTCTTCACAAAGCAGCTGAGCATACATATTTCACGTAATGTAAGAAACAGATTTGGACCATGCTGCTTTCTGAGAAAGAAAATTAGATGATGATAAGAGTACAGGACAGAGGGATATATATAATCACAATGGCAGAAAAGATAGTGGAGTTCACACTATTCAGCCTCTTAATTATTATGCAAATGAGGAAACAAAGGCTGGGAAAAGGCACTAACTTCCTGAAGGTCACAGGCTAGTAAGTGACAGAGATTAAATGAAGACTTGGATATCCTTAGTCCCACCACCACACCTTTTGCATTGTATCTTATTCTTTCAATACCATTCTTCGAAGTGGCTTTAAATTATGTGTTTTTAGTAATATGCCATGTTAGCCTCATATAGTGCAGACACTGGTGAGTTTTGTAATAGGATATGCTTAACATCAACATGCAGCTTCACGCCTATCATGTGAGCAATAATATTATTTCTGCATGATTCGCCACTTTCCATTATCCTTGTAGTAAAATTTCGCTGTAGTTTAGAACCCTTTTGTCCTTATGTATAAGATGATTAAAATATCATCAATTGAATATATACTTCTTTCTCTTTTATTTCCCAAATTAAGACCAGTTACCCAAAACAGAATAGACAATTAGTAGCAGAACCAAAACATAGTATTTTTCTTTCATTTCTCTTTTCAGGTAGAGAACCAGCAGAAGAATTCTGTGGGCAGACTACAGGCCTCTGCAGCTGTAAAAAAGGCAATTGACATGTCTGGGAAATCAGGCCATAATTCTGATTCTAAGTTAGAAAAAGTGCAACTCCCTATCGTTTGAATGAATGTAAACGTAATGAGCATTTTAAAATTATTTATTCATTTTTAGTAGAAAAAAATAACTTCCTTTTGGCATTTTCCATATGTCTAGCAAATACTAGGTATAGAAAATATACCTAATTTTTTGAATTTTTGAATCAAAGGAAATACTTTGATTTTAAAGTGAAAATGTTAAACATAATATACTATGCTTTTTGAAGAACAACAGATTTTAAGCAGATCTAAAAAATTGGATTTAGAAAAACAAATATAACTATCTTTATTTATGTGTGTAACTGGAGTAAGGAGGCTAAATTTTTCGGATACCCAAAAATGATTTATAGCTTGCAATTACCCACTCCATTCAATATAAACAGGATCATAATTCATATTACATAATCTGTAGCACATTCTAAAATACATAATGCTACTCTGGAAAAAATTTTTTTCTTATATCATCTCTCACATCCCTCACCATGGCCTTAAAATGAATTTTTAAAAAAGAAATAAGGGACTGATATTATTAAGTCCCAGAGTGGGACAACAAAGTACTTTAGAAAGGAGCTTGAAATTTTAAAACTTTTAAGAGTAGGAAATCTGAGATATTGTAATGGGAGGTATTCATTTTGTTTTGGAAGGGAAAGAGCTTTGTTCTAATGGATACATTTGCTGTACTTCACAGCAGTTTGAAAATTAGCAAAAAATCAATAAGACTTTCACTGTGGCTCAGGAGCGTCAGAATGTAAAGCCTTGAAGAAAAAGACCAAGTAAACCTGAAAGCTGACAAAATATAAAGTAGTGACCACAAGCAAAAACATGAGATGAAGCATCATGCCCTCAGAAGTAGCCTAAGCATTTTGGTAGAATTAACAAAAATGAACTTTAGATAAGAAACTCAAAACATACTTTTGTTTTACAGTTTTAAAATTAGACAAAGTAACAAAATCCATTCACAGTCCAACTAAGAGAAAAATTAGGGATCTGAGCCCAGGAAAATGTTTCTCAAGGACAGTACTTTTCTAGGAAATGTCGTACTCCTAACCTTCTATTTTATTAAAACTAAATATCTTAGAATATTTCCACAAGCAAAAATGACCCCTAGTGTTAGGAAATAGATTCCTTAGGGTAAATCATAAGCACCAATATCATTTATAAATATAGTAATGTTAGCACACACATTTTGTCACTGTATGTAATACAATAATCTGCTTTAGCATACACAAAGACATAAAGCATATGATAGGCAATCTCTTTTCTCTTGCCCATTAAATAAAAGAATATCTAATCCTCAGATCCGCTCAAGCAATTTTAGATTTTTGTCCTCCAGAAAGGACTTTTTTCTCATTGCGAAACATATGCTTATAGCTATGAGTTATAGCAGATGTAACTACGAAGAGAAAAAAAGGCAGGGTTTTTTAATAAAAATTCTGGTAGCATTGTCAAGGACAGTGTGTGGA
The DNA here is from genome assembly GCF_025265405.1 of Mesoplodon densirostris. Taxonomy (NCBI): domain Eukaryota; kingdom Metazoa; phylum Chordata; class Mammalia; order Artiodactyla; family Ziphiidae; genus Mesoplodon; species Mesoplodon densirostris. The sequence goes on along the minus strand of NC_082662.1, from coordinate 66,769,328 downwards.
ACAATTTCATGGCAGGCTTCTTGAGTAGTAGTACAGTCACCTCTGTATAAGAAATCCTAGCTTTTATGGACTAAATGGGAAAGTATTCAAGCTGTTTTAGCTGTGTAAATCATTAGACACATTATAACGAAACTCTACAATTTGTAAGTATTTAAAAGCACTTGTATCATTAAACCTACACACAAGAATTTTGTAGTAGCCATTTAACAGTTAAGTTTTATATCTTAAAGAGAAAATTTTGGAAGGAAAATATAATATTAAGGAATAAAGTTCCCACAAGGTAACAAAGAAGTGCAACACACGCATTGTAAAGGGATCTCCTTACCAAGAAAAACAGTACCGAAGGAAGGTTGCATTAAGATTCAATAATGAATAATTAAACACAATTATGACTTTTTATGTGTGTGGAAAATAAATAAAACTAGTAAAGTCAAGTGTGGTTTAAGAAGCAAAGAGGAATGAAAACAAAAATTAACAAAAAAACCCTGCACTTGTGATAAATGAGTAAACGCAAAATGAAACATTAAAATACAAAATATAGGCATATGTTTAAGCTTTTTAGAAGGTATTGATTGTAAATGATAGCTACTTATGTTAAAATAAGAGATTTTGTTTGCACTGCATAATTTATCTATGAATATTAGAAAAAATGTAAAAGTAAGAGCTAATAAAATACAGATTTATGATATAGGTTAAAAAATCAAAATTACTTACCTAACATCAAGCACAATGTAATTAATTTCAGAATAAGTTAATATTACATACATTTTGCATGTTAAAAATACACAAAACCACTTTCAAATATATGTTTTGAATTTTGTTCTTAGTTTAATTTGAAAGATTTCCTGAAAGAGGAAAACACCATGCTTCTTCCTATGTGCTTATTGCTGCCAGAGTAATTATCTAAGAAGAATAAGCCATGATGATAAACTTCATTACTCAATAACATCAGTAAACATTAAAATATTTAAAGAATATTGTACTGCACTATGGTTTATTCTATTTAAATCTCACAATTATAGCAGCCTTTTCTTGTATTTCTCTAAGGGATGAATTGCTAGGATTTGATAATCTGCTGTTAATGCAAGCTGATATTACAGTCATATGACCTAATTAAACATTGGGATTCATATTTAAAATATATAATTACCAGAGTGTCATTTTAAAAAATGTAATTACTAGTTTCTACTTTAATAGCACAAATTGATGTTCGTGTCAACGGACTATGGAAAGTTTTCTGGAAAATATTTTTCTTCTCTGACTGTAAAGAAACAATGAAAAAAATCTCACTGTCGAAACCCATTATTAATATTTTTTCATGGAATAAATTCTCTTGTCTTTCATCATTGTAGAAATTTTTGCTTCCAGAAGTATATTATGTGTCATTTCTTAATGTCACTTTGAATCCATTCATCTTTATTCATTTTTCTTTATAGGAATATAGTTTCATTTTCGGCATTTGAGAAATCCACGCACAACACTAACGTGAAAGGTAAGTGAAGCAACAAACTTCCTTTATTTTAAAACAAAATAGATTCGAAGATCTGGGGCTTTGGGGAGGAATTTTTCATTTCTGAATTGCACAAAATCATTCATAATTACCTCTTAGTGATTTCAATATCACAAATCCCTTCTGATTAGCCGTCTTAAAAAAAGAGAGGAATCTGCTTCAGAATTGTTTGGCCCTGTTGGAAGCCCTGTCTTAGAGAATAGCAGATTATGTAATTAAATTGAATCGTGTATTTTCCATAGAAACAAGGCATGATACTGGAACTGATGCAAGCTATATGCTCATTTCTATATTTAGACTGCTCAGCGTCAACGCTGCGGCAGTCCACTGACTGGTGAACCAGGAGTTAAGGCATCCTACATAGCTTTCCAATTTAAAAAAATATGGAAAAACAGAAATAAGTAGTCACTGTAGAAATGGCTGATGAAAAGTAACTCTTTTAAGGAACTGTTCTTCATTCCTTGAGTGAAAGAATGTCCCCACAAATAGTATTTTCCCATTTAGAGCGTTGATTTGCTTAGAGTGCAGTATAGGGAAGTCTGGGGAAACAGTTAAGTTTAGGATCCAAAAAGGAGATCCAGGCAAGAAAGCAAAAACCCAAGTTCATGGAGGAAACATGCCAAGTCCCTCCAGAAGTTTGTAAGTGAAAATACGAATGTAATATTGAAGAAAAATGCCCCTTCATTTTTCAAATGCAAAGTGTAACTTAGAGATTACAAGGACAAACCAGGTGTTGTGACTACATCTAACACACAACAGCAGTAAGAAGGAAACAAATAGCTGAAGATTTGTCAGCATTTGATGAATTTTATCTTTAAGGACACTCTTTCATACCAGGCTTCACATCCACACCAAACTACAATTGTAGTCCTAAGTACCCAGCTGTGCTGTATTTTGAAATCCTCAGCACTATACTCTAAATTGAAAGTGTACCTTTTACATTTTACCTATACAATCAGGAAAAAAGTTCAGGGTCACAGAAGTCCCTCAAAATCCAGAGATCAAAAACCTCTGTCAGCACCTGTACAAAATCTAGAATACGTTGTCATCAGGAATCAAGGAACATCAATCTTAGAGTGATTGTTTTAAATCAACAGCAATGGATTATTTATAGACTTGGCGATTGAATATAGATATTTAAATTTTGTAACTACTTGTCTAAGTATTGAACATTATATTTAACATAAAGAATAAACAGGACTGCATGAGGCATAGTAACATTAAAAACACTAAAGAAAAAGTTTGACATGGAAATCTATAATCCAGATAAATTTCACTATAATTACCCACCCTTTTTCTAGGACACCTGTAGGTGGAATACAGATATACTGTACAGAGAGAGACAGCAATTTCCTTCGGAGCCTATGCACATATAGATATATAGATTTATCCTTTGAACTTATAAAAATGTTTATTATGAATTCTTTACACATACACATGACTTATGTGTATGAAAAATATTTAAAGATATGAAGATGATCTTATAATTCTATGTAGATTTTAGACTCAAGAAGACTAAAAATTTGAAGTATAGCTTGTTCCCAGTATTTCTTTCATTTTGTGCCTTAGACATAATGTAATTTTAATAGCATACTGGAACAACAAAGGTGAAAACTTCTGGATATTTAGCTTCTGTTATTAAAATACCAAATGATGAAAATATCATTTGATGTTATGTGATCTTACTTTTTAGAAGAGTAAGTGGCAGAGTTAATTTTCTTAGTAATATTTTTTCTTATAAATAAAAACACCAAAATATTCTGTATTGGTGTTGTAAAGAAAATAAAACAAAGCAAAACCCACACTGTCTCAGTTTTAAATGATGCTCTAACTGCTCTGCTAGGTCCACTGTGTGTGGTGCTCTGCCACCTGGTGGCTACTTGTGAAAGATCTAGACAGTGTGGACATTCTGTTTCTCCTTTTTCCTTTACCCTCTCCTTTACAGAACTGAGGAATTAAACTTCAGTTGGGCAATATGCCTGTTGCTATGGGAAACACTGGCTAGTTCATGTGACTTACTAATTTTCTCTCGCCTCATTTCAAAGCATCAGTACAAATTAGCTGCAAGATTAACAGGAGGTTCGAATAAGTTATTGGCAATTGTTAAGTAAAATGAAATTAGCTAGAATTTCTTCATCTCTGCATAGTGCTTTCCTCCAAAGAGTGAGGAACAGCTTATTTAAGTTTTACCATATTCTGTAAACTAGGTAGGGATAGATATTAAGTCATGAAAAGCTAAAGACAAAGGAATTCATTAAATGAATATAATGAAACAGCATTTCCACATATTAATATGAACATTCCTGCTGCTACATCACAGAGGAATGAACTTAGTAGACAGTTTTAGATGTCATTTCTGTCAACACATCTCATGGATGGTGTAAACTCCTGGATCCAACCTTTGAATGACGATCACTTAGTAACTGATTATTATGCACTGATTAATCATTCCATAATTATTAAAAAAAAAGCCACTTGCTGTCATGTCACACATAGAGTTGAGAATGTAGTTTCTAAATGCCAGGGAATCAGATCTCTTTGACTGAGAATGTGATACACACACACACACACACACACACACACACGGGAATATTATTCAGCCATAAAGAAGAAAGAAATCTTGCCATTTGTGACAATGTGGATGGACCTTGAGGACATTATACTAAGTGAAATAAGTCAGAGAAAGACAAATATTGTATGATCTCACTTATATGTGGAATCTAAAAACAAAATCAAACCCCCCCAAATCAAGCTCATAGATACAGAGAACAGATGGGTTGTTCCAGAGGTGGGAGATGGGGGAGGTGTGGAGGAAATGGGTGAAGGGGATCAGAAGATACAAACTCCCAGTTATAAAATAAATAAGTCATGGGGATGTAGTATACAGCATGGTGACTATGGTTAATAGTACTGTAGTGCATATTTGAAAATTGCTGAGACAGAAAAATCTTAAAAGTTCTCATCACAAGAAAAAAAATATTTTGTAACTATGTATGGTGATGTACTGTTGACTAGACTTATTGTGGTGATCATTTCACAATGTATACAAATATAGAATTGTTATGTTGTACACTTGAAATTAATGTAATATTATATGTCAATTATACCTCAATTAAAGGAAACAAACTATAAATTAAAATAATTGGAAAAATATTTGTTAGAAACCAACAATGTGCGAGGCATTAGAGATAAAAAAATGATGGAAATATAGCTTTCTCCTTCAAGTAGTCAAAGTTCAATACGGTGGTGGTGGTGGATATTTATATGTGCAATTAATACATGTCAAACTGCCCTTTTTTATTGTTTTTAAGAAGGTGCGGTACAATATACAATGGAATATTTCTCAGCCATAAAAAAGAATGAAATAATGCCATTTGCAGCAACATGGATGGACCTAGAGATTGTCATACTGAGTGAAGTAAGTCAGACAGAGAAAGACAAAATTCATATGATATTGCTTATATGTGGAATCTAAAAAAAGGATACAAATGAACTTATCTACAAAACAGAAATAGAGTTACAGATGTAGAAAACAAACTTGTGGTTACCAGGGGGTAAGGGACAGACGGGGAGGGACAAATTGGGAGATTGGGACTGACATATATACACTACTGTATATAAAATAGATAACTAATAAGGACCTACTGTGCAGTAAACAGTTGTTTACTGGCAGGTAAACAATTTGGTCATTGGGAAATATTTCACTTTTCCTCTTTCATGGTGTATATTTGGAGGAAGGACTTTCTTTTCAGTTATCCTTGGAATAGCTAAAGAAAGTAGGTCATTTCTGTGATATTCAGATGTGTGAAAAGTTTGTGTTAATAAAATTGACAGAAATATCTGGAAAAAGGTATATAGAAAGGGAAAGAAAGTCCTAGAGCATTTAAATAATCTGCCGCTGATTTGAAAATGAACCAAAGAGAATGTCCAGAAATAATAAAATAATAAAGTATAGTCTGTGAAATGTAAAACTCAGTGGGCCACCTAGACAATAGATTAGATACAGCTGAAGAGGGAATGCATTTACTGAAAGATAACCTGAATAAACGACACAGATTGAAGCACATAAGGTAAAGAGATGGGGGCTGGGGTTGGGGGTGGATGAAAATGTTAAGAGAGATAGAGAATAGATAAACTAGGTCCAATATATGACTAATAGCAGTTTCAGAAGGAGAGAATAAAGATGAGGAGAGTTGTGAGCTATAGACTCTAGTTAATAATACTGTTTAAATATTGGCTCCTCAACTGTAACAAAAGCACCACACTAATTTAAGTGGGAAACTGTGCTAGGGAAGGGGGAAGTGGAGAGATGTATGAGAACTTTCTGTACTTTTTTCTCAATTTTTCTGTTAACCTAAAACTGCTCTAAAAAATAAAATCAATTTAAATAAATAAATAGTAACATATGCAATGTGTTAAAATTGAAGTTTAAATTGAACCATTTTAGGGGCAAAAAGAAAAAGGGCTGAGAAATAAATGACTAGCAAAAAACAAATGCATTAAAAATCCAGGACATTGAACATAAGCATTTATGGGTATTAAAATTCTTTTGTAGTAAAAGAAGTCTGCATGTTGAGAGCAGCATGGTAGAGCAGGAAAAGGAGCGGCTTGAGGGTCAAAGCTCATTTTTAAAGGCCAAAAGTCCTAACCAAAAGATATTCCTTATTATAAAACTTCTAAGGTAGGGCTAGATTTACTCCCCCCTCACCAACAACCAAATTAAAGCCTGTTCAAGGGCCACCCACAGAAGGGTGACAGCAGCCATTTTTCAAGATTCTTCAACACTTAGCCCAGGAACATACACAACTCCTGTCAAAAATGGGGGAAGCCCTTGTTTTCAAAACATGGTGCTCATCACTGTTTTTGCTCTCATTTGAAATCAGGTGGCTCTGAAGGAGGCTTTATTTCTTTGGGGTTAAGTTTAGCCCTCGAGACCTTTGCCTTAGCTTCCAGAACATCAGTGTTGAGTGCTCAGGCCTTGCAGGCTCCCAAACAGCCACCCATGGTCCCACCACCTCAAGGGTGCTCCAAGTTCAGGCACATCACAGAACCTGCAGCACTCTGCTCCTTTCCTAGTGAGGGAGGAGGGTTAAACACCCTGGCAGCCATTCCTGTCTTCAGCTCTTGAAGCACCAAGCCCGCAATCCAGGACTGATTTATGGGTATAAGAACATGTGTGGTTGCACAGGTCCCCCTGCTTAGAAGAGCCCTGAACTTACCTTAATGCTCTGTTGTTACCATTTTGTAATTCTTTTTTTTTAATTTAATTTTATTTTTGGTTGCGTTGGGTCTTTGTTGCTGTGTGTGGGCTTTCTCTAGTTGTGGTGAGCGGGGACTACTCTTCATTGCAGTGCACGGGGTTCTCATTGTGGTGGCTTCTCTTGTTGTGGGCTCTTGTGTGAGCTTCAGTAGTTGTGGCACGTGGGCTCAGTACTTGTGGCATGCAGGCTCTAGAGCACAGGCTCAGTAGTTGTGGCACACAGGCTTAGTTGCTCCGCGGCATGTGGGATCTTCCCGGACCAGGGCTAAAACCCATGTCCCCTGCATTGGCAGGCGGATTCTTAACCACTGCACCACCAGGGAGACCCCATTTTGTAATTCTTTTTCTTTTTTAAATTTTATTTTTAATTTATTTTTTTGGCTGTGTTGGGTCTTCGTTGCTGCACACAGGCTTTCTCTAGTTGTGACAAGCGGGGCTACTCTTCTCTGCGGTGCGTGGGCTTCTCACTGCGGTGGCTTCTCTTGTTGCGGAGCATGGGCTCTAGGTGTGCGGACTTCAATAGCTGTGGCACGCGGGCTCTAGAGCACAGGCTCAGTAGTTGTGGCGCACAGGCTTAGTTGCTCCGCGGCATGTGGGATCTTCCTGGTCCAGGGATCAAACCCATGTTCCCCTGCATTGGCAGGCTGACTCTTAACCCCTGCACCACCAGGGAAGTCCCTGTAATTCTTAAACATTATTTTTTTAGCTGAAAACAATGGAGGTTTATTCTTTTCTTTTCTTTTTTAATTTTTTTTTTTTTTTTTTTGTGGTATGTGGGCCTCTCACTGTTGTGGCCTCTCCGGCTGCGGAGCACAGACTCCGGACGCGCAGGCCCAACGGCCATGGCTCACGGGCCCAGCCGCTCCACGGCACATGGGATCCTCCCGGACCGGGGCACGAACCCATGTCCCCTGCACTGACAGGCGGACTCTCAACCACTGCGCCACCAGGGAAGCCCTTTTCTTTTCTTTTTTAAACAGTGAGATGAGAAGGTTTATTTAAGAAAGCATTAGATGTTTTTGTAAGTCCATTAACTTTTCTTTGGGATTTACATGAAAATTCTGTTTCAGTGTGTGTATATGGATAAGGAATTTTTTTTTCCAATGGAAGTATAGTTGATTGACAATATTGTGTTAGTTTCAGATGTTCAGCAAAGTGATTCATTTATACATATATAATTTAAGATTCTTTTCCGGTATAGGTTAATAGAAGACATTGAATATAGTTCCTTGTGCTATACAGTAAATCCTTGTTTATCTTAAACATTTTTAACGAGGGGCCCCACGTTTCCATTCTGCAGTGTCCTCTGAAATTAAATAGCCTGTCCTGCTCTAATCTTTTATTTATTATATAGTACACTAACATCATAGTTTAACTCCCCTGAATTTCTAAGCAAGTGTTGCCAACCCTGGTGCCCACAGGAACCAAGCGTTGAAGTGTGAATGATTGCAGCAGGTGAGACAGGGAACCAATAGGGGGTGCTGCAGCTGTAGTGAGAAGGAAAATAAGCATGTCCAAAAGGGGGAGCCAGTCCTCGGCTCTGCTAGAAGAGCTGGCTCAGTGTAGCCAGATCCTCCAATTTTTCAAGAAAAACTATGTACTTTAAAAAAAGTCATCATATTTTAAAATATTGTTTCAATTAGGAAAAATATCCTCTGTGTGGGCCAAACAAAACACATGTGCTTGGCTGTAACTCAGCCACTAGTTTATGATGTCTGGCCTAAGATTTCAAAAACAAAACCATGTTTTTTAATTTCCCTCTGTTTCTCAATAAACTTGACTCAATAAACTTTTCCCTCTCTTTTAGTACACAAAGGTAGTTAACAAAATTAAACAATGGAGAATCCGGACTTAGCAATAGGTGCTTGCCTCCGTCCTGGGGGAAGGGAAAAAATTTCCTTTCATTATGGATGGATCAATGACAATAAAAACAAACGACAAGGCAATTCTCAATAGGTTATCTTGTATTTTATTACTAAATATCCCTGCCGCAGTTAATATTGTTGATCAGGCATGTGGATTGAATATATAAGTAAAATAACATGTTAAGGGGCGCTAAGGAGTGAGTGGGATTCAGTGTCTTCTTGGGCTCTTGGCAACACCTGGCCGCTCTTCTCTAACCTAAAAGGTCCAGGGTGGTTCTGTTACCTCAGGCAAAGGGATTAAGGGGCAGCCCCTCTCTTCCAGAGTCTCATGCAGATACTTTATAGAATTCTTTTTTATTTAAGTATAGTTGATTTACAATGTTGTGTTAATTTCTGCTGTTCAGCAAAGTGACTCAGTTATACACATATGTACATCCTTTTTAATATTCTTTTCCAGTATGGTTTATCCCTGCACTACACCGTAGGACCTTATTGTTTTTCTACAGTAGAACCTTGTTGTTTATTGAATCTTTGAAACATAGTTCCCTTGGAGGTCAGTTTGGATGAGTGAAAGAAAGTCAGTGGATTACAAGGCCTTTAGAGAGATTTTTAAACAACAGAATGTGTAGTCATTCCATCACAGGATGTTGTCCTCTACACACACATGCTTTTCCTACAATTCTTATGTATTTAGAGCTTATTTTCTAAAGTTATTTCCCTTCTTTTACCGTCTACCTGCCTGGCAAGTATTTCCATATTCTACTCATTAAATTAGAAGAAATGTTCCAGATATTCTGAGATTAAGATTTTTTCCTCCCCAAATTCCCTCCTAGCAGTACTGTATATAAGAATGTGCACTGCACGACTTCAAAGAGTGCCATGCACATCGTCATCTGTGGGGAATGTCTCCTTCTCCTGGAGCTGTACAGAGTCCAACACATAGCTATGCATGTGGCCGTTCTTCCTGGCAGCTGCCTGAGACCTAATGATAAGGACAGTGACTTAACTAATTAAAATATTGGAAGCTCCTCCTATATTATAGGAGGAGCTATGACATGAATATAACATGAATACACAAACTCTGTTATATAGATACATTGCAACTATAATCGTTGCTTTTTCCTTTTTCGTTAAAAAATCTTTAATTCCTCTCCAGTGCCTTCAGGATTACGTCTGTTACCAGTGGCTTCTAAAAGGGCTGGGTTGATTTTATCAGAACCATTTGGATGAGTTGTTTAAAAAATAAAGATTCCCAGAGAGAAAGGAAAAAATAAAAAGAGATTCCAAGACTCTAGATTGACGATTCTGGCTTGAGAGGTCTAGAGTAGGGCCTGGGATTCAGTGTTTTAGAAAGCAGCCTGGTATGCCCAGTCCCATTCCCACCAGGGAATTGCCTTGTTTAGGAAACACTGGTCTACCTCCATGCTGGACCACAAGGCCCTTCACAGTTGTGCTTCAACCAGCTTGACTCATTTCATACCACATGTTGTATTTCAGCTTTAATAGAATATTCACCATCACTGAATACATCATGTTCTTTGGTGCCTCATATTACACATTCCTCTGTCCACAAGAGTTTTGCTTGGATTTTTCTGTCAAGTGAACTTGTTTCTTGGCCTTTAAAACCTAAATGACATGGTATCCCCTTGAACTGTGATGGTAGTACTCCCTTGCCTAGAATCAATTATTCCTGCCAAGTTCTTATAACAGTATGTACTGTAGAAGTGATCCTCAAATATTGTTTAGTTACTTTCCCCAAAAGAATTTTTAAAACTCTGTACTTAATATAAAAATTTATATGCCTCATAAGTTTAAATCACTGATATAATTTGTAGCACATTAAAACATCAGCTCTTTATAATAAACGTATGCCATCACTTTCTCAAATATTGCCAAAATAATCTCGGTACTTTAGGTCAGATTCTTGTAAAAGGAGACACCATTCTAGTGCAAGTGATTTATTAAGCAGGAGCTCCCAGAAGAAATGGGGAAGGGAGTGGGAAAAACATGATAGGATTAAGGTGACATCACAGCGTTAGCCTGATGCTGCTGGGAGCTTAAATGGCAATTGCACATCCAAGTTTATCCCATTTCTGGGCAACAGAACTGTTTTGAAACCCTGCACTTGTCATTATTGGCTGTGAGACAGTGAGTGTGTGTGTGGTGGGGGTGGGTAGAGGGCAGGAAACAGACTCCCAGGCTTTTTCTCCTCTATTTTAGAATGAAGAGGCTCCAGCAGCCTAAAGCAAGAACAGCCAAGCATACAAACTGGGAGATGGGGCACAGCACTAAGTAGAGAGAGCTGGGCTCTACTGGAGAGGCCCAGCAGTTAGTCAGAGCATAGGAGACAGACCAGGACAGGAGAGGCAGGAGTCATTGTCTCAGAGGTGAAGTCTACTGGGATGGATGAGTTAGCTGGGGTGCAGACAGGAATGCAAGATGAAGGCCAAAGACAGACACTTGGGAATGCCTTCAGCGTTATTACCCTTTGGTTTCCAATTAGAGAATGACTTGGGAGCTTTAAAAGAAAAAAAATACATGTTCTTATCCCTGGAGATTCTCAGGTCTTTTCTGCATTTTTTCAAGGTTCTAAAGATGATTCTAAGGTGCAGTAAATGTTGAAAAATATTAAAGTGTTGGAGAGAAAAATAACTGATGATTCACTATAAACAGGGAAATGATTGAGAAGAAAGCATTCAGGATGCCGATGAAAGGGCAGATTCAGGGGTGTAAGAATGTTAACGGGGCCAAATGTTGCAGGATGGCAAGAAGATGGAGGACTCAAAATGACTAAGGGAAATATTAGTATCTTACTTTAAAGGCCAAAGAGAGAGAGTTCAGAGCCATGATAGAAAAAAGGAGTAAACCTGGGCATATATCCAGACAAAACTATAATTCAAAAACATACATGCACCCGTATGTTCATAACAGCACTATTTATAGTAGCCAAGACATGGAAACAACCTAAATGTCCATCAACAGATGAATGGATAAAGAAGGTGTGGTACATATACACGATGGAATATTACTCAGCCATAAAAAGGATGAAATAATGCCATTTGCAGCAACATGGATGGACCTAGAGATTATCATACTAAGTGAAGTCAGAAAGACAAATAACATATGCTATCATCACTTATATGTGGAATCTAAAATATGACACAAATGAACAGAAATAGACTCACATAGAGAACAGACTTGTGGTTGTCAAGGGGGAGGGGAGCAGAGGGAAGGATTGGGAGTTTGGGATTAGCACAGGCAAACTATTATATATAAAATGGATAAACAAGGTCCTACTGTATAGCATGGGGAACTATATTCAATATCCTGTGATAAAATCATAATGAAAAAAGAATATGAAAAAGAATATATACAAATGTATAACTGAATCACTTTGCTGTATGGCAGAAATTAACACAACATTGTAAATCAATTATACTTCAATAAAATTTTAAAAAATAATAATAGCTTAAAAAAAGAAAGAAAAAAGAAGTAAAGAAAAATCTCACAGTAATTTTGGAGCTTCCTGGACCCCATCCCTGATAAATTTGCTTAGAGGACAACAGATAGCTATAAAGTCAATTGACTTTAAAAAATGAGAGTATGGGCTTCCCTGGTGGCGCAGTGGTTGAGAGTCTGCCTGCTGATGCAGGGCACACGGGTTCGTGCCCCAGTCCGGGAGGATCCCACATGCCGTGGAGTGGCTGGGCCCGTGAGCCATGGCCACTGATCCTGCGCGTCCGGAGCCTGTGCTCCGCAACGGGAGAGGCCACAGCAGTGAGAGGCCCGTGTACAGCAAAAAAAAAAAAAAAAATGAGAGTATGAAGTGGTGTCTGTCAGAAGATAAGCATCTGGGATACAAATCTAAAAATAATTTATATAAATACTTAAGCAAATTATAAAAATATTAGGAAATGCCAAAATCACAACTCAATGTTGACTACCTCATATAATTTTTCTTACTTGATGTTCTGGTGTTTTTATCTTTCAGTTTATTAGTTCTATGACTAACTAGAAATTTCTCTTTAAATGTATACTTTCTATGATTTGATATTCTGAAAATACATTGTGAAAAATCTTCAATTTATAATGAAAACAAATAGCAAAGTAAATAATAACATATATGCAAAATGGTCTATTAAGTGCTTTCACATTTTTATTTAACTTGATCCTGTCAACACTCCTCTGGTGTAAATATGGGAGGGATCAGAATTACTATTATGCAGAAGAGGAAATAGAAGCCCTTTGAAATTAAGCGATTCGCTAAGGACCACCAACTTCTCTGTAGCAGTCAGAACTCAAACCCGAGGCTTCTGATTCTTTGCAATTTTTCATAGCACATTTGTTCTATTGAGATTCCTGTGTCATAAGTTATCACTTCTGACCAGGCGTAGTGAAAAACTATGCCCACCTGCTTCATGGAGGATGTGCCAGTGGCAAGCTCTGGTTTGTGAGAAATAATGGGGAAAGAGGGTTCAAGTATAATATTTTGTCTTGAACAAAAAGGGTATCTGTTGTTTTATCCACAATGGCTAAAGAGAGGAAAAAACTTGTCCTTGGACTCCATGGCAACAAGCAGCAAAGTGACCCCCTTGAAGGCTGGAGATTTCAAAGTTAAAAATAAGTAAAATGTTGTTATGATTTTTACTCTAATATTCCTAATGTTAAGGCTCTCTTGAAAGGGTATTATAGTTCTCCTGTTTTATAGAAGTAGAAACTGAAACTTAAGGAGAGCATTAAAAATCATAATTTTATTTTTGCAATGACTGTGTAACTAAAAACGATGGTATTTAAGAGCAAATATTGATATTTTACACAGCTATTTTTTAAAAGCTAAGGGTTTCCCTAAAATATAGAGAAAAATTAAATCTTGTCTTTCTAAAAGGCTGATACACTCAACAAACTAAAATACTCCTATAAAGAGCAGCTTTATAATATCTATTAGAAACATTATTTTACCAAGACACTTCAGAACCAAATCTCAGTAATCTTCAGGGAAGATAGTAACACTGATTCCTGGATCATCATGATCATCATTGTCAAGTTCTTTATTATTTTCTTCAGTAATATATTTGCCACATGCTTTTTCTGGGTTTCTTTTTTTCTTGTGAGTATATGATGAGTTATTTTTCTCTTTGATTTTCTCTTTGGGATATGAGGTCATAGAAATAGTTTCTTTTTCCAAAGCATGTTGTAGGCAGTTGTAAAACCTGTAAAGAAATAAAGTATTATTGTTATATCTGTGTGTTCTGAAACAAAAGGAAATACACCTAGAATTTATAAATTACATAAACCTGATGTCTCATATTAACCTCAAGATATAGAATAAATCACAGAAATAACGTGCTTCTTGCTTTTATGATTTTTTTACTTAGGAAAAGAAATGTTTCAGTTCTTTAAGAACAGTCCTGAAAACTGGTTTGGAATCACCTCTTGACAACCTCTATCCTACCTTAATTTCTATTCCAGATATAGGAATCAAACAAAGATTAAAAAAAAGAAAAAAAAATATTCTTTCAAAAGAATCACAGATGTAATAGAGGCTCATTTTGGAGAATCTGAAAAATATGTGAAGTTACAAATACAGATCACCTTTACATAACGACCTAAAAATAATGACTCTCATATTTTTATTCTTTCCAGTTTATTAGTATATTCTGAATTAATACATCTGTACATGTATACATATACCTACTGTCTTTTATACAATTGTGATATTACATATAAAGTTTTACATTGTTTTTTCAAATTTAATATTTATTGAAAACACTTTCCATATCACTAAATGAACTTAATGGTAGTATAACATTATGCCACTTAGATTGGCCTTAATTTACTTTCATATTTTCCCAATACAAACAACAATGTGATAAATATTTTGGAAATAATGTGATCTGAGTTTCTAGCTATTTAGGATAGATACCTAGAAATGTAACTGCATGGTTAAAGGTTATAAATATTTAAGGCTCTTGATAAGTACTACCTGTTTTCCAGAATGGGTCTTCAAAAAATATGCTTCTAAGGGCAGAACTTGAGAGACCACTTCACTCATACAGTGAATATTACATCAAAAAACACGCTTTACTTATAGGTGATTACGGTCTCTCATTATTTATATTTTCGTTTCTTTGTTTGAAAGTGAAATTGAACATTTTTATTAGCTATTTTAATTTTTTAATGTAAATTATTCTTTTCCTTTACTCATTTTCCTGCTGGAGTTTTTGTGTTAGTTTTCAGCATACGTTGGAAAGCAGCAGGATGGCTTGGTATGTTGTGTGTGCTTCACATGAGTGGTCCCCTGGGAAAGATGAGGTTGGCTAATTCCAACCTCACTGAGTCTCGATTTCCTCATTTATAAAACTAGCTATTATCCTGTACCTAGCAGGGCTATCGGAGGGATATATATGTAAGTACCTAGCACAGTGCCTGGCACTGAGTAAGTTCTCAAAAATTACTATTTTTATGGAATATAAACTCCATAAGACCAAGGACTCCATCTATCTTGTCTTCTGTGATATTCTTAGCATGGAGTACAGTACAGCCACACTTGGGTAAAAATATGCCAAATAAGTGAATAAATAGCTACTGAACAAAAAAGGTAAATATGGATGTATTACCTTAGGTCCCAAATAAAATGATCTAAAAGTTGAGAACTCCTTTGCCACTGTAGGGATCTCATCATGCTTTAATATCCTATTATAACGGGAGGCTATGACAGGAAATTTCTGACATCTGCAGAAGAGATTGCTATTTGGACCAATTTTCTTCTTTCTTGAATTCAATGAACAGGCTAAGTTCTGCTTGCAAAAGCTCTAAAACTGCCCTAAAAAACCCAAGATAATCACCTCTTCCCAAATACTCCACACAATGCTCATATATACCTAACATGATTACTAATATCCTATCCATATTTCAAGAACTTATATACTCATCACTGTACACCTTGATATCTAGCACCATGCCTGGCAGATAATAAGGGCTAATTGATATTTCTAAAATGAATAAATCAGTCTCAAAGAGAGAGGTACAGTAAAAAGGAAAACAGTATTTTAAGAGTTATAGCAAAAGGCTTTGAAAAAATTAACTGATGTTTAATTTTTTAGACCCCATAACATGGTAACAACCTTTTCATTTAATGCATTCCTTATATCCTTACTTAACTGAAACCTGGTTTTCCACAAAGACACCACTGCCCTGCATTCCTCTTAAGTGGAGACTGCTTATTATTTCCATATCCTGCCTCAGAGTTGAGCGATAAGGTCAGAATTCACCTGCCTCACCAACAGTTTGCCAGACTAAACTCCTTCATGTGCCCATCTGGTTATCTAACAATATTCTGTTCAGTCCTTTACATTCATGGAAACTTCTACACTTGGCTTTATCTTTGTCTCCAGGTCTTGCCATCAGTCTGGGTGACTTCAATGACTGGTTTTCTTCTCATCTTCCACAATGTCTATTTAGAATGGTCTTAAAAAATGACCCAGTAGCATAACTCACCCTTATCTGATAATAAGAGGTTATTCATGATGTGCAACTTTATCTTCTATCACTCTCTACCCAACCCTGCTCTTTAAACTTAGGTAACCAAGTCTTTTCTCCGGATTCTACTGCATTCCTAGAAAATTAAAGATAAGACTAAATTCTTCTTTTATGATCACAGAGAATTAACAGCTGTGTAAAATACCTTGTCAATTACATTAAAAAGGTAATGAAAGAGGAACAGGTGCCTTACTTTAATCTTCTATCAAACAACCTAAGAATTCAAAGCTATATCCTTGGGGTACCAAAAAAACAACTGGTAAAATGGAACAAAGACCTTTCCATGTTGAAAGCCAAGAATAAAACTTCAACTACTTTTTTGTCTTCCTTGGTTAAGGGCACTTTTAAAATGTCCTTTGGGAAGCTATCTTACTCAGTAAGTCAGAAATTTGTTTTCCAATTACATGTTCTCTTCTTATGATATGATCCTTTACACAGCATTCTAAAGCCCAATTCTCAAAGTGTAATTTTCTCAGCTCTCAAAGGCAACAAAGAGTTTGGAGTATAAAAAGAAATGTATGCTCAGGTAACTGTTTTTTTCCCCCCCTCAAAAGAAAATCAAATTGTCTTCAGTTTTTCTACCCCCACAGTCAAGATTATATTGACATAGGGCAACCTGTATATACTTCTCTTCATGAGAGAACGTTTCAGAACAGTCCTGGGAAAATAAATTCTTGTTTCTCGGATCTGTTAGAGGACCATGTGCGATAAAAAGCTGGTATTTCGTTGACTTCCGAAATAGGAACATAAAATTAATGAAATCTAGGCACAATTTCATACCCTTTTAAGGCTTCCATTATTAACAAATAACAAAAGAAGCCTATTCTCATATATCATGTATTTGGATTTTTAACTGATTTTAAGCTCTAGAATTTTTTATTAAAAAACATGTATGTGACAGGGCCTGTGCCAGTGCTAGAAACAGGTAAGAAATGTGGTCTGTGCCCTCAGGGAGCTCAGGGTTTAATGGGGGCTGCAGAGCCGTAAAGATACACTCAATGTGCCATGAAAAAGCTAAGATAAAGCAGGAGCACACTGGGGCCACTGGGGGCACTTTGCTCCAAGTAAGATCATGAAATGTTCCTTGGAAAAAAAAACAATGCCCGGGCTGAATTGCAAGGATGAGTGGAAGCTGGCTAGGTAAAGGGAGAGGAATTATGAGAGGAAAAATTGAAGGGAGGGGACATCCAAGGAGGAACTATCAGAAAATACGTGTTTTCACTATTTACTTCTCTGATCTTCATTATCTACTTCTCTGATCTTAAGTATATAGGGAAATGTGTGAGTTATTTATTTACCAGCTTTAGTTCCATTTAAAAAAATAAGACTTGACTCCTTCTCTTCTCCCCCTGTTTCTACCTGCTGCCACATTTGGGTTATGTTCTGCAGTATCTCTCCCATTCATTTTGTTACTCAGGGTCCTGTTTCTTCTTGCCTGGACTGTGTCGCAAGAGCCTACTCCTGCTTGCCCCATGAGTAAGCCATTTTACATCTTCCAGAATAATCACCGTAAGGCTTTGAAGCCATAAAAGTAGTACTACTGTTAGAAAGAGTCTGTCAGCTAAATTGAGCAAATATTTATTGACCACTATGCTCCTGTCAGACACTCAGAAAATAATAAGAAACTGTCTTTGCCTTTGGTGAACTCAACATAATTTGTTAACTTTTAAGTTCCTTTATTGTTTAGGATAAACTCAATAAACATTTATTGGGTTTTTGCTGTGAGCCAGACACTCTATAAGGTTTTAGGATGAGAGATATTTGAAGTGTGTGTATGTATGGGTATGTGTTTAGTTGGTGGGAGGGGAAAGTCAGTCCTATACACAATGTGACCAAGTTGTACTGGGGAAAAAAAAGATATATATGCAATTAAACAACTGTAATTTAATATAGTTCACATTTCTGTTTTCACTGAGGCATAAACTGTAATAATGCTGGTAAATGATAATGAGAATTTGAACCAAGGAAATGGGTAAATGAGGTTGAGATTAAGGTAAGAAAGATATTAAGGAAAGGCTGATGGGATATTTTGGTTAGATATATTCAATAGGTTATTAGACATATGGGCCCAGGACTCAGGAGAGATTTGGAAGATCTACCAGTATCTGGGGAAGTAGCTGAAGCAATGGGCCAGGAAAGGAATCCTGGAGAACGATAGCATTTAACCAACAGATAGAATAACAAGAGAAATCCAGAAGGAAGCTAAGAAAAAGCACCACAAACAGGAAGGAAAGCAGCAAAGTGATGTAACAGAAATTCTTACCGACAGGTACATGAAATAATGTTCAATGTCACTAATCATCAGGGAAATGCAAATCAAAACCACAATGAGATATCACTTCACACCTGTCAGAACGGCAATTATCAAAGAAACAAAAGACAACAAGTGTTGGCAAGGATGTTGAGAAAAGGAAACCCTTGTATACTGTTGGTGGGAATGTAAAATGGTGCAGTTCCTGTGGAAAAGAGAACAGAGGTTCTTCAAAAAATTAAATATAAAATTACCATATCATCTAGCAATTCCACTTCTGGGTAAATATCAAAAATAACTGAAAGCACACACTCAAACAGATATTTGTATACCCATGTTCACAGCATCATTATTCACAATAGCTAAAAGGTAGAAAAAACTCAAACATCCATTGATGAATGAATGGATAAACAATATATGTTAAATACAATGGAATATTATTCAGCCTTAAAAAGAAGTAAACTTCTGCAAAGGAGGCAAGACTATACAATAGAGAAAAGATAGTCTCTTCAATAAATGGTGCTGGGAAAACTGGACAGCTATGTGTAAAAGAATGAAATTAGAACATTCTCTAACAGCATACACAAAAATAAACTCAAAATGGATGAAAGACCTAAATGTAAGACCAGACACTATAAAACCCTTAGAGGAAAACGCAAGCAGAACACTGACATAAATCGCAGCAATATCTTTTTCGATCTGTCTACTAGAGCAATGGAAATAAAAACAAAAGTAAACAAATGGGACCTAACTAAACTCCAAAGCTTTTGCACAGCAAAGGAAACCATAAACAAAACGAAAAGACAATCCTCTGAATGGGAGAAAATATTTGCAAACAATGCGCCCAACAAGGGATTAATCTCCAAAATTTACAAACAGCTCACGTGGCTCAATATCAATAAAACAAACAACCCAATCAAAAAATGGGCAGAAGACCTAAACAGACATTTCTCTAAAGAAGACATACAGATGGCCAAGAGGCACATGAAAAGATGTTCAACATCACTAATTATTAGAGAAATGCAAATCAAAACTACAATGAGGTTATCACCTCACACCAGTGAGAATGGCCATCATCAAAAAGTCTACAGACAATAAATGCTGGAGAGGGTGTGGAGAAAGGGAACCCTCCTACACTACTCGTGGTAATGTAAATTGGTGCAGCCACTGTGGAAAACAGTATGGAGGTTCCTTAAAAAACTAAAAATAGAGCTACCATATGATCTAGCAATCCCTGGGCATCTACCTGGAGAAAACCATGGTTGAAAAGGATATATGCACCCCAGTGTTCATTGCAGCACTGTTTACAATAGCCAAGACATAGAAGCAACCTAAATGTCCACTGCAAATGAATGGATAAAGAAGATGTGGTACATATATACAATGGAATATTACTCAGCCATTAAAAAGAATGAAATAATGGATGGACCTGGAGATTATTATACTAAGTGAAGTAAGTCAGACAGAGAAAGACAAATATCATATGATATCACTTATGTGTGGAATCTAAAAAATATGATACAAGTGAACTTATTTACAAAACAGAAACAGATTCACAGACTTAGAAAACAAACTTATGGTTACCAAAGGGGAAAGGTGGGGGGAGGGATAAATTGGGAGTCTGGGATTGACATATACACACTACTATATTTAAAACAGATAACCAACAAGGACCTACTGTATAGCACAGGGAACTCTGCTCAATATTCTGTAATAACCTAAATGGGAAAAGAATTTGAAAAAGAATAGATATATGTATATGCATAACTGAATCACTTTGCTGTACACCTAAAACTAACACAACACTGTAAATCAACTATAGTCCAATATAAAATAAAAATTTAAAAAAAGAAAAAAGCCCACAAAAAAGAAAAAAAAAAAAAGTAAACTTCTGATCATACTACAACATGGATAAACCTTGACAGCATTATGCTAAGTGAAATAAGCCAAACACAAAAGGACAAATATTGTATGATTCCACTTGTATGAGGTACCTGGAATAGTCAAAATAATAAGAGACAGAAAACAGAAGAGTGGTTACCAGGGGCTGGGAGTTTGGGGAGTGGAGAATTATTGTTTAATGGGCATGGAGTTTCAATTTGGGATAATGAAGAGGGTCTGGAGATAAATAGCAGTGATAGTGGTGGTTGCATAGCAATGTGAATGTACCTAATGCCAATGAACTGTATAATGGTTAAAATTATAAATTTTAGGGCTTCCCTGGTGGTGCAGTGGTTGAGAATCCACCTGCTAATGCAGGGGACACGGGTTCGAGCCCTGGTCTGGGAAGATCCCACATGCCGCGGAGCAACTAGGCCCGTGAGCCACAACCACTGAGCCTGCACGTCTGGAGCCTGTGCTCTGCAACAAGAGAGGCCGCGATAGTGAGAGGCCCATGCACCGCGATGAAGAGTGGCCCTCACTTGCCACTAGAGAAAGCCCTCGCACAGAAACGAAGACCTAACACAGCCCAAAATAGATTAAAAAAAAAAAAAACAAAAACACATAGTGCCAAGTCCCACCCCAGAATTCCTAAGTCAGTGGAGCTGGGGTAGGATCTGAGAATTCGCTTAAAAAAAAAAAATTATAAATTTTAGTTATGTATATTTTACCACAAAAAAACCAGCCACTGGAAATATTAATTTACTTTTTCAGTCTAATTTGCTTTATTTTTATCAATATTATATGCCAATATATTTGGCCCTTTTACTCTATATTTAAAAAAAATTTTTTTTAAGATGCGATTTTTTTAAAATTAGAGTATAGTTGACTTACAATGTAGTGTTAGTTACAGGTGTACAGCGAAGTGAATGAGTTATACGTAAACATATATCGACACTTGTTTTAGACTCTTCTCTTATATAGGTCATTACATAGTATTGAGTAGGGTTCCCTGTGCTATACAGTGGGTCCTTATTAGTTACCTATTTTATATATAGTAGTGTGTATATGTCAATCCTTACCTCCCAATTTATCCCTCCCACCACCCCCTTCCGCCCTGGTAACCATAAGATTGTTTTCTACATCTATAACTCTATTTCTGTTTATTCCACATTTTATTTAACATTTATTGTCTCATTACACAGTGGTGAGAAGAAGAACATGGATAATTCCATCCAACCCGAGTCAGTCCTGATCTCTTATTAACAGCTACAAAGATAGCCCTCCTCTTGTAATGGGTAAATAGATCTCCAAACTTCATATTTTTTTACCTGGAAATCATTATGTATGAAATTATCTTACTCTTCCCACTAAGAAGTGGGCTTAGGAATTGTTTTTTTACAAAAGAAGTTTTTTTTCTATTAAAATTATTTTACCTTTTGATTTTCGTATCTCAAGAATATTTCTTATTGCTGGAATGTTACACATTAGGATTTTAACTTTTAAAAATTCTCTTATTATAGTTGTTTGAATTATGAAACTTTGGTCCTGTGAGAAACCAATTTTAGTACTCAACGTCTGATTGCAGAACTCATCATCTCCCGTGTTTATTTTTTCTCTTTTCCACAGCAGAAGAGTAACTCTTTCTCTGCATTTGGTTGAATATACAGCTGTTCCCAAAGGAGCTCCCTAATTTGTTCACCCTTTCTGAATTCACATGTAATCTTCTAATCAGTATCTTAAGAAACTTTTTACCCTTCTTTAATTTTTCACTGATTTTATATGATGAGCATGACTCTCTTGATAGCAGCATGCACACCATAATCTCAAAACATTTTTGAGTCAATGGATTTAAAGCATAATTTGATTTTATAGTTGGTGAACGTGACTCAATTAACTACACCAGGTGTATAGTTAGTTGATCTTGGGCTATATTTATAATCTTATTGAAATTCATGTAAGGAAACAGAGAAACTGATTTGCTACCTCGTACATTTTTGCAAACAGTCTCACTAGAATACTATCTAACAACCGTAGTCAACTTTTGGAATGGTACCAGTAAGTACCTACATACAGTTCAAACTCTGTAGTCTGGTGGAGTGGCTGGGTACCTTCAGTTGCTTACTTGAAATCATCACTTTATTTAGAATGTTTGCTCAAAGAACCTTGTGGCCAGGTAACCTCTCAGCTTTTTTCAGCCAGGCTTCCGCTAAAAAATTCAGCCCTAATGCCTGAGGACATCCATTGTATGTCATGAATTACTTCTCTCCAATGTATCTAGATTAGTACAAGTTATATACCACTGTTGGGAGAACTGAGAAATAGTCACTCGAATAATTTTGTTAATTCTGTGGTTCAGAAAAGGAGCCCTGGTTAAGAAAGCCTGGATGGTGGTAATGATGTGATTATAGGTTTATTCTCTGTATGAGTCGGTGAAGAAGGAGAAAGGCTATCCTATCCTAAGAATCCATGACATAACACGGACAGGGCCTGTCATTATACATATGCCGTCTAGTGTATACTAAAATTGTTCTTTATGATAAGTAGGTACAAGAAAAATGAAGCCAAGAGAGTTGAGTAAGTTGTGGGGGAAGCAGGATTTGAACTCAGTTCTGCCTCTGAAGCCCATTTCTACCCCTTTCCACCATGCCACACTGCTGCCATTGGCACTTCTGGCCTTAGCTGCTTCATTAAAAGTTCTAGGTATTAAAGAATTTTAAGCAGGCAAATTAAGCAATAGTATTCCTTTTCATTTCAGACAGGATTCTGATGGTGATACGGAGAATGGCTTAGCAGAGAGACATACTGGAAGCATTCTACTATGAGACGAGCTAATAAGGTTACTGCAATGGTCCTGAATAAAGAACATGGCAGGAAGGGTGGGGAGAGAAGAATGACTCAGGAGTTATTTAGGCCCTGATTGGCTAGTTGTGAGGTGACCAAAGAGGTGGGGGAGAAAGCAAAAAGAAAATTATAAATGACAACAAGATGACCATCAGTCCTTAAATAACTCAGAAATTTACATCTTACTGATGGTAGGTCAGTGGCATTTATCTTCATATATAAAAGGCAGCATAATAGTCACTTCTTTACATCAAAGATTCTATTCTTAGGAAAAAGTTGAAAAAGAAAGTCATGTAAAATTAATCTACCAGGAGGTGAAGTTTAAGAACAAGAGAAATATAAAGATATGATTTGATAGCCATAATCCTTCTGACTGGTACAATTATGCCAATTCAAATCTAATGCATGACAGGAGCTGGGTTCTGAGCTAGCCAGAGGTATAAAATATTTATCAGACTAAAATTAACCAGGCTGTTCTCCTCAAAAGGAGATTCTAGGTAGTCTTCAGTAGGTCACACCCAGGAGGCAGAGCATACCTCCTCCCTGGCTGCCTTCAACTGGATCAGTTATGGTCCCTGGGGCTGCTGGGCTCTCTTACCTGAGTAACTGTTTCTCCTTTATGCCTGTTGCTGGTAGTCACGTGTCCCACTATCCTCCATGGAGCTTCTTCCCCTTTATGCTCCATTTAGTACCCATTGCAGTCTGGCCTACTCTCATCAATTACTTGCATCATCTTAATTATTTGTGATAAGGCTACAAATATAAAAGCAGTTGGGAGTATAAACTGAAGATGGTGTATATTAATATTTTCAAAGAAGACCTAGGCATGTAAGACTATACCTTTCAATTCTCTTCTTGTTTTCCTCCATTTTTTGATTTGCTATCTTTATCAGGAAGTTGATATATTCCTCTGTCACCATCAGTTTTCCTTTATGGGTTAATGGAACTTCTAAGCCATGTGTGCTCCGGACAGCCTGCAAGGATCAATTTAGATATGATGACTTATGTACTAGAGAAACTGAATATAACTAAAGAAAAGTCCCAGTCAGGGCTGTGTTTATATATAGTTTAGCTCCATTACAACATTTAAGTTTGTGCTTTGATATAATTTAGTTAAATACAGTTGAATCAAAGGAGATTCAAATATATTTTCCCATTGTATAAAATCATTTGTAAAGCAAGTCATTCTATACATTGCCTTTCAGAGAAGCACATATTATCAAAGAATCCAATGAACTTAACAGTATCACTGTCACTAAAGCTAAGGAAGCTTTAATACACTATTTAAAGAAAAGAAATAAATGAAACCTCAACAGAAGCTTCAAGGGAAAACCAAAATGGACTGGATGCTAAAGGGCCTCTTAGCACTGCTTGAGCAGGGTTGTTACAAGATAAACCATGCCTTTTCTATCTCACAAAGTGGCTGCTTTCTCAATGCTTTAGGGTTGCCAATGTTACTAACCCTGTTGATGAAACAGTCAACATATTCCAAGTAAATCCAAACACTGGATATAGGTTAAGAAACAACAAAAACTATTATGAGGCATAAAAATTCATTCAACAAGCCTTTACTAAGCATCTGCAATGTTCTAGGCCCCATGTAAGATATGAAGGTACAGGATGAATATAACATGGCCCCTGCCCTTAAAAGAGCTAACACTTCTGAACAGGAAACAAACAAGTGAACAGAGAATCACAATACATCATGGTGCTATGACAGAAGAAACACATATGTGTACATGTACATGCATGCACGTACATGTGCACACAAAATGCTAAGGAAATGTAGAAGAGGAGCAACTAACTGAGACAGGTCGTGTTTTTCTTTCTTTCTTTATTTTTTTTTTTGTGGTACGCGGGCCTCTCACTGCTGTGGCCTCTCCCGTTGCGGAACACAGGCTCCGGACGCGCAGCCTCAGCGGCCATGGCTCACAGGCCCGGCCGCTCTGCGGCATGTGGGATCCTCCCGGACTGGGGCACGAACCTGTATCCCCTGCATCGGCAGGCGGACTCCCAACCACTGCGCCACCAGGGAAGCCCAGGTCGTGGTTTTATGGGAAATGTGGCATCTGAATTGGAATTTTAAAGGGTAAGTGTAATTTCACCAGATGTAAAAATGGGAGAAGGGGAGCATTCCAGCCAGAGGATTAACTTTTCTATAGTCATGGGAATGAAAAGCGTAATACACTTGGGAAACAACCAATAGTATTCTATCTGGCTGGGGTGGAAGTATGCTGGCAGAACATGAGCATAAATAAGGTAGATGAAAAACAGTTTATATAAGGCCTGAGAAAACACCAGGAGACCTTGACTTCTTTAAAAGGGGGATTCTGACAGTATTGGCTAGAGGGACGGAAGGAGAAGATGGGTAGGAGGAAGACCAGTCAGGAGACCACTATAAAGATAGAGGCGAGGGATGATGATGGCTCAAGCAGGCACAGTGGCAGAGCGCTTGGAGAGGTGGAGTCAGGAGTGAGAAATCAGACGTAGATGGGACAGGACTTGTCGCTAATTGAATATAGAAGACAAAGGAGAGAAGGTGAAGGAGTGGCTCTGTTCTTGCCTGGGCCACCACACGCAGTGGGGACTGAGATGGGGATGCAAAGCAGTACCATGAGCTTTCATTTTCTATTTAGTCATGCTTTACAGATGTCTTCTTTTTAAGCCACCTCTTTTTGGAAAAGAGGCTATTTGTTAAACATAGATAGAAAAAAGTAAAGTCTAGGGAGCTAGAATGGAAGCCGATCTGAAGTAGTTCAAAAGCAAACAATGTACACCATGCCAAACAGTAAACACAAACAGTAGCTACCACGTGCGATCAGAGAGAATAGGGCAAAATCACTAGGGGTTGGCTTGGCCAGGAAAGGACTCAGAGAGGCTGTGGGATTTAGAAGGAACCTTAAAGATCTTCTAGTCCAGGGGTCGGCAAACCTTTTCTGTGAAAGGATAGATAATAAATATTTTCAACTTTGCAGGTCATATAATATCTGTCACAACTACTCAATTTTGCCATCGTAGCACAAAAGCAACCTTAGACAGTAATTAATCAAATGGGTGTACTGGAACTGCCCGCCTGGGGGCTGAATGTGGCCCTAGGGCAGTAGTTCGATAGATCCCTCATATAGCTGAGAAAGTTCAGTCCCTGATGGATCCAGGCAGAAGACTTTAGACCCCCTGCCTGTGATTCTTTCCACTACATCATGGTGCTGATTAAATTGGGCCTTGACTATTTAGGATGAGGAAGACGGAGAGAATCAAGTTAAAAATAAGTGGAGGGGAATACTGTAAAATAAGACCTCAAATGTAAATCTAATGACTCTGGACCCTGTACAGAAAAGTCAGTCACTGAAGGTTTCTGAGCAAGGGAATGACAAGAAAATTTGAGTAGAAGGTTATTCAATAATCTGGATTACTTCATGATCAAAAAATTGCTTTTTGCCAAAAGGTATCATACCAACATAGTCTTTCCTCTCTTTCCCACTGTTATGCCGGAGTTCCTGAAACCAGAATCTATTGCCACTGAATGCTGTAAGAAAATAAATTTGTTAAATTTGGACCATCTGGCTAATCAAATAAACACTTTAGCCCTACAAACTGCAGAAACATTTATAACCCCAAATCTATAATTAAATAAAACACTAGTTGATTAAACTAGCATTGTATTAATTTTGGTAGAAAATTTAAAGTTTAAAATTAAATCTACTCACATACCTATAAATTCAAGTATAATCATAAAATTTTACCAGAATCTGTGCATCCTGCAACTGTCGACACTGCACATGAAGAACAAGTGGTTCAAATTTCAAAATGGCATCGCCATTCGCTTTCTTTAGGGCTACAATCTAAATAAACGGAAAATGTTAGGATCAGACACGAATACATGATCCTGTTCTTTGGTGACCCTTTATCCTACGTAACTTCAATTCTTCCAAGGAACTTTCAGACTCATTCTGCATCCTTCCACAGCAACTTTTCACTCTGTTTTCTTGGTCCTCGTTCTCCAAAACTTATTGATCCGCTTATTCTTTTAAGAGACCTGATTTCTAATTCTCCCATAAACCTTCTGTGTCATTCTTTCCAACCATACCTCAAAAAAGTCAACTACTACTCTATTTAATTCCATAGCAGATTTTTCATTAAGGAATATGGTACATAAAGACTAGAAGGTCTAGAAGGTACTAGAAGGTCTGTCTAAATGGTTTGCTGTTAGATTGAGATTTGAGACACATATACTATTATGTCTCAGCTAGAAGCTATATAAGACAGTTGTTACTTCTGTCTGCTTAGTCTCCCTGCACCATCCTCCCTCCTTCACATCATTTGATTCTGGTGGCACTGTCAAGCGTGACCCTGTCACTCATCACTCCCACTATCATAATATCAGAGACAACAAGTGCCTAGGTGTGATCAAGGATAGCATTCCATTCTACTGG
This sequence comes from Mesoplodon densirostris, assembly GCF_025265405.1. Lineage (NCBI taxonomy): Eukaryota > Metazoa > Chordata > Mammalia > Artiodactyla > Ziphiidae > Mesoplodon > Mesoplodon densirostris. The sequence continues at coordinate 66,741,745 of NC_082662.1, read as the reverse complement.
CAAAAATAGCTGATCTCAGCGGGGAGAACACCTAACCAGGAAGGATGACTCAGTGTCCTTTGGAAATGATACATGGATCTTAAAAAGTAAATCTTTTTCTGCTGGGGTTGCTGGCAGCTATCTTTCCTGCCACAAAGATTATCTGCCACAGAAGAGGAGAAGGGCAAACATACAGAAAGAACCAGTACCCAAAGGAGATGAAGACTGAGTGAGCTTTGAAGACAACATTTAAGCACCTGAGCCAGTAACGTAAAATGCCTGACTAATGCAAACTTATATAAATTCATCTAAACATTTTAATTTAGGAAACTAAATAATCCTGAGCAGATAATAACCTCCCAAAACTAAAAAAAAAGCCATTGTAATGAATTCTCTTTAGGCTTTATAATCTACAGTCATTATGATTCTATACATAAACCACCTTGAATTTTCTATTCTTTTCATATGTATTTAAAGTGACTGTGAATTAAATTTTATTTCTAAATTTATATATAAAAACTTACCACATCATCTTTCACACAGGGTTTGTGTGTAACCAGTAACCAGCAATAGTTTTGTTTCTGAACCTCAGAACCATTTATATCCTAAAATGAAAAAATAACATAATTTAATTTGTCATATAATATTTACAAAATAATAAGTATAATGTATAGCATATTTTAGGCTTTCTTAATAATCCCACGTGATTTTAAGTATTACTGAGAACAATTCAACAGGCTTTTGGGTAAAGTTAACACAAATGTTAACAAAAATGAAACCAAATTATTTGAGATAGAAAGAAAGTAATTTGTTTATTAAGGTAAAAGAACTTAATAAATATTCTCTGAAATACGGTCATAATTTTTTCAGGAGCAAAGGGATTATCACAAGGGGCTGTACATGAATAGCCCCTAAATTGTACTCTAGCTGTTTTACATGATTAGCACAAAATTAAAAAAAATATTTTTGAATTCCTTTTGTAAGAAAGCACTGTTCCAGTCCCACACAGGACCTACCACTTTTTACTGACACCTGATCTGTTCATACCTTCCTATGTCCCTAGTCGCTATAGGCGTAAATTTGTGACCTCTGGATTAGACCTTATGTGTAGTCCCAAAGGGCAGAGCTAGGATTGAAAGATCACAATTTCAAGAGGGCAAATATTTTAATGTAACTTTTTACTTATTACCTGGAAAAATGTTTATTTGCTAAGTTCTATTAGGTACTTTAGATATAAACAGATCCTACCCTCAAGGACACTGGAAAGAGGATGCAGGAAACACATGCACTTTTAAATCACTAAACTTCTACAAGGTAACTTCTTTTTTTTTTCTTAAAGTTATGCATTTTCTCTTTCTTTTTTTTTACAACATAACTTTTATCCAGTGGGTACACAGGAGACTTTGCTGTCTGGCTTTGGAAAGGAGAAGAGCTGTGCTTGTCCTAAATAACTGATTTGTTTTCACTGAATGACCTCAGTGACTTATGTTTCTGATCTTATGCTGGCTGCTCTAAATCTTACAGCCAAATATGTGGCCCACCTCTAGAAAATTAACAGAGTCTAGTGGTATATTTTGAGAACTAATGCCATCTCTGCTTCATCTTATCTATACTCCCTTTATGCAGATTTTCTCACTTTTTATTTTTCTTTTTATATTGCCTATTTGTAAGTTGATCCAAATTCTTCCAGAAATAAGGCAAAGTGAAAATAAATACAAGGTATAAGATGATACATAAAATGAAAAGAGGTTCAGAAAAAGTCCTAAGGCAGTTCAGAAGAAATAGTCATGGCTTCCGAATGGATGTGTGTGTTTGTATTCAGGTAGAAAAGGGGAGTTTGGGGAGGTACGTCTCAGATATGCAGAAATGGGGGAAGACATTTTAGGAAAAATAAACATGAGCAAAGGCAAAGGCAGATAAATATAAGAGGGAAAAGAGAATAGTTGTTTCAGTAAACAGATTAAGATGAAGAGTAATAGTGGAAAATAGAGCTGAAAGGTATACTAGAGTATTTCAGCATAGATGAGTGACATGCACAGAGTTGTGATTTAGAAAGAGGAATCTGTTAACAGTGTGTAACATGGTTTGGGGTAGAAAGACTGGTAGAGTTCAGTGAACAGGTAGAGTTCAGTGACCTGTTAGGAAACCACTGCAGAAATCCAGGTAAGACAGGGCAGGAGAAATGGAGGAAGAGAGAGAGATCAAGACAAGAAAGAGTGCCAGTGCTCAGGGGGCAATGGAAGCAATATAAGAATAAGCAAGCCCTGCTAACCTGGGAGACCAGCAAATGGTCTGTCAGTGAGGAGCTAAAGAGTGAATCTATGAGTGTGCTGTCTTTCATGCTCTGAATTCAGTCCTAATGTTAAAATGAACACACAGCTAACTTTTACAGTGCACTTAATATGCCAGGCACGGTGCTAAAGGTTTCAAATAAATTATCCCATTTCCTCTACATAGAATCCCTATGAAGTGGATACTCTTTATTATCCTTATTTCATGGAACAAGAAGGGGCTAAGTTTAGATAACTTCCCTAAAGTCACATAGCCAATAATACCCAAAACTGGTTTAGAATCTAAGCAGTATCACTCCAAAGCCTGAGGGACTGACCACTATCACAGACTACATACTAATGCACTTTCTCATGTAATGTAAAAATTAACGGAGTTGTAATAACGGAGTGAGCCACTAGGAGGCAGTGAACTTCTTAACCATAGCGATCTTCAATCAAGTGGTTAACAACGATTTGGTAGAGCGGTTAACGAGAAGACAGCCGCCTCGCCAGGCTGGGAAGTCTTTAAAATTCCTTAGTATTAAAAAAAAATAAAATTCTCTAACCCTTGCAACTCAAGATAATTCCCAGGCCAGTAGTTTCAGCATCACTTGGGGGCTTGTTAGAAATACAGATCAGACCCTACTCTAGACCTACAGAATCAGAATCTGTATTTTAAAATATCTCCAAGTGATTAACAGACACATTAAAATTTTAGAAGCATTGGTTTAAGCCACCCTCTCAGTTTCCTTGATAAAGAAACCGAGACCACCGGTCAGAAGAACAAACACAGACAGGGTGTCACATTGGGTGAGCACAAGGCTCCTGGTGTTGCACACTACAGGGCAGGCGCTGGAAGGGCGCAAAGGGTCCTGCTCACCCGGTCTAGGAGGATGATGCGGCCAGCGCAGGAACTGGTGGTGAAAAACTGTTCTCGCCCATTTAGGAGCTGCACAAGCTCTACCACATCCTCGTCCACACTGCCTTTCCGGCTGAGGTCCGCTTTGCTCAGACACTGCGCCTTCCATCTTCTGAACTCTGAGCTACGATCCATGCGACGAGGGAGTCAGGATCTGTACTTAAACGTTAGCCTCGCCTTTTCCTGGGGGCAGCCATATTGAAGCCAGTGGTGGCCGGAAAGGTCCAAACTCCTTCCTCGGGCCCGCCCCTGGGGGCGGGGCGAGGCGGAGACTGAAAGCGCCGCGGGTTACCCGGCCCGTGCCTTTTTACCGTGGAGCCTGAGGGAACACTCACAGATTTTGATTTCCCACTCTAGAACCGGGTAAGTGGTTTAAAAAGCCCCCTTAGTTTAGGCTGCGGACCTCCCCCGCGCTCGTCCAAAAGGAACCGAGGCGGATTTTGGCTGCGCTCCTGTCCTGCGTTCCGTCCTCCCCTAGAACCAGTGAATAAGGTGTTCGTGGCCGAAGTTATTCCCCACCAGGGGCTACAAGTTGGTCATCCGTAAATCACCAGGGCAGTTTTACTTGCTGGTCCTGAGATCCCGGCTTTGCTTTCTGGCAGGGTGAGCGTTTCGGGTCCCACGGCGGAGCGCCCGTTGGTCCTCCCCCCATCCCGCTCCCCCTGCCTGTCCTCCCTCTAGATTTCCCCTCGGCCCGGCCTGGGATCTGGATTCCTGCGGCCGCGCGCGTTTGCTGTGACCCCCTCCACAGGCAGCCAGAGGAACCAATTTCTCCTTTCAGGCTCCTGTTTCCCAGGGCTCTTTCTGTCTGGCCTTTCCTCCTGCTTTGCCATCAGAGTTGCCGTCTTACTTTTGGAGAGAAATGTGTAGATTTTTTTCATTCCCCGCCCCCCGCCATGGCTCCCACCTAGAAGAATCTTCCAAAGAAAGAAAATTAACAAAACACCCTGTGAACACATCGTGGGATATTTACGCAGTTCCTAGAGGAAACTTATCTCAGTGACCAAGAAAAGTGTGTTAATGATTGAACCACTGAAAGGCTAAGGTTTGGACTGTTAGTCCGCAACTAGTAGAAATGGCGGTGTCATTCCCACTGAAACCACTGGGATGCTCCATGAGTGTCTGGTCAGCAGTAGTAAATCCCACTGAGCTCTGCTCCATCCAGTCTTTTCCTCAGAATACCTGGAGAGGTTTAGAATAATTATCTATTCAACTCCTCCTCCACCCCTTCTTATCAGAAGTGGGTACTGAGATCCAGGCCAGTGAAGTAACCCGACAAGGTCACATGGCCAGGAAGAGACTTTTCTGTGACTAGTTTTAATTGTTAAAATTTTTTCTGGATTAAGAATAATAAATAATATGCTGACATGAGTCATTCTTGATCAAAAGCAGCACATTTTGTAATGTTTCTTTTACAACTTTATTGGAGTATAGTTGCTTCACATTGGTGTATTAGTTTCTGCTTTATAACAAAGTGAATCAGTTATACATATACATCTGTTCCCATATGCCTTCCCTCTTGCATCTGCCTCCCTCCCACCCTCCCTATCCCACCCCTCCAGTCGGTCACAAAGCACCGAGCTGATCTCCCTGTGCTATGCGGCTGCTTCCCACTAGCTATACATTTTGTAATGTTTGATTCTCCAAGTTTTTTTTCTTGCTAGAAATGCTTACTTAAGAATTATTTAAGAATTTTCTGTTTGCTTTTATGATATGCCTTTGCTTTGGCTTTGTGAATTGATCTGTTCATTTTGTGTGAAAATATATTTCCCACATTTTCCCTATCTCTTTAATTTTCATTTAAACCAAATGGATTCAAGTGTAGCTTGGAAAAGATCACTGTTTGAGGAAGAATTTTAAATTATGTATTTCCTCCATTTGCAAAGTATGGTTGGCAACCTTTCAGAGGTAAAAAGTAAAACCAACATTAAACCAAGGTGCTGTAGTTCTTTAAAGTTTATATTTGATATATAGAAAAACCTATTTGAAGTATAGGCTTAATTAAAAAACACAAGCAGTGTGACAAGCCTGCTGCTGACTGCAAATGATTTACTCTGAATAATAGAGCTTACAGCATGTCAGGCGTGCTCTGAAGCACTAACCATGTGCTGTTGCAGTTCATCTTGACAAGGACCCTATGCTAGGGAGTATTGGCCCCATTTTACAGGTAGGGAAATTAGTAGTTTTCCTAATAGAATCACATCCTGTGTATCTCTAGTAGAACCCTTCACTTATGGGCATTTGAAAATTTTCAAACTCAGAGCAGATACCTTAATCATAAAATATGTAATGCTACCTGCAATCTCTAAGAAATTAAAGGTCCTATATGCCAGCATTTCAAAAGGTGAGATGAAAAGGATTTTACAGTAAGGGGAAAAAAACACCTAACAACATTTAAGGTGTTGGGTTCCAGCTGTGCTTCAGTGTGACCCTGATGAGTCTCTTAACCCCTTGAATGTTTTCTAATCCATAACATGGATGGTGATTTTATTTCCACTTCTGCATACAATTAAATGGTGGTTTTAATAACTGTTGCTTTTCTACCTATTGTGAAAATTATATCAATGGGTGTGAAAGATGTGCTTTTTAGAAGAAATCAGGTATCGCAAGGGTTTAAGAATTGTAATTACTATTAGTGGGTTGTGTTATTTTATTCTTTTAATTATTTTTTTAGCATAGTACCTATATTATGAAGCAGATGAGGATCCTGTGGGTAGTTGAGGGGGGTCAAAGGCAATGAGTGCAGATTGGAGCCTGATCAATCATGGTGGCAAAGGCTCAGTGGGAAGTAAGATCGCCAGAAACAAAGTAGAAGTCAGAGCTGTCAAGGTCATGCCCTGTTTCTTTTCTTTTTTTTTTTTTTTTTTTGCGGTACGCGGGCCTCTCACTGTTGTGGCCTCTCCCGTTGCGGAGCGCAGGCTCAGCGGCCATGGCTCACGGGCCCAGCCGCTCCGCGGCATATGGGATCCTCCCAGACCAGGGCACGAACCCGTATCCCCTGCATCGGCAGGCGGACTCTCAACCACTGCGCCACCAGGGAGGCCCATGCCCTGTTTCTTTATGAGCTCTATAGGATAAGGTGTAGTACTGGACAAAGCAGGGGGGTCTTCTAAATCCAGGATTAAGGATGAGTCTCCTCCTTCCTTTGTTCTTTTCTTCCCACTTAACAAATGTCCAAAAGTGAGGGGAAAAATGTATGTGCTAGATATTTTTGACAGATCCTATTTCAGGGTAATTTTGCTTTTATTATTGCTACAGCTTTTTGAGGGCACCAGTGATGTCTGTTGGTGAAAAGATAGATGCGAGAACTTGAAAGAAATAAATAGGTAGGAAGTAAGTAGATATTGAAAATGGAAAAAGAGCTACTCCTCTTAACGTGGTGTGTATGTGCATTGGGGGAGATGAGGGCGGAGTGGGCAGGAGCTGGGGAGGGGTGGGGCTTGTTCTCTTTGCCCTCTGTGTTCTCCGAGTTTGGTACAGTGCCTGCCTCGTTTACAGTTAACGTTCAAAAAATACATGTTGAATGAATAACAACCCGTGTTTGGTATTAGTGTTTTGTTTAAATGATTCTCTGGACTGTGAACTCTTTGAGGCTAAGGACTTGATTTTACAAAAAGAGTGCTGTAAATATTGTCACATTAAATCAAAGATGACTATAGAATTATAGAACCAAAGATATTTTAACGAATAGGAAATTGGAAAGGAGAAAAGAGATGGGAAAGGAACCGTGATATCACTATATATAGGAGTAAACATTTGTCAGGTTCTGTGCTTGATACTTGCCGTCTCTCGCATAGTAACCCTGAGTGGAACTCAGTTTTCAGATGAAGAAGCTCAAAACAAGTGACTGCCTTGCCCAAGACCACACAGCTAGTACGTGATAGATCTGGGATTCGTACTGAGAGCTGTCAGATTCCACAGCCCACTCTCTTTCCACAACACCATGCTGAAGACAAAAGGGAAAAAACAAAAAAGCTATCTTCTTATTTTCAGAGTGGAAAAGTCTGATCTGTGCAACCTTTTCTTTTTCTGTTTTATTTTCTTTATGTATATATTTCACTTTCTTCTGTAAGAAATACTCAGCTTGAGCGAAGACCCAAATAGAAATGCAGTAGTGAGACTGCTGGGTAGGTATGGCATGAGCTGCCTTTTCCTGGTCCTAGCTCCCTGCACAGGACTTCTCACCCTAGGACTGCTTGATGCTCTACAGTGCAGTGAGGCTTATGCCTGCTCCTGCCCCCCCCCCTTTTTTTATAAGAGGGCTGCTCTTCAGGATATGTCATTGCTAAACAGCCTTTTAGCAATGGAGAGTTTACTTTCTCCTCTGTACTAGGTACTATATTAAATCATTTTAAATAAAGGGTCTTAAAATGACACAACTTTTGATTAATTATATCAAGAACTTCCCATTAATACCATCAAAGTGCTTTGATTCCCTTCACACATGGAAGGCTACTTTATAGTTATCATGGGCTCCGTTCTGAGGAGTCCTGTGTTGAACTGCAGTACAGTAAAGATCTTTCATCTCAAGCCCTAGTTTCTGCAACTCTTTTTGATGTTTCAGTGGCTCGTGGTTGGTGAATATGATTATTCCAGAAGTTAGCAAAGATGTTCTCGGTGGTGGCAGAGTCTAACGATATTTGATATGGTTAATTTCAAGAAATTGTCATAACACACAAATAAAATTATGGAGATCAGTCAAAGCCCTTTCATTGCATCTCTATAGGTATAAGATTTTCAAAGTTATCCAATTCTATATATAAATATTCTTTACCTTTTCTAAACTTATTTTAACTCTTGAGTTTTCATTTCAATATTAACAGTGGTAGCAGAGAAAGGTTAACTATAAATTACCCTCGTGATTAAAAAAGATTACATACAAAGCAGTGTTTTTAGTTTATAATGTTTATTCTTCTTTGCTAAGATGAATGAGCTTCATAAAACTAAGTGTTTCAACATTGATAAATCTCAAAAACTTAATGCTGAGAAGAAAAAGCAAGTTTCAGAATTCAGTACAATATGATCCAATCTAAATAAACTTTGAAAACATGCAAAACAATAACAATAGCACATATTGTTTACCAATGCAAATACATGTGGCAGTGGTATTACATCATGCCTGAGAAGGATGAGCACTGAGTTTATGGGAATAGTCATCTCTTAAAACTGGGGGACAGAAATGGGATTGGGGATGGGTACAGGAGGCTTTGGTTACATCTACGTGTTTTAGGTTTTTACAATGTTAAGACTTGTTAAAGCTGGGTGGCAGGTAAATGTTTATTATATTCTTTATATTTCTTTCTATATTTGAAATATTACATAATCTAACAAAAGAAGATATATTTATCTAATGTTAGGAAAACTTAAATTAGCTCCTAGAATTCCAAGATGTTGCAGCCCAAGCTTACACCAAAGGAAACCTAAGATATTGTATCATGCTTCACCTCTCCAGATGTTTTTGTTTGTATGTTTGATTCCCTTGTTGAAGGCACTGAATCCCTACAGGAAATAATATGAAGTACTTTGCTTCGTAGCTGAAGGATTTGTAAGATGAAAGGTCCTCAAACATGAAATGAGATCAGTGGTAAGCTCATGATTTAAACTGTTGTTTGAAAAATTGTTTGATCTTCTCCCTCCAGGGAAAGAAACATAGTGATATCCTAGATACAATATGACAATATGTTAATTTTTTTCCTTAGTAAATAGGTCACCATGGCGACTGGACAGAAGTTGATGAGAGCTATTAGAGTTTTTGAATTTGGTGGACCAGAAGTGCTGAAACTCCAGTCGAATGTTGCCATACCAATTCCGAAAGACCATCAGGTGGAAATCATTACTTAAAAACAGGCAATAATTACACTGAGTGTGTGTCTCTAGCACATCAAGCTAATGTTCGAAAGAAGCAAACTCACAATGCTTTATAAAGACATTGAATTAGGACAGAGTTTACACTGTTTGCATCTATAAACTCTGACAAGGCTAACATAATTCTAATTAGTGAAGTAAATGTATGAAAAGGAATAACATCTTGTAAGAAAAGTTTTAAAGTTGAGAATCATCTGTATAATTGGATTTTTCTGAATGGAGTCATAAGTAAGTTTGAACAAGTTATTCTATTACAGACTTTCAGTCATGATCTTTGTTTTTTGCGTGGGGAAAATAATTTTCTTCTGCATACATGCTTTTTTGCATATAAGAAAATTTAAATGCAGAGTTTAATCATTTCTGGTGACTTCAACAATATACTTTTTCAATAAAAATTGTATATTTTTATTATTGCACCTTCCATGGCTCTCAAGTCTAATTTCCTTAGCAAGCTTTATGAGAGTTTTTACAGTGTGGCCATAATTTGGCAAAGATTTATTTCTTATCATTCCTTCTCAACAGACTGCTGTAACAACTCAAGCTTTATCTGGTTTCCCCGAGAGGTCCTGTCATTCCTTCTGTCTTTGCACATACTATTCCTTTAACCTGAAATAGCCTTTTTCTCCCATTCTGAAAGAATTTCTACTCATTCTTTAAGACCTAGCTCAAATACACTTCCTTTGTAAGACCTTTCCTTACTTTTATAGCAGAAGTAATCGTTCTGTATCAGTTAAGGTAAAATTAGCTTCTATTGTTGATGTAGCCTCAAAACGTCAAGGGTTCAACAATAGAAAATGATGTCTCATTCACTAAATTCCACAATTCTAAAATGTTGGTGGATAGAGTTCTCCAAAGTGATTTAGGGACCTGGATTTCTTCCATCATGTGGCTCTGCCACCTTCAACACCTTTCTTCTGAGGTTGCTATGAAAGGGTGGAGACACTATGTGAATTGCCTAGGAAGGTCTTTGTGGGCCAAGCCTGAAAGTAGCTCTCGTCACTTTTGTTCACATTCCATTTGGCTACTCATGACTGTGAAGGAGCCAGGAAGGAATATTCTTCCTACCTGCCTAGGAGGAGGAGGAAATAGATTTGATGAGCACATAGTGGTCTCTGCCACACATCTGCTCATATTTCCACCACTGTTTTCCCCAAATGTTATAATATAGCACATAAACCATTCTGTCTTATCTTATTTTTTCTTTTTATGAGTGCACTCAGATTTTATTTTATTTTTTAATTTTTTTTTTTGCGTTACGCGAGCCTCTCACTGCTGTGGCCTCTCCCGTTGTGGAGCACAGGCTCTGGACGCGCAGGCTCAGCGGCCATGGCTCCCAGGCACAGCCGCTCCGCGGCATGTGGGATCCTCCCGGACCGGGGCACGAACCCATGTCCCCTGCATCGGCAGGTGGACTCTCAACCACTGCGCCACCAGGGAAGCCTTATTTTTTAAATTTTTATTGGAGTATAGTTGATTTACAATGTAGTGTTAGTTTCAGGTATACAGCAAAGAGAATCAGTTATACGTATATATATATATATCCACTCTCTTTTTTTTTAGATTCTTTTCCCATATAGGCCATTACAGAGTACTGAGTAGAGTTCCTTGTGCTAGACAGCAGGTTCTTATTAGTTATTTTATATATTATAGTGTGTGTACATGTTGGTTTGTAAAACTGTAACGTGAGCTCATTGAAGGCAGGGTTTTCCTCACCATTTTTATAGCTCCCATAATCACTACAGTCCTAGCGTAATGCTGAATGAATGCCTAAATGCTCTGTTTGAACTAAAGTACATTGTTATTGCAGGTTCTAATTAAAGTCCAAGCATGTGGTGTAAACCCAGTGGACACATATATTCGCTCTGGTACTTACAGTAGAAAACCACTTCTACCCTATACTCCTGGCTTAGATGTGGCTGGAATAATAGAAGCTGTTGGAGAGAGTGTATCTGCTTTCAAGGTATTACATTTTTAATTATTTCTATTTTAGCTTAATATGTATGTATTTGTTTAACATTTTAACATAGCTTTAAAATGTGTCTGTGTTTAAGTCTTTAAAAGGCCCCATTACACAATTTCTGCCACTTGGGGGACTCCTCTAGTCAAAAAAGAAATTACCTTTTATCCAGAGACCTTGCTTGTCTGATTGTTGGGAATAAATGCTAGGTCATTTCTGTGTTTCCATATCCCTGCAGAATTGAACTATGATCCTTTGATTTGACAGAAATATGTAAGGAAAGAAAAGAAGCAAGGAAATTATACTATTTCCTAACTCTTGGTAATACACAGCCAGCATAGTTTTTTATTCCTTCTATAAAATTAGTTTCACAGAATACAGGGAAGGCTAATTCTTTTGAATAATAAGTAAAAGATGGGGCTTCCCTGGTGGTGCAGTGGTTGAGAGTCCGCCTGCCGATGCAGGGGACACCGGTTCGTGCCCCGGTCTGGGAAGATCCCACATGCTGCGGAGTGGCTGGGCCCATGAGCCATGGCCACTGAGCCTGCGTGTCTGGAGCCTGTGCTCTGCAACGGGAAAGGCCACAACAGTGAGAGGCCCGTGTACCGCAAAAAAAAAAAAAAAAAAAGTAAAAGATGAAAAAAATGCAAGGTCAGCTCTACATTTTTAGAGCTGTGACTCAGACCAAGGTGACCGAGTCAATGAAAATGTTATGATCAGGGCTTTCTTTATTTATGTGCCAAAAGACATAAAAAACATAGTATATTCATGTTCTTTCATCTTTCCTCATGATTCCTTGACCTGCTCAACTATGGCAGCACATTTACCAAAATTGAACTGAGACAGCGAAGATTAACGTGGCCCGGGCCCAGGAAGCCAGGCAAATTCCTACAGTTTTCCACTCCTCCACCTGTGGCACTCTGGCTTCTGCCCCCACCGCTCCACTGAAACGATGCTTGCTCATGTCACTAATGGCCTCTATATTGCTGGAGCTAATGGGCCCTTTTATGTCATTATCTCTCTTGACTTCTCTGTGACATTTGACACTCTCAGCCACTTACTTTTCTTAAAAAAAACTTTTTCTTCAGCTCCTGTGACATCCTCTCTCGCCCTTCCTCTCTGGGCATCCTTTTTCAAGCTCCCTTTTCTCTGCATGCCCCTCACATCTTGGTGTGTTGCCCAGCGCTCGCCGTCCCTACTTAGACTCTTCTTTTTATATTTTCTCCCTCATGATGGTCTCATACATGCCCTTGGTTTCCATTATCACATGTGATATCCTTAGCTTAGAATCTTCCAATAAGCTCTGGACCTGTGCTATCCAAATACAGTAGCCACTGGCCACACATGACTATTTAAAATTCAAATTCAATTAAAATTAAAAGTTCATTTACTCAAATGCTTAATAGACCCAGGTGTCTAGTGGCTACCCTATTGGGCAGTGCAGATGCAGAGCATTTACATCATCACAGAAGGTTGTGTTTCAGGGCACAGGACCCACATCGGCAACCTCCAGGAACCTCTTACTCATTGTGTCTAAAAGGGAGCTCATCTTTTCTCACAGAAGATCTGCTGCTCTCTCGTGTGACTGTCTTGGTGACATCTGGGGTTTGAGGCTTACCTCTCCACTCACTCTCCCTCACTCAGCTCTCCCTTACTGGAACTGTTTCCTCTCTCCTCTTTTCCTCCCCACTACCTGTAGTGTAGTTCCGGTTATCTTACATGGTCCTTTACCTGGATTTCTATAATAGATACAACTTACCACCCTCCCTTCTTCCCCTGAGAATCTATCCTTGCTCTATAAGGAGTAATTTTCTAAAATGTACTTATGATTGTTATACATCTGTGTTTTAATTCTTGCATTAATTCTCTGTAGATTTCAAGGTACTGCTGGAACTGCTTATGTTATGAAAGAAGACTGTTTCGTGCTCTCTCCCCCACCTATCTTTTTCCATTCTTACCTCCCATTCCTTCTCACCCTGTAGTTTATTCTTTAGTAATAACTGTTTGTTCTTCCCTGCATATCCCATGCTCTTTCATCTCTGTGTCTTTGTTCATATTGGCTCTTCTGCGTGGCAGAACTAAACTGAAACTTATAAACATGGGTTCAAGGGCTTTTACCCTCCAGCTTTCATTTCTTTTCATTTTATCTCCCGAAACTATTACATTCCACACATTAAACTACTTATGCGTTGGGAATGAATGCTGCTGATTTCTCAGCACCTATTCCTGCCACTGTTCCTTGACGTACTTTGTTTCCTTCATCCATAATGACTTTTCCCAGGTCTGGTTTTCAATTCAAGATCGTGTTCTGTCCTTCAAAGCCTACCTCAAATACTAGTTTCTCAGTGAAGCTGTTCTTGAGTCCTTCAACTTAGAAATAATTCCTTCCTTTTTCTTGTGCCTATCTTTGATGGCCCATCATATTTGCCTTGCTTTGTAATTATTTCTGTCCTTTTTTTCTCTCTTCCTAGCATTTAAGAAGCTTGAGATTAAGGAGAGTGTCTTGCTATTAATATCCATCACAGAACTTGAAGTACTACTTTCCATAGTGGATTCTCAGAGCAGGTTTGAATTATATTGAAATCAATGCAATGTGTTTTTAAGCTGTAAAAACAGAATTAATCTTAAATTAGTCATACTTGACCATTTGCAGGCAACACTGTTAAGCAGTGATGCTTGTCTTTGACCTTTTGAACCTTTTTTATCTCTACCTCACCACATAGTGCTTTATTATAGGGCAAATTTAAGTATATTGAGAATTATTGCCTTACTGTTTTGCTTATTCCAAGGAATATTTCCTTTTTTATTCTCTTCAAGAAATAGGAGTTAGCTTTTATTGTAATTCATAGCTGACATAGAATTCAGCTAATAAATGACTGAGCCGGGATTTGAATGTAGGTATGTCAGACTCTAATGTTCATATTCTCTCTACTACATTGAGATTGTTGAGGCTAGTTCTTTAATAAACCTGTGAAATAGATTATGAAAAACTGTATTCTCTTACCTTATCTTGGGTGTGTGTGTTGCAGGGGGGCAATAATGAGAAGAGGCAAAAAATGATAATGATTTTCATCATTGTACAGTATACTCTTATATTACCAAAAGGAATGGAAGACTGTTCTTTTTTTTTTTTTTTTTTTTTTAATGTTACTCGGGCCTCTCACTGTTGTGGCCTCTCCCGTTGCAGAGCACAGGCTCCGGACGCGCAGGCTCAGCGGCCATGGCTCACGGGCCTAGCCGCTCCGCGGCATGTGGGATCTTCCCAGACCGGGGCACGAACCTGTGTCCCCGGCATTGGCAGGCAGACTCTCAACCACTGCGCCACCAGGGAAGCCCGAAGACCGTTCTTTCTCAAACTTGACCACTAAGTTTGGTTTTAGGCTGACCTGCATAACAAGTAACATGAAAAATATTTTCTACAGGTGTTTTTTATTTTCCTGTATCTTTGTAAACTATTGTGTATGTGTGTGTACACTATCATATATATTTATTCTTGAATCTGTAATCCTACATAGGTGGCAACAAATCTGTTGCCTATTGCATGCTCAATTAAAAAGAAATCTTATAAGATTTCCATGTATTATGGAGAAAAAAAAGAAATAGGAGTTAGGAGAGGTGCTTGTACTGGGCAGTCTAATTTCCCTAGTGCACAGGTTACTTTGGGCAGGCCTGTAGTGCTTGTGTGGTGCCTTACCTTACCCTCAGTCATGCATCTGCTTTCCAGTAGAAAGGACCCAGCAGACGTTTATTGAGAGTTTTTATGTTTCTGGTTCTGTGACAGGTGAAGACATCTGTCCTGGCTCATCTTTGCTGTCAGGATCCAGGCAGAGTTGCCTGCTTTCTGGTGTATGCATGAAAAATGAGGGAAATACAGAAACAAATCTCTGGAAAAGATTTAGAACAGGTGTTTGGTGTGTGGAAGAAACCTTACATTTTATTTGTTCTCCCTAGTATTTTGGACCAAAAAAAGAAAAAAAAAGGTTTATATTAACTGCCATTTACTAACTACTTGATCTGAGCTAATTACTGAACTTGTATGTGCCTCAATTTCCTCATCTGTGTAGTGGGATTATCTAAAGGGAGATAATGAAAGTACTTTCCTCATAGGCCGTCATGAAGATCAAATTAGATAATACTCATTAGACACTTAATGCAGTGTCTAGCACAGCAAGCTCTCAATAAAGGTTAGTTATCATTATTATTAGACCATGCTGGACATTCTTTTATTTTTCCTATTTCCCTTGATTTTACTTCTTACTAGTTCCCATTAATAGAACATTTTAAAATGTTCGGTATTTTGAAGTTATTTTTATGAGACCTTAGGATGTAGAAAACAATATATAAATACTCATTTATTTCTTGTTATAAAGGTTGCATTATAAAGGAGCGTACCCATTTTGACATGATTTTTAATCCCTAAAGCATTTATTAATTTACTGCTTTCCCCAGAAAGGTGACAGAGTTTTCACTACCAGCACAATCTCTGGGGGCTACGCAGAGTATGCTCTGGCAGCCGATGACACTGTTTACACACTGCCAGAAAAACTGGACTTTAAACAAGGAGCTGCCATCGGGATCCCGTATTTTACTGCTTATCGAGCTCTGCTTCACAGGTAATAACACACTCTGTCAGCTTTATAATCAGCACTAGAGGAGGGCAGCATTAACTGGAGGAGGATAATATATAATTTATGCTTCCTACCACCCGTCCACCGTCGGTCATTTTTGGTTCCCATTAAGATTTATGGAGCGGAAACTGCTAATTTGGGAGATTATTCTAATCACTGAAGAAAAAAAAGAAGAGCAAAACACTGTCTTTGTCTTCAACATGCTCACAGTCTAGTAAGGGACGGAGTAAGGGAGTAAGAGTAATAACATTGATGTATAATTTGGAAAGGACAGTGGTGGAGATGTGCATAGGGATTTATGGGATCACAAAGGATGTGCCTGTGGTGATGAGGTAGGGCTTCCTGGCAAGATGTAAGACTTGGATTATTTTAAAGCCATGGTTCAAAAATCTTGTTATCCAGCTCCAGAACCTAATTGCTGCAACTTAAAAGGGCTCTACCCTAGACCCACTGGTCAGTTTCCATGGATGATACCTGAGAATCTATCTTGTAATTAAATTCCCTAGATATTTGAAAAGGATCAGAGGGACTTATCCTGGGGAAGGGTAGCTGGGAGTGGGGAGGGCATCCTAGACAATGGGAATAGTTGGTGTGGGGGGCAAACATCATGGTATCTGGGGAGCAAGAGCTAGAGCAGTTTGCTTTCGTTAGAAGATTTCAAGGCAAAGAGTGCTGAAGAATAAGTTTGGAACATAGTAATCTGTCAATAAATGTTAGCTGCCATTATCAAATAGGCGGGATTCAGATAATAAAAAGCTAGATTATAGCGCTCACACATTGTTCTGTAAGGGATTGGGGGGGTCATACAGTGTTTTTTTCAGGAGAGTGATATTGTCATATTTGTGTTTCATTAAGATCACCTATTTGCTATGCAAAGGATGGATTTGATGACAGGAATGGAGAAGGAGATGGGAGGGTCTTATAGAAGTACCCTCTAGGAACAATACTTAAGGGCTAGAGCAAGGGTCGTGGTAGAGATGGAGAGGAAAGGACAACTGTTTAGGGGGTAAAATCAGAAATATTTGGTGACTGCATGTAGAGAATGAGGGAGAGAAAGAGCTTAAGAATACTTACAGCTTTAAACTTGGGTACTGTTTACCTTGACAAAGAGAAGGAGGAAAAAGTTTCAAAGGGAAACTGAGTTCAGGTTTGGATGTGAAACTAAGACAGACATTGTCATGGAGAAGTCCAGTGGTCTGTCGGATGAAAGAGTCTGAAGCTTGAAGCTTGGAGGTATAAATTTGGGGCTGTCAGCATGTGGTGAGAGCTGACAAAATGAAAGTCATTGAAATCCCTCAGGGAGTGAGAAGAACAGCGGAGTGAGACTAGAACCTTAGTGAGCATTAACATTGAAGAGTGTGGGCAAACGTAGGGAACAGAGTCCTAAGGGAACCAAAGGGAGTGTATCCCAAGGGCAAGAGGGTCCAGAGTCACCATGTCTGTTAAACATCTGTTAAGCTCGTAGGTGTTGAAGACAGGAAGACCTAGGTTATAGTATTGTCTCCACCTACCACTGGTCAAGTTGCTTTCCTGTCTCAACTGTAGTTTACTGACTTGAAAAACATGGATGATAATAATAGCACGTACCTCATGGGGTGTGCTGAGAATTAAATGAGGTAATTAATGCATGTAAGGCTCTTAGTATGCGAGTAGTGCAGTCAGTGTGGGTAGTGTTAGGGGTAGTAGTTGATGTTGCTAACAAGGAGGTAAGCTAGTTGTCAAATGCAGCAGTGAGGGCTGTTTGGGAAAAAATACCAGCTGGGCTTAGCAATTAGGAGGTCATTGGTGGCTTTCGTCAGTTCATTTTCAGTAGAGTGGTGGACAGAAGCTTGTTTGAGTGGGTTGAGGAAGGAAAAAAGAAATCGATTCTTGAGGGGAGACTACTCTTAAAAAGTGGGGGAGACGGGCAGGAAGGGGTAGAAGAGTACTTGAGGAGAGTGTGGGAACAAAAGGTTTTTTTTAAGGATGGACAGGACTTGGACATGTTTGTAGCTGAGAAAGGATCTGTCAGAGAGGGAGAGATGGAAGGCTTGGAAGAGAGGGCGGAGTGGCAGATGGAACAAGACCCTGAGCAAGGCAAGAAGGAGAGGACTTAGGACAGAGATAGAGAGATTGGCTTCAGATCGAAAGGAGCACTCATCTGTAAAGCCTGGAAGAGGTAGTGTAATTATGGAAAGTTTGTGTGTGGGCAGGGGGGTGGGACGTTGAAGGAGAAAGACAGAGAGAAGTTGGGGCACTGTACCATGGGGTCCAGGCTGACTAGGGAGGGAAGTGAGGCCAGGAGCAGCAAGAGGGCCGAAAAGGAGCAATTGAGAGACAGCGATCTGTGAAGCTGAAGAAAAAGTTTTGAGAGAGTATGGGCTTACAGAATCAGGATAGGAGGTTAATATTGCTTATTAGTGTCTGATATTCCTCAGGTAGAATGGTTAGGGGTGGCTACCAGGTGTAGGGAGAGAGTGGTAAAAGCAGAGGAGAATTCAGGAATTGTGATTTGTAGTTTTCCTCCCGTGAATATTGAAATCTCCCAGATTGGGGCTGGATTTGGGGTGGAGGAGGAAGCCTATGTGCCAGGTCCTAGTCTTCAGTAACTACAATGGGGTACTACAGCAGCACAGAAGGCCAGGCCACATGCTCCAGGCCTGCTGTGGGCCCCAGGGACAGAGGACTATTAGTTAAGGTTCTCCAGAGAAGCAGAACCAACAGAATGTGTATATTGATAGATTGATTTGTGGAGGCTTGGTGAGTCTAAAACCTGATGGGGAGACTGGCAAGCTCTGGAGCCCGATAAGAGTAGCAGTTCAAATCCAAAGGCAGTCTGCTGACAGAATCCCTTCTTGCTCTGGGAGAAGTCTGTCTTTGTTCTATTAAGGCCTTCAACTGATTGGGTGAGGCCCATCCACATTATGGAAGATAATCTGCTTTATTCAAAGACTACTGACTTAAATGTTAATCTCATCCAAAAAAGCACCTTCACAGAAACATCCAGAATGTTTGACTCATATCTGGCACCATGGCCCAGCCAAGCTGACACATAAAATTAACCATCACAGTGACCCTACACAAGGATAGAAGGATCGTAGCCATGGGGATCCAGGAGAAGGTCAGCCAGCTTTTTCTCCACTCAATGCAGGCCTAGAGGTTTAGGAGAATGTGCTTAGTGTGTGAGGAGTTGTTTATAAGATTTTTTTTTTTTTTTTTTTTTTTTTTTGCTGTACGCGGGCCTCTCACTGCTGTGGCCTCTCCCGTTGCGGAGCACAGGCTCCGGACACACAGGCTCCGCGGCCATGGCTCGCGGGCCCAGCCGCTCCGCGGCACATGGGATCCTCCGGGATCGGGGCACGAACCCGTGTCCCCTGCATCGGCAGGCGGACTCTCAACCACTGCGCCACCCGGGAAGCCCTGTTTATAAGATTTAAAAAAAATCATTGGGAAGTATTTCATGACCCATAGCATAACATTAGTAATCCTATTCCCTTACATTTGTATTTTACTTTTTTAAATGTCAAGTGTTTTGGTAATACCTATCTCAGTTTATCATTGCAAACCCTCAGTTTAACTCACTGCCCTCAACCCCCCATCTCCAAGCAAGCATGTTGGAGAAACTTCATTTACTGACTCACAATTGTCATTTGTCAGCTGTTGGCACGGGGGCTTGAGCAGGACTCCAGGTTACTGTGTTCTCACTCCCAGATTGAACATAATGTCTGTACAGGGTGGCCACGCCCTACTGTCCTGGTAAGTAAAGGATCCTTGCTGGCCGTCAGATCTGGATCACACGTTGGTTGCTGGCTTGTGACATCAGCACTTGTCCATCTGAAATGATAAGGCATCCCTCTCTGTCTTGCTGCACGTTCCACGTTCCGTGTTTTCAGTGTAATAGAAAAACAGTGGTATGAACCAGAAGTAAAAAGAATATGTCATTTCACCAGAGGGTCTGGACATTTTAGGGGCTGACAGGGGAACCTGTGTGACAGGATTTATTGTGTTTCATACTCTCTTACCATCGCTGACTCAGCATTGCTTCCTGAAACGAGGGCTTAGAGGCTGTGCAGCCAGATGTTCAAAGACATGGAGAAGGAAGGCAGTAGCTGCTATGTTTACTTGGGTATTACTCTGTGTTTACCGTGGAATAAAGACTGAGCTGTAATGACCCTGTTTTGCGACACTTTCTGTGGGAATGAATGGCAGACTCCAGTTCCTCTAGGTGAAGCAATTTCACTTAACACACCAACAAGCCCTCTGAGAAGGTAGCCCAATAACGTGATCCCGGCATCCCAACGGTGCCTGGCACGTGATAGACTCCCAGTAAACATTTGTTGAATGAATAAGTGAATTGAAGGTTTACTTTTATCTGTGGCTCTGAAGAACCATTGTTTGATCCTGTGGAGCTTGGAGAATATCTTGGGTTATATATCACGATGAGTTTCCTCTGGGTAAGTGTTAGTTGAACTGAGGGTAGAGTTCTCTTAAGAATTATGACAAGCATTGAGCTTAATTAGCTCCAGAGTAAGGTGATGAAGCTATGCTTTCTTTTTCAGTGCCCGTGTGAAAGCTGGAGAAAGTGTTCTGGTTCATGGGGCTAGTGGAGGGGTAAGTATTTGTTCTTTAAGTTTATTTTTAAAAGAGCTTACGTTTGTGCGTTTCACGTTGTATTTCTTTAAGTTGTTTTTAAAAGCCAAATTTGTAAATATAGTCAAGGGTGCTTTTTTTCTTTCTGTAGCGAGGCTCCTTTAAATTCCGTCTTCTGAAGGTGATTCCCTGTCCTTAGTTTAGCATTTCTTGGTTAATAAATTCAATAGATTACCAGGTCAAAAACGTATGCATTAGGTTTTCCACCTGTGTTGGGTATGGACCAAGATACACTGGCTTTGTTTTTCTCTTCAAGTAGTGAATGTTATAAGAATAGTTATTTAGAATTTTAAACAGTTCTTTAAGGTTAATGTAAATTCCACATTCCCTTAGATAAGGAAACTAAGGCTCATTAAAGCTTTACTGCTGTTGCCCCAGACAGCACTGCAAAGCCACACTGCGAGTCTTTGTCCTTTCTAGCTCCCTTCCTCCTCGCCAGCTGCGCTCTGATGACATTCGTGGGGTACACAGTATACAGCTGTGTCCTTCACACCACAACCCATGGCTTAAAATGCTAATGGGGCTGGGGTGGAGGGGAACTCAGAACTTATAAAATCAGCCCTGCAGTGAAATCACGCAATGCAAGGCTGTCAGAAGCCTCTTCAAGAAACTGGCTGTCAATCTGCCTCTGAGGAGCTTAGAGGAAAAGTTAGAGCTCTGAGGTTGGAATTTAACAAGAAATCCACATGACCTCTATCCTGCAGGTAAAGGCTTTAGAAATTTTGGAGACAGGATTTCGAATTTTTAAAATACAGGGCCTGGGGCTGGATGGCTCACCTTGAGGAAGCTGCTTAACCCTTTCAGGGCACTGTGTATTCCAGAGAGTAGATGGAAAGAAGTAACCTATTTTTTTTGTTTTTCTTTTTTTTCTTCCTTTGCGGTACGCGCGCCTCTCACTGCCGTGGCCTCTCCCGCTGCGGAGCACAGGCTCCGGACGCTCAGGCCCCGCGGCCATGGCTCATGGGCCCAGCCGCTCGCGTCCCCTGCATCGGCAGGCGGACTCCCAACCACTGCGCCACCAGGGAAGCCCAGAAGTAACCTATTAATGGCACATTGTTCCCAGAATAATGAGAGGCATCCTGAAAATGTGAATTTACCTCTAAAAGTGGCCAGATAACACAAACAGAAAATTCAGACCTCTGCATATCTGTTACTTAATGTGAATGTATCACCAGGTTTCACACCCAGCTTCCTGTGTACCTTCAATAGATTAATTCTGAAGGATTTCACAGATCAGACTATTTTCTAAAAACACCAAGATTGTCTTTCTGGGGCTTGAGAAAATATGACAGATATACCTTGTCAAAAAACGCCCATTGTTTAGCTTCAGCGAAGAGGCTATTTTGGGGTTAAATTAAATTTAACCCTAAATAACTAAAGAATCTGTCAAACATTCATGTATTTAAATTGCTTTGGCTTTCAGAGAGCTAAGCTTGTGCTCTGTATCAAAGGGAGAGATTTCAGTAGGAAGGGGAGAGAAGAGTTTAAAGAAAATCTCTTTTTATTCCCTTTACTCTCTTGTAAAAAGCCAGGTTGCTTCACCATGATTTTTTTTAAAAGGCAAAATCTGCACTGTTCTCTGTGCTGGCTGAGTTTGTTAAATCCTTGGCTGGCAGGGATAGGCTGGCGACCTGGTGTGTGAAGCACTTCTGATCCTCCCTGCCCTATCAGAGGGAAACAGTGCTGGGTTTTGTCTTGCTTCTGTTTGTACTTTCTGTCCTCATTTAAATCAAATTCCTTTGGGATTATGTTGTGTATTTAAAATGGTGTAGAATGTATGAACACGGCTATTATTCAGATATGTTGGTGAGGAGTGCCCTATTTTAGTGTCAGCAAAATAAATAGGAGAAAAAATAGTTGACACATAATGATGTATAATCTATTGAAGGAATATTGTTAGTATAATTGTTGACAAGAATAGAATAAACAGGGCCTTTAAAATAGCTACTGAGTGCCCCTTTGAAGTAGTTAGAGCATAAGGAGGTATATTTACATTAACTCTTAGGTTAAAATGTGGTTTTATTAGAAGCCCCCTGTTTTTTTAATTGAAAATTAAAGTAGCAAAAATCAGTCATGCTAACCACATAGTGTATTGTTATTTCATGGAATTGAATGTCTGTTGCACTCAGTAGACAGTGAGTTCCCAGTGTTTGTTTTGGTTAAATCAAACAGATCCTCACCATAACCCAAGTGGGTTCAGGCTCATCACTCCCATATGCCATACAATCTTTAAGGTCTATTTCAGGCCTGGGAGTCTGTGATTCTGTTACAATTTTAATTAGTTTCTATCATCATTTTTCACTTTTAATTCTTTTTCTATCATGCCCAATCTATAATTATTTTACCTTCCTTTAAATCAGTGGTTATCAATAAGAGGTGATTTTATATCATCTCTTCTCCCCCTTGGGGACATTTGGCAGTGTCTGGGGACATTTTTGGTTGTTACAACTGGGTAAAGGGGTCTGGCATCCAGTGGATAGAAGCTAGGCATGCTGCTAAACATCCTTCACTGCACAGGATAGTCCCCACTGCAAAGAATTACCCGACCCAATAGTGCCAAGTTTGAGAAAGCTTGCTCTAAATGTATGGGACCCTTATCTGTGCCATTCATTTGTCATGTGATCAAACGTATTTCCTAGTATTGCAATTAAATTAATTGCTTTTATCTAAATTTCTAAAATAATTTTATTTCTCCTTTATACTAAGCACATTTATCTAGTGCTCTAGTGATTTCATCAAGTCCCGTGGCTTTAAATACCATCTGTAAACTGATGAATCTCAAATTTACGTTTCCAATTCTGAATTCTTTTTAGCCCATACCCATGTTCAGCTGATGACTTTACATCAATATACAACAATATACAGCTCAGCATGTTCAAAGTGAATTCTTGATGCTCTCACTAACTTGATCCTCTCTAATCTTCCTTATCCCAGTCAATCTACCCAGTTAATCTGGCCAAAGACCTGGGCGACATCTTTAATTTTTCTCTTTTCCTCACCTTCCACCTTCAATCTATAAGGAAGGCCTGGTCTTCCTAATCCCATTTCCCCCTACCTTCTTTTTGCCTCTCATATAATTGGAATTTCTTTTAAAAGCCTAATGTGGATCATATCCCTCTCCTGCTTAAACTCTCCAGTAGTTCTGCATGGCTCTTAAATGTAATATAAAGCCTTTACCTCCAAGGCCCTGTGTGCCTTGGCCTCTCTGTGCCCCTCTGGCCTCATCTTCTGCTGTCCCACATGTCCCGCCCTCAAGCCACATTGACCCTCTTTCATTTTTTAAAAAAATAAATTTATTTATTTGTTTATTATTTTGGTCTGCATTGGGTCTTTGCCACTGCACATGGGCTTTCCCTAGTTGCAGCGATCCGGGGCCACTCCTCGTTGCGGCATGTGGGCCTCTCACCACGTTGGCCTCTCCCATTGCAGAGCACAGGCTCCAGGCATGCGGGCCTCAGTAGTTGTGGCCAGCGGGCTCCAGAGCGCAGGCTCAGCAGTTGTGGCACATGGGCCTAGCTGCTCCGGGGCATGTGGGATCTTCCCCGGCGAGGGATCAAACCCATGTCCCCTGCACCGGCAGGTGGATTCCCAACCACTGAGCCACCAGGGAAGTCCCACGTTGACCCTCTTTATGACCTTTGAAGACCCCAAGCTCATTCCTGATTCAGCCATGGCCATTCTGCCTACAACATCTCCAGCAGGCTTCCCAGACCGTCACGTGCTTGCCCCTCACTTCATTCAGGTCCCACCTCTTCAGAGCAGCCTTTCCTGATGACCTAACTGGCCACTTTCCCTATCTCCTTATAACCCAATAGGCTATTTTATTTTTTTCAAGTACTTTTCATTTTCTGAATTTACTTTATTCATTTGTTTGTTTATGTGTTTATTATCTTCCCCCTACCTTAGAACATAAGTTTCTTGCATGAAGAATCATGTCTTGCACATAATAAATAATAAACATTCATCATATTAATGAATAAGTTAATTTGCTCATGTATGTACCTGTCTCCTCCACTTAAGTGGTAGAGACCTTACCTTTGTTATGTAATATTTTATATGTACAATTAAAGTATGAAGTCAGTGAGCACATTTTCATCATCTTTAAACCCTGTATCTTTTGCACAAAGCAGATGCTAAATGAACATTCTGTGCAGTGGTTACAAACTCAAGCTCTGCAATCTGATTTGGGCCAGCTCCTGTTTCCATATATATAAGCTTCAATTTTCTCATCTGTGGACCAGGGACAATAACAATATCTACTTCATAGGCTTCTTGTGAGGATGAAATGAAGCAATACATAGGAAGTATTGAGTGTAATACGTGGCATATTATAAATGCTCAGTAATCGTTAGCTGTTGTTCTTATTTCTTTGTTTAGGCTCTTAAACTTCTTAACAATAGCTAGAACCTAGAAGAACCTAAAGTTCATTATATGTATTTAATAAATGTTTACAGGGATGCAAAGAATCTAAAATGTTGGGCCATATTTTGTTTTTCAGGTTGGAATAGCAGCATGCCAAATTGCTAGAGCTTATGGCTTAAAGGTTTTGGGCACAGCTGGTACCGAGGAAGGACAAAAGATTGTTTTGCAAAATGGAGCCCACGAAGTGTTTAATCACAAAGAAGCTAATTACATTGATAAAATTAAGGTAAAATTGTTCTATAATTTTATAAAAGTAAAATTTTGTTTCATGGGAGACAACATTTTTTTTGTAAGTTCTCTTTTCAACTACTCTCTTTTCAACTACTCTCATTTTAGCTTGATAATTAATTTTTTGCTTATGTGTGTTTTAAAGATTTAATTAATTTAACAGAGATGTCTAGTTTTCAAACCTTCACTATCATTTCTGTCTTGTTTATTTTTACTAAGTAAAATATAGCCTCTCTAGAGGCTTAGAGCTATAAAAACTGGTACTCTTTAATGCAAATCACATTTTAAGTAAAGCCACAGCTTTGTATTTGCAGCTGTGAGGCAGTTTTTTTCTTTTTTTAATATATATTGTGAATATTGTGAAATGATTACCACAAGTCTAGTTAACATCTGTCCCCATACACGGTTATAAAATTCTTTTTTCTTGTGATGAGAACTTTTAAGATCTATTCTCTTAGCAACTTTCAAATATATAATAGAGTGTCATTAACTGTAGGCACCATGCTATGCATTACACCCCCATGACTTACTTATTTTACAACTGGAAGTTTGTACCTTCTGATCCCACGTTTACCCCTGTCACCCATCCCCCACCCCCACCCCACCTCTGGCCACAAAAAGGTAGTCTTAATATAATTTCTATTGGTGTATATTTTCCATAGAAGAGAAGTTATCCACAGATTAAAAACTGGATCTGTTTAGCCTAGGGAGTAAAGTTTACTTGTTTACTGGATACTTTGGAGGAGTGAGCACTACCTCATCCAAAGCGCGAGATAGAATTTAGTTATTATTGCATCCATTCCACTGCTGCAATGGAATTCAAACAGATTCTGAAGTTCTCCATTTGTGCTATAGTAGCAGTTTACTAAACACCTATTACTTTGCTGATCCCCAAACTACTTGCTCATGTTGAGAAAGAATTGGTATATTCCAGGTACTGATTACTGTGTAAATAATGTCATTACAAACTGAGGAAAAATATGACCGAGAGTTTGTTACCCCTAAATCATCTTGCCAAAAAACTGAGTAAAGGCACTCCTTTGTTATATGTTGAGGGAACCTAAAATTGATTGAGTATGCACTCATGATACCAGTATCAGAGATGAAAAATTGTCAGTTATTTTAAGAATATGTTTTTGTTTTGCAGTCTAATTCCGTCTCTTCTACTGGTTCTTTCTGCTTAAGTCTCTCTCATTCTCCAAAAACATTCTCTTAACCTTTTATCTCCCCTTCCCCCTCCTTTACCACAGCATTCTTGAAAAAGTCAGGGGTACTTACTGCTCCTACTTCCTTACCTCCCACTGCAGTTTTGCTTCCACCCCAGCTACTTACACGGCTTGTCAGGGGTGCTGGTAAGCGCCTAGTTACCAGTCAGCTGCTCTTGGCTCAGTCCTCATCCTGTTTGACCCTGACCACGCCTCCTAGAAGCTGGCTCTCTTCTTACTTCTCTGACTTCATTTTCAGTCTCCCTTCTCTTCATTTTACTTAAATGTTGGTATTCCTTAGGTCTTTCCCCTTGCTCTCTAATCTTCTCTGGTGCTGCACCTCCATCCTGGTTCATCTCATACACACCCTTATACTGCTGGTTTCCAACACTACCTCTGGCCTGTTTCATTCCTTCATGCCATCAGCCTACTAGATATTGACACTCATCTGGCTCCTCAGGACAGAAACCCACATTTCATTTCCTGTCCCTGTTGTTTAATCACCATTCTCCTTCCTACCCATCAAATTGGTCACCTCATCTATCAGTGTCATCTCTGACATGCCTTTCATATATGTCTCTGTTTCTCTTTTCCATTCATCATTGTGACTTAGTTTAGTCGTCTTCTTCTTCAGCCTTGACTATTATTCCCAGCTGAGCTAATCTCCCCTCTGTCTTCTCTGTTGTCTCCAGCATTATTTGGTTCTCTGTTTAAAAAAAGGAAGAAAGAAAGAAAAAAGTCTTCAGAAATAACTGAAATGAGAGCTCCATGAGAATAGGAATTTTTGTCTTTCTTGTTCCCTGCTGTACCTCCAGTGCCTAAAACAGTGTCTGGCACAAGAATTAATTAATGAACACCTGCCCCCAAAAGTCCAATTCTTTTAACATGCATTTGATGTGTTTTCACAGTCTGAACCAATTTGCAATTTCTTGTCTCCCACCTCTTCCGGCACCCCCATCTCTTTCCCAAATACATACTCCAGCTCTGCTGGGCCACTTTCCAGTTCCAACTTGTACTCTTAGTCCCTACATCTTTGCTTTTCTGTTTCTTTTGTCCAGACTGACTGCCTCATGTCTAACTTCCTCTTGTGCCCTCTTCCTTCCGTTTTACTAAAGGAACTCTGACTCATCCCTCAGGGCCCAGGTCATCATCTCTGTGGAATTTTCTCTGACCTTTACAGGTGATCAGAGTTGTAACTTTTATTCCCTCCATAACCTGTGGTTTATTTCTGCTAATATAGTACTTAGTCCATCACATCACAGCGAAGATTGTAGTGTTTTCCATCTTCCTCACTTTGTTTTGAGCTCTTTATGTCCATCTTGGCATTTCTCGTACCTCTCACAGTGCCTGACACAGGTATTCATTTTTTTGTTAAAATAAATGAATATAAGGTAGATATGTATAGCTTATTTAAGAGCCAGTTTTAGATGTTAGGAACCGACATCTGAGAGCCCAAAGGAGAAGAAATAGTCTGCCAAGCTGATTGTAGACCACTTAGAACAAAACTGAATGCACACACACACACACAAAATCCTGCAACAGCAAACAGCCAGTGATTTTTTTATTTTGTTTTCTGTTTTTTAATAAAAATGGGAAAACCAATGTCCAGTTTTGGATTTTTGATTTGTTCCTTCTTTCTCTATTGAAGTACATTTTGAAGATAGAAGATTTTCAGCTAAGGAAAAAGTACTTTATAGTCAAGTTGAGTCTAAGCGCCTGAAAATTCTGGACAAATTTTATTTCATTATAGCAATTTATTTAATACAGACCTTTATCATTTTAGATGTTGTGGCTAGTACCTTGGTATTACAGCATCACTATATAATTACGTTATCTTAAAATTTGCATTATTAGTCTTTAAAATATAGCATCTTATGTCATTTGAAACACAGCTCTGTAATATATGGGACTATGATAACAGTTATTTTTCCTAATCTACTCTGCATTCTTTTATATTATATAGAAATCTGTTGGTGAAAAAGGAGTTGATGTGATTATTGAAATGCTAGCTAATGTAAATCTTAGCAACGATTTGAATCTTTTGTCACATGGAGGACGAGTAATAGTAAGTATTTCATTTTTTTTTTACCACTTTGTAGTTTTATCATAATTTAACTCTATTTTGCAGTCATCTTTAACTATAGACATGCTGTTTTTCATACTAGGTTGTTGGCAGCAGGGGTCCTATTGAAATAAACCCACGGGACACCATGGCAAAGGAATCTAGCATAATAGGAGTTGCTCTCTATTCATCCACCAAGGTAGGAAAAGAAGTGTCTCTGATTTTGGTACCTTAAACATTGATATACTTTGTCTAGTCAGGCAGACTGAAAATTTAAGTAGATGTTAAAGTTAGTTATCTAAGTGGGTTAAGGATGAATCCCTAGAAGATCACATCCCTAGAAGATAATCCCTAGAAGATAGGGTGACAATATAATTTTATTTTCCAAGCCAAGGCACTTATGAAAGAGAAAGGAGATACTATTCGCAATTACTAATTACTTCAGGACGATAGATATTTTGTAAACTGAGACCGTCACAGACAAATTTCACTAATGGTTAACCTATAGAGAACTACTTTTTTTGTAGTTCTGGACAAGCTGACAAAAGCTACATATTTGTGAGAAATTCTTAATGTTCTCTTAGATTCTGAAAAATTTTAATGCTTCTGAAAATTAAGTCATGTGTTCCTCTACTGAAAAAACTTTTTCTTTTCCTCAGGAGGAATTTCAGCAGTTTGCAGCAGCCCTTCAAGCTGGAATGGAAATTGGTTGGTTGAGACCAGTAATAGGTCCCCAATATCCATTGGAGAAGGTGGCCCAGGCTCATGAAGATATCATTCATAGCAGTGGGGTTACTGGAAAAATGATTCTTCTCTTAAAATGATTAATCCTTCCACAGATTTCCTGTGTAATTAAAGGTTTCTTACCTCAGTTTTAGGTACACTACATTTGCTTTAATTAGCATTCATTTGATTCAGTGAGTTTCTTATATTAAAAAAAGATATATCTTTAGCGATCATAGACATTGGAGTGCAATTTATTTTATAGCTGGCAATATTCTTTATGCCTTCTGCCTCTCATCAAGGGTTCATCATAGTAGGAAATAGAATATTAGTGGTCACTTGGCATTGGAGGGCATTACAGAAGTTCCTAACTGATACTTGAGCATTGATTCCATACCTTTGACTAAAACATGCTAATTCAAAGTAAGACTGTTTGATTTCCAAGCCTACTTCTTTATAAGAACCTTATAGGGACTTCCCTGGTGGTCCAGTGGTTGAGACTTCGCCTACCAGTGCCGGTGGTGTGGGTTTGTTCCCTGGTTGGGAAGCTAGGATCCCACATGCCTTGGGGCCAAAAAAACCAAAACATAAAACAGAAACAATATTGTAACAAATTCAGTAAAAACTTTAAAAATGGTCCACATCCAAAACTCTTAAAAAAAAAAAAAAAAAAGAACCTTATAAAGGTTCTTTAGTCTCTGATTAGCCCAGAACTATATTGGACTCTGAAGATTTTCTGGACTAAACAAGACACCTTTTCCAAACTAATCTCATCTAGATCTACAAGTCTCTCAGAAGGGCAAGATAAATGATGTCCAGAGAAATTTGTTAGTTTTCCCAATATATTATGACATTCACTAGGTTAATGATTGATTACCAATGAAAAGAATGATCTGCTTTTGTCATTATGACATGGTAACTACAGTAAATTATAGAGGAAATTAAAAACTGTTTTTCTAGTTTGTCTTACGTATAATACTTGCCTTACATCACCTTACATCACTTTTACATCACTGTTACTTCCTAACAGTGTTCTGTGTTGGAAGTTTTTATCTAAACTAAATTAAGGAATGATTACCTAGAAATCTTGCCATCAATATTATGTCCCAAGAAATGAGGTTTGATTGTTTTTTTTGTTCTTGTTTTTCTTCATGTGATCACAGCCTCCTATCTGTTATTATATTATATGGTTGATTCTCTTGACCTGATTTGTTCTGTTGAATGACAATTTCTTGTTTGAATGTGGAATCCTGCTTTCATAGTGAACAGAAAGCACTGCTAACTTCTATAATTGAGGGCTGTCGTTGGCTTCTGGCTCTACGTGCCATGGCTGAAGTGTTTTTACTGTTAGCATTTTCCAAGTTTATTTATTATTTCTTTTACAGGTTAGAGTCTTGTAGAGTGAAAAATAACATGTTTGAAAAAATTGTTAAAAAATGTTATGAATCTAGAGATTAGCATTTTATATACATTTCAAAATGGAAGATTCCTTCCCATTCAAAAAGGTAAAGGAATAATTATTCTGTAAAAGTCAGTTTAATCTGTTTTCACATTTGCCTCATCTATAGAATAAGCTAAGGCATACTGCTCACTTAACACTGCACAATCCATTGATACAGTTCAGTTAATTTCAAAGGCAAAACTAGCCAGTTTATGCATTAACTACCATATTTATGGTTATGTAGCACTGGACATGTTCCCTGTACAAATCTCCTTGTCGTTCTAGTTCTGTTCTTGTCCCAGTTTTCAGCAAACTATGTTCACTGCATTGTTGGTGCTTATAGACCAAGGGCTACTACCCCATTCATCAGTGCCGTCCCTGATACGAAGTAGAGAATGACTTGTAGAATCAACAAACATTATTTTGCGTTTCAACCATCTGAATTTCTGTTCCTATTTACTTTGACCTTAGAATTGTATTTGCTTAGGATCATATAATGTGTTAAAAGATCAAATGGATCAGCCACCCTGAGCCTAAGAAGGCAAACTGTCATGCCAAAGGTTTATCCATTTATCCATTATTTCAAAGTATTTATTGAATACTTAAGAATTTCAGAAGGCACCATGCTGGAATTTGAGGATACAAAGATGTATAAGACATAGTCAACATCTTTGAGCTTAGAGCTGAGTAGGGATGAGAGCTGAGTAAAATGTGTATGTATAAAGAGATTTAATTTAAGGAATTTTCTCTTACAATTATGGAGCCCGACAAGTCTAAATCTATGAGGTAGGCTAGCAGAGTTTTTATACTGCAGTATTAGGTAGAATTCTTTCTCTGGGAAACTATTTTTTGTTCAGTGCTTTCAACTGATTGAATGAGGCCCACCTGCGTTATTGAGGGTAATCTACTTAAAATCATCAGGTGACTCTTTGTAAGCACATAAAACATGATGACATTATGTTGACACAAAACTGACCATCACAAAGGGGTGACATGGGGATACAGATGTGGGGCACCTAGTGTAGCTTGGGATTTCCAGTTACACATTTAATATTTCAATGCATTTGTTACCTCCTGCTATCCAAAGTAGCTTTGGCTAAAGAAGTACCGAAATAACTTGGATGCTTCTGAAAGGGAAAAAAAATCAGGTAGCATTGTATAATGTCCTTAGCTCAGCTTTACTGAGACAAGAAACCCTATGTGTTCCAAGGGACCTCCACAATTCACAGTGTAAAAGCTTTTTTTCTGCACAAGACAACTCAAGAACAGCAAGACCGATCAGGTCACTTTGACCTTGACTCAGCCTCCTCCCCCATGTCTCACAGACAGGAAAACACCTTAGCTCAATCCTTAATTCTCTTTCCAACACTACCTTTTCTTTTGGTAGAACGATTTTTTTTTAATGTCATTTAAAATTGTCAGACAATTTAGCTAATCAATAGGGCTTAAGGAATAGCTCATATTGTGGGAGCTTCCTCCGTCCAAGGAAAGAGCCTAGGAAATATATCATAGAAAGAAATCTAGATCCACTTTGGCCTGTGTCAATGACCACTAGATGTTGATGGGGACAGTCCACATATGTTCTTTAAGAGGGAGTCTAACACTGATCCCAAACTGATTGCATGATACAGATGCTCATTAATTGTGTGTTAAGTGTGGCCACAGATGAGCAGTCTTGGATTTTATCCTTTGCTAGCTTCATGTAAAAATACCCACAAGGACTGCAACACTACTAATAACTAAAGAGGAAACCCTGTACCAAAATCCGTTGGGAATTTATACTAACTTCAGTGTCAATCATTTGATTTATTGACTCACATTAGCTGCAGAATAGGTAAGAAAAGCCTCCGCTCAGTCACTGCCTCTAACGCAGGCCACAAGAGATACACTGCCTAGAGAATCAAACCCCTTATTACACAGAAATTATCTGAGCCAGCTAGGGATGTATGCCCAGCCCTCAGGATCCCTCATCTCCTTTAGAGACTGCAGGATTCAATTTTTGGCACAACTGCAGATTCAGGAGGAAGGGGAACTTTGCACTCTAAGATGTACAGTCACCCCAGAGACAGCCTTGTAGATGGATGGAGAGTAGCAGACTCTCAGATTGCAGCAAATGCTGGAGAGTATACAGCACTCATGCAAAGAACATTTGTCTGTAGCAAAGCCAGACTAAGTTGTGGAGCTGTTGACTGAAAAAAAGAAGAAAAAGTACAATGTGAGAGTTGCGAGTTAAGTTTTTTATCTGGGACAGAATGAAGACTATAGCCTGGGAGACCAGATAGCTCTGAGAAACTGCTCCAAAGAGGTAGAGGGGGGAGGTCAGTATATATGTGATTTTGGTAAAGGGGGAGTACATGCAATGAAGCACATATTTTTTGCAGAAGATTACTGCTAGTCACGAGGAGCAGATGTCACCATGAAGGATTTTAGTGCTTTTCTAAATACGAGGAGATGCAAGAATTTGGCTCATAAAATCTGAAAATAGTTATCTGAAGACCTGTTCTGCCAGTTTTTCCCAGAGCACAGAGTGCCTCATTCCTGATCCCCACCCTGAACTCCTTTCAGTGGGTGTTGAAGGTCAGCAGCTGCAGTGGCTCATAATTTGATCCTTGTAGAGGTAGATGGCAAGTGCCAATTTGTAGGTGACAGCAGAAGATGCTCATGCCCTGGTTGAGCATGCACTGGAACTGGCACAGGCACTTAGGAGACCACCTCACTCCAGGTGTGTATCTGAAAAGAACTGAGCTCCCTCATGAGCAGGGAGGAGAGCCAGGGCACATGAAACCCTCTGGTAGGGTTAAGAGCATGGGTTATGGAGGCAAAAGACCTGGCTTTAAATCCTGGCTCTACTACTGACTAGCTGTGGAGTCCTGGGCAAGTTACCTAGTGATTTGGAGTCTCAGTTTCTTTACATGTAACATGGTAGTAACATCTACCTCAGAGTTTGTACAAATTAAACAAGCTAATGTCTATGAAGTACTTATTAGCACTCTGTCTTACACAAAGATGTGTCTAAATAATTATTCTTTCATTTTTATTAGCCATAAAGGAAAGTTGAGAAAAAAGGGGGGGGGGAATGAAGAGGGAGCATCCTGAAATATGCAAAAAATAAAAGGAAACCCCAAACACAAATTCTCTATTCACAAATAGGAGGTACAGGTCAGCATTACTGACTACAGAAAACTTCATTGGTCATATGGATAAATTTTATCCCTCTCCAAAAATGTAAAGAAACGGGATGAGAAAAAAAACCAGTAAGGTAGAGCAAACAAAAAACAAATACAAATGCAACTTTTGAATTATGTGTGCCCCCTCCAAAAAACCCAGGAAAAAAATGGTAGTTAGGGAAATCTTTGCTGAGTTAACCAAAAGAGCTAAGTTTATTCACTGATAGTATATATTATGTCTATGCAAAATTAATGAAAAGTACTAGTAATAAGCATATCCTTTAAATTTTAAAAATTTTACATAATCAGATATTGGAAGGGAGTGTACAGAAGAATCATTATTTACAGCTCTGTTATTTAAAACCTGGAGAATGCAAGAGAACAAATAGAAAAACTGAGTTCAGAGAGGTGGCTAATTGCATAATAAATATACAAAAAATTAATAAAAACCAGTTGATCAGTTAGAAAATGTAATGGGAAAATATCTCATTCACAATGGCAGTACAACTATTACTAATTCAAAAATGGTAAAATATAAGTGACCAAATTTACAAGAAATGTACAGGATCTTAAAAAAAAAAAAAACCCAAAAAACTATAAAACTCTCCTGGGTGACATAGAAGAACACTCAAAGAAAGAAATCTTGGTAAGATTCATGTGAAGATTTTCCTTCCCCTTATACTCTGGAAAGTCAAAGTAATTCATACTAAAATCTCAATAAGACTTTTTAGAAACCTGAAAAAATGTTTCTAAAGTTTGTGTGTGTGTGTGTGTGTGTGTGTGTGTGTAAAAAAGGGCAAATAGCCAGAAATCTTCAGAAAAAAAGAAAGAGTTGGCACAAGTCCCAGAAGATATGAAATATTTTTCCCCAAAGTTAGAGTTACTAAAGTAGAGACATAGTAGTCCAAGAATAACCATAGAGCAGTGGAACAAAATAGAATCTAAAAATGCTTCTCACTTTTGTGGGTGATAAAAAGGGCTTTTCAGTGGGGGAAAAGTTACTCAATGAGAGAACTGGCTACCCATTTGGAAAAAAACTAACTACAATCTGACTTCACATGCAATATCAAAAGACTTTTAGATGGTTCAAACATTTAAAATGTAATAAATGAAATTATAGAAAACAAAGACAGGATAGAATATTTTCACAATCTTGAGAGGTGAAAAGTCCCTCCTACTATTACTCAAAAGCCCAAATTATGAAAGGAAGACCAAGTTAGGAAAAGTAGAAAAAGATCTCCAGTAACAGATAAAGATTAGTAGCCTTTAAAAAATAATTTTTCAGATTAATTAGTAAATGATGAACATCCCACAAAAGAGGTGGTCATGAGTAGATAATCTGTACAAGAATAGATACATGTGGCTCCAAACTTATGGAAAGAGTTGTTCAATCTCTTAAGTAGTACAAGAAGTGGGCACCAAAGGACTATTGATGGGAGTAGAGAATTGTTTCTGTTCTGGAGAACAGATAGGCAATGTCTTTAAAATGTGGATTCCCTCTAATCCACTAACTCCACTGCAGGAATTTATCCTAAACAGATAGACATGTCTGTAGAGATACATGTCAAGATTGTTTTTATTGCAGCATTGCTCATCATAGTAAAATGATGGAAACAACCTAAATTTTCATCAACTGAGTGATTAAAAAGCTAATACATTCATACAGTGTAACATAATGTAGCAATTACAATGATCCTGTAGATCTTTAGTTACTATCATGGGAAGATGTTCAAGACATAGTATTAAGAATATTAAGTTTAAAAAGCAGATACAGAATATACATAATATAATTCTACTTCCATATAGTTGTCTGTGTTTACTTAATGCATTTCAAGACATACCTGGTAGGTATTTATCAAAATGTTTTACTTAGTGGGGGGGTTATATATAATTTCCCCCAACACTTTTATTTTTCCAACAGTTTCAAATATTTTTTAACAAAAAGTTATTTCTGACAAATCAGTAGCTAAATTCTATTTAAGAGAAATGCTTTCTAAAATAAAAGATCTAGAGTTTAATATCAAAAATCAAAATAAGTGACATTACATCTCAGATTCATACATTTATCTTACCTTGAATCTTCTGTAATTGTACATCTGCACATTCAGAATTAGTTCTTACCTGTGTTGATAATTCATGATTTATTCTTATGACATGCTCCATAGAAAATTATAGTGTATTTGTACTAAATTTGCACTAAGTGGATCATAATGATTTATTTATTCTTGTTTTTTGAAATAATACATTGTCCTCTGAAAATACTCCCTTTTCTTTTAAAAAGGTAAAGTATTCTTCAGATGATAAGAACTATCTGATCTTGGGAAAACTTTGTGTTTACATTCCTAGCAATGAACTCTCAGACTTCACTCATGGTTAAAATAAAACCCAAGATGAACCTGGGTTCATCAATTTGTTTTGGACCTTTATTTTGATTGCAACATCACATTTGAGATCCAACTGAAAGCATCACTTCTAATCAAAGCAGTTTTAGTAGGTGTGACAAATACTTTTTTTACAAATTCGTACCCTTGTATTATTTGGTGAACTATTATTTTCTTAGGAATTAACACTGCAATTCTATTTCACAATTTATACATGTAGTTTGAGTTTTTACATGTCTTGCAGTTTCTTTCATCCTAGAGTAGGTTTTGAGTTTATTAACTGGTTTCACATATTCTTGTTTATAGACCTATCACTAGCTTCTAAGTGCATCTCAGATTATGTTCCTTTTATATCTATCCAATTACATTTCCACATAAATGAAAACCCTAAAGTGGCTGGAAGTTTTTTGCCTCTTTATCATCAGCCTGCTGGTTAACCAAATGAGGAACACTGTTTTCCAGAGTTTTATTCCACCCTGTGGTAAGCAATTTATCTGGATTTTTTTCTCTCAATGAAGAAAGTACTAACACTATTCACACAAATTTATGTGCATCCTTTTGTCTTTATCTCCTGTTTCATTGGAAGTGATAACTTCCCTTATTAAGCATAATTTCTCTGTCTTTTCTCTGAATCCCATTGCTCTGGCCTCTTCGTGAACTTTGCTCTATCATTTATCCCCTTAATCCTGTACCTTCATTATCTCCTTTAAAATATAAACACCTCAATTTCTTTCCCATCTGGACTTCCAGAACATCATTCTCCTGATACCCCTGGACCCTTCTCAGTTTTCTTTGCAAACATCGCTTCTTCCACTCACATCTTAAATGTGGATGTGCTTTACTTTTTGTGACTCCTTCCTGTATACATTGTCCTGGACTGGCATTCCCCTTGTCTTTATGCATCCCCTTATACTGAACACAGGAATTAGTATCTCCTTTGAGCTGATGACTCTCCAACATTTATCTCCAACCTGCTCTAAGGCCTATATATGGACTCCCCACTGGAAACCAGTTGGATGTTCCACAGACCTCTCCAAATCAGTATGTCCAGAATTGAATTCTTCCCAGTCACAAACCTGTTATTCTTCTTGTATTTCCTGTCTCAGTGCATGAAGACAACTTGAACCTGGTGACCAAGGTCCAGCAGTCATTCTCTCTTCTTCCCTCTCCTGTGCCCCCAGTCCTTCATCCAGGTGGCCACCAAGTTGAATGGATTCTATTCTCTTTGTACCTATGGAACCTGACTCACTGCCAGTGCCTTGGTCTGAACTGTCCGTGCTTCCTGCTTGGAATTCTGTCATGGCGTTCTCACTGGCTGCTCGGCTTTTATTCTTGCCCTACTTTAAATCCATTGACCACACACTGCCAGAGTGTTCTTTGTAAAATGTCTGATTAAAATCTCTTAATGTGTTTTAGGAAGAATGATGAGCTCCATAGCTTTGCACAAAGGGCCCTGCCTCTTTAGCCTCAGCCTTCACTACGTGCGGGTCTTACCAACCTACTGGTCCTTCCTACAATATACCATACCCTTTTATATCTCTGTTCTGACATGCTTTTCTCCATTTCTCCACCTACCTAAATCTTATTCATTCTTCAAAACTTAACTGACACGACTGTTCTGATCACCTTCTAGTCACCCAGGTGGTGAAGGAGGGATCTCTTGCCCTAAATAGTGTGAGATGGCTAAACACACAACCCAACACTGGTTAGATGAGACTAGCAAGAGTTATTAGTCACATATCCTTGCAGCCCAGAGAAGAGGGCACTGAATGCCCTGCGGGACCACATGGGAGGTGCACTTGGGGCAGAAGAAGTCCGATGGGGTGTGGGAAGCAGGCCTTGTAGGAACAAGAGGATAGGGGACCCCGTGGTTCCCACTGGGGGATGTGCCTTCTCTGTTTGAAGCGTTTCACAGGCTGGCATTGAGGGAAGACCCATTAAGTTGAGGACCGGATAGATTGCAGCCAGTCCGACTGATAGAGGAACTAGCTGGGTGGGGAGGCTTTTCCGCCAGGTGAGAGTTTATCTGCCAAGAGCAGAGGAACTCAATGGCTAAACTTTTAGAGCCTTATGAGGCTCAAAGAGATCAAGGCAGCACATGGAATTTCAGGCCTTCCAATAGGATAAGCTCCTGGAGAAAGTCTTCCCTAACCACCCCTAGTCAGAGTCAGGCACCTTTCCTCTGTGCTCCTAGAGTAAAACTGAACACTTGCCACCCTGCCTAGGGTTTTAAATTCTTTTTGGAAGAAGATGGGTCTACACACACCCACGCCCACACACCACAAACATAGAAACAAATAAGCACATCATAGGCTATTGCAGTTTACTATTTATTTGCCTGCTTCTCTGACCAGAGTGGTGTAAATTTCTTGAGTGCTGGGGCTCTGTCTTTCATTTCCTAAATCCGTCTCTGTGCCTCACACACGGAAGGAACTTAGCAAACATTTCTTGAATAAATCAATAAATATTCATTGTGTATTCATTTGTGGAACATACCCTAACTGTTGCATTAAAATTTACTCACAGTGCATTTTAAAAGTAAAAATTCGGACCACTATAATTTCACCAAGGAATAGGGAATTTGCAACTAGGTGGGTCCAAGCATTGTGCCCATTTTTCCCAAGGGTGGGGGGTGGCCAGAGGCAGACTGGGGGACTGGGGTGCCCAGTAGAAAAGCAGCAGCACTCAGGTTCTTGGAAAGTAGACTCAGTCTAGACAGCCCTGAGTCCCCCAGAAATACTTGGGGAAGATTTTTCAGGGAGCTGGATGCCCTGAGCCAGTGACTGAATTCAAACAACAGAATTTGTGTTATTACTGTGACTGTGACCTCATTTACCTCACTTCCAGTACCCAGGGGGTGAGAACTGGAAAAATTTAATACTCCTTTCTAAGGTGATTAGAGGGTAGAAATCAGCTTCCAGAGCAGAGGTAGTTTAAAATCTTTTCCCCTTATTTTAATATCTTTTCCCCTTATTTTAATTATACCTGCTCTCCACCTTCACTTAGTTCCGTCATTCATTTGATCTCTCATTGCCCCTCAGTCCATTGGTCTTAACCAGCCCTCACATTCCATCAAGCCTAGGCTGGTCACTAGAACACCCTCAACTACCTTCAACCACCGTCCTACAAAAGCTCTTCAATGCAACCTAACCCTGGACCAAACCCATAATCAACCTTCAATTTCCAGCCTTATTTTCACCACTTGGCTTCATCTACTTAAGTTTAGCCAATCGAATGTAGCCTGTGCTGCTCAGCCTTCCCCTCTGATTTGCCCTTCAGACTCAGAACTTTCCTGCCTTTACTCCTGTCCATGACATTTATTCCCCACTTATAATCCTTCTTCCAGATAAAGTTGGAAAGTAATCATTTGATTAATTTTAAGATGATTTGTATGTATTCCTGTGTGCAGTATTTAGAATATGAGCAAGACATTTTTCCCTCTGGTAAGTAGGTGGAATGTAGGAGCAGCTATTCATCAGATGTCACTCAAACCATTTATGAAAGCAAATTTCTATAAATTAAAAAAACACAATAGGAAAGAAGATGGAATGGCTGAATCTTAATATGATAAGCAGTTGCTAATCAGGAAGAGTTAATATTTTCATCTTTCCATTTAACTGTCTTGCACTAGAACTTAAGCTTCTTGAGTTGAGGAATAAGACCTAGCAGAGTGCTAGCCAAGGGCAGGCACTCAAATGTTTGAGGAATCAAGAGTATAAGGGTGGGTTAGGTTTTCCTACCTGTAAAATTTTCTTTCTCAAGTTACACACAAACACAATGTATATCATGTATATATATTTAATCTGAAGTTTAAATTGTGTCCCAGAAGAACACACAGAGGTATGTATACATGCTTGTACATTAACTATTAATTGCAAAATTGATATTTAGATCAAGTAGGTGCTATCAAAGCTCAGCTCATGCCATCTTGCTTCAAAGAAAACCTCACTTTGGATGATTATGAGAAAAAAATGGAATGCTTAAAAAAATAAAAGTAAAACCAATCCATCAAAACATTTATTTTCCTTTATTATTATTATTATTATTATTATTTTTTGCGGTACGTGGGCCTCTCACTGTTGTGGCCTCTCCTGTTGCGGAGCACAGGCTCCGGATGCACTCTCAACCACTGTGCCACCAGGGAAGCCCTCCTTTATTATTTCGTTTGGATGAAACAGACATGTAACCCTCTTCACTTTATTTAATTTTTACCTCGAAAACTTTTAACAGCCTAATTCTTGGTACGTGGGCCTCTCACCGCTGTGGCCTCTCCCGTTGCGGAGCACAGGCTCCGGAGGCGCAGGCTCAGCGGCCATGGCTCATGGGCCCAGCCGCTCTGCGGAATGTGGGATCCCCCCGGACCGGGGCACGAGCCCACGTCCCCTGCATCGGCAGGCAGACTCACAACAACTGCGCCACCAGGGAAGCCCTAACAGCCTAATTCTTAAACTTATATTCTAAATACTGAAAGTGCATAACATAGGTCAACATTAATTTTTAGAATGTCAATTCAACTGAGTAGAAAAAAGAGCAATTGATGTGCCTCAGTAATAACTTCCACTTGTTTTTAACTTGTTTTACTAAAACTTGCAATTCTATTTAATTGGCATGTAATTTAATTGCCACGTAAGTTATTTAATTATATGCTATAAATGGAAAATATTGTTTATAGGCAATCATATCTCTTTTGTTAGAGTCTGGAATACTAGATCTTCCTCAGTCTCATCTTTATATGTAATTCCTTCATGCTGATTATTTGCCTTGCATGATTGGGTTATATCACATATTAAATGGATTTTGCCATTGTTTCTAATGGGGTGTGTGTATGTGAGTGTGAGTGTGTGTTTGTGTGTGTGTGTGTTTATTGTAATTCAGAGGGCCAAAATTTAGCCTACTTTATTAATGAAAACAGAAGCCCAGAAGACCCATGTTTCTTTCTGTACGGAAAGTAGAGTATCACGATATTTCATGCACGCCATTCATGGAGGCATGCCCTACCCTCCGATCTTTGCCTAATTCCAGCATATTACTTTTGAGGTAGTCAGTGTTCTACCCCAGAAGGGGTAGATCTCACCTGATCTCACTAACAGGTTAGATGGTTTTTCTCCACATCCCTTTAAGCAGAATAACAGTATGGAGTCAGACAGAACTAGGGTCTAATCTTTATCTTTCACTAGTGGGGTAACCTGGGGCCTTAGTAGGCCTCAGATTTCTTGGTTGTAAGTCAGGGATAATAGTTACTTACCATATTGGGTTGCTATAAAATATATTAGATAAATCTTACTGTGCCTTTGCACAATGCTTGGCACAGAGAAATCTTGTGAAAAATTTCTTTCTCTTCAATTAAGTGCTCAATAAATACTTGTTAAATGAGTGAATGAATGGCAATCATCGATTTTTCCCAGTTGTACTGAGGTATAATTGACTACAATTACCTTTGACTTGTCTGACTCCCACTGCTCCATTTGTTTGTCCAGGGATGGGAGATGGTCTTTTGTCTCAAGTAAGGTAGAGACTAGTACTTGCACATAGTAAGTAGTTGGTAAATTGTGAAAACCTCTGCCTTTCCCATCTGATGAAAAACTTTTGTAACCACTTCAAATAAACATCATTCACTTAACAAATACTTATTAAGCACCTGCTCTCAGACAGGCATTGTTCTATAGGCAGGTTATACATCAGTGAATATACATCTGTAAATTCATAGCATTTACACTTTAGTGGAGAGAGACAGTGATAAGCAGATAGACAGGTAAGTACATGTAATGTTGAGTGATGATAAGAGCTATACAGAAAGATAAAGCAGAGTAAGGAGCAAGAGAGGGTTGGGAGCAATTGCTATTTTATGTAGCTTGGTCAGGGATACCTCCCATGAAGGTGATATTTGAACAAGAGATCTAGAAGAAATGAGGGAGTCAGGCATGCAGATAGATAGCTGGATGTAGAGCTTTCCAGGCAGAGGGAATAGCAAGTAAAAGCCCTGAGGAAGGAGCATGTGGTGGGTTTCAGGAAGATCAGGGAGCTGTGACTGAGGAGGAGGGAGAGTAATAGAAGGTGACAGCACAGTAACAGGGAGCCTCATAGATGTGGAAATACTTAGATTTTTTTTTTGTGTGTGTGTGGTATGCGGGCCTCTCACTGTTGTG
The DNA here is from genome assembly GCF_025265405.1 of Mesoplodon densirostris. NCBI lineage: Eukaryota > Metazoa > Chordata > Mammalia > Artiodactyla > Ziphiidae > Mesoplodon > Mesoplodon densirostris. Next base: position 66,699,723 of record NC_082662.1, on the reverse strand, counting down.
GTCTTTCCCGTTGCGGAGCACAGGCTCCGGACGTGCAGGCTCATCGGCCATGGCTCACGGGCCCAGCCGCTCCGCGGCATGTGGGATCTTCCCAGACCGGGGCACGAACCCGTGTCCCCTGCATCGGCAGGCGGACTCTCAACCACTGCGTCACCAGGGAAGCCCAATACTTAGATTTTTAATCTCAGTTAGAAGTGTACCCATTAGGGTTTGGATACAGAAATAAAAACACTTTGTAAAGCAGGGAGTGGTTTATAGAGAATAAGTGCTTTGAACATCACTGGAAGGGAAAGGCAAAATACTTGCTTTTTTTGGCAATTGCAATACAGGGAAACAGACTAGAATGAGGCCCCAATAGATGCTGAGATGCAATCACTGGCAATTCACTTATTATCCACCACTGGCAGCCACAGGAAGAAGTCAAGGAAATACATGATCTGAGTTGTTTCAACAAGACCATTCTGGCTGCTGTGTAGGGCAGAGGTCCCCAACCCTCAGGCCTGTTAGGAACCGGGCCTCACAGCAGGAGGTGAGCAGCGGACCAGCCAGCGAAGCTTCATCTGCCGCTCCCCATCGCTCCCCATCACTCACATTACCGCCTGAACCAACCCCCACCAACCCCGTCCGTGGAAGAATTGTCTTCCACGAAACCGGTCCCTGGTGCCAAAAATGTTGGGGACCGCTGGTGTAGGGAATATGCAATGGGAGGCCATTACAATGATCCAATGAGAGATGACGGTGTTTGGTGTAATCCTGTGTTAGAAGAAATGTTATAATCTAAGTCCACTCACTCATTAAACTGATGTCATTCCTTCCTTCCTTCCTTCATTCAACAGTTTATGTATTTTACTACAAAACAGATTGCATCTCTAAATCTTACGGAAACATACCTGTGTGATCTTACTGAAAACTGACTAAACAATTCTGTAAAATCAAGGATGAAATGTGTATGGCTATATGAATCAAAGCTTAGTTTAAAATAATCTTGCCTATGATGCTTACATACATCCAAAGATTTCAATAGATTTAAAATAGTTTTCTTTCACTCATTAACATCAAAAGAGAAAGCAGTTTATCTCTTGTTTTGAATCCACCTGGCTACATGTAAAGCGTGTCAAAGTTTATGGGAAAGCTGGTTAAGGACAATTGGTCCTTCACAGGCCTGATAGATGGCCAAAACAGCTTGCACATTCGGTAACATTGTTTATTTATCTGACCCTGATGAAGACGCATGGCTTTTTTTTTTTTTAACATCTTTATTGGAGTATAATTGCTCTACAATGGTGTGTTAGTTTCTGCTTTATAACAAAGTGAATCAGTCATATATCAGGATACATATATCCCCATATCTCTTCCCTCTTGCGTCTCCCTCCCATCCTCCCTATCCCATCCCTCTAGGTGGTCACATAATACCTAGCTGATCTCCCTGTGCTATGCAGCTGCTTCTCATTCGCTATCGATTTTACATTTGGTAGTGTATATATGTCCATGCCACTCTCTCACTTTGTCCCATCTTACCCTTCCCCCTCCCGTGTCCTCAAGTCCATTCTCTACGTCTTTATTATTGTCCTGCCCCTACGTTCTTCAGAACCATATATATATATATATATATATATATATATATATATATATATATATATATATATATATATATATATATAGGATTCCATGTATATGTGTTAGCATACGGTATTTGTTTTTCTCTTTCTGACTTACTTCACTCTGTATGACAGACCCTATGTCCATCCACCTCACTACAAATAGCTCAATTTCATTTCTTTTTATGGCTGAGTAATATTCCATTGTATACATGTGCCACATCTTCTTTATCCATTCAACTGTTGCTTAGGACACTTAGGTTGCTTCCCTGTCTTGACTATTGTAAACAATGCTGCAATGAACATTGTGGTACATGACTCTTTTTGAATTATAGTTTTCTCAGTGTATATGCCCAGTAGTGGGATTGCTGGGTCATATGGTAGTTCTATTTGTAGTTTTTTAAGGAAGCTCCATACTGTTTTCCATAGTGGCTGTATCAATTTACATTCCCACCAACCGTGCAAGAGTGTTCCCTTTTCTCCACACCCTTTCCAGCATTTACTGTTTGTAGATTTTTTGATGATGGCCATTCTGACTGGTGTGAGGTGATACCACATTGTAGTTTTTGGTTTGCATTTCTCTAATGATCAGTGATGTTGAGCATCCTTTCATGTGTTTGTTGGCAATCTGTATATCTTCTTTGGAGAAATGTCTATTTAGGTCTTCAGCCCATTTTTGGATTGGGTTGTTTGTTTTTTTGAAATTGAGCTGCATGAGCTGCTTGTAAATTTTGGAGATTAATTCTTTGTCAGTTGCTTTGTTTGCAAATATTTTCTCCCATTCTGAGGGTTGTCTTTTGGTCTTGTTTATGGTTTCCTTTGCTGTGCAAAAGCTTTTAAGTTTCATTAGGTCCCATTTGTTTATTTTTGTTTTTATTTCCATTTCTCTAGGAGGTGGGTCAAAAAGGATCTTGCTGTGATTTATGTCATAGAGCATTCTGCCTATATTTTCCTCTAAGGGTTTTATAGTGTCTGGCCTTACACTTAGGTCTTTAATCCATTTTGAGTTTATTTTTGTGTATGGTGATAGGGAGTATTCTAATCTCATTCTTTTACATGTAGCTGTCCAGTATTCCCAGCACAACTTATTGAAGAGACTGTCTTTTCTCTTTTGTATATTCTTGCCTCCTTTATCCAAAATAAGGTGAGCATATGTACGTGGGTTTATCTCTGGGCTTTCTATCCTGTTCCACTGATCTATATTTCTGTTTTTGTGCCAGTCCATAGTCTTGATTACTGTAGCTTTGTAGTATAATCCGAAGTCCAGGAGCCTGATTCCTCCGGCTCTGGTTTTCTTTCTCAAGATTGCTTTGGTTATTCGGAGTCTTTTGTGTTTCCATACAAATTGTGAAATTTTTTGTTCTAGTTCCATGAAAAATGCCGTTGGTAGTTTGATAGGGATTGCATTGAATTTGTAGATTGCTTTGGGTAGTAGGGTCATTTTCATAGTGTTGTTTCTGCCAATCTGAGAACATGGTATATCTCTCCATCTATTTGTATCATCCTTAACTTCTTTCATCAGTGTCTTATAGTTTTCTGCATACAGGTCTTTTGTCTCTTTAGGTAAGTTTATTCCTATGTATTTTATTCTTTTTGTTGCAGTGGTAAATGGGACTGTTTCCTTAATTTCTCTTTGAGATTTTTCATCTTTAGTGTATAGGAATGCAAGAGATTTCTGTGCATTAATTTTGTATCCTGCTACTCTACCAAATTCATTGATTAGCTCTAGTAGTTTTCTGGTAGCATCTTTAGGATTCTTTATGTTTAGTATCATGTCATCTGCAAACAGTGACAGCTTTACTTCTTCTATTCCAATTTGGATTCCTTTTATTCCTTTTTCTTCTCTGATGGCTGTGGCTAAAACTTCCAAAACTTTGTTGAATAATAGTGATGAGAGTGGACAACCTTATCTTGTTCCTGATCTTAGAGGAAATGATTTCAGTTTTTCACCATTGAGAATGATGTTGGCTGTGGGTTTGTCATATATGGCCTTTATTATGTTGGCTGTGGTTTTGTCATATATGGTTTTTATTATGTTGAGGTTAAGTTCCTCTATGCCTACTTTCTGGAGGGTTTTTATCATAAATGGGTTTTGAATTTTGTCAAAAGCTTTTTCTGCATCTATTGAGATGATCATATGGTTTTTCTCCTTCAATTTTTTAACATGATGTATCACATTGATTGATTTGCATATATTGAAGAATCCTTGCATTCCTGGGATAAACCCCACTTGATCATGGTGTATGATCCTTTTAATGTGCTGTTGGATTATGTTTGCTAATATTTTGTTGAGGATTTTGCATCTGTGTTCATCAGTGCTATTGGCCTGTAGTTTTCTTTCTTTGTGACATCTTTGTCTCGTTTTGGTATCAGGGTGATGGTGGCCTTGTAGAGAGTATTCCTCCCTCTGCTATATTTTGGAAGAGTTTGAGAAGGATAGGTGTTAACTCTTCTTTAAATGTTTGGTAGAATTTCCCTGTGAAGCCATCTGGTCTGGGGCCTTGGTTTGTTGGAAGATATTTTTGTTGCTGTTGGAAGATTTTTAGTCACAGTTTAAATTTCAGTGCTTGTGATTGGTCTGTTTATATTTTCTATTTCTTCCTGGTTCAGTCTCAGAAGGTTGTGCTTTTCTAAGAATTTGTCCATTCCTTCCAGGTTGTCCATTTTATTGGCATAGAGTTGCTTGTAGTAATCTCTCATGATCGTTTGTATTTCTGCAGTGTCAGTTGTTACTTCTTTTTATTTTTTATTTTTTGTTTTTTTTGTTTTTTTTTTCTTTTTGCGGTATGTGGGCCTCTCACTGTTGTGGCCTCTCCCGTTGCGGAGCACAGGCTCCGGATGCGCAGGCCCAGCGGCCATGGCTCACGGGCCCAGCCGCTCCGCGGCATATGGGATCCTCCCAGACCGGGGCACGAACCCGTATCCCCTGCATCGGCAGGCGGACTCTTAACCACTGCGCCACCAGGGAGGCCCTGTTACTTCTTTTTAATTTCCAATTCTATTGATGTGAGTCTTCTCCCTTTTTTTCTTGATGAGTCTGGCTAATGGTTTATCAATTTTGTTTATCTTCTCAAAGAACGAGCTTTCAGTTTTATTCATCTTTGCTGTCGTTTCCTTCATTTCTTTTTCATTCATTTCTGATCTGATCTTTATGATTTCTTTCCTTCTGCTAACTTTGGGGTTTTTTTGTTCTTCTTTCTCTACTTGCTTTAAGTGTAAGGTTAGGTTGTTTTTTGGAGATTTTTCTTGTTCCTTGACATAAGACTCTATTGCTATAAACTTCCCTCTTAGAACTTCTTTTGATGCATCCCATAGGTTTTGGGATGTTGTGTTTTCATCGTCATTTGTTTCTAGATATTTTTTGATTTCCTCTTTGATTTCTTCAGTGATCTCTTGTTTATTAAGTAGTGTATTGTTTAGCCTCCATGTATTTGTATTTTTTACAGATTTTTTTTCCAGTAATTGATATCTAGTCTCATATCCTTGTGGTCAGAAAAGATACTTGATAGAATTTCAATTTTCTTAAATTTTCCAAGACTTGATTTGTGACCTGAGATATGACCTCTCCTGGAGAATGTTCCATGAGCACTTGAGAAACATGTGTATTCTGTTGTTTTTGGATGGAATGTCCTATAAATATCAATTAAGGCCATCTTGTTTAATGTATCATTTAAAGCTTGTGTTTCCTTATTTATTTTCATTTTGGATGATCTGTCCATTGGTGAAAGTGGGGTGTTAAAGTCCCCTATTATGATTGTGTTACTGTCAATTTCCCCTTTTATGGCTGTTAGCATTTGTCTTATATATTGAAGTGCTCCTATGATGGGTGCATAAATATTTACAATTTTTATATGTTCTTCTTGGTTTGATCCCTTGATCATTCTTTAGTGTCCTTCTTTGTCTCTTGTAATAGTCTTTATTTTAAAGTCTATTTTGTGTGATATGAGAATTGCTACTCCAGCTTTCTTTTGATTTCCATTTGCATGGAGTATCTTTTTCCATCCTTTCACTCTCAGTCTGTATGTGTCCTTAGGTCTGAAGAGGGTCTCTTATAGACAACATATATACAGGTCTTTTTTTTGTATCCATTCAGCCAATCTATGTATTTTGGTTGGAGCATTTAGCCCTTTTACATTTATGATAGTTATTGATATGTATGTTCCTATTACCATTTTCTTAATTGTTTTGGTTTTGTTATTGTAGGTCTTTTCCTTCTTTTGTGTTTCCTGCCTGGAGAAGTTCCTTTAGCATTTGTTGTTCAGATGGTTTGGTAGTGCTGAATTCTCTCAGCTCTTGCTTGTCTGTAAAGGTTTTAATTTCTCTGTTGAATCTGAATGAGATCCTTGCTGGGTAGAGTAATCTTGGTTGCAGGTTTTTCCCTTTCATCACTTTAAATATGTCCTGCCACTCCCTTCTGGCTTGCAGAGTTTCTGCTGAACGATCAGCTGTTAACCTTATGGGGATTCCCTTGTATGTTATTTGTCATTTTCCCCTTGCTGCTTTTAATATTTTTTCTTTGTATTTAATTTGTGATAGTTTGAGTAATGTGTGTCTTGGCATGTCTTTCCTTGGATTTATCCTGTTTGGGACTCTCTGTGCTTCCTGGACTTGATTGATTATTTCCTTTCCCACAGTACTGAAGTGTTCAACTATAATCTCTTCAAATATTTTCTCAATCCCTTTCTTTTTCTCTTCTTCTTCTGAGATCCCTATAATTCGAATGTTGGTGCATTTAATGTTGTCCCAGAGGTCTCTGAGACTGTCCTCAATGCTTTTCATTCTTTTTTCTTTATTCTGCTCTGCAGTAGTTATTTCCAGTATTTTATCTTCCAGGTCACTTATCCATTCTTCTGCCTCAGTTATTCTGCTCTTGATCCCTTCTAGAGAATTTTTAATTTCATTTATTGTGTTGTTCATCATTGTTTGTTTTCTCTTTAGTTCTTCTATGCCCTTGCTAAACGTTTCTTGTATTTTCTCCATTCTGTTTCCAAGATTTTGGATCATCTTTACTATCATTATTCTGAACTCTTTTTCAGGTCGACTGCCTCTTTCCTCTTCATCTGGTGGGTTTTTGCCTTGCTCCTTCATCTGCTGTGTGTTTCCCTGTCTTCTCATTTTGATTAACTTACTGTGTTTGGTGTCTCCTTTTTGCATGCTGCAGCTTCGTATTTCCTGTTGTTTTGGTGTCTGCCCCCGGTGGCTAAAGTTGGTTCAGTGGGTTGTGTAAACTTCCTGGTGGAGGGGACTAGTGCCTGTGTTCTGGTGGATGAGGCTGGATCGTGTCTTTCTGGTGGACAGGGCCACATTCAGTGTGTGTTTTGGGGTGTCTGTGACCTTATTATGATTTTAGGCAGTCTCTCTGCTAATGTGTGGAATTGTGTTCCTTTCTTGCTAGTTGTTTGGCATAGGGTGCCAGCACTGGAGTTTGCTTGTTGTTGGGTGAAGCTGGGTCTTCACATTGAGGTGGAGATCTCTGGGAGAGCTTTCACCGTTTGATATTACGTGGAGCCGGGAGGTCTCTGGTGGACCAATATCCTGAACTTGGCTCTCCACCTCAGAGGCACAAATCTGACACCCGGCCAGAACACCAAGACCCTGTCAGCCACATGGCTCAGAAGAAAAGGGAGAAAAAAAGTGAAAATAAATTAAAGTAAATAGTAATTAAAATAAAAAATTAAAAATATTAAAAATTTTTGAAAAATTAAAAAGTAATAAAAAAAGAAGAGAGCAACCAAACCAAAAAACAAATCCACCAATGATAACAAACGCTAAAATCTATACTAAAAAAAAAAACAAAACCTGACAGAACCTTAGGACAAATGGTAAAAACAAAGCTATACAGACAAACTCACACAAAGAAGAGTACACATACACACTCACAAAAATAGAAAAAGGAAAAAATAAAAAATATATATCTTTGGGAAGTCTGAAGTCTTCTGCCAGTGTTCAGTAGGTGTTCTGTAGGAGTTGTTCCATATGTAGATGTATTTCTGATGTATTTGTGGGGAGGAAGATGATCTCCACATCTTACTCCTCTGCCATCTTGAAGGTCTCCCCAAGGCTCATCGCTTCATAGACCAGGATGTGGTAAACATTCTCATAAAGAAATCAAGATAATGTAGCCAAAGCTGTTTTTTTAATAAGAAACTTGGAATTTTTGTTTTTTTCAATCCTTGCATCTCAGACCAATGTAAAATTCCAAAATATGAATAAATGCCACCTGATGACATTTAAATTAGTATCTGAAATACATGTTGTATATATTAAGCAGATGATTCAAAAATAGACTTTGTAATAAACATAATTTTTATTTCTTGATCAAATATTTTTACAGGTAAAAATAATTCAGCTTGCCTGTTTAGTTACTATAGGATACATGTTTTCAAGTTATGGTTATAACCACATTACCCAGCAACATTGACTCACTTTATGTTGTGAATTTTTATTCTCCTTTGTGCTACTTTTAATATACTCAATACGTACTTCTTTTGAAAAGAATACTGTGTATAACAATTATTCTTGTGGAACCACGTAATGTATTAAGTGAAACTATTTTAAAAATGCATATCCTGGGCTTCCCTGGTGGCGCAGTGGTTGACAGTCCGCCTGCCGATGCAGGGGACATGGGTTCATGCCCCGGTCCGGGAAGATCTCACATGCTGCAGAGCAGCTAGGCCCATGAGCCATGGCCGCTGAGCCTGCGCGTCCAGAGCCTGTGCTCCGCAACGGGAGAGGCCACAACAGTGAGAGGCCCACGTACCAAAAAAAAAAAAAAAAAAAAAAAAAATGCATATCTTCTGTATGTAGTACCCAAAGATGTTTCTATATATTATATATATATTATAACTTTAGGTTGTTAATCCAACAGTTACCTGATTCCTTTTTTTAAAGTTTCTATGTTTTATTTAATGTACCCAATTAAAGGAGGGACATTATATTGTTAGGTAGTATAGATGGTTAGTTATTTAGATATAGATGTTAAAAGTATAAGGTATGTTTTAAAGCTGTAAATTTACGTGTTTTTTTTTTTGTTTGTTTTTTTGCGGTATGCGGGCCTCTCACTGCTATGGCCTCTCCCGTTGCGGAGCACAGGCTCTGGACGCACAGGCTCAGCGGCCATGGCTCACGGGCCCAGCCACTCCGCGGCATGTGGGATCCTCCCGGACTGGGGCACGAACCCGTGTCCCCTGCATCGGCAGGCGGACTCTCAACCACTGCGCCACCAGGGAAGCCCTAAATTTATATTTTTATATAGAAAAGACGTGAGTTAAATAATCTGTTCTCACTCTTCAACTGTCACAGGTCAAATATGTTTACTGAAGAAGAGATTTTTAGTTTATTTCTAGAATATTTCCTCAGACTTTATGGTTTTAAGACTATTGTTTGATGGATGTATATGATATATATATATATATGTACACATATACATACATATATGTGTGCATATACACATACATATATGTGTATGTAGTGTGTACCTACAGATATTTTGAAAAATAAACTGAACTATCCATTCCTGGAAGGTGAGGGATTTATATAGTATTTCATATTTGTATCTTTCTTGGCAGCTCATTCATCCAAACACCCAGCAAATAGTTGTAGAAAAAATTAATATAAGTGCATGACTTTTTCTGATACTCAATGGACAAAATGTATTCTTTAGAATTACCTTGACGCCAAGGGAAACCACGGTCTCTTTTGCATTATACGTAATTTCTCAGTTTATAATCATTGCTGTTCATTTAAGATTTTTGAACCTTCCTTTGAAAAATATTATGGCAATCCGAATTTCCCAAAGATCATGGGTATGCTTCTTACGGGAGTACTTAGGCACTGTTGATAGAAATTGCTGTCTCTGGGCCCTTGTTTCCAAATTGCATGCATTAAATGTTTTCAGGTGTGATCAATATTTTTTGAAAGTCTCCAAATTTAGTTTGTAAAATTGCATGCTTGGCTTGTGGAGCAATTACACTTTCACGTGATGAGAAATATTTTAACTCTTTCCTAACATCATATACAAAGAAAAAGAAGAGATCTGCGTTAAGAGACAGGGTTTTCTCTCTTTGTTTAAAGAAAAGAAATGTTCTTTTTCTTTTTAGCCATATAAGCATAAAGTATCTTTAAAAATCCTTCTTTCTCAGAGTCCACATCCAGACCTACTCTAATATTGGCTGATGCTCCTTTCCAAAGCACTTTCTACTCTGCCCATCCCCACATTTCCTGCCCCAATTCAGGTTCTCATGTCACTAGAGCTCTTTTAAACAGCTTTCTACTTCACCTGCCTGGCCTTCACTAGTCTTCCTCCCTCCCTCCACACTGCAGCCAGGGTGATTTTTCTAAAGAGAAAATCTGATTGTATCACCGTCACGCTTACATCTTCCTTCCAGTGGTGTCTGAAGCCTAGATCATAAACCCACACTTCTTAGTTGAGTTTTCAAAGCCCCTTGGGATTGGGTCCTCTCCAGCTCTCCAGCCACATCTCTCTCCATGCTCTCTGTGCTCCAGGTGAGTTGAAATAACTTCTGATTTCCAACGTGCAGCCCCTTCCCCTCTGCATGCCCTGCTTCCTACCTTGCTTGAATGGCTGCAAATTTTTTACTGTGTTCTGGTGTTAAAGTGGCTTGACCTCTTTGGAAAAATTGGTGTAGCGTTAAGTACTTAGATTTCAAATTCTCAGATTAGAAGCAAGATTTTTAAAACAGGAGGAAATATAGTAAAAATTCAAGGCTAAAAGGAAATGTTAATAGAAAAAAAAAAGACCAAAATATTGTAAAAAATAGGATACTCCCCTCCCTGCTCTGACTTAGGTAAAAAAAAAAATGCAACCAGCCCTCCACCTCCTTATTTCTCTTAGAAAAGTCACCCAATCTCACACACAAATAAAAGTAACTTGATTTGCAGATCAGCTCTGGGATTCTACACTGGCCCAAGTTAAAAGTTGCCTCAGAAGACCTATTCATCTTTCAAGACTTTGGCATCACCACCTCTGTGAAGCCCTCCCTGATCATGAGAGTACATTGCTTCTGTAGGCCCCTGTAGCATCTTGTGTGTCCCCAACCCAATTACTGTGCTGACATACACGATTGTAATCTCCCTACAGATCGCTGTGCAGACAGATATTTCTTCCCCAGTAGATGGTTAGATTATTGAATGGAAGGATCATATCTTGCCCTATCAGTAGTTCCAGTACCTGTCACAGAGCCTGAGACATACCAGGTAGTCACGAAAGACAGGTTTGTTGGAATAAAATGTATCCGGGAGGACCGTCATCTGAAATAGTTTTTGCTGCTGTTGACAAAATGCAGTTTGTTCTTCACCAGCAGGTGTCGCACTAGCTCTACGTTTTCAGCACGGTTTTTGGCTTTTTTTCCGTTATGCTCTAACATATTAATTGGGTTGTTATGGGAAGGAGATGATAATTTAGGCACTGTTTACAGAATAAAACTGATTTAACCTTCAGTTTTTCTGTGAACATTTTTTTCAAACGTAGTGTTCCAACTGAAATTGCCAAAGTAAAAAGAAGACTTCAAATTTTAAAAAATGATTAGAGTGAAATAAAAATTCAAGATGGGACGTCAAGTTAAGAACACAGGAAAAATGTGAAGCACGAAATCAACACCTCAGAATGGTAATGGCACAATAATAGCTATAGCCACACAACTGTTTCTTTCCATCTCACAAGCAAAATGCAAATTGTGTTTGATATTTGACCAAAAGTGCTTAAAGAAAAACAAGGCCCAGAATAAAATGTGCTTTGTTTGAAGGGTATCTTTAACTTTGAGGACAAGATCCTGCATAAAGAACTTTTAGTCACAGACCTATGAACATTATACCTGTAATACTTTCACAACCTGAGAACCAGGGAAACAGAGAAACAGACAGAAAAGGAAACAAAGGAGATGATAAATGATCCCTGGAAGTATGAAGGCATACAGTGAAGAGAATTTTAAAAATAAGATAAAAAATAGCCAGATACACATCACCAAATACTTGCAGCTCAGAGCAGTAAAGGGGAGATTGAGTCTTGAAATCAGAAGATCATGGTTATGGATTCTAAGACTAGCTGTGTGACCTAGGGCTATATAGATTGTCCTCTTAGATTGTCTGTATTTTCAAACATATAATAAAGCTGATATCCAAACGGTGTTGTGAGGTTCAAATAAGATAATGCATGTTAATACTCTTCATGTTCTTTGAAATGCTATATGAACATAGAGTAGTATTAGAGGAGAAAAGTGAAAGTAACATTTGTTTAGCATCTACCCTGTGGCAGGTAAGTGCTGTGGGGGCGGGGTGGGCACTTGGCATAAAAATACCTTCGATTTCTTCCAATGGGCAAGACTCGCCTAGTCAGTGAACTGCAACCACAGCTCACTGTTTTCATTCTCAGCCATCTCTGTGTTACAAAACTCATGTCTCAGATAGGGAAATTATAGACATTACTACCCATCCCTCAACGCTGAAGGATCTTCATGAGGGGTGGGCTTTATCAGAATTGGTAGTTTTCAGCACCCAGCTGTCTTGTGGTAGTGGAGAGTCAGACTTAGTGCTTCTAAGGAAGCTCTGGATGTGTTTGCCAGCAGATTCCTACTCAAAGTATTCTTTTGAAGGAAAAAGATGTAAAGGAATCTGTCATCACATCAAGAGCACATATACCTCTTAGACCTTTTTGGGCAGATAGATGAGACTTTTTTTTTAAGTCAAAGTTTTCTTCTATTACAGGGTAAAACCTGTTTTTGGAAGATGACACCTTGAGACAACAAGAATAATGTTTACTAAATAAACTAAGATCAGTCTCTATTCCTGACAGTGTTAGCAATCTATATTTCTAAGTTTATTGATTTCACTACATGCACAAGATTATAAGTTGTTTAGTAGTTTGTGACTTCCATTCCAGAAATAATTCGATTTGGACAGGCAAAATATGTTTTCTTGAAAGTATATACTTTTGGATGCATTGGAATCAAGAATGTTATTATTCTAGTGAACTTCACATGGGCTTGGTGAGAAAGAAGTAGCAAAAAATAAGATAGTGAAAGAGAGAAAGGAAATTCCAAGATTTTATCCAGCTTAAGGTGCAGAAAGCAAACCCTACAGCAGTTTATGTCCTCAATTCAATCCTAACATTCTCTCCTTTTATTTGTCCTTGGCTTTTATAGAGTTTACATTTGAGCTATTTGCTGATAAAAGAAATCAAACAGTGCAGGAAATTAAACTTTTCTTCCTAAAAAAATTATAGAAGTTTGGATCATTATTACACACACACTGTTAGAATATTAGCAATCTATGCAATGGATTATAACTTCCATAGATTTTTCTTGTGCACTTCTGCAAAACTTCATTATTTCCATGGCTGTTGAACTGTAACTATTGCCAGTTCCTAAAAAGGCAGGTCAAATATTATGTCAATTGCTGATTAGTAGCTCTATTCCTTGACAAGTTTACCAGCATTGCCATTTGATGTTTTGTATAGAGTGGAATTAATGTTATTCCAGGAGGTAATGGTAATGAACTAAATTTTGCATCCACAGAGGAGACTGGACAGCAGGGCAGTCTTGCACTTTGGTCTTTATCTGTAATCAGATGCTTTATCACCACAAATCCTGTCTGTCAAGTTCCCCCAAATAAGCTGGATTTATTAAAATGGGTTGTTACTCATTGTTCTGATAATGAGCTCCACTACTGGTGACTGTTCAAAGAACCACAGAAAAGCAGAGCAGAGGTCCTGTTATTAGATAGCAAGCCGCCTACACAGGTAGTGGGAATTGGATATGACTTTTAACTCCACGTCATTGATGTTAATTTTTGGTTGCTTGCCTGATTTGCCTGGGGCAACTAAAGACATCACCTTAGTTTTATTCAGGCTAATTGTCAGCCTGTGCAGTGGTGCCAACTTTGAGAAATGATTGACAACCAGATATACAACCTCAGGTGTATGACCCTCCAGTTCATAGTCATTAGCACTCAGTCACTCAGAGTTGGCCTGCCCCAAAGACAGTAGTGGAGGCCAGCCGTCTGATGAGACCAGAGAGCTCTGGGGAGGCGCAGCTGCACATTCTCACCCAGATGTTCACGATTCTTGTTGCATCATTGACCATCCCTGGGCAGGGAAAGCTGGATTGCTTAGGGTCTATTGATGACCTTGTCTGACACCCATTTGTGTGCAGGGGCGGCTCAGGCTGGACGCCATCTGGCCTGACTTGGCTGGCCGTTTCATCATGTGGCTGCCTCTCCATGCTGATGGATTTCTCTGAATAGCTGAGTGTGTCAAGCTTCACTAGGTAAGTGAAAAACAATGCATAAGCCCTGGAGTTACTCACCATATTTCTTCTCAATCTAGAAAATTGAGGACTGCCTCTCTGAGACTTGTTTATAATTTCAGGGAACACACATGATTAGAAAATAGATTATTATAATATCTGCATATAATATCCATTACCTTTACAATCTAACTGTATCTCAAATTCTGTTCTTTCTCCATTTATTTTCAAACACATTCCCCCATACAGTTAAACAGAATTATTCTGCACCTGTCACTTTTTTGGTGTTTCTAGTGCTCTGTTGTTTAACCAAAATTCTATCAAAACTAAAATCCATATGAACAAGCTGTCAGAAAAACAGGGCTGAAGTCAGATGTGCTGTGAACTAAAGGGTTATACCTTAGTCAGAGAAAGACACTTAAAATCGTACAGTTAGTATGACTTTTCCCCCAGTCTGAGGGAAAAACATCCAAGGAATTAAAACATTCTCAAGGGTCTCCTGGTGGCCATCCCCAGTTTCTATCTTTGCTGAACTTCCTAAGATCTCTGCTTCTTCCTAAGAATGTTTTTCTTGTCAAACTTGGCCTTGAGAAATTTCATGTAGCCTTTGGGGAAAATGCACTCCCCACCTACAGGGGCTTGAATCACCTGAGGGTACAGTGGTCTCCCCCAGTTTGATTTTGGGTGGAGAGAGGAACGTTCAGGGGTGCCAGCAGGACAGTGCAGGATGGCATGTAGCCCTTTGAGTCCTGCAGAGCAGACCCACGTCGGGGAGTAACCCTAACGCATCCTTCCTTACATCCCCCCTTCAGTACAGCAGCTCATACTTTGCTTTATCTTCAGTCGCCCAGTAGACATCTGCTGGCTCACGTGGAGACATAGATGCATGCACGGACCTCCCACCCACATTCTCTGAAGGACAAGCCTTCCTTTCCAGAGGCAGTTGAGTCCTCATCTGCTGTCATAAACTGGAAGCCAGCGGGCAGAATTCTAACCACAGATAATTTTTGTTTCGCTTACATAATGTTCTAAGAATGAGGAAATTTCACCAAAAACATCTGGCGTTTTAGCTTCTTTGGAAGTTCTACAAGGCATTTCTAGAAGGCAACAAACAACTGAGCTCTGGAGCCCAGGTTTAGACAGACCATATGACCTCATCTGCTACAGGCCTGTCACCCCTAGTGTCTTATGTTTTTCTTCCTCTTTTGGGTTTTTGACTCCTGGTTTAAGGAGGAGGAAAATCTTTCTAGGTTGGACACAGTAGAATCAGCAGAACTCATTAATATACAGAGAGGTGTTAGGTTCCTTATTTCTATTACCACTCCCTTTTCAAATTGTGACTTTTGGGTCTTCCAGGAGTGACAACTATAGGTCCTCTACTAAAACATATACTCCCTGTGGCTGTTTGCTTAGTTACAGAAGACCTGACATAAATTTTGAAACTGTGACATATGAGGGTTGGTTCAAGCACTTTATATAAGGCCTCAACCTCCTTCCAGGAAGGAGGTGAAGGAATTTCCTTCCTCTGGGGCTGGAGGATCATAGGAGATTGACATTATCATGCCTTCACAGAGTTAAGATTTCCTAGGAGAAGCCTTATAATCCATTTAGTTTAATATAACTCTGTGTGAGGATCTCCTTTAAAACATTTCTGATTCTTCTTCTTGATTATTTCTAGAAATAATGAACTCTCTACCATCAAACACTGCCCATTCCATTTGTGGACACATCCTCTATAACATGGGTGTGAAGTGTACTCCTACTCATAGGGTTGTTGCAGTAGGATTTCTAATTGTTGTTTGATTCTGGAAAGTTCTTTCTTTTACTGAGCCAAAAATCATCTCATAAATTCTTCTCCTAATTATCTCCCATAAAACTTCTCAGGCTCTTCTCTCTACTGTATGAATCCTTTCAAATATTTGGTGACATTGATACTTTCCGTAGTCCTATCATGTTTAACTTAGACGTCACCAGTTATCTCAGTGGTTTCGCCTATGAAATGGTTTCCAGAGTATTCACCATTTTACTAAACTTATACTTGATATTGTAACTCTTTTATTTTGGAATGTTAAATTTATCAATACAATAATACCTAGAAGTAAGTGAAACAGTCTTTTTGTATTTTAATTTCAGAGATCCCACAGACAGAGAACAAAGCAATATGTGCCAATAGGACTGCCAAGCCGCACAACTGCAGGGGGCACCATTCACATCATGGTCTGTGAACAGTACACTCTGCAATTGTGCATGCTGTGCACAGCCTTCGTGACCCTACATGGATGTCCCAGACACTTATTAGAAAGAAGTGCTAGGCACACTTATAGGATGTGCATCAGCCCATCACTCACTCACTGCCAGGGTAAAAGAAGGAAGACAATTCATTGCAAGAAAGAAGAAGCTGGTGGTGAAGAGTTCATTGAATAAAGCTATACACATGTTGATTTCTCCCTGTTTCCACAACTACCTACCATGGATGAGAGGGAACACTTTCCCCTTACCTTAAACCAAATGAAGAGGGCTTTCAGAGCACAACTCAGAGAGCTTGGGCCTTGCCTCTGAACTTGGAGAATGCAGTGACATAAGCACCTTGAGATAGAACTCTATCATGGGGGCACAGTGTTCCAGATGTGATCAGATCAATGAAAAACACAGAAGAACTTGTCCATCTGAGAACATAGACCAGTATCACATTGATGTCTTAGTTACCATGTCACAAAATGGCTTTATACTGAGTTTCCAAGCAAACGTCTAGTTATTTCTTATATGAACTGCAATTGGTTCAGCTATCTTGATATTTTATTTGGGCAAATAATTTTTTTTGTGAGGTCTAATCAGAATCAACTTGCTCTAGAGGCAGCATCATTAAGTGTGGATTTAGTTTAGATTGCCTTAGTTTGTGTCTCACCTTGTCTACTTAT
The DNA here is from genome assembly GCF_025265405.1 of Mesoplodon densirostris. NCBI lineage: Eukaryota > Metazoa > Chordata > Mammalia > Artiodactyla > Ziphiidae > Mesoplodon > Mesoplodon densirostris. The sequence goes on along the minus strand of NC_082662.1, from coordinate 66,682,947 downwards.
CTGGCCAATGCATTAATCTCCCTGAGCCTCAATTTTCTCACCTGTACCATAAGAATAATAATACCTCTCCTTCCCGCAACCCTGGAATTGTGAGAATTTAATGAACTAGTGTGTGAGGGTGGTTAGCGCACTAGCAACACTTGATAGACAACAGTTCCCTTCTGCCTTCTTCTTTTTTTAAAAAATTAATTAATTAATTATATTATTTATTTATTTTTGGCTGTGTTGGGTCTTTGCTGCGCGCAGGTTTTTCTCTAGTTGCGGCGAGTGGGGGCTAATCTTCATTGCGGTGTGCGGGCTTCTCATTTCGGGGGCTTCTCTTGTTACGGAGCACGGGCTCTAAGCACACAAGGTTCAGTAGTTGTGGCTTGCAGGCTCTAGAGCACAGGCTCAGTAGCTGTGACACACGGACTTTGTTGCTCCGTGGCATGTGGGATCTTCTCGGACCAGGGCTTGAACCCGTGCCCCCTGCATTGACAGGTGGATTCTTAACCACTGAGCCACGAGGGAAGTCCCCAGGGAAGTCCCCTTCTGCCTTCTTGATGACACTCTCCATTTGTGGTTTTGCTCATCCCCAGCCACCATGTAGGGGGCAGTGTAACACAGGGGCTGAGAGCCATTGCTAAGAAGGTGTCACCACTTACAAGCCTGTGACTCGGGCAAATTACTCCAATTCCCTGCTTCTCAGCACCTTTCTCTGTTAAAAGGGGGAAATAAGAGTATTTGAGTGTAAGATGAAACATGGCATTTAAAGTATTTAGTACAGAATTTGGCACTCGGCACATATTCGGTGATATTTTTTCTTTAATTATTACTGCTGCTGCGACTATAGTATAGTTGCTTATTTGCTTTGATGACAAGGCCTGAAACTGTCCTCCAGAAATCTGGACAAAAGGACTCTTTGAAACACATGTAACAGTGTTTGCTCTGGGGACGCCTGGAGCACATTTAGTTTAATCAGTCCGAAAATGAGTAGCCAATTTCCAGAAGCAGGAGGTGGAGGGAGGCATGGCCAAAGAACCCCATTTGACTGTCTCTCATTCATTCTGATTCATATTTCCTACAAAGATCTCTTGCAAATGCCTCTGAGATGGATCCTCTCCCAAACTCTAGGTGTCGAGATCATATCCCCCAAATTGACAAGTTACTTTGATTCTGTCCCTTTCATTTCATTCGTCAGCTCTTCCTTTTATCGAATTAACTACAGAGGAGTTGCTTCCCTCATGGATTCCTCTGAATTCCCTCCCCTGCTGGTCCCTCTACTAGTACTGCAGTTTTTGCCATCCTCCTATGGTGTCTTCTATGTTTCCTGCTGTGCAGCTTCTCAGTACCTCTCTAGACTCTAGGGGGACAAACTGGGTTACTAGGAGTTAAGTTGCAAAAAGATGGAAAAAAAATAAATTTAGGCTTGTCCTAGTCAAAATCTGAGGTTTGGGATATAATAGTGTTTAACAACCATTTTATAACCAAGAGCTCCTTGTATATTATTTTTTTAATCATCATAAACATAACGTTTTGACAAATACTGCATTTTTATTCAGGAATGATAACAAATATTGTCTTCCTAAGAGAAAGCTAAATGGACCACAGTGAGATGACCCATAAAGTCTGATAAAAAAGAAAAAAAGAAAGCTGCTATTTTTATTTAGCTTAGCCATGTTGCTCTCTGCAAGTATACTTTTTTCTTCCAGAGTCCTGAGAATACCTTGCACACCCATATTAATACTTTAATAAACCCTTAGAAGTTGGCAACCTCAGATTAGGAATTTCTGGGTCTGGCTTTAGCTGGAGTCATTAAAACCAAGTCTTTAGTGAGAAAGATGTCATGTATATAGAAGAAGATGATGATTTAAAGCTAAAGAATTTATTCCCTTTTTATTTGTTTCTTTAGTGTTTATTTGTTTCTTTAGTAATTAAGATGTTTATCTTAATTACTACTTTTAGGGGAGTAGGCATGGTGGGAAAAGTAAGAGCTCTGGATCAGAAAGATCTGGTTCTTATTACTTACAACCTGGTTGACCTTCATTAAGCTAGTAAACCTCTTTGAGGCTTGGTTTCATCATCTATAAAAAGATCAATAACACCTCACCTATAAGATTGGCGTGAGGATGAGAGATACATAGGTAAAGGGAAGACAGTGACCGGCACAGTGTAGATAGTTATTAAAATGTAGCTCTTATTATGAGGATGAGCAAACTGCCATTTTCTGAAAGCTTACTGGTGAGAAAACAGGGATAGAGCATGTCAGTAGCTTTCCCAAAGTCACATAGGCACTCTATGGCTGTAGTATAGGCCAGCTTTGCTGTGATAGCCAATAAACTCCAGATCACAGTGGCTTCAAAAAGCAAAGGTTTGTTCCTCATTTGTTTTCATGTCCATCATGAGTCTGCAGGGGGCTCTGCTCCATGCTGTTTGGACAACAGGCGAAGGAAAGCACCACCATCTGGAATGTTGCTGATTGCTGAGCCCAGAGGATAAAAGATGGAGAACCCTGCAGGAGCCCTCAAACAATTCTACCCCGAAGTAACACACATCATTTTTCACTCATATTTCATTGGCCAGAACAAGACCTATGGCCGAGCCTAATGTCAAGATGACAGAGTAGTGCAAGCCCCATCTGAAGTGGAAAAGAAGCAGATATGGGTGAATAGAAGCACCTCACATGGTGACAGAATTCCAGTTCACACCCAGGTCTCTGCCTCTTCTTAAACCAGTTCTTTATAACATGGCTTCATTGGTACATCTGAAGAAATTCCCACAATCTAAATGTCATGTATGCATAACCGCTCAAGTTTAAGTGCAAAGACGTGATGCCAAGCAAAGTGAAGGGGATTTATGCATTTCTTACTTTTTGTGATTGTAGATAATTGAAACTAAGTACCTTCCATTTAAGACTTTGCCTATTTCTATGTCACTTATTGCCTTTTAAGTCAGTAAAGCTGTATTTTTCCTCTTGACTTCTTTTCCCTGCTCGCCAAAACTTCTCCATACCACAGCACACCCCAGTGTTAACAGCTTCACTTTTTTTCCCTTTGGGTTACAGCTGAGGAAATAGTCTCAGTTCCTGTGTGAGCCTATAGAACACATCGGAGGGACAAGGCCATGCAATTTCCTGCTGTCATGTCCAGTGATGTGGAGCTCTGGCTCAACAGAGCCCATCTCCTGGATCCCTGCCTAGGCCAACCATTTAGCTCAGGGATGAAAGCTCCCTATGGCAACAGCCCTGTGTGGGTGCAGACAGTAAAACCTGTTGTCATGATTCCTCCTCTTCTACCAAATTGTGGAATCTGAAGTGGACTTTATTAAACGAGAGAAAAACTTACTTAAAAAAGAAACTCAGAGGAAGGGAGAAAGCCCACAATTCTGACTTTGGGTCAGCTATGGGGACTGTGTTACAAAATCCATATTTCAAAGAATCACCAGATTTTTCTTCCCAAATGAATTTGTAGAGCTCAGGAGCTCACGATTTTGCTGTTTTAATCTGCCTACCTATTGATTTATTTTCACTGTTTTGGGTTTTCCCATAGTTAGTTGACTGGTGGATAATCTCAGTTTCCAGCTCGCACTCCAGGACAGTATTTTCCCCTTTGTATGTTTTTGATGCTTGATCCATGCGTCCATTTCTTTTATTGTGATAGGAAAGTCTCACTAATTCAGAATCCATGATCACTCCAACAATGAAAAACCTTTTTTTTAAACCTCTGTGCTCTTAGGGAGAAAGTGTTGTCTGAGAAATTCTTAGTGAAAGCATACTCAAGTTCCTCTAGGGGTGCTTATTTACATGAAACTAATATGTGAATTACCAAAAAAAAAATCTGTAGTCAATATCTGTTTCTCAAGGACCTTATCAGGTAGCACCTTAATTTTAGGATTAAGACCTTAATCTAGTTTGAGCTGTAATATGAATTTGTAGGTCATAAAGCTATGCTGTTATTTAAAGATAAATACTACAGTTCAGATTGTTTGTTTCATGAGCTTCTCTATCATCCACATCCTATATGAACAATCCCAGTCTTCTGCTCAACGCCATGAGTCTATTTTTAACCTGACTTTAAAAAGTGCAATGTTTTTTTCTATACAATCAACTCCATTGTATAGAGTATATACATTCCCCTTTTTCTTCTGGCTAGAGAAAAGAAAATTCAGTCAGTAGTTTACGATGCCAGAATGCTTGAAGATCAGTGCTGTTTGCTTCCATGGAAGAGCCAAGTCCAGTGCCATTTAAACCAAAGGAAGCTGTAAAACTTTTCAGAGATTGTTGCTCTTAAGGGCTAGAGGATGTGGAACATCCTATAGACTCTGTCAGAAAACAGATGTTTGGTAATAAATGAAATTCCTGGTCTTTGGTTTCTTTTCACCAGCCACATTACTGAGCCATTGTGCATGGGGAAAGCTGGGAGAATATTTGGTACAATCGAGAACAACTTTCCCTGGGATCAGTGACCTTACAATTATTACCCTCCCCATGCGTGGTTATGTTCCTTACCTCTAGAAGGTGGGAGGGAAGAGAGCAAAGTGTTTAAAATTGTGGGTTCTGGAATCATGGAAAATGGAAATTGAATCTCAATTGTGCCACTTAGTAGGTGATATTTAACTTACCTGAATCTCAGTTTCTTCATCTGTAAAACAGGAATAAAAATAACACCCACCTTACAGTTGTGAGGATCCAAGGCGTGGAGCACTTATAATAGTGCCTGGTACACAGTAAAGTCAACAGATATTCTCTGCTATTAGGCCAAGCGGAGCCTGCGTGAAATTGTATGGACTCCACATATGCTATTTCTCATGGCAAACAGTAGTGTCAGTCGTCTATAGCTGCTTAGGAATCATTGGACCAAATAAGCAAACCTAGTCTTCCATTGCATCCAGCCATTGTGAGATCTCTGTTCCGTTCCTCTCCCCAGATTCAATGCCTGTGACTTAGAAAGCATTTTTGACTAATTGTGGATAATCACAGACATGGTGAGCTTGTTAACATCTAACAAATTCACTCATACATGGGTGGAGCCAGAGCCAGGGAAATAATTATTATGACTCTTAATATGTCACCTGCTTTACATACTTTCCTCCAAATGGAGCATCCAGGAAAACGTGAATTACACTCCTTGTATCACTTATTTAACAAATACTTATTAAGTACTTAAATTCATGACAATTCAATTGGGCTGAAAAGAGAGCAGAAACTCAGCCTGCAGTTGGAGGAGATAAGATATGCATGCAAACAACACAGTATATGCATATACAGCACCGAGAGTATAGACATTGTGTCAGAAGAGTGGGGTGGCCCCGCAGCAGGGGCTTGACACACCTGAGTCCTCTTCAACTCCCATTTCCTTGATGAAACCACCAACTTCTACCTCTTATTTTCCTCCTCTTCCTTTTTTCTCATCCAAATCACAACCTCCATTAATGTTTGGGCTACAGAAACTAGGACAGGGTCCGTAGACACTGAGTCCACCGTCAGCTTGAGAGGCTTAAATGGGGAGGTCTTGGCTTGGGGAAGACATCCTCTTCCCCACAGGCCCCATCTATCTGGCCAACTGTGACACATCTTTTAAGCCTCATCTTACGTACTGCCTCCTCTGTGAGTCCTTCTCTGACTTCCCTAGACAAATTTTTTGGGATAGGGATGGGGATGTATTTATCAGTAATATAATTGTTTGAAGACAATTAAAACACAAATATCCTGTATTCTCCTTACAGATTCCTTAGTGGTTATGCCTCCCCAACAGCTTCTATGTTTTTCTCTTCTCTGTCAGGGCCAGTCTTTTCCCTTTCCTGGCATAGAATCCCTGGGAGAGGATGGTGAGGAATAGTCAGGGTGTCAAGGCTAGATGAAATAATAATGTGATTAGTGAGAAGTGGTCCAGCATCACAAAGAGTGGGTACATGGCTGGAAATGGTGGGCGATGGGGGTAGGATAGGACCATTAGTCAGAAGGCACCTCTGTATTGCACCTTATCTGTACTTCCATCACAGCACTTGGCACCTCGTCATTCTTTGTCTGCATGTCTGTGTAGCCAATAGACTTCAAGCTTCAGGGCAGACAGGACCTCTGTTCATCTTTGAGACCTCAGGCATAGTAAATACCACTGATTTCTCATGGCCACTAAATGACTCCAGTGATTGCCCCATTCCATTCTGTCTGTAGATTCCATCCAGCTCAGAAATAGGGGTAGAAAGGTTTGGAGACATCTTGCCTATCCTGGTTGCTCAGAACTCTAAATTAGGGATGCCCCCTTGAATTTGTCGCTCTACCCATTGTACATGCCTCTCAGCCTTTCCTATACCTAATACCATGCTTCACTAAATGGCTCACTGGAATTAAGTCAATTAGGGAAGCTTATTAGGAAAGGCTGGAAAACAATTCAGGTTTGAAGTTAAATCCTTGTACATTTGTTCTTCATTTTCCAACTTCTCAATGTTGCAGCTTTGAAGGACCCAAGCTAATGTTGGAGAATGTAAGGTATTAGGAAGCTCTCTTATAAACTTAACCATCTACAACTGTGTCCTGATGAAATGCTTACATTACATCTTACTGGAGTTTTATACGGTGTTGCTAAAAGAAGGGAGCCCTGGGATCACATCAAATCATCAGGCATGTCTGTTATATCTGAGGAGAAAATCTTGATGACTTGATCTTTATCTGTGGGAGAAAGATAAACCCGTGGGAAAACTTATTCCTCCCATCTGTTTATTCATTCCTTCATTTGTTTATTGAGCACATACTCTGTGAGAAGCACTGTGGTAGGTGCTGGGGATAAAAGGTGAAAGATGTGATATCTGTTCTCAAAGTCTAGAAGGGTAAATTATCTCTCTGATTGCAGTGACAATCTAAACCAGGGTGGACAAACTTTTTCTGTAAAGGACTAACAGTAAATATTTTAGCCTTTGTGAGTCATAAGGTCACTGTGGCAACTACTCAATTCTGCCTTTGTAGCACCAAAGCAGCCATAGGTGATTCACAAACAAATGTGTGTCTATGTTCCAACAAAACTTTACTTATGGATATTGAAAGGTGAATTTCATGTAATTTTCATGTATCCTAGGATGTTATTCTTCTTTTGATTTTTTCTAACCATTTACAAATGTAGCAACCATTCTTAGCTTGTGGAATGTACAAGAATAGGCAGCAGCCTGGATTTGACCCTTGAGCCATAGATTTCCCACCCCTGACCTAGGAGATGGTCACTAATGGTTTAGATCTGTGATTCTCAAGTCTAGCTCCTATTCAACCAAAGCAGAGATCCAATCAGCATTGTAGGAGTAATTCTTGTCTTTTCTTCTCTCCTGCTTCTATCAATCTCTTGCCGCCAAACCCTAACAGGTCTTCCTACAAAACAGAAATCTTTTATAAATTTATGATACTACTGGGGACATCTGGGGACTTGTTCTCCTGTGAGAAAATGAAAATGACTCCTGTGACTATTTGGTCTCTGGAACAGTTTAATTTACTTTTTTTCTTTTTTCCCTTTTCCTATCTCCATCCTAGAAATTAACATAAAAATTCCTTCTGGCTAAATTCCCAATACATTCTCACAGTGAGCATTTTCTGAAGTGAAAATTAGTAGCTTCCTTGCAGTTTTCATCAGGGATGTGAAATTGTGCAGCTCACAGGGGTGGAGAACTCAAACCCCATTTATGAATTAATACATGCTGCTGAGGGTACCTTGCCCTCTGCGGAGTGCCATGGAGCCTTTCCTACAGAACCCTGAGTATCTAAATAGTGTATTTTAATTTCCTTTCTCATTCCACCAGTGAGAGACTACCACTTTCTATTTGCATGAATGAATTAATAAGTAACAACTAGTACCTATATAAGATTATATTATTTACACCATCCTTAGGGGTTGGTAGCACTTGGGAAAATTATAAAGTCTCTCTATAGTCCCTCCTCCCTCCCTCCCAATTTTTATCCAGGTGAAATCTTCTTACAGAAAGCATTAAGGACACCGTCCAATGGGAACAACAGTCAATGGGGATAAGCTTATAGGGGAAAGAGTGGGTTCAAGTCCCATTTATGGCTGTGCAGTGATTAGGTATCTATAAGGCTTCCTTGTTTAAACATAAGGTGCCACTTTTGCATCTCACATCTTCCTTCTTTGACAACCTCTGCCCCTCTCCAACTGCTCTAGCCATCTGCTTCCCAAAGCAGATTTGAGTCCTCCATCTCTGGATCTAAGCTATTGAGCTAGAACCCTATTTTGTCTCCACTGAGATGGCTCTTGGTCTTTCAGGTCAGAAAACTCTGACTGTATAGAAATCTGACTTCTGCAGCAATGCACAAGAGTTATGGGAAAAGGAATTTGTGATTGTTAAAAACACAGGCTTTGGAATCAGATTTGTATTTGAATCCTGGTTTTTCCACTTAGGAGCTATTATAGACTTCAGGCAAAATAATTAACTTCTCTGTGTCTTAGTTTGTCTTATGAAATGGAGGAGAAAACCTACCTCAGAGAGTAGAGGTGAGGATTAAATGAGATAATGAACAGTTAGTAAGTGCTCAATAAAGGGCGGAGGAGAGAATTTAGTGAGTACTCAATAAAAATGCTACCACTTTGAAGAGATTTTTTTCCCTTCATTTATACTCCAAACATTTGTTGAACTGCTGTTTGCCTCTGAGAATACAGGAAAATAAAACAGACATATACCATGAAATAGAGAAGCTCAGGTTCAAGTAGGAAAGACAGCCATAGATCAGTAAGTGAGGATGAAACAGAGGTCTGTCCAGGCACAGTGGGGCCCCAGAGGTGGGAGTCATCAACTCACCTGGGGACGTCAGAGAAGGCAGGGTTTGAGGTAAGTGTTGAAGGATGAATAGAAGTTTGTTAGGTTGTCAGGGTGGAAGCATGTTCCCATGAGAGGAATAGTGCAAATTTTAGTCTTGCTAGAGTTTAGGGTAGCAGAGGTAGAGAAAGTGGTCACAATGAGGTTGATGAGGATGCTGGGGACAGATGATAAAGGGCATTGAATATCGTGCAAAGGAGGCTGGACTCTAACATGCTCGGTGGGCCTTTATGATGTGTGGGAAAGCAGAATGCCATTAATGAGCTGACGTCCTTCCAATTCGTAAGTGTGGCTGAGATAGAATTGAGATCCACTGAGAGCTCAGTCACCGTGGATGTGTCCAGTCCTTCACTTACACATGAGGAACCTGAGGCCAGAGATCAAATCACCCAGTGTAGAACCTGATGAAGCAGAAACGGGACTAGGAATAGCTCATCTGAATCCAGTGCTTTAAACTTCTTCCACGCCAAGCCCTCTCAAGTAAATCCGGGCTTCTTCGGCTAAGCCCTGCATTCTCGCTACTGGATTCAAATACAAGTTCAGTTCCAGGTGCCACATGCTTCACTGAGTAACAGCATCTTTCCCACCTTCTGAATGTCAGAACTCTCAGTCCTGCCTGCTGGAGGTGGGGACCTCAGCTAGGAGCAAGGATGGGAGTTTTCCAAGGAGGAAATCCACCAATTGCAATCTCTGGCAGTTGCAGAAACAAAACTCAAAGCTTTCTTTTCCTGGAACTTGCAATCTAGGGTCTGTTTTACAGTTGGAAACCAAGGCAGCACACTGTAGCTTCTCCCTGCTCTTAATTACCTTACCCTCGGCCCATCACCTAGCCCTCCCTTCCCCAGGGCCTAGCAGGAAGCACACCTGCCTAAACAGGGTGTGTGTGTGTGTGTGTGTGTTTGTGTGTGTGTGTTTTCACATCTCAGGTGCCTAGGGAACCCGCGCCCCAGAGCTACAGAGCAGGGGCCTGGGTCTCCTCCCACATCTGGGCCCAGAAAAAGGGCTGGAAGCTGAGCTTCACTTCCAGCTTCCCCAGGCTCGGTTCCAGCAGCGCCTCGGGCTTCTGTAGAGCCTCCGCGCCTGCCTTCCCTCCTGCCTTAGCAACAGGGAGGCTGTGGATACCGCCGGCGGGTGGGGGCCGGGGAGGCTGCGTGCAGCCCGGGCGCCCAGGGGCGGCGGCGGCCCAGCCCCAATGCCCCGCGCACGGGCGACCGCAGTGCGGAGCCACCCCCCGAGCGCGACTGTCGCGGCGCCAGCGTGCACGGGCCCCACGCACCCACCCTCCGCACCCGTCGCGGGTCCAAAAGGGATCCTGCAAAAATGAGCCATTCTCACCCCGCTGGGTAAGTGACAAACGGAGCTCTTCCACGCCGCGGCAGGTGGCGACGCAGCCAGCGGCCCCTCCGCCCCCCTCCTGCTGCGGAGGGAAGGGGCGAGAGGGGGCGAGAGGGGGCTGGGGAGAGGAGAAAAATAATACGGATTCTGGGTCGCAGCGAGGATGGCAGAAATCCCAGGCTTCGTATCTCCTCCCTCGCCTTTCCCTGATGTTCGCTCGCTTTGAAATGTTCTCTCAGGAAGGATTAAAAAATGGATGTGAAAAACGCATACATTAAGCAGGGCCGTTAGCTGGAATCAAGAGGGTCCTGTGTTGTGGAACATACGTGTTTAAATGCAATAACAGAGGTCACAGCATATGCATTCGTTTGGAGAATCAGGGCTTAGAGATAAATCCTCACTGTGGCGCCTTGCATACAAGTGAGATGTGAGTTGATATAATATTGAGGGAGGTTTCATTGTGAGGGGTACCCCTTATTTCAGGATTTTTATCTGCCCGATCTCAAAAGGATCATAGGGGGTGTTTTTAAAGTATTGTGGCCAGGGGAGGTGGTGTGACGCAGGAAGGCGAGAAGGAAGAAGCTATGTGCCTGTGTGTTTACACATGAGCTCCCGTTGCTTTGGGCAGGGTGACTCCTCAGAAGACATATATTGGCAATTATTCAACCTGTTTTAGGAAGTTAACACAGTCATTTACCGGCTGTTTTAAAGAGAGGAAAAAACAAAACACAACGAACCCCCAACCGGTCTTGGTCCTTTTATTGGAAGACGGAGTATCCAATTTCCTTCTGAATTAAACAGTGTCATGCATATTAGATGGTTTTTTATTATGATACATCTAGTAAGCAGATAATATCCTAGTTGATCTTGCAACTAATTTGAAGATGCTTTCCTTTTTAATTAAATTTATTGCACATTTTCAAGAGCAGCAAATTAGCAGAGGACAACATATTTAAGATCATTTGGAGTTTGTGATGTCTGAAATACCACATTAGTCGTGCTTTGGATTTACAGTCAAACTTAAAGATTTTACTTTTTAATGAATTCTCTGAGCGTTAGACATAAACTAAAATGTTTGAAAAAACTAAAGGCGTATAAGGTGCCATATTGGAAGTCAGTTTCAGAACTTTTTGGAAAGTGATGTAGCTGTTCTAAACAAGCTTCTTATTTATCTCAAATAGAGTTGAGTTTAGGTACTTGAACGCTTTGATTCTGAACTCCTGTGCAGTTTTAGTTGCTGTGGGTCAGTGGGATGTAAATGGCCCTATTTTTCTGCAGCTGCTCTTTGCAGTGTGTCCACATTCAGGAAAATGAATGTGTCAGTTATGGTTGTCTTCCTATGCTTTTCAGGTTTTTGGCTAAGTTAGAATCTGATTAGACCATTTAATCATCTATTTTCAAATATGGAAAAAACCTGTAGCTGCTTATTAAATTGTGCATGATTAAGATTTCAGAAACTGAAGTGAAATTTTTCTGAAGCTCCATTAGTTCCAAGCACATGGAAAAAAAAAGAAAAATGTGTGATCTCGGGAAACAGTGTGCTTCATGGTACTCTGCAAGAAAGACAGTAAGATGCAATAATAATCTTGCACTAAAATTGTAGGCACCATATCTCATTCATCTTTGTGCCCCTTTTGCTTATTCCTGTATAAAGAAATGCTCAACAGATGTCTATGGAGTGAATGATATCATCTGACAGTGTGTCCAGTCTAGAGGTGGACGCATTCACAAAAGAAAACCATATTAGGGCTAAACGTTTATCAAGTGCTTACCATGTGCCAGGCTCTAGTCTACTGGGTAAGAAGAAATACCTCATTAATCTTCCCATTCACTCCACGAGGCAGATTCTAGTCACCCTTATTTTCACAGATAAGGAAACAGAGGACTGAGAAGTTTCCAAGGATTTCACCGTAGGAAGGGTCAGAGTTGGAATAAAACGCCAAGGAGTCCAGTTGCAGAGCCTGTGTGATTAACCATTACACTAGCTGCCTCTGGTGGTCAACAGCTGAGATGTAGGGGAACCCTAAATACATGGAAATTCTTACCCAGATCAGACCAACCTCTGACAGGTGATAGCTGTACATAGCTATCTAGTATTTTGATGTATAATTAGAAAATAATTTTGTGATGGTGTCTACAGGTATATATATTTTTTGTTTTCAGTTCATCAAGAATAAATGAAAACAATAAATATAACAACTTTAAATGCCATAAAATTCACCCAAAAACAAAGTTATTCAAATTGCTAAAGTTTTCCCTCAATATAAGTAGTCATTATTTTTCTTGCCTGCTACTATTTGGAAATAATAAAAGTTTCAGTAGCAAATAAAAGGTTTTCATTAAAGCTGAGAAAGCTTTTCCATCATTACTGAAGCAGTTTGTATTTATTACATTTTAAGAATAAAGTGGCAATAAAGTGCAGTTGTACAACAAAACAGAAATTTTAAATTTCTAAAATTCCACCAATCAATAAGGGATGCCCTGATGCTTTCTTTTGGTGCTTCCTTTGAGTTCCACTGCTTCCTTAATTACAGCAGGAAACACGACATAAAAATTTCAAAGGCACTGTGCTGACTTCATTCCAATAGAGTTTGGAGTAAATAAAAATGGTCTTAAAAACTTCTGCCAGGGCCTCCCTGGTGGTGCAGTGGTTGAGAGTCCGCCTGCCGATGCAGGGGATACGGGTTCGTTCCCCGGTCCGGGAGGATCCCATATGCCGCGGAGCGGCTGGGCCCGTGAGCCATGGCCGCTGAGCCTGCGCGTCTGGAGCCTGTGCTCCGCAACGGGAGAGGCCACAACAGTGAGAGGCCCGCATACCGCAAAAAAAAAAAAAAAAAAAAAAACTTCTGCCAAAGATTATAATAGAGACTTTGATTCTGAGCTGCATTGTAATTTGGAGGAAGTCAACTATAAAATACTGTTTCTGGCACTGCCATCTCTAATGAAACTGTTTTAGAGTGGAAAATTTCAATTGATAGTCCCTCTAGTCTGTTCTGTCTCATCCTGAGTTGCTATTTGTTTGTGTGGGTGTTTGTGGGTGGTGCACTAGTCCTAGAGGTGGAATGGGGATTTTTATACCTCTCAGTCATGCATGAGGATAAAATGATATGGCTCTTCTGACTCCTTCAAAGGATCCTCACTGAATCCATGTGCACTGTGCTCCCTGTGTGAAAGATGTGCTTGGCTCTGAGTAGAGATAGTCACACTCATCTGTAAGTTTGCTTTGAGGAACTGGAAGAATGGGAAGCATTATAGTTTACAACAAAACAAAAATGCAGAAGATGCTGTATGTTTGGAAAGATTGTTCCAAGGTTTAGAAGCTTTTTTTTTTTGTTTAGACTTTTAAATTTATATCTTTTTAATGTAAAGAAGTGTTTCTGTAGTAACAGCATATACTGAAGTGTGGTATAGAAAGAATGAACACATCCTTAGCACTCCCTGATCACTCATTCCTATTTCATCAAAGGCAGAGTACAAAGTGCTATAGGTAAAATTGTCAATTTTTAGGTAGTGGATGTGTATATATAAAAGTGACAAAGATTGTAAACCCACTATGTCATTTACATATGGAGTGTCCATTGCACTGTCTCTGCCTGTTTTTTCCAATCCAACATGGTATTATTCATTATTTTTTAAAAATTGAGATATAATTAACATATTCATTGCAGGTGTACAAAGTAATTTGATATTTGTATATATTGCAAAATGATCACCACAAATACCAAATGATCTCACTTATATGTGGAATCTAAAACAACAACAGCAATAACAGCAACAAAATGAATTCATAGATATAGAGAACAGATTGGTGGTGGCTAGGGGTAGGGGATGGGGGGTAGAAAATTGGGTGAAGGTGGTTAAAAGGTACAGACTTCCAGTTATAAAGTAAATAAGTCTTGTGGATGTAATGTACATCATGGTGACAATAGTTAATAATACTGTATTTTAAATTTGAAAGTGGCTAAGGGAATAGATCTTAAAAGTTCTCATCACACACACACAATTTGTAACTATGTATGGTGTTGGATGTTAATGAGACTTATTATGGTATCTCTGCCTTCCTAGCAAACAGTGTAGTACTTTGTATGAGAGTAGTAGGGTTCTAGTCTCTTTGTTGCTCACCACTCCTACCACCAAAATTATCTGTGACACAGAATTTCAGATTTGAAGTAATTAAACATTTCAATTCAAATTGGGTAGTTTCTATTTACCCTCCTATTAAATATTAACAATTTGACTTCAAAGAGTAAATTGTTTCTGATTAAACGAGGTGAATTGAACATGCTGATTTGTCTTGATTTCCTCTCTGATAATTTTGTTATAGAGTCTGTTCTTTTTTTATATAGAAGGGTTGTCTTCTCTTATCCCTTGGCTTGACAAACCTGTTCACATAACTAGATGGGAATGGAAAGAGATTTGTTGTTTGTTATACAACATCACTCAATTCTTTGAATTTTTCAGAGTTATGCTAAAAATCACATAGTGATCTGTCACCAAAAATTTTTTTTCACTGATTTTTCAAATTGCAGCTCAATTAGGTCCTCCTTTATTTGTGTTGGAAGCAAAGGTTTGGAAACTACTTGCAATCATATTTATTGACAAGTCAAGAAAACCATTTATTGTATCAGCATCTACATAATACTTCAAATTGTCCCTTTGTCTCAGATGTTTTTCTAAGTTAAGTATACCCTAAGAAGATGCCATATGGTGAGAGGTGTGCCTTTCTTTTATGAAAGTAGAAAGATGATTATACAACGGAAAGGAGGAAGGTGGATCAACATGGCTTGGAGGTGCATTTTTAGGCAGACCAGTTTTAGGAGAGTACAGAGGGAACTTCAGCGTCTAGAAATTGATTCCCTTCAAACGATCATTGCTTGGGTTCCCCTAGGAAAGTCTCTGGGTATCCCAGGGGAGTACATATCCCAGTTTATAAACTTCTGGTTTAACACACAGGGTGCTGTCAAATGCAGGATGCTGTAGCAGTCCATACTTCCTTTCTCTCAGTCTACTGAAGAAAGGAATCTCTAGCTGTAAGAAGTAGAGACTTCCCCAGCTTATTTTGATTATTAATAGTTATGAAAAGTTTTTCAGGGAGACAAGAAAATAAAAAATTTCTGACTCAATTTTCAATTCTAAAGTCAACCTCAAATAGTCTTGACCTGGGGTGTTTATGTATTTTCAAGACTTTTAGTTTCCAGAAATATCATTTTCAATGAAAACTTCAGATTCTGGAATATAGTACTTAAATAATCTTTTAAACTTTAGTTGCTAATTTTGGTACAGACCAAAAAAAGTAGGATGCAGACTGAATTTTTGGATCTTTCCCTCCAATGGCTTACTCAGTTCCCCACAAAAATAGTTGAAGATATTGTACGCTTTGGAATGATTCCATAAATGTCCATCAGTTTAAAATAAACTGTCAAATTAGGTGGGGGTAAAATTTGTGAAAAAGAAAAAAAAACAGGATTCCACATCCATACTGGTTTGCAGGTGTCTTTCATCAACTTTCTCTAAACTTGAAATCCCAAATAACTTATTATGAATATGATTTATGTTTTTAAAAAGGATAAGGAAAGAGGAGAATCAGTTGAGTCATTCACAGTGAAACCCTTGGCACTATGAAAAAGGACATACATTTATGCTTTCAATTAAAATAAACGATTTAAGGTAAATGTATTTATCTATACTTATCTCATTAATTTAATTTTTTAAGTGATCAATTATTGGTCCTGATGTTACCAACCAGGGTTCTTGGTCTCCTGAATCAACAGAAATTGGTCAGAGGCCAGACAAGAAATTCAGGCAAGGCTTTACTGGGGCCCCTGCTGCAGGACGGGGGAGTGAGAACAAACAACAGATTCCCATGCTTGCTCGCTCCCTGAGGGGGGGCTGGCGAGCTTGTTCCTTATATGGGGTGAGGGTAGGGGTGTGTCCAGAGGTCAGGCCAGAAGGGTGGCTTAGGTGTTTTGCCCACCCCTTAGGTGGTGTTGTGTGCAGGGGGCGTGTGCAGTACCCTGCTTTTGCTCCGGGCTCTTCAAAAGTGACAGCTGGGGGCTTCCCTGGTGGTGCAGTGGTTGAGAGTCCTCCTGCCTATGTAGGGGATATGGGTTCGGGCCCCGGTCCGGGAGGATCCCGCATGCCGCGGAGCGGCTGGGCCCGTGAGCCATGGCCGCTGAGCCTGTGCTCCGCAACGCGAGAAGCCACAGCAGTGAGAGGCCCGCGTAGCGCAAAAAAAAAAAAAAAAAAAAAGTGGCAGCTGGGATTTTTGGTCTCTTTGTATCTTTTGTCCAGAATTTGCCCCAACTGCACAAGCATGCAGTTATTTTTAGTCCCATATAGTTTCTTTGTATTTTGTTGCTAGAGGAAAGGTGTGTCCAGGTGCAAGCATTGCAGCACTGCAGCAAAAGACCCCAGGTGCCAGCCTGTTTCATTCTCCTCTGAGAGACTCTACACCCTTATTCTTAAGGGGTAAGAGGCCAAAGATCTCTTCTTCTGAACTTCTTCCTGCTGGACAGGGACTGCAGACCCTAGCTTACCCTAGAGGTGTAGAAGTCCCTTGCTGACTGTTCCAAGGACCCGTAGGGACGTGGGCCACCCTCTGCTGGAATGGGTTGAATCCCTTGAGCCATCATGAGCCTTACTTCAAACTGTTGGAGTCTAGAAGACACAAACTAAATCAAAAGGTTAAATAAACAAGAGCTAGAAAGGGGAAGAACAACAATAGACATTAAAGGGCCTAAAAGGGAAGGAACCATGTTAACTTTGGGAGGGTTTTTATTTTTTAACTGTTGACCAGACAATGGAGGTGATATTGCCCCTGCCAAAGTTGTGAAACCACTCTGCCTGGGCGTATATTTCCTTCATATTAATTTTTACCTGTTCTGTCACATTGACCCAAGTGCAGCAGGAAGTATTAGTTATCGCACAAACTTTACCTTGTTCTACCAGAAGGTAATCAAGGGCCAGACAATTGTCAAGAGCCACATCAGCCAAGGAAACAAGAGAGGTCCCAAGTCCCATTAAGGCTTCAAATAGGAGCCAACTCACTACATCCATCATTTTACTTACCTGTTGATGGTGCCTGGCTTTTGAATAGGTATCTCAGATCTTCCACTGTGTATTGTTCATCTGTTTTGACCTGTGGGGTTTCTGGAGGTAAAAGCTTTAGTCTGGACAAATGTACCCAACTAGATACCCCTTGCAGTTTGACAGCAGCAGGGGTGGTTAAAGTTACTTTATAGGGGCCCTTCCATTTTGGCAATCATTGGTCTTTGGGGGATTCCTCTTTCCAGGTTTTAAGAAGAGCTTGGTCCTTGGGGTTTATTTGTAAAGGAACCGCTTCTTCCTCTGTATTTTTAGTGGGAGCTGTCAGTGCCTTGTTGGCATGGTCCTGGACTGCCTTCTGAACTTGTCCTACATTAATAATATATCTCAGGGCCTGGTTCACTTCCTCATCCAGTAGAATGTCAGTAGTACGAAAAGCCCTCCCATAGGTCATGTCAAATGGGCTAAGCCTCAGACCACTCCTGGGGGCTACACAGACCCTGAGGAGTACAATTGGAAGAAGTTGGTCCAGGGTTCATGAGTGTCTTGGCAGAGCTTTGCTAGGTTTTCTTTAAAGCATGGTTCATTTTCTCTACCTTGCCTGAAGACTGGGGGTGCCAAGAGGTGTGTAGCTTGTAGTCTATCCCTAGGACCATTGTGAACCCCTGTGTGATTTTGACTATAAAAGAGGGCCTGTTATCACTCTGGAGGGACTTTGGAAGTCCAAACCAAGGATTTATTTCTTTTAAAAAGAAATAAATCCATAGCCTTTTCAGATTGGGTGGGGAAGGCTTCAACCCATCCTGTGAAAGTATCAACAAACACCAGAAGATATTTATATCCTGATCGTGGGGGCATTTGGGTGACATCTAACAGCCAGTCTTCCCCTGATATGTCCCTTGACACTGAATTGGCCTGAGTAATGAAGTGGGGATTGGATGGGTCTGCGGGTTATTACGGGCACATAAATCACAGGCAAGCGTTACTTGTTTTTCTGTTCTTTTAAGCCCTGTCCCTGAAAAAGCCTTTTGCATCAAGTCCCATAGTACATCCCTCCCATAGTGGGAGGCATCATGTAAGCTCTTAGTGAGTTTCCATTGCTGGGCCTCAGGGATTAGAACCTTATCCTCCTTTTTATACCAGCCTGTGCTTCCCTTCTCATAGCCCCATTTCCCAGCATTTTCTTGTTCCTGTGGGGAATACTGGGGAAGGCTAGGGAGTTCATGGGGGCCAATCACTAGAGCCATAACTTGTTCAGGTTCCTTCAGCTGAGCTGCCTGTTTTGCAGTTTGATCAACTTTGCTGTTCCCTTGGCTCACAAAAGATCCATCCCTCTGATGGCCCCTACAGTGGGTTACTGCTACCTGGGTTGGGAGCTGCACTGCTTCTAAAAAAGCCAGAATCAAATCTTTATGTTTTGTGGGGGAATTTCTAGCGGTTAACATTCCTCTTTCTTTCCAAATGGCAGCATGAGCATGTAGCATGTGGAACCCATATTTAGAGTCAGTGAAAATATTTAATTTCTTATCCTTCCCTAAGTGCAAAGCTCTCATTAATGCACTTAGTTCAGCCTTCTGGGCTGATGGTTGGGGTGACAGGGCCTTGGCTTCTGTGACTTCGTCTAGACTAACTATGGCACACTCCGCCTTTTGGGTTCCCATTTCTCTAAAATTGCTCCCATCAGTAAACCTTTCAACCTCGGGGCTGTCAGGAGGCTCATCTAGAAGATCAGACCTGCTGGAGTAAGTTTGTTCTCTGGTCTCTATACACTGATGCAATAAGTCTCCACCCTTGGCCACTGGAAGCAGAATTGCTGGGTTCAGCATTTGGCACACCTTTAAGGTTAAGTCAGGGGTGTCCATTAGGAGGGCCTGATATCTTGTTAACCTTCCCCCGTCAACCAGTGATGTCCTTTGACATCCAGCACAGGTTGTACCTGATGAGGGGTTAACAAATCTAAGTGTTGTCCCAGGTGAGCTTGGAAGCCTCATTAACCAACAGGGCTGTGGCTGCCACTGCCCACAGGCAGCTTGGCCATCCCAGGGCCACTGAATCCAGTTGTTTTGAAAAGTAAGCCACTGGTCTCTGATCCGGTCCCAGCTTTGGGGTCAGGCCTCCTAGAGCTAACCCTGCACTCTTGTGAACTTACAGGGTAAAGGGCTTGTCCAAATTTGGAAGCCCCAGTGCTGGTGCTCTACTCAACTCAGTGTTTAGAGTCTAAAAGCCCCACTGGTGGTCCCTATTCCATCGAAGGGGTTCCCTTTCTTCTCCTTTTAGAGCCTCATATAAGGGTTTTGCTATTAGGCCATAATTTGGAATCCAGGTACGACAGAACCCAGCCCTCCTGAGAAAGCCTCAGAGTTGCCTCTGTCACTCAGCTCAGAAAGACTACCGGGTTTTCATCTTTTTCCTGTGTAACCTCTCAGACCTTATCATAACTTACAGGCTTCACCATACACCTTCTCATTTCTTCTGATAGACAATATAATGTCTCATCCTAGCCTGGCCTACACAATCTTCATAGTGCCTGTATGGGTCATGTTCTGGGATTGCATCCCCACCCACCTGATAAACTTGGTGGTATGGATTGGTGGCCAGTAGGCCATCTGCGTGTTCCCTGGCCTTTCTCAGTATATGCTCCTTTTCATCCGGGGTGCAACAGTGGGCCAGAATAACCATGATGTATTTGGGAAGTCTGTCAAAAATTTTAAAAGTTTTAAAACACCCAGTTAGATAGGATCATAAGTTGCTGTGAAACAATACTTATTCCTTGAGCTAAGGTGGGGAAAAAAATCAAAATTAAATATAGATCACTTCAAGGCATAGGAACTCTCAGAATCTGTTATTAAAAGCAGCATTCCAGGAAAACTTTGTTCTCTTATGAGAGAAACCAAATCCAGTCTTTCATCAACCTACTCTTAATAAAATTCATTTTGCTAATTAAATTTAACCCAGCCTCAGAAAGTCCTGACCACCTATGAAATTCTTTAACCAATGTTCCTTTTTCTCAAACCTTCTGCAACTTCATGTAGCCATATTATATCCCGTATTCTTTTCCCATTCACAAATAGCCAGCTCTAGGAAAAAATCACCCTTTTTCCTTTAACGAAATATATTTCCATTCCTCATACCTTCTTTTCTGAAAACACACATCCTACTTTCCTTAAGCAACCATGAACTGTCTTTTACATTAGCATTCCGTAAATTCGTAGAAAAACATCTCAAGGCGGCACCAAACAGCTTAATTTCTCTCTCATAAGAAGACAAAAGTAGGTAAATTTAGACCTGTTTAGCAATTAATGTTCCAATATTTTCTCTTACTTGAAATGGCCTGAATATTCAATGAATTCTTATAATTTAACTTAATTTAGTTTCAAATTACCAAAATTTGGAGAGACTGTTTTAGATGGACATTTCCAAAACACAATTATTCCTATAGAGTTTACCAAAAAGTTCTTATCCCAGTTACATTTACTTAAAAATTTAATCATATCAGTTTATTTTCTTGGTTGACAGATTTTATAACAGAAACAATATGCACTTATTGACTTCCAATAACCTTAGGTACAATGAAAGTATTATCCTTATTGTTGATGGCTCTAAAGGCAGGTCTGCATTAACTAAACCCACAAGCTAAAGTCAGACAAACCAATTTCTACAGAACCAAAGATCTCATAGTTTTCCCACTTGAATTTAAAATAGCCCCTTTTTTTCCTTCAGGGTGGGGGACTATAGATGAATCAGGCAGTTCTTGGGAGCCCAGGCAGAATAGTTACATTGCAAAGGGAGAGGAGAGAGATGCAAGCCCCTCCCCTTTCCTTTTTGTTCTTTAAAATCCCACTAAGTAACCCCAGGCTGGTGTCTCAGGTCATGTGGGCTGTGTTTGTATTTCAAAGCTTGAATGCTCCATCTTGCCCACAATGTCGGCAGACACTTGCGGGAGCATTTGGACAGACAAGACTCCATAAAACAAAGATACCAATGACAAAACTTAGAGACACAAACAAGAAGTTTTTAGGATGAAGGGGATGGGAGTGCAGGTATGAGGACCAAGGGAGAGGTAAAGGAGGAGAGGTGATCAAGCCTGGAAGCCAGCGAGCTGTACTTCGTCTGTGGGACTTCAACCTTCAGGTGGGAATCTCACCCACACGTACACCAGTATATAGAAATCTGCCACCTCAGCCCATTTTCAGCAGGACTTCTCTTGGTGGCAGGAAAATAAAGGTGAGAATATTGGGATGATCAGACTTCCAGCCTCTACAAGTTATGAGTTTTGAACCTCTATCACTCCCATAAATCTCTGGTCAGGGACAGCCCGCTGGACCATGGTCTGCATAGTGTGAGGCGAGCCTCTCCCACCTCTGCTTGTCACCTGTCAAGGTGAGCCATTGCCAGGTGAAGGGAGCATGGTCTCACAAGCTGAGAGGAGTGATGCTTTTTCTGTCTGATGTCTCAGAAGGATAGGACAGAAGAGAGGACAGAGAGAGGAGAGGACAGAGAGAGAAGTAGAGAGATTTCAGGAAAGGGAAAGGGACAAAGGGGAAAGGAAAAGTGGTGAGAGAAAAAGGACAAAGGGGAGGGGGAAAGCATTGCCTGAATGAGGGTACTGAGGCCTCCAGGGGCCAGGAAGGCAGGCTTACCAAATGTGGTGACGCTGAAGCAAGAGGTTCAGGTGGCCACTTGTCACCCACAGGAAAGCTGCATTTGGCGGTCCCAGAGGTGCCCAGATCCTCTTCTGGGAAGGGAGCAATAGTCCCTTCATGGTTGCCACAAAGTATTGGGTTGGCCGAAAAGTTTGTTCGGGTTTTTCCCATAAGATGTTATGGAAAAACCCGAACGAACATTTTAGCCAACCCAATATGTTACTGACCAGGGTTCTTGGACTCCTGAATCAATAAAAATTGGTAAGAGACCAGACAAGAAATTCAGACAAGGCTTTACTGGGGCCCCTGCTGCAGGAGGCGGGAGTGAGAACAAACAACAGATTCCCATGCTTGCTCGCTCCCTGAGGGGGGGCTGGCGAACTTGTTCCTTATATGGGGTGAGGGTAGGGGTGTGCCCAGAGGTCAAGCCAGAGCGGGTGGCTTAGGTGTTTTGCCCACCCCTTAGGTGGTGTTGTGTGCAGGGAGAGTGTGCAGTACCCTGCTTTTGCTCTGGACTCTTTAAAAGTGGCAGTTGGGTTTTTGGGTCTCTTTGTATCTTTTGTCCAGAATTTGCCCCAACTGCGCATGCATGCAGTTATTTTTAGTCCCATATAGTTTCTTTGTATTTTATTGCTCAAGGAAAAGTGTGTCCAGGTGCAAGCATTGCAGCACTGCAGCAAAGGGTCTCAGGTCTCAACCTGTCTCACTGACTGCATTGAATAAGACTTGGTTAGTGTCCTCAAAAGCAAATTATTTGAGTGTATGGACACTGCACTTTGATTTTCCCTTAGTTCCTTGCTTTCACCTAGCTCCATTTTTCTCAAACTTAAGCATACAAAGAATTACTGAATAGTGTGGTATACACAAAACCATGACTATAGTACTTTATTAGTTAAATTTTTAAGGGTAATTTTTACCATATAGTACATTTGTGTCTTGTGCTGACTAAAAAAGTCAACCCAAATGTAAGATCCAAATCGTTGCTTTTATAGTGAGCCACAAGAAACATACTTTAAAAGTGAAGACCATTTCAAAGTGTAGATATATGGATCTGGATTTTTTAATAATTACTCATTGTCTGGCGGGTCTCCTCTCACTCATTCTTCTTATCTCCTGTCCCTTTTGTATGGTTAACTATTTTTTTTGGTCTATGGGCAGATTACTGTGAGGTGCAGTTTTTTCTTCTGCCCCGTGCTCTGGGTACTCTCTTTATAGAGTTTCATTATTCTCTTCTCATCCATCCCAACTACCTGCATGGATGTGGCAGGATCCAGAAGGTATATGTTCCCTCTTTGGATGGATCATCAGTGGTCCTTTTATGTTTGTCAGCACATAATTCAGAATCAAAGTGCAGCAGCTTGTGTTTCTTTGTACCCAGGAAATATATTCTTTGTTACTTTTGTCTAAATCCATGTTACATACTTAAATTGATCACCTTTCTGATTATACCTGTGTTTTGGACTGAACTGTGTCTCTTCCCTCCCCTGCAAATTCATATGTTGAAGTCCTAACACCCAGAAGCTCAGATATGACTCTAGTTGGAGGTAGGGTCTTTAAAGAGTTAATTAAGGTTAAATGAGGTCAGTGGGGTGGGCCCTAATCTAACATGACTGGTGTCCCTATAAGAAGAGGAGATTAGGATACAGACATGTACATACAGAGAGAAGACTATGAGAAGGTATAGAGAGAAAATGGCCAACTGTAAGCCTAAGACAGAGGCTGGAGCAAATCCTTCCCTCACGGTCCTCAAAAGAAACCAACCCTGTTGACAACATGATGTTGGACTTCCAGTCTCCGGAACTGTGAGACAATACATTTCTGTTTAAGCCATCCAGTCTTCAATACTTGTTATGGCAGTCCTAGCACACTAATACAACCTCTTTGCAACTCCTGATGCTTTTTTTTCCCCACTTGGTCCTGCTAAAGCTGAAGATGGTTTTTATGAGAAGTGTAGGGTCACTGAGAATAAACGATTTAACAATATGAGGGTCATAGGGAGTGGAGATTGGAAGCCAGAGGTTCAAAAAGGTAGATAAAAATAAAAGCAAGTGGAAAAAGTGATTAAAGGACTAGTGAGGAGAAATAATTACAGCAGTCAATGATCTCTACTGGTAAGTATTGAGCTTTTCTTTTGTTAAGTCTGATTAGTAATCAAATTACTTCCCACCTCTCCATCTGACACTACTTGGGGTAGAAAACTGAACCTTTTAAGCTGGTGATCCATTTTTCCATGACTGTTATTATTTTCTTATAGTAATAAACTTTTATAAATTAATGAAAATTCTTAGGGCAAAATATTGAAACAAGGGAAGACACAGCAGGGAACTAAACAGACAATATAAATTGCACATAGTAGTTATGAAACAACATTAAAAACTAAGGATTTTAGGGGCTTCCCTGGTGGCACAGGTGGTTGAGAGTCCGCCTGCCAATGCAGGGGACACGGGTTCTTGCCCAGGTCTGGGAAGATCCCACATGCCACGGAGCGGCTGGGCCCGTGAGCCATGGCCGCTGAGCCTGTGCGTCCGGAGCCTGTGCTCCACAATGGGAGAGGCCACAGCAGTGAGAGGCCCACGTACCGTAAAAAAAAAAAAAAATTATTTTAAATTGAATTGAATCATAATGTTTTATAGTAGCAGTTAATATGGCATTCTCTATATGCCATGGATTATAATATTTCATATTTGTGAATATTATGTGGCTCTCACTTTAAGAAGTTGTCTCTCTTCATAGCTTGCTCCAATATATTTATAATAATATTGTTTCTGTTGCTTAGATTCAAGTAAAACTAATCTGCTATAAATTAGATTAATAGAAGGGATCTCAAATATCTGGGTACTAGTGACACAAGAGATTTTTAATTTTCCTCCTTGTACTTATCTGTTTTTTGAAAATTTTTTACTTGGAGCAGAAAAATTCAAAGAGGAATGTATGTAAAAACTGCTTGAAATCCTACCATCCATAAATAATCCGAGTTAGCATTTTGGTCATTTCCTTTCTTCTCCATTTTCCTGTGCATTATTCCTATTTTTAAAGTGATTATTCCTATTTTAACAAAGCTCCACTGTTTTAAAAAGCTGTTTCTAAGACACTAGTGTTTTAAAGTTAACCAACAAGTACCATGTGGGCCCTTCCCTCATAGCATTCCAGTTGTCTTCATATTTCCCTTATAAACTGCAAACTCTTTGAGGGTGCAGACCACACCTCTCTACCTTTTCCATGTATCCCCAGGACTTAGCTCAGTAATTGCTGACATATGTCACCTATTTTAGTGATCATTTATGGTAAGTCCCAAGAGTATGTTTGCTCATCGATTCAATTAATATTTACTGGGTGCCTACTAAATGCTAGTCAGCAAGTTACCATATTCAGCACATATGCTGTTCCAGAAATTCATTTGAGTTCTGGAAAAGGCCTGAATAGTGAGTTTTAAAAAAAGATTTAAAAGTCACTAACCTTCATTGAGTTTTGCCATCCTCGGGCAGCAGGGTGATTAGTAGGTATCAGTCAGGAATATGTTTAATGACAAGTAACAGAAAACCAAATGAATAGTGGCTTAAACCATAACAACACATTATTTATTTCACAAGTAGTCTGGAGGTATGCAGTTCTATTTTTTCGTAATATCAGCATCCTTATCTCTATAATTTTTGGGGTCTTTTCCTCATGGTACCAAGATGACTACCCTAGATCCATGCACAGTAGCTTTATAAAGCCATGCCAAACAGAAAGGAAAAAGATGGATGCAAAAAAGGACATTTTTTTTAAAATCTGGAAGAACATTTCCAGAACTTTCCAGTAGACTTTCTTTTATATCTTGTTGCTCAGAACTGCATCAATGAACATGCCTAGTTACAAGAGAGAGAGTGGGAAAGAATAGATTTGACTTTCCTAACTTCTGTGGGCAATAGGCAAGGGAGAAGGGTTTGGGAATGGCTTCTGGTAGCCAGTCAGCAGTGTCCAGCACAGAGCTTTAGTGATGAGCTGTCTGGCTCTGGATGTGGATAGTCTGAGTTCAGATTTGCTACATAGCTGCTGTGTGACCCTACATAAATTCTGTATCATCTCTCTGATTCTTGCTTTTTTCATCCTGGTGGAACATATGTCTGCTCTGTAGGTTGTTGTGAGGATTGAATGAAATACTTTAAAGCATTTAGTACAAGGCCTGGCACATAGTAAGTGTTAATGTGCTAACTTAGTGCCTGGTAGCTTAGATGCAACATACATGAGTATGCCCAGCTTTCTGTAGGAGAACTGCCATACCCAAGTCCTGAGCTAGATGTAGAGTTGTATTAATTGGACAAGGCATCCTAGAGAGATTAAATTTTGGGGGGTGAGTTTTGAAAGAGGGGAGAAACATCTGGACACATTTAAGGAAAGTACAAAGTACTCTCTAAAAACATAGTATTATAATTACAATCATCACTGCCAGGGCAATAGTAGCCAGTTGTGACTTTGAATAAGTGAGAGAAGACAACAACATTGCTTGTTTATTTAACTGACAAGCTCTTGGGAGCAGGCAAGGCATTTTTTTTTTTGCTATAAAACCAAGCAAAAACTGGCCTGGCCTGAGAAGTCGATACCTCAAATTTGGTTTTGTCTCTAACTTCCACTTACTTTCTCTTGCTCATTTTTTGGAACCTCAGATACAATACCAAGTGTGCACACTAGGATTTTCTTTTTTAACTGAAAGATCTTTGCCTTCAATTCTAAGTCAGAAATTAATTTCAGATTTATTTCTGTTCATCTCCTAAACCTTTTCAAAAGTGAGTTTGAGTATTTCTTCTCCTTGAAATTGGAATCTCTGTCTTGAACTGCCAGAAAATGACTCTTTCACCACAGTTCACAGGCATTTACATAAGGTTATAACTGTTAAATTCTTTCTTACAAAGTCTCCTTTCCCCTCAGTCAAACTTGAGATGGAGAGCTTTGACCTTGGCTGGGATCTTCCAGAATTGGATGTACACTTAGGGAGTGGGTGAGGCTGATCTCAGGCTACAGTCTGTGGAGAGGGGTTTGAGGTTCCAGTCCTTAGTGAGGTTGTTGACTCAGGGGAGGGAAAAAGTCTAAAGTTTCAGGGCCAAATGCAAGAGCATGGAGCAGGAAGCAGATCCCAAAATCCTATTACAGGAACCAGGGGGCTCAAGAAGGAAGCTGGGAGATGGGGCCCAAGGAAATTAGGAAAGTGTAGTGGGGAGTGTGTGCAGAAGGCTAGAGCATTGCAAAGGAGATACGAACAAGGGATTGGAGTATCTGCAAGGTTGGAACTGTCTGAAAATTGTCCTTATTTTTTTTTGTGTTCTTCTAAGTGAAAAGGAATGATATTCCAAAAGGAAACTCAATGTTTCATTTAAAAAATATGAGATAAGCATGCTACAGTAGAGAGAGGAATACTTTTGGAGTCAGAAAGACATAGGTTTGAATCTCAGTTATGCCTTATGTGAACTCAAGAAGTGAATTTCTCTGTGTCTCACTTTTCTCATTCAAAAATGGGGCAAATAAATACCTCCTTTGCAGGACTGTTGACATATTTGAGACTCTGTGAATGGCAGCTGATGTGTATTTACTTTGATCTTTGTGCAAAGCATATGCCGCTTAAGCCTTTTTTTTGTCTGTTTTTCTTTCTCTAGTTTGTTTTCCAGCCTGTTGAGATATAATTGACAAATAACACCATGTAAGTTTAAGGTGTACAATAGTGATGATTTTAGATATGTATATATTATGAAGTGATTACTATAATAAGATTAGTTAACACATCCTTAAGATTTAATTCTCAAAGTACATCAACCAAAAGTACATAAATATACAGCTCAAAATAAGCAGAGATAGCCTAAACTAATTGGAAGGGAAAACAAGGAATGTATTTCCAGGCCATAAATCACTTTCTTGTTCAATTAAACTAATTTATTTTAAATAGTAACCTGTTCTTAAATTCATGAATTTTTTACAGTGAAAATGAGCACTGATCCACCTATTCATAACCCCGAAAATGAGGCTTCCCCTTTAAAGAAACCATGATCTGGACAACTGAGAATTTTTACAAAAATGGAAACTCTAACCCAGAGCATTTTTACTTCTCCAGAATACTTACTTTTCTTATCTAATTCAAGAATTCAGGACAAACTCAGGAAACTGCATCATTACTTTGACATTGACAAATGCTAGAAGGACTGGTGAAATATTATGAGTACATTTTATTAATGATTGATCATTTAAAATTTAGTCAACCTCTTTAACCTTTGACCAGATGTCCTTACTGTTTTAAACCTTACTACTGCACATAAGAATTATATTTTAGAGGAATGAAAGGATTTTTAAAGGGGTTGATTATATTACCCTTTCCCACCCAACATGTGTGGTAGCTTTATTGGTGTTGACCTCATTAGTGGCTGTTTGTTTTTGTTTTATTTTAAGTGTACTCTTTGCATCTATCCAAGATTATAAGTATCAATAGTGATCAGATTTCTAAGCCAAGACAACCCACTAAAGCCTATTTGACATATAATATGTAACTGACTTAATTGAAGATTTAATAATACTATAGAACTCAACTCTCTTTGGTTGTGATAATTCTATGATAAATAATTAACAAGTGGGAATTTGTGCTGTGTCTCTCTGGGACATTTTGTATATGATCTTCCCCCTTCTTAGCATGAGTCTGGATAGCACCTCTGCCCCTGTCATCACCCATTTACATTTTACTCCCTCCCTCAACACTTGACTTGTCATTCAAGACCCAGTGCAGATTTCAGTTCTTCTGGGATACCCATCCTGTGTGGGCATAGTTCACTTGTTTGTGAAATGGGATTAAAAATCTGATGTATAGAGTGTTTTGAAGATTAAATGAGTTCATGCATGCTGGGCGTGATAAACCGTTATGATTGTAGCACATCAGACTATCCTGCCGTTACAAGCATATCCCATTTTATTGTGCTTCACTTTATTGAGCTTCAAGGATATTGTGGTTTTTTTACAAATTGAAGGTTTGTGGCAACCCTCCTTGGAGCAGTTTATTGGCACCATTTTTTTCCAACAGCATTTATTCACTTCATGTCTCTGTATCACACTTTGGTAACTCTTGCAATATTTCAAACTTTTTCATTATTGTATTTGTTATCATGATCTGTGATCAGTGAACTCTGATGTTACCACTGTAACTGTTTTGGGGCTCCATGAACCAGCCCTATAAGATGGCAAGCCTAATTGATAAATGTTGTGTGTGTTCTGACTGCTCTACTGACCAGATGGTCCCCTATCTCTCTCCCTCTCCTTGGACCTCCCTATTCCCTGAGACACAACAATATTGAAATTAGGCCAATTAATAATCCTACAATGACCTCTAAGTGTTCAAGCAAAAGAAGAGTCATACATCTCTCCCTTTAAATCAAAAGCTAGAAATGATTAAGCTTAGTGAGAAGGGTAAGTCAAAAGCCCAAGGTGGGCTGAAAGCTAAGCCTCTTGTGCCAAACAGTCAGCCAAGTTGTGAATGCAAAGGACAAGTTCTTGAAGGAAATGAAAATTGCTACTCCAGTGGACACATGTATGATAAGAAAGTGAAACAGGCTTATTGTTGATATGGAGAAAGTTTCAGTGATCTGGATAGAAGATCAAGCCAGCCACGACATTCCCTTAAGCCAAAACCTAATCCAGAGCAAGCCCTAAGTCTTTTCAATTTTATGAAAGCTGAGAGAGGTGAGGAAGCTGCAGAGTTTGGTTCACGAGGTTTAAGATGTCATCTTCATAACATAAAAGTGCAAGGTGAAGCAGCAAGTGCTGTTGTAGAAGTTGCAGCAAGTTAACCAGAAGATCTAGCTAAGATAATTCATGAAGGTGTTGCTCTTTTTTTTTTTTTTTTTGCTTTACCATTGCTTTAATGCATTTTAAAAGTTATCTACATTAATTGGGAACAAAGAAAAAAAATAGACATTTCTTCATTTTTCATAAATAACTACTCTCCATATTTGATAAAAATCTCAAAGCATTATTTTAACTTCCCACAAATATTATACATACATTTTTTTCTGAAATAATAAGGTCAGCAAATTAAGTACTTGACACTAATATAACCACATACAACTGCTATTCTACTAACTTCCAGGAACAAAACAAAAACAGAAAACTTTAGCTACACTAAACAAAAGATTTTCAATGAAGACAAAACAGCCTTATGTTGGGAGAATATACCATCTAGGACTTTCATAGCTAGAGAGGAGAAGTCAATGCCTGGCTTCAAAGCTTCAAAGGACAGCCTGACTCTCCTGTTAGGAGCTAATGCAGCTGGTGACTTTAAGCTGAAGCCAATGCTCATTTATCATTCAGAGAATCCTAGGGCCCTTAAGAATTATGTGAAATCTACTCTGCCTCTGTTCTGTCAATGGAACAACAAAGCCTGGATGACAGCACATCTGTTTACAACATGGTTTGCTAAATATGTTAAGCCCACTGTTGAGACCTCCTGCTTAGAAAAAAAGATTCCTTTCAAAATATGACTGCTCATTGACAATGCACCTGGTTACCCAAGAGCTCTGATGGAGATGTATGATGAGATTAATGTTGTTTTCATGCCTGCTAGCACAATATCCTTTCTGCAGCCCATGGATCAAGGAGTAATTTTGATTTTCAAGTCTATTATTTAAGAAATATATTTAAGAAATAAGACTTATTATTTGATAGGATTCACTATTCTAGATGTCATTAAGAACATTTGTGATTCATGGGAAGAGTCAAAATATTGACATTAACAGAAGTTTGGAAGAAGTTGATTCCAACCCTCATGGATGACTTTGAGGGGTTCAAGACTTCAGTGGAGGAATGAACTGCAGATGTGGTGAAAATAGCAAGAGAACTAGAATTAGAAGTGGTGCCTGAAGATGTGACTGAATTGCTGAACTCTCATGGTAAAATTTTAATGGTTGAGGAGTTGTAACTTATGGATGAGCAAAGAAAGTGGTTTCTTGAGACTGAATCTACTCCTGGTGAAGGTGTTGTGGAGATTGTTGACAGGAAAGGATTTAGAATATTACATAAACTTAATTGATAAAGCAGTGACAAGGTTTGAAGGGACTGACTCCAATTCTGAAAGAAGTTCTCTGGTAAAATGCTATCAAACAGCATTACATGCTGCAGAGAAATTGTTCATGAAAGAAAGAGTCAATTGGCGTAAACATAATTGTTGTCTTATTTTAAGAAACTGCCACAGCCATCAACCTTCAGCACCCACCACCTTGCAGTCAACATCAACATCAACATCCACATCAACGCAAGACCCTCCACTAACAAAAAGATTACTCACTGAAGGCTCAGATTGTGGTTAACACATTTTTTTAGCAATAAAGTATTTTTTAATTAAAGTATTACTTTTTTTAATATAATGCTATTTCACACTTAATAGACTACAATTATGTTGTAAACATAACTTCTTTATGCACCAGGAAAGCAAAAAATTCACGTAACTCACTTTATTATGATATTTGCTTTATTGCCATAGTCACCTTATTGTGATGATCTGGAACCAAACCCACAATATCTCTGAGGTATGCCTGTATTTCCTCTTGGTTTTAAATAATTTGAGGGCAGGGACTTTGTAACCTTACAAAAGCCCAGGGCCTGTTACCTAATAAGCACTCTGTATTTGTTGCATAAAATAATTGTATGAAACTCCTTCATGTCTGGCAGCTGGCATGCTGACCACCTTCCTCTCAGTTTTATCCTCTGACCTTTGAAACACAGTGGAATCCTCCATGTTTCATATGGGGGTTCTGGAAGTGTGTGTGTGTGTGTGTGTGTGTGCATGCGTGCACAGGAGTATAGGGTAAAGACTGGGACCGTGGTGCTTTCTCACCCCTGGGCCTTTGCATATATTCCCTTTTCCTAGAACAGTCAAGTTCCCTCACCCCCTCTTCACATGACCTGGCATTTATTAGGTTTCCTTCTACTGGCTCAGACTTCATTTCATTTCTGGTTTTTTGAATTGTCCCCCTACTTTCAAGTTTTGATGTACGCCCTCTGTGATCACAAAGCATGGTGTGTTTACCCCTTTCTGAGCACAGGCAAATGTCTATATGGTTCATTTAAGGATAAAACTTTGCTAAACACTACAGTAACGAATGATGCCATGCACTGCACTAGGTGCTTTACTGGCTTTGTCTTATTTAATCTTTAATAGAAACTCTATTATTTCCCCCCTTTTACAGATGAAGAAACTGAGGATAATAGTGATTAAACAACTTGTTGAAACTTATAGAGTAAAAGTAGCAATAGAACACTTAAACTGGATCTTTCTGTTTCCAGAGGGTAGGGTGAGTGGACAACCCACTGGTAACATGATCTCAAAAATGATTAGAAAGAGCAGGACATTTTTAAAAGAATCAGCCCTTGTGAAACTAACTTAAACTTTGGTGGACATAAGCAACAGAGTGTGATAGAAATTCTTTAGTACAATTTTAATTTTTCCCCTCATGTGATATATCAAAAGTACATTTAGAAAACACAGCACTTTTTTGCCAAGTGCACAGGTTCTTGTAGACCTACCCATAGGTGTTTGTTGATTATTCCCTGACAGGTCAGCCCCATACCTAGAGCTGTCTACCATGATTATCACTGACCCAGCAGAAGGGCTGAATATTAAATATGAGCATAAAACTAGCTTTGGAAAATATGGGCATCCAGAAGCACATAGAATCAAAGTTCAATATTCTTTTAGTGAATTTGAATTTTGTTTAGAAGTAATTCGAATGAGAGTTACCATAGAAATTATCAGATTAGATTATGAGAAGGGAAAAAAGAGGCTTCCCAAAGGTAATCAGCTGTGACATCAAGGAGTAGCAGTATTGGCACTACTTGGTGATATTTTGCCTAAGCATTATTTACACCATTTACAATAGCCAGGACATGGAAGCCACCTAAGTGTCCATCGACAGATGAATGGATAAAGAAGATGTGGCACATATATACAATGGAATATTACTCAGCCATAAAAAGGAATGAAATTGAGTTATTTGTAGTGAGGTGGATGGACCTAGAGTCTGTCATACAGGGTGAAGTAAGTCAGAAAGAGAAACACAAATACCATATGCTAACACATATATATGGAATCTAAAAAAAAAAAAAACAATTGGTTCTGAAGAACCTAGGGGCAGGACAGGAATAAAGACGCAAACATAGAGAAAGGACTTGAGGACATAGGGAGGGGGGAAGGGTAAGCTGGGATGAAGTGAGAAAGTGGCATTGACATATATACACTACCAAATGTAAAATAGATAGCTAGTGAGAAGTAGCCGCCTAGCACAGGGAGATCAGCTTGGTGCTTGGTGACCACCTAGAGGGGTGGGATAGGGAGGGTGGGAGGAAGACACAAGAGGGAGGGGATATGGGGATATATGTATATGTATAGCTGATTCACTTTGTTATACAGCAGAAACTAACACACCATTGTAAAGCAATTATACTCCAATAAAGATGTTAAAAAAAAAAATCTGGTCATACCATTTCCCTGCTTAAAACCCTTCACTGCTGTCACAAAACCATCCAGTCCCAGGAGCATGGGGCACACCTTCTTACAGGCCCTTCCTTTGATTTTTAAATAATTTTCATTTATTGAGCCAAAATATCCTCCCAGAATTTTCAGTCATCATCTGTGATGATCCTACCTTCTTAGCATCCTTTACAGGCTGATTGTTCACTTATCTGACACCCTACATGCCTTTCATTCCCCAGGCTGAGCTCCACTGGACAGTTGTGCCTCATAGAACATAGTTCAGTTTAGTGATTAAAGCAGAGCGGTCCCTCATTTGAATCCTGAATCTGCCTTTAACTAGTTGTGAGCTAGTTATCTAACTACTCTACATCTCAGTTTACTCGTCTGTGAAGAGGGAGGATAACAGTACTTTGCAGGGTGGTTTTGAGAGTTAAAATATATAGTGCGTGTTATAGAGAGAGTTTACGGTACACTACAAAAAAGGGAAATAATCAATAAATACTAGTGATAAAAATGATTTGTTTCTGGAACTTTCCTGCTGGTCACCTTTCCTCCAAACAGCCTCATTCTCTTCGTTAATTTGGATATTATGTTTCTATTAATGAATATTTTTAAATGGCCACAATATTTTTGTTGTTGCTATTCAAAGATATAAAATTCTTAAGTCTCCAGAGAAGAGCTTGGAGGCTCAAATCAGTTCTTATAAGGAACTAGTCAAACTTAGTGTGTCTCAGGCCTGCTGATTCCCCATGCACTGTTTTCCTATTGCCTCATCCCTGAACATTGGAAAACTATCTTGCCAGAAGTCAGCATAGTTTGGAGACTAGTTTTGTTCTTACTAGTCACTCCAAACCATCATATTAAAGGCATAAATAAAATAATATGATGGTTCACATTTGGCTGCATCGTTAGAATAAACTGAGAGATTATAAATCAATATTTAGCATAATTGCTGAGATATGGCAGGTTTGGATGCAAATAAAAAAGAATGAAGAATGTAATATAAAATTATTTATATGATATCAGTTCAATCACCCTCTATAAAGTGGCAGGCAGCAGAGATTCATGGTTTAATTTTAGTTGGCAAAGAGTTTTCTTATAAAGCCTTGGAAAATAATTGACCCTATGTCAATTGCTCTCCTGTATTGGTCGTTCTTCAAGTTTCCTCAAAAGGTTTTTTTCCTGTCTCCCTGGGAACTTTTTCTTCTAATGCAATTTTGTAGCACACTGCAAAGGCACTTATTTGACAAAACCAAAACAACAAAACTAACATTGTCAGCAATGTGTGCTCATCCACACTGAGCATTCTGCATTAAAAAAAAAATCCGAATATATAAAGCATGATTTTGGGTCTGTTTTGTTATAGATTATTTTCAGTTATTATCCTGAAGCGGAAGAAATGTGATTCTTACACAGGGTTTTTTAAAAAAATGTTATAGGTCAAGGAATTGGACCAATATACTTTGTTTTTATTAACTGATTAATCATTCATTCAACCAGTTTTGGCTGAGTGTTTACTGTAGGCATGGCTCCATTCTACAACTTGTGAGGAGCATACAGGAAAGAATCTTATATGAATCTAAAGGGAGTGATTAAACATGGGTGAAAGAAATTCTGGTGGAAGGTAGCAAGACAAGGACCCTAGGAAAGGGATAGGGACAATTTTACGAGAACTCCTGTGACATTCTGCATTTTCTTTTTGAGAACTTTGATCTGAGTTTACTGATGAATCATGCCTACTTCTAGAACCTCAGTTTCCTGAATATAAAATGAGGGAGTTGACTAGACCTTTTCATATATGAATTTCTATAATCCAATGATGTAATAGCTCCAGGTAAATCTATTTCCAGGACAGGAAACATAGATCATCTACTTCAGGAAGCAGTCACGGCATTTTACTTCATGGTGATAATAATTGTAAAGAGAAGAAGATTGAATTCTCCAGGGTCAGGCATCTTTTAAGGGGTAGAATTAGAATTTGACCTCAAGCCTTCTGGCTCTAAATCTCATCCATTTTTTTACTTTGGGCAGGAAGTGTTAGAGATTTATTTGCCTTAAATAATTACAGGAAAATCATTGCGCCTCTTAAGAGTTAAGGTGTCTGGTCACATATTTCTTAAATTTTCTCACTCTTAAATAACAGACATGCAGTTTTTAATGATAAAAAGCTTTTTCTCGTTATTAATGTTGCTTTCAGATATTTTATTTGAGGAAGTTTTTCCAATTTAGATTTTATTAACTTCTTTGTTAAGACTCTTACTGAGATTCAAAATCTTCAACTTGGGTAGCTTGAGTGTGATGAGTTTCTTTGTAGAGTAGGAATTTGGTGGATTCTTGCAAATCTTTTCTGATGGACAGTAAGAGAGGCGTTCGGGTTGGTGGAAGGAGCTCCATTCCTCATGAACTGTAACATGAAAGCAATCAAGCCACAGTATCCTGTGATTTGTTTAACTTGCTTTCCCAGTACAAGCACTTAATATGTGAGTTGCAGAAACATTTTATCTGGCTGGAAACCTGCCTTAGCAGTGGAAATTTGATATAGACCCTCCTTGGACACTATCAAACTCTGCAAATTGCAGATTTTGTGACCTCTGAATAAAACTGTGCTCATTCACCTAAGTCTCACTTGATTCTGTTAAGCATAAAATAGTGTAATCAGTTTTTCCAGATTGGTAGGTGATTTGAACCTTTCCATTTGTGGCAATGTAAAGAGATATCTTGCATAACATTTCTTAAAATGCTGCTGAAAAATGTCAGTGTATTTGTTGAGTCCTTATGTTTTTTTTTTTTATTAGGGATAGGAAACAGTTGAATAAGAATATGAGCCCCTTTGGTCAAATACTACATACAAAAGATGAATTTCTGGATTAAAAGGATGTAAAGCATACATGTTGGCTTATATAATGAATCATTTTATTTATCCCATGTGATATATCTTGCCACTTATTTTTAAATTTAGTCATTGGTGTGCTGGTAAACTGGCTTTTCAGAAAGAAAAAAGAGCCCTGATTTGTAGTGTTTGCTAATTTCTGTGGTGTAAATACTCCCAAGCTGGCCAATTTCAAGCTTACAATGGCTTGCAAAATTCCTGAACATTTTAACAATTGTCTTTTAAGAGCCAGTATAGGCAAGCTCCAAAACACCACTGTTAGTGCATTTTAAGTATACTTTTATATGCTCTCTAATTGTTTTATGCATAAAATCCTTTTATCTAACCTCATTTTGAGGCTTTTAATGGTGGGGACTCTGCCATATTCTTCTCTATGCCTTATTTTTTCTCTTTCCCAGGTGTATCTAAATATGTGTAGTAGTAAACAAGCGTGGAAATCTATTTCATTAATACTAAATGATTTTTTTCACATTTCATATTACTAAAATCATTTGCAGTTTACAGTCAATGGTATGTCATAGTATAATTGGTAAAACTTTCTTCTTTCTTAGTGTTCTATATAATAATTATTTTAATTTAATGAATGTGTTAAGTGCTGAATAGATGGTGTTTGACATGAATATAATTATGTCCTATGGGATAATCTGTCTTTTCACAAATTAGATTCACCTAAAGCAAGTTACTTCTCTATTATTATCCTTATGAGAAAAAAATGTAAATTGTTTGAAATGCTCCTTGGTGTACCTCTTGTTCTTTTGTCTTAGTGCTTACATGTGGCATATCAAAATTAAATCAGCAAAGTAGGTCCCAACTTGTTTTGTACATCCTGGTGTGGCCCCAAGAACTGCCTTCCTCTACCTGGGAAGTGTACTTTTTGAAAGTGGGGATCATTGGCATGATAAATCACTGGACAATATACATCATAGCTCAAACGCCATCACATTCAGTGTCCAGTGTTTCTGCTTCCTGACATTTGGATATAGAAAGACCTTGTGGTAGGCAGGATACTGGCCTCTAAAAGATGTCCATGTCTTAATTCTCAGGACATGTGAATATGTTACTTTACATGGCAAGGGAGGGATTAAGGTTGCAGATGGAATTAAGGTTGCTTAGCAGCTGATCTTACAATAAGAAGATTATTCTGGATTAATCTGGGTGGACCCAATGTAAGTAAGCACAAATGTCCTTAAATGGGAAAGAGGGAGGT
This sequence comes from Mesoplodon densirostris, assembly GCF_025265405.1. Classification (NCBI taxonomy): domain Eukaryota; kingdom Metazoa; phylum Chordata; class Mammalia; order Artiodactyla; family Ziphiidae; genus Mesoplodon; species Mesoplodon densirostris. Next base: position 66,645,565 of record NC_082662.1, on the reverse strand, counting down.
AGAGGAACCAGAATCAGAGAGATGGCATCATGAGAAATTCTTGACTGGCTTTGGCAATGGAAGGGGGCCAGGAGCCAAGGAATGTAGGCAGGGAATGTGGGCAGCCTCTAGAATGTGGAAAAGGAAAGAAAAAGAATCCTCCCTCAGAGCCTCCAGAAGGAATGCAGCCTTGCCGACACCTTAATTTTAACCTAGTGAGACCCGTGTCAGACTTCTGACATCCAGAACTATAAGATAATACATTTGTGTTGTTTCCAAGCTACTAGCGTGTGATAGTTCTGTACAGAGCAATAATAAACGAATACAAATTTCATTAATTCAGATGGGTTAAGTCACAAGAATTTTAGCTAAATAAAACTGGTTGTGTTAAAAACATTCTTTGTGTTCTCTCTGAACAAGTGTGCCAGGTAATTTGTAGTATAAAGTAGATTGCAGAAATATATATATTTAAGAGAGTAAGATGATTTAAAGGTTTCAGTACATTGTTTTTATGCTAATGATATGGCTAATTATAAATGACAGGTATGTATTTGCTAATTTTCATCTGAAGAATTTTTATTTAAAGTTTTCTTATCTCTGTATTAGAAATTGGTGGAATTTTATCTCTGTAAATATTTAATGATTCACATTTTTCCATTATTATACTTAGCATCCTGGTCCCCACCTTAGCAAGCCCTTATAAGTGTGTTTCACTGTGATTTGATGTATATTATCAGGGACAAGTTTTAGGTTACATAATCTTTGGCAAGTGACTTAACCTAAGTCTTGTTTTCCTCATCTACAAAATGGAGACAGTTATGCCTTCTGTTATGGTCTCATGTTTGTATACTCCTCAAATTCATATGTTGAAATCACAATCCCCAATATGATGGTATTTGGAAATGGGGCTTTGGGGAAATAGGTCATGAGGATGGAGCCCTTTTGATGGGATTAGTGCCCTTATAAGAAGAGACATCAGAGAGCTTGCCTCTCTCTTTCTCTCTGCCATGTGAACAAATGAGAAGATGTGGGCATCTGCACACCAGGAAGAGGGCCTTCAACAAGAATCCGACCATGCTGTCCCCCTGATCTCGGACTTCCAGCTTCCAGAACTGTGAGAAATGAACGTCTGTTGTTTAAGCCACCCAGTCTATTTCTGTTACAAAGCCTGAATAGACTAAGATAGAAATTGGTACCAAGAAGTGGGGTGCTGCCATAACAAATACCTAGAAGTGTGGAAGCAGCTTTGGAACTGGTAATAGGTAGAGTCTGGAAAAGTTGTGAGATGCAAAACCTTTTTTCTCCAGCTTTATTGAGATATAATTGACATATAACATTGTGTAAGTTTAAGGTGTACAATGTAATGAATTGATACACATATATATTGCAAAATGATTTCCACAGTAAGTTTAGTTAATGCGACCACAGCCTCAAATAATTACCAATTTTTTTGTGGTGAGATCATCTAAGATCTACGTTCTTAGCAGCATTCAAGTGTGCAATACAGTGTTGTTAACTGAAGTCACCATGCTGTACATTAGATTCCCAGAACTTATTCATCTCATAATCAGAAGTTTGTACCCTTTGATCAACATCTCCCTATTTCTCCCACCCTTGAGCCCCTGGCAGCCACCATTCTATTGTGTTTATATGTTTGGATTTTTTAGATTCCACATATAAGTGAGATCATACAGTGTTTGTCTTTCACAATTTGACTTATTTTACTTAGCAGAATGCCTTCAAGGTCTGTTCATGTCACAAATGGCAGGATTTCCTTATTTTTTATGGCTGAATAATATTCAAGTGTATGTGCATGTGTGTATGTGTGTATGTGTGTGTATCACATTTTCTTTTTCCATTTATCTGTTGATGGATACTTATGTTGTTTCCATGTCTTGATTATTGTGAATAATGCTGCAATGAACATGAGGGTGCAGATACCTTTCTGAGATAGTAATTTTATTTCCTATATATATGTACCCAGAAGTGGGTTGCTGGATCATAAGGGAGTTCCATTTTTAATTTTTTGAGAAACCTCCATACTGTTTTCCATAGTGGCTACACCAATTTAAATTCTCACCAACGGTGCATAAGGATTTCCTTTGCTCAACATCCTTGGCAAAACATGTTATCTCTTGTCTTTTTGATAATAATCATCCTAACAGGTGTGAGGTAATATTTCATTGTGGTTTTGATTTACATCTACCTGATGGCTAATGATGCTGAACACCTTTTCACACACCTGTTGACCATTTGTATGCCTTCTTTGGAAAAATATCTATTCAGATCTTCTACCCATTTTCTAATCTGATTATCTGGGGTTTTGTTTTTGCTATTGAGTTGTATGAATTCTTTATATATTTTGGATATTAACCACTTATCAGATATATGGTTTGAAAATATTTTCTCCTGAAGGGACTTTTAAGGTGATTCTGAAAAAGGAGCTGGAGAGGAAGCATCCATCTTCTTACACAGCACATCATATACAGAACATTGGTAGAAATATGGATGGTAAAGGCCATTCTGATGGAGTCTCAGACAGAAATTAGGAATATGTTATTGGAAACTGGAGGAAAGGTGATCCTTGTTGTAAAGGGGCAAAGAACTTGGGTGAATTGTGTGAGTGTTCAAGTGTCTTGTGGAAGGCAGAACAATCAAGGCATAGACAGGGAGGTTAAGTCACGTGCTCCCGGTTGTGGAGCCAGCAATGTTGGAGCCAGGATTGGACTGGAGCTGGAGTCTTGACCACTACATCCCTCTCTCTCCACAGAAGTAGACAGTGTGGGGCCCAGCATGTTGGGAGAGAAGGTTGGGGCTCAAGAGATTCTTCTATCAGTATGGTCCAGGATACCTTACCCTCATCATGTTTTCCTTGGACTCACTCATGTTAAGCAATAATCTTGTTTTGGAGCTTTTCCATTTTAGGAAGATGGAAGAGCTATGACAGTTAGATATTGCTCACATTCCAGAGGCCTGAAAGCAAATGAATGAGACTACATATGTGGAAGAACTTTGTAATCTGCAGAATGGGATAGAGATACTATACTCCTTCTCCAGCTGAAGGCGTGGTGTCTGACATGGGGACACTCAATAACTATTTGTGAAAGAATTAACCTATGACACAGGAAGAAATCAAGTACACACACACACACACACACACACACACACACACACACTGTATGTGCATGAATACCTTTCCACTGAATTGGGAGCACTGTGAGTGTAGTGTCTGTGCCATCTCTGGATCCCTGGTGCTGTACAGAATGCCTTGAGAATAGTACACAATAAATGTTTTCTGATTAATATGATAGTGCCTTTCCTGTTAGTCTGGGTTTCTATGGAATACTCTTTCTCTCTTTGGGGGCAAATGGAGGGCTTGATAGGAGTTGACCTTATTAGTTCAGAGCCCCAATTATGTCATCTACATGGTGGGTGGCAGGGGTTCAGGGGTCAAGCATTTAAAGGCTATAGCTGGGAAGGCGGCTCTCCCAGTGACTCAGCAGCTGCTCCTTAATACTCAGGCACCACAGGGACAGGGAGGTGTGGATTGAAGTGGGAGAAATGGGAACCATGATAGAGATAGGGTTGCTTTGTTTCCTGGGGGACAGTTTTTTCCAGTGCGTTGAGCCGGAAAGGAGGTATTTCTCTACCCAGTGAACAGAGGTTGGTAAATAGTCTTGTCCATCATATAAAGAAGCCAACGAGTTGGGCTGGTCTGGCCAATTAGTTATGGGCCTTTGTGTAAACAGCATGACTTTTGAGTGATGTGGTCACAGTGGCCGGGTGGTCGCTGTGACCAATGTGGTTGTTGATATTATGGATTGGAACAGGAGAGGATCACAGGACTGAGGCAGCATGACCACAAAGTCCAGCTTTGGCAACAGATGCAGGCAGTAACTTACGAGGGGAGTAGAATGCTCAAGGTGCAACACAATCAAAAGCCCAGGTGAGGTGACCTCATCTGGCCCAGGGTTGTATTGAGTTCAAGGAAGAAATGTACATGGTGAGGAGAAACAGTAGCAGTGAGTGGAGAGGACAAAGGCAGAAAGATCAGAAGAGCTCTACTAAATCAAAGTGTGGCTGGGTCAGTAAAGCTCTTGTAATTGAGTACATGCAAAAGGAGGCTGCAAACCCATACCAAGCACCCATGAAGAGGAGCAGAGTGGAAAGGATGTGACAGATCATGGTTGTGACTGAGCCACAGGATTAATACCCTCTCCCTGTGAAGGAAGCTTGGTGGTCAGAATGAGGTTGACATTTATATGTAGACTGTGGAAATGTTTGCATTAGCTGCTGTCTCAGTTTGTTCAGGCTGCTATACAGAATGTCATAAACTGGGTGGCTTAAACCACAGAAATTTATTTCTTACAGGTCTGGAGGCTGGTAAGTTCAAGATCAAGGCACCAGCAGATTTAGTGTCTGGTGAGAACTCGCTTCCTGGTTCACAAATGGCCATTTTCTTCCTGTGTCCTCACATGGTGGAAGGGACATGGGAGCTTTCTGGAGTCTCTTTTATAGGGTGCTGATCCCACTCATGAAAGCTCTACCCTCATGACCTAGTCACCTCCTGAAGGCCCCATCTCCTAATACCATCACATGGGGGGATAGGGTTTCAACCTATGAATTTTGGGGGGGAACATATATTCAGTCCATAACAACCATTTTACTAAACCTGTATATAATTTTGTATAGCTTCTTGTTAGCAAACAATTCATTTATCTAAAGTTTCAGTTAAAAAAATTAAGGCAGGGCTTCTCTGGATGCCTGCACGTCCAGAGCCTGTGCTGCGCAACGGGAGAGGCCACGACAGTGAGAGGCCCACGTACTGCAAAAAAATAATAATAAATAAAAAAAAATTAAGGCATTGTCTGAAAAAGAAATGGCTGAGCCTGGGGAGACCCAGCTGGTTATTATTCATAGTCATGGAAAAAGATGCTTTAAAAATGGCATCCCAACCAGGGACCTTCAATCTTTCCTAAACAGGAAAAGGTGAGAAAATCATTGTGTGCAAAGATTTCAACTCGCCTGGATTTATTCTACTTGTCAGTAAGACTGGAGGGGCATCACACACACAGACTCATTCAATAGGAGCCTGAGAGAGCAGAATTAGAATGAGGTGGTGCCAAAGCTGGCTAAGCTTTGTTATTAAGACCTAAATATTAAAAGTGTTTCAAAGTCTGAATTAAAAGAATGAGGTATTTTACAGTCAACAGGGAAGTGGAGGTCCACGTTATCTTAACATTTTGACCCTACTACATTTAATCAGGGTTTTAGCACTCATAGCTATTCCAAAACTATTGATTTTTTAAAATATGAGCCTGAAAAACAGACAAAAGACTATATATGATATCAGTCTAATGATTTATCTTAAGAATCTGTGAACTGTGGAATCATGATTGTTAGGACTGAGAGACACCTGCTCACCTTTCTGAAACGAGTTGCTGAAAAGGTATTCTGAGATTCAGAAAGGGTAAGGGATACAACGTTGACCTTTTGGAGACAGGAAACCTTTGATGAACTATAGGACACCAAGATGGTTCATTTAAAAGATGGTTTCAAAGCATTATCTGGGGCTGGTTTTGTATGTGCATTACTGAAGCTCTCAGGTTGTCTTTTTACGTAAACCCAGTGAAATAATGGTTTCTGCAGCTGTTCATGGGTCTGCAACTCTCATGTGGCACCTTGGCTTCTGGGCTTTGTAACTGCTTTTCAGTCTCCTTTGTGGACAAAATTAAACTCTCCTTACCATTTGACAGCATGGAACTTTCCTGAGATGGGCATTAAGGAGAAAAGAGACAGGAAAAGGTCACCAATACCATCTCCATGCAATTAAGGCAGTGCAAATAGCTAAATAAAATTGTTGCTAATGATATTTACTCGATTCTATGAGTCCCTGTTCTTGTTTCAGAATAAGTTAGAGATCAGCTGCTCATGAAATGTATAGATTATAAATCTTTGTGGCAGGTAATAGGGTATGCATTTGTTTTAGGACAACTTTATGTTAGGACCATGTTTAGGCTTGCGTGTTTTCTTTCTGTCCCTCTGTCTCTTTGTGTCTCTCTATATACACACACTCACATTTATACGTGTGTGTGTATATATATATATACACACACACACATATGGATGCACATGCATGCATACATGTATACATACATGTATATGTATATGTGTGCCTGCTTTTGTAAGATAATAATTAATGAGGGATAGTTTAAAACTTAGAAAAAGTAGTTTCAATCTTTGTTTTATAGACTTATATTGACCATGTAACCAAGGAACCAATCTGTCCTCTTTTAAATGAAAGACCGTAAAAATCAGCAGTAATCTATGAACTTTATTTTTTTGGTTCTGGATGTGGAATTAATGAAATTGTCTGGATATATATGTGGAAGTTAACACTTCTAAACTGCTGAGCTTAAGTTTAGTTTGAAATTTATACCAGTAAGAATGAGTCCCAAACAAAATTGTATCTTCATGTGTTGAACACATCGTTATTTAGGTACATAATAAATAAGTAAGGATGCTGAGAATAATGCTCCATCCTGGCCTTCAAATCTAGCAGAGGTATTGGAGGAGGTCATTGAAAGGATGTAACTGCCTCAAGCCGGACCTGGGCAATCAGAGACTCCTTCCCCTCTTCCCTGTCCTTGGAATGCATATGTTCTGCCCACCATTCCCACAGTGGGGACCATTTTCAAGGGTGCAGACTTAAGAGAGCAATAAGTTGTGGAGATCATCGGGACCTTGTACATGACTGAACCCAGTTAAGGCCTCTGTATAAACTTTTAAGATTCTGATGGGCAGGTGTGGAGAGCAACTCATCTTGCAGCTGCCCAAGACAAGTCTCTTAAGGAAGTTCCTTTGCTTATTAAACTTGCCACTTACCAATCTGGAGTGGCTGCCTTTTTTTTTTCACTCTTCCTTTGCCCTCTGTGTGTGGGTGCCAGTTTGCAAACCAACAGCAGTAGACTAAGAAATAAGCGATAACGTACTGTGGGTGCATAATGGAACTCAAGGTCTTAGAGGAACAGAGGGGAGGGTAACACAGCACACCCAGTTTGTATCAGGGGATGTTTCTTGGGAGAAGAGATGCTTGTGCATCACAGATGTTCTCCATTAGCTAATATCTGCTGAGGGAAAGGACTTCCCGGTAGTGGGGCTGTACATTGTGTCCTGAAGACAGGAGAGAATATGTTTAGGGAGTGCAAGGAAGTTTGAGTGACTAGAATTTAGGGTGTGTTACCAGAGGCTGAAGGGTCCTCTGAGGAAACCCCTACTTTTCCATCAGGCTTCCTCCACGAAGACTTTCTTGACAACTGGAGTTGGTGGTCTCCTTCTCTGTGTCCCCATGATTTTTTGCATGTTTCTATTATTGGATTTTTCATAACCAATTTAATTGTTCATGTCTGATTTCCATACTTGTCTGTGGGACAAAACAGCGTCAGGGCTGTCTCCCAGTCCTTATCATCAAACCTAGAAAACAGTAGGTGCTCAATACCTGTTTTTTAAGCACATATGTAAATGACTGGCTGGCTGGATGAATGAACGATTATGCACAGTTTGGGGATGAGAGTCAAGAATTGCCTTGGTTATCAAGCAACACTTCATAAAACCTTAATGGTTTCATTTTTCTGTTCCAGGTTACTTGCAGCATATAATAGCCTTACTGATAAACACCTGGCTGGATATTTTAACAATACAAGGATAAGGCGGCATCTCTTGAGATCAGGGCTGGTAAGGTTTGGTCTCATTTCTACCTACCCTCTTGTTTCATTAAATCCAATAATTCCTATCTTTTCTGGTTTCCTCTTTGAGCTTATCGGTGACATCTTTTCCCTTCCCTTATTTTAGAAAAATTACTTCCTTTCCAAAGCTCTGATTTATCTATTTGAGGCTGTGTTTCAAAAGATAGGAAGAGAGGTCATGATGGCTGCTAAGGCAACTTATAAATTATTGAGGAAAATCCCTATGAGTTTTCAACAGCATATGTCATTTGTTTATTTACCCACTCATTTATTCAACCCATATTTATTGAACATATTGTATAAACCAGGAACTGTTAGGGAATAAGGATAGAAAAGACTTTACTGTCTTCAGAAAAAAAAATATTGTTTTTAATAATCACAGGATATGGTGTGGAAGACATGAACAGTTCAAAATTTTCCTTTAAATTTTTAAAAACTCTTTCATTTCATGTGATGGTTTATTGATACATTAGTGTCTTTCATTAGCTCCAAAACTATCATTTCCAGAAAATTTCTACTTCTCTAAATGTCTATAATATAAAACCTTTAAAAAACACTGTAGTTTTCCATTCAAAGTAAGGGGTGTGGTTATAGAAAGTGTGACTAACAATTTTAGCTGTTTACTTTCTTAAAACACTGTGGGTTTCCTTAACTATTGTTGCCATGGTGTTGAAAGGATATGCATTGCATTTTTAATTGTTGTTTATGTGCTTGGCACTCGTCTGGGTAGTTCTCAGAGAGCCTGCTTTTTGTCTCCTGGGGCTTTGTTATCAGACACACCTGGCTGAAACCTGGCTCTGCCATTTACAAGACAGAATGTTCAGGAAAACACTTAACTTTCTCAACTCCAACTTCTTCAGTTGAAGGAAGATAATAAAGATAATGATATCCCACCCTCAAGATTGTTGTAGCAATTAGAGATGTGTAATAAATGGTTGTTGTAATTGTTGTGGTTACCATTAACACTACTTCTTCAGATAAAAGTCTGTGAGCTTCATATATAAATGAGAAGGACTTTGTATTTACTTATCAACGTCATTAACAAGCACTTATTGAACACTGATTATGTGCATGGCAACTCAAACAGGAAGGACACAGCCCTTTCTCTAGAGCAGTTCAGATACAGTCCCTGAATCAGGAGTGTTCAGCATCACCTGGGAACTTGTTAGAACATGCAAATTCTAGAGCCCCAGCCCAGATCTGTTGAGTCAGAAACTGTGGGGTGGGGTCCATCAGTCTTTTTCAACTTGTCTTCCAGGTGATTCTTCAGATGCTGGCTCAAGTTTAAGAACTTCTGCCCTATAGGAGCTTCCAGTCTAGTTGGGGAGATTAGATACTCCCAGAGGAGAAATATCAATGACAAGTTACTTGCTAAGGGAGGGGCAGTGCAGGAAGTTCTCAACAGTTTTTCCTGGTTGGATAGTCATGACATGATATCCCATGGACAACACATTTCAAAGACCGTAACTGAGTTATTCATAATTCCAAGCACACTTTCTATAACCACACTGCTTTCTTCCATTAGAAAATGCATTCATAAAAAAGATGATCAATAATCAATCACTCGTAGCACAACTCTAGCTGATCTCGATACTCCAATATGTTGCAACAACAGTGCTAAAAAACTAGTTATCAAAATTAAGAAATATGTGGACTTGAATTAGGTATGAAAAGAAGAGCAGGGTTTAAATAAGTGACAAGGAAGATGAACATTCCAGGAAGGATAACATCCTCAGTTTAGGGAAGATGTAGAAAAATAGAACAAATATGCCCATAGGAAGGAATACAAGAAAAAAAAGTAAATAAAATTCAGAAACTATCACTCCTGGGACTTGCAGTGATGTCACTTGAAACCAATCTGAAATACTTTATATCTGCAGTACTGTATAATCTGAAAGTATCTGAATCACAGCAAATTAAATTACATTCTGGGCTAGAGAGGGAAAGAGGAAAAGCAGTGTGAAAACAAAGTAATGAAACCAATTATTTTAAAAACAAATTGATGAGATCCTCTGTAGCTTACATGTTTTGCCCTTCAAAGTATTTCCTCTGAGATCATCAGTCCTGTGATCACTGCTCCTATTCACTGTTTCAAGGTAGCACCCCACGCCTTCTTCCCGAATGTGTTCAAAAAAAGAAATGAAAAGAACACCTGAGTTCCATTAAGGGAAAATTGTTACTCTAATGAAAACCTTGTTTTAAACGTCAAGTGCACCACCTGTATGTGTTTTCACAATGATGGGTATATGAGACTGCCTTTCTTTTTTTTTTCCTTATGAAACATTCATTAAAAGTGAAAGTTTATCAGCCATAGCACTACACCTCATTAGCCTTAAAAGACATTGCTTCCTTCTCTGTCTAATCAACTGACGGTCCATCTCTCTCTCTTAGGGAACTAACAATACATTTTCTGCTTTGTATTTCTATGTATGTTTTATTTATTCATGACAGATCACAAGAAATGGGAGGATACTTTCTGAAAAGGAATATAAACTAAATATCATGAAGAGAGATCACCAAAAATATATCCGGGAGTGCTTAGCCCAGGCTATTTTCCATAAGGTTCTTGATATGGAGGTACAAGTATTAACTATTTTCTTTACAACTGATATTTATTAATATGATAATTAGTAATACTTTCTGTACCCAGAAGCAGGGGAATTCTTCCTATATTTCATTAAAAGGGAATGGAACAAGGTGACCTGAGAAATACTCTATATCTCTCTAGGTAGTGAGGAGACAAGACACTGAAGTAAGCATTTCTTCATTTCAGTTAGGGAAAACTATGGACATCATTGTATATTGTGTGATATTTAATTTAACAAATGTAGAATTTTAATCCGTAATGGCTACTTTAAAACATAGCAGCCCTCACCATCTGTACCTCAATTTCCATTTGCTAAAAAAAAAGTGACATCTGTTTAAATATCAGTAATTCCACTGCCATGAATTATTTCGGATTTGTTATTCTTTGAAGGCTCCGAAGCTCAGCCGTATGCTAAGTTTCAAGGAGCAGGCATTGAAACATCTGCTGTCCCTCCTACTTTAGGCCACATTGGTCAGCACAGATTCACAGATTCACAACCCAAGTATCAACAACTTTTTTTTTCAGTCTGACATGGCATTTTTAGAAGGATATATAGCTAACTTGATAAATTATTTTAGCCTTGCTCCATGGAACTTGTAGTTTCAAGCATCAATACCATTTTAATGTCTGTGAAAAAGCATGTCACTTCTCGGCTTGACCAAGTAGCAGTAAATCAGAAAACTCGGCTCATAAAACCATTGACCTGTGGGTGCACTAAACATTTATGACCAACTGTAGAATCATCAGTAAACCAACACTAAGTGTAGTGCCACTCAAAATATTTATTATTATGCTACTATTAAATTGAGCAAGTGTTGTGCTCTCTTCAGATGTATATGATTTTTTCATTTAGGAATTCATTTTGTGATTTATGTCATGTGCATGAATTACATAGAATCATTGTTTATGGCTCCCAAATTCACTTCTTTATAAAAGTATTAGTTGGAGTTCTACAAATAATGTTGAAAAAATAGTACAGTGTAAAATTAATTATACATAATTTCAAACTTAATCAGTAGGCACCAAGTTCTGTCTTAGTCTTGATTCTTGAACTTTCATTTTCCAAAATTTCCTATAATGCACACATCATAACTGTTAAATGTGCTGTTATTAAAGAGTCTTTGTGTATTCTTAAAGTTTGGAATAAATAGCTTAGATAAATGTTAATGTGTAATATATAATTTTATATAATATATAATATATTTATATAATTTAAAAATAAAATATTTCTAAATTGTTACATTTGTCTCACATTTAGTTTATGGTGATGCTGTTTACTAATGTTGTCGTATTATTATTCACATATTCATTCATGTAATAAACATTAATTGCAAGCTTACCATGTACCAGTATGGGGCTATGTGATGTAGCTGTGAGATATAATTTTTTTAAAACTGCTGTAGAAAGTGATCAAATGTTAGAAGAGAGGAACAAATAGACTGAGCTCAGAAAAGAAGGGAATGATGATTTGTCTCTGTGAGAGTCAGAGGAAGCTGAACAGAGGTCCTGCTTTTTGAACTGAACCTGGAGGACTGAATGAAACTTGACATGAAAAGATAAGCAAGGCATTCCAGAGAGTGAAGACAGCAGGTGTGAAGTTACAGAGGTGTGAGGGGACATTGTGGATGGAAAGGAAAACTCATTGAGGCCAGACTACACTGTGAGTTGTTTGGAAGAGTGGCAGGAAGTGACACTCTCCAATAAGTTGGGGCCCTGTTTCTGGAGGCCTTCAATTCCCAGCTAGGTTTGCAGTGTAGGTGATGAAGCGATGAAACATTTTTCAGCACGGAGTGAAATATATGAGCAGAGCTGTTTTAGAAAGATGATGTTGCTAAAAATGTGGAAGATGGATTAATGAGCTGGAAAAGATTGGAGGTGGGAGGTCAGCTAGGAAGCTGTTGCCAGAGGGTGTGGGCTAACAGCAGTAGTGGACATACTGGGGCGATGCCGCTGCCCACAGGGATCTGGAACAGGGAGAGAGACCGACACTGCCTGGCTGAGGAACGGGGAAGGAGACACCCAGGGCCACTCTGAGGGTTTTAGCTTCGTGGTGTGGGTGTTGCAGGAAATTGGGAAGAACAACATGGGATAGATAACAACCTTCAAACAGTGGGAAAACCTGATAGAGTGGTGTCCTGGAAGCCAGGGGGGTCTCAAGCTGCAGAATGGTTCAATAAGATGACTACTGGGAGGTTTTTATGAAAAAAAAAAAAAAAAGCCAAACAGGAAGTTAGTGTCAGGTAGACCAAGATTCAAATTACAGTTCCACCACTGACTAGATGTATGACCTGGGGCAAGTTCACGACCCTCTGCTTCAGTTTCTTCATTCCTAAAATGACACTGCTTAGCAATTGAAATTGTTCAAGAAGAGATGATGCACACGAAGCACTTTCCCAGAGCACAGATACGCACATAATGTGAGCTTGATCAATAAAATTATGTTTCCGTGCAGTTCTGCATTCTACTTTTATCAGCATTACATGTATTTTCCATTTTTTAAGCAAAATCTGAAGGCTGAATAATATCCCATTGTATATATGTACCATATCTTCTTTATCCATTCATCCGTCGGTGGACCTTTAGCTTGCTTCCACATGTTGGCTATTGTGAAAACGCTGCAATGAACATGGGATTGTAGAATATTTCAATTCTTGAATATATACCCAGGAGTGCAATTGATGGATCATAGGGTAGTTCTAATTTTAATTTTGTTAGGAACCACCATGCTGTTTCCCACAGTGGATGCACCAATTTACATTCCCAACAACAATGTACAAGGTTTCCCTTTTCTCCACATCCAACTTATATGAGGAATGTAAACTAGTCAAACTCATAGAGGTAGAGGGTGTAATGGTGGTTGCCAGGGCCTGGGAGAGAGGAAAATGAGGAGGTATTACTCAACGTGGATAAAGTTTCAGTTATGCAAGATGAATAAGCCCTAGAGATCTACTATATAGATCTATTGCCTATAGTTAACAATACTGTGTCGTATACTTAAAAATTTGCTAAGAGGATAGATCTTAAGTGTTCTTATCACAAACTAATAATAATAAAGAAGGTGGGAGGAAACTTTTAGATGTGATGGATATGTTTATGGCATAGATTGTAGTTGAGAGTTTCACAGGTATATATTTATCTCCAAAGTCATCAAGTTATACACATTAAATATGTACAACTTTTTGTATGTCAATCATACCTCAGTAAAGTGCTTTTAAAAAAATCAAAACAAAAGAAACCCCAAATCTTTAGGAACCTTATTTTAATAATTATATTCTACTCCATTATATGGATGGGCCAAAAACTTAAACCATTCTCTTTAAAGTTCATGTTGCTCCTGAATTTTTGCTTTGAAGGGAAAAAAAAAAACAACCTTTCAGACAACATATTTGTGCATAAAACATTTTTTTTTTTATTATTCAGACTTCTCCCTAGGTTTAGAAATGAAAGTTATGGGTTACAGAGTAGGAACACTTTTATTGCCTAATGTATGTTAGGAATTGGCTTTCCAAAGAGTTGTACCAATTTATATTCCCACTTGCACACTTATGCAGGTGATTCTTCTCCATCTCAATGACAAGAGGGGTAAATGAGAATACAGTTAGATAGTGGGATTATTTTCCTCTAAAAATTTCTTTGCTACAATTGATATGATTCTTTCCTCCACTCTTTCCTGTATGCTTAGCGTTACCATCAGCTTGAAATTAAAAAGAAACTGGAGACATTAGCTAGGAAGGAGCGAATTCAGAGATTTAAGGTAAGGAGCTACATAACTCTTTTACTTCATAATATTATGTCATGATTTTGAAGGCCAATGGTACTATTATTGAAGTGGCTTGGGGGCACTTTATTTTGGGGTAACTCATAACTGAGGTCAAATGATCGTTCTACCAAGCTTAAATCTTGGCCACTATTATTACAGAAGATCATGACAAAAGAGGAGCTGCTGTGCAAGAGAAACTGTAAAAGGCACAAGTCATTGAAAGAAAAACTTGAAACCATTCTTCTCAAGTTTGAAATTTTGCTTTTGTATTTTCTTGATTGATTTGTGATAGAGGCCAAAAGATTTGTTTGTCATAAAAGGTAAAAATAGATGGTGATATTCCCAATAGACTGATAGACTCAAATCTATTTTATCTTAGTCAAAACGTACTCTTATTACAGAAGTGTTGTTAAATAACAGACAAAAAGTCAGTTTTTCAAAATCAGAAAAGTTGGTGTGTAGAGATTTGTGGTTAAGTCAACTTTATCAGTAGTGTCCTATATCGAGGACTGATAGATTCTATAATTTATCTGCTGAAATGTTGACGGAAAAAACAGTTACTGGAAAATGGCTCCTGAAACAGTGTTCTATTCACTCTTGCCCAGATTCCCAGACATACTAACCAGATACATGGACACATTATAGCACTGGCAGAAATTCCTGATAGACACTTCATTTCCTCTGTACGATTTTTATTCGTAACATTTTCACTATAGCTGCACTTGGCGAAAGACCTATATTTTAGGTCCCCCATATGTAATATATAACCCTTTGCTTATGGCATTATTTAATATTTTTTTAAGGCAGAAAAGTAATACTTTCTGGTAGTCTCTACTGATCAGAGTAGTGAGGAACATTGTGCTTCTTGTAATGACCTGCTTAAAGCAGATTAATAAATATTATTGCTGAAACTAAGGATACACTGCATCTGTAGCTATTACTGTGAGAATAGCTATTTCTTTGGATAAAGCATACTCAATTTCCTGCCTTTCACTACCACACCCAAGTCCCCAGTACAGCTGTAGAAACATCTCCTGATTATCATGATGGTCCTCAGAGGGAGTACTTTTGAAAAGAATGAGAAAGAACTTCTCTAGTCATATAACACCTCTTATCTGGCAGGCACTAAAGTAACCTAGATTACTAATTATGCATCGGTTTGTTAAATCACTTTCTTATTCTAGGGAGAGCACACAGGATGGACTATAGGAAATAACATGCCAATCCTGTCTCCCCGCCCCCCAGTTGGCCCCAAGACTAACCATGGCCATAGTGTTCTGGTTGATAAACGACATTCCAGTCCAGTAACACTGGTGAGTCATGTTAATAACACTCTGACCTGCACCATGCCAACTAATTAATTCATGATTTTGTATTACTCTCAGAAAGAAAGCTCTCTGGGTACATGGTTGTATCATCTTGGGAATCCTACTGAGTGAAAACATAATCTTGTATCCATTCAACTCTGTCTTTACTGGTTGTCCCACCTTCATTCAATATCACGCCTGTCAAATCCATTTTGTTACTGCTAGATTAGTTTTCTTAAAGTGCAGATTACTTATGTTACTTACATGCCCAAATACCTTCACTGGCTCTGTGTCACCTATAGAAAAGCCCAGACTCTTGCACCTGACATTGAAGACCCCAAGCCACATGACATCAATTTGGCTATCCTAACAATTTTCCCCACGATTAGCCTTTAGCACCCTACAATGCAGCACAATTGAACTATTGGTTGTTCCATGCATGTTCTATATTTTCTGACCTCTGGATTTTTTTCTTGCTGTTTCCTCTACCCTTACCTTATCTTAAAGCTTCTTTAGGCATACAAATTCAATGGTACTGCACAACATGTCGGGCCAGATACTTACATCTGAGCTTCTTTTATCAAAAGTATATGCACACAGTCTAAGATAAAAATAATTAAATGTACAGAAATTCTGTTTAAAGAATTGCACACTGACATTTCATTGCACTTTGATTCATTTATAACCTAGAAGTGGTATTTGCTTGAAGGAACATAAGGTAGCTTGAAACAATATAGATACAGGAAAAGACTTGCAAAGTATTTCCTGGCAGTTGTTGGTTTCAGCTTTAAATGAATTGATTTGATGACATCTTTATTCTGGCTTTGTGTGGCCAAATGTATTTCCTTGTTAGCATGAACATTTTTTTGGATTGCACAATATTTGTAGAGGAATTGCAATGCTTTCACAGATTATTGAAGTAGGTTCATCACATATAGTGTTAAGCTTTGACATTTTCAAAAGATAAATATGTTTTGACATTTCTCGATGAACAACTCAAGTTGTGAAAAGCAACTGTCTTCCCTTTGTTGTTATCATATTTCCAGGCTTCATTTAAATGTATATGTACACAAATAATTCTGTTATTGGGTGGCAAATTCACTAGACTCTCAAAAGCTTATCCTGGGTGAAACAAAAGAAACAAGGGCCATTTTCTATCTTCCCACCTGTGTCAGGGAGGAAAAACCCTTGAAAGTCTTTCTTTTCAATTTTCCAGCTGAACAGCCTCAATAAGTAGTTTATGATACATCCAGGAGATGTTAATGTGGCAGGAGTGAGAAAGTAATTTAAAATTACAGGAACCACTGACACCAGCACTTTAGCAGCCTTTCTATCTGGTAAGCCAGGATTCTTCACTTAATCACCCCCTGCGGTGCTGCTGTCTCATAGGGGATACTTATTGTGATCTTGGAATTGAAGTTCCCATGTTACAGAAATTCAAGTCCTTCTTTTTTGTTTTCCTAACTTGGTTACATATCCTCTGAATTGTATTCCTGACCTCCAGGTGCCATTGGGATAAAGATAATAATCCTTTTGGGATATTGCCGTCCATTTTTCTCTTTAAACTTTCTTGAGTGAATAAGGAGAGCATATGGTGAATAGTTACTTCACTTGGTCACTAATTGCACCTAAACTTTCAAAATAGCATGTAGGCTTTTAGCTGCACCATGCCATTAAAACTGTGGAAGTCATTCAACTAATTTTGTACATGCTTGGAAAATTCACCCCAAGAGATCTACTAAGAATTAGAAATGCTCAGCTAAGCTGAGTAATCACCAGGTAGTCAATTTCAATTCACATTCTGGTACAGTTTTGAAAATGTTAAGCTACAGTGCCATATATATTCCAAGAAAATATATTACAAACAGTTTAAAATATAGCAAATTTAAGGTGGCTCCTGATGTGAACTACAACAGTTTGTAGTTCACAGCTGTTAGTTGAACGGCGCAGATTTGTTTTTAGAGATACATGTAATCGGTTAAACATTTGACTGCCACATTCATCTAACTGAATGCAAATGTGGGGAAGTAACATTTAGCGCACAGCAGCCAATAGATCATGTTCTAGTTTAGAGTAACCTGCTTTCCAAGTCCTACATTCAGTGTTTTTGCGTTCAGTTGGATTTTTTGACAGGAGTGGGTTTTAAGGAATATTTGTTTTACAGAGATCAAAAGACTTCTTTTGGATGATCTGATCCCTTTGTTCAGAAAACTTCTAGTCTGATTTCTCTTTGTGGGTTTTAAGACCTTTCACCTTTTGGCTCATAGAGGATTGTCTTTTTTCTTTAAACCAAATGCTGCTCTAGTCAGTCCACTTGGCTTCTTGTCTAGGTTTGTATGTGGAGACCAACATAACAACTTTAACATAAGGATGCGCTCCCCGCTTCAACACACACACATGAGTCTCAGCTCCTGCACCATCTCTACTCTATGAGGCATCAAAAGCTCAGACTCCTTTTGTGTCATTGATCTGCCAAATTTAGTGTGTTGCCTTCATCCACGTTTACCAAGATGGTATATATATCACCGTGTGGCTCTTTCAGCCAGAGAGAAGGGGATAAGGGGAAAGTGAAGATGCATTTCTTCTTTCTATGGGCATGATCTGGAAGTTTCATATAGCACTTCTGCTCACATCTTACTGGCCCAAACTGAGGCATACATCTATATGGAGTTTCAAGATACGCTGGGAAATACAGTCTTTATTTGTGATCGGCATGTTCCCTAATAAATATTCTATTACATGAAGAAAGGAAAACAGATATTGGGGAATAGTCTCTTTGCTACCCTTCCCATGTCTGGCTCACAACTGACTCTTCTTACTTTGATGTTCAGATTTACCATTCCTCTTTTCTCCTTATCATTTTCTTCTTTTGCTCATTCATTTAGATAAAATGTAATTACTTCTGTGAAACTTTAATTTTTACTAGTCTCATTGGCTTATTCCAAATAACTTTTAGTTCTAAATTCTATTAGTTTTCAGGTATTTTGTTGTTATTGTCTCTTTGGCAGTATTTGTGTGGTTCATTTGACACTAATTGTCTCGTGCTGCCATTAGATGTTAAACATTACTTTTTCATCTCACAGTGACTGGAGTTGGAATTCAATAAGTGTTAACAAAATCAGAGTTTTGGCAACATATAACATGCTTGTCAAGATGACGCTAAGACCAACTTTTGGTTGGTGGGAGCTGCCTTATCACCAGTTTTTATGTATTTATACAACACTTTTCCAGAGTTGAATATTTGTTGTCACCATTACACCGTGAGTCAATGTAATAAATCTTATTCATTAATCATTTATATACTGTTGTTCTCACACTCTCTTACCCAAATTTGCATGTATTATTCTTAACAGGTTTTCTACTGTTTTATTGTAATAGAACAACTGGGTCAAACATCTTGTTTTTTTCCATTTTTGAAACATTGCTGATCTTTATGCTAAAGTTACAATGTTCTGTCAGTGCTCCAAAAGACACATCTAATGCTCTGAACTGGCACTTTCAGTTTTCTCTGTAGTACATTCTTGATTAGAAAATGCATCAGTCAGGGTCTCAGCAGGAAACAGATGGCTCACACAAATAGGGTAATTAGGAAGGGTTTAATAAAGAAACTATTTAGAAAGATGCAGGTGGGGTTAAGGAAAACCAGCTGGGGATGTAAAGCATGCTGGGGTGAATACAATGGGAAACCACACCACATAGGCTTAGGGGGAAAGAGAGGACTTGGATACCAGAACCAGCTGGCAGGTTCTGGGAGAGGACTTCCTGATAGGAGCTGTGAACTTTGTTGGAGGGACCCAGCTGGCCCATCATAGCCTTGGTTGGGAAGGGTCCAGGAGCCTTAAGACCCCAGTCTCCTTCCCTCCTGTCTTTTGATCTCCTGCCAGTGTCTTTAACTGGCCAAATCCAACTGGAATCCTGAGGTTAGTTGATGTAGTCCATAAAGAAATAACTCCCAGCAGCCAGAGCAGAACAGAGAAGACAGAGAAGAGGGGCAAATGGAAATTATCCAGCCTGGAAAACATCTCCATGTTGACAGTGTTTTCCAAAGTTGCCAGTTACAATTTTTCAGTTTTGTTTTCCTAGTATTTCAAGGAAGAGGTTGAATAAATGGTAATGCCTTAGAAGTAAGTATTTGCCTTCCCTCTTTTTGAATTGTATTGTTTGCTTTTACTTCAGCACCAATCTTAAGACCTAAAGGACTTGTACTAGAGTTGATGTTGAAAACATTTAAACAAGAATGAGTTCATTTTAATCATAGGCCCTTAGATCTCTAAATTAGGAACATTATTCAACTTAACATTTAATTAAACAAAGCCATTCAATGTACAGCATCAATTAGGTATTGTAAGTGAGTTCACAGTGTGAGAAAAATACAGGAACCTAACAGAGAACATCTCCTTTATCGAAAATACTCTACAATTGTGGCAGTTAGGTATGTAGAGGACTTCCACACCATATGTTTTAGCAAATACATTGGGTCATGAGAGTATGTATAATGGAAGGACATAATTAAAGGTTAATCTGTTCAGTAAAAAGGCACCATTAATTAGTCTAGGCAATTTGTTGAGCTATTAATTGGTCCCAGAAACATGTCAAGATACTAATTTAAATGGAATTTTTTTCCTTAATTGTCTAGACAGCCCCTCGACCATACACTGCCCCAGGAAATATGCAGCCTTCAATTCGATTACAACCTCTTCCCAGTAATCCTGCAGTAGGAACTGCTCCAAAGGTAACTTCGCGGTCCAGATCAAAAAACTCATTGCTGGAAAATGAAGCTCCATTTCCCATTGGGGTAAATGCTTTTTCTTCACAGTCTTTAAGATGCTAGATTCAATTAATCTATTTAGTGAAATATATACTGTGCACTTATTAAGCACTTGCCATGTACGTCTGTTTAATTATTTCTTACTTTAATTGGAAGGCCTATAATTTCTGTGTTATTGGGCAAAAGAGTAAGGAATAGATTTGTAATAATTTAAGATGATCTCTCATGAATTTGAAAGGTTGTGTGAAAAACAAAGAGGAACTTTTTATAGCTAGATATGACTTCTATCAGAATAGACCAAGTTTTGACTGCTTCCAAATTTTAAATGCATGAAACCTAGAAAATGAAATTTTCCAAGAATAGGTTTGCATTTGCATGCCGACTTACTTTACCATCAGTGTATGAAATTGCTTCAAGTTTGACTCTGGAGAAGGTTGAATATAGAAGGAAAAGAATGTCCATCTTTAAAAAAAATCCTGAATTAATCACACACAGAAGCTTGACTATACTTCCTTTTCAAGGTTATATCTCAGGTAATTTTCACTTATTTTAATAGAGCATAGGAAGGAGGTATGGTAGCCATAAAATATGAGTTACTTAAAAAGGAAGGATAATTGGGACATTTAGTAATTAGGGAAGGTATTGTTTGTATTTTTAAGACCAAGAAGAAACATTTGCCAGCTTAAGATAGAATCTGTGTTATGAGTACAATTGTAATTATGCTCAAATGGGTGAATTTAGCTCCATTAATTATTAGGAAACATATGACATATGAAATTAAGATATTTTTATCTAAAGCTGACAGATGACCTTGATACTAAGAAGTTAATTCAGACAGATAAATTATTGTTTTTCACATTAAAAGTACAAACATAACCCTAAAATGATAAATAATATTTAAATCCATTTAATATGCTTTTCACCTTGTGAAGCATATTTTACAAACCTTACTTTAGTTAACTCAATAGTAGTTTCTTGGAAAGAAGGAGAAATTAAACCAAAAGTGGTGGCGTTTTTTCTGGGACGACTGCTTAGAGCAAGGCGGGAACTTATTGGGTCAGAAGCCAATTAGGTTGACACTTTCTTGGATCTCGTCTCCACTTTAAATGTCCAGAGATTTCCCATTTCAAGCTAGTGTCCAGGAATAGTCAGATCCTGAGAGACTGTCTCAAGCTAACTAAAATAACACATGACCAACCCATTTTTTCTCACTATAGTAAATCAAAATAGGGAATCAAATCATAATTAGAGACCATTAATTCATCAGATAACAATTAAATCAAAGCTTGTAGGAGCAGTACATTTTCCCCTTATAGGCAGACCTACATGGGAAGCCAGATCACAATGAGAAGGTTGCCTGGTGAATATGGAATCAGAATGAGGGAATATGGTAGAATGGAATGTTAATGGCATCAGGTCATCTTAGCTTGATGCATCTGTCTCCTCTTAAGAATGGGCTTGCCAAAGGTACCAGAAAGCTCAAAGGTCTTTGGCTAAAGCCCTCTGTATCCCCCAGGGATAACTTTGCCTTTAGGACCGGAAATATTCAAAGCCCAATGGGTGGGATTTCCTGTCCCTTAGTTAGTACTCAGATGGGCACTTTCCACAGTTGCCAAGGTGATTTTATTCTTTTCTAAGTTCCTATATCTATTAACTCTACTTGATTGGACCCATCTTTATGTTAGATATGTGAACACTATCAATCAGGTAATATTTAATTTTTTTTGACTAGCGAATGATTTTTCTTTTAGGTGATTTTCCAAATCTGCTCTGAGCCACTGGGTAGATTTATTAATTAAATCTGCACAGGACCTTTTATTTTACCATTTCCAAGTTTTGGGGTGTGAGTGAGTGAGGGATTGCACTTAATGATAGCTTACACATGTGGACAAGATTGAGATCAATTCCATGTTAATTTCAACTAGCTAAACTTACATTTTCCATCCAGTGGAATTTATTGGGCACTTACTATGGACTGGGTCCTGCTCTAGGCATTGGTGATATATCAACTATCAAAGCAGACAAAATTCTCTAACTTTTTGGAGCTTATACTGTGATGTACGTAGGCAAAATATACTGCCAGGAAAGACATGCAATTCTTTCAATGGCACTGATGATGAAAATTACTTAATATAAAATCAGACAAGAAATTCCTAAAGAATAATAGTCTGAATGATTGCTGAGTATGTAGTAAGCACCCACTAAAAGAGTAAAAGATATGCATGGGAGAATTGTTTGAAGGTGCAACAGACTTAAGCAGGTTGAATTTTCTAAGTATAAAGGGTGAGGAGCTTTGATTTAGGCAAAAGCAATTTGGTCAAAACAGACTGGCTGAGATGCTACTGAGTAAAATTAATGGTGTGATTGAAAATGATTATCCTTAGAATGAGAGTTTCTTATACACTGTTGATAGGAGTAGAAATTGGTACAACTATTTGTGAAGGCAATATAGGAATATCTATCAACATTTTAAATGAACATGCTCAAGCATTTTAGCATATTGGAATTTATCCTAGGAAAACACATGCATGTGGAAAGAAACAGATTCAGGAATATTTAGTATTGTAATATTTGCAATAGTGAACACTTGGAAGACACCTAAGAATTTATTGTTTAAAAATATTATGGCATATTAAAGTATATTAAAAAGTAAGGTAAATTATTTATACTGGCATGGGAAGATGTCCAAGATGCTTTGGGCTAAAAAAAAGCAAGGCAAGGAGCAGAAGGTTAATTTTCTAAATTTACTAAACCATTTCCAAATAAGGTATGCCATTGATTGATAACTACTTAGAAATTAAAAGATAACTCCCAGGCCCAAAAAGTTCTGGATTCATTGATTTTATGGTTTTATTATCTCATTTTCACTTCTTTAATTTATATTTGTTATTACAATGTCAATGCACACCATCACAGAAAAATTGGAAAATGTAAGAAAAGAAAAATGAGAGCATAAATAATACCTGCAACATCAAGCATTCTAACAATTCTAAGTCCCTTGGTGAATATCTATTTAAATCCCTTTCTGTTCACATAAATGTTGTTTTCAATCAAAATATGGCATATACATGCCTTTATTTAACCTGCTTTTGTTTATTCAGCAATGAGAATGTTTGGGGAATGACTTTCCTTTCATAAAAATAACTTTTCACAATTTAAGCTCTCAAAATAAAGAATAAATTGGCTGAAAATGAATTTTAAAAATATAAAATAAAGTGGTAAAAAACGGATAAAAATGATTAAAGATACTTTAAAGTTTGGGAAACTACCTTAGATATACAAAAATTATCAATATGTGAAAGTTCAGAGGCTCAAATATACCCGAAACATAAAGTTTTTGTTTATACATTAGGTGCTTTTAATCATTAAGGTAATACATGTTCACTAAAGTTATATGCCCTCACCGCCCCACAATAATTCAAATCCACAAAGGCAACCCTGTGTTCAGAGTCTTCCAGTCATCCCTGATTTTATCAAAATCCACATATAAATTATTTAAAACAAATGTATGACCACACTGCATGGACCTTTTTATATCAGGACTCTGGACAAATAGATTAACACTATTCTTTTTAAAGCCTGATGAGAATCTATTATCAGAACAAAGCAAAATTTAGTTAAATATCCTCCTACTGATGGACTTGGTGGTTCAACTAAATTTTTTTTCCTTTTTCTTTTCTTTTTTCATGGAAAGGCATTTTATTTTAAATATAGCAGCACGGGATGTCAATCCCAAACTGATCAACTAAATTTTTTAGACATATGTGTGTGTGCATGTGTGTGCCTGTGTGTATCCTTATGCACATTTACATAAGTGTACTTGTGTAGTTATCTGGGTGAAATTTATTCCTACAAGTTGAATTTCTAGGAGAAAATAAGCTGAATAGAGACTTTGGGTCAGAGTCTGGGGTTTTGGTTCCTTGAAACCATATTATCAAGGAATGTTATAACACCTGGGTGGGTGAAATCAGTGGAAAAAAAGTGCAAATACCCTATCGTTAAGTGAACTATCCAATCCTATCTCAAAGTATAACACTTTGAACTTCTTGATTTTAAATTGTTTAATTGTACTGGGTCCCCATAGATTTAATGGATTGTTGCGAGAAAATCCCCAAAATACTATAAAAATTCCATCACTGTATGTTTGGTTTAAAAAATATACTTAAATAAGGTTAGAAATCCATGAAAATTTAATTTGCTATGGGTACTACAAAATGCCATTTTTCAACAGATTGAAGTGTTTTAAGTTTGCCTATTGATATCAGTTGTGTTTGAACGCAATGGCAATCATACAGTCTTGTATTTAATTTGGGGTTATGTTGGGTCACCACTTCTACTTCACTTGTTCTTATGTCATGAAATGTGATTACAGGGCAAGAAGGCAACGATGAAGTTCAGGAACTCCATGGACAATTCACAGGGAATGAATCGATATCAATTTCCAAAGATTAACCGTTACATGATGCCTATTCCTCCTCCACTTCCTCCCCCTAATGGAAAAATCACAAGGGAAAATAGACCTGAAACATGGAGAAGGAGAAGAGTTCATCCAACCACTGCTCCAAATGGCTTAGAACCTCTCTTTACCAGGGTGATTATAGAATCAAATTTTCTTTCATTAATTTAGCACCGATTACATTGCACTATTAGATTTCTAGATGAAATCTAAGAGAATCTAGGGAAGTCGAATGCAAAATGACTTGCATAAAGAAATATAATAATTTTATAAATGTAGTAATTGTAAGCTTGAATGAATGTGAAACCAAATATTTGAGTAGTTCAGTTGAGTAATTTAGCATAATTGAGAAAAAAATCAAGTAAATCTTGTATTCCAATTTACTTTGTATTATACCCATTTCCAAATCATTTATTTCCTTTAATTTGCCCATTCAATCACATGTCAGGAAGTATTTTAACATTTAATTTGTGAATATTCAGGGACTTAAATATATCGAAAAACACAGTGTACAATATAAAATAATTATTAACACTCACTTTTAATAATTTTGGCAAATTACTGTATAATATTTATAAATATTTTCCTTTCAGTGTTCTTAAAATATACTATAGCTTGTTGTAATCATTCCTTAAAATACTGATAAAGAAAATAGTCCTAAGGCCAGTTATACTTTATACAGATACAGGCAAGTATGAAGGCAAAAGATCTCTTAAGTTTTAGAGTGTAAGTATACAACTAATAACAATTATACGTAAATTTTGTGGTTGTTAGCAGATGGCTGGGTCAATATTTCACCTGATGGAGAATCAGGAAGCGAAGTGCCAACATTGCATGTTGACGGCATGTTGGCTTTCCAAAACCAACCTCGTTCAAGTGCTCTGTTTACCCCTTGTCCACATCTCCCTCCCAGCATCTTTCCTCACCAATAACTTGCCTCACCAATAACCTTCTCTAAAAGTTGAGACTATCTTCCTTGTGCTTGCTCAAATTTCCTCCTTTCAATCCACCTTTCACTAATTCTCTTTCTTTGTTATGGTCTCTGAGAGAGCCTGTACCCCTCATCTCCGAGGCCCACCCTCCGCCCTGTTCCTTGATCTTATCCTTTTCCACTGCCATGGCACTTTGCACTGTCTGTAATTCTCCTCTCCTATTTGGATTTTTAGTCCTTCCTCTAGTATTCATCTCTGTCTCTCAACATACCCAGGCATAGAGTAACCAAGTCCTTTCCTCACATTCTATAGCCTGAGACTTCTGTTTTCTCCTTTCCTACTGCAAAGTTCTTGAAGAGTAGTTTACTGTAGCTCAGTCTAACAAGCAACCCCTGGCAACTCAGCTTACATTTAATTTCTTTTTCTCATTATTATCTGTTGCTGGTCAATGGCAATTCTGGGACCCAGACTGGATGAGTAGTCCCTGTCCTGGGGTATTTGGCCTTGTGGACAGCAGAGCCATGGAATGCTCTGAAGATTCCTTTCAGGAGTGACACATGTCACTTACACTTTAATTCCATTACCAAAGGCTGACAGCAATGGAGTGGAAGTATCATCCTCTCATAGAGATGTGCAGTGAATATTTGGGGCAATGATAGAATCTACCACATCCACTAAAACTTACTTTGAATTCTTTGAATGCTGGCATTGGTCTCTACCAGGCCAACAAACGTGCTTTCTTGAAAGCTGTGGCCCCCACTTACAAAAATGGTGACTTCCTCATCATCCTCATTTGGTGGCAGCATTTGATTTTCTGATGCTAGAATATATTACTAGGACAAACTCTACCTGGTCATACTTTATAAAAAATGTTTAAATCTCATATAAACCATGAGAATATGTAAAATCTATATGTTCAAGTTAAACAACAATCAAACACCTGTGTACATACCATTACTTCCCAACAAAGTAGAACACTTTTTTCATATGATAAACCCCCTGTTTCCTGCCCTGTCACATCCTCTTCTCCTTCCCAGAGCAACCACTATTCTGACAAATGTGTTAACTGAGTTCCTGCTTTTCTTTGGAGTTTTATTACTTGTATGCATAAAACTTCAAAAATAAGCACAAACCTAGCATTGCAATGAAAGGGTAATATATCTAGGAGAAAATAAGCTGAATAGAGTCTTTGGGTCACCATCTAGGTTTGTTTCCTTGACAGTTTTAAGAGCCCCTTGTGGGGAAGTGAGAGAGGTCAGGTCATGAGTGTGTCCTAGAAAAATGGGGCTCACCAGAGTCAGGGCATCTAATGAGGTCCTCTGTGGGCCAGATACTGGACGTCCAGGAGGAATAAGGTCAGGCAAATGGGCTTCCGTAGCTGGGCACACAGGAGAGAGCAGCAACTTCTCCACCCTGTGGTCATGACAGGTGGAGCACGGATAAGCATCTGAGCTGGCTTCCCCTGGGCATTCTATTTTAGTTTAGAAACACAGCAGGTGTCAGCAGGCATCCTGGCTCTGACAGACATTGGCATGTCTGGCTCTTGAGTTCACAAGGCTTCAGTCTGACTTGGTCTTTTTTTTTTTTTTTTTAACTTCTGTTCTCTCTTTTTGGAATCCTTATTTTGAGAATGTTGGGACTACTAGACTGATGCTCTAATATTCTTAGCTTTTCCCTCCTATTTTCTACTTCTTTGCCTTTTTGCTCTACTTGCTGGGAGATTTCTTCAATTTTATTTTCCACACATTCCATTTAAATTTTTCTTTTTTAAAATTTTATTGAAGTATAGTTGATTTACAATGTTCTATTTAATTTTTGCTGTACAACAAAGTGACTCAGTTATACATATATATATATTATTTTTCATATTCTTTTCCATTATGGCTTATCACAGGATACTGAATATAGTTCCCTGTGCTATACAGTAGGACCTTGTTGTTTATCCATTCTATATATAATAGTTCGCATCTGCTAATCCCAAACTCCCAATCCTTCCCTCCCCCACCCCCCTTCCCCTTGGCAACCACAAATCTGTTCTCTATATCTGTGAGTTATTGACATTTTTCTTTTCCTGCCATATTTTAAATCCTAGAACTCCTTTTAGTTCACAATATAATTTAGAAAGCATCTCATTCTTGTTCTGCATGATTTTGATTCTTTGGTACTAGTGGAGACTTGCTTTGTGGGCTAAGATATGTTCAGTTGTTGTAAAAAATGTGATTCTTTAATTGTTGGGAGCAGAGTTCTATAAATGTTCAATAGGTAGAAATGTCCAATTATATCATTCATATTTTTACATCCTTACCATTCTTTTTTATCTGCTTGGTCTCTTAGTTCCCGAGTTCTAGTGATAATTCATTCTCTGTAGTTGTGGATTTGTCAGTTTCTTTTTGTAATTAGTCAAGTTCTGCTTTGTAAATATTGAGAATACCTGGTTATATGCTCTCAGATTTGGGATACTTTACCTTACTGGTGAAGATATTCTGATCCTCTTTATCACTTATTACTTTGGCCTTAAAATCTATTTTGTCTAATAGTATTTCTCCTTATTTTCTTTAGATAATATATATATATGTATATATACATACATAAATATAAATATATATTTATATTTATACATATATATTTCTTTTACTTTCAGTTTTTCAATGTCTTTAAAGCTTTAGGCTTTAAATGTGTTTATGCAGCATATGTGTGCTTTGCGTTTATTTCAACCCGAGAATCTCTGTTCCTTTAATAAGTGAGTTTAGTCTAATGGCATTTATTTTATTTAGTGGTATATTTAGATTTACTTCTACCATCTTAGTTTGTATTTTCTACTTACCATGATTTGTCTTTAATAGTAGCATTTTATACTGTTATTGCCTTTTCCTCAAAGCTTCCCTCTCTTGCCTCCATGGCACTCTACTTTCACGATTCTTTGTTCTCTCCTTTGACCTCTCATCCTGCTCCTCTGTGCCTCTTTCATCTTCATCCCTAAACCTGGCCATCACCATAGGCTTAGACCTTGACACTTGTCTTTCTATTCAAAATGCAGTCACCTTCCCACATGGCTTCAGTAGCTTTCTAGATGTCTCTTGGATCTGTCACTAGCTCCTAGGTCCTGGGGTTTAGAATAAAATTGGCACAGTGGGGTAAATCATGCACTTTTTTTTTTTACAGTGTACAGTTCATGGTTTTATCATATTCAGAAGTTAGGCAACCATAAGCACCATCTAGTTTCAGAACTTTTTCATCGCCCCAGAAAAAAAAAACCCATATCCATAAGCAGTCATTCTCTAATCTTCCTTTCCCTACCCCTTAGCAACTACTAATCTACTTTCTGTCTCTATTGATTTGCTTATGGATATTTCATATTAATGGAATTATGCAATAAATATTCTTTTGTGTCAGGCTTCTTTTACTCAGCATAATGTTTTGAAAGTTCATCTATGTTGCAGGTTGTATCAGTACTTTCTGTTTGTGGCTGAATAATATTCCACCATATGGTTGTACCACATTTTGTTTATCTCATTGTCAGTTGATGGGCATTTGGGTTGTTTCCACTTTTTGGCTATGAATAGTGCTGCTATGAGCATTTGCCTGCAAGTTTTTGCATAGACATATGTTTTCATTTCTTTGGATGTATACCTAGGAGTGGAATTGCTGGGTCATATAGTCACTCTACGTTTTACTTTCTGATGAACTGCCAAACTGTTTTCCCAAGAGACTACACCAGTTTACATTTTCATCAACAATGTATGAGGGTTCAAATTTCTCCACATCCTCAGCAATACTTGTTACTGTCTTTTAATTCTAGCTGTCCTAGTGGGTAAATGGTATCTTACAGTGTTTCAAATTCGTATTTCTCTAATGACCGATGACATTGAGCATCTCATTCATGCCAATCATGCACTTTTCATTTAGTATTTAGATTTATTTTATTTTGACCTAGAAAAGATTCATTTAAGGAGAGATGGCTCTCATGATTAATTTACACATTAAATTCATTATTTCATTTCATGACTACCTTCAAATGCTCTTAAAAGGAAAGAAAGAGGTAAATGAAAGAGGTAAAGAAATATGGCTTGCTGGTGGCCACCTGTTCCTCTGTGAATGTATAGAACAGGGTTCCTGGTTTCTGTGGTCTGTGTCTCTCGGCCATGATCCATGAACTTCCTACTCACCTTTCAGGCATCTGTAATTACACAGGGCTTATCTGGAGTCTAGGAAACCAAATGACAGGGTATAGATCTTACAGCCCAGCACATTGCTTCTGTGCTCTGTTGCTTTATAATTTGGAGATATAATGCCTGCAGAGATTTTTAATACTTTTACAGAATCTATGTGACTAGTTAGGTTTTGCTCTGAGGCTTACCTCATCCATCTGCAGAAATTCTGTTTCCACTCAGGACTGCTGGTCACCTACTCCACACAGCAGCCTACTGAAAATGTGGATGGTACTATAAATAGTGTTTATATATGTGAAAATACAGGCTTTCAAATAAGAATCTACTTAATTATTATGTTTATCAATTAAAAAATAAAAGTTTGTTTTAAGTTTTTATATGTTTTACGATAGAGAAAGCAAAGAACTTCTCCAGGCACGAACTAGTC
Organism: Mesoplodon densirostris; assembly: GCF_025265405.1. Lineage (NCBI taxonomy): Eukaryota > Metazoa > Chordata > Mammalia > Artiodactyla > Ziphiidae > Mesoplodon > Mesoplodon densirostris. The sequence goes on along the minus strand of NC_082662.1, from coordinate 66,615,435 downwards.
TGGGGATTTCTCCATATCTGATTGAGGACCCCTATCTACTTCCTAGACTCCAGTTAAGCCCTGTGCAATTACAGATGTCTGAAAGGTGAGTAGGAAGTTAGCAGATTGAATCAGGAAGCAGAGGGTTAAAGGCAAGAGAGGCAGAAGAGAGTAAGCAGAGTCCATCTCAGTAGTAGTAGAGTCTACATAATGATGTTAAATTAAACTTTGTAGAATAACTCCCAACATGTTTCTCCCCTGCTTAAAACCTTTCACTAGCTTCCCCTTTCCTAATGAAAGTGAGTTATTCTTCTGCCTGACTTTTAAAATGTCAGTTTTATGATTATTCGGGTGTGTTGAGACCTATAGATCAGAAGACACTTGCCTTTAAAAAGACAGTTTTTCCCTTATAGTTCTCAAGAGGAAGGGACATTCCTGTTTATTTTAGTCAGGATTCCATCTAGAATATTGTTTGACACATATCTGGGCACTGTGGCTCAGCCAAGTTGATAAATAAAATTAGCCATCACACCGGGCCATGCAGGGCCACCCAGGGAAGCACCAGGGTTGTCAGGAGGGGCGTGGGAGGAAAAGGTGGGAAAGAGCCTCCGTTGTGGTTTCCAAGGAAGAATTGGGCAATGCAGGGTAAGCAGGCATAGGATGGGATAGTATGATTGATTTTGGCAGGCTCTGGTGTTGGGCTGTCCTGAATTGTATGGTACCTGGTGCTGGGACAGGGGAATATTGGCCCAGAGTGTTAGAGGCTCCGGGAGGGTGGATATGGGCTCTCAGTTGGTTAGTGTGCACATGATAAATGTTCTCTCCAGGGAGCTTGGAGCTGAATTTGCCTTAGGCTGGTGATTGTGGGTTGGGTTGCACATGTGCATGTCACGTTCCACAGTTGCTCAGGCAAGAGGAAACATGAAATGACTTTGTAACCAAGAGCCAAGCTTGACATCATCCCTTTGCTTTCAACAGTGACTCAAGGAGATGTTTCTAATCTGCAAAGAATTATCCAGTTTGCTGATTTACGTTCATGGCTCCTATTGTCCCTGAAATATTTCTCTTGATTATCTCTCTGTTTGGGAGCTCTGTCCATAGGCAAGACAATTTGCTCAAATTTTAAATCTCAGATTTTCCCACCCATTTACACTTTTTGGACTGTCATTTGCTGAATTTCATCAAATTTACTACCTCTAGTTTTTGCTTCAAAGAAATAGGAGTGAATGAGAAAAAAAATCCTCTGAGGTAGAAGGGAATGGCTTTGGAGATGGAAGTATTTTAATAGTTCCTTCAGAATTTTTTTTTGCAGCTTTGTCATTCTTAAAAAAAATGCATGCTTCCAAGGCATCTGTAATTCAGTGAGATCAAACTCAAATAATTGCCTTGGATTCGCTGAAAGTTGGTCTCTTCACATTTTTCATTTAGCTAAAAATTGATTTTTAGAAAAGTGAAGTAGATTAAAAGTAATGCCTCGTATCTGTATAGTTCTAGAAACCTATGATATTCTTACTAGGACCTCTTAAAGTCTCTCAAGGAGCCATTCCTATTTCTCTGCCTCTTCTTCCTCTTCCTTTTCTTGCTTCTCTTTCCGGGTCTTCCTCTTAGAGGTTAGGCAAACACTATACTTATTCACTACTGTGAAAATACTTCAGAATATAAACTAGGAGGCAAGGCATTGGATATTTAATCTCTGGTATTTAAGTTTAGTGTTTATTTTATAAGTAATTTAAATAGGTCAATGCCATAGAATACCAAGTAGGTTTATGAGGTGATTTTTTTGTTGGGTTTATTGTTTGATATTAAGAATAATATTAATAATGCTGGTCTTTCATTGAACTGAATGCCTCCTGTGAAACTGGATAACCCCAGGTACCCAACATACATTGTTTCTGATCCTCAGAGTGACCATAGAAGGAATCAAATGTGTGCATCTCCCTCTCACAAAGAATAAGCTCAGGGAAGGATGTATTGTCAGTGCTCAAGTATAAAGATAACACTCAATTACAAAAACAATTGCTAAATTACAGTTAATGTCAATTTGAATTAGAACAAAATTATGTCACCAATATTTATTTAATTAATTTGATTTGAATTTTTATTTGAGAACTAGCAAAAAGAACCAAGAGTAGTTTCCTCTTCCCATCACTGGTATTTTTGTTGCATGTAAAACATAGATACATACGTAAGATAAAAGGTGACAAACATTGTCCAAATCCCCAGAATTTACATTAAAAATACAAAGCCAAAATGTATATATGTTGTAATTGTTAAAGGCATTTGTTTTGTAATGGGCTTGACTTTTTGTGCACTGTATATAGATTGACATTTTATAAAGGTTTTGTTGCAAGGTACATAAAAATAGCCTTTTCTATTCTTTGTATTACACCCTGATTAGAAGGTGAGCACACTCTGATTAGAAGGTGATTAGTTAATAAGCCCCCTTTTTTCGTTTATTCTAGGATTCAAGAAGGATTCACAAAACACCACTGCATAGTAATGCAGCTATTACAATGATCTATTTGGGGAAAAATGTGCACCTAGCCTATGATCACTCATATTTCCGGGATGAAATAAAAGTTTATCAGCAGCACTGTGGTGGGGAAAACCTGTGTGTCTTCACAGGCAAACTACTTGAAAAAGGTACACATAAAATGTGAATGTTTTAATTGCTTGCAGTTGATGCTCTAGATAAGCTATTGTTGGTATAATATCAAAATGACTTTAATCACTCTATGAAATTATGCATATCCAGGGACTTATAAACCAGCTGCCTAAAAGTAAATCCAGATTTACTGCTCCATGATAGAAACTGAAGCAGCAATTACTCTTGCAGATTGTGGAATAAAGAATTTGGAGTGATTTAACCCAGTAACAGATTAATCTTGAAATAGAGATATATGATCATTAAAATGTTGTACGAATAAACTGTCCCCCAATTTACAAGTTAACTGTTTGTCTTGCCATAGTGAATTACATCATACATTATTCTAAGAGAAAAATATCAGATTAGCAATTTTTTCTTTAGAACTATGCTGAGATAAAATCACAAATCCAATAAACCTCAGGGTGAATCACACCTAAATAATGCAGTACAAAATTTGGCTACATACTTTTATTACATTTTCATTTCCCTTTTATCATAAATCCATGTTTGTTAGCATAAGATAATTTTTGTATCCAATATAGGATTTTACATATTGTACCAAAGTGTTTTTTTTGTTCAATATTTAGTTATGTGGCACAGCAATTAAAAAGGAAGAGTTGTTACAGGATTATGTTTGTTATTTCCTTGCTTAAGACACTCTGTTTAGAAAGTAATAATGTTTTTACTGATTAAAAGAAATATTTATATTTGGGTAATCTAGATACAGACTTAGGGATTAAAGGGAGGAGTTGGGGCAAACATGGAGTTGTTACTTTTGGCTTTTCTGATTTCCCTCATCAATCAAAAATAGTGATTATTAATTAAAAAAAATTCAACTGCTTAAAGAGAACTATACATATTTAAGGATAAAATATTGAAAACTTACCAACATAAGAAAGGAAAACACTTGAATGTTGGTTTTGACTTAAAGTAAAATATTATATATTATAATGAATTATATATATTGTATTATAATGATAAAACATTTTTCTTTCTAAAAATGTATAAAATTTCTTTTTAAAAAATAATGCCAGAAGCTACTTTTTCCCATTTTATGTACTTAGCTGAAACATAACTTACTTTGTTTCATTTTGTCATAGCATCTGAGAGTTCGTTCCTTCCATTATGTAGATGAGGAAAATGAGAGGCATCCAGAGGTACAGTGGCTCCCCAAGGTCACTGGTCCAGTTCTGAGCAGGATTGAGAGCAGATCCCAGCCCCCTGACTAGGTGCAAGATCCTTGTTTAGTACTCTCCAACCCCAGTTAGCTATTCTCAGTAGCAAAGGGTTTCCTGTATTTCCATAATATGAGAAGTATGAAACCCCTAATAATAGTGATTAGATACACTTATTTTTTAAAAGTATCACTTTCAACTATTAATTTTGATGAATTGCTGAAATTAGCTACAGTCTCAAATTGGAGTTAACATAATGAAACTTTTCCTGGGTCTTAGATCATGCTTTAATCAATAGAGTTCATATAAAATGGCTACTTGACTGCTGGGAAATGTGGCACATACAGATGAAAAAAGAACAAGGCTTAGCTGAATGATTTTCTGGGAGATGATGTACACTCTGTGAAAAGATTGCAAAACCAAAGGTTACAGGAGAATGTTACTTGGCTAAGTGTTATTTTGCGTGCACATTGATTCCAGAACTGACTTTTTGTTATGTCATCAGACAGTCTTGAATGATAGGTTGGAATGGGGACTGAAGTAATTGAATCCTGTCCACACAATAGTTTTGTCTCAGCTTGCCCTTGATTGCCATGAAAGTAATCATTCAAAATGGAAAAGTTGGGTGACTCAGAGTTGACTTGTGGTTCAGCAATCTTAGCAATTTAGTTGGACTGAAAAGAATCTGCCCTTTTTACAAATCAAAACTGTGCATGATTCAGTGAAATGTGAATAGGTTTTTAGAAGACTTCTGTTTTAAAAAAGGGCCTTTAAAGTTAGGCTTGGAGCAGTAAACTCCTTCAAAATGTAGCATTCATTAATTTCTCTTGCTTTTGGATGAGAATAACAATACAATTAATTATTTGGGAACATGGCAAGTGCATCTTTTATTATATAGTGATTCATGATGTGTTGCAGTTTGATTTTAGACATCAGGCCACAGATCGATTGTTTATTATGTACACCTATGAAATCATGGAATATTTCTGCTACTTGTAAAGAGTACAGTTCTTCACAGGCAGTTTTATTTATCATTCGTCCTTTCAAACAAGGCAGACGTTGGCCTCCTGGGTTCATGTGGATACGAAGAACAAAGTAACTTTTTTCTGGTTCTCTTATAATTCCTTCTCTGCCCCATTTTCTTGTATTTCCGTAACCTAATCCTGTTGTACCTATTTGTGCATTCCTCACTACTTCTACACAAACACAGCGGCTGCTTCACCAGCCCCTTGCCTCCTGCCTCCACCCCCCACCCCGCCCCACATTGTTATCTTGTCTTTTCCTGTGCTCTTTCCTTTGTCTGCAATAGGACAAAGGATTTTAAATTCAAAATTGTATTTTAAGTTCAAACCGTATCCATCTTTTAAGATTCAGATTAAGACTGTGAAGCTTTCCCAACTGACTTTTATTCCATTTTATCCCTCTCTTTTGATGACAATGGCTCTTAACACCTAAAACTGAAGCATTTCATTGTACCTTGACTTACATTAACTGTTTTTTTTTCTTTTTTCTATTACTCTTTATCATATATTGATTTTTTTAGTTGTTAAAAATAGGTGTAACTTACAATCCATAAAATTCATCCACTGTAAGTGTACAATTCACTGATTTTTAGGAATTTTATAAGGTTGTACAGCCATTCTCACAGTTTTAGAACATCTCCATCACTTCAAAAAGTGCCTTTGTGCTCACTCTTTGGCAATTAATCTTCACTCTCATAGCCAGCCCTAGGACACCTCTGATCTGCTTTCAGGCTCTACAGATTTGCCTTCTATGGACATTTCTTGTAAATGAAATCATACAATAGGTAGTATTTTCTGTCTTGCTTCTTTCACTTTGCATAGTGTTTTTAAGAATCATCCATTTGTAGCCTCTGTCAATAGTTGCTCTCTTATAGCTGAGAATACATTCTGTTACATGGATATACCACATTTTATTCATCTACTCCAGTTGATGGATATTTGCATTGTTTCCAGTTTGGGACTATTATAAGTCATGCTGTAATGAATATACAAAGACAATTTTTTTGTGTGTAGACATCAGTTGTCATTTTTCTTGAGCAGCTTCCTAGGAGTGGGTGTGATGGCTTTTGCTTCCTGAGAATGGATCATACCCTTTCCAGTTTCTTTGTGTCTTTTGATATTTTTGTTGAAAACTGGACAATTTAGATCATCTATTAGAGCAACTATGGATTCTGAATACTCTCTTTCCCTCTGGAAGGTTATTCTTGGGTTTTTTATTTGTTTGTTTGTTTAGTAGCTTATCTAGAACAAATCTGTGAAATTCTTGTCCCCTCTCCTTGGTATACAGCCACTGGTGTCTCTGCTCAGATTTTTTTTTTTTGTTCTGTTTTTACTTTTTAGGCTAATCTCTTAGGGTTGTCTCTGTGTTTTCATAGTTTAGTGAACATTCAGTGATTTGTCAGAGGTCGTGTACAATCACTTTGAGCCAGTATAGCCTCCATCTTCTGCCAGTAAATCTGTTTGTAGGTTTATTAGTTTCCTGGGACTGACATAACAAATGTCCCCAAATTTGGTGGCTTAAAACAACAGAAATTTATCGTCTTACGTTCTGGAGGCCAGAAGTCTAAAATTAAGGTCTTAGCAGGGCCATGCTTCCTCTGAAAGCTGAAGGGGAGAATCTTTCCTTGCCTCTTCCAACTTCAGGTGATTCCCAGCAATCCTTGGTGTTTCATGGCATGTAGCTCCATCACTTCAACCTGTGCTTATCCTCCCATATTATTCTTCTCTGTGTATCTGTGTGTGTATCCTCTCCTCTTCCTATAAGGATATCAGTCATTGGATTTAGGACAAAACAAATCCTGGATAATCTCATCTTGATCCTTCCCTGATTATATCTACAAAGACCCTATTTCAAAATAAGGTCACATTCTGAAGTTCTGGGTGGTCATGAATTTTTGGAGGGCAATATTCAACACACTATAGTGGGCTCAGGAGTACATTCAAAGTTCAGGCAGTTTTCTAGTCCATTCCAACTTTTATTTTCCACCAGGATCTAATGTTTCCTTTGTACACAGGTGCAAGCTTGCAATAGGACAGGGATGTGTGAATAAGTTGGGCCAACTCCAATCCATGCTGCTTCCAGTTAGCTGGAGATGTGCAGAAAACTTATTGAATGTGTCTATGACTGCCTTATTGCCTGTATCTCCATGTTAAATTTCTGGCTAGTCCACTGACCTGTTGCTTGCCCTAATTAGAACTACAGTCTCAGGCTAGCAGAACCTCTGACCTTCCCTGTCAGTTTGCTCTGAGATTGCCACTTATTACTAGTAATGCCACTGACCAAGGTTTTTTTTTTTTTTTGTCTTCTGCTCTAAATCAAGTCGGCCTCTACTGACAGTGAAGCTGCTGGTTACCTATGGCCTGCCCTTCCCTTCTAGAACTGCTGTGGCAGGAGAGGGCAATGGGAGCAGCCCTAGGCAAGAATGCCACAGATTCCCACTGTTCCTACCAAAAGTTCAGTACTTTTTCATGAAAAACTGCTGCTCAGTTTGTTCTAAGTCTTTGGTCCATTTTCTGAGACAAAATTTTAAGGGAAGAGGATTTGGTGACCTTACTCTAGAAGTCTGGTACACTGATTTTTGTCTCTCCTGCTAAATTATAACTTCTTGAGGGAGGAGAACAAGTTTGATATTTCTTCAGTATTTTTATGTCTCTTTAGTACCTAAAACAGTGCTACCACTGTCAGTCTACAATGAATAACTACATTTTACAAATATTATAGGATGCTTTCTAATAGCACCCATTATAATATTTAAGACTGCTCTGTGAAGTGGGAAAACTGGGTCACCCCCTCCACTCCACTTCCTCACCCACTCCCCCTGCCATCCTCATTTTATAGATGAAAATTCTGAAATGCAACAAAGTTAAATATCTCATCAAGGCACACTCAACTTATAAGTGAAGAACTGGGACATGGACCAAAATCTTCTGATTTCTGGTCTATAATCTTTCCACTACTCCATGTAGAAACCATGAAGTCATGGTTGGGATGTGTCACTAAATCTTAAAATATAAAATTATAAATTTATAATTAATATAAATTTAAAATTACTTATAAAATAAGTAACAAGGGACCAAAGGTAGAGGGTATCAATTTCTGTTCAATAAGTTTGAAAAACAATGGAAGAAATGAACTAATATATGGATGTGCTCTCCAACCATGTGGGTACCAAATAGAAGGGCAGTCATGTCCAAGAGTTGATCTCCTGTGCCCATTCTCGGCATTTCCTTGACTCTACTCTCTTCGTGGGCTGGGTCCTTAGGGAGTTAAGGGGTGTGATGCTGCAGCAGAATGGATCATATTACATGAATGTCTCATTCAAGTTTCTGTAATAAGAGCAGTCAAACTAGCTTTCTAGTTACCACTTAAAAAGTCCATATATAAAGACCAGTGGATTTTGATATCTATTGTATCTTAGTTTCTCCAGACACTAACTTGCCAATGTTCTCTTTCCTATTTTGTTTAATTTCACATCACAAATACTAAGGTATAAGTGATGGAATTACCTTTTTAATAAGTCTATTCTTTAGTATAAGTTGCATCTGATTTAGAATTTTTAGGGGCATAATATGGTATATACAAAGTATTTCTAGATGAATATGAAAGAATGAGTTAAAATAATGATTCACTAATTATTTATTGGAGACTTCCTGTGCCATTGTCCTGGGATCTGGGGAAATGAAATTTAAACTCTCATGGATTTCGCAAACATGCAGGACAGCAAACATCTAGATCAAGGTTCTCAAAGTGTGGTCCCTGGACCAGCAGCATAAGCATCACCTGGCAACTTGATAAAAATGCAAATTCTTGTGCCCTGTGGAATCAGAAACTCTGGGATGAGGCCCAGAAATCTATATTTTCATAAGCTTTTCAGGTGATTCTGATGCACACTAAAACTTGACAACCACTGGTGTAACCATATTTTAATAATAAGTGTAACAATAGGAAATATTGCAAAAGAGAGGCAAAAATTATCAAGCCTATTATTGGTAGAAGTGGAAGAGTCCAGAGAGGCTTATTGTAGGAAGTAACATTAGAAGTGTCATGAGAAGCAGTTTTCTGAGTCACTCTGTAGCATAGAGTTTCTCAGAATTGGGTTTTGGGATATATAGGGTGAGACTTCTTCAAAAAGCATTATAGAGACTTGAAATGATTAAAAATTGTTAATTGCAAGCAGTGGTTCTTAATTTATTGGTGAGACTTTTGGGTGGGTTGGGGACCAAGAAGTGGTCTCAAATCTAGGCAGAACTGAGAATGGATTGAAGATGGAATAATTCTGCCTCATCCATACATGTATCAGGATGTTTCAAGTCACAACTAAAGATAAAAATTTATTTAAAAGCATTACTGAGTAAAAAAAATAGTCATATAAAAGCATTACTGAGCTTACAACAGCCTTTTGTTATGTACTTTATTGCTAGATAACATAGCAAGATAGAGGCGTGGAATCTAGAGAGATGTTTGGATTCAAACACTAACTCTCCCTCTTACTGTATGATTTTGGCTGAATTACTGAGCTCTAAACCTAAATTTCTACATTATGGAAACAAATGATAGTAATATTTCCACTTCATATGGTTGTTGAGAAATAACACACCCAAGGTAATTAGGCATAATGCCTGGCCATATTAAATGCTCATATAATTTTAGGTTTTATTATTTTATTACAAGTCAAAGAGTTTTATAATGCCTTGGAGTATTTATTATATATATAAGTAATAGAATGTGTTTTTGTGGTTAAAAAATTCTCCTCAAGTTAAAAAGGAGATCTAGAAAATAATACTGTACTTAAATAACAGAAAAATGTTATTTAAAACATGTTAGTTCAAAGTCAGTTGCTTTCACTAATGTATTTCCTTTTTAAATTCCAGAGACCTTTCAGTTTATTTCCAAAAGGCACCACGGTTTCCCCTTCAGTCTCACCTTTTTCCTGAACGGGATACAGGTGAACAGGTTAAGTTCCTGCTGCGAATATAAGCATCGAAAAGGTTCCAGACTTGGAGGCAAACGAGGCTACTTTGGGTTTGTGTGTGTTGAGAGATCATCTCCTTGCTACAAGTATGGAAACAAATGTCCTTTGGTAGAGGGCAAGTTTTGCTACATTTTTCTTTGTATGCTTTTACTGATGTATTTCTCAGCACAATTTGTTAAGAATCATATCAATGTAGATGAGCCTAAAATATCTAAGTTAAAGGTTGTTTATCATAATCCTGTGTGTTGTATTTAAAATTATAAGATATAAAGTAGATTTCCAGATGTATTATATAGTGGGCATAAAAGCTGGTGGTGTTTCAAATTCTGTTTCTTTTCTACCTCTTCCTTTCCTCGTAATGCTTTAAGTTCTGTCTCTAAAGGGAAGGAGAGAGGCTTTCCTCCCCTCATTCCTCATAGTAATTTATTTTGGGCTGAGCTCCAGAGCATGTGTCAAGCATCCGGCTTATATAGTTGCATATTATAGGTTTTGCATAATAGAGGTGTGCCTGCATTATCGTGTAGCCCCATGATCACTCTCATGCCCCAAATTTCAATATCAGACATAAAAAATACATGATAAAATGTCAGTTTTGACTATTGTTCATCAATTTTCATATTGGACATTCTGTTTGTAGTCAGGAGATCTTCTTGCAGGCTTTGCTTAATTTTTTCCTGAAAGCACTCATGGAGAATTGACTCTGTGCCAAGCTAGAACATGGCAGTGAACCAACCAAAGAACCTGACCCATAGAGCACCTTCTGACAGGGGAAGTGAAAATAATATACCAATAAACCCATGCCAATATACCAATAATACACCAACAAATTAATGTATATTAGATGGTAATAAACGTGATGAATGCAAAGCAGGGTAAGGGAGATATAAGGAATAAGGAGGGCCAAGTGTCAGAAAGCAGTATTATTTTATGTAGGATGGTCAGTAAAGGCCGCTCTGATGTCTTTTGAGGAGAAACCAGAAAAAAAGTCTCCTTTTTCAAATAGGTTTTCAGGTAGAGGAAAAGCATATACGAAGGGTGTGAGACAGGATTATGCTTGGTGTATGTAAACTAGTGTGATCAGAGCAAAAGTGAGAAAGGGAGAGTGATAGATGATGTCACTGTCAGAGAGACAGTGGAGTCAAGTCACATAGAGTCCTATGGTCATTGCAAAGACTTTGACTTTTATTCTGAGAGGGATGGAAAGCCTCTCAGGTAGGTTTAGAGCAATGGCCTGTCATGATCTGATAGTAGCTCCTATGGGAAAAATAAAATAGGGAGGGTGGGGGGAAGAGTGGAAACTACTTTAATCCAGAGGAGAGAGAGTGGTAGGAAGAATTACAAGTGATTAGGTTCTAGACGTATTTTGAAGGTAGGGTTTACAGGATTTATTGATGGATTGGATGTAGGGCATGAGATAAAGAGCAGAGTCAGAGATGATTGAAAAGTTTTTAACCTGAACAACTGGAAAGATGCCCAGTTAACATGGGGAAGACTGTGGAAGATGCAGCTTTGGGAGTGGAAGGAGGGGATTTTGGTTTTGGACACACTGAGTTGGAGACATCTATGAGATATGCAAGTAGAAATGTTGAGTAGGCAGTTGGATCTGTGAATCTGGGGTCTGGTGAGAAGTCCAGGCTGGAGATATATAAATTTGAGAATTGTTTACATATGGATGGCATTTAGAGTCATAAGATGGGATGAGACTGCTTAAGAATGGAATGCAGTAAGAGAAGATGCCTGAGTGATAAGCTCTGGTCACTTTAGTTCAAAGGTGAGGAAGATAAAGAGGAACCAGGAAAAACCTAGTGAGGAAGGCCAGTGATTAGACTGAGAACCCAGAGAAAGCAATGTCCTGGAAATGAACAAAATGTATCAAGAATAAGGCATAATCAACTGGGTTGAATGTGTGGGTAGGTGAAACAAAATGAAAATTCAGGATTGAGTGTGATTATTTGGTAATGTGTTGGTTATTGGTGATTCTGGCACAAGTTGCTATTGTGGGGTGGTAGGAATGCAGGCTTGTTTGGAGTGGGTTTAAGAAATAATTGGAGAAGAACTAAAGCCAGAGGTGATACATAGCTCTTATTAAAGAGTTTTGCTCTAAAGGATGGAAATTGGGTGGCAGCCAGGAGGGAGGATGTAGGGGCCCAAGGGGGCTTATTATTTTTTAAGATGGGAGATATTATAATATGGTTATAAACTAATAGATAGGGTTGATACCCTGGGGGGGGGGGAAACACATTGATCAGGTGTGACATAGAGAGAGAAATCGCTGGGGCAAAGTGCTTGAGTAGACTAGAGGAGATGGGATATAGGGATCAAATGGAGGAGTTAGCTTTAGATAAGAGGAAGCATTCTTCTGTAGTAACAGGAAGAAAGATGGCATATAGGGCAGAGAGAGATTCAAGTTGGTGGCTGTGTTGGGATCAACTGGAAGTTCTCTGCTGATTATTTCTATTTTCCAGTCAAAGAGTGATTGGAGCCTTAACCTCAGCTGATTATGAAGCTAAGAAAAAATTGAAAACCAGTGTCTTATGAGAACTGTGCATTTTAGTTGAGGGTAATAGAACTTACTCTTAAACATCACAACCATTTTGTTATTATTATTTGAAAACTTCAAAGAAAGAAGCTAGAGAGAACCAAGTGAAATCATATAAAGAATTGCACAGAAGCTAGTTAAGTGTTGAAAGGAGAGTAGATGCCATCCATCAGATTTTGGCACTGATTATTAAACCTCGATAGAAAGTGTTTAGGACCAAACATTTTATAGCTTGGATTTATACAGCAGTTCCCAAAGAGTGCAATGTGTTCACACATGGATGGTTGTATACAAATTCATTAGCTTTCCTGGGAGTTAAACAAATGACTTGCCCACAAATGACTTGCCCACATATATGGAGAACACATATTTGACTTGGAACAGAAAAGCAACCTCAGGTAGGCCCTAAATATACCTAGGCATTCCTGCTACATTGCCCTAGACCATTCACTGTCCCACTTGCTAGATGACTCTTTCACACCTCTTCTCTCTCTTAAAGAGGAAGGATTTAGAAATTTTTGGAGGTGCCTGTTTAAGGTCCTTAGAAAACAAGAAAAGCTTAGCAGTGTTCACTTCCAAAGTATGGAGGTTCCACACTTGTGTCCATCCCTCAATCATGGGAACTCTTTGAAGAGTCATGGTAGTTACTTTCAGTTGCTTAAGTGAAACACAGGAAAAAGAATTGCCTAACCAAGAGAATGCAGACTGCTTTGAGCTTTAGTAATAAGAATCAACACCTCAAATTATACTCAGAAGTCAAATAGGTAGTCAGTGACGAGGAAAGCACAGATGTTACCCACTTTGTTTGCCTAATTCCCTTAAGCAGATGGGCAATAAAAAGTCCGTGCATGCAGTAGAGAGGCATCAAAGCCTCTACACAGTCACAACATAAATTAAAAGTAACAGCATATCAGAGGCTCCAAATCAATATATTTGGTGTTGCCATTGATAAGGGAAGAATAGCTTGAACAGAAGGAATGCTAGTAACATAGTCTCTGAAGATTCATGACACCTTTATTCCAAGGAAAGCAGTGTGCTACATATATCATCATTATAGTCAAGAAATAATTTATCATGCTTAATATGGCTGAGGTAAATATGTTCTGATTATCCCATTTTTCACAGCCTGGTAGTTACTTTGAGTGCATATCCTTTTAGCTTTATTTTATGGGGAGATAGTGAAAGGATAAGTGATATAACTAAGTTCTCATATTTACTTGTTAGGAGAGTGAATTAAAATCAATTCCTATGCTATTGCTAGTCTAGGGATGGCTGAAATTCAGTGATATCTTCAGTTTAAGAAATTGCCATTGGACTTGATTCACGTAGAGGCAATTTTCAGATTTTACGTATTGTTTCTATTCTTCCTGGACTGGAAAGTCTTGACTGCATTCTGACCCCACTCTAATTGACCCAGTTCCCCAGTAGTTGTGTGACATGGAGAGAAGGGGATGTGTGAAGTTCTAGAGGAGGAGTGGGGAGACTGGTAGCTGCCAGGCACCTCTTTCAGGTCAGGGATTGTCTCTAGGCCTTGGTGAAAACTTCTCCACATTCTGTTAGTCTTTGTGAGGAGACTGTGAGTACTTGCCCTGGTGATAAGCCCAGCAGTGTAACATTTGTCTGTGTAACTAGTCATCAGAGAAAGCTATACCTGTAATCTACTAATATGGGTGTACTTCAGTGGGAGGTGATGGAGTCTAATAGTCCTGAGCTGAAAGCCAGCTTTATCACTGACCTGCTGGGTGAACTTGGGCAAGTCATGGAATCCTTGAAGCTTCAGTTTCCTCATTTGGAAAGTGATGATGATAGTTCTTAAGTTATTGGTCTGTAGGGGAATATATCATATAAGACCATGTATATAAAGTACCCAGTAAAGAGGTTGGCACAGAAGGAGTGCTGGATGCTCTTATTGTTATCATAGTCATTATTTTTAGTAATGTATGTATTATAGTTATTGGAATTCCTATTTTGATATTAACTTGAGAGATAGGATAAAAGCTATAGAAGAATTTACTAATGTTACTTTTGTTATAACTGATTTTTTAAAATATTTTTTAATGTCTTAAAACATTCAGATCATTTGCTGGCTCACCAGATTTGACTTAGAATGACTTTATGACCTCTATAGCTTATTGCCATTTTCCAAAACAAAAGCTTATTGCCAGGAAAAATCACCAAAAGACTGTGGTACAGGTTTCAAAAGGCCATTCTAAAAGCAATAATGGCAGTTCTGTTAAAATAAGCATTCAGGCTCCTGAAGTGTTTATTTAAAGGGCACAAAAATATTTAACTGATTGTGTTTCTTAAAAAAATCAATCATAATTAGTTAGAGTCAGTTTTGTATGTAAGTCTTTTTGTTGTTGTCTTGTTGGAATAATAAATTATCAAAGACCGAATGACATCTTTCTTCTGATAATTTTATCTCAGCTTCCTTTTATTGATAAACCTGAATGTTCTTTTATCACATAATTCTAATATGAGGACTTAAATTACCTATCTATCTATCTATCTCTGTTATAAAGCCAAATATATACTTTAAGGCGCAAAGTTTAGTTTGAGACTATAATTCATTGTTGTTAAGTTGCTTTCTTTTCTTGTGTAATTACTGTGGGTAAAACTATTAAGAATTGTGTTTATTTACAAGATTTTGGTATTAATAAGGAGAAAGTAGTTTATTTTAATTAACTCTGTGTACTATGATAAATATGTTTCTTGTAACATTTGTTACTGGAATAAGAGAAGTGACTTAAAGATCTTTGCAGTTCCATTGTGCTATATATAAAGGTTAATCAACACTTTATATTAATGTTTTTCCTAGGTGCATTATTGCAATGGGCCTTGACAAAAAAACAACTTCACCAAAACCTAGGAAAGAAAAGAGTATTGAGAGAAGAGAGGGATTGATGAAGGGTGAGGGGAAACTGAGGAAGGATAGAGAGTACCTGATACCAAGAAGGAGAGAGATGGAGGGGAGCAAAACCTCAGCTTCAGCCATTTTTTCAGCTCAAGAACTACATACAGGGATCGGCGAAGTGAGAACTGCTGTCGAAGAAATGGAACGTAAAGAAAAGCCAGGACAAGAAGTCTGGGAAGATGACCAAGAAAACATATTTAAATATGGTAATGAGTAACACTGGGTTCTTTTGCTGTTGCATGGTCGTTTTAAGACTTTACAATGTGATTATAAAAATTTGCAAAAATATCCATTAAATGTTGTTACTCAGTTTCGATCTTCAGGCAACTGTGTTGCAGGTGAGGAATCCCTGACCACCTTCTTAACTGTTTTGCAAGGAGTTCTGTGTGGCCTGTCTTAGAGGAGGGCAGCCTAACTCCAGGGGGTTGGAGGTGCTTGGAGGGGGAGGCGGGAAAGGAGAGTTTGCGACTGAGTGAGCCAGAGGCTCTGTTCACTTATGCAGGGAGAGACCATTTCACCAAACAGAATTTTGCCTGTTTTTTTTTCAGTATTTGATGTACTTGCTTTGGTGAAACTGATGCTTTGGCATCAGGTAGGAACAACCTATATGATTGTATAGTGATAGAGTATTCCATAACTGAAAACATTTGATGTAAGCCTGGGGTCCTGGAGCTTGTCTGCATTTCTTGTTTTCTTGTTCTTCCCTTTCCTCCCCTCCTGTCCCTTCCCCTCCCTTCTCCTCACTCTCCTCTCCTTCCTCTTCATCTTCTTCCTCCTCATCCTTCTCCTCTGCCTCTTTCTCCTTGTTTCTTTCCCCCCTCTAACCGCATAACACACTCACATATATATATATATATATATATATATATATATATATATATATATATATATATATATATATTCTTACCTTATATATATACATACCCTCACCTTTTGATGTAGTAGATATTATTACTCTCTCCATTTTAAGAAAATGAGGGTCAGACATACAGAGAGAAAGTAGCAGAACTAAGTTTCATACTGTAGGAAAGGAAAAACTTTTCCCTCTGCCCATCTTAGGTTCATTAAATGTATCCTTGTAAATGAAACTGACAAAAGAGATTAAAAAGGGAAAACAAGCAAAAGTTTATTAGCAGGTGCATTGTGCATATGTATGGGAGCACTCAGCTGAGTAACTCAAAGGGGTGGTTAGAACTTGGGCTTATATGCCATCTTAATAAAAGAAAAATACATTTTTTCAAGAAGTGACAAGGCAAAGGAAAAGGACATTGAGCTTCCAGGGGCAACAAATTGTGGGAAGGCAAATATTATGTGGAAACTAATGGTAGATAAGGGCTAGTTCTAGTGAAGTTTGTTATGTTGATTCCCCGGTACCATCTCTGGGCTGCTAAGGATCAGAGTTGTCGCCTATGATTAACTTTTGTCCTTCCTGGGAGAGAGGGGAGGGGAGACACCTTCAAAAATTTATGTCCTGCTTTTAGGGAAATGGGGGGAGGGCAGAGAGCTTCTCTTCTATTTACTACTTCTCAATTGCCTTCAGCTCAAAATAAAACTTATGCCCAAGTGGCATAGTTTGGGGTGGCATACTCTGCTACCCTTTAATACTAAGCCTTGTCTAATTCCAAAGCCCAAACTTTCAAACACTGTACATGTGGCCTCCTCTTCTGTACAAGCTATCCTTGATGTTACCTGGTTGTGGGTGATATGTCCAAAGAATCAGAAAAGGGGAGCTGCCTGAGAGTCCCTCTTGCACCCAGGAGACAAAGCCTGGATTAGAGGAGCACTAGTCATTGGCTGGGATGAGTGTGGAAGGGCTGGTATCAGGAAAGGGGCATCTCCTAGGTCTCTTCTTTCCCACCTTCTCTAGTTGCTGCCCAACAGTTTCAGAAATCCAAGAAAATAATTACAGAGTTGTTACAGCATTGGACTTTATATCTGTTTATTACTGAAATAATGTGACTATCTAAAAAAGATTTCACTCCTAACACTTTGACCCAGCTTACCTCTCTCCATGATCCTTTCTAGTCTTTATTCTTATCTTAAACTGAAAATTTTAAAATATCTGTAGATAACAATAGCAACAGCAGAGAAATTAACAAATGGGATGTGTTTTCATGTTTTAACTTTCACAACATACAGGTATGTTTATTTAGGCCATGTTCAATTTCTGTATTATTTTTTCTTAAACCAACATGGCCCATGCTATGAGTAGCATACTTTATGACAATAAAACAGCTTTTCCGAAGATCTTTCTTCTGTGTTGGCTCCTTAATGGACTTTAAATGTCCATTTCCATTTAAAAAAAGAAGAAACAGTGGAGCAAGCCTTCAGCTCTCTGTAGAACAGCCACTGATGGTCAGGGCAGCAAGAAGCCTGTGTGGAGGTCAACCAGGGAGACCTGCAGAGGGATTGATGTTGACCTCGCGTTGACTTGCTTCCTCATTAGTGGGGATGGTAAACAACAAGCTAATTACATTCTCTGGAAGAAGAAAGATGAGACGGGGAAACAGAAGAAATTATGAAAAGGGATACAGAAAGCATGCCACTAGTTCATTCATATTGAAAACATGAGTAGATGAGACAAAGGAGGTGTGCTTTGAGCTGTGATGCTAATGCAGTGTTCCTGGTTAATAGAAGCCTAATATTTAAATGTGATGATAGAACAAAGCCAGGGCAGCCTTGAATTTCCTGTTTTGAGAGAAAACACTGAAGCTCCTGCCAAATAGGATTCAGGGATTGTTCTTGTGGTTCACTATGTGGTCCTTCAATTTTATGGTCTGCTTCAATAATATAACTGCAATTGTGTCCTAATTGTGGACACTTGTACGACTCTGATTTTAATCAGGTGCCTCCATTAAAGTGTATTGCTGTCAATAAAGCACATATTGTGTGTGATTTCTCCTATTCTATGACCAACTCTCTCCACCCCCAATCAATCATGATTACTACTAATCTCTAACATTTATTAGGAGCCTACTGTCCTTGGCACTATACTAAGCATATTTTAGGGATTATTGCTTTTAATAGTCCCCATAACGTTGTGAGGCAGGTACCACCCTTATCATAGGTGAAGAAACTGAAGCTTAAAGATGTTGAGCAAATTGACAGGTCACACAGCTGTGTTTTAACTGGTACTTGGACACATGACAGCCTGACTCCAGAACCCTCATATTTCACCACGCTGTAATACTGTTGATGGACTTGCAGCAATTTACTCATGTACTGTCTGGCCCCTGCTTATCTTGTGACCAGCAGCAAATATCTCTTGTTTCTAATGTGTTTCTCTGTGTGTATGTATTCTGTGGCTAACTTCAACCACTCCTAGGAAGTCTTCCACAATCTCCAAATGACTTTCCACACTTGTTTGACTCTATTCCACTTATTTGACACTATTTCACATAATTAATCATGAGTCCTATATAGAAATCTACAGCAATTGAGCCCAATAGTGTTAAAACTAACATTACTGAGGGTCATGTATAAAAAACATTCTAACATGAGTACAATATTTCTTGTGTACCTATGTCTTATTTCCTCAACAAAAATTGGAGATTCCTTGATGGGCAGGGGTTGTGTTACTGTAATGTCTTTTATCTTGCAATTTTAGCCTCTTTCAAATAGAAGGGTCTCAATAAAGTCTTATTGATTGACAGCTGACTAAACCAAGTGAGAAGCTATCCCATTACTTGGCCTGAAATATTTGAATCAAAATATTTGTTTTTATTAGTATGTCCTGTTTCCATTATGCAATATAAACGAATTTTTTCAACTTCTTGCTTATTTTATAATTTTGTTCTACTGATTCACATTTCTCTTTCTCCATATTAAATCTCTTTCATGAAAACTTTCTCGTGATGAGTTCCCTTTGTTTGCCTTTTTTCGTTACAGTTTCTGATCTCACTTTTCTTCTTGCATCGCCCTCATACCTTCTCTGCATTAACAGACCTTTCTTCATATGCACAGGGCATGCATTTCTAAATTAAGTTTCCTTCATTCTGGCAGAGTGGACAGCTCTCAAGTAATTACCCGAAAGGCCCCCACTACTGGAGAAGAAAACAGACTATCTAATAACTAAAACACACAAAATAGGGAAAACTTTATTTTTCCTGTAATTTTTATTTTAAGAGCTAATTGTTTATTTGCTTAATTGGTTCTGCATGAAATCCTTTTGCTCTCTATCCTTGGCATGTTGTCATTTCAAGATTTTTAGTTTTTGGTGGAAGAAAAAGGGGAACAATTAAATATGAAAGGTGAAAAATTATAACCACAAGGGACAGATGGCATTTATCTGATGTGACAGTTTCCTTTTTCTGCTACAGATGTGTTACACTTCTGAAGAAATGAAGCAAATTCATGACTGTGACAGGGATATTCTATTTTATAAGAATTTTTATCCTTGGAATGTAATTTTTTTATTGATCGTAGGGATGAATAATGCATATGATTTCAGTTTTGGCCCAGGTACAGAATCCTTCATAATGCCTTTTCTTGATGTCCATTTGGTTCTCTCAAAGAATGTGCTATTTACAGTGTTACTTCTCAGGGCCTTTGGACTTGATTAATTGATTTTTTTCCACTTCACTATTCATTAACTTGATATCCAAATATTTTGAACATTCTTCCTATAAAATATGGCCTCACTGGGTCTCCAAATTAACTTTCATTATTATAATCCTGTTCTTTTCATTTTTAATTTATTTCTAATTTATTGTTTTCTATCAAGTTTTTCTCTTGTCCATTTTGGTTATTGTAGATGATGATGTCCATTTGTAAATGAGCTTTTATTAGGTTTCAGGCTTGTCATTTGGAGCTTCATTTCTTTACTGCTCTTATATATGTAACTGATTGCAATCTTTGATCATTTGCAATTAGTTTTCCATGTTCACTAACTGTGTGAAAAAGAAGTGAAGAAAGGCCCAGAGAGGAGAGGATAATGGAGTCAAAGTTCTCATTAAAGTGAAATGGGTTAAGTATTAGGGATTCTATTTTCATTCTCATAGTGGAGTTTTTCTTTTCTCAGAATATGAAGAAGATTTCGAAGCAGTTGAGGAGAAACAAGATGAGAAAGCTAATGAAGGACAGGCTGATGATCCAATGAATGGAATGCCAAAGTCACCCTCAGATGGTGAAAAAGATCTTTTAGACCCTGAAAAGGAGAGTGAAACCTCATTGTGGAAGACTTCAGATGCTGATGACAATGTGAAAGATGAGGTTGATGGATGCTCTGAGAGTGAATTGGAAGAGGATAAACATGGCAAGTTGATTAGCTTATCATTTGACATAGGCTGTTTACCAAGTGTACTCACTACTTTTCTTTTCCTTATATTTAATGAGATAATCCTCTTTAGGAGACTGTTCAGAACCTGGTTCCCTAACCAGAGGATGCTGATCAACCCCTCTTCCATAGATATCCAAATTATGGGGTCATTCTTCAATTCTTTCTCTTTCTTTAGTTTGCTGGGATTTTTCATCAGGGTGCCAGGTGAAGCTTGTAGTGACACATCTTCTGTTTACATAGAAAGTTACTACCTTTTTTTCATCTCAAACTATCTCCTCTTATATACACACACATATACACACTTTTTTTATTTTTTTATTTTTATTTTTTTTGCTTTATAACAAATTTAATCAGTTATACATATACATATGTTCCCATATCCCCTCCCTTTTGCATCTCCTTCCCACCCTCCCTATCCCACCCCTCCAGGAGGTCACAAAACACCGAGCTGATCCCTCCGTGCTATGCGGCTGCTTCCCGCTAGCTATCTACCCCACGTTTGGTAGTGTATATACACCATTTTTGTGGCTTTGGAAAAATGAAAAGTAGCTCCCATTCAATTAAAGGAAAAGTTGAAAATTCCTCCCTTATGTTCATTTTTTTTCTTAACTTACCTTGAATGCAGATGCTGGCATATTAGTTTATGGAAGGATCATTGCTCTTGACAAAGCTTCCCCCTTATAGACTTCAAACCTAAAATGACTCTGAATGTTCACAGGGAAAATACAGAGCTTTTCAGGTAGATAAAGAAACCCTCACTGTCTGAGGGTTATTATTATCAGTGATAATAATTACCCTGTCTTCTATTTAAGTATGTGTATGTCTTTGTAGTTTGCTTTAGACTAGAGAATGAGGTAACATTATGATGACTTTTTGAATTGCTGTCAGTTTTCCCCATCCTTTTCACCTCTCAAATTTTTTTCTGTATAAGATCTCAAAATTTTTGAATTCAAGGAATACATAGGGATTATACAAAATAAGAGTAAATTAAGTAATAAAGTAATCACAAACATTTAGTTTGTAGTTCTATTCTGTTCAAGAATGAATTCAATCAAACCTATTCTAAAATTTCATGCAGACATATACAAGGCAATAAAATAAAGAACAGAAATTATTTAGAGTAAGAAAGAAGCTAATTTTACTAGGAACTGCACATGAGACCATGACTATGCTTGAACTAAAAATTTAATCCTGAACTTCCTGACAGAGTAAAGAGTGAAGCACAATGTGAAAAATTAGAGTGATTTTAACTTTCAATATATTTGAAAACAAGTTTTGCCGCCATTTTATTATAGTTGAAAGAACTACTCTATACTAATGATCTAGCATTGAAAATTTTTTGTAGAGTCTTAAATTAGGCCTTTTCTTTAATTTCTCAATAGTTACATTTTATGTTTCTAGGCATGCCAAAACATAGCTTTTTTCACTCATTTTGAATGTGAATATTGGATTAAAGTTTATACTCCTATATGACATAGAAAAAGTTTAAGAATTGTATGGAAAAGTGATGTCACCTGAATCAAAGTTTAAAGAAACCATATAAGTGGCTTGGACCTGGAAAAAGATTGAAAGTGTGTTTGCATATAAATATAACCAGTTCAGAACAAAGAAGGACTCAGTTTTTAATTTCTTCAATAATGGTGGTGAATTATCAAGTATTGATTTCACAAAGGGTCAATACATTATTTCAATATATGGTAATCTGGGGATTATTTTTGTACTGCATGATCAACTTGCTTTCTTGGGATCAAATGGATTTTTTTCCAAGATAGAGTAATTTTTTCTGTTTAAGCAGACAAGGATGTAGGCAGTACTTGGATCTTACTTCGAGGGAAGACTTTAATCATTTAGACTTGTAATTATTGAATAACTGATAGTGATGGGTCAACATTAACACTGAATACTACTTGCCTTTAAATAACTGGAATCTTATGTTTAAAAAGGTATCCTATAGGTACTGTTCATTAAGACTGTTTTGTGCTAAGTGCTGTGCTAAATATTTTACATGAATTATTTGATTTACTTCAAACAACCTTAAAAAAAAAGCAGGTACTTTTAATCTCCATTTCACAAGTAAAGAAACGTGGAAATGATGAGATTGAGCACCTCACACAGCCAGAAACTGGTGGAGCCAAGACACAAAATTCAGAGCCTGGATTTTGCAAAAAAACAATATAACATTTCTCCAAATCAGCCAATATCCACTTATCTAAAATTAAAGCAAGTCCCCCCAATAAAAGGATTTTGTTTCCTTTAAAATCTACATTTTAGAGGCATTTACCTTGAGCTCTTCATCTTATCCTATTTTTTAGCCTCTGTTTTTTGTTTTATTTACTTTTAAACGGAGGAAATTAAAATGGACATTTTCTAATTTTACCCATATTTACCTCTCTCCTTCCTGGATAGACTCCCCCAGTCCACTCCCAGGCCTTTTGCTCATTTCCAGTTCATCCAATTCCTCTTCCATGAGACTCTGCTACTTTGGCAGCCTTCACTGGACTCTTTATTTTATGAAACTCTATTGTTCAGTAGTTCATTTTTCACTCATTGTTTCATGCGTGTTAAATTTTGCCCCTCAAACTAATTACACAATTGAATAACACACAAATTAATTATACTACAAAAGCTAGGACTATATGTTGTCTTTGTTATTCCTCACAGAGGTAATTTCCTAAAGATATTTTGTGAATATTAAGCAGTTACTTGATTAACACCAAGAATACTAAAATACTTTTGTTAATGCCATGATGTCTAGTTACATTTATACTATATGATTATTACTGGAATTTTATTTTATTTTATTTTATTTTTTTAGTTAAAGATTTTTTTTTATTTATTTTACAAATTTAATCAGTTATACATATACATATGTTCCCATATCCCCTCCCTTTTGCGTCTCCCTCCCACCCTCCCTATCCCACCCCTCCAGGGAGTCACAAAGAACCGAGCTGATCTCCCTGTGCTATGCGGCTGCTTCCCACTAGCTATCTACCTTACGCGTGGTAGTGTATATATGTCCATGCCGCTCTTTCACTTTGTCACAGCTTACCCTTCCCCCTCCCCATATCCTCAAGTCCATGCTCTAGTAGGTCTGTGTCTTTATTCCTGTCTTACTCCTAGGTTCTTGATGACATTTTTTTTTCTTAAATTCCATATATATGTGTCAGCATACAGTATTTGTCTTTCTCTTTCTGACTTACTTCACTCTGTATGACAGACTCTAGGTCCATCCACCTCATTACAAATAGCTCAATTTCATTTCTTTTTATGGCTGAGTAATATTCCATTGTATATATGTGCCACATCTTCTTTACCCATTCATCCGATGATGGACACTTAGGTTGTTTCCATCTCCGGGCTATTGTAAATAGGGCTGCTATGAACATTTTGGTACATGTCTCTTTTTGAATTATGGTTTTCTCAGGGTATATGCCCAGTAGTGGGATTGCTGGGTCATATGGTAGTTCTATTTGTAGTTTTTTAAGGAACCTCCATACCGTTCTCCATAGTGGCTGTACCAATTCACATTCCCACCAGCAGTGCAAGAGTGTTCCCTTTTTTCCACACCCTCTCCAGCATTTATTGTTTCTAGATTTTTTGATGATGGCCATTCTGACTGGTGTGAGATGATATCTCATTGTAGTTTTGATTTGCATTTCTCTAATGAGTAAAGATGTTGAGCATCCTTTCATGTGTTTGTTGGCTGTCTGTATATCTTCTGTGGAGAAATGTCTATTTAGGTCTTCTGCCCATTTTTGGATTGGGTTGTTTGTTTTTTTGCTATTGAGCTGCATGAGCTGCTTATAAATTTTGGAGATTAATCCTTTGTCAGTTGCTTCATTTGCAAATATTTTCTCCCATTCTGAGGGTTGTCTTTTGGTCTTGTTTATGGTTTCCTTTGCTGTGCAAAAGCTTTGAAGTTTCATTAGGTCCCATGTGTTTATTTTTGTCTTTATTTCCATTTCTCTAGGAGGTGGGTCAAAAAGGATCTTGCTGTGATTTATGTCATAGAGTGTTCTGCCTATGTTTTCCTCTAGGAGTTTGATAGTGTCTGGCCTTACATTTAGGTCTTTAATCCATTTTGAGCTTATTTTTGTGTATGGTGTTAGGCAGTGATCTAATCTCATACTTTTACATGTCCCTGTCCAGTTTTCCCAGCACCACTTATTGAAGAGACTGTCCTTTCTCCACTGTACATTCCTGCCTCCTTTATCAAAGATAGGGTGACCATATGTCCGTGGGTTTATCTCTGGGCTTTCTATCCTGTTCCATTGATCTATATTTCTGTTTTTGTGCCAGTACCATACTGCCTTGATTACTGTAGCTTTGTAGTATAGTCTGAAGTCAGGGAGCCTGATTCCTCCAGCTCCATTTTTCGTTCTCAAGATTGCTTTGGCTATTCGGGGTCTTTTGTGTTTCCATACAAATTGTGAATTTTTTTGTTCTAGTTCTGTGAAAAATGCCATTGGTAGTTTGATAGGGATTGCATTGAATCTGTAGATTGCTTTGGGTAGTAGAGTCATTTTCACAATGTTGATTCTTCCAATCCAAGAACATGGTACATCTCTCCATCTATTTGTATCATCTTTAATTTCTTTCATCAGTGTCTTATAATTTTCTGCATACAGGTCTTTTGTCTCCTTAGGTAGGTTTATTCCTAGATATTTTATTCTTTTTGTTGCAATGGTAAATGGGAGTGTTTCCTTGATTTCACTTTCAGATTTTTCATCATTAGTATATAGGAATGCCAGAGATTTCTGTGCATTAATTTTGTATCCTGCAACTTTACCAAATTCATTGATTAGCTCTAGTAGTTTTCTGGTAGCATCTTTAGGATTCTCTATGTATAGTATCATGTCATCTGCAAACAGTGACAGCTTTACTTCTTCTTTTCCCATTTGGATTCCTTTTATTTCCTTTTCTTCTCTGATTGCTGTGGCTAAAACTTCCAAAACTAGGTTGAATAAGAGTGGTGAGAGTGGGCAACCTTGTCTTGTTCCTGATCTTAGTGGAAATGGTTTCAATTTTTCACCATTGAGGACGATGCTGGCTGTGGGTTTGTCATATATGGCCTTTATTATGTTGAGGAAAGTTCCCTCTATGCCTACTTTCTGCAGGGTTTTTATCATAAATGGGTGTTGAATTTTGTCAAAAGCTTTCTCTGCATCTATTGAGATGATCATATGGTTTTTCTCCTTCAGTTTGTTAATATGGTGTATCACGTTGATTGATTTGCGTATATTGAAGAATCCTTGCATTCCTGGAATAAACCCCACTTGATCATGGTGTATGATCCTTTTAATGTGCTGTTGGATTCTGTTTGCTAGTATTTTGTTGAGGATTTTTGCATCTATGTTCATCAGTGATATTGGCCTGTAGTTTTCTTTCTTTGTGCCATCCTTGTCTGGTTTTGGTATCAAGGTGATGGTGGCCTCGTAGAATGAGTTTGGGAGTATTCCTCCCTCTGCTATATTTTGGAAGAGTTTGAGAAGGATAGGTGTTAGCTCTTCTCTAAATGCTTGATAGAATTCGCCTGTGAAGTCATCTGGTCCTGGGCTTTTTTTTGTCGGAAGATTTTTGATCACAGTTTCAATTTCAGTGCTTGTGATTGGTCTGTTCATATTTTCTATTTCTTCCTGATTCAGTCTTGGCAGGTTGTGCATTTCTAAGAATTTGTCCATTTCTTCCAGGTTGTCCATTTTATTGGCATAGAGTTGCTTATAGTAATCTCTCATGATCTTTTGTATTTCTGCAGTGTCAGTTGTTACTTCTCCTTTTTCATTTCTAATTCTATTGATTTGAGTCTTCTCCCTTTTTTTCTTGATGAGTCTGGCTAATGGTTTATCAATTTTGTTTATCTTCTCAAAGAACCAGCCTTTAGTTTTATTGATCTTTGCTATCGTTTCCTTCATTTCTTTTTCATTTATTTCTGATCTGATTTTTATGATTTCTTTCCTTCTGCTAACTTTGGGATGTTTTTGTTCTTCTTTCTCTAATTGCTTTAGGTGCAAGGTTAGGTTGTTTATTCGAGATGTTTCCTGTTTCTTAAGGTGGGATTGTATTGCCATAAACTTCCCTCTTAGAACTGCTTTTGCTGCATCCCATAGGTTTTGGGTCGTCGTGTCTCCATTGTCATTTGTTTCTAGGTATTTTTTAATTTCCTCTTTGATTTCTTCAGTGATCACTTCGTTATTAAGTAGTGTATTGTTTAGCCTCCATGTGTTTGTATTTTTTACAGCTCTTTTCCTGTAATTGATATCTAGTCTCATAGCATTGTGGTCGGAAAAGATACTTGATACAATTTCAATTTTCTTAAATTTACCAAGGCTGGATTTGTGACCCAAGATATGATCTATCTTGGAGAATGTTCCATGAGCACTTGAGAAAAATGTGTATTCTGTTGTTTTTGGATGGAATGTCCTATAACTATCAATTAAGTCCATCTTGTTTAATGTATCATTTAAAGCTTGTGTTTCCTTATTTATTTTCATTTTGGATGACCTGTCCATTGGTGAAAGTGGGGTGTTAAAGTCCCCTACTATGAGTGTGTTACTATCGATTTCCCCTTTTATGGCTGTTAGTATTTGCCTTATGTATTGAGGTACTCCTATGTTGGGTGCATAAATATTTACAATTGTTATATCTTCTTCTTGGATTGGAATTTTATTAAAAACATTGTATAGAGTTAGCTGCATTATGTAGATATAGAACATATAATATTTTAAATAGATGTGTAATGAAAGCTATCAACATATAAAATCTAGTCCACAATGTTGGGAAATTTAAGAGCCAAAAATTAAACTGACTAACTCTTTTATTTTGTTTTTTTCAATAACGATGTTATTAAATAATTCTTTTTAAGAGCTCCTTTGCATCCTCGGTATTTACATTAAAACTTTGCCATTATTCTGAAGTAAAATTTCATTGCTTACTACTATTTCTTTCCTCCACCACCAGGCTGCATTATTTTCCATCCCTTTATTTTAATAACCTGACCCTGTGTTATTCAAAAACATGCTTTTTAGCATGAGGAGTATCAGAATTAAGATAGTTCATCCAGCAAACAAGAAATGTGCATTAAAAATGATAATGACATGATAGATTCCTTGGAGCAATCTATTGAAAAGCCAGACAGCACTTCATCTTCAAAAGTGTAAGAGGCATATTGTGACCACTGAATCCTAGACACTGGTACATCCTTTTTATTGACATGATTAAGAATCTTGCTGTTAGTGTTTGGATGTGTTTCATTTGAACCTGCCTGCACCTGTTCCCAGAGGGCAAACAATTGCCCAGGCTGTCACTCTTGTGACAAGTCGGCCCCATTTAAACTGCCAGTGAGCAATTGCATCGGCCCGCCTTGATGAATACACTGTGCTGAGCAGCCTGCAAGTGATGGAGTGCCAGGGACTGCGTGCCCACTAAGAGAGGACCCTGCTTTAGGAATGATGTGTGAGACTTCCCATAGTTTAAAAAGAATGACAGCTTCCTTTTCTCTGTGTTTGTGTTGGCAACCCCAGGAGCTAATTCACCAGTTGAAAATATATTGTCATAGATGAATGTTATAAAGTTGAGGGGAAAAGTGTCATGTTGCTGAGAATAGACTTTTAGGGACAGTTTGGATGATAGTACCTATGAGTAAGAGATAGAGACTAAGTAGCTCCTTATGAGAAAGAGAATGGGGGAAGGGGAGAGAGAGAGAGAGAGAGAGAGAGAGAGAGAGAGAGAGAGAGAATCTGTTCCCAGAATACAAAGAAAAGAACATAAGTATTAAAGCGAAATTTTTTTCTAGTAAGAAAGATAGTATTTTACTTGTGCTATTTTTCAGTCTGTTGAATAAGTAGGCCTTAAAGACTTTGAAAATCTCAGAATCACAAAAATATTCTATTTACTTGATTTACTGACTTCCAGTATCTCACTCTTCCTTTCTGGGCCTGACTATGGGCTTGAAGAGATGCATATGAGGGAAGCCTGCTCCTTCTGTGTTGAAATTGTACATGCTATGAAACCACGCTCTGTGGACTTCAGTGTCACTTGACTCCTCCTCGGACCAGAGAGGGTTAGGGGAAGATTGTAGGCAGCTTTTGGCTAGAATCTATGTCTGTGATTTTTTGCATGATTAGTCACACTTTAATTTTTCTTAATTGTAAGAATTACTCAATTCATCTTCACTTTTGGATTGTTGAAGTAGGAAGTCATGGCTTTCAGGTGAATACTTAAATTCAGCCTCATCTTTTAGTTCACATAAAATACTTTTCTATGAGGTATTTCTCTGCCCTGTACCTAGTGATGGCACTACTGAGGCACTCAATAAAATCTTGTGAAATGCATGGCTGGTTGACTAGATTAATGGACAAATGTAAAAAGATTTAAGCAGCAAAATGTGATACATGATTTGATTATATTCTCAGTATTTTAAGTATTTAGAAAATCCAGTTAAAGGTAAATAAGGAGGAACTTTTAAGCTTTCTTCTTCTCCTCCTGCTATATCTGCATTCACTTTATATATATATATATATATATATATATATATATATATATATATATATATACACATATATATATATACAAAGTAATGTATATATTTGTCTCATTGGAAATTGTTAATGAATTACCAGTATGAGGACATATGTTCTCCCTTACACCAAATGACTAGTTACTGTTCATGTATGGAATTCAATGATTTCTGCTTCTATTGTCATTAAGCATACAGTCATTTGATGATATTTATTGAGTACAAAGCACTTGTCTAATCAAGTATTATTGTACATGAAAATATTGACCAAACCACAGTATCTAATATAAATATGAACAGATTTTGGTGAACTCATGAGTATAATCTACAACTGTTAATATAAGGAATAGAAGGACATAAAAATTCATATGTCAAGGCTAATTTGAAGAAAATAGTTGTGACACTTATGCAGATTTTTCTGTGAAACCTTGGACCAAGGAATGGGAAAGAGACAAAATTTGTGTTAGAGCTCAGAGTAGTATGGGGTCCACTGGGTTGGGGTACATGGTGTGTTATTGGAGTGATCTAAATTTTTAACTGAATTTCCATATTTGAGTGTGTGAACTTAAATCATGATGTCTACATGGGCTTCAAGCTAGTAAGCTAAAAACAAAGTAGTTAAAATCAGGACATAAGTGGAGGAAATAATGAATTTAAACTGTAGTAAAACAATGCATCATGCTAGTGGGTGAAGGAATGATTGAAAACTGAGGTCAGGACTTGTCATTGGTTCAAAACAAACTACATAGCTACAGATCGCAGTAAGAGTATAACAGCTTCTGAGAGAGCTACCCATGGTCACTGTTAAGAGAATGAACAAATACTTTAATAAATATGTGTAGTTGATTTATTGTGCTCATGCCAAAGGAAGCAATGTCTGTCAAGAGTGTGTAATCTCTATGGAAGCAGGGACCTGGCCTGCTTTTTTCTCCATTGTGTCCTCAATACCAGAACATTGCCTGACACATAGGATGTGCTCAAAGTGCATTTAGTGAATGAATGTATCTCTGTAAGTGGCTAGGAAGATGGAGGACAACTCAGGACCTCAGTTACGAGGAGAGAGAGCAGAGTTCATCCTGAATTTGCTGGACTGGTGCTGACTATGGATGTGTGTGTGTGTGGTTAGTACCTTTGGTCAGGTGTATATCAAATTGACTAGGCAGGCAGTGCAAACAGTGGAGGTTACTGACACATATATAGTAGAATATGTAAAACTATTTTCCATTTGTCACCCTGGAGTGGTAACAGTGGAAATCTAGCTAAGAGAAGCAATAGTGGGTTCATGACAGTGGGTGCCCTCTGTTTGAAAGCCTTTTGGCAGGTAAAGTGGTCTTGGTTTTAATACAGTGGGTCATTACAAAAGAAGTATTTTACAAAACTTGCTCCTTTATAGCTAATGGACATTGGGTATTATTTAACTTCCATGGGCCTTACTTTCTAGATCTAGGAAAAGAAGATAACTAACTACTCCATGGGATTAAATGAGATGTTTGTAAAGTGCTTACCTCAGTGCTTGGTACAGAGTAGGTGCATAATCATGATCAGGTTCTATTTTTTTCCTCAATAAATGGTAACTGTGACTACTATGCTTAATGTGATATACAGGGTGAAATCACAAGAAAGAAATTTATTAGAATATATGTATCATGTATGATATCAGAGAGAGAAGAAGACTGAAAATCATAAAGCAATGATTACTTGATTTGGTGAGATTAATTTTTACCATGTAATTTCTACAATGATTTATGGAGAGCAATAATTGGAATTGATTCCCATTTTACAGCCAAGAAAACAGAGCCTTAGAGAAGTTAAGTAGCATAACCAAAGTCAAAGCTAATGAGTAGCTTAGTCATGATTGGAACACCTAAGTTTGTCTTACAGAAAAACATAGTATTTTCTCTCAAGCTCATGTTGCATGAAATAGTAGTGACGGAAAAGAAGGAATAGTTATCAATGAACACTTATTATGACATGAAAAGAGTAAACAGTGAAGAATTGGGGACTGATTGAACGTGGAAAGAGAAAAGTCAGAGATCCTGCTTAGGGTGTAGAACCATGGCACCAAACACATTGGCTTTGGCCAAAGACTCAGGCGGTGGGTGCAGATCAGGTCCCTACCATGAAGACCAAGGGCAGATTCTTAGCATCAGTACCTGGAGGGAGCATTGGAGAGATAAATGGAATTTGGTAGGAGGCAGAGCTGTTTCCTAACATGCCTCCAAGACAAGGTTTTCCCTCCTAATGAAAAAAAAATTACAATTTACATATCGACCCTAAAATTCCTTTATATAAAACGTTCCTTTATATAAAAGTTTTCACATAAAAACTTTATTTCTAAGAGAATAAATAAAATTAGTGTTGAAAATCCCTTTCCATGGCCCTAAAGCATTTTGAGCTTTTCTGTAGGCACAGCCTGGTCCCAGTGTCTGTATGAAAATGAGAGTGAGAAATGAGAGTGAAACGAAATTATACAGGGAGGTTAGAGAGAAATTTGAAAACTGAAATGAGTTTATGTGGGAGGTCAGGTAGCCTTGCCACTCAGCGGCCATTCATTCACCTGATCTTTCTTAAGGACTGACTCAAAATTGAACCAGAGCATGTTTCAGCCTTTGAAATAAAATAATACAATTAATAGAAGCTGCTAAAGAAAGAGGAGCACTCATTTTTTAAATTATGTGAACAACTCTCAGAGCTAAAAGTGAGAGTCCTGGTGTCAACATTCAGATGGTAAATAAGGATATTTTTGGATGTGCAGAACAATTATAACATTGTATCCTAGCTAATTGTGCAATTAATGAAAACCACTGAACAAACAAACCACTAGCACACTGGGAGTTGTTTTTCTTTCTTTTTTTTTTTTTTTTAAGTGAGATGCTTAAGAGAGGGGGAGATTATAGTCCCTGAAGTTTCTGAACTAGTACAAATAAGATAGAGAACGACTGTCCTTGATCTGTACGTTCCCCACTGAGAGACAGCACATCCAGATCTTATACAATGGAGATAAAGAATGAGTGGCTGAAGTATGTGATTCCTTTGAGAAACAGTGGTCATCTGGTGCCTGTCAAGGTAGTTGGAAGATAAGAACAAATGGAATTGTACTTAAGCGGTTCTGTTGCTTAAAGGCTTTTTGGAGTTTATTTTTTACTGCTGTGTAGAATCTCTCACATCTTTGTGGGAATTCAGTATGTCTCAGTGACTATACTTAAAATGCTAAGCCCTGTCATGGAGAGCCGTTGCAGCTAGAGGGAAGAGGATAAGAGTAAAGACAGGTATCTCTTCCCTTAAACTCTGCCTCAGCTGCTACAGCCATCTGGGTAGCTGACAAGCAGAAAAAAACATAAACAGAAAAAAGAATCAGGAGCACACAGAGAAGAGCAAACAAGAAAGCTAAGCAGCTTGTAAGTGTGGGCTATTTCATTTGAAAAATATATTCTATAAAAAAATTATAAACACAGGTCTATTTGGTTAAAAAAAATGAAAGGCAAGTTTGTATTTTTCTGGCCCAAGGCAGTGCATCTTCCTTACAGAGTCAGTGTGTGTGTGTTACTTTCTTGGAGACATTAAAAAGTTTTTGTGGGTAATAAATACTAAACTATTTTTGGCTCTGGTAAGTTTCCAGACTGCATATCTGTAGCATCACATCAGTGTACTGCATAGATATCCTAGAATCTCTTTTGCCGATTCTGTTTGCCCATCTCCAGCTTCTGCATCCTCTGTCTTCTTCAGAGGACAGCCCTGGGCTACTGGGTTTGCTTCACCCTCAGGCACAAAGAGCAAGGGAGTGCCAAGAGTTCGTGTTCCCCCCAGGGTGGCCTGTAGCTATGTCTGACTGGAGCAGAGTATGGAAGCCCAGCTCCTTCTTCAAGGGAAGAAAAATTCTAATATAATTTAGACTTCAGAGGTTCCCATGGGATCAGGCTGAGGCTGAGATGTTGCTTGAAATAGCTCTCTTGATTGACTTCTTCCCTTCCCTGCCCAGCTTTACCCACACCCGGAAGAGTTTCTCTTGGAGCATATTTTTAATACATCACTGGCACATGAGTCCTCATCTCAGTGTCTGATTCTGAGGAACCCATAAAAAAGACCAGATCTCCCCCCCACACACATGCACACAGACACACACACACAAGCATTATCTCAAAATATTAAGTATCTAGGTATTATGCAAATGCATAGATATTCTTACCATACCGAGCTACCAGGGTGTACCAGTATGGCAGGTGTTACTGTAGATAAAAATTTAAACTTTATGCATAGAGGATACTGTGGATACATCCAAGATGATAATGAAATAAGTGCTCTTGCTGAACAAGTAAAAGATAATTCAATTTCTTCTATAACAAAATAGATACTAACAAAGGTTTTCCAGTGAAATGGCTTTCAACAAATAAACAAATATAATTGGTTTTCAGTTAAATGCGACTTCGTATTGAAAATTATATAGACTCACAGATTACATAGGTCTTTATCATGAAAATTATGTGGAATATATGGGGAAAGGGTATCAAATCTACTAAACTATATTAAACATTTTAGTATGATTAACTACTAGCACAATTCCCACAATTATTATTATTAAATTTCCCTTTACGGAAAAGCAATGATGTTGTCATTTTTAATTTTTGTAGATATAAGAACTGCTTCATCAACCTCATCCAAAAGTCACTCATATTCTAGTTGCAGTGAAGATGAATCTGCACTGGGGGACAGGGAAGCCCACGCTGAAAACAGTCCAAATGAAAGTGTCCGAAGTCCATCTTCTCAGGAGTTGAGTGAAAATGATGAGGCAGGAAAAACCCACTTTCCAATTGAGAATTCTCTAGAAATTGAAATTGAAGACCAAGAAATAATAAAAGCAGATGTGAAGATCAAGCCTCTGCCAATAGAGGAAAACTTGGAGAATGTTCTTGAAGAGGAAGCAGAGAAAGGAACCCGAGTGATTGCAGAGGACTTATCTGAGAAGTCCAGGGAACATGATTCCAAGGAAGACAAGGAAAAGAGTAAGAGTAACCTTTGGGAAGGAAGCACTGCTAAGGTGAAGGACAAAAAGGCAGGTCCCCGTAGGATGGATAAAGATGGTAAGTATGGCCATTGAGTTGACCTGCCATTGTCTCTCTGCATGGAAGCTGATCTTGA
The DNA here is from genome assembly GCF_025265405.1 of Mesoplodon densirostris. Classification (NCBI taxonomy): domain Eukaryota; kingdom Metazoa; phylum Chordata; class Mammalia; order Artiodactyla; family Ziphiidae; genus Mesoplodon; species Mesoplodon densirostris. The sequence continues at coordinate 66,581,257 of NC_082662.1, read as the reverse complement.
TCATTGCACTCTGTCAAAGCTTGGGAAATACTATTGTGATAATGCCGGAGGGATTCAATTTTTTCCTATTTCTCTCTGTGTCACATGATCATACATGTATTTTCAGCCTGTTGTTTTCCTTTATTGCATTTTAAAAATTACTTGATAATTATTAAGTAGCCTGTTTCCTATTTTCTGTAAATTCCTTCCTATGGCAGTGCTATCTCAAGAATCAAGTAAAACACAATACATGTCTGAAGGCAAGGGTATTTTAGAGTTTATTTAGTATTAGCAATGCTATTTGTTCTTATCCAAATATGCATTTATATATATATATGTAGCTAACATTGATAGGTGCTTGCTATGTGCCAGTGCTAAACACTTACATATATTAACTCATCTAATCCTCACAACAGCCCAATATCCCCATGAGTTAGGCTCTATTATAATTACCTCCTTTTTACAGATGACAAAACTGTGATTTGTAGAGGTTAAGTAAGATGTCAAGCATCATACAGCTAATAAGAAGCATTCCTAGGATTTGAATTCAGGGAGAGTGGTGCCAGTTTCTAAAGGTGTCCTATTTTATCTGTGCAATAGGAATTTATAGTTAAATAAAAATATAAAAATTTCATAGAAAACTCCAAACTGCACTTTAAGTTCTCTGAAACTGAGTAACTTTCTGATCCAGGGGTTTCTTGGGTGTGTTGGACAGTTCCATTTGACATAGAAACTCTTGAAGCGTGTCCTAAGGTGATCAGGCCCCAGTACCTTAGACACATAGAAGGTCTGATACTTTTCTCAACTTTAGGAGGACAGTTAAAGGATTGAGTTGTGTCCTGTGGATGGCCGGTTGTGTCTGCAGCTATTTGGCTCTCACATAGTACGCTGTGCCCTGTAACTTGTATCTCGGGCCTTTCCCTGATCTCTCCCATCTGTCTACCCTGCCAACATGGTGGGAATTCTTTTCGACTCCAAGGTAAAATTTGTTGTCACATTTTAATAGTACTAAAATTCATCTGCATTTTAAAACTTATGAATGTTTTTAATGTCTATAACATGTATTTTAGAAACTTAAAAGCTGTTATTAAACCACTGGTGCCTACAGCTAAGAATTAAGTATGTTGAATAGTTATCTTTCCATTCAGTCATTATCATTAACCTTCTACTATGCACTGTGGTCAATAAGAAATGTGTAAGACAGGGTTCCTTCCATAAAATGTTAAGAGGAAGGCTTGGCACACCAATAACTGGACAAGGTCAGTAGTCACATGTAAAACCAGAGAAGGTATGGGGCTTCAAAAGAAGAGAAGACTCATTTGATGAAGTCACCTTGAAAGTTTTTGTGAAGGACATATTTGAGGAAGGCTTTAAAGGTTAGATAAGATTTTGAAGGTGGAATGGAGGAGGATTAAGCATGCCAAACAGCAGGAAGTAGCAAGGGATATAACCTTGGAATAAGTTAAACAAAAACTCTAGAATGAGCAGTTTGACAAACTTCAGCCTACAAGCCAAATCTGGCCTATCACCTTTTCTTTTTGTATTGCCTGTGAGCGAAGAATGTTTTTTTTTTCTTTCATTTTTAAATGGTTGGAAAAAAATCAAAAGAAGAATATGTGATATGTGAAAATTATATTAAATTCATATTTCAGTGCCGGAAAATAAAGTTTTATTGGACTAGAGTCATACTTATTTATTTACATATTCTTAGTGGCTGTTTTTGCTCTACAAGGGCAGAGTTAACTAGTTGCAACAGAGACCCTATGGCCCACGAAGCCCTAAGGATTCACTGTTTGGCCCTTTACAGAAAAAGTTTTCCAACCTCTGCCTTAGAATTATAACATTAAGACCCCCAACATTTTCAAAATGATTTTGCCATATGTGAGTAAAGATTCTTATTAACATACATTTGAAGCCCTTTTATAAAATAATTCAAATTTTTGATCTCGGATTTTGTCATTCAATTCTGGTACATGTAATGTATAATGTAGAAAATTTGTACAATTTGGCAAACTGCTGACCAAAAAGGTAGGGATGTTAAAGTTCAGTAGCAACACTGACATTATTACTAGTATTTCTTTTATTTCCATTTCAGAAAACTAGATTGTTTACCTGGATTTATGGAAGTAGACAACTTTTTGTAAAATAAGATGCACATGATATAGGCTGAAATTAGGGGACAGATAGAATAACAGAAGTATTCGGCTAGGATATCACTTGGAAGAGAGTGGGTCTTTTTTCCCCCTCTGGATTTGTGAAATGAAGAGTGTATAGGTTTATTATTTTTCTCAACTCTTATGGGAAACCTGTGTTCTTGACTTGATGACATCTGTAATTTTAAAACATTTTGTTATTATCTTTTCATTGAGGTGGGTTCAACACTAGATGGCAACGTTTATGACTATTTATCTCTCTTATGCTCTAATATATGTACCAAATCTCTTTATCAGTGTTTATTTTTCATTAACAGCTTATGAAATAACATTTAGAAAATAGAAAAAAGCGGTCTTAAAATTATCTATAGATTTATCACACACAAAAATCACCTTTAACATATGGTCAGTCTTTTTATTTCTAAAGTTAGAGTTTACAAGTTATATTTTCATATTTCCATAAAATGTTATATTTTGTTTTTTATTCTTAACCTTATACCATAAGTATTTTTATGTTATTATGTAATCTTCATGAATATGTTTAATGTCTGTGTATTATTCCATTCTGTGGTTTTTTCATAATTTAAACATTTCCCTATTTTTCCTATTTTCACTACTACTAGGAGTATCTTATTACCTATAATAATTTGAAATCAATAATTATTTTCTTAGGCTAGGTTCCAAGAAGTTTACTTTCTGGATCAAAGGTAATAGACATTTTAAGGTTTCTGAAAAAAAAGTTTTCTTAGAAAAGATTGGTTGAAAAGTTTATACAATACAGAACAGATGAGAATAAGATGAAAGCTAAAGGCTTCCTTCCCTGGCCTTTATTCTTTTTCCTGAGAGATAGATAACTGTGGATAAGTTTTTTTGTGTGCATGATTCCAGAAAATTTTCTCTGTATACACACATATGTAAGTGCATTCATATATTATATATATACAGACCTTATTTTTATATACAGATGGAAACATGATACATTTTTGTTTTACAACTTGCTTTTTTCACTTAACACTGTATCCTGAATATCTTTATATCAGCACATATAACTGTACTTTTATTCTTATTTACTGTATATATTATGCCACTGTATTGCCTTAGTATCATAAGTTTGCAACTTTTCTTAAAAATATCTTGCTTTCTGTGTAAGAACTGGTAGATTTGTTCTATGGTCCATCTTCCACAAAAGAACAAAATTTCTGGATTATGGAGGCCCAGAGGCAGAGTGAATAAAGTACAGTGGAAAATAAGATATTAATAAGCAAAATAAAACAAAGACCATGTAAAATATTCAGAACAATGTAGAAGGATTATGGTATCAAAACCTAAGGATTAGTAGATTATGACAGCTGGGTGCTAATGTTTTTAAAATAAACTCAAGGAAATGATGCAATAAATTTGTAAATATTTAGAATAATAGACTAAAGGAAGTGACAGATATTCTCAAAAGCCTTTATATTCTTAAGAAAATTTCAGATAAAGTAAACCAGGTCTTGAATGTATTGTGAGTTATATTGATATTGATGCCAAGCAAAGAGGTTATAGTGGTTCTTCCTCCTTAATTAAGCCTTCAGTTAGGTGGCTGAGGGAGAGAGGGATAGAATCAAAGTTATATGCTTGAAATGAAGGTCATTTAGGTCACAGCTTATATGAGTTAGATCAGAAGGCTGGTGAAGATTGAAACATGTGTATTTTATTTAGCTCCCTGATTAGAACCTTAGATTGCAGTGAAATGGGGTCTGAGATAATATGTAAAAGATTCTATCTCATTTTGTATAGCACTGAATTAATCAATTTCAACTAGATCTAGAATAAAAATTGTGATTATGTTAAGAATAAGTCTATGGGCTAAAAAAATGACGTACAATTAATGTTGTTTTGTTTTGTCTAAGTTAATACAACTTAATCTGAATTGTTTTCACTTAAGATCATAGCAATGTATAAATATGTAAAGTACTACAGTCAATGCCTTCTTACCTTTCAGGTTGATAACATAAAACGATAACTTCCTTCTACTATTTTATAATATGTCACACTTAATTGGGCTTTGTCCAGTCCACCAACAAATCAGGTGAATTTATATAAAAGATATGTCATATGCAGTGAAGTGGATAAAGTAAAAGATTATAATTGCTAGCTACAATGAGATAGTGCCCTTGAGAGTTAATTCAGTATTATAGGGCATAGTGTTATTTTCGTGTGTTTATTTTTCTCTGTTATTTTTAGTTTAAGCTGTCTTAATGCATTGTGACACATGGTGTTCTAATGATGGAATAATTCATGTAGATTTGTGAAGTTAATATAATTTATACATTATGAATATAAATAATATATTAAGAATAAAGTATTATATAGTATAAAGTAAAATGTATGTAGAAGTAGGCATTTTATACTTTTATACATGAATCAGCAGAAGTCATAGTGCTTGGCCAGGTAATATAGACCTAAAAATTGTTAGAACTAAAGTAAAATGCAATTTTATCATCACATAGGCAGGATAGAATGGTCTTGATGAAAGAACAAGAAAATCACGTGTTATGAGTTGCAGTCTAAATACAATTTCTGAATGAATTGTGAAAGTATATAGCTGTTTGTTTCAATAGATTTCTTCTGAAATATTTGTTAGGTATCTGCTTTATGCCACACTGTTCCTGGTGTGAACATAACGAAGTCCTTCCCTATATGGGAGTTTATATTCAAGGAGGAGATGTGCCTAACAAGTGAAAGATAAACATGTAATGGGGCATCTGGGTTAAGTACTAGCAGAAAAGAAAGTCAAGGTAAGGACATAGAGTGATGGTTTGAGGAAGGCGAAGTATTTTTTTAGGGCTGTCCTCTCTCAGTGAGTGGACATTTGAGCAAAGACCAGAATGAGGTGCGGGGGTGAGCCACTCTGTCATGTGAAGAAGGAGCATGGGAAGCAGAAGACCCAGCAAATACACAGAGTCTAAATTGGGAGCATCGTTGTTGAGTGAAGAATTTGGAAGGAGGTCAGTGTGACAGGAGCAGAATGGACAAGCCAGAGACTGGAGGAAATGAGGTCAGAGAGAAAAACTTATAGGCCATTGAGAGGAGTTTATTCTGAAGCCATTGGAAAAATTAGTGCATACAAATGACATGAGCTGAAAGTTTTGAAAAGATTCTTGCTACTGTATGGAGGATAGAATTTAGCTTTCTGAGTATGTTATCTTCGAACAGCTGTGGTCTTGAGCTGTGATTAATCCTGGATTTTTGTGAGCAATGTTTCAATGACAAAGGTAACACAGGAACATCTTTACTGTATAGGTAGATGATGTAAGTCATGAATTTTGTCATAGTGAGTTGTTGGGAAGATAATTGATTGGCTACACAAAGAATGATCAAAGAACACGCATAGTTTTCAAGGTGACTGGGAAATTGGAATAAACCTGCATACATATTTACTCAGCTTTTATGGCCTTCTTATGTTCTTAAAATTCAAATGAAAAGTTCTTGGCAAAACTTTCTTCTGATATAGAATTGCTCAAGATACTTAGCATTTTTAAAAAACATACTTATTGGAGTATAATTGCTCTACAATGGTGGGTTAGTTTCTACTGTATAACAAAGTGAATCAGCTATACATATACATATATCCCCATATCTTCTCCCTCTTGCGTCTCCCTCCAACCCCTCTAGGTGGACACAAAGCACTGAGGTGATCTCCCTGTGCTATGCAGCTGCTTCCCACTAGCAATATGTTTTACCTTTGGTAGTGTATATAGGTTCATGCTACTCTCTTACTTCATGCCAGCTTACCCTTCCTCCTCCCCATGTCCTGAAGTCCATTCTCTATGTCAGTGTGTTTATTCCTGTCCTGCCCCTAGGTTCTTCAGAGCCATTTATTTTTTTTTAGATTCCATATATATGTGTTAGCATACGGTATTGGTTTTTCTCTTTCTGACTTATTTCATTCTGTATGACAGTCTCTGTCCATCCACCTCACTACAAATAACTCAATTTCGTTTATTTTTATGGCTGAGTAATATTCCATTGTATATATGTGCCACATCTTCTTTATCCATTCATCAATCAATGGACACTTAGGTTGATTCCATGTCCTAGCTATTGTAAATAGAGCTCCAATGAACCTTGTGGTACATGACTCTTTTTGAATTATGGTTTTCTCAGTGTATAGGCCCAGTAGTGGGATTGCTTGGTTGTATGGTAGCTCAATTTTTAGCTTTTTGAGGAACCTCCATACTGCTCCCCATACCGGCTGTATCAATTTACATTCCCACCAACAGTGCAAAAGGGTTCCCTTTTCTCCACAACCTCTCCAGCATGTATTGTTTGTACATTTTTTGATGATGGCCATTCTGACCAGTGTGAGTTGATACCTCATTGTAGTTTTGATTTGCATTTCTCTAATGATTAGTGATGTTGAGCATCCTTTCATGTGTTTGTTGGCAATCTCTATATCTTCTTTGGAGAAATGTCTATTTAGGTCTTCTGCCCATTCTTGGATTGTGTTGTTTGATTTTTTGATATTGAGCTGCATGAGCTGCTTGTATATTTTGGAGATTAATCCTTTGTCAGTTGCTTCATTTGCAAATATTTTCTCCCATTCTGAGAGTTGTCTGTTCGTCTTGTTTATGGTTTCCTTTGCTGTGCAAAAGCTTTTAAGTTTCATTAGGTTCCATTTGTTTATTTCTGTTTTTATTTCCATTTCTCTAGGAGGTGGGTCCAAAGGATCTTGCTATGATTTCTGTCATGGAGTGTTCTGCCTATGCTTTACTCTAAAAGCTTTATAGTGTCTGGCCTTACACTTAGGTCTTTAATCCATTTTGAGTTTATTTTTGTGTATGGTGTTTGTAAGGGAGTGTTCTAATTTCATTCTTTTACATGTAGCTGTCCAGTTTTCCCAGTACCACTTATTGAAGAGGCTGTCTGTTGTCCATTGTATATTCTTGCCTCCTTTATCAAAGATAAGGTGACCATATGTGCATGGGTGTGTCTCTGGGCTTTCTATCTTGTTCGATTGATCTATATTTCTGTTTTTGTGCCAGTACCATGCTGTCTTGATTACTCAGGCTTTGTAGTATAGGCTGGAGTCTGAGAGCCTGATTCCTCCAGCTCTGTTTTTCTTTCTCAAGATTGCTTTGGCTATTTGGGGTCTTTTGTATTTCCATGCAAATTGTGAAATTTTTTGTTCTAGTTCTGTAAAGAATGCCATTGGTAGTTTGATAGGCATTGCATTGAATCTGTAGATTGCTTTGGGTAGTATATTCATTTCCACAATGTTGATTCTTCCAATCTAAGAGCATGGTATATCTCTGCATCTGTTTGTACCATCTTTAATTTCTTTCATCAGTGTCTTATAGTTTTCTGCATACAGGTCTTTTGTCTCCTTTGGTAGGTTTATTCCTAGATATTTTATTCTTTTTGTTGCAGTGGTAAATGGGAGTGTTTCCTTAATTTCTCTTTCAGATTTTTCATCATTAGTGTATAGGAATGCAAGAGATTTCTGTGCATTAATTTTATATCCTGCTACTTTAACAAATTCATTGATTAGCTCTTGTAGTTTTCTGGTAGCATCTTTAGGATTCTCTATGTATAGGATCATGTCATCTGCAAACAGTGACAACTTTACTTCTTCTTTTCCAATTTGGATTCCTTTTATTTCTTTTTCTTCTCTGATTGCTGTGGCTAAAACTTCCAAAACTATGTTGAATAATAGTGGTAAGAGTGGTCAGCCTTGTCTGGTTCCTGATCTTAGTGGACATGGTTTCAGTTTTTCACCATTGAGAATGATGTTGGTTGTGGGTTTGTCATATATGGTCTTTATTATGTTGAGGTAAGTTCCCTTTATGCCTACTTTCTGGAGGGTTTTTTTCATAAATGGGTGTTGAATTTTGTCAAAAGCTTTTCCTGCATCTATTGAGATGATCATATGGTTTTTCTCCTTCAATTAGTTAATATGGTTTATCACATTGATTGATTTGTGTATACTGAAGAATCCTTGCATTCCTGGGATAAACCCCACTTGATCATGGTGTATGATCCTTTTAATGTGCTGTTGGATTCTGTTTGGTAGTATTTTGTTGAGGATTTCTGCATCTATGTTCATCAGTGATATTGGCCTGTAGTTTTCTTTTTTTGTGACATCTTTGTCTGGTTTTGGTATCAAGGTGATGGTGGCCTTGTAGCATGAGTTTGGGGGTGTTCCTCCCTCTGCTATATACATATATATATATATATATATATATATATATATATATATATATATATATATATATTTTGCCTTACACGGGCCTCTCACTGTTGTGGCCTCTCCCGTTGTGAAGCACAGGCTCTGGACGCACAGGCTCAGCGGCCATGGCTCACGGGTCCAGCCACTCCAGGGCATGTGGGATCTTCCCAGACTGGGTCACAAACCCGTGTCCCCTGCATCGACAGGTGGACTCTCAACCACTATGCCACCAGGGAAGCCCCCTTCTGCTATATTTTGGAAGAGTTTGAGAAGGATATGTGTTAGCTCTTCTCTAAATGTTTGATAGAATTCGCCTGTGAAGCCATCTGGTCCTAGGTTTTTGTTTGTTGCAAGATTTTAAATCACAGTTTCAATTTCAGTGCTTGTGATTGGTCTGTTTTTATTTTCTGTTTCTTCCTGGTTCAGTCTTGGAAGGTTGTGCTTTTCTAAGAATGTGTCCATTTCTTCCAGGTTGTCCATTTTATTGGCATATAGTTGTTTGTAGTAATCTGTTATGATCCTGTGTATTTCTTCAGTGTCAATTGTTACTTCTCCTTTTTCATTTCTAATTCTAATGATTTGAATTTTCTCCCTTTTTTTCTTGATGAGTCTGGCTAATGGTTTATCAATTTTGTTTATCTTTTCAAGAACCAGCTGTTAGTTTTATTGATCTTTGCTATTGTTTCCTTTATTCCTTTTTCATTTATTTCTGATCTGATCTTTATGATTTCTTTCCTTCTGCTAGCTTTGGGGGTTTTTTGTTCTTCTTTCTCTAATTGCTTTAGGTGTAAGGTTAAGTTGTTTATTTGAGATGTTTTTTGTTTCTTAAGGTAAGATTGTATTGGTATAAACTTCCCTCTTAGAACTGCTTTTGCTTCATCCCATAGGTTTTGGGTCATCGTGTTTTCATTGTTATTTGTTTCTAGGTAGTTTTTGATTTCCTCTTTGATTTATTCAGTGATCTGTTGGTTATTAAGTAGTGTGTTGTTTAGCTTCCATGAGTTTGTATTTCTTACAGACTTTTTCCTGTAATTGATATCTAGTCTCATAGCGTTGTGGTCAGAAAAGATACTTGATATGATTTCAATATTCTTAAATTTACCAAAGCTTGATTAGTGACCCAAGATATGATCTATCCTGGAGAATGTTCCATGAGCATTTGAGAAGAAAGTGTATTCTGTTGTTTTTGGATGGAATGTCCTATAAATATCAATTAAGCCCATCTTGTTTAATGTATCATTTAAAGCTTGTGTTTCCTTTTTTATTTTCATTTTGCATGATATGTCTATTGGTGAAAGTGGGGTGTTAAAGTCCCCTACTATGATCATGTTACTGTCAGTTTCCCCTTTTATGGCTGTTAGTATTTGCCTTATGTATTGAGGTACTCCTATGTTGGGTGCATAAATATTTACAATTTTTATATCTTCTTCTTAGGTTGATTCCTTGATCATTCTGTAGTGTCCTTCTTTGTCTCTTGTAATAGTCTTTATTTTAAAGTCCATTTTGTCTGATATGAGAATTGCTACTCCAGCTTTCTTCTGATTTCCATTTGCATGGAATATCTTTTTCCATCCCCTCACTTTCAGTCTGTATGTGTCCCTAGGTCTGAAGTGGGTCTCCTGTAGACAGCCTATATACGGGTCTTGTTTTTGTGTCCATTCAGCCAGTGTATGTCTTCTGGTTAGAGCATTTAATCCATTTACATTTAAGGTAATTATCGATATGTTTTTTCCTATTACCATTTTCTTAATTGTTTTGGGTTTGTCATTGTAAGTCTTTTTCTTCTCTGTGTTTCTTGCCTATAGAAGTTCCTTTCACATTTGTTGTAGAGCTGGTTTGGTGGTTCTGAATTCTCTTAGCTTTTGCTTTTCTGTAAAGGTGCTCATTTCTCCATCGAATCTGAATGAGATCCTTGCTGGATAGTCTTGGTTGTAGGTTTTTCCCCTTCATCACTTTAAATATGTCCTGCCACTCCCCTTTGGCTTGCAGAGTTTCTGCTGAAAGATGGTTATGGGGATTCCCTTGTATGTTAATTGTTGCTTTTCCCTTGCTGCTTTTAATATTTTTTCTTTGTATTTAATTTTTGATAGCTTGATTAATGTGTGTCTTAGCGTGTTTCTCCTTGGATTTATCCTGCATGGGACTCTCTGCACTTCCTGGACTTGATTGACTATTTCCTTACCCATATTAAAGAAGTTGTCAACTAGAATCTCTTCAAATATTTTTTCAATTGCTTTTTTTTTTCTCTTCTTCTTCTGGGACCCCTATAATTTTAATGTAGGTGCATTTAATGTTTTCCCAAATGTCTCTGAGATTGTCCTCAATTCTTTTCTTTCTTTTTTCTTTATTGTGCTGTGTGGTATTTATTTCCAGTATTTTATCTTCCACATCACTTATCCATTCTTCTGCGTCAGTTATTCTTCTTAGCATGTTTTAAGATGGGAACAATTTGTGTAGTTTCAAAGCAAGCAGAGGAGAGGGAATGAATTTGGAAAGGTTGCCTACTAATATTGCAAACCATATCCTTGCTACCACTTTTCAATAACTAAATTATCAAATTTAGAAAGAATTGGTGGAAATTGAGAACTGTCAGCAATAGTACAGGGACATAAGTCCTCTCATCATTATAGGTGAAATTGTTAATTGATACCTCCTTTTTTGAAGTACAAAGAGAAACATATATCAAAAGCTTACAAAAATTATCATGCTCTTTGACCCAGCAGTTCCAATTCCAACAATTTATCCTAAGGCAATAGCCAGAAATAATAAAGTAATTATAAGTAGTATTTTAAGTAGCTTTATAATCACAAAAATGGAAATAATTCAATATTTAACACTAGACAGTTGGTTAGCCAAATTTTAGTAAAACCTTATTAGAATATTCTGTGCAGTTATTGAAGAATAGTTCTTATTTAATGATATGTGGATATAGTCACAATATATTGCTAAATAAATAAAATGGGATACAAAATGTCATCTAAGTAAGAGTAAAAAATACTTGGAAATCTGGCAAAATGTTAACTAGTATTTGTTTCTGAGTGGTGAAACTAGGATATTTTTGGTTTCTTCTCTGTACTTTTTATTGTTTCAAGCTTTAAGTAGTGAATATGTACTATTTTCATATTTTGGGAAAGTACAATGTATATATTATTGTTAAATATGTTTGTTTTCATAATAAAAAAAGCTCACATTGGAATGCAAGAATATTTTGGTATTTTAAAAACATCTTGAAATATCCTATATCATTTGAGTGGAAAAAGTATTTTTCTGTGAAATTCTCTGAGCCTCTTCCATTTTGCTACAAATGCTGTGGGAACTGACAACTCTCTTTGCTTTTAATTGTCATCTTTATAACAAGGTGAAGGAGCAGAGCCTTGAGGGATGAAGGGCTAAATAGATAGAGGAAACAGGGTGATGTGTCACGTTGCTGGCATGGGAGTCTCAGCATGCATAGTCCTCCTTTACTGTAGGTGGAAAATGGTCAAAGTTAGACACTGGCCAAGGTCTTGCTTTTAAGTTTCAGTTTCAGAAGAACATCTGAGAAAAAAATGACCAAGTGAGGTCTTTTCTGATCTCACACCTAATAAATCCTTAATGCTCAGGCCAGTGTCCCATTCTTGCTGAATCTGAGGCAGGCAGCACCTAACTGTCCAGGCTCTCATCGACTTCCAAAGCCTAACCCTCCAGGGGCAAGCCAGCTGACATGGGCAAGTGGTGATTACAGTCCTGAGACAGAAGGATTACATGCTTCAGGCAATTCTGAGTGAGTTGTAATTTTCAGATTATGCTAGTATTGTTTGGCTTCTTAGAATAGTCTTTTGGTTCAATAGCTGCTAATTGTATATTATTATTATTATTTTTGTAAACCATATTGAAAAAATTTTCAATTGATGTATAATTGACATACAGCATTATATTGATTTCAGGTGTACAACATAATGATTCAATATTTGTAAAATAAACCATATTTCTTTTTAGCTTGTGGACTACTTGGGGGAGAAAGCTAGATGTCCTGTTGGCTCTGATGAAACAAAGCTTCAGTAATTGATACCAAATCAGGCTTCCTCCCACCCTCCTGCCTACCATCCTTGGGATTTCTATTGCTTAGTCAGCAAAGCAGATTTATACACAAAGACCTAAAACACTATTTATTTAAACTCTCTAGTTATACAGTGCTGTGGGTAAGATGGTATTTAACTTATAGGTACTGTGTTATAAAGTTACTAATCTAAAGGTTGACTTGGTTTTAAAAAATCCAACTATAACCTAAGTTTCATGAGTTGATGTCATCTTTAAATTACTGTAAAAGGCATTTTTTATTTGGTGTATTGGATGAATGTGGAAAACTGATGTTCAAAATTTTTTTTAAAGAGAATACATTGGAACTATGTGATGCACCCCTTTTCATTTCCATGTTTGTTCTCTTAAGATTAGTATAGTTAAGTCATTCCATTTTTTCTCCAAAAGCCACATGAGGCAGATATTTCACTATTTGTTTCCAAACACAGAAGGATCAGTAAGTAACTAACTGCTCCTTAGCAATCCACCTTAAACTGAGCAAGGGACCACATTCTAGTTGTGTTTGTTCTTGAAGTACAGTCTTTGGACCAAGTTGCTCAGAATATCTGAGAGGAAAGAAAGCAAGAAAGGAAGAGAGAAGGTAGGTAGAGAAGGAAAGTGAGAGATAGAGAGCAAGGGAGGGAGGGAGGGGGGAAAGGGTATTTTGGAGAAACTGTGCTCTTATCTAGGAGGGCAAATCTAGATCTAGTGTTATTTGAGTGAACTTTTTTTTAACCAGGAAGTGGCATAATGAAAGATGTCAGGAATTTAGAGACACAGGTCATCAGATGATAGGCAAGGGATGTAGTCAGACACTAAAGACAAAGTTAATGGATATTAAATTGTTGTTGAGAATTATCAGGTTAGGCAATAATACTTATAATAGACATGCCCATCATTTCATCATCTACTATTATTTATCAGGTGCTCAGGCACTTGCTAATAAGTGAAATATAAGCATGTTCTACAGGTATTATTTCATTTAATCCTCCCAATATAACCACTGAGTAGATATCTCTTTTTGACAGATGGGTAAACTGAGGTTTAGGCTTAGGCCGAAGAACTTACCCAAGCTGACACAGTTAGTATGGAACTTGAACTTCTTAGGTCTTTGTGTTCCTAAAGTTCAGTGCTAGTAATCAGCTGCAGATAACAGGAATCTCTACAACAGCTTTTACTGTCAAATTTATAGGAATCATGCAATAGCTTTTTTGCTCTGTTCACATAGAATGAGTATTGGGGTCAAATCACTAAAATCTACTAATGGATGAAATGCTTATAGTATAGTCAGTTCTGGTAGTTTTAGAAATCTAATAGAACAGTGATGATTCGGATTATAAAAGCCATGACATGTTTCTAAAAAGCAAAAGGCAACTAAACTCCTTTCCAGTCATCTCATTGCATGTGTATTTGGCAAATCCATCACTGTTTCTGGCTGTTGCCCTTTTTTTTCTAATGCAAGTATTTCTTTGCATGGATTTCTTTACTTCATGATCTTCTATTGTGTTTTCTTTTTGAAATCATAGCTTGAACTCTGTTTAATCTTAATGAATGTTAACAACAGAGTCATATTTTAATGTGAATGCTTTTAAATTAATCCCACTTGCTGCTGTTCCACTTACAATGTTCCCATGACCTGTTTTTAACACCTTCTGATATTTTATATGGTCTCCAATCAGTTGGACAGGTAGTAGCTGAAGATGTGGGTCCTGGCTTCCACTGCCACTATGACTCTGAGTCTGGTGTTAGCAGTGCAGACAGAGGAGAGAAGCACTCAAGGAAGGTGGAGATTGACACAGGTGCAGGTAAGGGCACATCATTACCTAGGAAAGACCTTCAGAAATCCTCTGCAAAAGACAGTGCTGTTTCCATCTTTCATCTTCCTATCCTTGTTTCCTCCTTCTACCACCTTTATTTTCTTTTCAACTAGTGAATATGATGGCAGGAGGTGGAGGCGTTAAGGGGAGCTTTGGAGCTGACAACAGATATGAAAGTTGTCATTCTTTTTTGAATACAGTGGTGCTTAGAATTTTTTAAAAAGGACTTCGGATAATGAAAAATACTGGTAGAGATTTTCAGACCAGTCTTATTTCTTAGCCTGCCTCCCAGTCAGCTGACCAGGTAGGTGGATATACCTAACTGAGCCATTGGAGACATGAAGAGCCCAGGCACATTTCATGACGATTTACTTGAACTCCTTATTTTTTAAAATTCGGGAAGTATTCATTGCCATCAGCAAATGACCTGGCTCTTGGTGATTGAGTACTCCAGCTGCAAGAGTGCACATTAGAGTGACTCAACAGACCATGACTCACACATATCTGGTCAAACAGCCCGTGTCCTTGAAATCAGGTTTCCCTATATTTAGTGGATGACTTTTAAAAAACACCCTGATTTGAATACATGTATGTGTGTGTGGCAGTTAGCCGGAGGAGGGTGATTCATTTTATTCCTCATATGGTCACATTACCCCCACCTCCAATTTTTAATAACAGGCATCAAGCGCTGGGAGGTATTTGAGATTTCACTCTATTATCAAGTAAATAAGTCAGCCAGCCACAGTTGCATACAAGACTCCTGGGTCAGAGGAAAAGGACTTTATTACTCACAACAAATAGAAGCAGCCAGACAATTTGCACTTGTGCTGGTTCCCTGAGCTCCCGTTCCCCCGGGGCAATGTGGAGAGGACCAGGTGACACTTGAACTTGCAGTGGACTGAGTTGCAGAAGGACACTGAGCTTCGAGAATCCAAATCTTTCGTGGTGGGCGTTCAACCAGAGGAGTTCCAGTGTACCTCCCCAAACTTCTGCAAGGCAGGTAGAGTAGTTGTTGTCTATTAAATCCAATTCAAGCAAGAAAATATCATACATTATACACAGTGGGAGGGGAGTGTGTAAGGAAGGTTTGTTAGGGCTTCCTGTGTGTCAGGCACTGTGCTAAGCATTTTATGGTTTACTCTCACAAGGATTCTGTGAGTCAAGTGTTGCTATTCCCGTTTTATGGATAAGAGAATGAAGGCTTAGAGAAGTGTTATTTCCCAAGTTCGTACAACTATGTGGCAGAGCTGGCATTCTCACCCATGTCTGCCTGACTCCCAAGTACACACTCAGCCACTAAATCAGATTTCCCTTGTTTGTGTACATTGCTCACTTTCTTATATTCGTTATTTTTTTCCCCAAAAAGCCATGAGGTTGCTATCAAGAACATGTCATATTTTTGTACTGATATTTCTTAGAAGGGCTTCAATTACTCTTTTTCCCTTGCTTCAGAAATGTCACATCTGACTCCCCTGTGTGTGTGTGTGTGTGTGTGTGTGTGCGCATGTAATAGCTCAGCTGGATGCCATTAGCACTTTCTCTCCTAGAATTTAGGCATAGTATATTATTACATGGTGGCTAGGCAATTTTATTACCCTGTATTCCTGAATGTTCTTTAATTCCATAAACTTAGAGGCCAGCTTAGCAAAACAGAGGACTTTCTTTAAATATTTTTCATAACTGACTTTTTTTAAACATCTTTATTAGAGTATAATTGCTGTGCAATGGTGTGTTAGTTTCTGCTGTATAACAAAGTGATTCAGCTATACATGTAAATATATCCTCATATCCCCTCCCTCTGGTGTCTCCCTCACACCCTCCCCATCCCACGCCTCTAGGTGGACACAAAGCACCAAGCTGATCTCCCTGTACTATGCTGCTACTTCCCACTAGCTATCTGTTTTACATTTGGTAGTGTATATATGTCAATGCCACTTTCTCACTTCATCCCAGCTTACCCTTCCCCCTCCCCGTGTCCTCAAGTCCATTCTCTACGACGCGTCTTTATTCCTGTCCTGGCCCTAGGTTCTTCAGAACCATTTTTTAAAATTATTTTTTAGATTCCACATATATGTGTTAGCATACGGTATTTGTTTTTCTCTTTCTGACTTACTTCACTCTGTATGACAGACTCTAGGTCCGTCTACCTCACTACAAATAACTCAATTTCATTTCTTTTTATGGCTAATATTCCATTGTATATATGTGCCACATCTTCTTTATGCAGTCATCTGTCAATGGACACTTAGGTTGCTTCCATTTCCTGGCTATTGTAAATAGAGCTCCACTGAACATTGTGGTACATGACTCTTTTTGAATTATGGTTTTCTCAGGGTATATGCCCAGTAGTGGGATTGCTTGGTTGTATGGTGGTTCAATTTTTAGTTTTTTGAGGAACCTCCATACTGTTCTCCATACTGGCTGTATCAATTTACACTCCCACCAACAGGGAAAGAGGGTTCCCTTTTCTCCACACTCTCTCCAGCATTTACTGTTTGTAGATTTTTTGATGATGGCCATTCTGACTGGTGTGAGGTGATACCTCATTGTAGTTTTTATTTACATTTCTCTAATGGTTAGTGATGTTGAGCTTTCTTTCATGTGTTTGTTGGCAATCTCTATATCTTCTTTGGAGGAATGTCTATTTAGGTCTTCTGCCATTTTTGGATTGGGTTGTTTGTTTTTGTGATATTGAGCTCCATGAGCTGCTTGTAAATTTCAGAGATTAATCCTTTGTCAGTTGCTTCATTGCAAATATTTTCTCTCATTCTGAGGGTTGTCTTTTCATCTTGTTTATGGTTTCCTTTGCTGTGCAAAAGCTTTGAAGTTTCATTAGATCCCATTTGTTTATTTTTGTTTTTATTTCCATTTCTCTAAGAGGTGGGTCCAAAAAGATCTTGCTGTGATTTATGTCATAGAGTGTTCTTCCTATGTTTTCCTCTAAGAGTTTTATAGTGTCTGGACTTACATTTAGGTCTTTAATCCATTTTGAGTTTATTTTTGTGTATGATGTTAGGGAGTGTTCTAATTTGATTCATTTACATGTAGCTGTCCAGTTTTCCCAGCACCACTTATTGAAGAGGCTGTCTTTTCTCCATTGTATATTCTTGCCTCCTTTATCAAAGATAAGGTGACCATATGTGCGTGGGTTTATCTCTGGGCTTTCTATCTTGTTGCATTGATCTATATTTCTGTTTTTGTGCCAGTACCATACTGTCTTGATTACTGTAGCTCTGTAGTATAGTCTGAAGTCAGGGAGCCTGATTCCTCTGACAACTTTTTAATATACTTTCATGCAGGAATTTGAATAACAACACATATACTACTAAAGGGACTTGACACATTGTTGTTCCTCATGTTTTTCACTTGTTTTGAATCCAGTAATAATCTGTAACAAAATAAAACAAACGTATTCTTTCAAGTGAATTGGCTACATGTTCTCTGAGTGAGCATTTGGTTCTATATTTAGTAAATAACTGCTGTGGTATGCTGAGGACCCCCTATAAAAGTCAACACCATCCCTGCTGATAGACCTGAAGTTTCTATGTTACTCATTTGAATAAAGTTACCTTCCAAACACATTTTTTTTTTTTTTTTTTTTTGTGGTACACGGGCCTCTCACCATTGTGACCTCTCTTGTTGCGGAGCACAGGCTCTGGACATGCAGGCTCAGCGGCCATGGCTCATGGGCCCAGCTGCTCCGTGGCATGTTAGATCTTCCTGGACCAGGGCACGAACCCATGTCCTGTGCATTAGCAGGTGGACTCTCAACCACTGCGCCACCAGGGAAGCCCCCAAATACATTTTTAAGGGAAATGTAATATGTGCTGTTATTTTCTTACTTCAAAAAATTTTATTTTAATAGCTGGCAAGAGGCCAAGGGAAGGCAAAAGGACAGCCAGATGTGGTGTCAGGAGAGGAACTGGAGTTATAAGACATTCCCAGATGGGGTATCAGAATAGGGATGAAGTGAGTAAGATTAGGGCATTAGGTTTCTGGGGAGATTGTTGGTGATGGGGTGGGGGTGAGATGGCTATCCAAAATGGCAAGCGATAGAAAAAGAATGTGAGGAAGACACACTTGCCTACTTTATATATTTATATAATTTGGAGGTTGACACCCTGGTTTTATAACTTATTTTATAGCACCTAGTCCAGTGTGTTTTACAAATGAAAAGGATTAGATTGATAGAAAGCATTGAAGTGACCATTTTAGAAGCTATCTCCCTAAGTATTATTCTTCAGTTGGAAAATTTAAATGCTTTGGGTATTTGGCCTGAAATGCCTTTATTTATTTTGCATGGATCATTGCAACAGAAATACATGTATTTGCTAAATAATAAGAAATCTATTTGAAGCCTTCTGAAAAACATATTGAACTTGTATTTATTGAAGTATGAAAGCTAGAACACCCAGATTTGCAGGAAATTATGGATGAAATTATGAAATACTTCAAGTAGGTTATTTATGTTGAAAATTGTCCCATACTAAAAAGCCCTGTCTTGCTCTGTGATCCTGTTTTGCCAAAGGCAAATCAGTTTCTGAATGTAGATGGGAGGTATTCTGACCTATAATACAAATTTGTGTCTTTAGCAAAAAGTCTTACCTTGAACTACAAAGTTATTTGATGACTATATCTAGATATAGTAGCTTTAATGGGAGTAATGTATGGGATAATTATCAGCTCACATTGTATTATGATTCTGTTGCTAAATGCCCATATAAGTACAAGAAACATAAGCTATCAGGCATATTATGGTGCTATAGGGAACAATGATTCTTAAGATTAAGGTGCTATAGGGAACAATGATTCTTAAGATTAAAAGTCCTCACTATTTTCCTTGTTGCATAATTCTTTCTGCAAGTCCTGATATTTCAAATGAAAGTGGGATATGTGTGTGTGTGTGTGTGTGTGTGTGTGTGTGTGTGTGTGTGTGTGTGTGACAGAGAGAGAGAAAGAGAGAGATTTTATTATTTTAAGACATGGACTTTTTGTTTGTTTTCAACATTTCTGATGTTCAGTTTTCCTTTAATACCAATGTGCCCATTAAATCTGATACTATTTCTTTTCATCACGAAAAACCATTGTTAAATCATGGTACATGTTATAGTCAATGGCATCCTAGAACCAAGAAAATGTCGTATAGATAATATAAGTAGCCCCTTG
This sequence comes from Mesoplodon densirostris, assembly GCF_025265405.1. Lineage (NCBI taxonomy): Eukaryota > Metazoa > Chordata > Mammalia > Artiodactyla > Ziphiidae > Mesoplodon > Mesoplodon densirostris. The sequence continues at coordinate 66,561,872 of NC_082662.1, read as the reverse complement.
ATATTATATATAAATATAAATATCTCTTATATATCTAAGATTTCTAATATCTCCTCCCTGCATTTTGATTAAAGTAACCTTGATTTCTAACCTTATCTTATAGCACCGAATAGGAATTTAGTGGTGGAGGAAAGGGCAGCACTCAGCTCAAACAAGGAATCCAAGGAAGTTGCATCAGAAGAGCATACACTGGAGAAGAAAGAAGCAGTGGATGAAGATGAAGGTCCCCAACATAGGGATGCTGACACAGAAGAAAAAGGGGATGCAGCACCGTGGGGAAAAGCAGGGGTTAATGAGGTTCCCTTGGGGCAGTGGAAGCCAACAGTAGAGCAGCCGGCAATAGTAGGACAGTTTACAGAGGAAAGAAAGATCCCTCAGGGCGTAGTAAGTGGGGCAGAGGCAGAAGCAGAAGGGGATAGAAGGCAACAAAAAGAGGGGTTAGACCCCAGAGGACGAGAAGCAGAAAGAGATTCTGGAGGTCTGAATGAAGGCGAGGCTTCTGAGGAGCAGGCCTTGGAGCAAACGGTGCTGGAGACGGAGACGGTGGCTTCTGACGAGGAGCAGGGTGAGGAGAAGGCGGTGCTTACAAGCCAGGCAGCAGCCCTGAAGTCAGAGAGTGCTCAGGAGGCAGCGGCCCTGAGAGAGGCGGCGAGGCCGGAGAAGGGAGGGTCTGAGGGAGCGGCTGTGAGCGAGGCCGGGTCTGCAAAGCCAGGTGTGGAGGACAGTGAGGGGGAAGCATCCACAGACCTAGAGGACGTGGGACCCGGAGAAGCTACACCCGAGAGAGAGGAGGGTGTAGAAGAGGCCATCCGGCGGGGAGAGGCGCCAGCCAAGGAGAGGGTGGCAGTTCTGGAAAGGGAAACGCCCTTGAGCTCCTGGACTTCTGTGAAGGCCCAGGCAACTCGGACGGGGGTTTTGGAGGACAGCCTTGAAGAACTTCGTAAGGACCCTGTGGAAAGGGAGGAGGTTGAAATAGAGTCAGAGTCTAAGAAGGAAGATGACAGGAAAGAAATGTCACCTGAGGAGTCAGATGCAGCACGCGAGAGAAGGAAAGCTGAGAGGCCAAAGACACCTGTGGGGGAAACCGGATCTGAGAGGGAAGCGGTGACAAGGACAAAGGCGCTTCAGGATGAAGACCCTTTAGAAGAAGAGCAAAAGTTGAAAGAGGAAGAGAGGGAACTCATGAAGGAAGTAAGACCCGAGGAAGAGACACAAGCCCCCCAAAATGACATGGGGCACGGTGCTGAGGATGAAGCAGCCGTGCGGGCGTCTGAACTGACTGAAGACGCAGGGCCGCAAGGAGAGGATCCACTGAGAGAGCGAGAGGTGACCATGTCTGAAGCATCCCCTGGATTTGAAAATTCCCTGGAAAACATAACGGTTTGGGGGAAAGAAGGAGGAGAAAGACCGAGAGAAGCTGGAGACGCAGGGCCCAGAGGCAGAGCAGGGCTGCGCCTCGGGGAGAACATGGCCCCCGCACAGCAGGACGAGGGCCCGAGCCCTGCAGGAGGGGCGATGTCAGGAGCCCCCGAAAGCGAGCCCTCGGGGAAGGCACAGACACCCGGGGCTGCCGGCGAGGCCCGGGAGCATGCAGCCAAACATCAAGGCAGCCTGATGGGCTGGGAGGGGAGGGATAAAGAAGGGCCTTTACAGGGGCCACAGGGAGTGGCTGTCCCAGCCAGGATCCAAGAAGATGTTCCCGAGGAAGACTCCACCATGGCAGGAAAATTGAGTGAAGAAGTGGTGGATGAGGACCCAGAGGAGGAGGTGGATGAAGAGTGCACTCTGGGGGTAGGGCTGATGAAGAACGGGGACACCGAGGGAGACAGGGGCTCGCGGGGCGTGGTTGTAGCTGGGGAAGGTCGCCACCAAGGAGGAGGAGGGACAGAACCAGTCGCAGAGCAGGAGGCATTGACAGGTTCAAAGACAGCTGGGGGGCAAACAGAAGCGCATGAAGCCTCCTCCCTCTCAGATGTGGCTGGGGAGGAAAACTGGCACAGAGTGGATGAGACACGAGGAGAAATGGCAGCTGCACACAAGGTGGCTGTAGAGGAAACAGCGCTGAGCGGGGAGGAGGCGACAGTGACTTGGGAGACGGAGACTGAGGTCGAGGTTCCAGGGCAACCTTCTGACCTGGAAGGGAGGGCCCCACCGCCAGGGCCGGCTCAAGGGGAAGGGGAAGCTAAACCCACACAGGAGGTGGAGTCCGTGAGGAGGGGCAGGAGTCGGGGGCAGCTGAAGAATTCAGACTGGGATTATCCCAAGAGAGAGGGTCAGAGCCCAGGAGAGAGAGTGCGCGGGACGCAGGAACACTCCCTGGAAAGCCCGATTGCACTGGGACCCAGGAGAAGCGAGAGCATGCAGTGCGCAGAGGAAGTGAAGACCCAGATGTTCCGCTGAACCCCAGGAAGGCCTAAGAGACTTCGCGGCTGATGGTGAGTTTAAGCCTGCCCTGTCTGCAGGATTAAACAGATTCCCCCACCTGGGGTCTCTTCCCTTTTGGGTTGGCTGATCCCTTTCTCAGTGTCTGCACACACACACGCTTCAATTCTGGGCTGCTGAGCCCCAAGCCCATCAGGATCGGGGGCTGGGTGAGACGGACAGGGTGGCCAAAGCCACACAGGGACCAGTTTCTGTTCCCTTCGCAGCTCTAAGTCACAGCCCCTGTCTCTGCAAGCACAGCTCTCGGAAGCAGTGAGACCTTGCCTCCCTTACAGGGCCCCAGAGATGGTGCAGAGGAGAGAGTGTGCCACAGGGACAGGTCACAGGAGGAAAGGCTTAAACTCTGCTCCAGAATTAATTTCCCTTTGTGATTGTCTGCCTTTAAATGGGCTCTGTGTCTCCGTTCTGCATTTCTGTGAAGTTTAATAAATATATATAACATATATCTGTAACATATATTAAAATATTTAAAACGTGTTAAAATACATGTATATATGTAAAATATTGAAGACTGTAACTAAAGACCAAAATTATTTCCAAATTTCCTCGTGTTCCTGCTAGTTCCTTGATGCCCTCGTATCCTTAGCGCCTGGTTTCTACTATCCTGAGTGATTATATTCATAGTCCTATCCTTTTTATTATTTTTCAGGTTATTTTCTAGATGTCTTCTGGAAGACTTAGAGTGGAGGAGAAGGATCACCTGAGCATCTCACCAGGACTTTAGATTTTTTTTTAACATCTTTATTGGCATATAATTGCTTTATAATGGTGTGTTTGTTTCTGCTTTATAACAAAGTGAATCAGCTAACGAGGACTTTAGATTTTATCATTTTTTGTTTGTTTGTTTTTTAAATCCTTGTGCTTGTCTGAGCAGTTCCCAGTCTGCCAATGCTGGTCTGTAGCACCTTGAGAAGAGCTGCTCAGACGCTCCCTAGGGTGCTGGTTCCTAATGGAGGACTGGGAGGCTGGTACCTAAGTCTACATAGTTAACATGTCTATATTCAAATCAAATTGATAGTTTTTAAAAGTTTGACTTTTACCAAAGATTACCTGAAAGTCCCAGTCCTGATGTCTGGGGTTTGTTTAAATTCCTTTTAATTTATAATCACACATTAGTCCCAGTTTCACACATGAGCGTTTTATTTACCATCTGTGGCTTTGTCTGTGAAAATGAGCTCTAAAGTTCCTTCCCGGTATACTCAGAGCTAAAGAGTGTTCCAGATCTGTAAGTCCTTCCAGAAAAGGATTCCATGGCATGTCTATTCACTTACACTTAGAAATAATCATGCTTTCTATTTATGCCAGATGAGTAATTTTAAGTGTAAATCTTGTTTCAAATTGCCCTTTGTTTTTGCGTGTTTTGGTAGTCTTGCTTTAGATGTAGACAGGTAAATGCTTGTGGCATTTCATTCCTGGGGGCCTTATTTATAGGGCCACTCAATTTAATCAATGTAGTAAATAATTTAGCTGTGTAAAATGAGTAACAATCATTATAGCAGGTAAACATTGCACATCAGTCCATACACCAACATTCTAGACTCTAGACTCTGGTTGGTGTCATTCAGTGGAAAAGAAACTTGGATTAAATTAGCATGCTGCTCACCTTCCCAAGTTCTGTTATTTCAAACCTGTGAACTAACCCTGCAGTGCATTGCAAATCCACGGTCACAACTTCTTTCTAAATTACCCCTGCCCCCATATCACTATGAATAGTTGTGTATCAGTGTGCCCCTTGGGGTTTTTATTTCCTTGTGATATCTTTCTTTGTTCATATGCCAGTGCCCCAAAGGGCACATATATTTGGCCATCTTTTCATTATGTGAGAAGGTGAAAGAAAATGTCCTAAAGCAGTGATTCTCCAGTTATGCTACACATTAGACTTTCATGGGGCACTTTCATGAATGATTCAATCCCTGGCCCTACCCCAGAGGTTCAGATCGAATTAGTTTTAGATGGGTATAGGCATCAGTTTTTTGTTTTGTTTTGTTTTTTAATTTTTCAGTTGGTTTTACTATGTAAGCAAAATTGAGAACTGCTGCCCTAATCATTATACAATCCATACTGTCTGCTCTGTGTCCCTGAGGACCAGGCATATTATCTTTATTTATTTTTTAACTTTATAGATGTGTTTCATTTTAATAAAGGAGTCATTCAATGATCAAAGGTATAATGGACCAGTGGTTCTCACAATGTGGTCCCTTGATCAGGATATCAGCATCATCCAGAACTGTTCCAAATACAAATTCCTGCCTTCATCTCCTACCCATTAAATTGGAAACTCAGTGGGTGGGGCAGAGCAATTGGTGTTCTAACAAGCCCTCTGGGTAATTCTGATGTACCCTCTCGTCTGAAAACTGCTGTCATGGACTATTGATTGTTTTGAGGATTGGTCTCAGTTGGAAAATGGATTGCAGAAGCACTGTGTACTTTGTCTCTCTTTCTGTCTCTCTTTTACCATCTGTCTCTCTTCTCTCTTTTTCTTTTTTCTCTAGGCAATGGTACTCACTATAAAAGTGATGACCTCAACTTTAAACTCATTTTTATTGGGAATGTAATGATATATATGTGAAGTCCTTCAGCCCCACCCCCTACTGAGGACGAGCACCACTCACGACACATCATAGATCTCCATTGTCTTACATTTTATGAGTGGATTTCATCTACATTTCATTTATTACTGAGCTGTATTACTGTGGCATTCTACAGTATTTTTTCGCTGATCTCAACCGCATTGCTACAGAGCACTTTGAATACACAGCACCTTATGGGAAAGATTGTAAAATTGTTAATTCCATTGAAGAATGAGTTTTGTACAATGTGCTAAATGGAAATTGCATTGGATTATTTTTGTATTTAACACATTCCATCAAAACATTCTGTAAAATTATACTACAGTCTGCATGTGGGTTTAACTGTGAAATTCAGTGTTGTGATATTTTGATGAAGTGAATTCTTTCTCTGCAAATACTATATTGATAAAATTATTTTATGTTCGACTGAACTGATTATTTATCCTAGTTTCATTATTAAAAGCATAAATAAACCATATGTTTACAGGTGAGACATGAATGGACCTTTATAAATAAGACTAAACTTTTAAAATCTTCTTTGTTCTTTCCTTACAAAATTTAAACTCCATAGAGTAGAGCAGAGAGAATTATTTTCATTGGGCTGTATTTTTTGAATATATGTGTTTATATTGACTGCATTCATATATGTCTTTCACATACATGGAATAATATCAGAGAGGAAAATTGTTATCATTATTTCATAGATAAGTAAATAGAAGCTCAGTTAAGTGGCTTGTCTAAAATCATGGTCAATCTCATGTCTTCTCACTCCAAACTCTGACTTTTTTTTTATCACATACACACCTCTTCCATGAAGAGGAATATTAAATAGATACTAAGACGCTAAATGTGAATCTCTACATATTTTTGTTTACTTGTAGAAGTAAAAATCAAATCTCATGCATATGTCTTTTATCAATAAGAAAAGGGTTATAGTTCCAGTCATTATTGATCAAAGAATCTGATAGATTATTTAAATAATTCAAGAGAGAAATAGACAACCAAAGTAAAGATAGGCAGAATGAGCTTATTTGAATTTCTTGAGTTAAGCCTTTTCTATGGCTTTGTAAAGTCTTGTGTTGTAAATTTAAATTATAGTTGAGTAGTTTAAAACTTCTAAGATCAATAATTTTGCCACAATGATTGCCATTGGAAGTCATTATTTGAGAGAAGAAAAGAAGGCTGTAAAAAAGATTCATCTAGCATGTGAAGTATCCCAACAGCTTCAAGGACTGTGGCCCTTGAGAGCCCACTTCTGACCTTGGGTAATATTTTCTTCTAGTCTCCTATACCACCTGTGTCATTTGAAAGATATTCCCAGTTACCGTGGCCAGCAGCAAGAGGTACAAAGAACAGGGAATAAATACAGCTGAGATTCTTTAAAAGTTGCTCTCAAACTCACTCATTTCCCCCACTTTATTATGTTTTCTCCTTCCCTCTAATATCATGCCCTGTGACAGGAAAACTATGTTCTTTAAAATAACAGAAAACATAAACTCTACGATAAAATGCTGGATGTTTGAGAATGCACATTCCCTTTGAAATTCCTATCAGAAGTCTCAGACTGTTTAATAATCTTTGCAACCTTATAATATTTTGGAGTGATGCAAACCCCATTTTTTTACTAGGGAAAATGAGGTACACAGAGATACCTGAAACAGATAAGCTGATACCAAAGAATATATAAGAACTAGCTCTGTCTCCTTTGTCAAATGTTTCCTGGTCCTATTAAATATCAGCTTATGATTAAAGGGCATAGAAAGGACAAAATTATAGGAGAAATGTTGCACTTGTTCAGGAGTTTGTTACGAATGTGACACAGAGACCCTCAAGCTGGTGTGGATGTACCTCTGAGGGGAGATGAAGCTTTTCAAGGGATCCACTGCTAAGGCTACTTTGTAGACGCCAACCTCCATATGTACTTTTGTCATAAAATGGACCTGTCTAAGAGCTAGTCTGCAGTCAAGGCTAATCTCCCTTTTGCCAATCTCCCATTCTCTCTTCATAATAGAGACCAACTCTTCATCCATTTACCAGTTTTACTATGTTGTCTCTGGGATGACACAAATGACAAAGGAACGATTTGAAATATGGTGCAGATATTGAGAAAGGGAATGACCTTAATGGCTGGTTAATAAATCCTTCTGCAAGTCAAGTGGTTTTCAATTCTTTGTTTTCAAGAACATTAAATTAGGACCTAATTGACTTGTCAGCTGATAAGCCACTTAAATCAGTTTTTTTGGTATTTCATGATTTTTGCAGAACATACAGTCAAAACTACTGAAGATAGTATATATGTCAGGTTTTGCAGGACATACAGTCAAAACTACTCAATCCTGACATTTCAGGGCAAAAGCAGCCATAGACGATACTTAAACAAATGGGTGTGTAAACTTTATTTACAAAGAAAGGTGGACTGCTAAATTTTGCCCGAGGACTGTAATTTGCTAACCTGTGCTTTTGAAAAGCAATCAGCTTCTATAACTATGGAGACTAATCCTCATCCTCACCGTTTCATATGCCACAGACATTTCAGTTTTCAAAAATGTGCCTTAGTCACAAAAGTATGGAAACAACTGGCACAAAGGAACTAATTGCTCTTTCACTCCTCGGTGGAGTAAGAATGATTTATTACAATCTTCTCTTTTTAAGACTATTATTAAAAAGCTTCACTTTAGCCAGGTTTTCAATCTCTCCTTCCACACCATCACCATCTTCTCCAGTCCATCTGCTAGAATGCAAGTGTGAGATGTTTTGAGGAAGGGAAAAGGAACTGTAGAGCTGTGACAATTACATCTCCTGTAACACAGGCTGACTTGTTGTGCAATAGAATGTCAGCTCCATGAGAGAAGAGACATGGTCTGCTCTGGTCCCTGTGTCAAGAACAGTGTCTGGACATGACACGCACTCAATAAATATCTGGTAAAAGGATGACAACTAAAATGCAGAGGTAATTCTGTTACATGTTCTGGAGATTTTTAAGCCTAAATTTAATTGATGTTGATAGGATGCAGGGAGTATCTGAATTTGTGGACTGAAGAGAAAATGGTCATTATTTTCATAAAACATTAGAGGTAATAGGGACCCTGGAGATCAAAAGTTCCACGAGCACCTCTGTAGGTATCAGATTGAGAAAGCAGAGACCCAGTGGGTCTGAGGAATAGGCTACACACTGGTGAGGGACAAAACAGGATTGCAACTCCTATCTCTAGTCTAGAGCTTATTTCACTTCACAATGCTGCTCCTCATTAGTCAGATTTTCTTGTTAGAGGTACAGAATCCCAATTTCTAATCAAATTCACTCTCTAAAACTTGGTGTTTTTCGGTTTTGTTTTTTAGAACAGCTAATTTTGTTCTTGCTTTGCAAATGCTGAAATACAAGTTTTCAAATGGGGCTTAAGTGAAATATTTTGGTCGTCTGAATTACAGATGTCCCGAGGTTTGTCATTGCCTGTTTATAATCCCCACGGAGAATGCAAAAGTTTATGGTTAGAGACAGCAGAAGCACCACATACTAGTTATTTTATGCATACACGGGTGCACGCATGTGCACACACACACCTGCCATTGATTATTTTAAAGGAAAGGAAATCTTTGAAAATGAATAGAAACTCTCCCCAGTGAAATAATCATAATGTTACTGGCTCCCTACTAAGCACAGAAGTCTCCAGTAGAATTCAACAAATTACAAACGTACCTAAGCATAAACAAATCGGCTTAACAAACTCAAATCTGAATCACTGGTTCTCAAATTTGGCTGCACCTTAGAATTCCCCGGAGATTGTTTTAATCTCTGGAGTTGAGGTTTGGGCAAGAGGACTTAAAAAAATCTCCCCAGGTGATTACTATTTTGGAGTCAAGGCTTTTCTCCACAGATCTCAATTCTGAATAACTACTGAGATTAAAATGTAGATGTTAATGTGATTTCAGAAGCTTAATTTAAATCGGTATAATACAGTTTAACACATTATGCTTTTACTATTTTATTCATTTTATTCTCTTACTCTTTTATTTCTTTACTCATTAAGCCTCACAATGTTATGAGGAAGGTACTATTAGCCCTATTTTATAGGTGATGAAAGGGGACACAAAAAGAAGAAACATATTCAAGTTGTAAAGCTAGGAAGCGTCACAGATGGGGTTTAACCCAGAAAAAAAATGGCTCCATCTGTAGCAGGAGTTCTTAAAGTTTAGCTTTGAATTAGAATCGCTTGGAGGGCCTTTTAAATTCAAATTTTCTGGGTCCCACTCCTAGAATTTCCAATTAATTAGGGTTGTACGGCACCGAGAATCTGCATTTCTAACAAATCCCCACAGGATGCTGAGGTTGTTGAGCCAGGGACCAGACCTTGAGAAGCTAGAGTTCAAACTGTGTTTTAAAAAGGCCACCAGGTGACACTGATGCACGCTGAGCTGTGAGAACCAGCGTTCTCAAGTGTTCTCAGCCTGGGCTGCACATTAGAACTCACTGGGAGGTTTTGAAAAATCCTGACGTCCAGGCTGCACCCACCATTAGAATCTCTGGGTGTAGGACTGGGTACCAGTCTCTCTCTTTTTTTTTTTTTTTACGGTACACGGGCCTCTCACTGTTGTGGCCTCTCCCATTGCGGAGCACAGGCTCCAGATGCACAGGCTCAGCTGCCATGGCTCACGGGCCCAGCCGCTCTGCGGCATGTGGGATCTTCCCGGACTGGGGCACGAACCTGTGTCTCCTGCATCGGCAGGCGGACTCTCAACAACTGCGCCACCAGGGAAGCCCTACCAGTCTCTTTTAAAGCTCCCTGTGCAGCTGGGGTAGAGCACCACTGCTTTAGAGTCTACTCTCTTAGTCAGAACTTTGAATCCTGCCCTTCACACCACAAAGATGAGGGCTTCCAACACACAAGTACCACTACAACTGCAAGGATAATGCTGGAATCATTTTCTGCTGCCCGAGAGGCTGTATTTGAGTCATACCCTATTAGACTACATAAGATATCCTTCTCTTCACTGCTGAGGCCTCTTCTAGAGGGGATTGCTTCTCAATAGCAATTAGATTCTGTTGTTTTCAAATCTTAATCTCCATTTGCAGACTGTAAGATCTGTGAAGCTGAGTCTCAGGAGATTTGTGGCTGATTAGCCTCTGGACAGCCATGGAGAGTTGAGTGCCCCTTCTCAGTAAAAGAACTTGTGCTCCTGACAATTCCTAGCCCATGTGTCTACTAAGGTTCAGTGCACTTTTCAATCCTTGAAAAGGATTGTGCACCCTGAGCCACCCAAGTCAAGGGGTTGCCTCTCAGCTGAGCGCCTCTATCCAGTATGATAAATAGCTCCACACCTGTCCAGTCCACACCTGGCAAACAGGTGCCTCAGCTGATCCTAAGGGGTTGGGGAAGGGCTAAATCACAGATTATATTCACTTTGCCTCTCAACAGTTATGTCCAGGGAAAATCAGAATATAATGAACAAGAACAATTTGAAGAGAACCAATAAAGAGAAAAATGAATTAGATAAGGATAGCCTGAGGGAAAGAGACAGAAAGGGACAGAGGTAGTCTCCATTCTACCTGTTGGTATATAATAGTTGTTTTCCACTTATAGGTTACTATCACACATACCTTGCATTGTTCTCATGAAGTAGAATCTAGTGGCAAACAGAAGATAGGACAGGTACAGTTGTCCCTCTGTAGCCCACTGTACCTGCCCTATCTTCTGTTCCGCATCTGCAGATTCAACCAATGGCAGATCGAAAATATTTTTTAAAAAATTCCAGAAAGTTTCAAAAATCAAAACTTGAATTTGCCATGTACTGGAAACTATTTACATAGCATTTGCATTTTATTTACAATTATTTCCATAGCATTTACATTGTATTAGGTATTATAAGTAATCTAGAGATGATTTAAAACATACAGGAGGATGTGCATAAATTATATTCAAACACTACACCATTTTATATAAGAGATTTCAGCATCCTTGGATTTTGGTATCCATGGGGGGGTCCTGGAACCAATGCCCCTTGGATACTAAGGGATGACTGTATTTTTTTAAATTGAACTAACAATGATTTATAATATTATATGTTTTATGTGTATAATGTAAACAAAAAGAACAAAGAGTGTTGCTCATCATCCCAATATACAAAGGTTAAGTCACAATCCATTGCAGTCACCCACTGACAGAGCACCCTAAGGAGAATTCATCTAGATAGTTAAGATACATATCTAAGGAAGAATTTCAGTGACCCAAGATTCTCGCATCTTTCCATGCATAGAAAAGCACTAAAATTATTAACTTGAGGTTAACTGTTGTTTATGATTAGCAGTGAACTCTTACCAAGATGTATGCAATATATTTCTGCTTCTGTATACCCTACAATGTGCTCACCACCAAAAGTTTATTTTCCATCCATCACCATACAGTTGATCCCCTTTACCCATTCTCTGCCGCCCCCCCCTCGCCCTTTCCCCTCTGGTAATCACTACTCTGTATCTATGTGTCTGTTTTTGTTTGGTTTGGTTTGTTCATTTATTTTGTGTTTGTTTATTATTTTTTCTGCAGCCACTATTGAAAACAGTATGGAGATTCTCAAAAAATTAAGAATAGAACTACCATATGACCCACTTCTGGGTATTTATCCAAAGAATACAAAAACAGTAGTCTGAAAAGATGTATGCACCCACCATGTTCATCACATTATTTACAACAGCCAAAATATGGAAACAACCTAAGTATCCATCAACAGATGAATGGATAAAGAAGATGTGATATAATATATACACAGTGGAATACTACTCAGCCATAAAAAGATGAAATCTTACCATCTGCAGTAATATGGATGGACCTTGAGGAATGACTGTATTTTAATTCCTATTTTAGAGATGAGCAAAAAAGTTCTGAGACTTTTTCACCTTTTGTTCCTTAAAGCTGTATTCTGTGTAATTTCTTTAGAGCTATCTGCCAATTCTTTTCTATTTATCTGTCTAATCTTCTATTTAATGCATTCACTGTACTTGTACTTCCAATAATTTTATTTTTCATTTCTTAAAGTTGTATTTAGTCGTTAATCCAAGTCTACCTGTTCATTTTTTTTTTCACAAAAACTGTTCATCTCTCTGTTTTGCATTCTGTGTCAAGTCCATCAGTAAGCCTTAGTCGTGTCTATATTCAAAGCATATTGAGAGACATACTGAAATACAATTCAGTATTGATTTTGAAATATTCAAAATGAATTAATATGTAATCCAAAGATAGCTAAAAAGTGATATAAAATTGTTAACTTACTATTTATTATGTCACTGGTATCCACAAAAACTTTTGATATTTTTCTGTAATAAGCATAAAATAAGAATGACATGTAATTGACTACGGGGGAAAAAAGAGAAGTATAAAAACAACTTATACAGAAACTAAATTGAATCTCCAAAGGGTGCCAAAAACCTAAGGTATATGTACCTGTACAACCTCTATCAACATTTAAAGTGGAGAAAGGGTCTATAAAACTACATGATAAAACTCTAGGATAATATTACAGTGGCAATAATCATCAATAGTATTAAGAGCAAATTTTCTTATAAGAGCAAAACAAATTTAAAAATATATGAATAGATACACAGTGATATTATATTTTCACTTATTAGTCAGAACATCTCCCAACCCACCAGATGTCTACTACCAACACTAGACCTATTTCTTCATTTTACTACCAGGCATGTGATTGTATTATCTACTCCAACACCCTCTCCTTTAACTACAAAACTGCAAATCTATCTGTTCATTTTGATGGTCCCATGCTGCTTGCTAACTTTTTCCTAGTTTGTGTTATTTTATTTTTAGTATTTCTTTAAGTACCGTATGTGTAACTACTTTCTATTTGGAAACCGATTCTTCTAATATCTGATAACTTCGGTGTTTGGAACTGTAGCTTGTTATTTCTCTTGACTCTCATTCATGGTGGTTTGTTTCTCATTTGTCTGTGACTATTGTGTTAATTTTAGTTTGTGAATAATCCTTTCAGGGTCCAGTTTAATATGCCAATCTTTAATAAATTTCCCCCTCATTGTTGGCGCAAGGCTTAGTCACCAATTTCAGTACTAATAGCCCATTGCCCTCAGGGCAACCTTGCTTTTCCCTTGTCCTTACCTGATCCTTACCTGATCACTGATGGTTTTAGCTCACTTTTTTTTTTTTAAGTGTTTCCTTATTCACTGCAAATTCAGCAATAAAGTAAAAATTTTGATTTTATGCAGGTTCTACTTATATTGGGAAAGCCCTTCAAATTATTGAATCCTCATGTTACAAAAGACAGACTTTTTTTTTTTTTTTTTTTTTTTTTTTTTGCGGTACGCGGGCCTCTCGCTGTTATGGCCTCTCCCGTTGCGGAGCACAGGCTCCGGACGCGCAGGCTCAGCGGCCATGTCTCACGAGCCGAGCCGCTCCGCGGCATGTAGGATCTTCCCAGACCAGGGCAGGAACCCGTGTACCCTGCATCGGCAGGTGGACTCTCAACCACTGCGCCACCAGGGAAGCCCAAGACAGACTTTTGACATAATCTTCAAAATATTTATATCATTTAATTGTAAAGTGAGAGAATATATTTTTTCAAATATTCACAGTTACAAATTCCCAATAAAGTTCGGGTTGACGATGAATATACTAGCGATTGAGACTAAATTTCTCCACAACTAAAGCTTCTTAAATGATGGTTTAACACAATTGTCTTAAAATGGTTGGGAAGAGATTTTTAAATCGCAATCCTCTTGTTATTGGCATTTAACATTGTAATCTCTTTTTAGTGGCATTTAAAATTGTAATGCTCTTGTTAGTGATATTTCTTCCCTTATATCAACTTCAAGGAAGAGTTCACATATGGGTCAAGGAAACAACTAGGTTGTATGAAACTTTCTAGTAGAGAAGCAAAGGAGTATTCTACCTTCTGAATACCTCAGTTTTCTTTCTTTTTTTTTTTTTCACTCTTTTGTAATTTGTCCACTGTAGCTGGTAAAATAAGATAGGCTCAGGGCCTCTTTCCACTCAGAGGTAAGTAATAGGCCCCTTTAAAAATGGGAGTAGACCTTGCAGCCAATTCAGCTTACCGAGCTCTTTTCCCCATGGGGGACTGGTGTGCAATGGCTGCAAACAGCAGCCTCCTAGGTAGGGTAGTGTATGAGCCTGTTGCCTGTATGGGTTGCCCTAAGGGAGCTTGGCAGCAGCCCTTTCCAGTGGACATTCATAACTGGCATGCTGTCCCCAGTCTAGGCTCCAGATAGGTATGCACAGTGCCTTTGGAAAGCCCCAGGGCACGGTGGCCAAATCATAATGTCCATCGGCACCAAGCTGCAGAACAAGGAGATGTGATTGAGGCCCTACCCTGGGCCAAGTTCCAGTTCTCTGGTCACCAGAAGATCCACATCTCCAAGAAGTGAGGATTTACTAAGTTTACTGCTGATGAATTTGAAAACATGGTGACAGAAAAGTGGCTCAGGCTGTGTAGTCAAATACATCCCTAGTCATGGCCCTCTGGACAAATGGCGGGCCCTGCACTCATGACACCCTTGGCACTGTCTCCTCCTTACTCACAGCCATCAATAAATCCTATTTTCCTGTCAAAAAATAAAATAAAATAAAATTTTTTTCAAAAATAAAAAGGGGAGTAGACCAATGTCTATTTCCAGGTTTTGATATTGCACCATAGTTATGCAAGATGTTCCGTTGGGGGATACTGGGTGAAGAATACACAGGACTTCCCTGTACACTATTTTGGAAATTCCTGTGAATTGATTATTATCTAAAATAAAAGTTAGGGCTTCCCTGGTGGTGCAGTGGTTGGGAGTCCGACTGCCGATGCAGGCGACGTGGGTTTGTGCCCCGGTCCGGGAGGATCCCACATGCCGCGGAGCAGCTGGGCCCGTGAGCCATGGCCGCTGAGTCTGCGCGTCCGGAGCCTGTGCTCCGCAACGGGAGAGGCCACGGCAGTGAGAGGCCCGCGTACTGCAGGAAAAAAAAAAAAAAAAAGTTAAAAAAAGAGCAGAGTGGAAACTAGGGTAAGGTCTAGGGACAAGAGGGTGTGAATGAGAATGTTGCTTCTGTCTCTGACCAGGCCTTAAAAGAATGGGAAAAAGGGGCTGTGTGTGACACACTCGTAGTTTATCTCAGTTCTCCAAAGGCATTGTGCAACAAAGCCCTAAGAAATGATAACAAACACTCATTTGCCTGCTGTATATTATGAAATCCCTGAGTGACCCAGCAGGGTGACAGGCAGCTGCACGAGGGCACAGAAAACTAGTAATCTTCTCCTTGGAGATGCAACTAATAGCTCCCTTTAAATGCATGGTGGGTTTTTTTTTTTTTTTTGATAGATATTAATACCGGGTTTACAAAATAAATACCATAAATTAGCACCACAGGAAAACTGAACTCTATGGAATCTATAAAAATAAGAGAAAACATGACTTTTAAGGCAGATCACTTAAAATTATAAGGGGACACAGGATCTGTTTTTTAACCAGGCTAAGAACTCTAAGAACATTTGTAAACACTCCTGTTTGCTGTGCAATATGGCTTTGATTAATTGCAGCAAATGCTTGTACTATGAATAATCTTTTTTTTTTTTTTTTTTCAGTACGCGGTCCTCTCACTGTTGTGGCCTCTCCCGTTGCGGAGCACAGGCTCTGGACGCGCAGGCTCAGCAGCCACGGCTCACGGGCCTAGCCGCTCTGCGGCATGTGGGATCTTCCCAGACTGGGGCACGAACCCGTTTCCCCTGCATCAGCAGGCAGACTCTCAACCACTGCGCCACCAGGGAAGACCTATGAATAATCATTTTTGATACAGTAGTAAGACATCTGACAGAAAAATTGCAAATAAGGAGGTGTTTCTCTGTGATTCCTGAACTCTATTAATATTTTAAATCAGTTAACAGCTTAATGGATAGTGTGGGAGAAAGGAACAAACTAATTTAGCTTTAGCAAGCAACTTGAACAGTTTTCACTACTCACTGTTTTACATTTTGCAGGATTTCCATTTGTATTAATAACTTATTACTTCTATTAAACATACATTTTCCCTTAAGCCTAATGTTTCTTCAGTGGAGACCAATTAACTAGGACAGTCTTTTCTTAGCTAGCCAATTATTTTAATTGCTAGAATTTTTTAAAATGTGCTTGCTTTACATAGATTTGACCAGTTGAACTTGCCCCCAAAATGCATTGACTTTGTAATACAGGAGATAGAAGACTTTTGGTGAATATGTGGATGCCAAAAAACTTGGACATTTAGGGTTCTGCAGAACTGAGTGGTAGACTAACAACCCTATGCCTTTATTCCATTGCTTTGTATCCTCGTCTTTGTCTTTAATTTGGTGACTTTCCAATCCAGCCCTGTTTTGTTCATTTCTTATTCAGCTTCCTTGTTGTCTATGTGAAGAACTATGGCTTGAAGGATGGACAGGCAATTACTGTACTAAGGAGGAACTGTAACATGGTAGGTGGGGATCGACTCTAACAAAATCTGAGCTTTGCTTCTCTATTCTGTTGGGACTGCTACTGAAAAAAAATGCATGGAGCCCATATTTAAAGAGCATTGAAGAGTTAAAAGCAAAAGCAATGACAGATCATTTCATTCATTTGACTTCCAAGCAAGGGGTGAGGGATGATTAAATTGAAAGAACAAGAAGCACCCTAGAGACAGAGTTTGTTTGGGGGGTTAGTACCCTCCTGGCAATGCCAGGAAACTGGTCATTTTCATGCAAATGAAAGAACTCCCTGAAGGGCACGTAAAAAGTCATTTCCAACTTGTAGAGACAGTAAACACAAAACTAGAGAGGAAAAAGAGTAGCAGTAATAATGAGAATGCTAAATAAGAATATACTAATAAAGTAGAAAAATTAGTAAGCAGATTGGTAGAATGAGAGAAATAACAACCAAAAAGGGAGAGGAAAAAATCAACTTATAGAAATTTAGAGTGAAAGTAGCAAATCCCTAGCAGCACAGAGCCAGTTTTGCTGGTGACAGTGTTACTTACAAAGGGCATAATCAAGCATAGTAGTGCTAAGTACCACATCCCACACATAAAAGAGAAACTGTGAAAGAGTGAAAACAGTGTTAAATTAATTAAACAAGGAAGCCATTAGACAGGTGTTTCTAACGCCTTACCAACCTACGTAAGCAACCTAAACCTAAACCTGTAAATGCCTCAAGGTTAAGAAATCAAAATCTAAGGACCACCAATCACAAACAACCAACTAGGCTTTCCCAAATAAGGCAACCACTTAAGCTAGAGCCAATCAAATAACTGCTTTGCTTTGTTTCTATTTCTTCTCCATAAAAGTCTTGCCCCTGGTTCCTGCAGGTAGATGGCTCCTAACTACTTCCGATTTGGCACTGCCCACTTTAAATGAACTTCCGATTTGGCACTGCCCACTTTAAATGAACTTCTGCTCAAATAAATTCTTAAAATTTTTTAAATGACACAGTTTATCTTTTAACAAAGACAATAGGAGAGTCAAAGGGGCTGAAAGAAACAAGGCTAAAATCTCAGCCCAGCAGTCTACTGAGTCCCTTCACTCCTTTGTTAATTCATTCTTACTCATTTAATTATCCAATTGCTCACTCCTTCATTCCACAAACCACTCCTTACTAAGGAGAAACTAACAGTCAAAATTCATTTATTTACATACTGTCTATCCTAGTTTGGTCTCTCTAGAAAGCAGAGCCTGAGCAAAAACCTCATGTGCTACTATTTCTTTAGGGAAAGCAATCCCATGTTAAGTGGGAATGAGGAGAGCAGGAGTGAGGAAGGGTAGGAGGGAGAGTCAATCCTACAGTGTGGTATTGAGCTGGACAGTGTTTGGAATCAAGGGCAACTGATGGTCAGTCTCACTAAACTCTCTTCTGAGACTCTAAGAATGACTGTGCCTTGGGACGTTTGGGGTGTGATGGAGAAGGGCCCTGATCCCTGAAGGGCCCTTATTCCCTGGCCCTGATCCCTATTGGTCAAAGGTTTACTCCATAGGTCCCCAAGTGTTAACTGCTAGGTTGAGCTGCAAAGGCCTCAAGAACTTGGGACATCTCTCCTCAGGGCAACAGGGGTGCCCCAATGGCAGTGATCTGGGGGGTACAAGGCAATAGGAACCAGTCTTGATATGAGGCAAGGTGTGGTCAAGTTGTGCCCACAGGAAGTTGGTTTGTGGTGATGGTGGATGACTCAGTGGCCAATGGCATAGGTGAGACCAAGAAGATTTGAGGTAACACAAAAGAGGAGTCTAATACATGTCCCTTGGAGACATTAGTAATTAACCATTTATATTTAACTTTACTGCACTGCAAATTTGGTTATAATTTTATTCATGTTGTGCTTTTTACATTATTCTCATATTCTTTTTGTTGTATAACCTTGATTATAAGATGCTAATATATGGTTTATTTGTCTTACAAACACTTAAATTCTTTCAAACCATAATCCTTTAATTAGCATCCAGGAAGTTAAAGATTAGCCCTTGGTGCTTGGTTGATTGCTCTCCCAGTCATGTTATATTAAGCATGGCTGATTGCTATGGAACATATATCATGTGCCTGGCACTGTGATATGTGATTTTCATGCATTATTTTACTTAATCCTCTCTATGAGGTAAGAATCATTGTCTCAACTTTATAGATGGGGAATCTGAGGGTCAGAGAGACTGAGTAACTTGCCCATGGAAGGTCACACACAGTGAGGGGTTGAACCAGATTTTCACCCATGTTTGATTCGAAAGCTCACTACAATGCCAGTGCTTCTCAAAGTGTGGTCCCGGGACCAGCAGCATCAGGTCTCCCGGGAGCTTGTTGGAAGTGCACGCTTTTGGGTCCCACCCCAAAACTTCGGATTCTAAAACCCTGGGGTGGGGTCCAGCAATCTGCATTTGAATGAACCCTCTAGTGATTCTGACATAGGCTGAAGTTTGAGAACTTCTCTGTGCTATCCTGCCTCCTACAATTTCATACCTGGCACAGGATAAACATATGTCATCCAGTGTCCCATCCATTTTTATTCTTCTCACCTCAAACTATCCTCAGTCTGGACATTAATTCTGTTCCCTCTGACTGATTTGAGTTTACGGACGGGAAAAGAAAACCTCTGAAAGAAGAACCTGACATTCTTCGCCATGGATTAATTTTTGAAGTGGTGTTAAGCAGACCATGGATTATTATGAGTAAAAACTGAAGGGCAAACCAACATTCAAATTATTTTCATTGCATTTCGTGGTCTTGCTGGAATCTCACCTTTCCTGATTAGTTGAGATAAAAGAAGAGATGGAAGTTAGTGAAATTAGTGAGCTTCAAAACCTTCTTTAAAGATGGCAAAGGTACCTTTTTCCTGCATATGAGTCCATTGCTTAAAAGACAGATATTTGAGATACTATTCTTTTATCTCACTAATTAAACATAAGGTTAGACTGAGAGTGCTTTGGAGACCTGTCCTCATCAGTGGGGCCTGGCACTTGGGGCAGTGTTTTAATTCTAGAAGCCTAATTTAATTAGTACCCTGCCATTGGGTTGGCTGCTATGCTGCCTTGATCTCTGGCCGGAGGAGAAAGGTAAAACCTCTGCTGTTTTTGTATCTAGTTAGCCCTCCAAAAGGTAGGATGTCCAGGAAGGGAGAGGAACTTTGCTTCTCCATCATGTTTTGTATATGGTGCTAATTGAGCTGACAGTCTTGGACCACAGTCTGTTACTGCAGCAGCCGAGCCTTCAACTGATCCCCTGTGAAGGGACTGCAATTGTCAAATGATTCATCTTTGCCCTTGTGGCTCGTGAAATATGGAAGGGAATTGATCAGGGGGACCTCTGCAGTCTGCATGCTTGAGTAACTACAAGCAACACAAAACTGGGAAGGAAAAAGGTATTCAAATCCTACTGGTAATGGCTACACCATCTCTCCTCACTTTCCCTACCCAGTGTGCTAATAAGGAGAGGAAAATGTGAAACTCCTTGGCTTCCCTAATTGCTGTGCTTTGCCCTCATAATTTTTTTGTTCCTGCTTATCACAGTGAGAGTCTTGCTTCTGTCAATCATTTCTGGCTCTTCGTGCCTAGAAAACAACAATGTATGTTTTTTGAACCTTGAGATTATTCTAGCCCTCTTTTTTCCATAATTAAAACAGAGGAAATGATGATTTTTTTTTTTTTTTTTTTTTTGGTTTTACTTTGCAATCATGAGCCATAGTAATCAAGACAGGTTTGGTTGTTTTTATTTTTGTCCCTGCAACTTCTCCTGGTTAATTCCCAAATTTTCCTCAGGACTGCAGAACTGCAGATTTGTTTGCTTTTACCACAATTCTGGATTGCGAATGCTTCCTATTTTTATTCCTTTTTCTCCATCACAATGGAGGCAGTACTGTGTAGTGAAAAACTCATGGATGCTAGTGCAAGACAAGCCGAGTTTTGAAACCTGATTCCATTCTATGCTAGCTTGGATTTGTTACTTACTTGAAAAATCAGGAAGAGCATTCTCCCTTTCCAGAGCTATTTTGAGAACTAATCGAAATAATACACTTAAAATCATCTAAAACACTCCCTGCCATATAGCAGATACTCAGTAAATGTGTTTTCTTTCTATTTTTAATTATTATCCCCCTTGTTTGAGAAATTCTTTCTGATTCTTGTATTTGATTTAAAGGATTTCATTTCTCTTCAGATTTTATTTCAGGTGTAAATAAGACATCACTGTCTAAGGCTGATGCATCTTGTCTCCAACTGCCTCAAAAGCGTAAGCTTGGCAGTTTGCTGTTTGCAAAGGTGGGGTTTTTAGGGATGTTGATGGTTATTTCCACAAGAGAGAAAAATCTCTACCCTTCTCATGCTCCACTTCTGTAGAATAGCTCTTTGGCTGAATGGTGACATAATATAAAAATAAACAACAACAACATTTACAATATTGACTATGGTGTGCCAGAAACTACTCAATGCACTTTATATTATTTGCAATCCTTACAGCAACTTTACAACACAATTTTTATTATCACCATCCTACAAACAAGCTCAGATAGGTAAAGTGACTTGCCCAAGGTCACACAACTACTGTAGAAGGTCCACGTGACCCCAAAGCTAATGATTATTGTTGGAGGGAGAAATGGAGGAAGGAAGGATGGAAGGAAGGTAAAAAGAAACTAAGGAAAGGCAGAGAGCATGAGAGATCAAGAAATCAGGTCCTTCATTTCAGATGGATTGTCTAGCGCTAGCCCTTTTTCCTACTACTGGCACCCATTTTTTTCCTCTTTCCCAGGGAAATGTCAGCTTTGGAAATAATTTAACCCAAATAATCACTGTGTTGGAATAACTCTCTCCTGGTGCTGCTGTAATTTGGCTTACAATTATAGCTAATTGAACATCTTCTAAGTGAGCTCAGTGCTGCATGCACATGGAAAAAAAAATTAATGTGCTAAGCATGCAAAAACACGATCATAGAAGTTCATTTTTACCAGCACAAAAAGAAAGCAATTAGTGAGACATTTTTTTTTCAGCAAGGAGAGAAAAAAAAAGCACAAAAATCCCCATGGTCTCGAGACAAGCTCTAAGATGATCCCTGGGTCCCATTAAAAGTGCAGTAATGAAAAGGGTTTGTGAGCTATAGGTTGGCATCTGTGAAAAGGTTACCCTTCTCAGGAATCAAGACACAGATACTTAACAAGAGCCAGAGGGAAACAGCACCATAAGGAGATATAGTGTGGAGAGAGGAGGTGATTAATTAAAGGGAACAAAGAAAGGGAGCTTGACAAATTTGTTCTAGAAAATCCTTCTCTAAAAGAGGGATATTTCAGAAGCAGTCATTCTTCTGGATCTGACCTCCATTCAGTGGGAACCTGGCAGGATTCCTGCTTTAATCCTGATTAGACACACATTCGGCATTACATCTACTGTGAATCTTTTAGTTAAAATTGGTATGTATGTATATATTTAAAAATTTTTAACTTTCAAAGTTATTCCTTTCAACTCAACTCAAAAGGATTAAGCCCCAAAGTTTCCCAGGCTGGTGCCAGCTGGTTTCCTAAAGTACCTAGAGCAGAGGAGGAGAGGGAGGGCTGTGGAGACCGGTGTTCTTTAACCAGCCCCTTTTTTCTCTTTTTCTGTCTTTGCCAGAAGGCATTTTGCCCATATGGTCACTTCAAGCTCCTTGGTCCTGTTTATGGTTAAGCCCCTTGGCAACTTGCTTGGTGGGATAGAGTACTCCAGAAAAATTGGGTGGGGAAGTGAAAAGTCTAGGTGCTGAAAAAGGATACATTTTTTTTTAACATCTTTATTGGAGTATAATTGCTTAACCATGGTGTGTTAGTTTCTGCTTTATAACAAAGTGAATCAGTTATACATATACATATATCCCCATATATCCTCCCTCTTGCGTCTCCCTCCCTCCCACCCTCCCTATCCCATCCCTCTAGGTGGTCACAAAGCACCCAGCTGATCTCCCTGTGCTATGCGGCTGCTTCCCACTAGCTATCTGTTTTACATTTGGTAGTGTATATATGTCCATGTTACTCTCTCACTTCGTTCCAGCTTACTACCCTTCCCCCTTCCTGTGTCCTCAAGTCCATTCTCTAGTAGGTCTGTGTCTTTATTCCTGTCTTACCCCTAGGTTCTTCATGACCTTTTTTTTTGGAAAAAGGATAAATTTAAATGGAAGTACCATGGTTTTCACTTCTACCTATGGATTCGCATTGGGCTGTCACCAAGCTCTTCAGAACATGTGGGGACTTTCAACTTTGCGACCACAGGTCATAAGGAAAGGCTCTGAAGGAATAGAGGGGGTGTTGCTGTTCTGATAGAAATTTCCCGCAAGCAACATAATTTCTAATTGGTAGGGGAGAGGGGAGAATGGAGCAGCTTGCCACAGACATAGAAGGAGCAATCAGCACTCATTCAGCTCCGTTTGTCTATGAATCCATATTGCTAAGGAGGAGGAGAAAGCAGTTTTGCCTAAATGCAGCCAGTCAGAGTCAGGCTCTATCTTCCTTTCATTCTTCTTCAGCCCCCTAATCTCAGGATTTAGGGCAGTGGTTCTCAACCTGGGGAGATTTTTGTCCCCCAGAGCACATTAAGAAAAGTCTGGAGACACTTTTGATTGCTGTGACTTAGGGAGCTGTTACTGGCATCTGGAGGTAGAAGCCAGGAAGCTATTAAAAATCTCACAGTGCATAGGACAGCTCCCATGAAGAATTATACCCTCCAATAGTTCTGAGATCCAGAAACCTTGATTTAGAGGATGCCCAATCTTCCTTTACTAATGTTATTTCCCTTACCAAGGTGAATAGCCATAATTATAACACTGAATTTTCATGGTTTCCTGACTGTTTTTTCCAGGTCTGTCTTTCAATGGCAAAACTATTTTGTTGGTGGAAGCATTCCTGTCTTCCTTGTTGGGAGCGTGGAGGGAAGACTTCTCTTTTTCTGAAGGTAGCAGGTACCTCAACTATCCTCCCAGTGCACTGTGCCACACCCTGGTATGAATGGCAGCTTTGCATGCATGGGTCAGTTTCATGATGGTACCGATGGCATTTGTGACACCTCGGTGCTGACAGCAACAGGTCACCCAAGCAGAGCACAGAGGTACCATGTAGAGAGGAGGCCAAATAACAAATGTTATAGTTTTGCAAGCTTCTTGATCTGAAGATCAATACGTGTTTTTACCAATATATCTGAAATAAAGGTGTACTCAGTAGAAGTCTTGTTGGAATGAAATACACTTCTGAGTCAATTTTGTTTGTCACCAGAGAATCTTTAATCACAGGGCTGGACACTTTAAGTGACATAATGAGATAAGAAAATGAACAATATTCTAAGAACTCAAACACATGACTCTCAAACACATCTACTTAATTCAGTCTATGAAAACATAACAACTGTTAAGTCCCCACCAACGACTAGGCCCCATCTCCAACCAACAACATAAAATTATTTTTTCCTTTACAAAATTAAAAACAATTCTTCAAATACATTCTGTTTTGGCTCTTTTACATTTCATTCCTCAGCTACAAATCCAAAGCCCAACTTGTGGTGGGGAATTAAATAGGACCAGTATGAATAAGCCAATATAAGGAGACCTTAGAGGGTAAAATATAAATGGAAGCAAGGCTGCCATGGTTGGAATTGTTGCTGTCAGTTTGGGGGAAACTCTCCTTACGTAAAGGCAGAAGGCTGTCAGCTGCTGTCCTCAAAGCTGCCACAATTCCGGCAAGAATGAAAATGCATCGGGCTCATGGGATCAGACACGTAGCCTGCATCAGGAAAGAAGTTCAGCTGTTACTTATCGGCCTTTCATCCCATCTCCCCATTTCTCTTAACCAGCCTCAGCCAGTGCAACGCACAGCTGCCAAGCAGCCTCTCCTGGCTCATGTAAACAGAGAGTTTGGACAAGAGTTGCTGACAAGCAATTGTACAACAAAAGCAGAATTTACAATGAAAACAGAGAGCTGAGACCAGAGGAACCTCAGTGATGGGTGTCTGGCCGGGTGACATTTTGAATTCAGAGTTAAGAAGGGTACAGTTCAGGAAGGTGGTTTATCATGATGGCTAAAAGTACGGGCTTCATGTCAGGCAAAGCTGGGTTTAAGCCCTGCCTCCACTACTTACCAGTTCTGTGACTTTTGTTAACCTTTCTGAGCCTGTGTCTTCATTTGTAGAGGGGAGAAGTCATAAGGCTGGTAATGCACATAAGACAATTAGCACAGTGTCTGACACATAGTGAATGCAGAGCCGTTGATGGCTGAAAAGGGCGGTGGAGATGGCAGTAGAGAAAAGGAAACAGTATTCTCTATAACAGGTTGGCTCTGGTTGTTTTCTCTTTTTTTCTATCTGAAAGCCCAATTTTTAAGTGTACTTTAGTGCTTAGGTCTGAATACTAGTGGCATTTGATGCTCATTGAAGCAATAGACCTGGGTGTGTCCAGAGAATTGAGCTAGTGCCTCAGAATCTGGCCACAGTCCTAGAGAACGTAGGACGTGAGCAGGGAAGCAGTTACCTTTCCATTCCAAGTAGGGAAACCATTCATTGTTTCTGCGAAAATGGGCACATTTGTCAATAGCTAATGCTGCTTTTGCTCCCCTTTGATAGCTGAGTTTTCAGAACCAACTCAGCTATCCACATTTTCATTAAGACTTCTGGCAATATGTGGTTCGATGGGCATATTTCTTTTCATAAGAAAGGTCTCTGTCAAAATCTCTTAGGCAGCACATAGACTCTCCCGAGAGGCAGCAACACTGCTGCCAATGCTGCTGTGACCAGTCCTCTCCTGCTAGTGAGGCTGGCCCTGGCCAGCTGAGATTAGGTTAGGGGAAGCAGGATACACATTACTGAATCCTAATTCTGGGCGGACTAAAAATCTACACCTTAGAGCAAAAATATTTCCTTTCGTCCGGACTGAAACTGCAACTTCATCCCGGGCATAGACAGATGCTTTAATAAGCTCATAATCCTTTCATTACTATAATCAACCTTTTAATGTACTGCATGTGATTTTTCTGGCCTATGATGCTCCATGCCTCTCTCTCCATAGGACTCCAGTGGAGCATCCGTCCTTCTAGTGTGGGAGGGCTCACCTTTGGAGATGGGTAGCAAAATCAGCAGGGCATGGATGCTGACATTTATTATTGATACCATCATCACCAGAGTTGAAGGACAGACTCTGTGCAGTCACTCAGCTTAAGAGGGACCAAATGAAATTTGAACACAGGCTTTAAGGAAAGACTGAACCATGTCTACGTGTTTTGTTACTTCAGGGTGAAAGGTCTCAAGTACAGTTAGGTACTTAATTTTATCTTCATTCTCTAGCCCTGTTCTGTGGGTGGGGAAGAAACAGTTCATAAAGTTGCTGTTATACCACAACTAGTTTATGAAGTAGAAATGGAGGGCAATTAAAGAGTCCTTTCTTATACGATGTGATGTTCCTAGTGGGAGATATTGAATATATCGTTTTTGTCTATTGGGACTGTCACTCCATTCAAACATGCTAATGTTTTCTTCTACCCCGGGTACATATATGCATAGGAAAACCCTACTTTTTTAAATCATTGCATCACTTTTGTCTAACTTCATTTTGAGGAATTCTGCTCAGTGTTTTATCCCTTTAAGAAACAGATCGTTAAGAAATGCTTCATCTTGAAACTCCACCATGAAAGAAAAGACTTCTGGTCAAAGCACACATTTCAAAGGGTGCCCTCTATTTTGTGGTTGTGCAGTCACATCTGTAAAAGTTTGGAAAAAATGATATTATATCTATAAAAAATATGGTGATGTGACACTTAGAGCACATTTTCCCCCATTACTGGATTGGCCAATTATGTTGTAGCTGATGATAAAAAGCACTCGACTGCATTCTAGACACGTACTGGGAGTCGGAAGCTCAAAGTTTCCTTTCTTTAGTGTTCCCAAGTAGTTTGTCGAATCTATCCAGAACAATATCTTTCTTCATTTCTTAGAGGCTTCCTATTGCCTTGGTATGATACTCTGCAGCCGAGGTGCATTGGTGAGGATTCTAAAGCTGCAGGGTCTATTGCCATCTATATCACAGAACCAGGCACACACCACCGAATTTATTCTTCCACAAACCCAGTCCTTGTAATAAATCTGATCTCTTTAACTGACATACATTTTTTTTCAGTCCTCCATATATATTGTCAAAGGAAGTTCCCATGAATAAATGAGCCCATTGTACTAAAATTCCAATTAAATATAGAGCTTCTCAGGCTTAGAGGTGGGAGAAAGGACATCACAGGCCTGGCACATTTATATGGCAGCTGATAAGGGGGACTGCCTATCCTCTGGCTTCCAGGGGCGAGCACAGAGCTATGTTAACTATTTCAAAGAGCTTTATTAATTCCTTCTAAAATAGTCCTGTGCAAAACAGATCCCATCAGTGATACCCTCACCTCCTCTCCAGCTTTTTGAGCGAATAGCTGGGTTCACATTTTACCATCCGGTACTTGCTAAAGAGGAAACACTCCTCTTTAGCAAGGATATGATGTAATTGTGGAAATTCACCTCCTCCTGTAGGGAGGAGTTTACTCTTCCTCCCTATACCTGCACAATGTGGGACTTCGAGGTAGTAGACTCAATAAGGTGGAAACAAGGTGTTTGGAATGTGACAAGATGCAGTAGATTATTTTCAAAAAAGAGTTGTACTTTTTCCCATGCGCACACACACTCTCGTATACTTCCACATACACTTACACACTTATGCACACATTATTAAATGCAAAGTTTACTGTAGACTTATATAAGACTTACAAGAGCAAAATTTGTGTTTTTATAATATAATATTTTTAAAGTACCCTTCATCTCTACTTATTACAAAATAGAATCTTACCTCCTTTATTATCAAACAGACATCACCTTCCTAGGGGTAGTTTCCTTAGTCAATCTGACGAATCTGTATACTTACCATATTTGTCAATGGGTGAGAACTGAAGACTTTTCTTCATGTCCTCCAAAGACAGGCCTTGAGAGGCACATTGTCCAGCACTGAAAAATTCCATGAGACACTGTGAAAACCACGGTGGTGATTTGCTAATAACATTTTTCTTTTTTTTTTTTTTTTTTTTTTTGCGGTACGCTGGCCTCTCACTGTTGTGGCCTCTCCCGTTGTGGAGCAAAGGCTCCGGATGTGCAGGCTCAGCGGCCATGGCTCACGGGCTCAGCCGCTCCGCGGCATGTGGGATCCTCCCAGACAGGGGCACGAACCCACGTCCTTTGCATCGGCAGGCAGACTCTCAACCACTGCGCCACCAGGGAAGCCCGCTAATAACATTTTTATAAAACAGAATTTATTCACTCAGCATAGATCCCAGAGAACAGGCAAAGTGGTACAATGGTATTTTTATCTTACTGGTGATTTGTTGGGGAAGAGTTCAGGATTATTTGGAGCAAGTCAGATCTAGGTGTGAGTCCTGGCTCTTCCAGGTAGGCTCCAATTCCTTGCTGTGTACCCTTACACATGGTACCCTTTCTAAGCCTTAATGTATTGATCTGTAAATTGGGAAAAGTACATAAATAATATGTAATTTGTTTTGATGATTAAATATAGCAAAAAAGAGTTGAATATCAAATCTGGATTAATATCCTTGCAAGCCTTGCTTAAAAGGAACTAATAGTCAGAACATTATTATCTTAGTAATAATCAATAGAAATAAAACACATTCCTGGTGGCACAGTGGTTGAGAGTCCGCCTGCCGATGCAGGGGACACGGGTTCGTGCCCTGGTGTGGGAAGATCCCACATGTCGCGGAGTGGCTGGGCCCGTGAGCCATGGCTGCTGAGCCTGCGCGTCCGGAGCCTGTGCTCTGCAACATGAGAGGCCACAACAGTGAGAAGCCCACGTACCGCAAAAAACAAAACAAAACAAAAAAAACACACATCCCAACAGTTATTGTTATTTTTATTATTATAATAGTAATTATAAGAGACAGTGATAACAGTATTTTTTGCATGATTCCTATGTATTAAGCATTTACATATATCATTTCATTTACTCTTTATCACTATCTTATCATTACCAAATCATTTCTCTCATTTTCTAGATTAGAAACGGAGGCTGAGGCAGCCAGGTAACTTGTTACATGGGTTTGGTAAACGGCTCACCTAGGATTCAAACCCAAGTCTTTCAGATTCTAAAGCCTGTACCTTTGTCCACTATTCAAATGGGAATTTCCTCATGATTCCTGGCTTTCATTAAGCCTTCTCTTTGCCAAACTTCTCCTACTCTATCATGTTGGTTAATGGGATGTCTTCCTTCCTCCCTTTTCAGACTAAAACCTGAAGTTATCAAAGCCCTCGCCCTAATATCTAGTCACATTTGTCAGTTAATGGTATAACTGTAATTCCTGTGGTATCCACCTCTCTCATCCATATTTTAACATCCTCAAAGAGGCGACCTAGTTACCCCCCCGAAAAGCCCCACATGTCCATAGCAGAACTCGTAACTCCCCCTGTTCCCAAGCTAGTTCTCTCTAGCTCATTACAGGCACCACACCATTCAGTGGGTTCAAAATTCTTGGAGTCATCATTGGTACCTTTCTTTTTCCCATATTTTGCACCTAATCCAGATCTTTTTAACTTTGCCTTCAAAATGTAACCCTAATCCATCCACCTCTCCTCCTTCAAGGTCTAGGCCATATAATCTCTTTCTTTTCTGGACCTCTGCAATTTGCCTCCTAATTGATTTTCCTGCTTTCACATCTGTCCCCTTATAATCCATTCTCCATATATTACCCAGAGTGATCTTTTCAAAATATAAAACAGAGTAAGCCATTCACCTACTTAAAACATACTTAAAATCTTCCAATTTCTTTCCAGTTCATTTAAAATAAAACACAAATATTTTACTCTAACCTACAAGGCCCTGGCTCTGCTTAACTCTCCAACCTCGCCTTGTATCCCTCCCCATCTCTGCTAAGCACTTCTTTTGGCATTCTTTCTGTCCTTTGAACCTTCCAAGCTCTTTCCCAATCCAGAGCTTTTGCATTTGTTAATTCTGCTTTTCTCCATTAACCCAAATCCTGTTTTGCTGAACCCTTCCCCTTCCTTCCCTGTGACTGGCTCCTCTGTCATTCAGGCCTCAGTTGGAATGTCACCTGCTCAGAGAGGCCTTCCCTGACCACCATTCCAAAGTGGCCATTCCCCTGCCAATGGTTACTTTCTGTCATATCACATTGACCTATTTCTTTCTTCAGGACCATATAAAATTATCTTGCTTATTCATCCATTTATTTCCATATGCTTTCAAACAATGAAATTGGAAGCCTTGTCTATCTTGTCTCCCTTATTCCTTGCTATATGCTCAGCACTCAGAACAGTGCTTGGCACATAGGAGAAGCTCAAAAATTGGTTTTTTAATGATTTAATTAATAGATCCCTAAAGGATGTCCTTCTCTTCAGTCACTCAATCCTCCTCTCCACAAGGTCTTCCTCTGACAAAAATCTGACCAGGCACTTCCCTGTACCCCACTGCTGTTCCTCAGGCCAAACCTGCAAATCCAACCTTCTGTAATCCAAACCTCCTTGCATTCTGTGTACATCTTATAGTCTACAATTCCTCAATCCATTTTTTGTTTCTCCACTTTCAAACCACACTAATAAACTTTAGCCTTTCCAAATATTCCTGAATTTTCCCTTCTCCATGGTTGTAGCTGAGCTGCTGCTGTGAATCTGCTTGGTGACATCTTATTTTTCCCTGACAGGAAGTAGTATGGTGTTATGGTTAAGAATAACAGTAAGCGTTCTGGTGCAAGACTCCTCGAATTTGAAACTTCACTCCATCACTTACTAGCTCTATGACCTTTGGCAAATTATTTAACTGTTCTGTGCCTCAGTTTGTACAACTGTAAAATGGGAATTATAACAAGACTTAGCTTATAATGTTAATCAAGAGAATTAAAGGAATTAATAAGTTTAAAGTACTTTGAACAGCACTGACATTTAGTAAGCACTCAATAAATGTTACCTACTTTTGTTATTTGTCAAGTTCCAACTCAAAGATAGCATTTCCTCAAAGTCCTCTTGGATACTCCCAGTCAGAATTCCATATCCTTCTAGTACTTTGTACTCCTAGCACAGTGCTTATCAGAGTCTGCCTTGGTGTAAAATGATCTGTATTTGTATACTAATACCCTACTAAACAGAATGCTCCTGCAGGTCAGAGATCCTAACACCTTTGGGTGTCCAATAGGACTTAGCTGGTACTTTGTAAATAGTTAAAATAATAAAATTGTGTTAAATAAAGTTAAATTATCACTAAATGTTCATTTTGAGTAGTTAGATTTTTCTAAACACTTACATGAATTCACATTGATTAATTCATTTAGCTGCCTTCCAAGTGACTAGGTTTGGTCATTTTCTTAAGCTATAAAGTGAAGATGTTGTTTCTTAGAGGAAAACAATGATTAAAAAGAGGAAGTATTGACTTAAAGTGGGACATGGTATGATCTCAATCAACATTAAATGTCAAATCACACTCAGTTCTGGGCAATATAATATCATTCAAGATATTCTTGAAAATAAAAATTACCCTACTAATTCCTATAACCTCTTTAGCACTCTAGCTCCTTTTAAGAAATGTGCCATAAGCAGTAGTCCTGGCAACAAGAAGATAATAGGGAATAAATATTTTATCATCAAAAAGGCTATCTGGTTTCCTATGAATAAAAGCCCATCTCCAAGGTATCTTATTTATTTAGTTGCTGAATGCAATTCATGCCAGGGGACTTAACCTTCCTGCCCAAGAGATACCACAGAGGCTGTCTCCGGCTGCTATTCTAGGATGACAGACAGACAGCTGGAGGCTAAGCACACTCAAGTCAAACAAAGCAGAAGAAACCAGACCCTGATCAGTGGAACTAGTTTACCTCAACCCACAGGTATCCAGACTTCAGCAGGAGTTTCACAGAAGCCCAGAATTTAAGAGACACACCGGGACCTCTGTTTGCTGAAGTTGTGGTCAGTGAAAATAGGCATTTCCAGGATGCAGCTGCCCCGTGAATTCAGTGAAAGTAAATGTGAACTAATGGCAGGTAAGGAAAACACTCAATTTTTCAGTGTTTCATACTCCTGGTCACCTAGGTAGCTTTCTTTATGCTAAAAGGATAATATATATCATATATAGGCATATATATGAATGATATATAATATTATAATGTAATTTTATGTATACCTTTTATGGGAATGGAAAGAAACTTTCTCTTTTAAAGAGAACAAGATAGTCTTTAGGTTAGTTTTTGCATACTACAACATTATATTGATATATCTGATTTTAGTGTTAAAAAGTTTCAGTTATTTTAGGCTAAATAGTTCATATTAGCTCTGTGATGTATCTGTAAAGGTAAGCATAATCATCAGCCATTTTCTCTTATAAAGGTGCACGAAGGAATGAATAATTTATCCAGCATGAAAAGCAGAACCAAAATTCAGAAATTGTTTTTTGCTTCTCAATCCATGTTTTATGGGTATAGACTACCTAGTAGATTGGCTGCTAATGAGACCAGTTTAAACCCAAATCCAAAACATGCAATTTGTATTTTTATGTCTGCACACCATTCAGACTATGGCTTGTCAGCACGAAATAGCCTGTTTGCAGTCACTCACGTACCCTGAGCAAAGACAACAAGGACATCCAAAACTAAAATATGAGGCTATGTTTGCTGAAATGAATGCAGAGATAGTGACACTTATGACAAGCACGTTGAGCAAAAATATTATCCAATGAAAAGTAAATCAATATGTATGTAAGATACAGAGGAACTGTGAAGAATGGGAAAAGTACTAGCAGGTAGAATATACCCAAATATAGCTTCAATTCCTCAAGGCAGGAGTTAGTTTACAAGCTAAACTGGTGGGTTAATGCATATATGGACAAAACTCCCAAAAGGAATATTAAAACAGAGTTTTTTGTTTTTTTTTTTTTTTCCTGTACGTGGGCCTCTCACTGTTGTGGCCTCTCCCGTTGCGGAGCACAGGCTCCGGACACGCAGGCTCAACAGCCATGGCTCACGGGCCCAGCCACTCTGCGGCATGTGGGATCTTCCTGGACTGGGGCATGAACCCATGTCCCCTGCATCAGCAGGCAGACTCGCAACCACTGTGCCACCAGGGAAGCCCTAAAATAGAGTTTTTCTGTACATTTTTAAAAAGTTCTGATTACTAGAAGCTAGCATGGCTTTAGTAAGAAAAAAAAATCATGCTAGATTTGCTTTATTTCTTTTTGGTAAGGATAAATTTAAAGGGGACATCCATAGGTTAGAACATAGAGCTAGATTCAGATAATGGGCAGAGTTTCTCCTGATTGCTTTGTAGTAACAAGGGGAGATCTGTGCCAGATGACAAGTGGGTAGATGGGATTGCCACTGGTTGAATATTCAGAACCAATACAGACCTCAGATAGGTGACATTCCCCACAGGTTAAGAGAGCCTTAGACATTGGGAATAGTTAAAACAAAATACCACATTTCCTAAAATTAGAATTGTCCAAAAATAGATTGAGATGTTCTAGAAGGAGGTTCCGGCCCATCCCTGGACTTATTCAAGCTATGGCTGGAGCATCTGGTAGCGCAGGGTGCTACAGAGGAATCCAAGTATCCACCTGGAGGTCACATGACCTCTATTTCTTACATTCTATGATGCTTTAGAAGGTTTTTGGGAACCACGTAGACTTTGTGAAACTAGCTTCGATGTGTTGGAAAGGCAGAGTGAGATTACACAGTTCCTACTTAGGCAGAAGATTTTTATCTGCCTTATCTGCACTGTGTGACATTTGGCCAGGGCTGAATGCCTGAGTCCCACACACACTCCACAGCATACCTGGCTACACATTACTGCTCCTACTCAAGCTGGTGTTTGTAGCTTTTTGTCTATATACATTTCATTTGATATAGTAACTGAGCCATGCTAGTTGCCTGAAGGAACCATCTCCTTTAGTGCTTTTTTTTTTTTTTTTTTCAAAGGAAGAACCACACTGCCATCTAAGATGAAGCAAAGGCAAGTGTGGAGAAATCACTTTCACCTAAACCCATCCTTAAGGATTTGAATGACAGGTTGTTTAAGGCTGGTATTGGAAAATTCAGTGCTGCTTCACAAAGGTTTTTATATAAGATAAATTTGTAGAATTCTCATGTTGAATGCCTGAGGGGTGGAGAAAAACCCTAAAACTCTATGTCATCTCTTAATCCAGAAAGGTATATTGTTAAGGAAGGTCCATGAAGAAGGAAGAAAAATACCATTTGAAGAGACTCCAGGGAATTTGAGTGCCATTTCTCCTGAGTGGTGGGAGCAGGCAGTGCCACAGTGAGTGCAAGTGGCCCCATTTAGAACCTCAGAAGCAGCCAGTGTTGTGGCTTCCAAATGCTTTTGGTATTGATGCAGTGAATCATGGTTTGGCCTGTGGACTTTCATGAATTCTCAGAATATTTACTAGTGCCGTAATTTCTTCCAACTGAATTACATTCCAAAGAAGACTTCAGATGGGCATACAGTCCAAATGAAACCATTTTTATCATGTTCTTCCAAGTGTGGCTTTTGCAGAGCTGGGAATTTTGATTTGGTGAATTACAGCAAATGCATGTAGTCTACATGCAAGAGTGAAATTAAAACAACCAAATAAAAATAAAATGACCTAGAACATTATCCTATCATAGTGATATAAAAATAATTTCTTATATTTGCAGAGGTCTTTATAGCTTGCACCTACTTTTCTATTGATTAGCTTAAAGAATTTTTACAAAACCTCCATGAGGTGTCTGAGAAAGTATTAATTCCATGCAGGTGGAAAGTCAGGCTCAAGAAGTTTGAATAACCTGCATAAACTTACAGAGCTAGCAAGAAGAAGAACCAGAACTTGATCAAAAGGTCTTTAGACTTCCAGTCCACGCTCTTTCTTCTAAAATACACTTCAGTTAACAGCAGCACATGTCAAACTGTTAGTGTGTTACCATGTGGAGAGCTCACTGAATTAGTCATGAGTTACAGAGTTTTGGACCCTTTGCATATAAAGATGATCGATAAATTCCTCATGGAGAAATATTCCTCATCAGCATAGAGAAACCAGAATCAGCTTTCTTGTGTCTTGCTTTGTTAGACCTTTTAAAAAATTATACTTTCCCCTGTCTAACTATGGCTTTCCTGTCCCTGAGCAGTGATGTCAAAACATGAGACACACACACCAAACTTTCTAAATGAGATGTTTATGATTCTCCCCAACTCTCTGAGCTTGTGTAAGGTTTCCTAAGCTGCATGCATGGATTCATTTTGCTAAAACTGCCCTAAGGTGAACAGAAAAGGATTAGGTTACCAGCGTGGTTAAAGACTTCAGGGAAAATTTTCTTCCTTTCAAGTTGTTCCAATTAGTTTTTATGCAGCTAAAAATGCTCTCGGGCTACCTGTAACCTGGAAGATTTAGCCATTTGGACTTTGCATAAAACAACACCGTCCAAGGCCTCACAGCTTTGCAAATATGCTTTGTGGTTTATTAGATCTTTCTTCTGTCTGTCCGAGCGATGTTACCTGTGTAAGAATATTAGCATAAGGATCAGTGCCATATGTACCCTTATCCCCTTCCTCAAGGGGAATATATCCAAGTTAGGAGTCATTTCGTTCACCCAAAAGGAAACACAGACGGGTAATATTTAACCAGAATTTCAGTGCTTTGACACTACTCTAAAGGACTAATACAAAGAAAAGATGGAGAAACAGCCTGCTGAGATTCCTAATAAAGGTATTTACACAAAGAAAATAAATGCCCTGCTGTAGAAAAGGCTACTAGACTCATCTGGCTGTTTTTAGCATTTAGCTGAAAACAAACAGATCTATTTAAAACAGATCTGTCAGAAGGGATAAATGCCTTTTTACACTTTGCAATATCTTTCTATGATGCACACATTTCCTCTGGCTTAAAGAGAAAGAAGACATTTCTATTAGAAATGGAATCACCTTTGGCCTAACTTTGAAATAGTCCAGTCAGACTCTTATGAATAAACCTTTGTTAATTTATCAGCTAAATTCAACATATTTATTTATTCATGATTTCATCCTGGCTCTTTTCAAAACATTGTTTTGTCTTTGTCAATATTCCCTACTTGATAATGTCCTAAATTAAAACAAATTTATTGCACCCATTACAGTGAATGGGCAATGACCAAAGTATCTAATGGGGCCAGAGGTCAGTGCAAAGTATCTCTTTCAGGGAAATCAAACCCATCAGCTTTCTTTCAATGGCAAATGTCCCCAGGCTATAAAAGGACTGAAAGACTTGGCAATGGGTCATGGCTCTGTCTGAGCCATTAGGCAAATATCCAAGGTCTCAGCTCCCTTATTTTTAAAGGAAAAAGCAATTAGGCAAAGAATTATGAATAAGGAAAAATGCAGTGTGAACTGAAAGTGTGTGTTAATTCCTTGATGGCTCATAAATTATTAATGTGCTCAGCAGTAACCTAACAACACTACCACCTCTCGATTTACCTCTGCTTTAAACAGGTATAAACGAGTCAATTGTACAGTCCAGCAGGAGCTGGACTTCGCCTGCTAAGCTTAAACTGAGGAATATCCTTTAAATACAGCAGAATCTTTCTTATTCTTCATTGTCTGTACTCACTATTACCCAGAAGGGAAATCTTGTTAAATTTTAGAACTTGGTAGCATGACAGTCATTAAGCCCATTCCTCATCCCACCATTTTTCCACCTTCCATTTTACTGAGAAGCAAATTGAAGCCTTGTAAAGTGAAATAACGTATCCAAGTTCATATACTAAGGTTATAGTAAAGTCAGGAATATAAGCTGGAGTTCTAAACTTCTAGTCTTCTTTGATGGTTTTTATTCTTATTTTTAAGTGAAAAGGGAAACTAAAATTTGTTGCATACCTGCTAAGCACCAGGAACTCAACTAGATGACTTACAAACCTTATTACCTTCGCTTCACCTAACAACCCATTTTACACGCGAGGAAACCAAGGCTCAGAGAGTCTTGTCTAGGATCACCCAGCTGTAATTCAAACCTAGGCTAGGCAGTATCCAAATCTCCTCCTTTCCCCACTTAACCTTGTTGGCTCTAGAAGTGTTTCCCAAATTTACACCTATAATCTTGTCTCTCTCCCTCTCTGCATGGTTGTTCATCAAGCACAACGCTAGGTGCTGTGCTAAGTACTAGGGATATAGATATGAGTGTGATGGGCATAGACTCTACGCTTTGGGGTAAATAGAAATGTAGACATAGACAGGTAAACATTAATGCCAAGGAACATGGTACATATTCTAAAGGGTACCCTCCTTACACAGAGGAAATGACATGATGGACAAGCAAGCATTCCCAAGGGGGGAATTCTGGGGAAAGGGCTGGGGTAGGGGCATGTGCAAAGACCTAGGAAATTAAGTGGCCAAAGCGAATATATATTTTTTTAAGTTTTCATTTTGAAACAATCTCAAAAAAATTTGCAACTATGGTATGTTTTTTGCACCTGAACCATTGGAGAGTAAATTGCCAATCTGATGCTCATAATCTCTCCAATACATTAATAAAGACATTTTCCTACATAAACACCATATAACCATTTCATTCCACTGTCAACTCTCAGACTCCATTCAAGTTTGTTAGTTATCTCAATAATGTTCTTTATAGCAAAAAGATCCAATTCAGAAAAACACAGTTATATTTCTTTAAGCTCCTTCAATCTGGAACAGTTCTCAGTTTCTACTTGAATCTCATGACATTTTTGAAGATGACAAGCCAGTTATTTTGGAGAATGTCCTTCATTTTGGCTTATCTGAGGTTTACTAATAATTAAATTAAAATTATGCATCTTTGGTGAAAAGTATCACAGAAGTGATGTTGTATTCTTTTCATTGTATCTCATACATTTGATTTATCCCATTATTATGCCATTAATTTTGATTACCTGATCAAGGTGGTATCTGACAGGACTCTCCACAACAAAATTGCTCTTTTTCTCTTTGTAATTAATAAGTATTTTGTGGGGAGAGATCCTATATCTCAACCAAATTTCATTATCTTCATTTATTTATATCTGTATGGATATAAAGTTGCTATTTCATTCAATGGATAATAATGTTATGGTCGTTATTTATTTTAATGCTCACATTATCTCACAGTTGACACGCAGGAGCCCCCTCAAGCTGTCCCTTTGATATATACCCATCTTTCTCTGAGTACCTCTTTCTTTTCTGGCACAAGACGTTCCAGGCCTATTTTATACATTCCTTGTCCCAGACTTGAAATCTGCCATTTCTCCAAAGTATCCTGTTTCCTTTTAGTGGAAGAGGTTTTAGAAATCAAGATCCAGGTGCTTGGTATGCTCCCAGGTCCTCTCACTGAGCAGGCAAAGCTAGAGAACACACATGTATATACACATGTGTAAACACATTTAGACCTCTTCCTCGCCCTCAAATCATAAATTCACACTTACATCTCCAATTCAAATCATCACAGGGTCTCTCCTAGTTTCCTGCCTTCCCGTACCTATAACGCCTTCTCTGACAATGAGAAACTTGGTTCCCATTATCTTTAATATCTTTACTTATTTGATCAGTGCCCCTGAACATATAAATCTTTGGCTGCTGTTGCATGCCCACCCCTCAATGCACACAGACACCCTCCTTTACCCCACTTGGGCTCCAACATCGCATACCCACTGTCGTCCCCACAAGGATGCCCTCCTTCCCATCTTGTGTTTTCACACCCTGTTCTGGGATATTCCCCACCTGGGTGCCCCAAGTGGATGTCCTCCTCACACCGCTTGGATTCCAATCACTGGCACTGGACTGCCTACCTGCACTTATACCCTCACCGCTCTCATGCTCCAACTTCTTCACACCAGGTACCTTCCTGTGCAGATGCCCTTCTCAATCTGCACGGGACCACAGTGGCCACAACTTCCCTGCATCAACATCCTTCTCACTGTGCTTGGGCTCTGACACTCCATGTGGGACCACTGCTTCACTGTCCCCTCCCACGATTGCTCCCTCCCAGGCTTGGACTCCAATCTCCCATGCCAGGTTGCTCGCCCATGTGGACACCCTTCTCATCATACCTGGGCTCGAGCACCTTGGCTGGGCAGCCCTAACCCCTGTGGAAACCCTGTCACCCTTCCACTCTGGCTTCTGACCTTTTGCCGGGCAGCTGCCATTTACCACTCTCACCATCCACGTGGACATTTTCTGCACCCTACCTGGACTCAGACATCCTGCTCCACCCCCATGGGGAAATTGACCTTGCTCAGCCCAGTCTACTAGCTTTTGGTATTAAACATTCAGGAAGGGAAGAGAGAGAAGAAGACTAACAAGGATGAACTTTTAAAAATATTAATCTGGGCCTCCCTGGTGGCGCAAGTGGTTGAGAGTCCGCCTGCCGATGCAGGGGATACGGGTTCGTGCCCCGGTCTGGGAGGATCCCATATGCCGCGGAGCGGCTGGGCCCGTGAGCCATGGCCGCTGAGCCTGTGCGTCCGGAGCCTGTGCGTCCGGAGCCTGTGCGTCTGGAGCCTGCGCGTCCGGAGCCTGTGCTCCGCAACGGGGGAGGCCACAACAGTGAGAGGCCCGCATACCGCAAAAAAAAAAAAAAAAAAAAAATATTAATCAGGGGCTTCCCTGGTGGCGCAGTGGTTGAGAGTCCACCTGCCGATACAGGGGACACGGGTTCGTGCCCCGGTCCGGGAGGATCCCACATGCTGCGGAACGGCTGGGCCCATGAGCCGTGGCCGCTGAGCCTGTGCGTCCGGAGCCTGTTGCTCCGCAACGGGAGAGGCCATGGCGGTGAGAGGCCCACGTACCGCAAAAAAAAAAAAAAAAAAAAAAAAAAAAAAAAATATATATATATATACATATATATATATATAAATATAAATATAAATATATATATATATATATATATATATATATATATATATATATATATGAATCAGATCATGTCATGTTCCTGCCTAAAACCCCTCAGTGACTGCCCCGCATGTGGAAAACAACATCCCCGTGCCCTGCCCTTGCTTCATGGTCTGGCCTCTGTCTATCTGGGACTTCATCCTGTACCACTCTCTCCCTGCTCTCTACCCTCTGTCCACCACAGAGGCCTTCTATTCCTCTTCTTTGTTTCTGTCTTATAAACTCTGAATTTGCTTTTTAGCTCTGCTGAATGCTGTTTCCCAGGGTCTTCCTTGTGTTTGCCATTTAACCATCCCGTGTAAACTAGCTTTCCAGTCATTCTTTACCCCATCAAACTGTTTTAATTGTTTGCATAGCACTTATCACCATCTCAGTTTTCTTGAATGTTTATTCATTGTTTGTCACCTGTATAGGTGGATACAGTACTCTGCTTATATGCCTGGCCTACTGGAGAAGTACCTTCAGATGTTTCTATACATGCTTATAGTTTTCTGTATCTATCCTTAAAGGAGGGAGAGAGCTAATGCTCCTCCCCATACCCAAATGAGGAATAAGAGTTGTTGGATCAATAGTCCAGCTTTCTTGCTGCTCACTGGGAAAATTCTGAGGCATGTTCTATACCCTCACTGGTTGTAAGACGAGATTAAACCTCAATTACACACAGCAGTGACTTATGCATTAACGTGCCCCTTATTTATTTTCCTTCCTTCCGTTTCTTTCACTGTGTTTTTTGAGACCACGTCTGAGAAAAGCAGTTTACACTCAGGTCTGTTTTTGGAGGGATACAAACTAAGATGGCATGCCTCACCCAACTAGAATGCAAGTTGCAGAGGGCAAGGACAAGTATGTTCTTGGGTATTTCTGTGTCTACATCTTCAGTGCCTTAAACTGATTGTCATGGGCTACACACTCAATAAATAAGTATACAATGAATAATTGAATGAATGAATGATGATTCTTTCCTTGCAACTTCATCCATTTTTAACTTTGTTTGCTTACTTCTGATTCATGGGTCAATCTCCTTCCATTTCTTTAGCCACCACTCAAGGATAAGCTGTATTCCCTGACAGTTCATGCATGAGAGCAGTGGGCTTTGCAGAAGGCTTCCTGTTCCTATTCCCTGCCCGGCTCATTCCACCTTCCACATCATTGCCAGAAAATTCTAAGAATGATTCTCTATTATGATAGTCCTCATCCATTCGGTGGTTCTCAGTACTCTCCTACAGATAGGAAAGTGAAATGGAGGAAAACAGAGAGCCTCTGTTCAAAATTCACCTTTTTTGTGACAGAGTTGATGGCCATGTGGAAAGGAAGAATGAACCACAGTGGCCTCAGTGTTGCCCCGGCCATTTGCTCTGATCATTGGCACAGAATTTGTCTCACTGCATATTCACCTGATCCCCAAATGGACTGTGGATTCTTCATGGGGAAGGATGCTGCCTTATGAGTCTTTAACCCCCTGGGGACTCACACTCACACCTGGCATTGATGAGTTGAAGTAAATGTGCTGACTTCTTGAAGGTACCCTTTATATTTTCCCTTGAGGAGATGAGTTTACAATGTATGCGGTTTCAGAGCTATGTGACTTGGAAAAATTGGATTTTTTCTGTTTCTACAGCAGGGGTCAGAAAACTTTTCCTGTAAAGGGCCAGATACTAAATATTTTAGGCTTTGTAAACCACATCTATTGCAACTATTCAACAAATGCTGATGTTGTAGCACAAAAGCAGACATAGCCAATATGTAAATAAGTAAGTATGACTGTGTTTTACTAAAACTCTATGAAAACAGGCAGGAAGTTGGATTTGGCTTGTGGGCCATAGTTTATTAACCTCCGCTTTAGAGCAATAGATAAACCCTATTTGTGTTGCTCCTCTAAGCTGCCTTCCGCCTCTGGGCCGAACAACACAACCTCAGTGAAAGTAGGAATCCACTCATCTTTCATTTTAACATTTTCTTTTGGAAGAGGGTTAATCAAGACTAAAATACATGAGCTAATGGCAAAACAGAAAAAAATATATAGTTTACAATTATTCAGTGCTTACTGTACATGTACAATTTGTATTCTCACTTACCCTTCATTGCAACCCTATGAAGAAGCGGATATTCTTATTGTCATCCCATAGAGGAGATATTTGAGGCTTGGAGAGATCAACTAACTTGTCCAAGGTCACAGTTTAGAAGTGATACAACTTGAATTTGAACTCAGGTCCATCTGAGCCCAAGCTTTTAACCACTACTTTGTAATAATGGCCACTGGCTGGGTTTGTAAATAAAAATCATAAAACCAATTTTATTGATGCAAGATGAAAGCAGCAACTACATGGACACCTACAGAGCAGTATGCTTTTCCCCTTCTGGATTGAGGAAAGTTCATAGGCCATCTCTGTTGATTTTACATCTCTAGGCTCCGTTGTACGAAGTAAGATCCCTGCAAGAAATTCCATGTTCCTTTGTTCTTTATGACAGGCCAGTCTGAATGGGAAGATTTTAAAACTCCCTAAACTCTTTGAACATGCAGAACATTGATCTTCACAAACCATTTAAAACACCCTAAGGAGGTTACAAAATTATAAGCAATGTTTTTTTTTTCGTTTTGCTTTGTTTTAAGTGAATGTATACCAAACCTCTGGGACCTTTTGCCTCATCACACAACACCAAAGCTTTCCTGTCTTCCTCTGTGTATTCTTTGCTGTCAGACCCTGAATAACAAAACAGTATTAGGTTGCTAGGGTGCCTTGTTCTCATTGAAAAGCTCTCTCATGCCAGTAATATGGGGGCTCTTACCCTACTCTGGGTTGATGTGCTGTGATGCTTCTCTGAATCCTGGAGCAGCTCGGGGTTTGACAGTGCCTGCTGGGCCCACCGCTGCCCCTGCCTTCTGTGT
Source organism: Mesoplodon densirostris (assembly GCF_025265405.1). Taxonomy (NCBI): domain Eukaryota; kingdom Metazoa; phylum Chordata; class Mammalia; order Artiodactyla; family Ziphiidae; genus Mesoplodon; species Mesoplodon densirostris. The sequence continues at coordinate 66,519,602 of NC_082662.1, read as the reverse complement.
TGACAGGAACACGACTGGATTCTCTAAGAAGTTCTCTGTGGCTGTCTGCACAGCTAGCCCTGCATGGCCATTTTTATGTTGGTATTTATTGAGCCTTGATGTGTGGCACAGCAGACTGTATACACCTGCGGTACAGGAACCGTGCTTTGTTATTTGTTTCTGTCACCCTGGCATTTGGGGCCTGGCACAGAGTATGCTCTCAACACATATTTTAAAAATGAATTTGGTAGAACTGAACTCCTGGTCATTTCTGCAGCTCCATCTCTCAGCCTCAGTGCTCTGTGCAGGTTGGCCAAGTGGTCAGGAGCCTAAGGTCTGAGTCAAACATAGTGAGGTTTCCAGTCCCAGGACCTCCCCTTCCTAGCTGTGGCCCTTGAGCAAGTAACTTAATCTTCCTGTGCCTCGCTTTCCTTCTGCACAACAGAGGATAATAATATAGTAACTACCATAGTCATAGGGTCTTTGTGTGCATTATATGATGATATACATGTAAAGTAGGTAGAAGAATCCCTGACACACACTGCCCTCATTCTCATGAGCACTTCTGCCTATAGCATTCTTTCCTTCTCCTTTCCTGTTGGATAATGCTACTCAGCTTTCAGGCCTGGGCTTCCTCCTCCACAACACTTGGTTAGCTGCCCTCTTTATCACATTTTCATCGTTGCTTTTTTTTTTTTTTTTTTTGCGGTACGCTGGCCTCTCACTGTTGTGGCCTCTCCCGTTGCGGAGCACAGGCTCCGGATGTGCAGGCTCAGCGGCCATGGCTCACGGGCCCAGCTGCTCCGCAGCATGTGGGATCTTCCTGGACCGGGGCACGAACCCATGTCCCCTGCATCGGCAGGCAGACTCTCAACCACTGCGCCACCAGGGAAGCCCTTCATTGTTGTTTTTTAAACTTGTCGGTCTCCCCTGGTACTAGCTCACAGCCTGTGCTAAATAAAATATTTACTAAACAATTGTATGAATGAAAAGTAGATTTAAAAGAGAAAATTAAATGCAGCCACTGTGGAGAACAGTATGGAGGTTCCTTAAAAACTAAAAATAGAGCTACCATATGATCCAGCAATCCCACTACTGGGCATATATCTGGAAAGACAAAAACTCTAATTCAAAAGATACAGGTACCACAATGTTCATAGCAGCACTATTCATAATAGCCAAGACATGGGAGCAACCTAAGTGTCCATTGACAGACAAATGGATTAAGAAGATGTGGCGCATATATATATATATATATATATATATATACACACACACACACATACATACACACACATATACATACAATGGAATATGACACAGCCATAAAAAAGAATGAAATTTTGTCATTTGCAGCAACATGTATGGACCTAGAGATTATTATATTAAGTGAAGTAATCCAGACAAATACAGAATCATATGATATCACTTATATGTGGAATCTAAAAAAGTGAAACTAATGAACTTATTTACAAAACAGAAGCAGACTCACAGACATAGAAAACAAACATGTGGTTACCAAAGGGGAAAAGGGAGAGGGAAGGATAAATTAAGGGTATGGGATTAACAGATATATACCACTATATATAAAATAAACAAAAAGGATTTACTGTATAGCATAGGGAACTATATTCAATATCTTATAACAACCTATAGTGGAAAATAATCTGAAAAAAGTATATATATATATATTATATATATATATATATATATATATATATATATCTGAATAACTTAGCTGTACACTTGAAACTAACACAATATTGTAAATCAATAAAAATTCATACTTCAATAAAACATTTTTAAAAAGCAAATTAATTGACCACTATTCCTTTCAGTGCCATAAAGTACAACAGGTAGGGTGATCCTTTTAGGAAGTAGCTTAATCATAGCACTTCTCTGCTGAATCCCTGCATTGGCATGCCTCTCAATCTCAGTAAATCCCAAGTCCTCCCAATGATCTACATACACCTCCTTCATGATCTGGGCCCCGTTGTGTCTCTACTTTGTTATTACTCTTCCCTATGACCATTTTGCTCCTTTTGGCTTCCTGGCGGTTCCCTGAATTCACAGACATGATCCTGCCTCGAGGAATTTGTACTTGCTGTTCTTATAATCTGGAATGCTGTTCCCTGGGGGCCTGTGGTTTTCTTGTTCTCTCTCTTCACAGCTTTGCTCCAAGGTTACCTTCTGGGTGAGGCTTTCCCTGACCATCCTATTTAAAAATACAGACTACATCTCTTTCTCACTCTCTATCCCTTAACCCTGCTTTAATATACTACATAATTTACTTTAAAAAAAAGTGTCTGTCACTCCTATTTTGTTTCATTTTGTTCATTTTGTTTCATTTGCTGTAGTAACCATAGAACCTAGAACCCTGGATAAACATTTGCTAAATGAATGATTAAATTAAATTAAAGAATGCTCATAGCCCTCAGAACTGAGACAAATGGAAAATCTTTTATGAAATTCTTCCTGGAAAAAATAATTTATGTGGTCTTTCGTTAACACATTTTCCTATATAATAGGAGGCCCTGCAGGGAGTTACCAGTTGGTCTTACCCCAGGTCTGGCCACAGCCTGGGGGGACTAGGCAGCAGCATCCAGGTCCAGGGGCAGAGGGCCTGCACCTCACTCTTGGAAGGGCCAAACTCCCTCCACTCCAGGCAGGCCCACAGAAGCAGCTCCGCTGCAGGTTTCCATAACCAGCTGAATGGAGCAGAGATCAGGCGTTGAAATACCCAACAGGCTCTTTTGAATGCTTCCAAACACTATTAATGCCAAGTACCACATAGTTACTGTGTGTTTTAAAGACTTTTCACATAGAAGAATTCACTGACGCCTCTGTGGACACTGAAGCAAAAAATCACTTGACTTTGTTTGTGGCTGGCCACAGTTGGGCTGTTGCCAAATGCCAACATTTTGCAAAAACACTTGTCTGGTGAGAGCAAGAACTCCACATGCACCCCTGCCTGAGGGACTGTGGCTTGGGAGAACTGCCTTGTTTTCTTAGACACATGACAGAGAGAATATAGCAAAACACAAATATCATACTCACATTTCTGTGATACATATCTCTACAAAGCCATTAAGTTCCACACAAGTATCAATTAGGATAATGCCTATAAAAGCACTTTTTAAAATCCTAAATGTTAGAACATCTATCTCACATATATATTTAATTTCTCATTTCATCTTCCCAGCAACCATGTAGGATGGGTGGTACTATTATTACCATTATTATTATTTGAAGAAACTGAAGGGCAGAAAGGTCAGGTTACTGGCAGAGGTGAGTGACCTGGTCCCTAATAGGGGAGGAGTACGATCAGAACACACGCTGTGGCTCCCTGTTTTTCTGCTCTACGGCATTGCTGCATTAGAGAAAGCCTTGTGATCTGCTGGAGCGAAAGGAACATATGGGGTTCTTCCTCTCATTAGCAATTTGGATTTTTCAATTTCCAGTGGATGATTGGGCTCGGTGTTAGAAATCCGGGCTTCTGGTCATGAACCTATTGAAGCTTTGGATCATGCAGTGCTGGGTTTTATGTGTTCACAGTCTAATCTCGAATTCCCTCTATAGGCAAAGTTTCCACTAAAGTCAGCGGCTAAGGTAAAAAGGAAACAGATTTTGAACCTGAAGAAACACCGATTTTTATCTAGATTTAAATCTCGCAATCAATATTCAAATCAGAAAATGAATAGGGTTATTCTGGGATTACTTCCTTAGATATCTCTCTCTCTCTCTCTCTCTCTCTCACACACACACACACACACACTTGCACACTTTAGGGACTTAGAAAAACAACCGCTTACGTTTTTGGAATATGTGGAAAAAAGACAGAGTCCCTCTTTTTCATACTGCTTTTTATTTTTTTTATTTTTTATTTTTTTAGTATTTATTCAGATTTTTATTTAAAGTCAAGTATAATCTATATTTCTATAGTGCTTTTTTTTTTCTTTCCTTTTTTTTTATTTTACAAATTTAATCAGTTATACATATACATATGTTCCCATATCCCCTCCCTTTTGCGTCTCCCTCCCACCCTCCCTATCCCACCCCTCCAGGCGGTCACAAAGAACCGAGCTGATCTCCCTGTGCTATGCGGCTGCTTCCCACTAGCTATCTACCTTACGTTTGGTAGTGTATATATGTCCATGCCGCTCTTTCACTTTGTCACAGCTTACCCTTCCCCCTCACCATATCCTCAAGTCCATGCTCTAGTAGGTCTGTGTCTTTATTCCTGTCTTACCCCTATGTTCTTGATGACATTTTTTTCTTAAATTCCATATATATGTGTCAGCATACAGTATTTGTCTTTCTCTTTCTGACTTACTTCACTCTGTATGACAGACTCTAGGTCCATCCACCTCATTACAAATAGCTCAATTTCATTTCTTTTTATGGCTGAATAATATTCCATTGTATATATGTGCCACATCTTCTTTATCCATTCATCCGATGATGGACACTTAGGTTGTTTCCATCTCCGGGCTATTGTAAATAGGGCTGCTATGAACATTTTGGTACATGTCTCTTTTTGAATTATGGTTTTCTCAGGGTATATGCCCAGTAGTGGGATTGCTGGGTCATATGGTAGTTCTATTTGTAGTTTTTTAAGGAACCTCCATACCGTTCTCCATAGTGGCTGTACCAATTCACATTCCCACCAGCAGTGCAAGAGTGTTCCCTTTTCTCCACACCCTCTCCAGCATTTATTGTTTCTAGATTTTTTGATGATGGCCATTCTGACTGGTGTGAGATGATATCTCATTGTAGTTTTGATTTGCATTTCTCTAATGAGTAAAGATGTTGAGCATCCTTTCATGTGTTTGTTGGCTGTCTGTATATCTTCTGTGGAGAAATGTCTATTTAGGTCTTCTGCCCATTTTTGGATTGGGTTGTTTGTTTTTTTGCTATTGAGCTGCATGAGCTGCTTATAAATTTTGGAGATTAATCCTTTGTCAGTTGCTTCATTTGCAAATATTTTCTCCCATTCTGAGGGTTGTCTTTTCGTCTTGTTTATGGTTTCCTTTGCTGTGCAAAAGCTCTTAAGTTTCATTAGGTCCCATGTGTTTATTTTTGTCTTTATTTCCATTTCTCTAGGAGGTGGGTCAAAAAGGATCTTGCTGTGATTTATGTCATAGAGTGTTCTGCCTATGTTTTCCTCTAGGAGTTTGATAGTGTCTGGCCTTACATTTAGGTCTTTAATCCATTTTGAGCTAATTTTTGTGTATGGTGTTAGGGAGTGATCTAATCTCATACTTTTACATGTCCCTGTCCAATTTTCCCAGCACCACTTATTGAAGAGACTGTCCTTTCTCCACTGTACATTCCTGCCTCCTTTATCAAAGATAAGGTGACCATATGTCCGTGGGTTTATCTCTGGGCTTTCTATCCTGTTCCATTGATCTATCTTTCTGTTTTTGTGCCAGTACCATACTGTCTTGATTACTGTAGCTTTGTAGTATAGTCTGAAGTCAGAGAGCCTGATTCCTCCAGCTCCATTTTTCGTTCTCAAGATTGCTTTGGCTATTCGGGGTCTTTTGTGTTTCCATACAAATTGTGAAATTTTTTGTTCTAGTTCTGTGAAAAATGCCATTGGTAGTTTGATAGGAATTGCATTGAATCTGTAGATTGCTTTGGGTAATAGAGACATTTTCACAATGTTGATTCTTCCAATCCAAGAACATGGTACATCTCTCCATCTATTTGTATCATCTTTAATTTCTTTCATCAGTGTCTTATAATTTTCTGCATACAGGTCTTTTGTCTCCTTAGGTAGGTTTATTCCTAGATATTTTATTCTTTTTGTTGCAATGGTAAATGGGAGTATTTCCTTGATTTCACTTTCAGATTTTTCATCATTAGTATATAGGAATGCCAGAGATTTCTGTGCATTAATTTTGTATCCTGCAACTTTACCAAATTCATTGATTAGCTCTAGTAGTTTTCTGGTAGCATCTTTAGGATTCTCTATGTATAGTATCATGTCATCTGCAAACAGTGACAGCTTTACTTCTTCTTTTCCCATTTGGATTCCTTTTATTTCCTTTTCTTCTCTGATTGCTGTGGCTAAAACTTCCAAAACTATGTTGAATAAGAGTGGTGAGAGTGGGCAACCTTGTCTTGTTCCTGATCTTAGTGGAAATGGTTTCAGTTTTTCACCATTGAGGACGATGCTGGCTGTGGGTTTGTCATATATGGCCTTTATTATGTTGAGGAAAGTTCCCTCTATGCCTACTTTCTGCAGGGTTTTTATCATAAATGGGTGTTGAATTTTGTCAAAAGCTTTCTCTGCATCTATTGAGATGATCATATGGTTTTTCTCCTTCAACTTGTTAATATGGTGTATCACATTGATTGATTTGCGTATATTGAAGAATCCTTGCATTCCTGGAATAAACCCCACTTGATCATGGTGTATGATCCTTTTAATGTGCTGTTGGATTCTGTTTGCTAGTATTTTGTTGAGGATTTTTGCATCTATGTTCATCAGTGATATTGGCCTGTAGTTTTCTTTCTTTGTGACATCCTTGTCTGGTTTTGGTATCAAGGTGATGGTGGCCTCGTAGAATGAGTTTGGGAGTGTTCCTCCCTCTGCTATATTTTGGAAGAGTTTGAGAAGGATAGGTGTTAGCTCTTCTCTAAATGCTTGATAGAATTCGCCTGTGAAGCCATCTGGTCCTGGGCTTTTGTTTGTTGGAAGATTTTTAATCACAGTTTCAATTTTAGTGCTTGTGATTGGTCTGTTCATATTTTCTATTTCTTCCTGATTCAGTCTTGGCAGGTTGTGCATTTCTAAGAATTTGTCCATTTCTTCCAGGTTGTCCATTTTATTGGCATAGAGTTGCTTATAGTAATCTCTCATGATCTTTTGTATTTCTGCAGTGTCAGTTGTTACTTCTCCTTTTTCATTTCTAATTCTATTGATTTGAGTCTTCTCCCTTTTTTTCTTGATGAGTCTGGCTAATGGTTTATCAATTTTGTTTATCTTCTCAAAGAACCAGCTTTTAGTTTTATTGATCTTTGCTATCGTTTCCTTCATTTCTTTTTCATTTATTTCTGATCTGATTTTTATGATTTCTTTCCTTCTGCTAACTTTGGGATGTTTTTGTTCTTCTTTCTCTAATTGCTTTAGGTGCAAGGTTAGGTTGTTTATTCGAGATATTTCCTGTTTCTTAAGGTGGGATTGTATTGCCATAAACTTCCCTCTTAGAACTGCTTTTGCTGCATCCCATAGGTTTTGGGTCGTCGTGTCTCCATTGTCATTTGTTTCTAGGTATTTTTTAATTTCCTCTTTGATTTCTTCAGTGATCACTTCGTTATTAAGTAGTGTATTGTTTAGCCTCCATGTGTTTGTATGTTTTACAGCTCTTTTCCTGTAATTGATATCTAGTCTCATAGCATTGTGGTCGGAAAAGATACTTGATACAATTTCAATTTTCTTAAATTTACCAAGGCTTGATTTGTGACCCAAGATATGATCTATCCTGGAGAATGTTCCATGAGCGCTTGAGAAAAATGTGTATTCTGTTGTTTTTGGATGGAATGTCCTATAAATATCAATTAAGTCCATCTTGTTTAATGTATCATTTAAAGCTTGTGTTTCCTTATTTATTTTCATTTTGGATGACCTGTCCATTGGTGAAAGTGGGGTGTTAAAGTCCCCTACTATGATTGTGTTACTGTCGATTTCTCCTTTTATGGCTGTTAATATTTCCCTTATGTATTGAGGTGCTCCTATGTTTGGTGCATAAATATTTACAATTGTTATATCTTCTTCTTGGATTGATCCCTTGATCATTATGTAGTGTCCTTCTTTGTCTCTTCTAGTAGTCTTTATTTTAAAGTCTATTTTGTCTGATATGAGAATTGCTACTCCAGCTTTCTTTTGGTTTCCATTTGCATGGAATATCTTTTTCCATCCCCTTACTTTCAGTCTGTATGTGTCTCTAGGTCTGAAGTGGGTCTCTTGTAGACAGCATATATATGGGTCTTGTTTTTGTATCCATTCAGCCAGTCTGTGTCTTTTGGTGGGAGCATTTAGTCCATTTACATTTAAGGTAATTACATACTGCTTTTTAAATGTATAATATCCTCAGTAGTAAGTCTTCTATACTATGTTGGGAGAATGAATATGCAACTCCCACTACAAATATCCCCCAAGTACCCCTCAGGAAGTGTATCCCTTGGTCCCCCTTTTAATATGAGACACCAAGCTAAAAAGAAACGGTGTCTGGGGAATGGGTAATCCAAGCTGCCGCAGGTTCCCATAGGAACGCCAGGAACATGCTCCCTTTTTTATATGCATTTGCAGCAGCTGCCTCCTTTGGAATCCGGCTCTGAGCAAGTGCAAGCAGCAACTCCAAGTGCAGAACTGCCCTAAATGTCTCTCTTTGAAACCCTTGAGTCCACAGCCTTCTATTTGTGTCTGGCCCCGATTCATCACGGGCATGAATGCATCACCTGCTATGTTAAGTTTACAATAGAACCTGAACTAGATTTTTAAAAAAGAACAATCCCTGGACAGTGAATCTCAGCATGAGAGAGCTGGAAAAGTGAGAAGGGTAGGAACTGAGACAGATAGTAATTACTTCCCACCATCTATCTTTGGAAGGATATTGAAATATCTCCCTCATCTGGACTTTTTGCTCTACCTGTAGCCCAGCTAACTGTTTAGAAGATGAACAACAGTTGACTGCAGACCCACAATCACTCTGGGCTTTGGAGAAGTTATGATTCATAGTATAAATGGCATTATGAATACACTAGCACAGGTTTTAAAGAAACTTTTACTTATTCTCAGGGATCAGAACACTTAACATTTAAGTAAAAAATAGCTAGAAACATTCATTCACCCATTTATTCATTCATATATTCACTTCTTAGCCTCTGTCCCCCTCTTGTCATAAAACTTATCATGCTTCGCTGAAATGGCCCATTCACCCACTCTGTAGGACCGGGATTGGGTCCATCTTGCTCATCACTGTATCCTCTGTGCTTGGAATATAGTGGGTCCCTACCAATTACTTGTTAAACAAAGGAGGGAAGAAATGAAAAAGGCTTTATGGAAATAGTAGCACTTAATATGGAATATATTTATGTGTGCATTGCATGTGTATGATAAAGTAGGAATTTGTGGTACAAGAATACATACTTCATAGAATAGCTAACATTTATTGAGCAGTAACTATGGGCTGTTGTTTTAAGTGATTTACACAGACTGTTTCACCTAACCCTCACAATAATCATGAAGTACTATTATTTTCCTCATTTTACAGATGAGGCAGCAAATAGAAAGAGGTTAATTATAATCAGCTTGGCCAACATCACACGTGGGAAATGTTATGGCCTGAATGTGAACCCAGCCTGTCTGACTGGGAGAATCTGGTCTTAATCACTACTATATCGTGATTATAGCCTCCATATATATCATCATTTTCACCTCTGTAAACCCTTAAGGGGATGGAGAGAGGACATTTTCTAAAAACACTCTGAAATTGAAGCTGAGGATTGGGTTGTAAGACCACTGTCCAGTCAGCACGCCTAGAGCACGGAGGAAGTGGATCTGCGCTCTCATGGATCAGACCCCGACACCACCATGGGACTGCTGGGGACTCTTCAAGCTTCCCTCTACCTCCCACATCACCACTATTCACAACTGAGCAAATTGAAGCCCCCAAGCAAACACCCCAAAATGACTCAGCTACACATGGAACTTCCAGGTCTAGTTTAGTGAGGGGCTCCCCTGCCTTCTGTTAGACTGACTTCAAGTCCCCCCAACCCAGCTGCTTAGATATTTCAATTCAGAAGGACTCCTTTCTTTGTCACCCTGAAGTGGACCAGACCCAAAAACCTCTTACTGTGTTCCAGGGATCCCTTCCTCCTTCCCCCTCTTTTGCTATCATTATATTAAAAATGGAGATGGAATGATAAGCTTATCACTTTTTAAAAGTTGTGAGACACCAGTTTTGGTGAGGGAGAGAGAAGTTTGAAGCAGAGGCTGAGGGAGAATGAGCCAGAGGCAGAGGAGGTGACAGGGACATTAGTGGAAGGCAAGGCCTGGGAGAGAGGGAGGTGCCAGCTTTAGAAAGGAGGGGCACTGTTTCTCTATCTGAAGGTAAAGAGAAGAGGATTCATGAAGTTTTTGAGAGGTTTGGAGGGACTGAGGAAGAAAGTTGGTGGCAATCATGGGAGATGGTCTCAGATTCTTAAGAAAAGTAGCAGGTGAACTCTGTGAGTGTATTTAAATGTCATGCATTTACATTTTCACACTAAAGATTCTATTTCAGTCAATTTTTTGAAAAAACAAGTCGTCATTCATAAAGCATAGACAACAAGAATTTCACAATAGAGTAGTGAACATGATAAACATTAACCCCTTTGGTTTATCTCAGCCATAAAATATCCTCATTACAGATACCTATCCTCACTTTAGAAAATTTCCATGTATAAAATCTAATTTTCGGGCTTCCCTGGTGGCGCAGTGGTTGAGGGTCCGCCTGCCGATGCAGGGGACGCGTGTTCGTGCCTCGGTCTGGGAGGATCCCACATGCCGCGGAGCGGCTGGGCCCGTGAGCCATGGCCGCTGAGCCTGCGCGTCCAGAGCCTGTGCTCTGCAATGGGAGAGGCCACGGCAGTGAGAGGCCCACTTACCGAAAAAAAAAAAAAATCTAATATTCTTTAAAAGATACATTCTGTGGGATTGTTTTGTAAAACCATTTACTTTAGAAAGAGATTCTCAGAAGTTTTCTTTCCTATTATTCTAGCGTCCCTATTATTTTAGTTTAGAAAAATCAATTTAAGGACTTCTAAAAATTGTACCTTTAAGGTAAGATAATTTGTTTTAAACTGAAGACTAAATACTCCCTCAAGGATGCATATTTGTAAATGGGGTTTTAAAAACACATTCTTTATTTATGGAAAAGAAATTACATAAAAGTAAAATGTGAGACCAAAACACCAATACGATAATTTTGAACTTAAAAACAGATATTATTTGCACACCGTTCATGATGGATTATGAGACCTCTGTCACTGACAGTGTGTTCTCCAGACAGGCTGCAGGTAAAACACAGAAACCATGAACTCAGTCATGATTAATAGAATCCATTAAGGTCCTTGAGCAGAGTGTGAGCTACACTGCCATGCTATAAAGGAGGGATTGACGGGGAAAGTGGGAGATTCCGAGGTCCTCTGACAATAAGAATAGCATCTCAGAGGAGAGCAAGAGTCTACAGGTGCACTTTGGATCCATTGGTCCCACAGGTAAAGGGAAGGAAAATGCTTTGGAAATCTCATAAATAAAAAGAGTAAAGGGCTTCCCTGGTGGCACAGTGGTTGAGAGTCTGCCTGCCGATGCAGGGGATGCGGGTTCATGCCCCAGTCCGGGAAGATCCCACATGCCATGGAGCGGCTGGGCCCATGAGCCATGGCCGCTGAGCCTGCGTGTCTGGAGCCTGTGCTCCGCAACGGGAGAGGCCACAGCAGTGAGAGGCCCGCTTACCGCAAAAAAAAAAAAAAAAAAAAAAAGAGTAAAAAAAGACAGCAAATGGTAGGAAACTATATGGAAACAGATGAAATACACAAGAAGGTAGATCTCCCTCTGTCCCCTCAGTTTCTAGTAACTGTGCAACAATTCTTCTAACCATTCAGACCAAAAAGTCGAGGGTTACGTCTGATGACTCCTTTTCCCTCAATCAGTCAGCAAGTCCTCTCACTCCACTCCATTGAGGTAATACTTCCCCACATCTATTACTCTCTCTCTGTTTCTACTTGCCTTACATGGAAAACTCCTGGTTTGCCATCTGTCCTCTAGTACCCTATACACAGCTGCCAGATTAATCTTTTAAAAGCAGAACTCTGGCCAGGTCATGACTTGCCCTAAAACTTTGAATGGCTTCCCACTGTGTGCTGACCACAGTCAAAGATGTTTACACTAAATATTGCTTAAAGCAGTGGTTCTCAAAGTGTGGTATCTGGATCATCAGCCTCAGCGTCCCTGGGAACTGATTAGACACGCAAAATTTGGACGCTGCATCGTATATACCCAAGCATAAACTCTGACAATTTGTGCTTTAAGAAGCCTTTCAGATGATTCTGATGAATACTAAAATTTGAGAACTTCCGGCTTAGTGACTGAGACCATGAACTCTGGTCTCAGATGGTATAGTCTCAAATCCTTTTTCTACTTAGAGTATTCCTTACACAAGTCACTCTCTGAGCCTCCATTTCCTCATTTTAAAAATGGGGTCGAATTGAGGTGGCCACTAAGAGTTATAAATAACAGATCATAAATAATGCTCAACCCAGGGCCCACACATATGGAACGCTCCATAAATATCACTATTGCTAGCTATTGTTATTAAAGGCTACCCCCTACACTGATCCTACTTTCTGCAGGCTGGCTCAGCTCTCCTACTCACTATTTCCTGGCAGGTCTTGTACCACTAACCCAGTGTCTTGCTCATATATGGGCTCAACTGACATGAGTATCAGTGTGGAGTAAATGCCAGAAAATTCTTGATACTAATTAAGTGCCTTAGGGAAGGAGCTTAGTTTGAAATTAAATGGAGTGAAAATTCTAATGAATGTTAATGAGGCACTGATTTACTATCTGACCTGAGAAAATATGATAAACCAGTTGCTTTTATTCCCATCTGTAAAATGGGATTAATGCTATTAACCTCCTTTAAAAGAAGTACCCCTACAGATACATTGTACATGAAAAGTGCCCACAGGTATTGAGAATGATTCCTGTGATACATTGTAATGAATTGCATCTGCCAAAATGGGGACATGCTATGAATAATCTACATCAACAGAGCTGGGGACAATGGCGTTTCTGTTTTGAATTGTTATCGGTGTTTCCTATAATTCTGCTCATGGGAACATGCACTGTAAATATTTCTTTTAGACTTCTGTCACATTTGGAGAGAGATCGCTAAAGAAAATATTGTCTATCATGTGGTTAACAATTACTGAGATCATTTGTGTGAATTGTCAGTAAAGATATATTGTCTAAGAATATTCTAACACCGGAAAATCCCAGGAATAAGCTGCCTTAACCTGTCATAATAATGGATGAGAAAAGAGTGTAGATATGGAGGGCACATATCCATTATTAGTACTGGAGAAATAAAATGTTTGAATTAGTGATTGGGAAAACGTAACGCCATCTTCGTATATTAAATAGGCACCATGTTATTTGTAACCTGCAATACTCCCCAAGTCTTGCCGTTCCTCTTTTAAACCCAGCAAGATTAACTAAAGCCTAATTAGGACAATATTATAACTAATTTCCTCTGCCACTAGGCAGCCCCTTCCCCACCTCGAGGCCACAGCAGAGCTGTGGAAACGATCTTCCTATAAAACAAGGCTGACCATGCTACCTTCTGCCGAGGCCCCATGGCTAAGATCCCCAGCACAGACGAGGTCTACTTCTCCACCCTGCTGCTCCCTCCCTCATAGAGGCTTCACCCACAAAAAACTTCCTCACGGTTTCCCTCACACAGGAATTCCCACAGTGGAAGCCCTTGCTCTCTTGATTACAGGCACTTACTGCATTGTATTCGATGGATTTGATAATGCCTTCCTGACTGAACTGTTATCATCTTAAGTCAGGAACCAGCATTTATCAAAACATCTGGAAGTTAGGAACCCCCTCCCCATTCCAGCAAATATGCTCAGCCAAACAAGTGAATGAATGAGTGGACAGCAGCATTCACTGACTAGTCTTAACATTAGGTAATTTTTTTCTGGCTAATGGGAAATTTTAGGACAAAGAGAAATGGCCAGATTTTTAAAGATCTTGAAATACCAAAGTTATCACTAGTAAAAATTATAGCTATGGATGATTTGCTCTTGAAGTTTACATTCTTAGACTAGTTCTGGCTCAAAGATGCCCAGAGGATGACTTCATCAAGGGGTAGGTGGATGATCTCTCCCTCCTCTCCATGAGGCTCCTAAGGACATCAGTACTCTGTACTCTCCATTCACATTTTCCACAGAAGGCAAATTCCTCCTTCTCAGCTGCATCAGACATCAGCATCTTGAGGGAATTAAGGAGGTAAACTAGCTGCACTGGGCATTAGGCTAGCATGGGTAGGGGTACAGTTCTTTTAAGAACTGAAGATCTCCAGACTAAAGAAAGAGCCAGTTGAGGGAGACTAGATTCCTAAAGGTGAAAACCTCAGACTTACCTTGGATTCTATATTTACTGTTTGACCTAGCTCGAATGTGCTTGTCAGATCCAGCTTTTAATTTAATTTAATATCCATCAGTGTTCAGTTTCTAGCCCTCACCTGTTGTCTCTGCCCTCCTCAAACCTTGATCCCCTTAGTTTGGCTACGTCGGATGTCAGTCACCTGCTCAACCTCAGTTGTGTCTAACCTCAATTACCTGCAATCTCTTCTTGACCCCTGCCCTAATTAGGCCTTCACTTTTGCCTCTTGTAGGAGGGGCTGCAAACATCAACCATCAGAAAGGCACCAATGAAACTTCAGTTAAAGCACCTCCTCTCCCAGTGTCCTTGGGACATGTATGGGTGTTATAAAATGTTACAGTTTAACCATAACTTTGGTTAGTCATAGTTTTTTTTCTGAGAACTCACCAAAAGGATGTCTTTCAAATCTCATACTGGGTTAGGGGTGGGTTTTCTGTACAATCACAAATGATGAAGGAAAAATAAGTGACCGTTACTTCTCATGCAGGGCATCCACCTAACGTGAAGTCTCAGGCTGGTCCTGGTATAGCTCTATTATACCCTGTGTTAGTTTCCTAGGGCTGCTGTAACATAGTTCCACAAACTAGACAGCTTAAAACAACAGAAACTAATTTTCTCACAGTTCTGGAGGCTAGAAGTCTAAAACCAAGGTGTTGGGAGGGTTTGTTCCTTCTGAGGGCTTGGAGGGAGAGTCTATCCCATGCCTGTCTCCAGCTTCTGGTGACAGCTGGCAATTCTCGGTGTTCCTGGCTTGTAGATGCCATCACCTCTGCCTCATTGTCTTCACATGGCATTCCCCTGTGTGTCTCTCTCTCCTCTTCTTATACCAACACGACTCATTTTGGATGAAGGGCCCACCATACTCTGGTGTGACTTCACCTTAACTTATTACATCTGCAACAACCCTATTTCTAAATAAGATCACATTTTGAGGTACTGAGGGTTAAGACTTCAACATATCTTCTTGGGGGCACAATTCAACCTGGGACATCCCTCTCACATTTGAAACCATAGCCATGAGATTGTTTTCATCATGAGTTCCAAAGAGAATTTCTTATGCTGTCCTGGAAAGAGCACATATGAGCTTTGGGATTAGTCAGATTAGTCAGACTGAGGTCAACCCAAACTTCCCTATTTACCATCTCAGGGCATATTTCCTGTTTTGACCAGCTTTGTCATCTTCAAAATGAAAATACATTTCTACCTTGCAAAGTAACTGGGAATATTAAATTAGTTAATGTATGTACAGTTCATAGTAAGTTCTCAATGAATTCTATTGAGAATTTCCTTCTTTAATGAATGATTATTAAATAGCAGAAAGAAAAAAAGTCAATTTCTATTAAAATGAACCTTCACATCAATGTTTCTCTGGGACTTAATAACGAACATTTCAGTACAAATATGTACACAATCACACCAATTGTCAAAAGCATGATAAAGCCCTTTCAATTTGTCAGCTAGTGAACCTCAAACAAAAACATAAAGTTGTGAATAAATGCTTTAAAAAAATCACTCCTGACATTTTGGTAAGAATGCGTTTATTAGACTGTATCTCATACTTGACTGTGAAAATAAACAAGGGCCTAAGTGATCTGGCTTTATGTGCTCTATAAAATCTGCTTCTCAGTACTCTGTTCTCTGATTCATAAAGGCAACTTCTGTTTTGGTGTGCCTGGGTAAATCTGGCCATGTAAACCTTGAAAAGCCTTTGAATTAAAAAAAAAAAAAACATGGTTATAGTTTACTGCTTGACAATCTTTTCAAGGCAGAAGAGGCAGGTGCTGCATCACCAAGATAATTTTATTTAAACTTAATTAGTTGTTGGAAGATTATTTACTCCCTTTAGTCTATAAAAAAACAAAGGTCTGTCAGCACCAGATGCATCTGATTTTTGCAGATGTGGTTGTGGCTTCTGAAATCTTTAAAGATTCATCTTAAATATGCTTTCAGGTCTCCCTTTTGTGAGGCTTTGACAGGATAATAGAATTAGATTTGCTGAATTTCACTAAACTGTAAAGTAACGTGTCATCAGCATCACTTACTTCTCAAAAAATATTTCTCTCTGGTAATGCTCATCAATCTAGCTTTTCAACCCCTAAACATGAAACTCTGAAACAAAAAGGATGACTCCATCAGTTTTGCAAGTGACAAGATGTTAAACATTTAACATTCTTACATTGTAGCACCAGCTGCCTCTGGATAATGCAGACTTGCTTAGGTTTGGTTTAGAGAAAAGGGGGGAAGAAAAGAAGGAAGAGGGAGGAACGGAAAAGGAATTACTCTTGCAGTGAGAATGCAAAATTCTCTGCAGATGTGGAGGATGCTGAAGAGGCATGTGCCTATTGAACAAACCTTTTTTCCTGAGGGAACATTGTAAGAGAGTCACCATCAGGTTCTCAACTCCTGGCAGTGCCCTTGTGTCTCCACCTTTCCATGGACTCACTCTGACAAGAGCACTTAGTGCACTGGGTTAAAATTATTTGTTCATTGAGAGAAAGGATGGGGTCTTAGTCAAGTACATTCCCAAATCCCACTATAAGTGCTCAATAAACGTCAGCTGAGTGAATGAACCAGAAAAGCACGTGTGGCCCTCTGGGTCATGCCAACTCTTTCTCTACAGCCAATTCCTCATCTCAGGCACCTCGGCTGTGATCTCAGGCCAGTCAACATATTGGGAGAGCAACCCATGTGCTCGGTTGATCTAACAACAAAATCCTTTGACAAAGCCTGTGTTAACCATCACAAACTAGCATCAACTTTAGAGTCAAGAGTGTTTTCTTCTTCTAGTGTCTTGTCATGAGTAATGCTCAGAAGATGGCAAAAGTCATCTATGGCTTTCCATGATGAGCCATTTTCCGAGGTGAGAGGCAGAAAAGGCCAACTTCGGGTGCGCGCAGTCTGCCCAGTCGTAGGGCTTTGTAAGAGAGAAGTTTTCCATGTGGAGTGAGGCTTGCTGCAGTGCCATGCCCATTTTGAAGGACATAGTATGAAGTTCCCAACAGGGAACCTAGAACAGTATAAATAGCACTCTGTCAGTGGTAGGTGCTGGTTCTTTCACTCAGTGAACTTTTGATGAGGAACTACCATGTGCCAAGAGCTATTCTAGTCATTGAAGGATGAAGGCAGATGGGAGTGGTATGGGAGTGAAGACGCATGTAAAGAGGAATAAGGCATACGGCTGAGATGCTGGGCAGTTATCTCAGTAGGTCTCAGTTTCATCATCCACCTTTCAATGTAGGGATGAGCAAACTACAGGTTGTGAAACCTTTGGGTAAGTTAATTTCTTTCTTTTTCTTTTTTAAATCATGATGCCTGGATCCTTACATCTTTATTTCACTTTCCTCACCATTTAAAGAGACAGCCTCATAAACAGATGATCATGTGCCTTGTGTCATCAATTAGCTGAGTGCCAATAGCCACCCCTGTAGAGTCATCTGGTGTGCATAGTCCCAGGGGCCATTCTTGGGTTCATGGTGGAGCTTTACTGTGTCTATGTCACTCATGTCTCATCTATATTACCACATTTTCTCTACCCACCTGAGTCTTTCAAATGACCCATTCTATTCACAGTTGCAGAAATCATGCTCAGTAGGAGTCACTTGGAATTTAGAGACATGCTCCAGTGCAGTCTCAACAAAGACTACCGCTTGCTGTATCTAGTCCCATCCAAAGCCTTACGTGCTGTCTGGATGAAAAGTCTGAGGTCTTAGCGACTGGATGGGAAACTACATAAAGGAAAGCTGTTCTCTTCCTTCCAATATTCCTTGGATACTGAACTCCCTTGCCTCCATGTTCTTCTCTTATTTCTACTTCTCACTTTAAATCTCCATGAATCTCTTCTGCTTTAGTCACACACAGCTCTTTGCTATTTCCCAAATGCATCACACTGGTTCCCATCTAGCTACTTTTGCCCCTATTGCTTCCTTTCCCTAGTATACTTTTCCTTCCCTCCTCTGCTTGGCTGATTCCCTCAAATTCAAGTTAAATAGCATTGGCTTCAGGAAGCCTCCTCTGACCTTCCCCAGACTCCCTGGGCATTCCACACCTGGTTCAGTACTTATCTTCCTGTTGGTTTCTCTGACCTCCCCACTAGACTGCATCCTCTCAGGGCTAGGGAGATATGTTATCCATATTTGTATTCCCAATATCCATTACAGAATCTGGCACAGACTAGATGCTTAATAAATGTTAGGTGAATGCATCTCCAGTGGAACAACCTAGAGAAAAAGTGACAGAATCTAGCCCTAGAAATGAAGGGGCTAGAGAAATAGGGAACATGACATACTCATTGGGTTTTTCTCATCAATGTGTAAAATATTGTTAATCCTTTAAATAAAGAAAAAAGGGAAAGACAAAGAGGGAGGAAAGAACAAATGATAATGTATTCAATTTGCCAAGAGTTTGTATACAAGTCTAGCTATCAAAATATTGGAGGTTCTCTGGATAGGGCCAGATGTAGTTCTGTGTACCTAGTAGGAGCCCAACACATATTTGTGAGTTAACTGATTAATTCCATGAATTTTCCAATTCTAGCCATATTCAATTAAACTTTATATACTGTTCAAGTTCCTATATCTGTTTCTCTAAGATAAAGAGGAGTTTATTTAAACAAATATAACACATAGATTTTTAGGACAAACTGTAGTGTAAGGTGCTGGCCTAATTCAGTGGTCAGTAATTGAAAAAAAAATACAAGAAACTTGATAATATTTCAATTATCTCACTTTTCTCCTTCCATCCAGATATAAGAAAAGGATGGTAATTTATTGCCCTTCATGCTAAAGATCTCAGGAAGTAAAAATCTGGAGGTGAATAAGGTAGTTTAACTTTTCTAAGTAGTCTTTAAACTCAGAACTGTCCGCCCTTTAAAAAAGAAGGAAAATAGCCAAAGAATACACAAGCAACAGCAAAGTTGTTTAAAAAAAATGAAGTTCAAATCACTCAGTACCAGAGAGTAGTTCACAGGTACCTTTCACAGTGAAGTACTCTATTCCTTAACATATGTCATGTGTCAAAAACAACAACCAACATTTCAACATGGTGTTTTGTCATCAATTTTTTTTTTTTTTTTTCAGTACGCGGGCCTCTCACTGTTGTGGCCTCTCCCATTGCAGAGCACAGGCTCTGGACGCGCAGGCTCAGTGGCCATGGCTCACAGGCCTAGCCGCTCCACGGCATGTGGGAACTTCCCAGACCAGGGCACGAACCTGTGTCGCCTGCATTGGCAGGCAGACTCTTAACCACTGCGCCACAAGGGAAACCCTGTCATCAATTTTTCTTTTACTTATTTTATGATTCCATAATTTTTTTTTCTCTATGTTGATTTGGTAAAATATTGTTGAAGAAAAATGTATAAGGCTCATGTTGTCCTGAACGATAAAGGATTTTTTTTTTTTTTTTACAGAACGAAAAATGCTCATTTGGGTAAAAACAGTATATTTAGATGTGTTGTTTCTAAAGCATTTTAAATCTTTTCCATTTTCATGTAGCACTCTAGCATTTAGCAGGCACGTTTACAATTAACTACAGTTTTCTTTTCAGGGATTACAAAGAAAGAAAAAATGAAATCCTCGAAAGTCATTTCCCCTGATTTCTGTCATTTTCATGTAAATAGCTGTTGGATAGAAAACATCCAGAAACCCTGACTTTAATCCAAATGGCAGCTTGACTAGGAAATGGTCAACAATGTTGAATTTGACAAACAAGTAGTGTAGATAGGTCAGGGAAAGCTATGAGAAATTTATGGGTAAAGCTGCTATTTAATGAGAAAAAGGAGTATTCTACTATCTCAAAGAGAATAAGTGATAAAAAGGAGAAGAGAGTGCCTGAATTAGGATTCTGAATTCCTGGCAGACAGAAGCTTTCTCTTCTCAGCCTCAGAATGGTGTTTATACATCTCTGGGTTTAACTATGAAGTAGTGGACAATTAGCTCTAGTTTAAAACAAACAACACAAACTTCCCAGGGATGATTTAAAGTGTTTTATAAGTATTTACTCCAATCCTTGCAAAAACCAGGCAAGGTAATATCATGATAACTATTTTAATAAACCCAGGCCCAAGTTCACACTGTGCTTTGGAGGCAGAACCAGGATTTGACACAGATATCTCTGGCTCCAAGATGCTTGCCCTTTTCTAGCGTAGCACACCAACTTCCACTTCTGTTATCAGCAAATCATCCCCTTCCTCCTGAGCCTCTCTTCTACCTGACACCTGTGACAGGCCAGGTTCTGACCATTAACTTGCAGTTGATATTCCCAGAAGGCTATTGATTTCCTGCTAAAAGGATATAGGACAGAAAACCATGCTGGTACATGCTAGCTCCCTAAGTCTGCTTTAAATGAAGACATGATGCCTGGAGCTGTTGCAGTCATTTTGTGACCAAGCAGCTACAAACATGAAAAAGACAGATCAATATGCTGAAAATGATGAAGGAGAAAAAAATTAGCCTGGGTCTTCTAAAGCCCAGCAAGCAGCAGTACCATTGCCCATAACTATCTCCTTCCAGACTTCCTGTTATGTGTGAAAAATGAGCCCCTATTTTATTAAACAACTATCACTGAGTTTTCTGTTACCTTCAGTTGAAAGTGTTCCTATTTGATATATTAGTGTGAGCAGAAAGCTAATTAGGTATTAAGTAACTAATGGTGTATTGAGTAGACAAGGAAGAACATGATCTCTTGTCCTTCCCACTTCCTATTCCATATTCTGACACCATTTTGAGGAGAGACAAATCTGATGGGTCCTGAAGCTTTTCTCTTTCCCCTTGTAGAAGCATAGGAAAGGGCCAGCTCCATAGGTCCAATATACTACATAGAGGTCATCTCCAGAGACTTTCGCTTTCAAAGAAAGCCTTTTCTCAGGTCAGAGGAGGATGTTTCATCCTTAAATAGTCGCCCAGATGTTCTCTGTTTCATTTTCCTTTTAAATATATAGAGAGGGCCTCCCTGGTGGCGCAGTGGTTGGGAGTCCGCCTGCTGATGCAGGGGACATGGGTTAGTGCCCCGGTCCGGGAAGATCCCACATGGCCACTGAGCCTGCGTGTCCGGAGCCTGTGCTCCACAACGGGAGAGGCCACAGCAGTGAGAAGCCCACATACCGCAAAAAAATAATAATAATAATAATAATAATAATAAAATAAATAAATATATATAGAGAGAGTAAAAGTATAGGATCCTTCTATAGAGTAGATCATTCTGAGGGATAATATGAGCTCAAGGGATTGTACACTTGGATACTTCTCTGTTTATAACTTTCTCCCATAAGATCTGTTTCTTTTTCTTTTATTGAAATATAGTGGACATACAATATAATGTTAGTTTCAGATATACTACATAATGATTTGACATTTGCATACATTATGAAATGATCACCACAATAAGTCTAGTAACCATCTGTCCCCATACAAATTTATTACAATGTTATTGACCATATTCTTTATGCTATATGTTACTTCACTGTGGCTTATTTATTATATAACTGGAGGCTTGTACCTCTTAATCCTCATCACCAACTTTGCCCAACTCCCAACCCCTCCCTTCCACAACCATACCTTTGTTCTCTGTATCTATGAGTTTGTTTCATTTTGTTTTGTTTTTTCAATTCCACATAAAAGTGAGATAATGCAGTATTTGTCTTACTCTGACTGACTTGTGTCACTTAGCATAATACCCTCTAGGATCCATTCATGCTGTTGTAAATGGCAAGATTTCATTTTTTTAAATGGCTGAGTGATATGCCATTATGTATATATACCATGTCTTCTTTATCCATTCATCTTTCAATGGACACTTTGGTTGTTTCCACACCTTGGCTTTTGTAAATAATGCTGCAATGAACACAGAGGTGCATATATCTTTTCAAATTAGTGTTTTTGTTTTCTTCAGGTAAATACTCAGAAATGAAATTGCTGGATTGTGTGCTAGTTCTGCTCTTAAGTTTTTGAGGATTCTTGGTATTGTTTTCTATAGTGGCTGTACCAATTGACATTCCCATCAATAGTGTACAAGGGTTCCCTTTTCTCCACATCCTACCAACACTTGTTCTTTGTTGTCTTTTTTAATAATAGTCATTCTGACAGGCGTGAGGTGGTATCTCATCGTGGTTTTGATTTGCATTTAGCTGGTGATTAGTTGATGTTGAACATCTTTCCATGTGTCTGTTGGCCATCTGTATGTCTTCTTTGTAAAAATGTCTATTCAGGTCCCCTGCTCATTTTTTTTAAATTGGATTGTTTGTTTTTTGATAATGAGCTGTATAAGTTATTTGTATATTTTGGATATTAACCCCTTATCAAATACACTGTTTGAAAATATCTTCTCCCATTCAGTAGGTTGTATTTTCATTTTGTTGATAGTTTCCTTCACTATGCAAAAGGTTTTTAGTTTGATGTGGTCCTATTTATTTATTTTTGCTTTTGCTTCTCTTTCCTGAGGAGACAGATCCAAAAACTTCTTGCTAAGGCCAATGTCAAAATCCATACTACCTATGTTTTCTTCTATGAGTTATATGGTTTCAGGTCTTACATTTAAGTCTTTAATCCATTTTGAGTTTATTTTTTAACATGGTGTGAGAAAGTAGTTCAGTCTGATTCTTTTGCATGTAGCAGTCCACTTTCCCCAACATCATTTATTGAAAAAGCTGTCTTTTCCCCATTGTATATGCTTGCCTCCTTTGTCATAGATTAATTGGCCACATAAGTGTGAGTTTATTTCTGAGCTCTCTATTCTGTTCCATTGCTCTATGTGTCTGTTTTTGTGTCAGTACTATCCTGTTTTGATTATTGTAGCTTTGTAGTATAGTTTGAAATCAGGGTATGTGATACTTCCAGCTTTGCTCTTCTTTTTCAAGATTGTTTTGACTAATTGGGGTCTTTTGTGGTTCCATACAAATTTTAGAGTTATGTTATCTAATTCTGTGAAAAATGCCATCGGAATTTTGATAGGGAATGCATTGAATATGTAGATTGCCTTGGGTAGTATGGTCATTTTAAAAATATTAATTCTTCCAATCCATGAGCACAGTATATATTTCCATTTGTCTGTGCTATCTTCAGTTTTTTTTTTTCATCAATGTCTTATAGTTTTCCAAGTACAAGTCTTTTACTTCCTTGGTTAGATTTATTCCTAGGTATTTTATTCTTTTTGATGCAATTGTAAATGGACTTTTCTCCTTAATTGATAGTTTGTAGTTAGTGTATAGACATGCAACAGATTTCTGTATATTAATTTTTCTTCTGCAACTTTACTGAATTCATTTACTAGTTGTAATAGTTTTTTGGTGTCATCTCTAGGATTTTCTATATATAATATCATATCATATGTAAACAGTGACAGTTTTACTTCTTCCTTCCAATTTGTATTCCTTTTATTTGCTTTTCTTGTGTGATTGCTGTGGCTAGGACTTCCAATACTATGTTGAATAAAAGTGGAGAGAGTGAGCATCCTTGTCTTGTTGCTGATCACAGAAGAAAATGATTTCAGCCTTTCCCTGTTGAGTATGACGTTGGCCATAAATTTGTCACATATTATGTTGAGGTATGCTCTCTCTGTATCCACTTTGTTTACAGTTTTTATCATAAATGGAAGTTGAATTCTGTCAAAAGCTTCTTCTACATCTATTGAGATGATCATATGATTTTTATTCTTCAGTTTGTTAATGTGGTATATTACATTGGTTGATTTGAAGATATGAACCACCCTTGCATTCTTGAGATAAATTCCATTTGATCTTGGTATATGATCCTTTTAATGTGTTGTTGAATTTGGTTTGCTAATGTTGAGAATTTTTGCCTCTATGTTCATTAGTGATATTGGCCTCTTATTTTCTTTTTTTTTTTGGTGTCTTTGTATGGTTTTGGTATCAGAGTGATGCTGGCCTTGTAGAATAAGGAACACTCCTTCATCTTCAATTTTTTTGGAAGTGTTTGAGAAGGATAGGTGTTAACCCTTCTTTAAATGTTTGGTAGAATTCATCAGTGAAGTCATCTGGTCATCTGGTCCTGAACTTTGTTTGATGGGAGTTTTTTTCATTACTGATTCAATTTCATTACTGTTAATTAATCTGTTCATATTTTCAATTTATTCCTGATTTAGTACATTTCTAGGAGATTGTACATTTCTAGTTTATCCATTTCTTCTAGGTTGTCCATTTTATTGGTGTATAATTATTTGTAATTCTGTGGTGTTGGTTGTGACTTCTCTTTCATTTCTGATTTTATTTGGACCCTCTCTCTTTGATGAATTTGGCTAAAGGATTATCAATTATGTTTGCCTTGTCAAAGAACCAGCTCTTAGTTTCACTGATATTCTCCATTTTTAACTGTCTATTTCACTTATTTCTGCTCTGATCTTTATCATTTCCTTCCTTCTACTAACTTTGGGATTAGTTTGTTCTTCTTTTTCTAGTTTCTTTAGGTGTAAATTTAGGTTATTTGAGATTTTTTTGGTTTCCTGAAGTAGGCTTGTGTTGCTATAAACTTCTCTCTTAGAACAGTTTTTGCTGTGTCCCATAGATCATTGTGTTTCCATTTTCATTTGTCTCTGTGTACTTTTTGATTTCCTCTTTGATTTCTTCAGTGACCCATTGGTTCTTTAGAAGCATATTGTTCAGACTCCACATTTTTTTTTTCTCTTTTGCAGGCTTTTTCTCATAGTTGATTTTTCATGTCATACCTTTGTGGTCAGAAAAGATGCTTGATATGATTTCAATCTTCTTAAATTTACTGAGACTTATTTTGTAGCCTAGCATGTGATCTATCCTGGAGAGTGTTCCATATGTACTTGAAAAGAATGTGTATTCTGCTGCTTTTAGATAGAATGTTATTTATATATATTAAATCCATCTGGTCTAATATGCTGTTTAAAGTCAATGTTTCCTTATTGATTTTCTGTCTGGATGATCTGTCCATTGATGTAAATGGGGTATTAGAGTCTTCTATTATTGTGTTCCTGTCAACTTCTTCCTTTGTTTGTTAATATTTGCTTTATGTATTTAGGTGCTCCTATGTTGGGTGCATATATATTTACAATTGTTATATCTTCTTGTTGGATTGATCCCTTGATTATGTACTGTACTTTTTGTCTCTTGTTATAGTCTTTGTTTTAAAGTCTATTTTGTCTGATATAAATATTGGTACACCAGCTTTTTATTTCCATTTGCATGGAATACCTTTTTCCATCACTCACTTTCAGTCTGTGTGTGTTTTTATATTTGAAGTGAGGTCTTTATGCAGCATATATATGGATCTTGATTTTGTACATGATCAGCCACTCTATGTCTTTTGATTGGAGCATTAGTCTATTTACATGTAAAGTAATTATGTATAAGTATGTACTTATTTTCATTTTGTTTTTTGATTGTTTTTGTAGCCCATTTTTGTTTGATTCTTTTGTTCTCTTACCTTGTGATTTGATAAGTATCTTTAGTTATGTTTGGATTCCTTTGTCTTTTTGTGTGTGTGTATCTATTATAAGTTTTTGATTTATAGTTATCATGAGGTTCATATATAACAACCTATATATATATATAGGTGATTATTTTAAGTTGATGATCTCTTAATTTTGAATGCATTCTAACAACCCTACGTTTTTACTTCCCTGGCCAATGTTTAATGTTTTTGACATCATATTTTACATATTTTTGTTTTGTGTATCCCTTAACTACTTATTGTGAATATTGATAATTTTACTACTTTTCTCTTTTTAACCCCCCTACTAGCTTTATAAGTGGTTGATCTACTACATTTATTATATGCTTGCTTTTGCCAATGAGATCATTTCCTTTCATAATTTTCATATTTCTAGTTGTAGTCTTTTCTTTTCTGCTTAGAGAAGTCTCTTTAACATTTCTTGTAAAGCCAGTTTAGTGGTGCTGAACTCTTTCTAGCTTTTGCTATTCTGTAATGTTCTTTATCTCTTTTTCAAGTCTGAATGATAGCCTTGATGGGTAGAGTATTCTTGGTTGCAGGCCTTTTTCCTTTCATCACTTTGAATTTGTTATGCTGTTTCCTTCTGGCTTGCAAAGTTTCCACTGAAAAGTCAGCTGATAATTATATGGGAGTTCTCTTGTATGTCACTAGTTGCTTTTCTCTTGTTTCTTTTAAGATTCTCTCTTTACCTTTAATTTTTGCTATTTTAACTATAATGTGTCTTGGTGTGGATCTCTTTGTGCTCACCTTGTTTGGGAGTCTCAGTGCTTTCTGGACTTAGATGTCTGTTTCCTTTTCCCAGCTTAGGGAAGTTTTCAGCTATTATTTCTTCAAATAAGTTCGCTGCCTCTTTCTCTCTCTCTTCTACTTCTGGGACTCCTGTAATGTGAATGTTAGTACGCTTGATGTCCCAGAGGTCTCTTAAACTATTCTCATTTTAAAAAATTCTTTTTTCATTTCTGTGCAGTTGGGATGATTTTCACTACTCTTTCTTCCAGTTCACTGATCCATTCCTCTCTATCATCTAATCTACTTTTGATCCCTTCTAGTGGATTTTTGTCTTCAGTTATTGTATTCTTCAGCTCTTTTTGGTTCTTCCTTATATTTTCTAACTTTATATTAAACTTCTCACCATGTTCACTCATTCTTCTCCCAAGTTCATTGAGCATGATTACCTTGAATTCTTGATTATTACCTTTGATTCCTTACCAGGTAGATTGCTTATCTCCACTTTGTTTTGTTCTTTTTCTGAGGTTTTGTCTTGTTCCCTTGTTTGGGACATATTCCTTATCTCCTCATTTTGCCTAATTCTCTGTGTTTATTTCTATGCATTAGGTAGCTCAGTTAAATTTCCTAATCTTGGAGAAGTGGCCTTATGTGTGAGACATCCTATGAGGCTGAGCAGCATATTCCCCTCTGGTCACCAAAGCTAAATGTTCTAAGGGTGTCCTCTATGTGGCCTGCATGGGCTCTTCTGTTGTGATGTGGCTGACTTACTCTGGGTGCACTGGTAGGTGGGGTTAGCACTCAGCCCTCTTGGCTGCCAGCCCACTGGTGGGCAGGGCTGAGTCCCAGTGTAGCTAACTGTGTGGCCTGGGGGATCCCAGGCCTGGTGCTGACCTGCTGGTAAACCCGGAGCTAACAGGCTAGTGGGAGGACTCCACTTGCCAGCATCAATGTCCTCGTGGTAGAATAAGCTTTGAAAAACAGCAGCTGCCTGCATCTATGTCCCCATGGGGGAGTCCCAGTTGCTTCCTTCCCCTCTGGGAGGTTTTCCAAGATCAGCAAGTGGGTCTGACCCAGGTTCCTTTTAAATTACTGCCTCTGCACTGGGACTTGGAGTATGTGAGATTTTGCACATGCCCTTTAAGAGTAGAGTGTGTTTTTTATAGCTCTCTGGCTCTCCCATATGCAAGCCCCACTGGCTTTCAAAATAAGACATTCTGGGGTACATCTTCCCAGTATAGGACTCCTGGGCTGGGGAACCTGGTATGGAGTTTGGACCCCTTGCTCCTTGAGGAGAACCTCTGCAATCGTGATTATCCTCCTGTTTGTCAGTCAGTTAGCTGAGGGTGTTCACTATACCATGTCTCCACCCCTCCTACCTCTCTCATTATGGTTCCTTCTTTATATTTTTAGTTGTGGAAAACCTTCTCTGCTAGTCTTCAGGTTGTTCTCATAAAAGTTACTCTGTAAGTACTTGTAATTTTGGTGTGTTCATGGGAGGAGGTGAGCTCAGGGTCTTCCTTCTCTGCCATCTGGTAACAAATTTCCCATAAATTCTGTTTAAATTTATACCATATGCCACTAATGGGTCTGTGCCCCATCAGCTTTCCTTATTTTATCCTATGTTTTCAGTGTCTCTCCTCTTCAGTATAGATTCATTGCCTGGCAATCCATAGCTAGTGTTCTTCTTACTCTCTAATTCACTGTCATTTCCAGAGAAGGACAAATGGGCAACTTGCTGGACACACCTCAAGGCCAATGACATGTCTCTCCTCACTCTCATAAATACCTCTCTCTGAGTTTACATGACCCAAGAGTCTTATACTGTATATATCACATTATATTATAAGTACATTTGGGGTCTATTTTCCTTACTAGACTACTTAAAGGGAGGAAAAATTGTACTATGTACTATTTTTGACTTTTCCAATTCTTAGAAAACTCCTGGTATGATGCAGACACTATGTAAAATGGATGACTGACTTACTGAGACAGGATGGAAAACAAACAGTGCTTCGATTTTCAACCTTGGGGTGTCTAAAAGGCACTCAAGTTCCTACGCATCAGGGCTCATGTGCCTGGATGACTAGCTCATGTGACACTAAATTAAAGTGCTGTATTGCTAAGGATTGCCAGTGTGGCTAAAACAAGTGCTTAAATCTCACCACAGAACTGTGCTTCTCCATGTTCTTAATTTCAATGGACCCTAATGTGGAACAAAAAGTAGACTTTTGAGTCAGTCAAAAGGTTTGCATTGATTGAGCCATTCATTCATTCATTTAAGATACATGTACCCACCACTTACTATGTGCCAAACACTGTGATAGATATTAAGAATATAAAGATGAAAGACACAATTCCTAACCTCGTGGAGTGTAAATGTGTGTGTGTGTCTGTGTGTAGGGGGGCAACTGAAATAATTATAATTATTATAATATAGTTTCTGACTCTGATGGGATATGCACAGAATAAGATGGCAACAAACATGATGTGTATCTAGCCAATTGAAGGTATCCAGGGAGACTTCCAAGATGAAGATATTTTGGAGCTGAGCTTGGCCTTCATTGAATCTTCCATGTACCTGTGTGCTAAGAAGGTGGAGGTGGGGTGAGGAAGTTTGAAAACTGCTCTTGTGTGTGCTGTTTGCAAGTTGGAATGTGCTTGCCTTGACATATTTATAATGGATAATACGGGGATCTTGTAAATGGAACACTATATGATATCTGTAACAAAATTCAGATAATGACACATTCAACATTTCTTTCAATGTATTTTCTTTAGTGTAATGGACTATGCCAGTTGGTACTGCAAATATAAAATTATTTCACATGGTTGGGTATCCCCCTCAAGGAACTAACACAACATAGACATGATACTAAGTAGAAAGTGAGTTAAGGTAAATGAAACTTTTCTTAGAAGAGAGAAAACTCTTTCCATCAAGTATAAGGATGGAATCAGGAATGCTTGTAGGGAGAGGTGATGCAACCTTGAAGAAGGGGTAGGATCTAGAAATATAGAGACAATGGGGACAACATTCTAAATATACTAGAGCTAGAAGTTTCCACAGAGATTGGCAAGTCCTGTGCTTCTTAAATTTTAACGTACATTCACAAGTCACGTGTTAAAATCTTCAAAATGCAGATTATGATTCAGTAGGCCTGTGTGGCCCCTGGGAGTCTTAATTACTAACAAGCGCCTAGGTGATGCTGAAGCTGGTGGTCTGTGGGCCACACCTTGAGTAGCAAGGTCCGGTTCACATGCCTCAGAATAGTCCCTGAAACCCAGGGCGGGAAGGGACTTGCCCATGCCACAGGGTTGATTAGTATGAGGGCAGCCCTCTGTCTCACACTGTAGCAGCTCGGCAAGTAGTGAAAAGATTATAAGCTTTGGAGTCAGGCTGATCTACGCTCAAGCTTGGCCCTGCTGTTTACTAGTTGCAAAACCTTAGGAAGGTCATTTATCCTTTCTGTGCTCCAGTTTTCTCATTTGTAGAATACTTATAAATAACTCCTAACTTGTAGAAGAGCTGTGATAAGTCAATGATCTGACTGGCATACAAAAAAATGTATAACAGTGTCTGGAACACAGTAAGTGATCAAAACACACAATGTGTCTTCTCTTGCTTTTTTGACCAGGTTAACATTGTCACCAGTGCACATGGCTTCATCTCTGTCATCTCTCTCCTAGGTCCTAGGCTGTATTGGCATCCAGTGACATGCAGGGGGGCTATTAACACTGGTTGGCAAATAGGTCCCTGATTAATGCCAAAAATAGAGGATTTAATTTTTTTTTTAGCTGTCTCTTTGGAAAAGGATTAAAAAGGTAATAAACATATTCCATTAGTGCATTCTTGGTATTTTTTTGCAATTGAGGCCTTAAAACACCTGCTCATTAATAGAAAATGTTCAGACAATATCAAAAATATTAATGATAGATGTTTTTCATTCCACTTTGGTTAATACCGTTTTTTCCCCTGGGTCCATGATTTTTTCAGGCTATCTTAACTGCTTACCTAAATACTAAGAAAAACTCAATCTCATGGTTTTCAAGGAGATAATAAGAAACAATGATTTGTGAAATGTCTTCTCTAACGAGAAATTTCCTGTTTCAAATACTGGCAAGCAAAAGAAGGATGTTGCAGTTTTTGCATCGTATGAGGGTTAGATTCAGTCTACCTGGAAGATGGTAAAGGTGAAAAGAAGAAAAAAAACTATGAGGAATTAAACCTGTTAAACTGTGCAGTGCCATTGTAAGAGCTTCTTCAGAAATCTATTTAGAAATCACTGCTCTTGTATCTGAAGCATTACAGAGACACCAGCATCACCCACTTCTTATTACTGCAAACATGGCAACAGTTGCCATGCTAGCAAGAGATTCGAAGCACACACACTGGAGTCAGGAGGGAGCAGGGCGGGGCCCGAGCTGGAGTCAGGGCTGCTGATCAGTGCACAGGGCTGCCTGTACAGATTTAATTAGGCCAGTTGTTCTCTTTGGTCCCCATGCTGTGTCCTGTCAGACATTTCAGTAGAGCAGCAGCAGTCTCAAAAGCAGCTTTTTTGGACCAGGTCTTTTACTATCAGTCGTGCACAAACATCATCGCCAAAGGCAGGATCTGTGTGCTTTGATGAAGGCAGGAGTGGGTCTGGGCCCTCGTTTTGGTTATGAATGGAGAAAGAACCAGAGTTTCTCTTCGTTTCCAGGAATGAAAAACTCATAAAACTCTTATCATTAGAAAGTCAGGCTATTCCTTGTCCCAATATGTCATTTCACCTAATTGAAAACTGAGAAATCTGTCACCATTTATTTAGCAGTTTGCCTTGGGCGAATCTTTGAAGGTTCCCTTCCTGTGGCTGGGTATTAGTTAATTAGTATTACAAAATGTGTGAAGAGGGAAATGCACTCTGGCTCACCGTTTGGGTTATGAGGGAGCCTATTTTAGGTTGCTGACAAGCACTGCTGGATAGAAAAGAACACGGGATTACAGCATCAGCCATGGTAAGAGCTGCATCTTTCCCTCTCTCAAGTGCATATGTAGTAACCTACATATGTCACTTGCTCACTCTTTTCATGCAAATCTTTTTTGCTTGACAATAAATCAGGTCCTAGAAGCTTATAAAAAAGGTGTCAATTTTACACATGTAGGGCTCTTCTCATATCTTCACTTTTATTAATTTCCTATTTTTCATCACTTCCTCTTTTGAACAGAATATTTTTTTTGATGTTCTTTCTTTTACATTTTTCATGGAGAAAGGCTGTTTCAAACTAAGGATGGTTTTAAAGTCAAGGAACTGAAGGAAAGAATTGACATTTTTCACCTACTCCTAACTTTAAGGCTGAATGCCTCTGTTCAGTGAAATCTCTAAGCCTCTCTCCTCAGTACAGCAGTCAGAGGGCCGAAGGCCTCACCCGTACTTTGTCAACTGATTGCTAGGTGGCGCTAGAGAGCAAGGCAACTAGAAAAGAGCTACTAACACAACTGCTGTAGGTCCACATTAGCTGAAAGGAAGTTCTTACATT
Organism: Mesoplodon densirostris; assembly: GCF_025265405.1. Lineage (NCBI taxonomy): Eukaryota > Metazoa > Chordata > Mammalia > Artiodactyla > Ziphiidae > Mesoplodon > Mesoplodon densirostris. The sequence goes on along the minus strand of NC_082662.1, from coordinate 66,487,730 downwards.
GAGCCCTATTGCATTTCAGAACAGACTATTTCTAATTTTGATGACTTGTAGGATATTAGCAACATGAGAATGCAGAGAGCACCAGCAATCAATTTACAGTCTTCCGTCTTCCTTTCACTTTTTGTGTGTATGTGTGCCTCTGGGAATTGTTTTCTTATTTCACTACAGTGCTTTCTGGGTATGGCACCTAGGGCTGTGGTGAAGAGGTTTTGTATAAATATAAATAGATGGATATGCTTATTTTTTGATCTTTATGGAAATAGTTTTAACTTCCTCCACTTTCTTTAATTTTCCCTCCTTATTAGATGACATTCAAGCACATAATGAAGAGGTATAAGAAGTACTTTCACACCCTCACACAACATGTGTAGCTATGTATTTTCTCTCTCAACCCCATACCCCATGACATTAAGAAATTTTCTGCTTTTGTTAATTAGAAAAAATTTATGGGCAGATTTGAGCTTAAAAAGAAAGAGATAAAAGGCAGCTGACAGGCATCATGCCACTTGCTCACATTCCAGCTGCTCTCCTTTGGCTTTTATATTTTTCCAGCACAGGCCCTTAATGAGCTTGATTACTGACCTTCAGAAAGTGAGTGTCACAAAAATTATACATCCCAGAGGTGATAACTGTCCTGAGAAAAAAAGTTTTCTCCCTTGATTAGGCAAGCAATGTCTTACTCTCCTCACTATACAAACAATGTGAGCAAGGCCCATAGAACTTAAGTGAGTTAGACCACTCTCTACAAGCTCAGAAGACATTGCTGAATTGAGGATTAGGTATTAATGTGATGCTCTGATACACACTGAGTTCTTTTTGTAACCACTAGATGTGATAATTTAAATCAACACTGTTTAACAAGTAAAAAAATGTTCAGAAAGCCAAAGATGCTATCTATGTAGAATCAGCTAAAAGATTCTGGGCCTTCATTGTGTTTATGAGTTTAAGGGCAGTGTTTGTCTTCATTTCCAGGACTGAAAAACTCATGAAACCCTCATCACTGGATAGGTTTTTTTTTGTTGAACAAAAATATCAGCTAAAAGATTCTTTTTTTTTTTAATACAGTGAATTCAATTGACTACTGTAGTAGAGAGTACATTTAATGAGAAAAAATGTCTGGTTTTACAATGTACTTAATTCAATAAAGAAATCATACTAAAGTAATGTTCAAAACTGGTCCCCAAATATTTAGAAGGAAGGAGTTTATCTTTTTATATGTTCTGATTAGTTTTTGCTGCATCTAGAAATGTGGCCAGGGAGTCAGGCTGGTTTCCAGAGACATGATTAAAGAAGAGGGAGAGGGCAGGGTTAAACCAAGTTCTGCTCGTGAATGAGGCAGCAGGTGTGGAATTTGTTTTATTCAGGTTAGGTGTGTATCAGTGCAGGCAACTGATTATAAAGATCTATTATGAGCAGGCATAAGCTGAGGTAAAGTCGCTAGTATCAGAGGTAGTCAGAGTGAGAAGGGAAATTTTTCCTTCAATCAAAGGCTGTACTGGCCATAGACTAAGAATGAGCTATGTTCCGTTGAAGCTGGAAGAGTTTTCGAGGGAGGTAGTTCAGTACTCTGGATAGCTCCCTGCTGATTATCCTCAAAGCCCAAACCAGAGGTTAGAAGTTGCTGCTTCTTAAAGACAGTTCAAACATTCTGGCTAGGGGCTTCCCTGGTGGTGCAGTGGTTGAGAGTCCATCTGCCGATGCAGGGGACACGGGTTCGTGCCCCAGTCTGGAAAGATCCCATCATGCTGTGGAGCGGCTGGGCCCGTGAGCCATGGCCACTGAGCCTGTGCGTCTGGAGCCTGTGCTCCGCAACAAGAGAGGCCACAATAGTGACAGGCCTGTGTACCACAAAAAAACATGTTGGCCAAGCATAGTCTCCAGAGACAGCATGGTGTAATGGAAACACCACCAAATAGGCCCAGATTCAACTATTAATTACCATTTTTCAACTATACAGTTTCATTAAAATTACTTAAATCGTTGGAGTCTCAGTTGTAAAACAAACTGAAAAATGGAAACCAGGAGGCCTACTTCATAAGATCGTTGTGAGGATTAAATGGAGTAATGTTGTGAGACCTATCATGATCATTCATTCATTCCACAAATAGGTATTTAGCAACTATTAGACCCTATTCTAAGTACTGGAGACACAGAATCAAAAAGGAGAGATGTTCATGCTCTCATGATGTTTACAATTTAGTGTAGATACCAATAAAAAAGTAAGTGATTGGCTAAAACTATAGTTCCAGGCAGATGTAAGTGCCATGAAGAAGCTATTCTACTGATTCTTGTGGGCTTAAAGCTTGAATTTTATTGGATTACATGGGAGAAATAGCATAGGCCCAAGCCAGGTGGGAGGTCAGATAATAAACACCTGTATAAAGCTAAAATCTTTGAAGGACAACACCAAGATTGGGTGACCCAGGAATAATAACATCCATTCTACATAGGAAGACACAGAGGATAATTGGTCTATGTCATCCTTGGCTCCAGATAAACTAAGAAAAATGAAAAAATGAAGTATTTGCCCTGAGAGGTCCCATCCACAAACCCAGTCACATGCAAGTTTTAAAACAAAAATATCACTACATGTGTTTTATGGAAAACTCCAAGTTGAAGTTTTTAAGTGGTTTGGTGGGTTAGTGTCCCCAGATAATCAGAAAGAGCAAAAGCAAATCATCTGTGAAGTAACTTACGCCAAATAAGGGTCAAAAAATTGCCAACGATAAAGTTCCAAGGAATATGAGCTACAATAGAAACAAAAATTTCTAAATACATTTTAAAACAAGGAGAAAGAATTATCAGAAACAATGAACTACATAATTATATCCAAAAACTTCAGATAGAGAAATAGCAGATATTCAGATATATTAATAGAATCTAAAATAAATGTGTATGAAAAGAAGAAATAATTTAGAAGTGTGTAGAAGAAACAGATTTTCAAAAGAGTCTAGTCAAATTGCAAAAGCTATACAATTTCTAGAATTGGAATAGATATTAGAAATGAATTGAATTAGAAATGCAATGAAGAGAACAGCATATTAGATCCAGCTACCAAGTGTACTGGATAGATTTGAAGAAATTACCAGAAAGCAGCATAGGGAAAGTAAAGGTTGGAAAATTTTAAAAAAAGAGAGAGTGAGAAATGTGGAAAATAGAGTGAGAAGATCTAAAATACATCTAGTTAGAAGTCCATAAAGAAAGAAGAGAGAAGATGGGGTAAAGACATGTTAGAAGAGGTAGTGACTGAGAATTTTCCAGAATTTGTGAAAGATATCAATCTTCAGATTCTGGGCATCTAATAGATTCAAAGCAAGATAAATAAAAATAAATCCATACCTATATACAACATAGTTAAACGGTGCAATACCAAAGACAAAGAGAAATTCTAACAGCAATTAGAAAGGGCAGATTAAAAATAAAAGAAATGACAATTAGATTCGCAGATAATATTTTAACAGCAGCGACAACAACAAAGATGTGGAAAAGCACCTTAAAGGTGCAGGGGAAATTAATTAAACACCTTAAATCCCATATACACTAAAATATATTTCAAGAAAGAGGGAAAATAAAGGTGTTTTCAGAATGGAAAACTCCTTTTCCGTTCAGTAGTAAGATAACAGAATCCCAGGTGAGAGTTACCTAAGGGGATGAATGTGTTCATGAACTAATGCTCTTGTGAAGGAAGGCTATTCTTTTTGGCCTTTTACCTGGGTAGCCTCCTGACATCAAACATCCCAGCAGCTTTTAAAATCCCTCTGTTTTTATGTAGTTTCATGAGAGATCACATAGCTTTTCCAAACTTGGTTACATATCTCCCATTATGGGGCCATAAAATAGAGAACAGAGGGCTTCCCTGGTTGCACAGTGGTTAAGAATCCACCTGTCAATGCAGGGGACATGGGTTCAAGCCCTGGTCTGGGAAGATCCCTCATGCCGCGGAGCAACTAAGCCCATGCACCATGACTACTGAGCCTGTGTTATTTAAGTCTAAATAAACCATAGCTGTGTAAAACAATAAAATAATATCTAAGCTGTGGAATTAGAAAAATCATACTAAAATAAAATAATGGATAGAAGTATATAATTTGGGAGGGAATGAATGAAACTAAAATACTCTAAAATCTCTTTTATTTGGGAGTAGGACAAGTATATTAATATAAAATTTATTAAATTTAATATGTTAAAGTTTCTAGGGTACACACTAAGGAACAGAAAACCAGAGTGCCTATTCAAATAATCCAAAGGAAAACAGGAAAAGGACAGAGTGAGAAAAAATCCCAGAGAGAATAAAATAATATGGTAGCAATGAATTCAAATTATTTCAGCAATCACAATGAATGTAACAATCAACATGACAAAAGGTATAAGAACCTTGCAGAGAAGATTATAAAACCTAACTAAAAGATGTTAAAGAACATCTAAATAAATACAAAAAGTACTATGTTCATGGCAAGGGAGACTCAATTATCATAAAGATGTCATATCTTCCCATATTGATCTATAGGTTTAAAATACCTATAATCAAAATCTTATGTTTTTGTGAAAAATCCAAGCTGATTATAACATTTATATGGAAGAGAAAAAGTCAAGAATAATCAAGAATAGTCAAGATGGGATGTGCCCTACCAGAAATCAAGAGTTTAATAATGTTATTGTAATTAAAATCGTATACAACTGACACAGGGATAAACAAATGTCCCAAAGGAACAGAATAGAAAAACTGAAAACAGACCTATCTAAATGTAGATCCTTGATATGTGAAAGAACTGCTTTTATAGAACACTGGGAAAGGGATGACTACTCTTTTTAAAAAGGAGGAAAAGAAAGTTCATGGTCGTTATTTCATGTTTGTTCATCCTGTTCTCTTTATACCTGAACTATATTTCCATCATCTCTCTCTTCAGTGAAACCTTTCTAAACTACCTCAACTCAAAGCAAACTCCCCTTTTAAAACACACTGGGAATGAATGTGTCAGTGCCTTCTTTTGTCATACGTTTCCAGCACCCAATTTCTATTCGTTTGTTTACGACAAAGAAATAAGCAGACATTTAATGTCCTAATAGTGAGGGGGTGGGATGGAAAAAAGTTTGAATTAATTGGTCGTTCATTATTTTTGGATAAAAAAATTTGAACTTGACCGGAAAGTAAGGGTCAAAATTCTGAGCGCCACAGTTTTACTCAAGTGTCAGAAATACAAAGCATGGTATTCGTAGCCCAACTAATGATTCCTCTAATTTATTATAGATAAAAATATTTAATATTCACCACTTACAGTTCAGTTATAAATGAGATATTGTAGGCACCAGAAAAAAAAACACAAAAGAAAATTTCTTCCCTTAAAGTACTTATGAGCTAATGGGCAATTAAAAATAAATGATCATAATACAAGACAAAACAACACAAATGTATAAAGTGGCACAAACTACCGTGGCCTTTGGTAAGGCATAACTAAGGAGGAGTTAGTCCCAGAAAAGGCTCTTTCATGACACAGTGATCAAGCTGACTAGATATTACTGAAGGCTGATTAATATTTTGATAAGATTGGGTGGGAGTGTTGAGGTTAAAAAATACGATATAGAAATAGGTTGACAGTAAATTAAACATGGGGTGTGTATGGGAAATAGTAGAACTTCTAGTTTGTCTATACTGTGTGTCACCAGGGATGCTATTGCTATTCTGTGCAGGATAATTCTTTATTTTGTGGGATTGTCCAAAACATTGTAGGAAATTCAACACTCTGCCCCCCCCCCACTAAAAATCAGTGGCACCTCCCTTGTCACTGGGAAATAACAAAAATACCAAAATACCAAAAAATACCTCCTACAGTTCCCAAAACCCTAGAACATTTTTTGAGAAGGGAAGTGACAGGATCAATGTCTAGAACCACTGGAACATCTGATGTTTACTGGGAAGGAAAACTGGAAATGTGTTTCACTGGTCATTTTGGATTATGGATGACATAACGTCACTTAATTTTAGAGGCAATGTGGAATTACTGGTAGTTTTAAAGTAGGGTAGTGATATAATTGGAAGTCTACAGAAGGAAGATTACGCTGGCAGTAGAGGGTTAAGTGGATTATGGCATGGGGAAGCTGGGACTCGAGGGAGAGAAGTTAAAGACATGACAAAGAAAGCAGAGCAGCCAAGTTTGGACATATGGACTGGGGGCTAACTTTGTGTGTGTGTGTGTGTGTGTGTGAGAGAGAGAGAGACACAGAGAGTGAGAGAGAGACAGAGAGTTGGAGCCATGTGTTGAAACTGCTGATTGTGGTGAGCTGGCAAGAGAAATAAACTGGGAATGAAGAAGGGATTGGAAGAAAAGTGAACATTTAAGGTGCCTGAGGGAAGTTTCAGTACAAAGAAGCATGAAGGAGAGGTAGGTAGTAGACTAAAAAGGGGCGTATTTGCCCTTCCGTGGTGAGGAGACACCACACTACGGCTGATACTGGATAAACCGTCCTGCTCCACAGAAGTGAGTGGACACAAGCCCCTCAGCGCTCCTTTTTTCATTCCTCCTAGGAACATTGGTTTCATGGTGCTATCATCTTACACAGTTGCTGCATTCTGGAAAAACTATGTGTAAATTAAAATTTGATAACATATTCAACTTTTATAAGTTGAATTGCATTCTAAGTGCACTAGGCAAGCTTTCTATTTAAAGGAACCCTTTCATGGACCCTTTTGTAATGTGAAAAATTAATTCCAAATCAATCTGTTTCACAGTTCCAATCTCTGGATCTCTGCTTTCTTCTCCTGGACAGCTAACTAGGTCATAGCGTTCTATTCTCAGAGCCCAGCCCCACATAAACACTAATTGGTTTTCACATCTGAAAGGTTGTGTATCACTTTGTCATTTCTAAATATACATGATGTAATCCATGTACAAGATGGGAGATTTCATACCCTGTGGGAGGAGCAAGTGCCACATGCTTAGTTTTCCAAATATATCTAAAGACACAAAGTATTTTAAAAGAGGCAGAACTTCAGGAGTGCCTTCCCCAAACTCAGATTTCATCAGTTTGGGGTTTCAGCAGGAATTAACAAATGTCTATTACCTTCGGAGAAGATATCTGACACAGTTTCCCACCTTGATATTTATTTTATAAAGGAAAATAATAATTAAAAACAAATGTGGAAATAGAAACCAAAATCCCCTCCAAATCAAGAATTACAAAACTACAGGCTGTAACTTTCATAACCCCAAAATTGAAAAAAATAAATGCATTATTTTAAAGACATTGTTGAGGGCTCCGAGACCCAAAATTGGGAACATTTTGGGTGAGGACTACAGGCCATATCTTGTTGCTATTTAAGAAAAAATAATGCTGGGCTAAAAATTACACCTTGTGTGATTGTAATGAGTTAGTTAGAAAGCCTCTTAGAGCTTGCTAGCACCTTGCAAGGACTTTTGGGAGAGACCACACAGGTAATCAGCCTTCAGAATGGTCGCCTTTTGTCACAGCTGCTGTTTCACCTTGGCACTCATGTTCCTCTTTTGTTTATCCCATCAGTTGCATCAGATTGACTGGCAGGTTAGATTGTAGTATTCACTTTCAGCATGCTTCTCATGCTTGGATGTATATTGGGCTCACCTGGAAAACGTTAAAAGCTTCTGAAGTCTGGGTGCCATCCCCATGGATTTTGGTTTAATTGGTCCTGGACACTGGTACTTGTAAAAGTTCCCCAGGTAATTCTAATGTGCAGCCAAAGAGCCGCTGAATTCCAGGTTGTTAAACTCATGGCCCTGCTAGATCCTTGGATTCTTTGACTTTAAGAAACTATTGATCTCTGGTCTCATTTGCTCTTTCCTATACATGCTGAAAAGGCAGGCTTGGGAGGAGTAATTGAATTCTTTCCCTGACCAACTTCCAGAAGACATTGGAAGAAGTCCAGCAAATACAAGTATTGGCAAAATATATCAAACTTCTGAAAAGTGACACATCCTGTGCCAGAGAAATTCAGAAAGCATAGGAGAGTCCTGGGTGAGGACTCCAATTCTGCTTCAATAAACTTAGTAAAGTTACTTACTCTTTCTGAGCCTCAGTTTCCTTATCTATAAAAATTGGAATACCTAACTTCTAAGGTTTACTTAAATGAGTATTCAAAGTGTCTAAAATGGTGCCTGGCATGCAGTAGAAGTGCAATAGTGATAGTTATTTAAATGGAAAGAATAGAGAAAATAATTAAATCTTCTTGACTGATTATGCTCCAAAATAATAATAATTACAAATTATTGAGCCAATTTATCCAATGTTTTATCCTCAGAACAAATATTTGTTACATATTGACTTCATTCCAATTACACTGCTAGCTACTAGGGTTACAGATATGAATAAAACAGACATGGTGTATCTTACAACTTAGCTAAATGCTTTACTTATTTCTGGAGTTGATTTCAAGCAGTCCAAAGATTGACCTTACTAGAGGGGTGATACAATTACAAACTGACCTTCAATGCACCCTCACAACAAATACTCAGGGTGTGCTAGGCTGTTAAGAGAAATTTGTACCAAGTAGACAGACAAGTACTTATCAGGGTTCCATAACTGTCCAGAAGGACCAGGGAGGTATAAAAAACCATGTGAGATTATCAAAGGGAGCATCTCAAAACACCTGATGATTTTTTTCCCACCCTGTTTGGGCAGTTTTAGGAGTAGTGGTATACCTTCTGGGTTCTTGAAGGCCAGAGCAGCTGTGTTCCCTCCACCCCCAACTCACCCAGTTGGGTGTGCTGCTGTGCCTCCCATCTGGGTAGCTGTCTATGTATTATAAGTTGTGTGACTAACCTACATTATGGGAACTTGCACCCTTTGCTTGGGTCTGGCATTTTTCACTCAGTCACTCTGTGACAATACTGCCTCTCCCAGTAACAATCCTAAGAGCTAGTATTACTATCTGTATATTACATATAAGATGTAGGTAACTTGCCCAAGGTCACTGAGCTCTTAAGTGGTAAAGCCAAGACTGAACCTCAGATCTGACTTCACAGCTCATCCTCTTAACCTCTGCCTCAAGTGGACAAACCTTGAGTGACTATGCTTTGGAAATACCAAAATCTGTCTCTTCAGATAATTAATTTTAAAACCACAAGTAAAGAAGAAGAACAGATGGAATTAGAAGATGATGTTGTGACTGAACCTAATCTAATCTTGTCCTATGAGCCCCTTATGAAATTATGTGAGAGACTGGAGTCCAATAAAGAATTGTGTCCAGTTTGCCTTGTTATCAATCAAGCCTGCTGATACTTAACTTCATGACATTCCATAGATTAAAGTTCATGATTCAGGTTCTCATCTCTTCATAGCTGCACCTGCAACTCTTTTGTCAGACCAGGAATTTAATAACTATGGCTAAAAAGGCAACAGTAGCAATTTGTAGATGGTATAGGAAGGATCCTTGCTAAATCCAGATAGTCTTTCCTCACCTTCAGGATAAAAATGTTGACTCTGATGACAGAATGTGTGAATGTGTATATGTGTGTATAAGTGCGCGTGTGTAATGGCTCATGTACAAATGCTCTGGAGCACATGTGGGAGGACAGAGATTTTAAGCCAGTCTTTTCTGATTTTCCAGGAGTTGCAGTATGCACTTTGTAGGGTATCCATGGAGCAGTGCCTGCCTTTATTGTTCTCCATCCAGATCAGGCCATTGGCGACCAGGTTTACATACATGAAATATGACCCCACCTTCACTCCAACCACATTTGTTTAGACCAGAGGTGGCCATATAATCCAAAGGGACCCATCATATTTTCTCACATGGCAGGCTGTACTTATTCCTACTTCATTATGCTTTTTGTATTTATGCCTGTTGCCATATGACTCTGTAGGACCTCCCACTAGAGGCTGAGTATATTTTCTCTCCCTATCGATGTTGGACTCAGCTCTGTGACTTGCTCAAGGAATGTCGTATGATGCAGGAGACTGTGTATTGGGGATTGGGGCGTGTAAATGGCATAGTTTGCTATGGAAGAAAGCTGAACTCTTTTTTCCTCTTTTTCTGACTTGCCCCTTTGCTTAAACTTTTTTTTGTGGCTTTTGTTTTTCCTTGAGGTAAAGTTCACATAATATAAAATTAATCATTTTAAAGTGAAAAATTCTGTGGCATTTAGTATATTCACAATGTTTTGTAACCACCACCTCTATCTAATTCCAAAATATTTTCATCCCCCCAAAATAAAATCCCATATCCATTAAGCAGTTACTGTTAATTTCCTCCTCCCCCACCCAGACCCTGGGGCCACCAATCTACTTTTTTTTTTTTTTTTTTGCATTATGCGGGCCTCTCACTGTTGTGGCCTCTCCCATTGTGGAGCACAGGCTCCGGACCCACAGGGTCAACGGCCATGGCTCACGGGCCTAGCCACTCCGCAGCATGTGGGATCTTCCCGGACTGGGGCACGAACCCGCGTCCCCTGCATCGGCAGGCGGACTCTCAACCACTGCGCCACCAGGGAAGCCCACCACCAATCTACTTTTTGTTTTTATGGATTTACCTATTGCTATTGACAGAACTGTGTCCCCCCTCTCTCCAATTTCATATGTTGGGGCCCTAACCCCTATGTGACTGTATTGGAAATAGGGCCTTTAAGGATGTGATTAAGGTTAAATGAGGTCAGAAGAATGAAGCCCTTGATCTGATAGAATTCGTGCCCTTATCAAAAGATAAAAAGACTCCAGAGCTCTCTCTGCCATGTGACGGTACAGTGAGAAGGTGGCCATCTGTAAACCAGGAAAATGGCTATTTGAAAGTCTCACTAGAACCCAACAGTGCTGGCACCCTGATGTCAGATTCCAGCCTCCATGGTGAGAAATTTCTGTTGTTTAAACCATCCAATCTATGGTATTTTGTTATAGCTACCCAAACTGACTAGTACACCTATTCTGGATATTCATATAAATAGGATCACATACAATATGTGATCTTTGTCCCTGGCTTCCTTCATTTAGCATGTTTTCAGGGTTCATCCATGCTGTAACATGCATCAGTACGTCATTACTGTTATGGCTGGATAATATTCTATTGTATGGATACCACATTTTTTATCTATTCATCTGTTGATGGATTTTTTTTCCCACCTTTTGGCTATTGCGAATAGTGCTGCTATAAACATTTGAGTACAGGTATTTGTTGAGTATCTATTTTCAATTCTTTTGGAAATATACCTAGGGGTGGAATTGCTGGGTCATAAGGTAATTCTCAGAACACTGAACTTTTGGTGCTCAGACCTTGAGTTGCTTCTTGATTCCCACACAAGAAATTCTTCCTTAAATTCCATAAGAAACTCGCAGAATACTTTCAATAAATTCCTTTTGTTGCTGTAGCTAGACAGTTCTTGCTGTAGTTAGACAATTCTTGCTTAAGCAAGAGTTAACCTGAAGCTTAGAGAACCTAGACTAACAGACAACAAAATTTCTAATTTTTGATCAAAATATTAGAAGAAAAACAGGTTCAAATCTCCCCTTTCAAAGTTTGCCACAGGGGTGGTAATTTCCCTCTTGATACTAAGAAAATCAGGTGATTATCTTGATGAACTTCTGGAATCTGACTTGACTGTGTAACTGTTGCTTAGACTACCACTTACCTTTGGGACCAGGCAGCATAGGACCTTGCATTTAGAGCATATTCCAATTCAAAACGACTCCGTAAAGCTGCCACGTGGCTCCGCCCAGGCCCTCCTCCACGGCTCAGCAGACAATCAGAAGAAGAGGAAGGTGAGAGAGACCCGCTGCTGTTACTTGATGCAGGAGACATCAGCTGAGTGAAGGAGGGGCAATTTCAATCAATTAATAAATCCAACAGGCTTAACAGCATAGTATAGAATGTAGATTTATTTTAACTTTCCATTCTAGGATTTCTCATATTTTAATTTCTATTCATCTCAGCTTGCTTTTCCTTTCAGCCTCTGATGGCAACACGTGGCTAGCTTTTTTTGACCCAGTTCTGTGATGAGAGCTGGCCCATAAAACTTATGCTTGTCTTTAACAAAGCACAGTAGGCTCAAATCAGATTCATAAAACAGGACGTTATTATTTAATGGTTAAAAGATTCTCTACATTTTTCACTATGGTGATGAGATTCATGGCAGAGCTCCTTTAAATTGGAGCTTACAATTATTCCCTTTACATAAAATTATTCCCTTTACATAAAATGGATTTACACACTTTCCCAAAAATACAACCATTTTATAAAATGAAGGCTGCTTTAATGTCCAGCAAGCATGAGGACTAAATAGAGTTGTTGTAAGAGAATTTTTAAAAATATTTACAAATAGTTAAGTATTGTTAGAAAATAGAAGAGTGTGAGGGAAGAAAATGAGAAAGAGAAGAGGAAAAATACGAAAGTAGTTTTCTTGAACTTTTGACACCCTTGTTACTTATGCACTCTACCTAACACAACTGAGAATATTAGTGCTTTGACATTATAATTTCATAAGACATGTAGAGAGCAGACTTTGGTTTTTAAAAAAAATAATATATATAAATTCTAAACTCTTCACAGTAGCCAAGACATTTCTAAGTAAAGCTCCGAGAATCACGTGATGTCAGTATTGAAATGAACCTTCAAACACTTCAATGATTTAATCTCTTTTGTGCATCCTTTTCAAGTCAGCTATGCAATCTGATGGGGAACCTCCAGTGATGGGGAACTCACTATCTCCAGATCCATTCATTTATGTTAGGACAGCTCTGACCATTGGAAAGTTCTTCCTCACAATTAACCAGTTCTATTATTGTACTTCATTTCCATCTGTTGGGCCAGAGAACCAGGCCATTCCCTTTCCTATATGACAGTTCTTCAGATTTTTATAAACAGCTGTTGACTCATCCTAGATTTGTCTTCTCTGGGATAAGCATCCCTGGTTCCTCTAATTGGCTCTCACATACAGGATTTTCAATCCATTCACCACTCTGATCTCTATTCCCTAAAATTTGTGTTCCAGTTTTAATTATCCCTTTAAAAGGACATAGCTGGGAACTATTTTGTTTGGCCATCTCAGGAGAGAGAGGAATGATCACATTCTTTATTCAGATGCAAGACAGTTACTTCATATTCTTATTCAGATGCAAGACAGTTACTTCATATTCTAACTCCCCCAAAGCTTATTACCCACTAACCTTCATGATGCTCCTAAACTGTATCTCCAACATTTGACTCTTTTACTATTGTTTCTTTGACTCTGGTGTATGATGATATATTTATTCCTATTAAATTATTTCTTAGACATATCCTACTACTTTTCCTGCTTTCAAATATTTGTTGTCTCTCTCAACTTTACTATAGCTACAAATGTGATGAGCAGAGCCTTCCTGACCTTGATCTAAACCACCGACTAAAAAGTTGAAGAGTAGAGAGGATAGAGCCTTTTGGAACTACACAAGTTAAGATACTTAAAGATGATTCTAGTCCATTAATTAGTGCAATGCAATTCAGCAAATTCTCTTTGAATATAGCCCATAGTTATTCATCTTTTCCACTAGGGGAGATTGTGCTAAGAGGCTTGGTCAATATAAAAAGACTAGCTAGCTTAGCAGATCCTACCATTGTCCCTGTTTCTGGAATTCACTCTCTGATCTAACTGGATATATCCCAGGCTTGGCGCAGCCTTGCTCTGTCAAACACAAAGGTTCAGAGTGAGAGGATACTTGGAACTCAAGCCTGAAAAGCATCTCTCAACATCCCAAGCCTCTGGAGATGCTCTTGTTAGTAGGGGCTGCTGTAGTCTCACCAAATATACTTCTACTTCTCTCCACCTCATTTGTTTCAGGACTGAAGAGAAGGGAAAGGAAGTTTTATGTTTAAAGAGTAAAGCTTCCTCTTTGTAAGTTCCAGTAAAGATTCAAGAGACACAGCCACTCACTTCAGGCAGTAATTGCAGACGTGGAACACTTTTCCAAAAGATTAGGTTCCAGGTAATTCCCTGGTGGTGCAGTGGTTAAGACTTCGTGCTCCCAATGCAGGGGGCCGAGGTTCGATCCCTGGCCAGGGAACTAGATCCCACATACATGCCACAACTAAGAGTTCGTATGCCACAACTAAAGAGCCCACGAGGTGCAACTAAGGATCCCGCAGGCCAGATTTAATAAGACCCAGCACAACCAAATAAATAAATATTAGAAAAAAAAAAAGATTAAGTTCCAGTCACTCTTTGTTAAGATTTTAAGGAAAGAAAACTTTCCTTGGATGGTTCCACTTTGGGATTTAGCTGTGCAATCTCAGGTTGATGCTGTTTTTCCCCATTTTTACCCCTCCATATACTCGTTTATATGTGAGCCTGTATGTGTGATGTCCACCCCTCTCTCCTGTAGCACTCACTTGCATTTGGGAATATATTATTATTTTTGAATTAGTGCTCATGTTTCAGTTCCCTTGCCTATTTTCAAATGCTATCTCCAGAACAGGTGTATAGAAAATTAAGGCAATTATAGAGAAAATTAAAGCAAACAGCTACTTGATATTAAGGAAAGAAAATTCCATTAGTCTCATTACCAACACATATCACTTTATGTAACATATATGTGGTATAAAAGCAATGCCTCCCAATTAATTTATGTGCTAATTTTAGTAATAATTTTTCCTGCTCTTATTGAACATAAATGGACAATGGCTTAATGTTTTAGCTTACATTTCATTGTTTGTAAGAAATTTTGTATAGAAAGTAATGATTTACATAATTACCTTCTAACACATTTATTTTTAAATTTTTACATGTCAATTTTTTTAGCTATGCATACCCATGTCCATTTGCTTGCCTGATTATTTGTTGGAAGGATCCCAATTCACTCTGAATTTGCCTTTGCCCTACAGATGCAGTCAATTCTCCTCCACCCTAAGAACTTAATTGACAGGGTGAAAATATGAATGGAGTTATGGACACTCACACTTTCTTTCCACAAGCACCACCTTAACTACATTCCCCAACATCGTTGGATATTCAAGCCTTTGTAATGGACATATTTCAGAAGCCAAAGTTCTTACCTCAGTGTTGCAGAGACACTCTTCTAACTTGGTAACAACTTCAGAAAATTCAGGTCTTCCCTGTAAATAAAGAAAAGACTTCTTTTCCTCAAAGAATAAAAGGGATGTAGCTGTCTTTGGATTTTAAAAATTGGATATTTGTATGTGCAAAGAGTGAGATTAACAATAAAGTAGATTTTTATTTAAAATACACTTGTATTGAAGTGTTAATTGAATGTTCACTTGCTGTTCATGGAGGGATGTTGAGTCTCCCTCTGATAAGAGTTTTAAGTCAGAATTTGCAACTACATTCAGATAATGAAATAGTGGAAAAGCTTTAATTAGCTTTGTGCGCTTTTACGCGGCAGGTTTGCCTCTTCAAAATCAAATAATAAAAGTGAATACTAAAAACTATTAACTATCTCAGTGCCCTATAATACACTGTTCAATGTGTCTGTAGGGAAAGAACTGCTACAGCTAATTTTATAATTAGCTTCATTTTTGAAAATACCGTCTCAGATTCAAAACTAAGATCAATAGCAACCTCATGACTATGCCCTACTTTAGGGGTTAAGATAAGCTTTTATTCTTCAAAAACTGTCATTAAAGATATTGTCCACTATGAACCTTCGTGTCAGATGAGTTTTGTCAAATAAACATTTCTTGTATTCTGATTATATTCCAAGCTTTGTTCTAGTTGCTAGAGATATATAAATGACTATGGATCTATGGAAAAAATTCTCGGGATTTTAGAAAAAGTTGGTTTCTTTTGAAGAAATTATATGCCTTCTTTTTTCAGGTCCTAAGGACATGTTACATAACCTATCATTTCTCCCTTTATGAAACTTTCACTGCCAGGAGGTGGATAGCCCAATTTAACATACAGGTGCAGTAACCAACTAATTTAGATTCTTAGTAGAACAATTTCTCCCTTAATATCTAGCCCTCCCCTGAGGACACTGCTTCCCCCAGAGCTCTCTCAAGAGGAATCTGTTTTCTCTCACATATTCCTGTACTTCTAGGTGGGTGGGGATGGTACTGGGGGTAAGCGGAGGGGGGGATGTCTGTGTCTGTCTGTGTCTTTCTCACTGACATTGTAACTTCCAAATGGTTTCTCCTGGAATAGCCAGCAGTTTGTCAAGCTTTTCCCCAGAGTCCTCTCCTTTCTCTGAAGGTTTTGCATCTGGCTCACTGTCATGCTCTCTAGCACTACTCTCAGTGCTTTTATTATCCATGCAGATAATCATTAAGGTGGCCTGACCTCTGGGGCCCTTTGTCTCCCCTTCTGCAATGCTCTTATCCTCCACCTTCCCTTGGTCACTTAGCTCCCCAGTCATTCATACCCTAGGCCCTCTTACCAGCAACGCCTGCAACTCCTCTGTGCTCTCCATCCTCACAGTTTCCATCAGATGGCCCTGGGGCTCTACCTCCTCTCTACCGAGCTCACTTCATCCCGAGCTCTGACTCCAACAACTTTGACTGCATAAACCATCTTACCACTTAAGAAGACACTGCTTTGCACTGTGAAGATTTTCAAATGTACCCTGAAGTAAAGGAAAATAGTGCAATAACCCCCCATGTATATATGTATATCACTCAGCCTTAAAAACCATGTTTTTGCTACTATTGTTCTATCTTTTTGTCTATCTATCATCCGATGTCTCCCCTATTTTTTGTTCCTGTTACCATCTTTTCACCGTCATCCAGTCACCTTATTTCCTCCCTGATTTAGCTTAGATTACACTGGCAATCATATTCACTCCATTCCACATAGCCACAACTCCCTTGCCCTATCATGAATTTTGTACACAGTTGGAAAAATCCTAGTCTTGATTAAATCCATCCCTACGGCTCTTATTTCAAAATTATGACCCTCTAACCTGACGTGGACCCTCAGTACTGTTTAGAGAGTCTATTTTGTATTCCTAGCTCACTCTCTCTCACACTCTAAATGGTTATTTTGCACCTTCTCCTCTTTCCTCAAACCTCTACTTCCCACTAATACTTCAACCACCCACCTATATCTAAACTCACATCATCTGCCTTCATTCTCTTTTCTACAGATGAACTTTGCCTGATTCTATCCGAGGGCAATTCCTTCACTGTGTACTAGATCTTATCCTTGTTAATCTACTCAAGGACATTGCTCTTACAATAATTATCCCTTCTTTTTTTTGCATCATCAGCATTCCCTTTCTATTGTTTTATCCCATCAACATACAGACATATAAATTCTCTCATCTTAAAAACAAATAAACAAAAACAAAATAAAACTCTTGACTCTGCTTCTTCCTCAAGCTACTACTCCATTTCTCTGTTCACCAAAATTGCTCTAAAGAGTTGCCTAAATTTGCGGACTCTTATTCTCCTTCCATCTGTCCTCCATCCCAATCAGGTTTTCTCCTGTAACACTCTGCTGAAACTGCTCTTGTCAAGGATACAGATTTACCTCCTCATTGCTAAATCCATCTTACTTGGCACAGCATTAAATGCAAATAATCATTCTTTTGTCCCTGAAACATTCTTCAACTGGACTTGAGGTCACTATTTTGTCATTATTTTTCTGCACTATTACTTGCTATTTCTCAGTCTTCTCTTTAGATTTCATTTCTCCTCTTTATCTTTAAATTTTAAATTGCACCAGACCTCAGTCTTTGGGTCTCTTCTCTATTTAATTTGTTGAGGATTTAATTCAGTCTCATGGCTTTAAAAAACAACTTCCAAATATCTATATCTAGCTTAGTACTCTTTCTTGAACTCTTAACTCACATATGCAACTTCTTGCATTTATAGTCTTCTCTGCTTCAGTAAATGGCAACTCTATCCTTTCCACTTCCAAACACCACAGGATAATATCTGAATTCTCTCTTTGTCATACTCTTGCTTCTAATCACCAGCAAATCATAATCATTCTGCCTTCAAAATGTATCTAGAATCTGAATGAACAAACTGCATTTATATTGGATCAACCCTCCCCCAGATAACAACTGTAAACTCTGGATAAAATGTAAAAGATGGTGACCTGAAAGCAGCAGAGAGTGAACAGGAGAAGGTAGATTTTGGAGGGGAGTCACAGAAGGGCATAGGATAAGTTTCTTATCTTTTTTTTTTTTTTTTTTACAACATTTACCCTAAGGGTAGGCCCCATCTGCATCTTAGAGAACAATTAAAATTCTGATGGCGGCAAGCCTGCAGTTTTGCCTGCTTGAAGAACCTGAGGATAAAATTCAGGACATCTAGGGTAGAGTGAATTAGCTATGGCTTTGTAACAAATTATCACAAGTGGTTTAAAACAATACCCATTTATTATCTCACGGTTTCCGTGAGTCAGAGTCTAGTACAGGTTAACTAGGTCCCTTGCTCAGGGCCTCACCAGATTAAAATCATGGTGTTAGTTCACTCTGTGATTCTCATCTGAGGCTCAGGGGCCTCTACCAAGCTCACTGGTACTGGAAGAATTCATTTCCTTCAGGTCCC
This sequence comes from Mesoplodon densirostris, assembly GCF_025265405.1. Taxonomy (NCBI): domain Eukaryota; kingdom Metazoa; phylum Chordata; class Mammalia; order Artiodactyla; family Ziphiidae; genus Mesoplodon; species Mesoplodon densirostris. The sequence goes on along the minus strand of NC_082662.1, from coordinate 66,469,291 downwards.
TGTTTTCTTTCCAACTGTTGTTCAGGGATAACTCAGCTTCTAGAGGATGCCCACAGTTCCTTGCCACATGGCTCCTATAAACAGTTCACAACATAGCCATTTGCTTTCTTTCTGGCCAGCAAGGGCATGTTTCTCTAAACTTTTTTCCCCTGTGACCAACTGGAGAAATATTCTTTGCTTTTAAAGGGCTCATCTGATTAGGTCATACCTACACAGAATAATCTTTGTCTTGCCATATGAGGAAACATAATTATGGGAGTAATATCTCATCATATTCATAAGTTTTGTCCAAACTCAAACGTAGGTGGTATTCCTGGAAAAAAGTGGAAGGAATCTTGGGAGCCATCCTAGAATCCTGCTTATCACACGTAAGCACTAGAAAATGAGGGGAAATCCTAGAAGAAAGGGGTCTGGGAGAGGGAGCCCCAGAATATGCGTATAAACTCTGCCTAATTCTCTGGCTGACCTCTGAACCACATATGCATAGGGCAGACTTTAAGCAGCCCAGGTAGGCTAAAAGATGTGAACTGAGATTAGATCTTTTGCTCAATGCAGGACATTGTTCTTACTATTTTTTCATTCTGAACTATCTAATTCTTATTCCTGCCTGTGGAAACTCTCTGCCCTCTTCAAGCCAAACTCACAAGACACATCATTTTTAAAGTGTCCAGGGATTTCTCAAAATAATTTTTCACTATTATTTAGATTTATTTAATTATTTCTTGTGTTACAACTAGCTATTTACATGTCTATATCACTAGCTGGAACATGATTTGAGGGTATGCAAAGGTCTGTTTACTCCTGTATACCTAGCATGTTCCACTGCACAGGATAGCTTAGCTGAGCTCAAATTTGTTACATTAAATTGCATCATGATAATAAAAAATTATACAGAATCTGACTACCTCTCATCCTTGTCTAAACCACCATCATCTTTTGCTTGTATTATTATAGTTTCCTTCTAACTACTTTTACTGCTACTATTCTTTGCCTATTAAAAGTATGTTCCCAACACGGTAGCCTATCCACAGCTACCATCATACTCAATAGTGAAATACAGGAAGATTTTCCTTTAAGAGTAGGAATAAGACAAGGATGCCCACTCTCATTCAATATAGTATTAAAAGTCCTAGTCATAGCAATTAGGCAAGAAAAAAGAAATAAAAGGCATCCAACTTGGAAAGTAAGAAATAAAACTCACTGTATGTGGATGAGTTGATATAGAAAAACCTAAAGACTCCACCAAAATATTATTAGAACTAATAAACAAATTCAGTAAAGTTGCAGGGATACAAAATCAATATACAAAGATCTTGTTGTATTTCTGTACACTATTAACAAACTATCAGAAAGAGAAATGCAGAAAACAATCCCATTTACAATTGCATCAAAAAGAATGAAATACCTAGGAGTAAATTTACCAAGGAGGTGAAAGACTTGTACACTGAAAACTACAAAATATTGAGGAAAGAAATGGAAGAAGACACAAATAAATGGAAAGGTGTTCCATGCTCATGGATTGGAAAAATTAATAACGTTGAAACTACCCAAGGCAATCTACAGATTCAATGTAATCTCCATCAAAATTCCAATGGCATTTTTCACAGAAATAGAACAAACAATCCTAAAAATGTTATGGAAACACAAAAGACTCCAAAAGCTGAAGCAATATTGAGAAAGAACACAGCTGAAGGCATCATGTTCCCTGATTTCAAACTGTATTACAAAGCTATAGTAATGAACACAGTAGCCAAAATAATTATTTTAAAATGTGCTACAGATGAAGTAATGCCACTCACAAAAGTCTCCAATTACTCTCATCTTATATGGAGAAAAAACCAAAGCTCTTGCATTCATCTCCAAGGCACGCACAGCCTGCCCCTGCTATTTCCTGGCTTCCTCTTCCTCTTGTGTAGCAGGCCACGCTGACCTCCTCAGGCTGAGAGCACACATGCCTTCAGGGACTTTGCATTTACCATTCTTCCCACCTGGACTGACCAGCACCTTCATCTTTCCCAGGTCTTTGTTCAAATGTTACTTTCTCAGTTTTTTCTTGTCACCATATTTGCCCTACTTATTCCATAGAACTTATCACCAGATGACTTAATACATATTTTCATATTTTTTGTTTATTGTTTACATCCCTTTGTAGCATGTCTATCCAATGAGGGCAGGAATTTATCACTCGCTATTCTATCTCCAGTGCCTTCAGCAATGCCTGGCGCACAGAAGGTATTCAATAAATACTTGTTGAAAGAAGGATAGAATTAATAATTTTATGTTTTTTTTACATTTTATTTTATTTTCAAACTATTTTTTGTATGGGTAGAAGGTTTTTATTATAATTTGCTTTAAGTTTTTTTTTTTTTAAACCGATCAGGGAATACATTATAAATGGCCTTTTTTTGAACAATAAATCCAAAACGGTGTTAATATTTCATTGGAGGGCTGAAATAATGGTAAAAATATGATACTTACTAAACACTTAGAACATTTTATCTAACTCATAATGCTCTGTAATGTAGTCATTTATTATTTCTATTTTAAACATGAAAAGGAAAAAATAAGAAAAATTAAATAATTTATCTAAGATAGTATAGTCAGTAAATAGGAGAGCTGAACTCAAAGCTAGGTAGAGCTTCTGATCTTAATGCTCCTTCATTCTCCCTCTCTATCTGTGGCATCTATATCTGTGAAGAATAATTTCATTGTAAATATATGTTTCAGTGCCTGAGATTAGGTTCTGCATACTAGAAAGAACACTGAATTTGGAGTTAAAAGACTTGGTGTTAAATACCTAATAGCTATGTGACTTTGGATGGTTTATTAACCATTCTGAACTTCAGTTTTCTCAGCCTCAAATTGAGTTGCCAAATTAAAAGAATTAAATAAGGTAATGTATTTGCAAAAGCTCAACAAACTATTAAGTGTTTTACAAAGTAACTTAATTTTTTAATAATCTATATTAATGGCTGTGCCTTGGATGTGAGTTCTCTGAATTTATGGTCAAATGCTTTAACAGTTCAGTTTGTTTTTTTGTTTATTGTGGGTATACATATATATTTGTTGAAGCATAGTTGATTTAAATATTATATTAGTTTTAGGTGTACAACATAGTGATTCAATATTTTTATAGATTTTACTCCATTTAAAGTTATTACAAATCATGGCCATATTTCTCTGTGCTGCATACTATATCCTTGTTCCTTATAATGGCTCAGCTTAAATTCTATTCAAATTAAGGATTTCAGCAATTTATCTAGCATCATGTAAGAACCCAAAGTGCCCATTAAAAAGCAGAAATCACCAAAATGCCTCATGAGCTGAATATACTGAAATCCCTGGGTAATAAATGCCAACATTATAATGTGTATTGCTCTCTACTTTCCTTTCAGGTGGATGGCTCATGTCTTTGCCATTATGCTGTGGTTGGTGGCAGCCTGCCCTGCATCATGTATGGTGTGCACCAAAGATGTAACCCTCTGTCACCAGATAACCTATATAGTAGGTAATAAAACCAGTAACTCTAAAAAGCAGTGTTCAGTGTACCTGACAAATTCATTGCTATGCCTTTCTTTGTACTGACTAATCTCTCGGCTCAGCCTGAAAGAGGTAAACTTTAAAAGAGCAAGCTTTCTTTAGTGACTAAAGATTGATAATATTATTTTATTTTCCTGTTCGTCCCTGGTGGTCTCAACCAAAACTATTTTAAGACCTTCAGAGGTAAGTGAGATATTTTGCTCTTATAAAAGAATACCACCATTTTATTGTTACACACTTTTTTTAATAAAATAAAAAATAGATCACTTTAATTATATTTTGTCCACACTTTGTGCAGATTTGAAACCTACCACAGGCTGGAAGAAATATCAATGAATCAGGAACCTGAACTGCAATTGTTCAGCATTAGTAAGATTAAGTGATGTACCAGCAAAAGAGATTATTATCAAAGTGCATCTAATTTTGAAAGTGTAGTCTATTTTTATTGGTAGTAAATGAGCTGTAGAAATGCTAACAAGATACACTGCCTGTATTCATTACATATTGCTTGCTTAAGTCAACAATTTAATAAGACACCTTATTAACAAATTTGAGGAGAATGTGATTTACATCCTGATATCCAAGAAGAGATAAACAAGCTATAAACCGTGCCAATGGAAAAATATCAGAAACAAATCTAAGATCAAGTGGAAGAAAATGAGTTCTTTCATTTATAAAATCCTATGACCCCATGAGAATTAAGAGGTAGATGGCATTGTCATTCCTGACAGAAGAGAGACAGTTTCAAGGCTAGTTGGTTGTATACTGTCTCCAATCTGTATAGAAAACACTTAACAAACACTAAAAACTCCCATCCTCTCAAATAGATCTGACTTCACTACATTTTTTTTTGATCAGAGATAGCTGATGTTTGTAAGAAACAAATATTGCTCACCTGCATTGCTGCACCTCTATATATTCCTTCTCATTTACAAAGTGTCACATTTTTGAAGTTAGATTTCATAAACACAGAGACTTAAATGGATGATTTGCAAGTGGAACCTGTCTGGTCCTAGACAAGAAGTAATTGACAGAAACAATAGCCTGCTCCCTCAGAGTCAGAAATCCCTAGAGGACTGAGGATCCTTAGAAACAAAACTCCCTCAGCCCATATGAAAAACAATGATGAAAGGAACAAAATGCCAAACTGGTTAGAATTAATAGAATTCAAATAATCAGTAATAAGTACTAAAAAAATAACACCCCCAAACAAAAACCCCATGACTTAAGCTTTCTCATGCTACGGAGATGGGAGCAATTCTTCCAAAAGAAGGCACTGTGGAAATCCTTTGTCTTTTACATTTTTTTAATATCTTTGTTTCTGTGATGTAGTCTGAATTTCATAAGGGAATTGTGATTTGCTTCCCCATGGTTGATTGTTCTAATATCACCTGTAGACCTCCCAGGGACAATGGACTCTTCCATCCTTATGACACTGTCATTTGCAGTCAAAACAATTTTAGCATGATAAAGATGTGTTACAATAACTCCTGATTATAATACATCTTTATCGAGTTAAAACGCTTTGATTTCTAATGACAGAGCAGTGATAGCTCTGGGGTGATTATAGTGAAGGGATTTAACAGTTGGAAGCCCTGAGTACCACCTGTCATCACATGATGGACTTCATTGGAGGGAACAGATATTAGACAGGAGGCCAAGATGATCCAGACTATAATGAGAACCCCACTGACAGATCCTCAGGTTGTCTGGAGAGAACATAGGTCCTTACCAAGTTGCCAACTTTTAGCCTGGATCTAAAAAGCAGAAACCAACGGTCCTTCTCACTTCTCCCACCCCAATCCACACCTTTATGGTTGAGAGAAAAGACGATTGGCTTCACAGCATAAATATACATTGCTTGTGGAAAACTGGTTAGGAAGCTCAGACACAGGCTCGGCTCTTGAGTGACTCTGTCTTGGGCCAGCAGGGCTGGAGCAGGTCAGTACACAGCCTCACAGAACGAAAGCCTGAAAAGCCACTTTCGAAAAAACATCAATGATGATAATCTAAAACAATGAATTAAATTTAACATCTAAAGAACAGATGGGTTTGTGTTTCTCAAATAAACATGTCATGGTAACAAAGAATATAAAAATCCATCATTCTGATAAAAAGCCATCTTCCCCTTAAACTGAGAAATCAGAGAATCATTTTCATTTTGTTTGTTGTTCTTACCCAGGTGATAGGATTGTGCTCAGAGAGTATTGATTATCTCTGCTCTCCACTGTGCTCCCCTCCCACGTGTGTGTACTCGCTTCTAGTCTGTGCTTTTCTTCTCCACAGCAGCCCCTGTGACCACGAGGGCTTTAATCATCACGGATGGATATCTCTCCTCTATAGAGAGCACAAATCTGTTCCTCTTGTTTAATCTTGCTCTTCTCTCCTTGAGCAGAAATGGCATCCAGGATGTTCGAGAAGACGCCCTGCACACCCTTTCAAAGTTGCGGACGTCGTGGCTGGAGCACAACCAAATATCCAGCTCTTTGCTTACCGATCACAGCTTCAGCAAGCTTCGCAGTCTGCAGGTGCTGGCACTTAGCAATAAGGCTCTCCGCGCCCTGCAAGGGTCTTGGTTCCGAAACACCCGGGGCCTGACCCGGCTACAGCTGGTTGGGAATCAGGTCACTAAACTGACAGACAGTGCTTTCGGAGGCACAGATCTCCACAGTCTCAGGCATCTGGATTTATCTGACAGTTGTATTTCCTACATTGGGAAAGATGCCTTCCGGCCCCTGCCTCGACTACAGGAAGTAGTCCTGCAGGGTGTTTTTACTCCACGGAAGCAGTTAATCCTTCTGAGCTTAGATAAGAACCAGTGGAGCTGCACTTGTGATCTCTACCCCCTTGCCTGGTTCTTAAGAAAACTACATAAAGTCTTCTGCTCGCACGCACAGGAATGCCAAGGACCTAAATTGTCAGCCATCCACAATGGCTGTGGCCACTGCAAAGAGTGTGCTAAGGCTGTCTGAGACTAACTGCGATTCCAAGGCTGCCAACCTCACTCTGGTTCTAAAGGACAGAAGTCCCCTCTTCCCAGGGCAGGATGTGGCCCTGCTGACTGTCCTTGGCTTTGCAGGTATGACAGGGAGAATTGTGCCCAGCTTTTCTCCATATTCTTGACGTACACTAAATGATGCCTTTCTTAGGCAACTGGGGAACCTTTCCAGGGCTTGTAGAAGGGAGAGGTTGTCAGTAGTGTGGGAGGATGTTAGTTGATTTGGCATAGGTTGAAAAAATTACCTGTTGCAAAGAAGCTGTCTAACATAGAGGAAAGGGCCTTGAACCCGGATTCAAGAGCTCTAGTCCTGGTATAACTAGCACTGTGATCTTGAGTACATTAACCTGCTATTCAGACTTCAGTTTTCTTGTCTGTAATGAGGGAATAGTCTATATTTCAGTACTGGTCCATTCATTAAGATGCTGGGAGATAGGGGTTTAAAAAGTGATGAGACATAGTCTATTTCCTCAAGGCACTCCCATCGGTGTGCTTCTCTGTGGTGGAGTGTGAATCAGTGGGCTTTACCAAGTGCAGGGGGAGATGCTATTATGACAACCAGGTGCATCCTGCTCTATAGTGCTTGTATAGGTACTATAGAGCTTATACAAACTCTATAAGCTTATACAAGAGCATATATACAGCTTATACAAGCATGAGCTCCACAGTTAGATTATCCAGGTTTGAAACCTGGCTCTGCTCTTACTTGCTGCATGACTTGGGCAAGTGATTTGCTGCTATGTGCCTTGGTTTTCTTCTATTTGGGGATTTTGAATTCTTTTAAGATTTCTGTTTGTCTAACTTGTTCATAAATTTGGCGCATTACCCCACCCCCCAACTGACTAAGGAGAGGATACTATTCGATCCTTTAAATTTTCTATGGTAGTTAAAAAAATTTTTAAACTATGCATCAGCTATTGTTACATCTCACTGGATGAATGATCTAATGTGATGCTTTGTGGCATTAGTCAAAGATGAAATATGCATGAGATTTGTCAATATATCTAGATGTTTGTATGCTTTCAGTGCATGGTGAAATCCTTTTCACCTGTGGGTAGCCATGGTGATGAGAAGTGTGTGTGTGGGGGGATGTGTGTGTTTGTAGGGGGTTCCCCAACACTGGAGGACCAGAGGCTTGCAAATGGCACTCAGGACTGAACTGATATACTTTGAATATGTGCCATAAATAATTATTCCATAGCAGGTTTCCAGTGAATCACTTGAACATCAGATTTTTAGCTCCTTTTAATCAGGATAGATGGAGACCAGTGTCAGGTCTAGACAGTGAAACTACCACCAGCAGTAATCAAATTCACTTGGAAGTGAATTCGAATTCTCTCAGGAAGATAAATTGTTTTAGAAAATGTGTAACCATGTCAGTAATTTTACGTGCTAAGAAATATTTTACCACAAAAGACAAAAGCACTAGAGCAACAGAGAGTTTTTCCTTAAATGTGTTTCTTAGAATACTTAGTATCTTATAGGTATCTTTTATGTCTATTTTTAAAGAAGATTTTGCGAAGTTAGCAACTCTTCATTAGTGTAGAGATAGATAAAAATTCTGGAAGGTTCCAAAGGCTTTGTCAAAATGATAGGAAGCTTAACATGTTGATAAATTATGAATATTATTACATTCATGTTAAGTTATTGTGTGTGAAATTACCATAAAAATGTACCTTTCATTGATTAATTGTTAAAGATGCTGTTTTAAAGCGAGATTCCTCTTTAAAACAGCTCTGACTTTTGATACCAATTTACTCCTTTGAAGGTGCTACTCCTGAAGTGAAAGTGTGGTCAATAATCTATTCCTCTAGATTGTGGGAAAAAGACTTAGAACTAAAATTTGGCCTCTGATTCTAGTTTCTTCTTTGGCTATAGATAAATCATCACAATTCCAAGGAATATGTAAAATCATATTCAGTGAATTTAAAACTGATAAGTGGCTAATTGGTACCTAACGTCTTGACACTTCCTATTCTGTGAACTGGAGGATAAAAAGAGAAAGCTTTCATGAAGCTCTAACATTTCCAATTCTTCAATGAAATTTTTATCATTAATTTTGCATTTTTGTTGTCTTTCTAACTCAGAAATATTCTTAGAATACTTTTTAAAAATTGCAACAATGCCCACAGCAATGAAAATTCAGCCATCTTCTTGATAGTAGGTTCAGCCTACCTACGAGCTTCATCTGCTATTTTTGCTCTCTGCAGTAATAGAAAGTGACCATACCTGAGTGGTAATGTGACAGGCATAGCTCTAGCATCAATAGCGGGAGAGTGAGTGGCTTCTCGCGGTTTGGACACAATTAACTGAGAAACTTTATCCCATAATCAGATTACACCTACTCTCATTTCAGTGGCTGATTCATGCGTTTAAGAAAATTTAGGTCTTTCTTTCCTTTATTATTTGGTTTAGTAACTGCATCAGCCATACAAAGTATTCTCTTAATGATTTGGTTTGGATTTTTTTTCCTAACAGCTGAGGCTTTTAGGATCTAATAGGACAATACCAAGCCTTGAAAGCAGCAGCAGCAATTACAACCACAATAACATATAACAATGACGATTCACTGAATCTTACTATATCAAAATACTGTATTAAATATGTCACATATATTATCTCATTTGATCTCTGAGTGGTATTAATTATTCCTGTTTGACAGAGGAGGAAAAATAAGGCTCAGAGAGGTTAGAAAATGTTCCCAAGAAAAGTATCAGAACAGAGCTTTGAATCCTGAGTTTTCTTACTCCATGTAAGAGATATAGAGATGTTTCTAAAATTTTATTATTTTCATGTTTTTAACATTTAAAAACCAAAACGTTTTGAAAAACCCAGACTCTATGATTTGGCAATTAAAATGTTCTGATCTAACTTTTGCCACTACTTTTAAAAAACATGGTGTTTTTAATAGAGATTTCATAATTTCAATATGTTGTAGCACTTTCCAAGATTGTATTGTTGTCAAAGAAATAAAAATGGTAAAAATGGGCTTAAAACGTTACGATCTGGTAAGCTACAAAAAGGTTAGCAGATTTTGCCAGAAACTGCTATTCTATTTGGTTAATCTTCATCTTTAACAGAAAAAAATGAAACAACTATGCCTGACCCCTTCTCTTTTCTTTCAAGTTTAAAAAATATCATCACATTTTCATTAAAGTTGTCTGCATTGGAGAGAACCAGGCATAGTGCAATAAAGGAGTCTAGAATGCTGGTATCATCTTATTCACTGTCCTCATCTCCAGAGTCAGGAAACTGAGTTTTCCAGGGCAACTGACTTGCCCAGGTTCACACAGCAAGTTATAGGTAAAGCTGGACTCAGAATGCAGAACTCCAAACTCAGTCTATACTGACACCATGTCCTCCTGATCATCATTTTGGAGATTTGTAAGATGAGACCACTCAGTGCTTTTCATTATTAGGATTCATAAACAGAATTCCTTCTGTTTATTTAAGAATATTCAATAAACAACTCTGGTATGCCTCCTCTGTGCCAGTGTTGAGAGCACTGGAGATACAATATCAAATAAGACTGAAAAGATCCATTTCCTCATACTGCTTAATTCTAGCAGGGGAGGACAGACAGTGAACAAGCAAATGAATGTGAACATAATAATTTTATACTGTTATAAGTGCCAAGAAAAAAGGAAATCACTGTGTCAGAGAGAGAGTTGGGTGTAACTCAGAGACTTTGGTATGAGCTTTGGTTGAGGATGCCGTTTGTCAAGATGAGAAACAGTGAGGTAGAAACAGGTTAGACTCTGCACTTGAGTTTGAGAAACACTGCCATTTACAATGTTATTTAGAGGATAAGCTAGCCTATAGAGAGCATGAAATGACAGTACCAGAAATTCTGAGATTAGATGTCAATAATTTTATTGTGGTAGTTCAAAGAAGGGAGTGATCTTCGCAAGATGGGAAAAAAATAGCAAGAGATTTAGATTTTAAAGGATAAATGAAATTCAAATAAGCAGAGATAAGAGAAAGTATTAGAAGCATCACAGAGAATACACAAAGGCTTAGAAGTACATTTTAAGACTAATGAATTGAAGAGTTTGAAACATAGTGTTTGAATGTGGGAAATGATAAAAAATGAGGCTAAGAAAGAAGGTTATGGCAAGATTATACTGAGTCTTGAATGCCAAGGAGTTTGACCTTTATGCTAATAGAAGCCAATGATGTATTCTGAGGTAGGGGATGAATCTTTAGAGGTGATTAAAATTTGGCAATAGCTTGTAGAATATTTTTTCTTTGGGGGGAGGAGGTTACTATACATGAGAATTTCAGGGTATATGCTAAATGTGGTCTATTTTTATTGACTATGGGATTAAGAAATAGGAAGTTTCATTTCCCATAGGCAGAAAAATAATTTTAATACAGGAATTATTTTATCTTGAATGAATTTCAGTCCATGAAAAAAACCCCTTTTTCTGTCAAACACATTCCAGATGGTATTGTTTCTTATAATTTTTAATCGATACAAAGAAAGATCCAACTTGGAAAACAGAACAATGCCGATTAAATATCCTCTGTCTGGACTAATATTTTTCCACATAGTGAGAGATTTCCCACCCATTTTGACACCCTTTAAGCCATTAACCTTGATATTTGTGGATTTCACATTTGATGATTTATATGTTTCTTCCTATGATGTTATCTTTTAATAGTCTCTCTATTTGTCACAGGAGCTGTTGGTCTCACTTGCCTGGGTTTAGTTGTATTTAACTGGAAACTCCAACAAGGCAAAGCAAATGAACACACAGAAAACCTTCCTTGCAGAACCTTCGATGAATCCCTGCGTGACCATGAGGCAAGAAATTACCACGCTAAGGGACACTGTAACTGCCACTTAACTCAGGAAAACGAGATAAAGGTCATGTCCATTGTGGGGTCCAGAAAGGAAATGCCGCTCTTACAGGAAAACAGCCATCAAGCAGTACTGGCCTCTGAGTCCACAGCCCTCAACCTGAAAGGGAAGGGCCATGGGGCAGACAGCACTTTCTTCTGCTTTGGTGGCAGACTGCTGCAGTCAGGATGTTCAGAGCCTCCTGGGAATATGGCAGCTTTTAATGAAGCCAGCTTACGTACAAGATATTGTCCAAAGAGAGTTGAAAACCTGAGGAATCGTGAGCCTGGGGAAGTCCAACCTCAAACTCTACCACAGCATGTAACAAGAATAACAGGTGAGTTGTCTTGTTTCAGAAAATCCCACTCTGTTTAAATCCCTGTGAAAAGGTAGCCTCCTTTGAGTTCCTCCAAAGAGAAATGCCATAAAAATCATCATGGCACCAGCCTATTCCTCTCCTAAAGATACTGGACATGTATCTGTGTGTATGGAGTGAGGTGTAGATGAACACTTCCCAACCTCAGGAGCTGAGAGTACACCTTGTGCCCATCGGCAAGTGAATTTTGTGACCCAACACCTAACAATGTTTTTTTTTTGGGGTTTTTTTTTTTTTTTTTTTTTTTTTTTGCGGTATGCGGGCCTCTCACTGTTGTGGCCTCCCCCGTTGCGGAGCACAGGCTCCGGACGCGCAGGCTCCGGACGCGCAGGCTCAGCGGCCATGGCTCACGGGCCCAGCCGCTCCGCGGCATATGGGATCCTCCCAGACCGGGGCACGAACCCGTATCCCCTGCATCGGCAGGCGGACTCTCAACCACTTGCGCCACCAGGGAGGCCCGGTTTGTTTGTTTTTAAGAAGCCTTTTAAATAGCAATAGTGCTGTTAAGATTTATAGGAGGCTGAGTATCAGCTTCTATTCCAACATGCTTCGAGTCTAATGCCAGTTCTACAGTAAGCAACCTTCCCAGAGCATGACATGTTAGAAGAATGGGCCTTCTAATGTTAGTGATTCATTTCAGGAATGATGTCAAGACACATACTTTGCTTGCTGAGCTGTCAGGGATGATAACTTCCCAGTTCAGGGAAAGTCAGGACTTAATTCATTGTCCCATGTTGGGAGCCGAGTGAATCTGGCTGTGACATCTACCCACTGTACATGGCGATGTCAATATTTAGGTGGAGGCAATGAATTAAATGTCTTCCTTTTTCTCCCTGAATGGTAAGGCAATGCTTTCAGGCTCAACAGTGAAACCTTTGACAGCTGCTCTGTAAAGAGCTTCCTGTCGTTTATTTGAATTGGTTTACAACAGGCAGAGCTTTCTCTCAGAATATGAATGACAGAGGTGCTGCACCAAGAAATTCTTACCATGGGGATCTGGCCCTAAGGATGAATTTGGGGACAACTGGAAAAGAATGAAACTGTATGTTATTCCATATGTGGTATAAAGCAGGATGTGAATTTATGCCATTGCATCCCCCAGACTTCAGATCTTACCAGTTTTGGAGGCCTGCTTTGACTGAAAAGAGGAATGGCTAAGGAAGAAAACATCTGCCATAGAAACCCGATCGGATTGGTTTTATTTTATAAAGCAATAAGCACTTAGCCTTTCAATAGAATCATACCTTAGGCAGATGTTTCATTTGAGCTTTGTCCAGAGCCTTCACTTCTCTGTGGGAAACTCCTATACTAAAGGGAAAGTGGTCTCTTAACCATTTAAAACCCAGTCTCTTGTTTCACACAAATGCTGGTTTGTCAAATCAATACAATTACTTTTAAGAAAGACTTGAAATTTTGCTACACGCCAGGCATTGTACTGAAGCTGGAAAGGACAGTTATTGGAGAGAAAACGTTCAAGACCACACCTGCTCCAGAATAGAAGTCTGTAAGAGGCAATATCACTCTAATTAGGGCTTCTAACTCAGAAACATAGAATTACAGTATGTCAGGGGTAGAGGAGATTTTAGAGGTGATCTAGTCCAATAGCTTTTAATATTCATCTTTGAGCCACAGAACTCTCTTAGAATATGTTAAAGGCTAGCAGTTCTTTCCCCAGAAGAATTTTATACCCACATAAAGTTCCCACTAGTCTAATCTTCTGATATCCAGCGAGTAAATGGCTTCTTCAAGGTTACTCAGAGAGTTGAAGTTAGATCTTAGATTAGAACTGGATGCAAGTTGGGGATTATTTCACCTCTTTCTTTCTACCACTGACAGGAATACTTCTTTCTTCCTTTGGATAAACCAATTTCACAAAACAAGAAAAAGTACACTGGTAAGATGTAATTTTAAACTTAATATGCATTGTGGAAGAGGATACAGTTTAGTATCAGACAGACCTGGGTCAAATTCTGCCATATCATTTAGCTGACATGTGACTGGGAGAAAACATGCAACCTCTCTAAACTTGGTTCTTCCTCTGGAAATGTGCTAGGAAAATAGGACTTGTCCAAGGGATCAGGTTTCTTAAATGAAAAAATGAATGTACAATATTTAACACAATGCCTACCTCTTATGCTCAATTAATGGTGAAATATTACTAATATTTTTGTCATTAATATTATTTAACATGTATCATTAATAAATATTGTATTAACATGCACCATTTAAAAGTCTCAGACAGATTCTTTCAACACAGACCAGGCCATAGTCCAAAACACATATTCATTTAACAAATATTTAATGAATAGTAAGTGATGCCAAGTAAAGCAGATACAGACTCTGCCTTATTGGAACCAGTAATATCACAAGTATTTCTCTGTTATTATTGAGGTTATTATCTGCTTGAAACCTATATATTACTCAATATTTTATTTTGTTCTTCCTAATATTTAGTCCCAAGTGGTAAATTAATTGAGAAAAAAATTACTATAGCCACTTGGAAAGAATTTAGATATTATTCATATTTAAAACTAACCTAATGGACAACTAATCTAAAGATTTACAGCTATGAATATTTTTATTTCTAATTCCACAACTTTTAAATCAGCATCACAACTGATTAAAATGTGGCCATAAAGAGTGCCATTGCAAACACACCAAACTGCCAAATGTCCCTTGAGGATTTTGTTAAAAATTAGGAAATTTTCAAGAATTGCCATAATCAGAGAAGTCCTTTTTGCACCTTTCATAAGGCTTCTAAGCATCTGTTTGGTTGGGGTAGTAAAACTCTGCTCAGTGTTAAATTCCTGCATTTATTGTTCAGCAGATATCAGCAGTGACACATTTAGTAGAAGATATGCAACATCCGCTTCAGCTTTGGCAAGAGAAAGTCTTGAAAAGCATTTAACAAATGAATCATGGCAGCCTCCAATAGAAAAAAGACACAATGGCTTACAACCACACAGGCTGAGACATTTTATTACAGGCTCATCATCCAAGCCTTGTGAGCCCGAGGAACACTCTGTACAAAAAATCTTACAAAAACATAGATCAAAATATGATGATCCTTGTGGGCTGTTAACACGAAGCAGGCCTGGGTATTTGCAGCCAAACAGTTGTCTCATCTGTAAATATGTGCCCTGTGATCAATTTCAAGATTATGTGAAAGAAAGGAAGCCAAATCGTCGAGAACTTTCAAAGCCCAAGAAAGAGCAAATCCAAATTAACAGAGCAATAGAAAAATTCCTCATGAGTGAGGACAACAAGGAGTTATCAACAAAAGTCAAGAAAACATATTCCCCTAAGAGGGTTAGCTTCCATCATCCAGATTTAGTAGAAAAAAATAGTTTGGTGATGTCATCCAAAACATCAAGCCATTGGAAAGAGCAGAAAAATCAAAGTAACCACCTGACCAACTTGGATCTCAAAAAATGTAGCAATCCTCAGGAGAGAAACAAAGGAGGAAAATGGCTTACTGATCCACAAATTCTGCAAAAGAAGAGAACCAGTCAATCTGACTTCAAAGGGAAAATTAAAGGACAAAAGTTAAGGATAAAATTAAATTTAAACCCTTTTAGAAAAGTTAGAGTCCATCCAGAAAAATCCTTTCCAGAATTCCCAAAAAAACGCAGACAAGTGTTGTCACCTTCTAATAAATTCTCCAAAGTTTCTGAGAAGGAAGCCAAAATAAACCTTGTGTCCTCTGCAGATTTTCACCAACAGTCAGAGAGTAACATCTATGTTAGATTCACTGCAAAACGGCTGCCTTTCAAACATGCCCCAGAGCAGACCCCATATTACAGAAAAAACATTAAAAACGCTCCTCTCTTCAGTGCTGACAACTTGCCAGAGTCCAACCAGAACTCTATGGAAGGCAACTGTCACCTTACTGGTCATACTCCTGATGGAAACCCATCAACATTGTGTCAGCCAACACCCACTGTGACTGAACACAGGCAGTCACACTCCCCCATCTCAACTGAGCAAATGGGAGGTGCAGCTCACCTTGCACTGGGCATTCCTTGTTATTTACCAGCGACTTTGGAAAACATAAGAAGGGATATTTTACCATCCCACCATTCTAGGGGGGCTACTGACCAAGGGGCGACAGAGCCCACTGAAAACATGGAGCAGGACAAATCAAAGACCAGTGAGCTAAACCAGTATTTTTTGTCCCTGGGGAATCAAATCCACAGGACTGAAACCTACAAGGAACATACTTTAGATCAAAATCAAACTTTACAACATGTAGAGCAACTCTCAAGTCACGAACAACTTGGAAACGAAGAAAAAACGTTAATGACAGAACCCAAAATATCACATCCAATTGTGGAAATTTGTGTTATGGGGGAGGGAAATGATGTAGAAAAGAAACGTCTTAAAACAGAAACTTATGATTCCTCTCCTATTTCCCGGACACAATCCAAGGGCAACTTTACATTTATGAAGACAAATTCTATTCCATACCAAAATAAAAGAGAGCTTCCCAAGGATATCAGTACCTCTCTTAGTACTCAAGCCATCTGGCCTCTAACCAATAGTAGTGAAAAAGGAATTGACAGCACAAATGCATTGCCCAGAGATGACGGCACTGAAGCACTGGAGATAAAAATAGTAGGGAAAGAAGAGAAAAAAATGTCCGATGAAAGCAAGGCAAATTCTAGTATGTTAATTAGGACCACACAGATGACCTTAAAGGGCACCACAAAAGAAAAGCAACAAACTTGGGAGAATGGAAAAAGTGAAAAACATATATTATATGATTCAAACTCTGTTGAGGAGACTATTACAGCTAAGGATTTGAGAACGACGAGTTCCCATGAAACCAAAAATAGACTACCTTGTAGTGAAATAGATCTTAAAATTAACAGCAATATGCATGATTTGAGAGAAGTTCAAGATTTTCAAACAGATAAAGATAACAGTGCACATAAAGAAAGTGCAATGACAGGGGAGACATTACCAGAGTTAAAAGACATTAGTTTTGAGGCAGAAAATAAGGTGTCTCTAATTCTTAGAAGAATAAATGAAGCTGAAAATTCTGCTCCTAAACCTACATTGTGTCCACCATCTGCTGAATACGTTAATTCATCACCTTTAGAGGCAGAACAAAGTGAACAAAATAACTCAAATAATAATCCTTTTCTACTTTAGCTTTCTTCAAAAGGACACACAAACACTCCCTAGCCTTTGCATGCATTTCAAATGCAGTATTTTTGGAGGAAAAATCCTCAGTAACTCTTTGTTATCAATAAAATAAAAGTACACAGTTGAATATAATGCAAAAATCAAAGAGCCACAAGATATGTTTGACACAATTAATTGAGTTTGCTTCTCTAAGGAATGGGAAAATGGGAAAGAAGAGTTGTGCCTCATCCTGGAAAAGAAAACAAACATTAAAAAAAAAAAGCCTTAAGCAAATGAAAGATTAAATAAGAAAAAGTACTTGAGCAGATTTACACTTGATGATTATTTTATGGAAATTACTGTACACATCTCAATTAGTGGTATTACAATATTGCTTTTGACATAGATGATTATATATTCATACTTGTGCCTGATCTGTTTTCCTAATTATGGTATGAAAATAAAAATTGAGCTTTGTTTGTTAACTGTAGTCTAGCTGATATGCATATTGGCATATTTCAACCATTTGCGACTGTTCTATTGACAATTATGCTAGATCCTAAGTAGAAGTCTTTAAAAACTGTTATTTCTCTAAGAGAAAAATTTGAGGATTTCCAGAGGTAGTAGACCATTTCTGTAAAATCTGTAAAATCTTATAAATCCACTAGGTGGAGATCTCGACTTCAATCATTTTAGAACAAATGTGACTTCAAAATCAACACAATAGCTCCAGAACAAAAGGAATATTAACAAGCTTTATTGCCAATTGTTATTAACTTAAGATTTTGAAAACTAAATAACCCATTAGCATGTAAGCTTTCAAGGCTTGAGCTCTTGAGTTTGGCATGCCACTACTGTTTGGTGTGAGTATTCTTCCTTATGCACAGGAGAGAAATATCTTTATAAATATTAGATTTAAAAGCCATAGTAGAATAAGCATTTCTTATTCAAAGCCACACTTATTTGAAAGATAGAGGTATACTCAATATTATCAGTGATATCCTAGTAAAATGTTGAAAGCATAACATCATGGTATAGAATACTATAATATTTCACATTTTCTAGTGGGAAAAAAGGTCACAAATGCAACTAACTTTCTCTTCTCCTGTCTCTATATCAAAGTCTCTATATCTTTATATCTACATGTGGCAATATTATAAAGCTTAAAAACTATTAGAACAATGTAAATATTGCTTACATGCCCCCCCATTTCCTGTTTTCTTTCCTATTAAGAATTGGTAGCAAATGACAACTTTCTTATTTTGAAAACTTCCTAAACTTATTATCTCTCTTCTTTCCCTGGATTCAAAATGTTCTTGCTTTTAACTCCAACTCCTCTCCCCTCCCTCCTCGAGCTCAACTCCTATGCCATCTGTCTGCCTCCCCTGATCCCACTTCCTTTCATCAAGCACCTTGGAGGTAAGAAGAGCATCTGTACCAACTTTTTCTTGCACATTAAGTTTACTGTATTCTAATTGCCAGCTCCCTCAGTTTTGTAGAGCAGGTTACTCTTTTTCTCTGTAACTATCTTTCTTTTCCCTTTTCCTATTTTCTTTTAAGCACCTTCATTTTACTGCAGAGCTGTTAGCTTTGTTTGTCACTGCCAAAAATGTCCCTCATATCTAAAGGTTTAAAAGTACTCTGTTCACTAGCTTTCATTCAGAAGGCAGTGATGACAGTTCTCCTGGACTCTTTCCTCTCATCCACTTCCTAAATCCGGTCTTTTCCCTCCTTCTGTTATGTTTCCTTTGAAGTAGTTCTCAGACTTACCCCTGCGCCAGAATCCCCATGGTAACCATTGTAGTCTTTGTGTTGTAACCAACTGGATTACTACTGCAATAGCAGCCCAGCTAGACTCTGACTTCAGTGTCTTTTGCTTCTGTGTCACCCCATTAGTTCTCTGTCTTTATTGGGCACAAATTACCTGGGGTGCACGTTAAAATGCAAAGTCCCAGGCTCAATCCCAGAGATTTTGATTCAGTAGATTTAGAATAGGATCCCAGAGTCTTCATTTTAACAAACATTCCAGGGTAATGTGGAGCATATAATACACAGCCTACACTAAGAAACAATGCTTAGCTATTCCAGTGCACACTATGAGATAATTCAGTGCCTGCCTCACCACCGGAACTACATACAATTCTTTGAGTGAATAAATCCTTCGTACCAAACTCTGATGAACTTTCCAGAAGATTACTTTTATCATATCTTTCACTACTTTAGAGACAAAATATAATTGTCTAATTTCATGTCCAAATTCCCTAGTCTGGTTTCCAAAGCTTTCCAAAATCTGATTCCATCTAATTATCAGAACTTTTTCCCACTTCTCACTGTTTTCCAGCAAGCACCCTCTATCTCTAATAGGCTAGTGTTTTCATTGTCCTCTTCTATTTTTATGGGTCTTGACTAAGAAGACATGCACAGGAGACAATAATGTGTTTCAAATTTAAGGAATGAAGCAAAGACAGACATAAAACAAAGAATGAGAAGTGAAGTTGATAACCTAACAAACAATGACCAGCCAGCATGATGTTAGTGCTTAGATCTAAATATGAATTTGTTTCAAATGAGGGTCTGGTATAGCCCCTCAGTAGCTACAATGTTCCAATAACTCTCTCCCTTGTGTCTTTTCTCACAATGAATTTGCCCATGTTCTGTTTCCTTGAACTCTTTCTCTCTCACGAACCCCATTCTTTCATCAAATTCCTGTTTATGCTTATAATCTCAGCTCAAGTATCACCTCTTCCAGGAAGCCTTCCCTGACCTAGCTCTTTGTCCCCCACTTGCTAGTATTCCTTTAGCATTCATTCTCAACTAATCTTGGTTTCCTTCATCTTGGCTTGTAACTATAAAACCAGTAATGTGTTTATTCTATTAATCTCCATATAACCACTAGGCCTTAAGCGCCATTAAGAGCACATCTCCATTGAATCTCCTCACCCATCCCTGGGGCTGTATATAGTAGAGACTCAGAAAATAATTATTTAAGGAAAGAATGAAAACTAGCCATTGTTCCCTTTCTCCTCAGTACTTAGCTTACTGACTAGGTGAAGACCTTACTGGGCAATGCAATGATGACTTAGGCATGTCACATACAGAAGCAACTCAAATTTATAATGCTGAGATGGATACCACAGTCAAACCGGGAACCACCTGACTGACAAATACAAATATTGCCAGCCAGTCAGAGACTTAGCTTTCCTATTATACTTTCTCTCCATCGTCCTCTGGGAGAACCTCATCCCCAGAGCCCTGTACTTCCCTGCTTAGCAACAAGACTTTTCTACTAAGCACTCAATTTTTGACCTCTTAGTATTTTTATTTTTATTTTTAATCTTTAATAGCATTCTCCTTTGATTCTATTCTGGTTTCTCTTTCTCATTTTCCAAACTGTTACTTCTGGTACCCATCCTACCTAAAAAATGTTTTCAGAAGTGCCGATGACTTGTTTTTATTCCAAATTAAAACTTCCATGTCCCTTATCTATAATCACAAAGAGTCAGTTAATAAAAACAAAAGGGATTCCCTTTGATTGTTATGGTATATTTTAGAATAGTTCATACCCCAAGGAGAGAAGGAAATTCTGGATTAGGTGCCTGACGCTGTTATTCCTAGAAAATATGCCTGAGATTCATACTGAAAGACAAAGAAAGCTTTTCCCAAAGTATTTTAAGTCATGTTAATTTTCAAGACAATTTTCTAAACATTGAATTTTAGATAAGGGGATTGGAAGCATTGATAAGCAATAGTGATATTCATTCATTTACTCAACATATATTTTTGAACATCTGCTAGGTACAGTTCTAGGTAAGGAGGTTACAGCAGCAAAGAAAACAAAATGAACAAACAAAAAAGTCCCTGCTTTTATGGAGCTAACATTCTGGTAGTGAGAGAAGATTCTACACAAATAAATATATAATCTGGTGACTTAAATGGTAAGAGGAAGAGGTTATTTCTTCTGATATACTCAGTCCATGTTCCATAATTATCTTCCTTTTTCTTCATACGAGTTTTTGTGTATACTTGTAGGATTGGGTAATGACTTGGTCTGGTTTTGCCTTTAGAAACAGAATGGGAAATTTACTTTCTCCTTCCAAACATCTGGACTAGGGTTTATTCTATTTCTCCTTTGGTGGGATACCAACAGCCTACTTTATCTGCTCCCTTGTTGAAGAGAGGTAAAGTGTCTGGGAAGGATCAGAATCAAGGTCATATAAGAAAAGGACAACAATAACTAGGATGGTTTGGACCAGATAATTAAGGGCTATTGGGCCTTTGTATATGAGGATCTCCAGTGTGAAGAGTGTGAACTAATTCCCTCCACGTAGAGCAGAAGAATCAATGCGGGCTGATGTCAAAACACAAAGATTTCAATAGACATCAGACATACTGGCAGGGGGATTCTTAGACACTATATAAAACTGTGATATCAAGAGAGAAGTTGTGAAATCTCCTCCTTTGTCAATCTATGAGAACAAAGTAGACACCAATCTGTCTGGTACGTTTCGGAAGAATCCTTTCCTACAGACAGATGATCTGGGATTTCATTCTGGGCTTATATGACTGTTCCCCTCTACTCTCTCAGATCTATGATCATATTAATTTTTTTTCACTGTTTACATATCCAACTTTACTTATTCCTTCACTAATATTGATTCCTCCATTTAAACTCTAAATCTATACTCTTAGCTACTTTGTCATACAGCCACTCAGAGAGTTAGAAAAGGACTAGGACCAGGGCTAGCCTCCTGCTTGAGCCAGGGCTCAAAGAAGACCACTGGTCATGGGGTCTTTGCCTGCAGGCCTGCCTCATGGTGAAAAGCCCACACAAATCCACCTTGTGCCAAACTTCTTTCTTGAAAAAAGTGACTAAGTGCGGTTCAGGCATAGTTAATAAAATTGCAGCTGAGAGGAGACTGAGTCATCTGTCATACCAGGGTCTCTTACTAATCAGTTGTGAGAAACATTTCAGAATCAGAGAGCAACAGCAAAGAAATATGAGATACTCAGACTTCTTGAGGCAATTAGAGACTAAAGAGCAGAAAGCAAATCAGTCTTCCTGCCTTGACAGTCTTAAAATACACACTGAAAGTAGACTTTGGAGCTACACTATTTGTGACAGATGTTGACCATAACACATTTTCTAAGAGGAAGTAAAAATTACTCACTTCAGGACATGCATTCCACCCTCGCATCAGCAGAGATGATATGGGCTTGGGAATGGAATAGCCAATGGGAGGTCTGATATGGTGGTAAGCCATGTCTGCTGCGGCAGCCGCTGCAAACCAAATGGTCACGTCAGTCTTGAAAATCACAAATTTATTTCAAGAAACATATGAACAGACAACAAAAAAATAATTAAAAATCAATCTGTGCAACATCAGCAGAGATTCAAAGAAGCCTCTATGCTGTTTTTTCTTTTTATATGCTTAAGCAGAATAGTGGATAATATGCTACCATAAGTTTATCTTTATAATTGTTCGTTTCTTCGGTTGTTCATTCAACAAATGGTGAGCAGAGGGGATTTACATAGGAACAAAGGAACAGACAAATAGCAAGCAGCATAGAGTATGTACATGATGTTTTTGGAAGTAAAGACTGAAAGGCAGATTGGACCAGCCTATACAATGCATAAATCCCAGGCTAAAGGGCTTATACTACACATAGCAAGACAAGATGCCCCGGAACTTTGTACCCCTGAGAGCACCTGTATCACTTGGGCAAAATAGATTATTTTTTAAGTTTAACTCTGGTTACTGGTTGCAAGATTGTTGGGATTTTCAATTTTAATATTTATAAAGTAGTTACTATTTGCTAAAGTCTTGTTAGATACTCCAAATCCATCATTTTAGCTAATAGTGCTCATTGATTGAACTCTCTAGTGTTGTCTACCTGCTTGGATGTCTGAATGTTGCTCATCTCAAACTCCACGTCACTGTGTTGTGATTCTCAGGACTTCTTTGTGGATTCCTGACTGCTGATTATTTTTCTGTTCTGCAACCAGTGATTTCTGTACTTCCTGGGAAACCAAGCTTGTAGCTACTTTTATTGAACACATTTTGTATCAAGTATCATGGTAGATACATACATAAGTTCTTTTGATCCTTTTAAACCATGCATGCAAGGTAAGTGCTATTGTTATGTGTGGGTTGTGTGTGTGTGTGGTGTATGTAAGTAGTTTTTAATTTATAAAAATTTTAATAAAACCAGTAGTTGGCACAACTTCTTTTTTCAGATTTCATGCTCTCTTCAGCCATTTCACATTGAAAGTACTTTGTAAACAACACATGAAGCTCTTTTATTCCTCTGAAAAATTGCTCTGCACCCGTGGGATGCTAAAGTTTCAGGATACTGCTGCCTGTGTTCTCAACTGTGATGTCACAATCATCTGTCTATATCTTAATGACTTTTGAGATGTGACCCACAACTACTATCTCTCTTCCACCAAAGTTTACTCCAGCTAAATTCTGTTTATAGATCTGCATCCAGCAGATATAGTGAAATTATATACAATGCAACTTAACATTTTGCTTTATGGATCATTCAGAATTACTATATAATTTTGCCAAATGTAAAATTAATACTTGTTTTTCATAGAAATTTAGAAAATTAGGAGAATTAGAAGGAATAAAATCTTATTATTCAGAGGAAGCAATTGTTAAAACATTTTGAGCATTCCTTATTTTTTTTTTTTTTTTTGGCGTTACACGGGCCTCTCACTGTTGTGGCCTCTCCCGTTGTGGAGCGCAGGCTCAGTGGCCATGGCTCATGGGCCCAGCTGCTCTGCAGCATGTGGGATCCTCCTGGACCAGGGTACAAACCCGTGTCCCCTGCATCAGCAGGAAGACTCTCAACCACTGCGCCACCAGGGAAGCCTGAGCATTTCTTATATATTCTTCATATCATTAAGCTCATGTCCAATATATAATTATGTAATACTTTTTCCCCTAAATTAAATAAATATATTAAATATAAATTTAAAAATTAAATATAAATATAAAAATAATTAAAATATAAATTTTCACGTTATTAAAATTCTATGTTAACATATTTTTAATGACTCTGCATTTAGTGTGATTTACTTAATTATTTCTCAATTTCAGGTTGTTCAAATTTGGGTGTAAACACTTCAAAGAATATGTTTTTTAATATGACTTTCCCAATTTCACAGATCATTTATGGTATTTTGAGGAGTGAGTTAATAAGTCAAAGGGCACAACTACTTTAAAGACTTTTGATACATACTGATGAACACTTTTCCTAAACAGTTGTAATAATTTAGACTCTCAATAACAAATGTATGAGAGGGTTATCATTACACCTGAATCAGAATTAGGTTTCCTCATTTTATAAAAGATTTTGCTAATATGAGAGGTAAATATATCAGCTCATTTGTTGCTGTTTATATTTTGTTCTTTGATAAGTAGTGAGGCTTAATATTTTCCCAGATATTTATTAGTTATTTGTATTTAAAATATTAAGTTCATGCCCTTTGCCCACCTGGAATTTCAATATTTCCTTGCAACAGTCATCTAATTGTACAATAGTTCCAGGCTGAGGGCAGAGTCAGGAATTTCACTCCTGCTTTTGTCTTCAATGCCCTTTGTAACATATTTGCATTATCACATTTTCCAACAATTTCTGGCCACTATCAAGTACAGTTGCTGACACTAAGAAAACAAAGAAACAAAAGACTGCTCAAAACATATTTAGCAAACTTAACATGACTCACAAATATATGTTTTTTGGGTCACAAAAAGCTAGGCTTTTTAGGTTCCTTCCAGTAGCTACTCTTGACTATTTTTAATTCTTTTTGGAATGAGGTACATAAATAAGCAAACAAATAAACTGATGCTTAATGATCATTGATCTTCTAACCCTACTTTTTTACCTTATGATCAGTTGGATATTGTTGAGCTCGTACAGCTATAAGCACATAAACCGGTGTAGTGAACACATTTAAACTAATTATACATATCCCAATGGGTGGGGAGGGACTATTCATACAGTGAGTTAAACTCAGATGCAGGTGCCAAACGTGTCCTCTGAAACTCTTAGACTGTGATATCAAGTATATAAAGTTACTTGTTTGCTTCTTGGCACTGTGTCTGAAAAATCAGTTTAAGATGAACGATATTTAATTCTTCATTATTCAAAGTGGATTCTGCAAGGTCTCGGCATCTCCTTCTCCCTTTTGCTTTACGCACTCTTGGCAGTGATACTACTCATTAGCACCTCTGCCAGAAAGTGGGCAATGCAACGTGAAGGGTCATGGAATTGAAATTTGTCACCTTTGAGACTGCTTTGTCAGTCTTGCCTAAATGACCATGCTACACTAGCTGCTGGGAACTTTTCTGGTATTCCAGATTCAGGAAAGAGACTGTCACCCATTAATCAAATTTTTACCTTGATTGCTACATAAAATATGTGAAATGATTTATGTAAACGTTGGTTTCCACTTTCACAACTGAAACTTTGCTATTAAGAGAAAATAAGGATACATTTGAAAATATCAATAACTTAATATTGAGTGCCTATTATTTCTTCAGTACTACCCTAAGATAGTTATCACTAGTTTGGCAAATTTATAATCTAGATTCTAGAGTAGGACTGTCTAAAAGAACTTTCTGAAATGATGAAAGTGTCCTTCTCTTGTTTGATACTGTCGCATATGGCTATTAAGCACTTAAAATGTGGCTAGTGTGATTGGGAAACTGAATTTTTAATTTTACTTAATTTCTATTAATATAAATTTAAATTTAAATAATCATGTGTGTCTAGTGGCTTCCATATTGGACAGCACAATTCTAGAGTATAGTTCCCATTATCCTGAACGAGACAAATTAAACACAAATTTGTGAGTCAACCTCAAGGGTCTGCGTAACCACGGTGTTGATTTGTGGATTCAAGTTCTTCATTCTCAAGAAAAGAAATGAAAGGAGATTGTGTGTGTTGTCTCTCAAAAGAGGCCAGTAACAGAACAAGCATTCAATACAACATGTGTTAACCTTCATTCATTTATTCAAAATGTATTGAACATTCTATGTGAGTGAAAACAGGCAGAAAAAAATGAAGTGTTATGCTTTTCCAAAGAAATTGGTAAATGGATGAATAATAATAAAGAAATGAATTGCTGTATATTTCACTGATTTAACGGTTCAATCATAAGTTGTGAAATATGATTCTTTTTCCCCTGTAATTCCCTTTTCCCTACCATCTTTCTCTGCATTACATCTACTGTCATTTAGGTCTCAGCTTAGATGAATTCTCTCTGGATGCCCTTCCTATGGACTCCCATAGCACTCTGTACTACAATAGTATGTATTATATTAAACTTAATTGCCTATTTACTTGCTTGTCTCTGCAAATAGATCACAAGCTCCTTGAGGTCAGGGACTGTGTCTTTTCAGCATTGTGCCTCCTGTGCTTAGCACAATGACTGGCAATTAGCGGGTATTCAATAGATATGCAATGAATGAATCAATAAATGAGATAGTTCAAAATACAATTTCATTGGAAATAATATAGATCATGGTATACAGGATGCAGTACACATTTATTGTACAAATGAATGAAGATGATGGATTAATGCCAATCAATATATTGCCCATTATTATGATTTTAGGACAGAACATAATGCATAGCTATCAAGAAACACTGTAGAATGAATATAATGTTTAGTTTAATGTGAAATTAAAACATACTTAGATAAATTACTGAGATCTGGTGGCATATTTAGTCCATAATATTATCTTTTGTTCAAAACATTTTGGGAGGGGGTTTCAATAAACTGAAGCAGTATAAATACTAAGAAATGTCCTTAACTAGCATATCTGGGGGCCTAATTTTCAGTCTGTCTTTGCTTTTAACTCTCTGGGAGATCCTAATTAAGCCAATTTGCCTCTGTGAGTATTAATTTCTCTAAATGTAAGATGAAGCAGTGAGGGCACACTGTAATGGTGACAAGTGTGGGCTTTGGGGACAAGAAGCCATGAATTTAAGTCTTGACTACACCTCTTACCAGCATATGATGTTGAGCATACATCTTATCCTAATAGAACCTGATCCATGACTTATCGGTAGAATTAAAAGAGAGTCTTCATAGAGCATCTGTTGCATTGTTGGCTCTCAACAAGTGTTAGCTGTTATGGTTGCTTTAATTATTATCTACAGATCTAAAGCTCTTACTGATTCCTTTTAGTCTGAACCTAGAGAAGTAGATATCAAAAATATTATTGTATATTTTCTATTCTGTTTAGATGAGAAATCTTAGTTCTCTGTGAGGTTTCTTTGAGCATGAATACCAAGTGAAACATTGCATTGAGTTACTGCAAATCACAAGGCTAAAAACCACTTCATCTGTCATCAGTCCCAGTTTATAATGCAACGTGGCCATTATGGAGAGGATGACTATGCAGCTCTCCACGATAAACTTAATTAGCTTTATATTGCTTATGGATAAATTGGTACTAGCTTCTGAATTCCTAAAATAACTTATCACTTCCACTCTTAGGTTTTATAAAAGTAAAAAAGAGAGCAATGAAGTACAATATTTTGTTTGTAAGTTTTGACTAAGATAAAATTGCCAGAATTTTTATTCTAGTTGGTGTGTATGTGTGTTCTAAAAAATACAATTGATTCTACTTCATAGTTTTTAATGGGCAGGGCTGTGGTGAGACAAAGCAAGTGCATTCTACCATCCCAGCAAGAGCTAAGACACATTCTTTGTTAAACTGACACTTTTCAATGATGTATCACCAGAGCATACAGCATGTGAGAGAGACCATGAGATTGCAATCTTGAGATTGTACTAAGAATGGCTTAATTTTTTAAACCACATCCCATTCTCATCACAGACTGTCAGAAGAATAGATTAATTTGCACCATTGTCTGTTCTCATTGCAATCTTTGTCAGTGTAATGAAGTATTGGCATGTTAATATCAGCTATTTTCATAGAAATATCACCATCCGTTGGACCGATTTGATCTTTCCAGTGATCTGTGTAGTGACTGGCTGGCATTATTCTTCTCAGTGATAAACTGATAAAGATGTCAGCATAGTAAACATAGGATTTCAGAACTTTAGTTCACTCCTATTTTCCTATCACCTGTCAAAGCACAGTCCACATCATCAATGTGCTTATGCCCTTTGAGGGTATTACATGTAAGATGCTTTAGGATCCTAATTATATACGAGCAGAACATAATCACCTAATATTAAGCAGGTGTAGCAAATGCAAATGGCTATAAATATATGAGAGCTGTGACATAACTGGGTCTCTAAATTACATTAATTCATATTTTTTAAAACCACATGTGACACACAAAATGTCTGCAAGCCATATTTGGCTACTGGACTGCAGTTTGCAACTCTGAGGTAAAGCCTCAATATGAAGTTTCCCCAGAATCTGGCTAGACTGAATCGGCAGATGTTCTTAATTTGCTGCCATGTCCCAGACTTAGAGTCTGGCATTAAGGAAACCCAGGACACCAAGTTGAGTCTCCTTGTGAACCATATGGCACCACACATGAAAACAAAAGGAAAAGAATAGGCTCTCTTCTTTGGCTCCAAACTATAATCTGAAAGTGATCCACAAAATTGGGTACCTGGTAATAAGGGAATGGGATTGGATAAAATATAGACTGATGGATTAATTCATCCCAGATTTCTTCTTTAGTTTTTCATGAGGTACCAAAGGAGACAGGCCCAGGAGAGAAATAAACTATGGGAAGCAGGTGCTGGTTTCTTTTTAAAAAATGTATCCAGGACAGGTCTTGTTTGCCAGGTCATACCAGCTCCTTTTTCATCTTGTCCAGTTCTTTTCTCTCTGCTTGACTTCATAGCTTGGCTCCTTGCCCTCCTCTCTTCCTGTATCCATCATCCTCCTGCTGGCTAAGCCAGAAGCCTGGAAGTCCTCCTGGTCTCCTCCCTCTCCCTGGTGCTTCCACCTCAATATGTCCGCAAGTCCTGTGAAAATCTCTCAAAACCAGCCCCTCCTTTCTCTTCACTACCTTAGTTAAGATTTTATACATTCTCTTCTAGATTACCTGGTTTCCTTGCCTCTGTTTCAAACTTCTCCAATCCAGCCTTTGCTTTGTAGCAAGAGGGAGCGTTCTAAGATAATAGAGTTGTACTATTGTCCTGCTTAAAATTCTGCAGTGACTTCCATTGTTGACACAGAAGACCCTTCACCATGTAGCTCTAGCTTTACATTTACAGCACGTATCTTGCTGCTGATTCCCTTGTATTCTCTGATTCATCGTTACTGAAAGACGTGTGAATCTCTCATGCCTCTGCACCTTGCCCAGGCAGTTTTCTGCCAGGACACCTTCACCATCTCCCCACTATTTACCAGTTAAATAGTACTCATCTTTTAAAGATGCAGTTCAGGTATCATCTGCTCTAAGAATCCTTCCCTGATTTCCTTTCCCACCACCAGTCTGGGCAGGAGAGCCCTCGAAGGAGCAGCTGTTGTGCTCTATGTTTCCCTCTAGCTGGGATTTACTCCGCTGACTGTACTTTTCTCATGCCGTCTCTGCACTACAAGGGAATGCCCTTTTCGTCTTTGTTTTCTTGCACAGTTCCTGGCCAGAACTGTGAATGGCTTAATATAATAATAATAGCTAATATTTATTGAGTGCTTACTGTTGTCAGACATCATTCCAAACCTTTGAGGCAGGTCCTACTAGTATCCCTGTTTAAAAAATAAAGACACTGAGGTACTGAAGTATAGCTTGGTTAAGCAGTTTGAGTAAGCTTGAAGACTCATGCTCTTACACTTATGCCAAGTCTCTTTAGCCTGAAAAATATTTTCTTAAAAATTGAGTTAATTGCCAATATTTAAAAATCTTTCGATTTCTGAACAAACACACAGAAATTAGTTGATATGGCAACAGTGAGCAAGCATCCCTATACTTCTTTCATGGCATTGTTTGGCTGGAGCTGGGTAGCAGCTGTCCCCTTGAGTCAGAGCATGTGATTTCCTGTTCATCACGTTATCCTGCATCAAGTGTTTTCTTGCTTCCCCTGATCCTGTAGGCGTTTGATCTTGTGACCCTTGGGATGGTGAATGTAATGGATTTTTCATTTTTTTCTAAACCTGAGATTATAAGGCTAATTTGAACATATACTATGTAAAAGAGACCCTAACTTCAAGTTCTTCTGAAGGCATACTCATCACTTTCATAGGAGTCAATGCTAATATTTGCATTCTATTTATATATTTCACCCAGGAGATAGAATTCTGTTAAATCCAGGAGGATAAGCCATGTGTAATGTTGCTACTCCCGTAATTGATAATCCTGTCCCACACTGTCATCATGGATTTGTTGCTCATTGTAAATGGCTAATATGTAGCTTATATTGAATCTGATTCTTCACATAATTTATTGCTGAACATTTGCTAGACTGCCTAACCACTGTGATGGTATTAACAGCCTCCGTTCTTGATGCATGGTAACTGTCCAACTTTAAAAAATTCAGTGTCTATCATGAACAAACTCTTTTGCCAATAAAGTACGATAAATTCCAATATCTGAGATATTGGATTCAAGTTATTCTTAGGCAAGATATTTAACTGTTTTATTATATAATATTCTCCCTCCAAAAAGAGTATATATTCCTGAGGGCCTGTGAGAGAGGGAATCTTTATCTTTTTGAACTATTCATTTTATAATTAGTCAAGGGTAACAAAGTAGAGAAAATTGCAAGGACACTGCACTTAACTGAATATTGAAGAATTAAGGAAGATATTTTTGGAAGAAGTAATATTTAAACTAAGGCCTAAAAGTAAATTGGAGTTAGTATGATGAAAAGTGGGGAGAAGTGTGTCTGACAAACAACTAACGTGTGCAAAGACACAGAAGTGAGAGGAAATGTGTGATGTTGGGGAAATGAAATAGTTCCCTGTGGCTGAACATAGAGGACAGGCTGCAAGTGGCAGGCAGTAGACCTGGGGAGGAAAGAAGAAGCATAACTATGGGGGCTTTGTAGATTGTTTTATGAAATTTTTTTAATCTTAAGAACAAAGGAAAAGCATTGAAGACTTTAAGTAAGGGGAGTCAGATAATCAAATTTGAGTGTTTAGAAAGCTAAATGTAGTTATAGTATGGCAATTGGTGAAAAAAAGATGATGAGCAAAACTAGAGACAAGGATACCATTTAAGATACTGTGCAGGATTCTACTTGTGAAATAAGGAAGTAGCAGTGGAGAGCAAGATAAGTGGATAGATTTGAAAGATATTTAGAAAGTGGGATTGAAAGTAAGAAAACAAGTGAAAAGAAAAGGAAGGAAGGAAGGAAGGGAAGAAAGACAAAAAGGAGGAAAGAAGAAAGAAAAGAGGAAAGAGAAAAATTAATGGTGACTTTGAAGTTTTTATATGGGCTCCCTGGAGAATGAGAACTCCACTCAAGCACAGAATCATAGGAAGCCTCGACTTTGTATTACAGTTTGCTCTTCCCTTTCATCTTACAGTTGCAGAGAGATTTCAATTTACAAAGTTCACAGAATCATCTCATTTGATCCTCACAGTAATCTCTGTGGAGTCATCATTAATTGCACTTACCAAAGAAACTGAGCTTGTGAAAGAGCCCAGAGGCCAGAGGAAATGCAACACATTCAAGGAAGCAAGGAAAGAAGGTTTGGAGTGGCTGGAGCATAGAAAGTGAAATGGTATGAGCAAGGTCAGAGATACTGAATCATGTAGAGTGTTGCAGGACATATTAAGAATTTTGAGATTTAATCCTAAGAACATGGGAAGCCACAGATCATTTTAAGCAATGGTCACATAATCAGGTTTATGTTTTTAAAATATCATTTTAGTGGATGTGTAGAGATTGGAGGGGAAGAGAAGAATAAAGGGAGAATGATCAAAGAGCTATTGCACTAGTTAAAGTGATAAAGATGGCAGTTTGAACTAGAGTGGTGGTGGATAAAACTTTAGATGTAGATACGGGTATATACCTCACCAATTCTATTCAGTATTGTACTAGAAGTCCTTGCCTGTGTGAGAAAGCAAGAAAAAGATTTAAAATACACACATATTTGAAGAAAGAAATAAAATTTTCTTTATTTATACATGACATAATCATCTATGTGCAAAATCCCAAAGAATGTACAAGAAAGCTACTTGAACTGATAAGTTAATTTAGCAAATTTGTAGGGTACTAGGTTGTTATTTAAAAAATAATCGTGTCTCTATACTAGCAAAACACATTATACATTGAAATTAAAAAAAAAAATCATTTAAAATAGCATCAAGAAACACAAAATTCATAGAAATAATTTAAAAAATATATGTGTAAGGTTTCTATGATGAAAACTACAAACACGCTGATGACAGAAATCAGACCTAAATGAATGGAGAGACATACTATGTTTATCAGTTGAAAGATTCAATATGCATAAGTTGTAAATTCTTCCCAAATTGCTCTACAAATTCACTGCACTTCAATCAAAATTCCAACAGGCGTTTTTTTGTTTGTTTTTTTTTTTGTGTGTTTTTTTGTAGAAATAGATAAGCTGGTTCTAAAATTTATACAGAAAAGCAAAAACCCTATAATAGCAAAAACAATTTTAACAAAGAAGAGCAAAGTTGGAGGATTCATAATAAATGATTCTGAGATTTACTATAACTTATCAATATATTGTAGTATTGGTATAAGGGTAGACTTATATCAATGGAACAGAATAGAGTCCACACATATGTGGTCAATTAATTTTTGACAATAGCACCAAAATAACTTAATGATAAAGGAAAATTTTTTAAACAAATCATGATGAAAAATTGGGATCCATATTGAAAAATAAACAAATAAATTAACAAAAGGATAACAAACTCAACTTTTACCTTGTACTGTTAAAAAAAACTCTAATAAATCTTATAAATATAAAATCTAAACCTACAAGATTCCTGTGAGAAAACACAGGAGAAAAACTTTGTGATCTTGGGTGTGGCAAGAATAATTTAGACAGGATTCACAAAATTAAAAGTTTGATAATGTAAACTTCTTTGAAATTAAAAACTTTTGCTCTTTGAAAGACATTGGTAAGAATAAGAAAAGGCAAATCACAGACTAGAGAAAAATACTTGCAAAACACATAGCAGATGAAAGATTTTACCTAGAATCTAAGAACTCGTTAGTATATAAGATAATTTGAGCAAATACTTCACCAAAGAAAGAGATATGAGCAGCAGATAAACACACAAAAAGATTATCAACATTATTAGTTATTAGAGAAATATAAAATAATACCACAATTATTTACCATTATATATCTACTCAAATGGTTAATATTTTATTTTAAATAGACAATAAAAAAGTGCTGGCAAGGATGTGGATCAACTGAAATCCTCATACACTGCTGGTGGGAAGTCATAGTGGTACAAATGCCTTGGAAAAAATCTTACCATAAGATCTAGTAATTATCTCTTATGTATTTATCCAAGAATAATGAAAACATCCACACAAAAACCTGAATGGTTTTGGCAATTATATTCATAATTGCCCTAAAGTGAGAATAACTCAAATGATCATCAACTTGTGAGTAGATGAATAAATGAGGTACATCAACACAATGGAATATTACACAAGAATGAAAAAGAATAAATTACCAATAAATGTACTAACATGACTCTATTTATATGACATTCTGGAAAAGGCAAACCTGTAGGGACATAAATCAGATCAGTGGTTGCTAGGGGCTGGAGGTGGGAAAAGTGAATTGATTCCAAAGATGCATGGGGGAGCCTTTTGGAGTGATGGAAATGTTCTATATTATGATTGTAGCTGTGATTATACAATTGTATATATTTGTTAAAACTCATTGAAATGTTAGTCTAAAATGGTAAATTTTGCTACATAAGTGATACTACAACTTATACTATATAAGTTAAACCTGATTTTTAAAAATGACAATTGCAGTAGTTTAAATGATGAAGATGGTGGCTTGAGCTAGGATGGTGGTAGATGACAGTAAGTAGTAGGTAAATCCAAGATGTCCTTAGGATGTAAAATCCACAGGAAGAGGTGAATGGATTGACACAGGAGGTGAGAGGAAAGGAGACATATCTCTCTCCTGTGAAAATACTACAATGTGTCTAGAATTACAGTGGATTTTTAACATACACTCATAAGTCTTACCAGAAAGCAAATTCTAAGAGGTAGAGAGATAGCAGCAGATCAGAGCAAGACATTAAAAATAGCAATTTTGGTCCAGTTCAAAATAGAGTCTTCTCATCCACCCTATAATAAGGGCCAGATCTCATCATTTAAAACCATGAAAGCATATAGAGAAAGGTTAGGACAATTAAATAAAGAGCATATAATTTGTGAAAAGTACTTTGTTAGACACTATGCAGAGTGTAATTAAAGACCATATGGTTATTAGGGGGAAAATGCCTTGAATAGACAATTTGAGTTATGGCTTTTCTCCGCACATGAGTACTAATAAATATTGTGATCCTGGTTAAGACTTTGAACTTGTGAGCATCCACATTTGTAAGATATGTCTTTCCCTAACATCCCTTTTGACTTGATCCATCTGATATATTGTGATAGGGTGGCCACTCAAGAAGCTTACAATATAATTCATTTAAAATTTATTTATGATTTAATTTGAAAACAACTTTTCAAGCATGGTAAGTTCTGGGGATGCAAAGTCAAGGAGTTTTTAGACTCACAGTGGATACAAGTAAGTAAACAGTGTGACAGTGCTGTTGTATCTACAAGAGCAACCCAAATAAAATAGAGAAAGAGATGCAAATAAAATTTACCTCAGATATTTGTACATTTTTTCCTGTGATTAGATTCCCTACCTCTACCTTCTACATGTACACAGAGTATCATGTATATTATCAACAACAAAATTATAGGCTCACTCACAAAATCCCATTTTTAGAATGCATCTATATATGTAATACAAAATTAGAAAAACCAATTCTCTTTTGTATAATGTGAGACAAGCAGAAAGCAGTCCTGATAGGTTATTTTTATGTGTTGCTACTTTCAGCTCATTCTTATATGCACATCAGAAAGGCACTTCTAAGTCTAATCTCAAAAAGTAAATATTGCATTGTTCACTTTATTTGTACCCACATTCCACATGGCCATTATCATTTGCTTGTTTTATTAACAACAGGTACATCAAAGCCCTAAACTTTAATAATAAAATATACCTACACTTCTGTGTGTCTGTGTCTAAAACCACAGAGTTATAGGCCATTAAGTTTTCTGGATTGGGCCACACCTTTAAAGAATTTGAGACCGTTTCCTTACCTCTCACCTTGCCAATCCACCAAGAATAGTCATTTTCGGGAAAAAAAGTGTTTCTTGAATTTGTGAAAATGCACAGAACTCTGGAAATCAGAGAAACTTCTTTTTTTTTTTTTTTTTTTTTGGCCTCACCCCACGTCTTGCGGGATCTTAGTTCCCTGACTAGGGATTGAACCCATGCCCTTGGCAGTGAAAGCACAAACTCCTAACAACTGGACCATCAGGGGATTCCCTCTGAGAAACTTTAATTGAGGCATGGCTTACCTGGCTTGAGATGAGCGAATGGAATTTCGCCGGTGAGAAGTTCCCACAGACACAGAGCATAGCTGAAGACGTCAGCTTTGATGGTGTAGCGTGTACACTGTGTGAACACCTCAGGAGCCATCCAGCGGAGGTTCTGTAGGTCAAGAAACATCCACAAGTCATTTACCAAGTGCTTAGTTCTTCTACTGTAGAATACTGTTCTTCTTAGCGAGGATTTGTTAAGTGGTCTCTCGAAGTTCTCAAAAATATAAACTTAAAATAACATCGATACAGCCCTCAGTGTGTGCAATAAACTGGCCCGTTCATACAAAAACAGTGTGTTTACTGCTGCAGTTAAGGTTTTTAAAGGGCATTTTCTTTTATCATTGGAAGATATGAAATCCATAATTCTTCCCAAAATATTGCAACAATATTATTCACCAAGTAAGACTGCCTCTTATGAAATGATGATCACAGCAGCAGCATTTTTTTTGTGTATCTCTGAGCATCTTTCCCCTGGAAGCCTTACAAGCTTCTGAATAGCCATCCATGGGTTCATCCAAGAGCTCTATGCCTCCCTGGGGGTGAGTCATGCACTGTGGGAGGAAGCTTCCCTCCTTTAGAGCTTCAGGTTGTAGTTTAGGAAGTCACTAAATTAGACCCATAAATAGGGCCCTGATGACTGAGGAGAGAAACGGCCTGAGGGGAGTGCCCAGAATATTCGTGTGAAGCAGATTTCTTACTGGCAGGATCAGGTCTGTCACATCTCCTTTGTTTGCCCAGCGGTGTTATTTCTGAATGCTGTTTGCTCAATATTCCAGAAAGCAAGCCCATAAAACGTTATAAGTTTCCCTGTACAAAGGTCTACCTTCATGTTTTCAAGGCATCATTTACACCCTTTTTACTTGCAGTTATGTATTTTTCATTTTTAAATATAAGTTTCCGTTCTGGGATACAAATGCATAAATTTGGTTTATTTTGGCGTTTAGGAAAAAGAGCACTAGATTTTGAGTTAGGAAATGCAAATTCTAGTTCTGGCTCTACTGCAGACTATTTGGGCAGTTCTGGGAAAGTCTCCTATGCTTCCTGGACCTCAGCTTCCTCAAGGGCAAGACTGAGGAGGCAGGCCCTTCCAGCTCTAAAACCCCGTGGCTTCATAGCCGTATCAATGGATTTTGCCAAATACCTGCTTTCTTTGTATTTCCACTGAAAGAAACCGGTATTCTTTTATTACTCCTAGTGAAATTCTGTGTGTAGTGCTGCCTGCTGATAATTCTTTTGAAGTGTCTACATTATTTTGAAGTCATGCATAATTGCAGCTTTCCAAGAATATCTTTATTTCGATTATGGTGCTTATATGCAATTCTTCCACACGAGCTTTCACATTCCAAATAACGTCCATTTATATAGCACATTATGTGTTGTGTCACAACATTGCATAAGGGGGAGTAGGCATACAGTATGGCCATTTTTTCACAGGGGGGTAATAGAGTAATTAGCAAACTTACATAAGGCCACATAACTAGTAAGAAAGAAAATAACCTTCAAAATAAATATAGAGTAGTGCTGTGCTTAAAGACTCCACTGCTAGGATAAAAGAATATTACTTGCTATTGGTGAAATTCAATTCAATTCCATTTGACAAAAGGTTATTTAGTCAGAGAGTCTCAACTGGCTGCATTTTAAAATCACCTAGGGGAACTTTTAAAAGATACATGTACCCAAGATCAACCTCAGGCCAGCGAGATCAGAATTGCTGGGGGTTGGATTGAGGTAGGATGCTTTTACAAAGTTTCCAAAGTGATTTCAATGTGCAGCCATGGTTGAGATCCACTGAGTTAGTTATCTCTATGTCAAAGGTACTAGATGAGATCTGTGTGTCCTGTCAAAAAAGGACTCACTCTTCCCACGTCTCATATCCTACCATTCTCTTCCTTGCTTACTCCACTCCAGTCACTCTGGCCTTGAACACACAAAGGACTCTTCTGCCTCAGGGCCTCTGCTCTTATTGTTCCCCCTTCTACACTGCTCTTCTCCTCTCATGGATAACTCTACCATAGGTCTCTTATCAAACATTATCTTTCTCTTTCTCTCATCTAAATGGCTCCCCCCATCACTCTCCATTCATATACTCTGCTTTGTTTTTTCTTCATAACACTTATCACTGTCTGGTACATATTTTGTTAATTTGTTCAACGTTTATCTTCTTCTATTAGAATATTAGCTCCATAAAAACAAGAACTTTGCTTTGTTCACTGCAATATCCCCAGTTCCCTAGAATGTCTGGCATCTAGTAGGTATTCCATAAATATTTGTTGAACGAATGAGTGAAATTTAATTGGGGAAACCAGCATGCTTAATCCTACTTACAAAACAACATTGTCCATGATGTCATTCCTGCCTTCCTCTCTTAACTCATCTCTCATTTTATCTTCCTCACACAGCGCATGCCAAGCTATATGAAGTCCCCCAGGAAGTCTGGTGTTTCTCATCCTCCCCTGTGCCTTTGCTCATGCTGTCGTTCACTCTGTCTGAATTTATTTATCCCTATTCATTCCACCTGAGCTTCCATGATGCTTTGTCACATCTCTGTCACTGAATGTCCCCACAGTTTTCAATCTTATCTGCTTAGTACTATGTTTTTTTTTTCCTGCCAGAAAATGAGTTACTTGAGATCAAGGACTAAGCTTTTATTTGCATTTTGTATTCCTGGCCCTTTGCACGATGCCTCACACATTGTAGGTCCTTGATAAATGTTTGTTGAGTGAGTCAGAGTACTACCTAGCAGTGTAAACAAAGTGCTACAAAAGCACAGAGAGAAAAGTGTGTGGGGAGGAGGAGGGGGGAGGAAGTTTATGGGAGGGAAGAGTAAAAATGGGTAAAATTTCCTGAGCCATGCAAGATGAGTAGACTTCCTGCAGGTGGGGTACAGTAAAGGGCTTCACGGGCAGAGAATATGATGCTGGCAGAGTCATTGGGCTGTGAAAGTGAATGAAATGTTTGGGGAATAGCCAGATGGCTTGTATGCCAGGGGCATAAGGGACTTGAGAGAACATTTAGTGGGAGAGGAGGTCACAGAGGAGCCTTGGGGTCAGATCTGGCGGGGGGATATAACATTTTAAGCATCATTGATGGTTTATAGTAAGAAGTGAATTGTCAGAACACAACACTTGGCTGATGTTGCAAAGAATGAACTGGAAGAGAGGACTGTAGTTAGAAGCCTAGAGCAATGGTCCAGAAAAGAGATGGAGAGGACCCAAACTGAGGCAGTGGTAAATGAGAGTTTGGGATGAACTTTAATAAAGAAAAGAAATAGAAACAAACAGAAAAAGTGATTGAGCAGTGTGTAAGCAGAAGCAGGAAAAGGAAGGAACAGAAAATTAGCCCAAGCTTGGGTAATTAAATAACACAGCTAGTCCAGAAAGAGAAGTGCACTTCTTTGTGTGGAAGGGATGGGAGAAGGCAGATGATGAACCTAATTGCAGACATTTTGAGTACAATTATGCTTGCTTCAGATGTTAACATTTATATTTTTCTTAAACATTAATGCTTGACTATATCACCTATTGCCTTACAATGTTAAAATGGAAAACTATGAATTGTTAGTAGATGTGGGTAAACTATGGATTTTATGGTTACCTATTAAATGTTAACTCTACCACTTAATAAGGCGATCTAAACATGAATGCCAATTATCCATGCCTGCCATGTACTTTTCAATTATATTTGAAACAAATTCTGTTATTTTTTCTGTAACATTTTCCAAACATATATCTAATCTATTTCTCTAACAGAGCCTTGAAATAGTTCTTTTGGGGGCTTACTGAAAATAGAAACATAAAACATTATCCCGCCCTTGGGAGAATGACATTTCTTCCAGTTAAAGCTGCTTTCATCTCCCTTCCTCTCATGCTGAGTTTACACATTTTAATTGTTTCATAATTATAGGGAACATGAGCAGCAACAAACCCCAGGTTGTTTTGTCATGTTGTCTTCATCCAGAGACTGCAGAAATCTTGATTCTGAGGGAAACAGAAAACAAATTCATGTCAAAGGAAATATTTTAAAACCAAGGTCAATGATTACAGCTAAAAGTTTGAATCCCAATAAACCTCTATCTTATTTAAATTTTCACTTCCTTTCTTTTAGCTGAGGATATGAAAGAGGAAAAACCAAAATAAATGATATACTTTTAAAATTCATTGAAATCTGAATGACTTAGAGAAGTATAGCTGTCATTGTGAAATCCATTTTCTGATCCATTATATAATATCAGCACCAATGAGCAATGGAGAAAGAAACAGATGCCAGTTTGGGCATTATTCATGGAAATCTCACCTCCAAAATCTGCCACCACAGCATGCCCATCCTCATAGAGAAGAATATTGTGACTGTAAAAAAAAAAAAAAGTAGATATTGAGTATACTATTTCCTAATCTGAATGACGTCTCAGTGAAGAGGACGATAATCATTATTTGTTTACCCCAGAGGTTAAATGACTCCCCAAAGGCTAACAGACATCTCAGATTAGTGACTCTGATTTTCTTAGTTTTGCTAATCTGAAAGGAATGTTTATAAAATGTGGTCATTTTATATCTGACTTTGAAAGTATACAAAGTATTCTACTTTAGATAAACCTTCTAAACATGTCAAAAAGACCCATTAGTTGAAGATCAGTTTTTCAGCTCTTTGAAGTTTATTTGCTAACAAAATTTGGCTACAGGCAATAGTAAAATGTATCTGTGAGCATATCAGAGTCAGAGCAAGGGAATAAGCTTGCTAGAACCCTAGGCTTATAAGGACAGTTCAAGGCAGCACCTGACATGAATAGGAAAAGGACTCTTTACGGAAAATGTCTTGGTCATTATGTTCTAGCTAGAATCCCAGGACAAAGAAGTGTTTTTAAGGCCTGTGAAATGAGGCTGGCTAATCTACTTTTTAAGGTCTGGGAGAGGAAAACATATAAAGGTCTTCAAAGCCTCCTTTCCAAACCAGAATTCAAGCTAGATCAAGGCTGTCCTTTTCAAGAAGAAAATCAAGGCTGGAGCAGTCCAAAGAGAGGTCATTCCTCCCACATATTGGTGAACTGAGTTGTGGGATATCTTATGGACAAATGTATTGTGACCCAAGATTGTCTTTGAGTGTTTCTTATTGAATGTCTTTCTTTATGCTTATTTCACATTTGGCTTCTAAATGCGTCATTTCAGCATTAGGAGATCTCCTACTGGGTTTCTTTTAGTGCACATAGGCCATACTATATGAATTTATCTGCTCTATCCTTAATTGTTTTGCTTCATGATCAAAAAGGAAAATTTTATTATTTTCTAGTCCCAAATAAGTCCAGTATGATATTGAACCATTTATATAAGTGCTTCCAGGTGCTGAGTTGAGCTTTATAAGAAAGTTAGTTTTGAACTTCTCTTGTATCATAAATGAATTTTACCTTTATGGTACACATTTAATCCTCTTTTCAACTACAAAAAATCTAGAATGTGTTCAAGATTTTTTTTGCTTGGAAGAGCACAGTATAGAAGTAATATAGGATGTTGAAACAAAAACCCCAAGATGTTCTTCTTAGCTGTAAATTACCAATTAATACATGCTATGAGAATGACACTATCATGATAAAGAACTCAGCATCAGGAACTCTCTGGAAGTTCAAAGGTAGCAAGAAGAATGCATCAAAATGCTGTACCACTAGATTCCTTGAAGGATTTAAGTGAGTTCCTGTACCACAATCCCTTAGCCTATCAAAGGATAATGAGTGTTACATTTCATAGATATCATTAAAACACATGCTGAACATGAATTACCAATCAAATTAAACGATTATATGTATAGTATCCTATCCATTAATTTAATTTTGATTCAAATTAATTATCTAGAACAATGGTTATCAAAACAATTAGCAGCATATTCTCAATATAAAAAACAGATTTGTAAATGGAGCTGTAAATTTGTAATGGAGCTGCCTTAGTTAAACACAGGGAAAGGCTCACAGAACCCTTACTTAAGCTTCACCTTTTCCAAAAATAGCATTCCTTGAGGCAATAGCTTAAAACTATGCATGTAGAGAAGCCCCCAAATAAGTTACATGTCTAGGGAATAATTTGTTTATTCTTTTGTTTGCTTAAATTTCTCTAAAGTAAATATTTTATGTTAACAAGAATAAGGATGATAATACCAGCTAACTGGAGTTGTGGTAGTGAAATGTTTAGCAAAATTTTACTCTTCTAGCAAAAGAAACAAGGGAATTTGGTCACTGGACTGCCCAGTGATTCCTGGTATGAGAGGCAGGATGTCTCAGGACGCAGAGATTCTGCTCATTGTTGTACCTCCATCATTTTTAGCATGTGTTTATTTTTGGCACACTGCTTATACTCCTATCACATTGGAGTACTCAATAAACATTTTTTGAACAAATAAAAGAAACAAAATAGAAAGTCACAAGTTTGGAAGGGTAAATATTACATTAGTTAATCAGCAAGTACTTATTGAATATCACTCATCATTCTATAAATATTTAAAATTCATAGACTCATATGATTGGAAGATAAATTAGAACTAACCTAGTTTAACCCTCTTAGCTCCGGAGGAGGAGTACAAAGCTCAGAGAATTTAAGTGTATCAACAGACATTATATAAGTAGCTAGTGGTAGAGAAGATATAGAATCCACTTCATATAGGCCAGCATTTCAAATTTTAGAAAAGTGCCTGGCAAATAGTAGGTGATCAGTGAATTTTACAAATTATTCTTGTGTCATATTATGGACCTTTCCCCAAAGCATGTTATTTACTTTCTCCACATTATCAAGACACACTGTTGGTGGGAATGTAAATTGGTACAGTCACTATGGAGAACAGCATGGAGGTTCCTTAAAAAATAAATCACAGCAAGATCCTTTTTGACCCACCTCCTACAGAAATGGAAATAAAAACAAAAATAAACAAATGAGACCTAATGAAACTTAAAAGATTTTGCACTGCAAAGGAAACCATAAATAAGATGAAAAGACAACCCTCAGAATGGGAGAAAATATTTGCAAATGAAGCAACTGACAAAGGATTAATCTCCAAAAATTACAAGCAGCTCATACAGCTCAATTTCAAAAAACCAAACAACCCAATCCAAAAATGGGCAGAAGACCTAAATAGACATTTCTCCAAAGAAGATATACAGATTGCCCACAGACACATGAAAGAATGCTCAACATCATTAATCATTAGAGAAATGCAAATCAAAACTATAATGAGATATCATCTCACAGCAGTCAGAATGGTCGTCATCAAAAAATCTACAAACAATAAATGCAGGAGAGGGTGTGGAGAAAAGGGAACCCTCTTGCACTGTTGCTGGGAATGTAAATTGATACAGCCACTATGGAGAACAGTATGGATGTTCCTTAAAAAATTAAAAATAGACCTACCATATGACCCAGCAATCCCACTGCTGGGCATATACCCTGAGAGAACCATAATTCAAAAAGAGTCATGTACCACAATGTTCATTGCAGCTTTATTTACAATAGCCAGGACATGGAAGCAACCTAAGTGTCCATCAACAGATGAACAGATAAAGAAGATGTGGCACATACATACAATGGAATATTACTCAGCCATAAAAGGAAACACAATTGAGTTATTTGTAGTGAGGTGGATGGACCTAGAGTCTGCCATACAGAGTGAAGTAAGTCAGAAAGAGAAAAACAAATACCATATGCTAACACATATATATATATATATATA
The DNA here is from genome assembly GCF_025265405.1 of Mesoplodon densirostris. NCBI lineage: Eukaryota > Metazoa > Chordata > Mammalia > Artiodactyla > Ziphiidae > Mesoplodon > Mesoplodon densirostris. Next base: position 66,426,144 of record NC_082662.1, on the reverse strand, counting down.
GAATCTAAAAAAAAAATGGTCATGAAGAACCTAGGGACAAGATGAGAATAAAGATGCAGACTTACTAGAGAATGGACTTGAGGACACGGGGAGGGGGAAGGGTAAGCTTGGACAAAATGAGAGAGTGGAATGGACATATATACACTACCAAATGTAAAATAGATAGCTAGTGGGAAGTAGCCGCATAGCACAGGGAGATCAGCTTTGTGCTTTGTAACCACCTAGAGGGGTGGGATAGTGAGGGTGAGAGAGAGACACAAGAGGGAGGGGATATGGGGATATATGTATATGTATAACTGATTCACTTTGTTATAAAGCAGAAACTAACACACCATTTTAAAGCAGTTATACTCCAATAAAGATGTTTAAAAAAAAAACCCAAAAAACTAAAAATAGAGCTACCATGTGATCCAGCAATCCCACTCCTGGGCATATATCTGGAGGAAACCATAATTCGAAAAGAAACATGCATCCCAATGTTCATTGCAGCACTATTTACAATAGCCAGGGCATGGAAGCAACATAAATGTCCATCGACAGAGGAACGGATAAAGATGATGTGCTACATATATACAGTGGAATGTTACTCAGCTATGGAAAGGAACGAAATAATGCCATTTGCAACACCATGGATGGAACAACAGATTGTCATACTGAGTGAAATAAGTCAGACAAAGAAAGACAAATATCATATGGTATCGCTTGTATGTGGAATCTAAGAAAAAAGGTACAAATGAACTTATCTACAAAACAGAAATAGAGTTACAAATGTAGAAAACAAACATATTTACCTGGGCATAGGAGGTGGGGAGGGACAAGTTGGGAGATTGGGATTGACATATACACACTACTATGTATAAAGAAGATAACTAATAAGGACCTACTGTATAGCACATGGAACTCTACTCAATATTCTGTAATGGCCTATATGGGAAAAGAATCTAAAGAAGAGTGGATATATGTATATGTATAACTGATTCACTTTGCTGTATGCCTGAAACTAACACAACATTGTAAATTAACTCTACGCCAATAAAATTTTTTTGAAAAGTGTTAAGTTTGTAGGATATTCCCTATAGAGGTTTTTCCTATATCTACGTTTTAAGTCAAAACATTAGATAACTAACTGAATTTTAGGATAACACAAACTCAATAGCAATGTTAATTACCCTTGTTAACTTGACTTTGCCTTTGAAACTTCAGCCTTTTTAACACCACTTCTTTGACGACATGAACTTTGAGAGAAGAATAACAATAAAACATACAAAGAAGGATAACTCAAGGTTTTTTTTTTTTTTTTTTTTATAGCTTTTCTTCTTTTCTTATTTCTCCAGTGGCTTTCAAACAACAATGGTTGCTTTTGCTTGGGTTTCCCAGCAAAGAGAGATCAAGATAAAAGCATATAAATATATGCTAACATTGGACTGAATTAGCAATCATAAAGCAATGTGATGATGGAGGCAGCAACTAAAGCAAATCATCCAGAAGCCAAGGAATGCCACAGCTTCTGGAAGCTGGAAGAAGCAAGAAACAGGCGGCTCTAGAGCCTGTAGAAAGCGCTGTCTCTGATGACTCCTTGAGTTTAGCCCAGGAAAACTGATTTTGATCCTCTGACTTCCACAAATGTAAAAGAATAACTATATGTTGTTTTAAAAAAAGGACACTATGAGAGATGCAAAGTGATGCACATTACAGATTCCATCCTCAAAGACCTTACAATCAGCTCACGAAAGCTTAGATGAGTGTGGGTACATAAGAATTCCAAGAAAACAGTGGAGTTATAAAAGAAATTAGCTTTGAAGTGGGCCTCAAGGAACAGTCTACAAATATTGGCTGAGAGCTGATCATGCACCAGGAAATTTCCTATACACTGGGATATAGTGGTGACCAAGACAGGCAAAGAGCTTATGTGCTTACAATGAAGTGAGGTGGAAATGAGGCTGAGACAAAGGGGGAAAGAAGTGTAGGTCAGGGAAAATCTTGGTAAACGCCAAGAGTTGGGACTGTGTGTAGTCTGTAAGAGGAATAAAGGAAGGATGTACTTACTAAATTGGAGATTGCATGCTGGAGTGTCATGGGGGGAAACTGAGCAGAGGTGGTGTTGGATTACAAGGGGATTTGAAAGCCAGGGAGGGAATTCCAGGCTCGAGACAAAAAGCTAGCAGGTTTTTAAATATATAGGGTGCAATGCTCTAAAATCAAGGGACTAGTGTTCAAAAATAATTTGAGGTACTGAAAGACAAAAGTAATAAGGTAAAGTGGAGAACAAACAAAACAAAACAAAAAAATAGGATGAATCCATCAAAATATTTGAAAGAAATGTTTAGATCTTGGGACAGCTTAGATATAGAGAAAAAAAAGGGAGCAAAAAGACTTAGGATCATCTTCAACTTTTCCAGTTTGGAATACTTAAGCAGAAAGGAATAACATATCCAAATAGAAATGGCTGTCTTACTAAAAATCCTGTGAATTTTTTATGAAAAATATAGTGGCTGACTTGGGAGGCTCAGGAACTTGACTAAAGTCATTGCTGTGCTTGGCAAGATTGTACTCACTAGATAAATAGCTATTATTTTTACTAAACTGAAATAACATTCAAAGTGAACTCTTTTGTCCTTAACAAACAATAGCAAATTAAACAAAACAAAGATGTAGTGACAATTTAGGAACATAGGGACAATGTGAGTTCATAGCAGCAAAGGGGGCCATATGTCAAAAAGGATGCTATGAAAATGTCATTGCAGTATGAGAGCACTTTGGTAAGTGCTGGAATAAAGTGAAATGTTCTTTTCACCTCAAGATAGTCTTTTGGATCTGTCCATTTCTTCGTTAAATGCTCACTAACAAAGAAAACTAATTTTTAGAACTACCTCTAAGATTCACCCATTAATTTTTTAGTTTAGTGCTAAGCCGTACTTCCTATCTAGAGTGAAGCAAATGGAGGGAGACAAGTAAGGATGAAGTTGATGGAATCTGTGCTAATCAGTGACAGTACAAATGCCTCCTGATGGGTGTCATATCAGAGTCAGAGAGGTAATCTGACAGGTCACCGGCATTGGAGTAGAGGGTTCCTAGGGAAAGGGCTGACCTTGGAGCTGGGATAATAGAAGTGTGATAATTATTAGTGATGAGCTCAAGGGTTTATTACTGAGATATGTCGTGAACTGCAAGTTTTGGGAAGGGTGAGAACAGTGAAAGTTGTGGGAGTCATGTGACAGTAACAGAAAGGGTGGTAATAAAGAGAGAAGGGATTAAATATGGCGTGAGAGCCTCCTGTGGGCACACACCGGTGCTTTCAAGATTTTTACGTTCCTCATGGAGCCACTTTGTGGTTGGTATTAGCAAACTTCTTCTACAGATGGATAATGGAGTCTCAGAGCAGTTACGTAAGGTGGCCAGTATCATAGCTGGTTAAGAGGTGACTCCAGCAGTCAAATTTCAGTCTCCAAAGTCTGACCTTTTTAGGAGAAGCTGACCCTTGCATCGTCTGGATGGGCCCTGATGAGCCAAAACTGCTAAGGCTGGATGTCTGGACAGAACTTCCAGAAATTTTGCTTGGGTAAAGAGTGGTCTACCAACTAGTGTCCAAAAACCTGTGTTCAATGTATGACTGTAAGGTCATAAGACTGAAGTAACAAGCTACATGGAAAGTAATCCAGTACACCTCTGTACCACCAAGACACAGCAGGCAAAGACTAACCTTCTTCCCTCCCAGAGTATGATTAATGTGTCATACGCAGGAATGAAGCACAGTCACTGTGAACGGGTACTTGCAATCCGGCCTGGGAAATAAGCCAGACACATGAGGAGTGTCAGTGGCTTGGAAGCTATCATCAGGATCAAAAGAGAGAAATAAAAGAAAGGTGATGGGAATTCTGAGATTTCCTCTCCCCCAGAAGACCATTTGGGAGGTTCATTTTTATTTCTTTGCTTTTGTGGAAGGTTCTGGGGAGTGGGAGTCTGCTGTTATATCTGATGCTTTACGGAGCACCTTCACGCACATGGTCACATTTGGTGGAAGCAGTCGAGTCAGACCCTTTTAATTTGAATTTGATAAAGAAACCTGTCAGTAACTGCCGGCACTAGCACCTTAGCCCCAATCCTACCACCTGGGAAAGGAATCCATGGGAGGTAAGGGGCAGGAGATGAGATAGACTACCCCGAGAGTAAGGCAGAGAACAGCTACTGCAATACACCAATCTGTACACACAACAGTGCCCATGCCACTGGCACACACTGCTTGCCTTCTAAACTCTCCAGACACATGGTTAAGGGTGAAGTGTCACTGAGGAACCCTCTCCAGATAGCAGTGAGTTTGGTAAAACCATTAAAGGAAGTTAAGTAAGGCTTCCCTGGTGGCACAGTGGTGGTCCCCTGCCGATGCAGGGGACGGGGTCGTGCCCCGGTCCAGGAGGATCCCACATGCCGCGGAGCGGCTGGGCCCGTGAGCCATGGCCGCTGGGCCTGCGCATCCGGAGCCTGTGCTCCGCAACGGGAGAGGCCACGGTGGTGAGAGACCCGCATACGGCAAAAAAAAAAAAAAAAAAAAAAAGGAAGTTAAGTAGATAAAGGTCAACAGGTCCTTAATTCTTACAGCAATTTTTTGGCATTTCTGGATCTAACACTTGGACTTAATCTAAGTGAGTATGATTTTAAAAGCCCATGTTATTTGTTAACTTGTGATTTTGCTGTTACAAGTGAGGCTTACGTTCAGAAGCAAGCTGTTTGGCTGACAAGTGTGCCGGGTCAATCTGGCAGTGTCAGCAGCTGAGACGGCTTTCTTGCTGCCCTGGGTCATCCTGTGTTGTAGGAGAAATGATAAGCTGCAATCATGGTCACCCCTGTGAACACTGCTCAGCTTTACTCTTCCTGCTGTGAAGGTCTAGTTTTGGGCTAGAAACTGCAGTGTCTGCCTTCAAAGAGAATGCAGTCTGATTGGAAATGCAATGCAAACTAAAAGGGAGAGACATTATCATCACAAGCTAGAATTTAAAGTGGTTTTCACTATGAAAGACCTAGAGAAGAATCCAGAGAATGTAAGAATTAATTCTGAAAAAGATCATTAACAAAGGAGAAGAAAGAGTCTTAAGAATAAGAGGGATAAGAGGTAATATGTAGGACAAGGACCCATATTCAGGATACCTGGTTTTTGCTGTTTCTAGTCCTGTGATTAAATCATAATTCTTGAACTTTTCAAGTCTTCCTTTCCTATCTTTAAAAATTGTGAGGGGAATGAAGGATTTTAAAAGAGATAACAGGGCTTCCCTGGTGGCACAGTGGTTGAGGGTCCACCTGCCGATGCAGGGGACACAGGTTCGTGCCCCGGTCCAGGAAGATCCCACATGCCGCAGAGCGGCTGGGCCCGTGAGCCATGGCCGCTGAGCCTGCGCGTCTGGAGCCTGTGCTCCGCAACGAGAGAGGCCACGGCAGTGAGAGGCCCGCGTACCGCAAAAAAAAAAAAAGAGAGATAACACATGGAATTTTGTAAACTGTGAACTGCAAAATAGTTTTTTTTTTAAACTAAATTTATTTATTTATTTTTGGCTGCGTTGGGTCCTCGTTGCTGCACGCGTGCTTTCTCTAGTTGTAGCGAGCAGGGGCTACTCTTGGTTGCAGTGTGCAGGCTTCTCATTGCGGTGGCTTCTCTTGTTGCGGAACATGGGCTCTAGGAGCATGGGCTTCAGTAGTTGTGGCGTGTGGGCTCTAGAGCACAGGCTCAGTAGTTGCTCCGCAGCATGTGAGATCTTCCCGGACCAGGGCTTGAACCTGTGTCCCTGCACTGGCAGGCGGATTCTTAAGCACTGTGCCACCACGGAAATCCCAGTATTGGTTGTTGTTAATAAACATATGACCTAGCTTATGGAGTGTTTGTATGACTTAAAGGCAAATGTGCTTTGTAAACCACACAGCCGTGTACATGTTGGGTATTAAGTGATGAGTCTTGAAAATGAAGTGGCTTCCTGAATCAAAACCCACAGACTTAGAGAACGAACTTATGGTTACCAGGGGGGAAGGGTGGGGGGAGGGATTGTTAGGGGGCTTGGGACTGACATGTACATAATGCTATATTTAGATAACTGTCAGATAACTGACAAGGACCTACTGTATAGCATAGGGAACTCTGCTCAATATTCTGTAACAGCCTAATTGGGAAAAGAATTTGAAAAAGAATAGATACATGTATATGTATAACTGAATCACTTTTTTGTACACCTGAAACTAACACAACATTGTTAATCAACTGTACTCCAATATAAAGTTAAAAAAAATTTTTTAAAAAAGAAACTGACTTTACTATGGAATATTTCAACTCACTTTTAGCCCTAGATCTCTTCTCCTTCCATTCCCATTATCTAAATATACAATACTACTGCTGCTTGATTGAATGACTGCATTTCACCTAAAAGAATCTTTGGTTCCCCGACTGCATTGATACTGCAGTATTTGGACTTGGCTCCAGCTTTGTCTTTCATTATGAAGCAAATGATTTGGGTCAATTGTTTATGTAACAGAACTGAGTATTTATCTTTTTTGAAGTGTCTGTCCCTTACAGTAAAGTTCTTTTAACCTCAACAATGCATGCACTTAGCAGAATACAGAATGTAACTGAGGGGAAGATTTACTTCATTCAAATAAGCGATGTGTGGGCCTCCCTGGTGGCGCAAGTGGTTGAGAGTCCGCCTGCTGATGCAGGGGATATGGGTTCGTGCCCCGGTCTGGGAGGATCCCATATGCCGCGGAGCGGCTGGGCCCGTGAGCCATGGCCGCTGAGCCTGCGCGTCCGGAGCCTGCGCGTCCGAAGCCTGTGCTCCGCAACGGGGGAGGCCACAACAGTGAGAGGCCCGCATACCGCAAAAAAAAAAAAAAAAAAAAGCGATGTGAATACAACCCATGCTCTGACCTTCACTTCTTTCTTCCACAGTAATAACAGTTCATTTTCAGAAAAAGAGCAAGCTGTTTTCAATGTGGTGTGTGTGTGTGTTTATATCTTTTAAGTGTTTTCTCCAGTTATCTTTTAAACAAAAGTGAATGGAAGTTAAATTCTTCTGGTTCCTTGTGACAAAAGAAAATTTTCTCCAACCTCAGAACTGAATTAATTCAATGAAGTCATTATGTAAACATCATGAGTCTTTTCATTTTAATTGCCTGTATTGAAAATTTACCTAAAGTGCTTAAATGATTCATAATCAGTTGGTTATGCACTATAGTCCAATACTAATTGTCACTATTAATCAGACTGGCCTGATTATGAGACAATTTTCCAATTCTGACTTTCTTCCAGAGCAAGACTGAAGTTCATGGTGGCCTTAGAAGGATCAAGGTGACTTGCAACTCTCACTCCACTGCCATTAAGAGTTTTTTTAAGCCACTTAAAGAAATTGCATAAATATTAATTCATTTTTTTCGGAATTATACAACCATGTAATTGCCTATGTCAGTGGCTACTAACGAACACTAGTTTGCATGGCCAACCTCTCAGTGTCCTTATTTGAAGAGATGACAGCCCCCAAACTGTAAATCTAATAACAGCACAGCAATGCTTCCCAGACTTCCTATAAGCCACTGTTTTCTGTTATATGCCTGATGGTGATTAACTCACATGATTAAAGACACATGGCTATCGGCATGCCTGGAAGCATTCCAAGGGTTAAATCAGTGGAAGCAATTAGGCTTCATTTTCAATCTCATCACACTGTGAAAGTCATTAGTTTACAAACACATGTGCCTGACAAGCAATCACTCAGACCTGATGCTGAGGGGCCCTGGATCTGCCTGCTGTCACATTTTGCTGGTGGGGTGGTAGTGCTACGTTATCGCTTGGGACTCTCTTCCTGCCTAAGACCTCTCTCTGGGGAGCACGGCCTTCTTGACCTCCAGCATAGGCAACCACATTATTCTCTCCTCTCCAGTCACCCTTGAGCAATTGCCACTGCCAAACTCAATGTGGCTTCTTTAACTCAGAGTATGTGAGCCCCATACTCTGAACTGCTTCCAATTTGTTTCAAGTATAATCTAAGGTGTTAGCTAGACCCTTGAAATGCAGTACAACTCACTTCTACTTGCTTTGGAGCTTTGTACCCTTTCCTAAAAAAATATTTCCAAGTCATCTAGATTAGCTCCTTGTCGTCTACACATATTCTCGTAGTCTCTCCTTTTTGGTATCTTTCTGCCTCTGACTTTTTTTCTATCATCTCTGCTTCCTACTTCATTAGGTAACAACAACTAATCAAAAACTCATTATCTTCATGAGGGGTAACTGCTGGAGGTCTTGGGTTTGAGCCCCAGATAATGGAGATAACATATTTGGGTTCAGAGAACTTATTGGTATTTACTTATTATGTATGTTTATGTGGTAATGGGACCCTCAGCAACCACTTGAGGGTTCCACAATTTTGGCTGCATGTAGAAACCTGGTAACAATTGTATAGTAACATCAGAAATCACATACTCTGCTTCATAGCTAAATAAAGCCTCCACGTATATTCTTGATGCCTCCTTTGTACCTTGGGGCTCAACATAAACTATTCCAGGATGCCTACCACGACAAGGAAATTTTGTTGTTGTTCTTCTGCAAGAAGTGTGAAGTCTCTGAAACTCATTTTTAAGATTTTATTTCATCAGGGCACCCTCCTTGCCAAAGGCCAGAGAAGCCTAAGCCTGGATTTCTCTATTAATCTTTTGAAGGTAGTTCTTCACTAAAAATAAGAACTGTAATTTTATTTTTCCATGTTGCCGAAAAGTGACCCTAGTTTTGGCTTCATACAGACTGCCTTGGTCCTTTGGAAAAGGCATGCAGGAGAAGAAACATGTTGACAGAATGATAGCTTCCCCAAGCTCATTCAGGAATAACAATATGCTAATCTTGAACATCATCTAGGTAAGAGAGAAGGAATTTACCAAAGTCCCATATCATGAACTTCTAAACACTGAAAGCCTAATTTCAGGGAACTCTCAGAAACCATGGAAACAGAAAACTCCAATAAATGCAAAGGATTGCAAAACCTTGACTTTTCTTAAAACAAACTCCAGTCTGTCAGTAGAAGTATATTTGAAGACTTACTTCTAAAGCTACTGGATTTGTCCCATTGCCAGTGAGATTGAAGAGGTGGATTATAAGATTTGTATTGTGGTTAAACCCATTTATTGAGGGTAATGTGAAAAAACTCCATACTCTTCTTCACTTACTATTTGCTCAGCACCATGAAACGTGAGTGGAGCAGCGATAATGTCTGAATAAATCTAACCACACACACACACACACACACACACACACACACACTATTGATTGTGACGTTTCTGCGAAATAGTGCCCTAGAATCAACAATCAAGTACAATTTCCATTTCTACGCTAAAGTTATTACTTATTCTTCTTAACAAGGTGTAATCTTATGAGGAACCTTAGGTATACAAACTGCAAATGGAACTTTATGAATGAGAAAGGGACAATCGATATCACAGACATCAACAGCTATGCATTCATTATATATCATTTGTTTTATTTTAATTTAAAATTGAAAAAGGGAATATTGGAAAACTTCATATTGACTATGTTTCCTTCACAGGATCTAACATTTTTCTAATGCACTGGGACCCTGGATGAGCAGGGGGCTTTGGCTTCAGACATTTGGTTGTGAAACCTATGTTTGGGGGGGTGTGGTAGCAGGACAGTGGGGAAACTTTTCTCCCACAAAGCACATGGTCAGGATTTTGAGGAAGGATGAAAATGGCAAAGATATGCAACATCAAAGAGTTAGAAAAGTAATAATTAGCTAGCCTGATTACCAAAATAAAACCACAAAACCAAAAGCATCAAAAAAGTTTCCAGCTTTTGCTGCTTCCACTATCATCTAAATACTGCTTCCTAGTCACTTTTCTGAACACAGTGATTTTTAATAATACTAAAACCTCTAAGTTTCATATACAAACCCCACTTTGTATGTAAACCCTGAAATTCACTGGACATTTATTTACATTGAGGAGAGAACATAAGTCTACCAAAACAAAACACAGAAAATAATATGAAAGCAAAAACTTGGGGGACTTAGGACAAACAAGAGATATAGCAAGCAATATTTTAGAATTTGAAAGGATATTAGATATTATTAAATGATCTGTTTATAAAGGAAGAATTTGAAGAGCTTTGTTTTCTGTCAAGGTCACTACTGGATTTCCTGACTGATAACTGTTCATTTTCCTGCCTCACTTACTTCATTTTCCCTGATCTCTGAGAACCCAAGCCCATGTTAAATATAGAGACATAGATGCTAAGGGCACCAACTACAGATGACCCAGACTCACTTGTACCCAAAAGTGTCATAGGACTCTTCTCAACCACTTTTAAGAGAGCAGATCCAGTACCAACTCTTTGGGAATGTGCCATGGGCCTTCTGAGCATCCATTTAACACTGGGACACAAAAGGTCTGTGATAAACCCTCTATCTCTGTATATTAAAATTAATTCCTAGACATTAATAGGGAAAAAGAAAAGGCCAGAGAGAGCATGGAATAAGAACTGAAATATATGAAATACAAGTAAAAGAAGAAAAATCCCTGAGTTTGGCGTGACAAACACCGTTGATTACGTGCCAAGTTTCCTGTTAAAAGACCCCAAATTAGGTGTACACGTGCCGAGCAGAGGAGGGCTGAGCTTAAAAATAACAGCTGAGAGGAGAGCTGGGTTTTATCAACAAATAAGGTTTCCGTATGAAACAGAGCAGCGTCGGAAGTGGGCAGCTCCATGAGAGCAGACGAGTAGGCTCCGTCTCTGACAAACAGAGGCTGTGCTCCCGCAGAGCTCGGCCTCTAAGGAGGGTCTCCTTCTAACTCTCAGAATGAGCCACAGATGAGTATTCTGAACAGTGTGACTTCAGGGGAACTTGCTTGCGGTCCTTCGGGAAGCAGGGATTTGTAGGTAAATCAAGAAAGGAAACCGTTTACCTACTGGACTAATCTGACGCTACGACTTTTACTATGGCGTCTCCATCCCTCTCAGGGAGCACAGGGAGACGAAGTGCCCATGTCTGCAAAAGGGCAGGTTACAAATGTACTTAATCCTGCATGCCTTCCTTCAAGGACACTTTGAAAATTCAAAAGGAATGAACAGGTCTATTTTTTTTTTTTTAAACTTGCTGAATCGCTCAGTGTCTCTTTGGTTGCTGAGAAGAGGGGCTCTTAGTCTTTTTCCAGACACTAGATGGTCTATCCCTGTGGGATAGAGTATTAGTCACAGAAATGTAACTCATCAGCCATGAAGGTTTAGGGCTATTTTAGTTCTAACACTTTGTCAATGCTGCGTGGCTGTCCCCACCATGGCCCCTGGGCCTTCCTCCCTCTCTCCTTCACTTTGTTCCTGTTGTCTCCTCCAAGTGTGAATTCACTTCCAACTTTTCCTCTAAATAAATATCCCCATTTTTCAGCACCCAGTCCAGTGATCCCTTCTTATCCTGGCTTTCCCAGCACTTGACCCCAATATGATTATAAGCTCCACGGACACAAGATCCATGAACCAGGGAAATTATTGGTGATCGATAATAAACTCTTATTGAATTAAATTTTCTTCTTGATCCTAGAGAAATAAAGGTAAGGAAAGAATTAGAATGATTGGGGATTTTAAGGGGTGGTTATATTCAGCATTGATTTTTCCTAAATTCCATAGAATTGAATTCTGTAGCTACTCTGACCAAACTGTTGTTTTCTATTTTCTGTAATAGATCCAAATTTGTGACTCAAAATAAATTCTCTGAGACTTAAAACCTTGATTTCACTTTTTAGCCTTATTCCAGGCAAATTCTTATCTGTCAATTTCCTGTATAATCAGCATTTACCCTACAAATATTTGGTTAATATTTATTTGGCATCTACTATACTGCTGAACACAGAAAAAGCTTTAGAACAAACCCACCTTTCCATTAAAGATAAGGAGATGAGCTGAATAAGCATTTCGTACTTTCCCCCCTGGTTATTGACTGCTCTGCCTGAAGCTCTATTCACCCCATTGACCCCTCCCCCCATGCCCTTGTGCAAGCAACAGCTTCAAGAACAAGCTTACCCAAATATTCTAGCCCACGTCCCGGACTCTGAAACTGAATGCCTATAACACTATTTTCAGTTCCATACATTTGGTATTTAGAATATGCTCTCTTTTCTTATTTCTTCTTTTTCTATATATCTCTTATTTCCCCCAGATACATTAAAACTATTCTTAAAACATTTTATTATACTTTGCCCCCTAGGACTTGGAAAATTACAGCAGCTCAAGAAACACTATGGTTGTGAATAATCAATATAGCTACTAATACAACATCCTGCCTTTTTCAAAGTAACCCTCTGGACAACAATCTATTTCTCTCTTCCTCTTTCTGGTCCATACTCTTGAAGGGTTTTCTTAAATTTACTGCTTCTACTTCTTTACTGACTATGCCCTCTTCAATACACTAGTCTCACTTTTTGCCCTGCCACTCCAACAAAACCCTTTTTTCCAATGTGAACTTCTGTTTTGCTAAATGACACAGGCTGTTGGTCCTTGTACCATATTCTATCCTAAGCCCTTCTTATTCTTGGCCAAAGCTTGCTTCTTTTCTCTTAGTGAAAGATATCACCATGAATTGAGTTACCCAAATAAAAACCAGGGAACCAAAATTGATTCCTCCCTGTCCTTCGATCCACTCTTAAAAATATCACCATGTACCATCAATTCTACCTTCTAATATGTTCTACATCTGTCCAGTTATGCCTTCTACACATTGAGCACTTATTCCCTATGGACAAGTCAATAATGTTGATTAGAGTCCCATTTGTAGAAAAGATCTAATGTTAGGCATGGTGTTAGATATTAGGTAATAAAAGTAAGTAACACTTAAATATAACTATGTGCTAAGCATAGTTATAAGCAATATATGTTAACCTATCTAATTGTCACACAACCCAATGAGGTTGGTATAATAATTATACCATTTTAAACATGAAAAAATTGAATTGCAGAAAGGTTAAGTAACTTCCCTAAGGCAACATAGCTAGGTAGTTTGAATTCCTTATTTCATTAATCTCCATAGTAGGCTTCTATGGTGGTATTAATATTTCAACTTAGAGCTGAGAAACTTAAAATAATTTCCTTAAGGCCACACATTTGATAACACTGTCAGAATTATGCTTAGAATCCACATCTAGTTGGCTTGAAATTCATTTACTTTCTTCCACAAATGCTCTGACAGGGTCACATAGAATACTTTAAGAAAAATTAAATTGGAAGGTACAGCCTAATTTCTAATATGTTACATTAATTTAGGCACATTTATTTTGAATACTGTTTTTTTATGAAAGCAAAGAGGATGAGCATTAAAATAGTGAAGTCTATAAATTAAAGAAAGTAAATGCAACAAAGGACAGAAAATGATGACCAAGGAGAAAAGGCTGGACATGGAGAGGGGAGCAAAAAGGGACCAAATGAAGGAGAGAGGTGAGGTGTGGGAATGGAGAAGCTAGGTAGGGGTGCTGGTGATGGAAGGGACTGGAAGGAGGAGCTAAGCTGGAGCATGAAAGGATGAATGTCCTTGATAGTGCTTAGAAAATCTAATGAGAATGTGTTAATAGAAAATGTGACATGTGACTAAATCGTTCAACAACATGCATATTTCATGACGTTGGCCTTATGTGACTGGGTTACTCATAAGTCTACCAGCTGAAACAAAGCCAAAAGATACCCGGTGATTTTATTCAAGTTTACCATCTACCCAGTCTTTGCATGCAGCACGGAAGTGACAAATGATTACTATTCTAAAAACGTCTACAGGCTATCCAGCATGTTGTGGATACTCTGTATTCTGTACTTACCCAGTGCTGCAGAACATTTTGTTCCTAAAGTATTTAGTGGTTTTTTGTTTTGTTTGTTGTTTTTGGCTTTGGTTTTGATTTGTGTATAGCCCTTCTATTTAACTCAATGATGATGGAAACAACAATCTTATAAATGTTATACACACATGTTTTATAGTCAAGGAAACAAAGGCAAACATCTATTTGAGTGTCTGGTCTCCAGAGGACATGATGATTTGGAGTGGCCCCAGACTCAGGCCCTTGGAGGTTGGTTAGAGGGCATTTATGGAACATGGAATGAGTAAGGCTCTGGGAATCAGAGCAATTGGGTTCAAATATCAGCTCTGCCATTTAGTCAACTGAGTGACTTGGGGGAAGAAATTAATTTACTGAACTTCAAATTTCTCTTCTTTAGCATTGTGAGTTTTTTTAAAGATAAATATTAAATGAAATAATACTTGTGAAAACATTCATGGTTTATTCACATAAACCTGACACAAAGATGACAACACAAACAAATGATACGTTCCTCATGGAATAAAAAATATACATATATCCTCATTTTATGACATATGAATGGGGATGTACGAACAATTTTAAACTGTGCTCAAAAGAACAAATAACCTTAGGTAGAAATCACCTTAAAGCATTAAGTCTTTCAGAAGATGTGCTAAAACTTTATTGGTTCCAAAGATTACAAGTCATTACATATCTCAAAAGGGTTCATTTAACCCCCAGATTTAGAAAACCCTTTCTTAGGATGAGTGGGTCCTAAAAAGAAACTATTGAACTGAATAAATTAAAAAGCAAAACAATCCAGGTCTCTTTCCTTGACTTACATGGTACTCTTCAGTTTTTCAGATTTTGCTCAACTGGAAAGGAGGCTTTCAGAAGGTTGCTAAATAGAGAGTTTGGCTGTCAGTAGGGCATTCCATGCAAGAGTGCTTATGGTGGTAATCTACAGAGTGGGCCTGAGAAGGTCCAGCAGGTGCCCACCTGCATGATATGACTTATGTCTTTACTCCTGCCAGCTTTCAGGTGATGTCAGTACCCTTATCCTTAGCAATTAGACCTCTCCTGTGAAATCTCTACCAATTTCTTTATTTTACAATCATCTTTATTCCTAGTTTAAACCCTTCCAGCTATAGTGTAGTAGAAAGAACAGTGGATTTAGAGAAACAAGACTTGGACTCTAATCTGGCTCTCCCAATAAAGAGTCTGTTCTGAAAAAAAAATTATTCAAATTATTTGTTACCCGAAATTCTCTTATCTATAAGAGCTATCTTTTCAGATTATGGTAAGGATGAAAAACAAGTCTGTATGACTTTAGTAGTATGTAGAACACTATATAAATGTAACCATTCATCGTGTGTATATTTCTGTATCCTTCACCCAACTGTAAGCACCTTAAAAGCATGAGCCCTCATTTTTATGTCTTTGAATCTTCAGGGATTAGAAGTTGGTGAAGTTTTGGGGTTTTTTTTCTGCACCCAGGGCACTCCATAGATACTATCCATGTTGGTAGTGTTGTAGGAATTGTCAAATATCAGGAAGAGCCTTTAAACTTCATAGGAACTCTTTAAAAAGTTCCAGTAATTTCTCTCCCACCTGGAAGCTAATAGGTAACTGATGATGACAATGGACAGAGGTAAACATGTTCAAGATAAGAAAAGGAGCAAAACTAATTAAAATTACAGACAGTACATGTAAGAACAAACTAACTTTCCCCATTTGAAGGTGGCATGTAAACTTGAAGTCAAACAATTACCTTCAAAGATGGATAAAAGTCACATTCCCAGCTTGAAAGAGCTACCATGTGATAATGTTTCCTCTGACACCTATTATAGCTATTGCTAAAACTGGCATCTGTGGAACATTACAGCTTAATGCCAGTATTACCTTGTTACAGCTTGAGTGGAGGTATCTTGGCTGCCGCTGCTTTATTACATGATAAAGAATTCTGTAAGTTGAGATGCTGTGTGCAGTGTCTTTTCCTCATAAAGTAAATGGAGATGTTGGAGATGTATGTTGGTATTTGATAATTTTGAAAGCTTTGAGAAAGCTACAACAGCTTGGCAAAACATAGATGTCCAGAAAACTTCTTTGAAGTATTTCTCAATCCCTGTGCCTAACCTCAAAGGCAGAGTGAAAGTCAGGAAAGACACTTCATGGAAGCAAATCCCAGCACCTGCCTCTGGCAGTCTTGCTTAGAACCCTTTCTTGCTCTTTCTTCCTTTTCTTTGAGCAATTAGATAGATAGATGGAATATATGAAATTTAAAATGTTTATTTTCAAACTGCAGCTTTTAAATGTATAAAGTTAAACATAGAAAACATCTAGCAAATGTTTATTTGCAGTTTTACTCCTCCAAGTATGTTAGAATTTCTTCCACATACTTTCTGGTTTATACTTACACAGATTTCTACACCTCTGGTAGTTACATATGCATAAAAATGCATGCTAATATATTTATTTAATCATTTCATACACATGTGGTAAAGGAACAAAATGCACATCTCAACACCAAATGCTGGTGAGAATGTGGAGCAACAGGAACTCTCATTCATTGCTGTAGGGAATGCAAAATAATACAGCCATTTTGGAAGACAGTTTAGCAGTTTCTTAAAAAACTGAACATAACTCTTACCAAAAGATGCAGCAAGTGCACTCCTTAGTATGTACCCAAAAGAGTTGAAAACTTATGTCCACACGAAAAACGTGTGCATGGATATTTATAGAAGCTTTATTCACAATTTCTAAAACTTGAAAGTAGATGCATGGATAAATAACTGTGGTGCATCCTGACAATCGAATACTTTCAGTGCTAAAAAGAAATGGTGAAGCCATAAAGAGACTTGGAGGAAACTTAAGCGAATACTACTATGGGAAAGCAGCCAGTCTGGAAAGACTGCATACTCTATGATGTACTGTATGTCCAACTAGATCACATTCTGGAAAAGACAAAACTATGGAGACAATAAAAAATCAGTGGTCGCCAAGGTTAGTGGGGAGAGAGGGAGGAATAGGCAGAGCACAGAGGATTTTTAGGGCTGTGAAACTACTCTGTATGGTACCATAATGGTGGATACATGCCATTATAAGCTTGTTCAAACCTGCAGAATGCACAACACCAAGAGTGAACTCTAATGTAACTATGGACTCTGGGTGATAATGATGATGTGTAATGTAGGTTCATCAACTGTAACAAATGTACCACTCTGTTGGGGGATGTTGACAATGTGGGACGCTAGGCATGTGTGGGGGTAGGAAGTCTCTGTGACTTCTTCTCAATTTTTTTGTGACCCTAAAGTTGCTCTAAAAAATAATCTATTTTTTTTGTAATGCACATCGCTCCTAAAATGTTTGTCTTTTGTCTCTGTCCTTGACTCCCTTTCCAGTTGATTTCATCCTCTTTTTGGATACTTACTATTTTCTATTTTGATGTATAGACATTTACATTATATTATACTCTGCTAAGATATTGTGGCATCTTTGTTAATTACCTCTATACTTAGCACTGTGCCTGGCATCTAGCAGTCATTCCAGAAATATGTATTTAATGAATAAATAAAATAATACTTAGCTTTTGCCATCAATTTCCATTTGTTATGCTACTTTGATAATATTCTATGTAGGTTATCAAAAATTTCTACCTTTTGGAAGAAAACTGGGATGAAACTTTTGCCTGAGGAACTATCTATCATATCATTTAATATAGGTCCTGATTATCTAAGTTGTAGACACTTGTTACTGGGTACAGCTAAGCTTCCTTTTCAAACATAAATAAAACTCCAAACACACACACATATATGTCCACACACATCATAAATATATATACACAAATTCACAATAACACTGTGATATACACATAATATACAATGGCACAAATAAGTGACTTGCTAATCTTTTGAAGGAAACCCCCTTAATTACAGCATGGATAGTGTAATGAATTGAATGGTGGTCTCAGAAAGATACGTCTATCTTCTAATCCCCAGACCCTGTGAATATTATCTTATTTGGAGTCTTATTATTATTATCATTTTATTTGGATCTGTGTGGGCCCTAAATCCAATGACAAGAATCTTTATAAGAGACAGAAGAGGAGGAGACACAGACACACAGAGGAGGAGGAGACACAAACACACAGAGGAGAAGGCAATTTGAAGACAGGCAGAGATTGAATGATGTGGCCAAAACCCACCAGAAGCTAGAAGAGAATTTCCCCTAGAACCTCAGGAAAGAATGAAACCCTGCTAATGTCTTGATTTTGGACCTCCAGCCTCCAGAACTGTGAGGGAATAAATTTGTGCTGTGTGAAGCCACCGAGATTGTGATAATTTGTTATGGCAGCCATAGGAAACTAACATAGATGGACTGGATAGAAAAATAATTCCCTGCTAAATCAGGCATAGCATTTTCAAACAAAGGACCACCAGAAACAAAAGAGGAACTAGGAGGAGGCATCCAAATTCTCTGTGACAATTATTACTACCTATTAGGTAGGACCATTCAGATACATCTAAATATATCCTGATAAATTATAAAAAATTTGATAATTGAAGCTATCCTATAAGCATCCAAGAAAGAAACTAAGTTAAGCAAAAGGGATAAAAATCATGTCTACTTTAGGTTTTTGCATGACAACTTGCATGCCAGAAGACAATGGAATACTGTTCTGCAGCACTTTGGGGTAACAGGATTTTAACCAAATCATTCTATCCCCACTCACTTATTAAAAATTATTTTTTGAGATTCTGTTATGTGCTAAGCACTGTTACAGTCATTGATAATGCAGAGCAGTAAGAAAAACAGGAAAAAATAGTGTTCCTCTCATAAGATTTACGTTCAAGATGGAAAAAGATAGACACCAAATACCTATATATCATATAATGATAAATGTCATGAAAAGAAACAAAATAAAGTAAGAGAAAAAGGGAATATGGAGATGGGAGTTCTAGTTTTTATAGGGTGGTCAGGAAACCCTCTCTGAAAAGGTGATATTTGAGCAGAGGCTTGAAGAAAGTCAAGGAGTGAGCCAGAATGTTATCTGATGCTGAGGGTTCCTGACAGAAGTTACAAGTTGCAGGGCTCTGAGGCAGGAGTGTTCTTAGGGGCTTTAAGCAAGTGCCCAAAGGCCAGCTGGAGAGAACTGAGCTAAGGGGGGCATGGTAAGAGCTGAAGTTAAGAAGGGGGGTACTTCCCTGGTGGTGCAGTGGTTGAGCGTCTGCCTGCCGATGCAGGGGATGCAGGGGACACAGGTTCGAGCCCTGGTCTGGGAAGATCCCACATGCCGTGGAGCAACTAAGCCTGTGCGCCACAGCTACTGAGCCTGCGCGTCTGGAGCCTGTGCTCCGCAACAAGAGAAGGCCACGACAGTGAGAGGCCCACGCAGCGCGATGAAGAGTGGCCCCGCTCGCCGCAACTAGAGAAAGCCCTCACACAGAAACGAAGACCCAACACAGCCAAAAATAAATAAATAAATTTAAAAAAATAAATAAAATTTTAAAAAAATTTAAAAAGCAGTCTGTAAAAATGTAAAGATGACCACAACCTAGAACCAAGAACAGGGTGTATACTGTTCAAATCACTGGGGAAAAGGAATATAAAGAAAACTTAGTCTATACACAAAAGACATAGGAAATAGCAAAGAAATGTTAAAAAAGTCGTTAAAGCAGAAAAAGTATAGAAACCAGAAAGTAGTAAAACCTAATAATAATTATGATAATATGATTGTATTTAAGGTCAGTATTAAAAGATAAAGAGTTTTACAAAAAGATTTGTTAAAATAAGGAAAGATTTATCAGATAAATATAACCAGCAAAAACAATGAAAAAAGGGATGGTAAAAGTTAAAAAAATAGACACTGTATCAAGCAATAATTAACACTGTACAAAACAGATAAGTTCCTACACTCATGAATTTATGTACAGTAGGATAAGTAAATTAACATTTAACAAACCATTTATTTAAATAACTAAAAGAGTGAGAAGAAATGTGCAGGAAAACCCAGCAGAGTAAGGAAAGCAGGAAAAGCTGCAGGGGCAGGAGTTGCTATTTGACCTAGGCTGGCCAGGGAATACCTCACTAGTGAGCTGGTATCTGAGCATGGAAGGAAGTGAGGATGATCCCATGTGGATAGGTGGGGGAAGAAGGTCTGGGCAGATGGAGCAGAAAGTGCAAAGGTCTGAGGTTGGGCTTGGAGTGTTCAAGGAACAGTAAAGGAAGCCATTGTGACTGAAATGGAGTAAACCAGGGGGAGAGTACTAGGAGTTCATGTCAGAGCCTTAGCAGGGATCAGAAATGTAGGGTCTTTTAGGCAACTGCATTTTGACTTTTATTGCAAGTGATCTGGGGATCCATTGGAACATTCTGAGGATAGGAGTGACATGATCTGGCTTTTTAAAAAAATGCCTTTTTTTGCTTTGTTGAGAATAGAATGAAGAGTTGAGGGGACCAAGAATGGAAAGAGGAATATAAATTAGAGATTTACTTTGATAGTTCAGGTGAGAGACAAGAGTGGTTGGGATAAGGATGGTAGTGGTGCACAGAGTGTGAAATGGTCCAGTTCTGGACATATGTTCAAGAAAGAGTTGACAGAATTTCCAGATTGGTTAGATGTCTTTTGTAGCTCTTGATTTGCTTGTCTGTCTTCCTTATAAGACTTTAAACTCCATGATGACAGAATAAATGTATTATTCAGCTTAGAACCTTTGCACTAACATAGTATTTGCCTTATAACAAGAAACCAATATTCTTTTTTATTTTTTTTCATTAAGGGTACTTTAATTAATTAATTAATTAATTAATTTTTGGCTATGTTGGGTCTTCGTTTCTGTGTGAGGGCTTTCTCTAGTTGTGGCAAGTGGGGGCCACTCTTCATCGCGGTGCACGGGCCTCTCACTACTGCAGCCTCTCTTGTTGCGGAGCACAGGCTCCAGACACGCAGCCTCAGTAGTTGTGGCTCACGGACCTAGTTGCTCCGCGGCATGTGGGATCTTCCCAGACCAGGGCTCGAACCTGTGTTCCCTGCATTAGCGGGCAGATTCTCAACCACTGCGCCACCAAGGAAGACTACAATCAATATTTTTAAACTTAATTTAATTTCTATATACAGATATTTTAAAATAAGCACTGTGGGATGGTAATAGAAGCAGAACAATGTAAAATGCACGCAACATCACTCAAGAGTTATCAGCCCATTACTTGACATAAATTCACGAGCAGAATAAGATTCTAAAGTAGAACTAAAAGAAAAGCTAAGATTTGTATGCTAGACAAAATGGCCATATGTTTCATTCATTGTGATAATTTTTCATGCAAAATTCCATGCATGTTTTATTCTTTAAAATGAACTGCTATTAGGGCTTCCCTGGTGGTGCAATAGTTGAGAGAACGCTTGCCGATTCAAGGGACATGGGTTCGTGCCCCGGTCCGGGAAGATCCAACATGCTGCGGAGCGGCTGGGCCCGTGAGCCATGGCTACTGAGCCTGTGCATCCGGAGCCTGTGCTCCACACGGGAGAGGCCACAACAGTGAGAGGCCCACGTATCACAAAAAAAAAAAAAAAAAAAAGAACTGCTATTAGATTCTTACATCATAATTTCAAAATATAACTTTTAGAGAAAAGGCACAATACATTTAGTACTATATAATCAAAGTTGTAAAATAATCAGCATAGACTGCTATGTATGGTTGGAACATTTTCAAATCAAAACTTCAAGGCACTTTTAAAATGTGGTCAATTCAGATGCTACCAGTACAATACTAATAAACATGGCAGCTAAATTATAAAATTGTTAACTCTCATTCACTCAGTGATTCACTAATTCAAAATTTTTATAGTCGGTTTTGATGAGACTAAAACTAGCAGAATGCTTCTATTCTGCTACCACACAGCAAATAGCCATTGAAAAGGATGTGCTCATCGTTATGTAATCCAATAGATAGTATATACCTTAAGGCATTCTAAATGCAAAATAAATATATCAGTTTTAAATCCCCTGCCATCATGCAGCTGAAAAAACTGATTGCAATTGATTGCACTGTAAACTATATATTGTTCTAGCTTTACACATTCTTTTATATTCTCTTTGAAAGACATCTTGAGCATTTTTAGGAAATAACACTAAAAAGTAAAATAACTTGGATGCACACTAAAAAACCAAGTGTAATGTATTACCCCACTATAAACATATTTTTGGTACTTCCTTGCATTCAAATTAGGCAGAACTCTCAATATTCTTCATATAGAACTTAAAGGGCCTCCAATTAACTTCCATGTAAGTTGAATCTCCAAAATTACATTAAATGCAATGACATGTATAATTTGCATTAAAGACATTTCATCAGAGGAGATCAGTTAATTTCTTGAACACTAACAAATCAGCCTTTACAATACTCTTGAAATTCAGGAAGAATATGTGGCTCTCCTGTGACCACTCCTTTAAAATTGATTACCACTATGTTAGAAACCACTATAGCTTGGAATTGTTTAGGAGGAAGTATGAAATAAGCTTTATATAGTGAAATGTATTGTGTTAGTATATTGAGAAAAGGCTAGAAATTTAAACAAATCACATCTTCTAGTGACTACTTAATACTAACTAGGACTTTCCTCTGGGTTCAGCACACTTATGAATGTAACCAATATATCTATCTACTTGTTATTTAATGTTTTTTAGAAGAGCCTGTCTTATTCCTTTCTTTGTTCCAACAATGCCTGACACGTGGTAAACATTTAATAAATGTTTAAATAGATGGTTACCTTACAAGTGAAAGAATAACGTAAATGAATGAGTTAACAGACCAATTGATTAATCAAGTCATTGTTAATTGGACATCACTGTTATAACCTTGCACTGAATTGTTTTTCTAGCCATAATGACTGTCTTTTCCTGAGTTACCTACATTTGCTTATCTAGCCCACCTAGAACTCATGGTCTATATTTGAGGAAGAGGGAATCGAGATTGAGTGTGACCAAGAAACAGTACAAAATTATATGGCCTTTTATTAGAGAGTCAAGGTGAGACAATGTTTAGTAGGCATCTTGAATATCCCAAATATTCAAACACCTGCTACACTGGCTGCATCCACCTCCTCCTCCCTAGTTTTAGCTGCATCCACCTCCTCTTCCCCATTCTTAGCATGGGTTTCTTTACATGGTAACAGCAGTGTTCCAGAGGGCAAGTCTCAATGAACAAGCACTTATCAAACCTCTGCTTGTGTCATGTTTCCTGATTCTCCTTTGGCCAAATTTAGTCACTTGTCTGAGCCTTGAATTGGGGTAAGAACAGACTGTGCAGGGATATGGATACCCAAGAGGCATGATTCACTGTGGTGGGGTGGGCTTAACATAACAACATGCCAAAACGTAACATAATTGATTATATATTCTGAAACAGTCATCCCAGACACAAAGTAGAGAGCTGATTAATGTGAGGAAGATGAAATTTGGGAGGGCCTGTTGAGAGCCTATTTCAGCGACTAAGGGAAAGATATTAGTAGCTCAAACCAAGAGGGTAGCAAAGAGATAGAGAATAGCAAGTAAATTTGAAAGCTAGTTATGTGTTAAAAATCAAAGGACTTGGTATGATTGGATATGGGAACGAGAGAGAAGAAATTACTCAGGATGACTCTAAAACTTTTGGTATGTGCACTTGGGTAAACGGCAGTACAATTTCTGAGAAAAGAAACATTGGATAAGAACGATGCTGTGATCACAAGCTTGGTGGTAAATATTTTGAGTTCAAGACTCCTTTTAGTTATCCAAGTGAGAAGGCCAAATACGTAGTTGGATATTTAGGCCTTGAGCACAGAGGAGAGGTCTATGACAAAGATAAAAATTTGAGATCATAATTAAAGTCATAATTAAAGTCATGGTTTTGAGAAAAAACATTGCATGGGATAATCAAGGTAGAAATTCAGATTAATGAGTACAGAATAGGGAATGGGAGAAGAAATAGAGATGGCTTGGTGTCTCCAACTTTTATTAGATGCTTGCCTGTGATGGGGAGAGACCTACTGGGAGAACTGGAAGGAAAAGTGGAATCAATGAACTTATTTTTTGTTTGTTTGTTGATTCTCTAAAGACAGAAAAAATGTAACATTTAAAAAATTCTCACAGGTAGAAACTTAAAGAAAGATTTTGAAGCCATGAGCCTTTCTTGACTCATCTACCTGTCTTATTGTTGAATCTAGTAAATTAATCTTAGTCACCTGGCATCAACGGATAGGAATACATTCAAGAGGTATTTGAACATTATTAGGAAACAGTTCTCTAATTTATCTAATTCCCTCAACCTGGAATGCCTGTTATCCATATTTCTATGTACCCAAATCCTGTCCATCCTTCAAGGTTAGATTCAAACACACCTTCTCTATTAATTCCTCCCCCATGCCCACTCCTCTAGCAGTTAGATGTTAATATTCCCCTACTTTACCTGTATCCCTTATGTTCTTTCTTTTCAACGTTCTTTCTTTACCTATCCTACTATCTTCTTGAGAGTAGTGATTGTTTTGTATTCATTCTTCTATTCCCTCAGTGCAAGGTACATAAGAGGCAATCAAGAAAGATTTAGTGAATAATGTGTTGGCAGAATTTCAGGCAGCAGGCGGAGTTCTTTAAAGCCATTATTTCTGGAAAAGAGGTGTGCATATGTGTATGTGGGGTGAGGGGAGGTTTTTCTTCAATGCATACCACAGTGTTTGTTACCTATTTGAAAGACTCATTGGACCCCCTTTTGCTGCATTTGTCTAAGAGAATTTCTAATTGAGGGTTGTCTCGGGTTGATACGTACAAGAGCCAGTGAGTTTTATCCATGGTTATTATCCTTTCTTTTAGATAAAAAGTTTTTATCTCAGGATATCCGCACTTAGTTGCATCCCAAACGGTTTATAATGATGATAATTAGCATTTAAATAGAACCTTACCTGTTCAGGGGCCTTACAGCCATGCTTATTATTTAATGGAACGGTCACGCTGTTATCCTTCATTGAGAAATCTTCAAATATAAAAACCTTCAGTATATAGATATCATAAAAGCCTAGGAGCTGATAGAGTTAGTGATGCTATGCATTTTGCCAGAAGCACTAATTTTATGGTATAAAATTGAACGCGGAAGACCATTAGTACTTTTCCAGCCCTGAAACTTAGCATGCAATGTATGCTCTAAGGTACAACTACATAAAGACAAAAAAATTCCTTCCACAATAACCCACCATTTGTCAAGGAGAGAAACCTTTTTTTTTTTTCCAACAATCTCTTAATCGCCACAGGACATGAGTGAGGACTGAAAGAAATCAGTCTGTTTGAAACTCTTGGTGAGATCATTCAAAGCCAGTCTTAGGCTGTGATCACTCATAAGACACAACTTATTTTGAGAGCACCCTAAGAGTATAGTTAGGCCTTCAAAGAATAAATCTCAATTCAAGATCCCTATTGGCTTTTGACAGTTATCTCATCATCTTGGCTATTATACTATTTTATCTTGGAAGGAATACTAGGCTTTTTTTCCCCATTCTCCTCTTATATGTCAAGTTTATATCTGCTTTTTCATGGCTTAATTTTACATGGTGAGCTCATAAGAGAAATACAGGACAAGGTCTGAAACCATGTTTATGAAACAGCTGTAGTATAACTTGAGGTCAATTGTGAAATGCAGATAAAAATAGAAATTTCTTATTCTGCTAGAAATTAATATACTTTTCTATTTCTTGAGAGTCACAACATTTATTTTCTCATGAAATTTGGGAAATTCAAATATTGAGGGAGCTGGAGTAGTGGAAGGAGCACTAGGATTAACAGGCAGAGTTAGGCAGAGTTCTAATTTGTTTACCAATAACTCTCTGGGTGATTTGGGGGGAATTAATATAACCTCTCTAAGAAGTATTAAGTCATACATTATTAAAATAAAGAATTGGAAGTTAATAGTTACTTTAATTGTATATTTTGGGGTGAGAGTCTATAGATGGAAATATATAATTAAAAAGTAGAAATTGCCTTTATTGGTATGATTAGGAGCCTGGGTCCTCTAATATTTTCTCAGAATTAATACATCATACAGAATCCCATTAATATTCATCAGTCAAGAATTATTTTAAAACAAAATCTTTCTTTCATTTATGCTTTAAATTAGTTCTACTAAGACAACTTTTTGCCTAGGCATCTTTAGCAGAAGTCATGTGTTGAGGTATTTCCATAGAACCTGTGTTTCTTAGAGTATCTAGGAATAAATACTTAATAAGTTGGAATGCTGTTACAAGTTTACTCATTGGCTTTCACAATAAAGTCACTATACTATCCAAGTGCTAATAATAAAAAAATAACTAAAAATTATTTTCAAAATCTCTACATAAAATTTTGAGATATACACAAATCAGAAATATGGAATAGTTTATATATTGCAGAACACATAGTTCAAAGTGTTATGCATGGAACCTCAAGCAAAATCAAAGCAATAAATAACCCTTCATCATATTTTAAAATAATGACCAAAAAAAAAAAAAAAAAAAACCACCTGACAACACAAATTAGAGCAAAAAGCACTGCACTTTGAGTAAGGAGATTTGGGTGATTTCTTGTCATAATGGTAAGGAGCTTGGGCTTTATCCTTAATCAGACTTGAGTTTGAACACTGGTCCCTGGAATTCCTAATTATGTGACTTTGGGCAAGCAACATAACCTCTCTTAGCCTCAATTTCCTCATGTGCGAATTGGTGATAAATGTGTCTTTCCTGACTATTTTACAGGTTGTTGAGAAGATCAAATGAGTAATGGATGGAAAAGTATTTATAAATCACAAAGTGCTGTGCCAATGTAATTTTATTTGATGGAGCAGTAGCTAAATCTGGTACTAAGAAGAGCCTTTGTTCTTCTGGCTATGTGGAGGCATTAGCTCAGTGTCAACTTTCTCTAAGTCTTCTACATTGACATATAATGAAGAGAAAGATTTTTCTAATTAAGGGATATGTGTGATGAATTGAAATAGGTTTTCTATAAAAAAGTACAATACCACAAAGTATACAGATTTGGTTTATAAAATTGTCAAGTTGAATGTCAAACTGTAACCTTTGCCTGAAGGACTTCAAAAATTAACACTATGCTACATTTGGATTTGAAGCAGGGACTTTTGATTTGTTTATCAAGACACACTAAATAAAGAAGGATTTAACATTCTCGGCCTATGACTTGTAACTAATGTGAGCTAACTTGATTAATAAGGAACACAAAATTAGGGGTCTATCTTTTCTGAATTTGATTTGTGGGAGGATAAAATGTATCAGGTAGATGTATATTGCTTAGAGAGAATGAATGACTGGGAAAATAAGAATGCAAACCTGACAAAAGCAAGAGAGAGAGAACTGAGGAAAGGAGACATACTTGTTACATATCTGCTACACACCTGGCAGTATGAAAGGTATCTTAGAACCATACCCTTATTCAGTATTCATTGGAACAGGAATACTGTGCAGATGGCAATATTAATTCCAGTTTTTATGGAAGAAGAAAGTGAGAGTGAATAAAATGGAATATTTGATCTTATCCATGAGCTACTAAGTGGAAGAGGTAAATGAGTTTCAGTGATTGCTAAGGTCCTTTCTAAAGCCAATACTCCATAAGAAAGGCTAACCATACTGAAAAATTGTCATCATCTTTGCATTCAGAATCCCACCTACATATCTATAGAACTTCATGGTAGGAAGCAAGGTTGACTGTTTGTTACTAAGTATAAGGCTCTCATATGTAACCATTATATGTGTGGTGAGGTTGAGAGAAAAACATCTTGTTCTTCAAGTGGTAGAGGAGGGGTTTCTAGGAATCTGGGAATTTCTTGGAGAAGGATGCTTATTATATTGGCCATGGGGGTGGTAGTAGTGGTACAAGCAGTGACTGAGGCAGAGAGTAAAGTAGTTGACATTTATGAGTGAGGTCTATGATGATGAGTGACATCATGGAACTGAGAGAGAAAAACATGGTGATAACCATGAGCACACCCAGCAGGGCCTGCTCAAGGAGTAGGTGGCTGCTGTAATGCCAGAGTTCCACCTTTATCCTGTTTAGGCATCATAAGTGGTGTCTCCTTACCTTAGCTTCTAGCAGATCTAGAGAAGCCAAAAGCCCCAACTTCTCTCTCCAGGACCTAAGAGGAGGTTCTATTTTGTACCATCCTGTACAATTCATAATACAGAAAGGGGATGAAGGTTAGAGACCAGAGAGTTGTCAGGTATCAGAAGACATCATCTCTACTTGGATTGTAACATTCTCTATACTTAGAGAGCAGTGCTTTTTATGTTGGGCATAGTACTTTTCATCCCCCTGGCATCTTAAGTATTTCTCTCAGTTTCTGACACCACAGGATCTAGGCTTACAAAAAATAAATTTCTTCTTCTTTTCTGGAGATTTAAAAAAGGAACCAGAAAAAGGCCAGCAAAGACAGGAGAAATATTTTTAATCATAAGACCTAAAAAAATGTTTCCCTCAACAAAATTTTAGTAAATGTTAATACTAATTTAATTCCCTATTGATATTTGCCATCACATTTCCTTTTCACATTAGGTATCAGAATTACATTTCTGTGTATCTGATATGGCAGAAATCCCTGCTGGAAGGCAAAGCAGCATAATAACTGCAATAAAGAATATTATACAATTACATCTTCCAAGGAGTTCTGAGTTATAGCATATTTAGAAGCCCGTGGTAGACTTGTTAGTATATATATATTAACTACATCATCAATAGTTGAATTATTTGTCATGCAATATTGACTTTTAGTGGGGAAGGGATGGCAAAAATGTGAGCAAATAATCTTCATTGATTCTCTCATTAACTTTGGCTTTCATCGAATATCATGCCTTTAAATATACATGCTAATCTTGTGTTTTCATTAGCTTAAAAAGAGCTCACATCAACAACTGACTTATTGTAGACAGCTTTGATACAAAGGCATTTTCACTGATGCTAAAGACACTAACTTTGACAAATAGAGTGATGAAAGAGGAGGAGAAAGAAAGAAGTAAAGAGGTAATCTTAAAGCAGTTAGCCTGATGTGGCCTATTTATGGAGGTTCTTTGTGTCAACAGAGGAGAAGCAGAGAAATTCTTCAATGACAATGGTAAATGGCATAGGCCATTCACACTGGACTACGGTTTCTGTTTATCTTAGTAAGTGGAAAGGCCTAATATGAGTTGTGGTAGGTAGAATGGGCTGCCCAAGATGTTGACACTCTCATCCCCTTGATTGTGAATATGTTAACTCTATGTGATAGATAGGACTTTGCAGATGGAATTAAAGTTACAGACCTTAAAATAGGGATATTATCCTGGACTAACTGGAAGTGCTCAGTTTAGTCACCACAGCCCTTAAAAGCCCAGAACTTTCTCAGCCTGGAGTCAGAAGAGATGTGGCAAAAGTCAGAGAGATCCCAAGTATGAGAAGGATTCAGTGTGCCTTGCTGGCTCTGAGACTTGGTGGCCAACATGCGAGGACTGGAGAGAGGTCTCTAGGGGCTATGGGAAGCTCCTACCTGATAGCCAGCAAGTAAACAGTGACTTTAGTCCTACAACCACAAGGACTGAGTCTGCCAACAACCTGAATGACTTTGGAAGTGGATTCTTCCCAGAGCCTCCCAATAAGAGCCTGACTGACCAGCACCCTGTTTTGTTTTGTTTTCTTTTCTTTTCTTTTTCTTTTTGCCAAAAAAGCACACAAAAAACAAACAACCCAGCCAAGCCAACCCAGATTTTTACCCATAGAACTGTGAGGTAGTAAGTTTATATTGTTTTAAGTTGCTGAATTTGTGGTAATTTTTTGCAGCAGCAACAAATTGGCAGAAACTAATTAATGAATATAACTAAATGTGAAGATGTTCATATAAGAAAAAGGTCAACATTCAGATGTAAAAAATTCAAATTAGCACTCAATTGTCTTTTTGAAAATCATGAGGGACTAATACCACCTTAGTTGGTTTATTTTATCTTTTTTTTTTTTTTTTTTTTTTTGCAGTATGTGGGCCTCTCATTGTTGTGGCCTCTCCCGTTGCGAAGCACAGGCTCCGGACGCGCAGGCTCAGCAGCCATGGCTCACGGGCCCAGCCGTTCTGCGGTATGTGGGATCTTCCCAGACCGGGGCACGAACCTGTGTCCTCTGCATCAGCAGGCGGACTCTCAACCACTGCACCACCAGGGAAGCCCAGTTTATTCTATCATTACTCAGATGTTTACAGGGAACACAACAGTTGGTCATAAGAAATCATGTTTCTTTCTTTCCATTTCTAAGAAAATTTCTTTTTAACCTTCATTCTTTTGTCTAACTAGCCTCTTCAATTTTTCCTTCTGGTGTGCCAATTGGTTCTGCCATAAGATAGTGAAATAATCCTTGCTATTTTTATTTTTTATGTCATGAATTTGTATAAGGGCTATTCATTAATAGTTTTTAAAAATTTAGTTCACTGAATATCAGTTTTTACTATTTTGGCTTATTTTCTCATTATCATTTACTTAGAGCTTTGTTTGTTTTCCTAAGAGTAGTATTTTTCACTACTTTCTAATTCTAAATATGTAATGAGGATCAGATCATCTACCTGCTTAAAATCCTTCAGTGACTCCCCACAGATCCATACTCATTGCTTGGCCTAAACAACCTTGTATATTTTGGCCCCTGCTTAATTCTTCAGCCTCAGGTCCTTTTTAGACTCACATCTATTACTTTTTGATCAACCACACTGAGATTCTTAAGTGTTTCACAGTTATTTGTATGTGCTCTACCCTCTCTGGGTGCCTTGACTTTGTCAACTGGATAACTCAAACTGGTACCTCAGGGCTCAACTGAGTCACCTTCTCTTTCTAGAAGCCTTTTCTGCTCCTGTGTAGTCAGGGTTAGATCTTTCATCTATGTGTTTTTGTAGAACCCAAGCTTAACATTATCAGAAAACTTATTGTATTGTACTGACATCAGCTTATTCAATGATCGCTCCTTCTTAAACTATAACTTTCTTAATAATAAAGCATGTATTTTTCTCATTTGTATAGACAACGACTGTCACATACTAGGCATTAAATAATATGTGATGAATGATGGAATGAATAAATAATGCAAATGGATCAATGAATCAATCAAATCAGTTAACAGAGCTCTGGTTGTTTTCAGGCCAAAAAAAAAAAAAAACCCAGAAAAACAAAAAAAAAACAGAATCAGAAACAGGAGTTTAATTAGCAGGAAAATAGTGGGCTATAAATACAGATAAGAATTAGAGCCCAAACATAAGTGACTCATATAGGGGATGAACTGTAGGGAACTGGGGGATCGGCATAGGCCAGTGGTTCTCAAAATGTGGTTCCTAAACTAGCAGTATCAGTCTCACCTGGGAACTTGTTAGAAATTCAAAGTTTTGGCTCTAACCCATATTTACTGTACTGGAAGTTCTGAGAATGGAGTCCAGAAAGCAGTGCTTTAATAAGCCTTCCAGATGGTAGTCTGAGAACCACTGGCATAGGCCAAGATAATAAGATGAGGCACTTGGAGCTTAGCAAGCAGTGTCAAATATCTAAGGGATCAAGTTGCTGGGAAGAAAAGGCAAAGTTAAGAGACATTAGATATAAAAAGTTAAGCTATCAATCCTGATGGAATTGAACAGATATAGAGAGATAGAGAAATAATTACAGGGGAAAAAAAAGCAAATAAGATTGCAATATTGAGCCAATATTTCCTAAGGTGGTAAAGTCTCAATAGGTTAGGGGCAATGGGAAGTATGGATTCTGATACATCCTTTGGGGTGATAAAATAGATAGGGGTAAGAATTCATATTTAATAAAGTTTTTCTAGGTGACTCAGATATGTATTACCTCTTGTTCCTCTTGTAGGTGAGAAGCATTAGCTTATTAGAATCCTTATCCAAACATCCTGACTTGGAGCCAGAACTAAGGTGTTAGCATGGGTAGGAAGTAGTTAATCTAGTTCAAATAGTAGGATATTGGGGTGGGAACCAGCTTCTTAACTGACATACTTTCCTAAGTAGATAACGCATAAATAAGACGGAACAATTTTCAACTCCTTACTCAAATAAAGGTAATGAGAATCGGATGCGGGTAAAATGAAGCACAAGAAGTAGCACTTTAAAAACAAATAGCTTATTTTTCATCATCCACAGTAATGTAATTAGTATGGACTTCAACCAAGTCTTTCAACTCTGTTTCCCATTAACTATGCACAAGAATTCTTAACAAGGAACCCAATTTCCATGTGGCTGTGTACATGATGCCAAAGATTCATATAAAAATGAAAACCCAGCAGATTATTTAGGAATTTCCCCAAATCTGCATATTTGGCACTGTATAAACAAAGCTACTGATTTATTTTCACTTGTCATGTAGGTGTTCTCATAGCTATAGCAAATACAATGGGTTTTTTTTTTTTACCCCCTCGGGTAACTTGCTATTGTTTTGAATCTATTGATCAAATGTTTATTGAATCCCCCTATATGTTCAGCAATGCCTAATTAAATTAGCAATGAGATACCCAAAGTTTGGCAGTAATACAGAAGAAGATAGAAACAAATGTTACTTCAGAAGCAAGAAAATTCAGAACAAAATATAATCCTATTTGCTATATAGAATTGAACCTGAAACTTTATGTTGACAAGTTAAAATCAGTTAAAAGAGGATGTGTCTTGAGAGTTCCACTTTTGGTAATAGCACCTCAAACTTCATTCGAGAGGAGCTATACAACATTTAAAAAATCTATTTGAAGGCACAAAATGGCTAAAAACAGTGCAGAATTAAGGGGCTAAGATAAGGAGGAGAAGGAAACCCAGAGATGTGAGCCTAGAATTGAGGGGTCAGTTTCCCCCTTTGGGAATTTCCCTGTTCCATCCCTAAATAAATAACCAGTGAAAGTGCATGCATACGACCACCAAGACATGTAAAGAATGTTCAACACAGCATACTCTTACACTATGGAAATAGCCCAGATACCCATCAACACTGAAATGGAAAAATAAGTATATTTGTAGAAAAGAATACTGTATTATGGTTTTCTCAGGGTATATGCCCAGTAGTGGGACTGCTGAGTCATATGGTAGTTCTGTTTTTAGTTTTTTAAGGACAGATGAATGGATAAAGAAGATGTGGCACATATATACAATGGAATATTACTCAGCCATAAAAAGAAAAGAAATTGAGTTATTTGTAGTGAGGTGGGTGGACCTAGAATCTGTCAATCAGGGTAAAGTAAATCAGAAAGAGAAAAACAAATACCATATGCTAATGCATATATATGGAATTCTAAAAAAAAAAAAAATTGTACTGATGAACCTAGCTGCAGGACAGGAATAAAGATGTAGATATAGAGAATGGACTTGAGGACACGGGGGTGGGGTGAGGGGGAAGCTGGGGTGAAGTGAGAGTAGCATCGACATATATACATTACCAAATATAAAATAGTTGGCTCGTGGGAAGCAGCCGCATAGCACAGGGAGATTGGCTCGGTGCTTTGTGACCACCTAGAGGGGTGGGATAGGGAGGGTGGGAGGGAGGTTCAAGAGGGAGGGGATATGGGGACATGTGTATGCATATGGCTGATTCACTTTGTTGTGCAACAGAAACTAACAGTATTGTGAAGCAATTATACTCCAATAAAGATCTATTAAAAAAAAGAATAGAATACTGTAGAGTGTTTTAAATGGATGAATATGAGACATGCTGGGACCTGGGCCCCTTTGCTGCAGTGCTGCAGTGCTTGCACCTGGACACACCTTTCCTCTAGCAACAAAATACAAAGAACCTATATGGGACTAAAAGTAACTGAGTGCATGCTCCTTGTGGCAAATTCTGGACAAAAGACACAAAGAGACCAGAAAACCCAGCTGCCACTTTTGAAGAGCCCGGAGCAAAAACAGGGGGTCTGGAGCAAAAGCAGGGTACTGCACATGCCCCCTGCACATGCCCCCTGCACACACCACCACCTAACGGGTGGGCAAGCCACCTAAGCCACCTCTCGGGCCAGACCCGTGGACACAACCCTACCCTCATCCCATACAAGGAACAAGCTCGTTAGCCCCCCACTCAGGGAGCGAACAAGCAAGGGAAACTGTTGTTTGTTCTCATTCCCCCCACTGCAGCAGGGGCCCTAATAAAGCCTTGTCTGAATTTCTTGTCTGGTCTCTGATCAATTTCTATTGATTAAGGAGGCCAAGAACCTTGTAATAAATTCACAAAAAGAATGTTGACCAATAGAAGCCAGATATAAAACAGTGTCTATGAATATAATATATAAAGCTAAAAAACAGGCAAAACTAATCCATGGTGTTACACATCAGGATCAGGGAAGGGGTAATGATTAGCGGTTCAAGATCTGACCTACCACAGTTTAAGACTTCAGTGTATTTCTAGAACAGGGGTGAAAATGAGTTTTCCATATGGTTCAGAGCAGAAACACGTTTTTCAGTAGGTTTTGGGCCCAAATTCCAAGCCAATAATTTCTTACTATTCCTTGCTTTGTCATGGTTCTCTGTACTAAATTTCCTCAGGGACTTCTAAAGGAAGAGAGGTATAATCACCATCAAGGTAGGCTTTAGGCTT
Source organism: Mesoplodon densirostris (assembly GCF_025265405.1). NCBI lineage: Eukaryota > Metazoa > Chordata > Mammalia > Artiodactyla > Ziphiidae > Mesoplodon > Mesoplodon densirostris. Next base: position 66,391,763 of record NC_082662.1, on the reverse strand, counting down.
CCTGGGTTGCCTACTGAATTATCTTAATAATGCCCCATTCTATCACTTCCAAGAGTCACATAAATTATTGTAATGAGTTGATATAAGAAGTCAGGTCACTTGACCCAGTATCGTTTTCATTTATCTACAGTTGGATAACTCTTTATGATGGAAAAAAAGCTAGTTATTAAAATACAAAGAAATAAACTAAAAAATGAAAGAGGAGAACACAGATTATTCCAACTTGAGTTTATCATTCAATGTTCAATATATACCAATCTAAACTTTGTATCATCTCTATGAATATCATTTAAGATGGCAGTAATAAGGTTAGATCTGAAACATCATTCTTTCCTCTTAAAGTAACGAGTTCCCTTCAAGTGCAAATACTATGGATGATCCAAAGTCCAAATGTACTGGCAGAGCCTTGGTTGAAGAATTTAATATTGAAAAATAAAATAAGCAGAGTTTCAAAATAATTTCATAGCAATTTTGTTGTTCGAATTTATATGGCAAAGACAGATCTGATCATATTTGACATCTTATTTCTTTTATTTCCTTCTGTGTTTAGTTGTTATTATCTCTCTTAACATCCTAATGGGAGAATTATATTTGAAGAATTGCCTCTCCAGCAACATTTATGAAAATGAGTGTAGTATTCTGAAAATACTTCCCTCTATAGCTCATTAAATGCTCTTTTCTAACTTGTTCACATGGAGTATGGATTATTTAGCTTCTCCATAACAGAGCAGTAGAATTTACAAAACAATGGCAAGCTATTTATATATTCTCCTTTTTGTTACAAAATGCAGACAGGTACATGCCTTTTCATTGATAGTGTTATTAACAATTCAATACTACTTGTGAATAACAAAGGGCTGAATTATATAGTTAAGTATTATAACCAATAAATAAAAAGAATTTAGAAAACCTTTTTTCCTACTATGAATGCATTAAAAAAATCTCTTCTTTACCTCATCACAAAGAAATGTACAAAGTACCAGAATTGCTATGACCTGGAAAAATCAACAAATATAGCATTCAGTGTGTCATATGTATGTGTGCACATGGATTTGAATGCATTGTAGAAGGAAACATATCTATGTCTCTGTCATAGCTGTATCTGTATAGAAGAAAAACACCCCATAGAAGCTATGCTCACCTAATCCCTTTGCCAGTCCAGAATAGCTACTTAAAAACTGACTTTTAGTACAAGACTCATCATCAACTTTGAAAAGAAAGTGAATCTTGAATTTAAGACTAAAACTTTTCAATATTCCTGACATCCTATTTCTAAATGCTACCGAGGTCAGCTCTATTTTAGACTGTAAAAATCACACAAAACTTTTCTGATGTTTTCTTCTTCCCTCATAGGCCGAGAAATTGAAATGGTTCAGTACTCTGCTCCCAAAGACATTGCTGCAGTAATGTGAATTTCTTCCCATTCCTCTCTCTCACCAGGAGGCACTGGTGAGCTCCTTTTTTCCTCCCTTTTTTAATTGGCTTCTCTACTGCTAAATAGCTCTTGAGAAAAGTTGTAGTATCAAGCCGTAATCTGAGATGCTGTATAGGATTCTTCTCTAAATCCCCATAATGTTCTAAACTGCTCCTGACCCTCCTCACCCCATTGGTATTTGTGTCTGTGGTATGTGTGAACACTCAACATTTTCCTTCCTGACCCTTATGTACCTTCTTCTCTCAACTCATACAGCAGTAATAGTTTAGGAATCCCTCTTAAGCATCAAATTACCCTTGTTTATTTTAGTCACTGCTGTTTTACTTTTTGTTCTGGCTGAAAATTCCTATTCTGTTAAGTTCCACCTCAAGTATCACTATGCCTGTGAGCTCTTTCATATTCTCTGTACAGAGTTGATTAAACTTTCCTCTGTAGTTTCATAATAGTTGTTTTATCACTTATCAATTTTGTCAAGGTTTAGAGCTCCTTGAGAACAGAAACTATGTCTTAGTCAAATTTGAATCTCTTGGTAAAAAACATAATACACAATAGACTCTCAATTAATTCTTGTGGGATAAACAAATAAGCCAATTACCTGAAGGAATGAGGCAAGGCTATACAGACATCTTTCATTGTATAATCTTTATACCAGTGATGTCGAACCATGTACCATCATCCCTAGTGGCAAAGGAGTTATTTCACAGGTATTACACAGTTGGAAAACTTTTATTTTTGTTTGTTTAGCATATACTCACACTTCTTTATTTTCCTTGAGGAATTTCTCTCCCTCCTTACTTTTAGTTCATGAGGTTCATGTACATCTAGGATTCTAGGAGTGGTTTATGAATTACCTGGCCAATTAGAACATCACATTCTCCTATCTATAGCAATTGGCTCAGGAATAAGCATGAGGCCAAAGCAAGGCCAGTCAGAGCCAATGATAGATATACAATTCTAGGACATGTGTTAATAATATGGAACTAGAGGACCACTTTACACTGCCACGGTGGCCACCAGTTGAAGATTAAGAATAAAGCCAAGAATAAGTAAGCCAGTAAGATAAAAAAGCCTAGAGATTGAGGAAAAAAAGAAGTCTGATGATATCATTTGAAATCCTAGATCTAGCCATGTTTAAAACACATCTATTCTTGGACTTTTCAGTTACATAAGCAAAAATCATTTTCTGTTTTGCTTAATCCAGTCTGAGTTGGGTTTTCTGCAATTTGCAACTTAAAAAGGCTGTCTAATACAGCCTAACAATCCAAATTTGCAATAAGCTTTGTCTAGAAATTAAATATGTAAATGTATATGTACCACACATACACATATATGTGTATATATATATACTGTTTACACATATGTGTATATATATACGCTGTTATTTTTCAAATATATGTAGCACTACTGTAATAAATAAAACACAGAAATATTGTTTATAACTGTTGTTGACATTACGCTAGCTTGGTTATGTATTTTCTTACTTGATGGACTCTAAAGGTACAACAGCATCCCCTGAAGTCTAACTTTTAATTCTAAAAGAGATTATCATACTCAAAATATTTTCTACCACTGATTTGGAACATCTGTGCAGTCCTGAATCTACAATTCATCTTCAGTAAATACATATTGATTGATTTCAATTATAAAAGAAATTTTCTCCATTAGTTTAAAGATAGTATTACCTTGAATCATATGTTATTGTCAATTTGCAACCACTTTGAGCAAAAAAGAGTAATTTCATATGGTTCAATCTAATAGAAGCCCAATAAGTATTTATTGAATGAATGCATCAATCAATCAATATATTTTTACTATTTTTATACTGTAGATCTAAAATACTATTCCAAAAGGAGTAGAAAAAAGCAATTTTGTGAGTACTTGTTACTTGACTCACCTTATTTTTGTTCAAACTGGCTTCTGTGTTTAGACACTGCCTAAGAGATTGAAATTGCCTGGAAAATTTTCATTTGCATTTTTAGGTATGAAATAGCCATTTCAGTAGTTTTCTCCACCATCTAAAATAAACTCACATTTTTTTTCCTCTTCCATCTTGATGAATGAGCCACATCTGTGTTTCTTCTTCTTTTTTTTTTAATACTTACGTGGTATGCTGATCCAGAGAAATGCTTGTAAATAACTTTTTTTAAGCTTTCAAATCATTTCTGTGCTCACATTTTTCCCAGAAGTCTTTACCAGCCTATTTGTATCTCCTTCAAATTCATTATTCCTTTCTCTCCACACTGTTTGAATTATCTGAGATATCATCTGGAATGAAATAGAAGAAAACTGCCCTGCAATTCTGAGAATAAAAGAAATATAAAACCAGTGCCCACTCCTTTTCACCTTCACCTCCACCTCTCCTCCAGCTTATTATTTTCTACTAGTTGTCACAATAACAACCATGCGGTTTACTCGCCATCTCTGTGAGGACTACATGTTCTGTTTCTTCTGCCCAGGGTGCTTGTGTAACAAAGAAAAACAGCTATAAGAGGTTTGTGTTTAAGCAGAAAATGTTCTCAAAATTCCAGATACAAAATATAGCTTATTTTGTATTCCTGGAGACACTTATGTACGGCCTGAACTTTAGTTATGCTTCCCAGCGCTCACAAAATTAAAACCTCAAATTAAACATCTCATCAGTGTAGCTTCTTTGCATTTCATCTATTTGTTTCAAAAATGATAAAGGAGGAAAATTATGCATTTTAGGAGGTACTTGGTCACAATACAAACTCACATTTATTTGAAAGTCTCAGAAAATAAAAACTGCAAAGCCTGTTGTGAGAAGAGTATGGAATACAGGAAGTCAACCAAGTGAGTAAACATGAAATGGAGGATTATCCTTATTTGTAGAGAATCCATTCCAGCAAGAAATTGAAACAGGGGCTTCTGCATCTAAAACAGTGGGACTACTGACAATTTCCAAATGCCCTATACCATATTTCTCACAATTTTACATAAAGTAATGATGATTATTTCACCGGCATTTCAAACATACATGGCTGACATCTTGATATATTTTAATCCTTTCTACTCCTAACACTTACTTCAGATCAGTTACCAGATCCAGTCAACTTCATCTCTGACATACATCTTTAATCCTTACACTCCTTTACTTTCCCACTGTTACAGTCTCAGTTCATACGCTTATGACTTCTGGCCTGGGCTATTTTAACTTCTCCCAACCTATGGTGAATGCTCCTATACTAAGCCACTCTCTGTCACATTGCCAGAGAGATTTTTGAAATGTTATCTTATGGTGTCCTGAATCTGTGGTCTATCCCCTTGCCTGTTAGCTAACAATGAAGTAGGACGTGCTCTCCCCACTCAACAATGTTCATACAGTGGCATGGGTGCTTTGAGGATGGCTAAACTTTTGCAGTAGTTGCCTGCTGCAGGCAGCATGCAAATATTGTAGACAGGGAACAAGAATTCCTAGCAAGAATGGTAGCTCCTGCACTGTCCTGGACTTCCCAGTCATGCCCCATTTGAAAGCCTAGGGGAGAGACATCCCTGAGAGATGCTTCTCAGGGCAGCGGGAAAGTTTCGAATGGGATTCTGTGCCTGTGATTTGATGGTAGATTTTCCAAGAATTAAAATACAATAATAAAATACCCTGAAAATGTCTAAATATGAGAACCATTTCCCTTGTTCTTTTTTTCCCAGATAAGTCAGAAGATGTAAGCTATGATTAAACAAAACATTAACAAAAAGTAGGGTACTGTTAACTCTCAATTATACACCTATGACTTATTTATGGTGACCCAATATTTCCTTTTTACCTATCTGCATCTCAGGTGGCTGCGTTAAGGTAAGGTCTGACACTGCAGAAGAGAGGAGAAAGAGACTATTTATGGTTTGACTTTTAGAAGGTACGTTTTTAATAATGACCTTCAGGCTATTAGTTCTTCTCGTTGCTATTGCCTCTGCACATTTTCTTCGTTGTCATTATTGTCATCCTCCTCCTTTCTTCTTCTTCTTTCTCTTCTTCTCCCTCCTCTCCTTCTTCTTCTCCTTCTTTCTCTCTCTCTCTCCACACCCACCCCACTCTGATTAGCTGAGTTAAACAAAACATGTTATGATCACCAGGAATTTTGGTTGAGTGGGAGAGTGAGAAGTCAGAAAAATAATTACTAAGTATTTTTCTTGAGAAATATTCTTTGCAACTCTTATTTGTAGCAAATATATAAGAGTTGGAACCTTGGTAAACATACATGCAAATAAGTTACGTCTGGAACCATCTTAGGAGAAAGGACCAAGAGCTAAATTTATTTAATGTCTACTATGTGCTAGACACTGCTATAAGGTAGATATCTTCCCCATTTTATAAGTGAAGAAACCGATGTCTAGAAACAAATTGTTAGCCATTACAGCATTAGGAAATGGCAGATCAAGCCTTGATATTTCTGACTTGAAAATGCACATACCTGGGATATAGGTTCTCTTTGATACTAAACTGCTCTTAAAACTGCCACCTTAATTCTTAAATTCTTAGTCTCTATATTGTTGGCCCAAACCTACAGTAACTTTTTCATACAAGAAATGATACTGTAAGCTAGTGCAGGCAAGCCAAGCCCAATTTTTGAGAGAAGAGTCTCAGTTTGAGAAGTCTCAAAAGTCCTCTCTTCATAACAAATCACACTTCTGAGTGTTGGCCTCCAGAGCAGAAACTTCTTGTGCATAAAGTTGTGTGAACTTACTGGTTATACAAGCATTTGACCAATTTATGACTTTAACAGCACTTCATTGATCAAATGCTCAAAATATAAATTTTAATTAAATGTATTAATTAACCTGCTTTTTTTTGGGGGGGGGAGGTTCTTTCACCGAGTATATTCTCTTAGTTCTCACTACTGTAGGTTTTATGTGCCAAAAAACCCCAAAAGACAAAAAAATACTTCTCCTTAAAATATTCTAAAAATATGAAGTAAAAATAAAAAATATATAAAATAAGGTATTTGCAATCTCTAATTGTTGAGACATTTGACCAAAAGAGGTAAGACTTTGAAGCTAGACAATTCCAGCTTCCCTTAGTGCTTGTTTGTTTTTGTAGCAAAAAATACTTGTTAAATGTATTTGCTAAATTAGAATAATATATATAGTTGATACATACCGTGTAACTTACTTATAGAAATTTTAACATTTTCAAGTAAACAAATGGCTCTCTGAAGTGGTTAAACCTGCCTTGCCCTGCAAATGAGTACAGAAGCTTAGTATCTAGCTAAGTTTAGCAAACTAAATGAACTACTGCTCAAATGAGAACCATCTGAACTATACATTTCTGAGTCATTTATAGTCATAAAGTTTATCACAACTTCATTGTGTTTATTGTTGAAGCTTAAACATTCACATTGCTCATGCCCTTGTCCCAACTAATTCTGAATTGTCCAATTCAATTTTCTGAATTTGGGCTACACTGACCTTAGATCAGAGTGCAAATGAGAACATTTTTCACAGACCAGTTATTTGACATATACTTTTTCATTTGTTCACACTTATATAGAAGTGCTTTACAATTCTAATTTTGAAGAAATCTTATTTTATATTTCTTGCACATGAGTTATGTTGCTTATGCAGTCTCACTTCCATGATCTTGATTGTAAATTAATTCTTTCATTGTATCTTTCCTGAATCACAACATCAATTTTCATTAGATACTTTAGATGTCTTCTCTCATAAATGACATTTTGAAAACTGAAAAATCCATTCAGACTGCATCCCCATGATCCACAGTTTCATGCTGCATATCTAGCAGCACATTGCTTTTAATCAACTTAGTGATACTAGGGTAGTTTTTTTCTTTCCAGATGTTGTATCTGCCAGTTTGCAATTTTTGAGATCTAATGTCTTTATCCCACCAGTTTTTTTGATGACATATAAACACTCTGGGCCTTTTCTTCACCATTCAATATATGCACTTTCACATTTGGCTGAGAAGTAAATTCTGGTACTGAATATCATTTGCATCAGACCAGAACCAGCAAGAGTAAATAGAGGGTAAGCACATAGTCTCAAAGACACTCTCTCATCTCCCTTCCTGTCAATGTCTACGGTCCTTTGACTGAACGCTAACATTTGCCTTCAGCTAACTTGACCTTAGTGTGATACAGATTTCTATTCAGTGACGGCATCTGAGTAACCTTTCTTCTTCCAATCCAGTTATGTTGATTCTTCTTCTCTAGCTAGAATTGGTTTTGATATCCTCAGTGAGATTATTTGGCAAATGTTTGTTTCTCCTTTTTACGGTTTTAAGAAGAACAAATAAACACCTTTTGTTCATGATTAGAAAGGTACAATTCATATTACTTTGCCTATCTCTTTTTAAGGATTTCACTTAATATTTACTACTTATATTAGACAATTCATTTGTATTCACATTAGAAGGAAGAACTCATCTATTTAGAGACAACAATTCAGTGAGTTTTAAGAGACATATACTCCTGTGAAACCACTGTCTCAATCAAGATACAAAACATTTCTGTCACCTCAACAGAATTCCTCACTCCCCTTGTATATAGTTCATTCCTCTCTCAACTCAGCCCTACATAACCACTGATCTGCTTTTTTGACACTGGAGATTAGTTTGTATTTTCTAAAATTGTATGTAAACAAAATCTTATGGTAGGTACTCTTTAATGTTGCCTTCTTTCACATGGCATAAATTGAATGTAGACAGAGAACTCTGACCATATTTGAGTCAATATTTGGAATAATTCTGATCAATTAGGAGTAAAAAGTAACTAAGAAGTGAAAAGGATAACTTAGGTATTTGTATTAAATAAAAAAGGGGAAAATCTTAATATAAGTAGATGGCATATTATATTTGTGCTGTTGAAATTACAAGGAATATTTTAAAAAGGAACACAAATCCTTGCCAGAAAATAACTTCTGGGTCAGTCAGTTAAAAATTAAAACTTTTCCATTAAGTCATCCAATAATCACTGTATTTAAGAAGCCGAGTGTCAACATAAAGCAAAATTGTGAAATGATTAATTTAGACATAAAAATATAACAAGTTCAGGAAATGTCGCCACTGGTTTTTCAGGTTCACATGAATCTGATTTTAGTTCCCACATACTCTTTTCAGAGGATATTTAAATAATTTGACTGTGACAAGCCAAACTGTTTTGATACCTCATTGAAAGTCAAATGAAAACATTAATCAAATGCAAAAATATTCCAGTCAGGCATAGAAATGCTGCAGGTTAGAAAATAAAATGTTACCTTTGAGAAGGAAAATCAATCAATTCAGAAAAATCAGGTATTGGTTCAAATCTACATGGTCAGTAGTGACTAGAAATTACTAGAATTTCGGGATTGTATTTTTCTTAAGAATCATCAGGTAGTCTTGAGCTATATGTATACTGCAAAACCAGCTTGTTTGGCTAACTTTTCACCTGTGTAAATTAGAAAATCAGAGCAGTCAAAAAACTGATTACATTTTCTTTTCTTATAGTCTTCACTGTTTCTTTGGATAAGCTTTAGTGACTAGCATGCAAATAATTATCTGTAGCACAAAACAGCCAGGTAAGTGACCTGTGGGATAGCAGTCTTAATTGAGCAAAAGAATGACTTTCATATTATTAAATGTTACAGAATTGTTCAATATTAAGTAAAAATTACCTTCTCATTTCTGTTATGAATTCTATAAACTACACCTCCCTTGGTAAGGCAATCTTTCAAATATTGCTTAACTGTTCAGTCAGAGCTGCTCCTGATTTGTGGGACTAAATGTCTATATATCTCTATGTTTTGGACTATATGAGTATATAGTAGGGGGAATAACCTAAGTCTGTCACTTACTAGCTGTATCACCTTGATAATTTGCTTAATGTTTTTAAGCCTTTCTATACTTTATCTTTTTAAAAAAGCTATCATACAGAGTTATGAGTATTTAATAAGCCAATGCCTGGAAATATTGAGCTCAATGCCTGGCACAAAGAAACATTAATATATGATACTCTCATATTCCTTAAAATGTTATTAATTCATTCATGCATTTGACAAATATTACTTGAACTTTTATTAGGGCCCAGTCACTGTGCTAAGCATTTGGGAATAAAATCCACAGCCCCTGTCCTGAGTGTATAGCAGGGAATATATTCATATACATGAGCAATTTTAAGAGTGCTATCCTGAGATAAGTAAGAGCATGGTGTGCTGTAGGAACACCTAGGAGCACTTCCTGGAAGAAGGAGTAGTAATTAGCCAGGAGAAAAGTGATGCTGGAGGAGGGGCCAGAAGGGACACTGAGGGGAAGAAGGGAAGAAGGTATGGTGGGGTGGGCGTTTTCATCAGAACAAATAGTGTGTGTTAAGCCCTATATTAAATTTACCTTTTCAGATAGAGAATATAGATGCAATTCAGTGGATAAAGACAAAACAAACAAACAAACAAAACCACCCCCAAACAAACAAAAAGCAGAAAGGCAAAATAAAACAAAAGAAAAGCCCCCCAAACGTTTTTCTCCCTACTGCTTACAATACTGGGGAACAGGCTTGGTAAATAAAAGCTCTTTAGCCTCATATTTAGGAAGCAAAAAAATAAAGAAACTTTGTCAAACCCAGAAGAGGTTAATAAAAGTTCAGTGCTAAAATGTCTGCCCTAAAGGCCAACCATATCTCAATAGGAGGAAACTCAGAATATCTTTCTCATTCTTTGTATGAAATGGGAAAAAAGAAATTAAAGAAAGAGAAAGAATTAGATGAAGCATGTAATCAATCCTTTCCTTTACAAATTCCATCAATTCAGGAGGCCTGCCAGCAGCTAAATCTTTCAGGGACCACAGACAGGAAAAAGCCTATTAAAATGTGCTCCGTTCCCAAAGAAAGGGGTCACTCAAGATCCTCAGACCCTAACTCTGAATAGATTTAATGAAAGCCAACTGCTATTTTAAGAATTTAGAAGGGGATTTCCCTCCCCAAAGAAAAGAAGACAGACATCATCAATGCTCTAACACCGTTTCATCTATGGCACCAGGCATGCTTTTCACTAACTTTCTGTAGGTTGTTAAAGCCATTAAAAGAGGATTTAGTGACTAAGAATACGTTCTTCACATACAAGGCTTAAAATGTAATTGATACAAAGACCATCCCTTTAGGATTAAAGAGTTCTAATCATTCTGTGAGCCTCACATGCTCTTTTCTCCATGCTGGTCAAGGTAATAGTCAGCCTTTCAGAAAAGAAGTGTGTTGTCTCCCATACCATTTAATAACCACAACACCTTTCACCCTCAGTGGGAGGAAGATAATCCAGACTACTCTACAAATAGTAGAGATCCAGCAGTTGGATGCAAAATGAACCTTATTCTGAGATTTTCTGGCAACTCATTTCCATGTGATTAATAAAAATGATATACTGATTTCTCTTGCAGAGTCTTTCTCTAACATGCTCCATGTACGTTTGCCCTGACACCCCCTATTAACTGCAAGGATATCTCTGTGAAGGTAGACATAGACACCATTATCTCCATTTGCAAATGAGGAACCTGAGGCAGAAAGAAGTCAAGTGACATAACAACAGTGACACATGAGAACAGAAATAGAAATGAGAAAAATGACTGTCTTTTGGGAATCAAGAGGGTGTGAAGGGATGAATTCTTTCTTTTCTTTGACTATTGAAAGAAGAGCAGGGGGCAACCTTCTCAGGGTTAACTTTGAAAACATCCCTGCTCCTTAGAGTGAGAAGGACAATATCCCAGTTGAGTAGCCCAGTGAGCTAACTGGGCATAGGGAAGGAAAGATGCCTAACTACACAGATGCTCCATACATCCTCTGCAAAACTAGGGCTTCTCCTACTTGACAGTTTTTCCTGGCATGAACTCTGCTGTGTGCCTTTGATGATGCTTCCCCTTCTCTGCCATTGTGTTCCCAACAAATGACTGTTGAATGATTGAATGGCAGATGTTTAAATTGTATGATTAAATTTTGTGAATGGGCCCTAGGAAGAACAATCACTGAGAAGGATCTTGAATAGTCAAATAACCCTGTCAACCCTCAGCTATGTTTTTATCCAAATTCTGTTCTAGATCTGCATCAACCCAAAGGGAGTGTCAAACTGAATCCCTGTTGCAAGTTTGAACCATGATGGGATGGAGAGTTCTCAGTGAAGAAAGTAATACAGGATTAGAATTCCCTGGCCCATCTTTATATATATATATATATGATCTTCAGTCAAACAATCCAGTTAGCTCTTACATCTTCATGACAAGAAGAAACTAGCCATCTGAGATATTATAAACAAAGTTTGTGGTACTACAATCAAAAGGGGAGACAGGTCCTTAGAAATATTTAATTCAGTAAAGAAACGGGCATTCAAGAATATTAAGTAGTGAAAATATTCCTTAAGAAAAATAATAACAATAATATCTAATGCATTTTCTCATTTAAACCCAATAAGGTAAGTATTATTATTGCCATTGTGAAAATTAGGAAACTGGTATTTAAACAAATGGCCCAAGGTAAGCTGTAATACAGCTGGTATTTGAACTTGCATGGTCTGGTTCCATAGCCTGCAATCTCAATTGGTTCATCCTGTGACCTTCGAATAGGGTGGTAACCCACACCAACACAGATTCCCGGAACTGTTCATGCTGCAAGTCAAAAGACTAACATTGTTGGAAGAGTTGCTTCCTCACAAGGCTGACAAGGAGGATTTTGAGACAGAAAATATTAAGCAAGGCAAGAAAATTTATACTTTTCTGCATCTCTTTTTCTAGGCCAAATTAAAGGTAGAGCTATTGAAATTCAATCAATGGAAAAATATCTACCTATTAAGATTGTTCCTCATTTATTAGCTAGCAATTCTGGCTCTGGGCTCCGAGTCAGGCTGCTCTCTATTATAAACTCCAAGATCTGAAGAACATAACAACATAAATGAATCTCAGCAAGCAAAGATTGAAAATGATGAACTGAGAAATGTGCAGATAACCACAAGGTGGCATTAATATCATTATTGAAAGGTTAGCTGCTTAGGAAATTGACATGGTGCCAAGAGGGGCACTCACAGTGCCTCCCAGGAAATGAGAGCCGAGAAGAAACAAGACCGAACAGAGAAAAGCCTTTGTTGACATTTTCAAAAGCTGACTCTATACAGGCCGTATCCCCAAAGGATGGAAAATGGCAATGTGAGGAACCAGCAACACTAGAAAATTGCAGGCCAGCAAGTTCACTGCCAGTCATAGGGAAGCACTGGAAAGGTTTTGGCAGGTCAAAAGGTGCATCCCTTCTCCTCCAAGCTCCACCCTGGGGTGACAAGAAGGTAACCGTGCCACAGGGAAAGCACTCCTGTCTCTGGCTTTGGGAATTCCCAGGGTATGGCCATGTTGTACTGAAGAAAGAGGCAGCAGACTGAACCACTTCACCACAAAAAACATGGGTGCAAGAAAGTCTAAGGCCAGGTTCCAGTGCGGACTAGTAGCATTTTTATGTCAAATCAAAAGCGAATTTTGGTATCACAGAATTCCTGGTTTTGGCCAAACTCTGACTTTCTATGCTCTCTTTACACACAGATACATTTATTTTGCACACACACATAATCTTGTGTATGGTGTCAAATGGCATAGGGTGGCTTAGAATCCACCTCTAAGATGTGAGATTCAGGGATGTGTCTAACTGGGAGGATTGAGGCAAAGATTCTGATGGAAGTTTCAGTGAAAGATGGCAGGTTTGACTCGGTCATTATGATAGTGTGGGCAGAATGAAGGAGCTTTCCTCTGATTTCAATATACCTGTTTTAATTTAAAGGGAGTATGTGTCTGAGGGAATTTACTTAATGAGGTGTTAAGTACGAGCGCTATTTTTAGAATTGGTGGTTGCAGCCAAAATTAAACCAGACATTCTAATGGAGGCAGCTGAGAGACGAAGAACATTTTAACTGGGCCTGGGAGGAAAATTTAGCTATTTCCACAGAAGTATAAAGAAAGCACAACTCAGGACTAAGGGACGTTATAGGATAGAGTAAGGAAGGGGGACTATTTGGCTATTTTGGCTCAGGATGAGGAAACAAATTGAAATGTGCTGAGAATGTTTGGGACACATCTGGCCCTCTGGGAACTGTGGGAATCAGGTTAGAGGGCAGGGTTGGATCTACTATCAGAGAAGAGGAGGATGAGCTGGACAGTGAATTTCTATTTAAATAATAGGTAGGAACTTGAGAGTCAGAGGGAACTGTCTGATTCATCTGGAGGTTCAGGGAGCCGAGGACAGACAGACAGACTGACTTTAATCATGTCAGAAATGGGAATGGAAAATGTGACTGAATATCAACACCTGAGTGAAGCTTGCAAATAGGATTTCTTTTTTAATTAATTAACTTTATTTTTGACTGTGTTGGGTCTTCTTTGCCGTGCACAGGCTTTCTCTAGTTGCGGCAAGTGGGGACTACTCTTCCTTGCAGTACGTGGGTTTCTCTTGTTGTGGAGCACGGGCTCTAGGCACGCAGACTTCAGTAGTTGTGGCATACGGGCTCAGTAGTTGTGGCGCACGGGCTTAGTTGCTCTGCAGCATGTGGGATCTTCCCGGACCAGGGATCGAACGTGTCCCCTGCATTGGCAGGCAGATTCTTAACCACTGTGCCACCAGGGAAGCCTTGCAACTAGGATTAATTTGTAGAACTAAATGTCTGAGGAACCCTTTCAGATGGATATGGTATAATAAGGTTCTATGAGCAGAGTGATCAGAGTCTGTGTTTTAATTTTCACTTTTAAAGAAAAATATGTGTTTTCATTGACCTAGAGCAAATGGAACTGTGAGATGTTTTTGAATTTATATAGCCTATTTCATACTATTATATCTTATTACAGTACATGTTTTTTACTCTTGAACCATGTTTAGGTTCAGGGACACATGTCCCCACATTCCCAAAGGTATTCTCATGTTTTTAATGTAACAAAAAAAGTGAATGAGAATTATTTCAAAATTAATTTATATATAATATGCTTTACTGAGTAGTTTTCACCACATCTCCCAATTAGTGGTATTAGTTTATACATTGTGAAAATGTGCTTATAAACTAAAAATATTTAGTATGCAGTTGACATTATGTTTGTGCAAGTAATTCAGGCAAATCTAGATTACCCTTCTACCTAAACCCTAGTACTTGTTGTCACTAGTGCAAATAAGGTGAATATAACCCAGACTGCAGGCTGCCTACAAAAACTCATTTCCTCTTCTGGGCACACAGCTGGACTACATTTCCCAGTACTCCTTGCAGTCAGGCATGGCTATTTGAGCTCTAGCCAATGAGATGTGACTGAAAGTGACATATGCCACTCTAATGCCTGGCCCACAAAGCATTTCATGCATGTCTCACATATTCTTGTCCCACTTATGCTCACTTGAATAGAGATGATCCCCAAGGAGACCCTAGATGCAACGTGCTGAAAATGGGTCTTGAATAACTTCATGGGTAAGGGACCACCACAACAACCTGTTAATTCACACAATCAAGACACAAACTTCTATTATTTTTGAACCATTATACATTTTGAGGTCTGTTATTGCAGCAGATACCTTAGCTAAACAAATCCAAATTTCATCTTGGAAAGCTGTATAGCTTAGGTTTTTTCCCCTCATTACTCATAGTAGTAATGAAATTGACACAGATTGAAACTGATTACATAAATTTTTTTTTAATTTTGAAAATCTGAAGTCACCTTATAATTTTGGATATAGACATTTCATAATTAGGCACCCCTTAAGCCCTCAGGCCCTAAGCCCTAAGACATCCCTTGTATGTAATGAATTAACTTCTCTATGAATCCCAAATGGTAACAGCTAGGTCTCATCCTTGGGAGAATTGAGAAAAATATCTCTCAAATCATTTTCCATAGGGCTTAATTTCTTCAGAACTGCAGATGAGAAAGAATGGAAGCATTACAAAAACATGAAAATGTGCATGCTTATATGTGCATTGATGTATAATATTCATATATATTTATGTGAGTCTTTCTCTATATATGTGTGTATTGATTTACTATACATAAGTCTATATTCTTCCAGGGTTTTATAGCCTTGAATACTCGTATGAACTGTGTGCACTTCAGTTGTCTAATATTGAAACTTTTACTTCTGTTTGGCTGCTTATGAAGATTCTACACTCCTGGGAACTTTTCTAATATTAAGTATGAATTATAAATTAGGTGCTCAAGAATGCTTTAGTATACATAGCACAACTCCCATGGAAACTGCTGGATCTTGGAACCTACTCTGTGCCATAGGTATCATGAGCATGTGGATCTGTCTTTTGCATTAGTTATTGAATGAATGAATGAATGATTATATTGTATTTAGGGCAATGACTTACAAAACATTTGGAATTACATTGTGACTTGATTTCCCAATATTCCCACTCCACCCTGGAAGAAGAGAAGGATGAGATTGTATAGCAAATCGTTAAGAGGAGTAATTGGTATTAGACTAGAAGGTAGTTCTCAGTGCTGCCTGTATATTGGAATCACCTGTATTGCTCTCTAAAAATACGACACCTGGGCCCCAACTCTGAGATTCTGATTTAAGTAGCATCAGGGTTTTCTTAAAGTTTTCCTAGAGATTCTAATGTGTAGCCAAATGTGAGAACCACTCCAACTAGAACAATGTTTTCTCTCCTTGCTTGATTATAAGAATTAGCTGGTAATCTTGTTTAAAAATATAGAGTCTCAGGTACAATTTAGGACATTCTCAATCTGTGCCTTTTAGGAAAGAGTTTTTTTATTTTTTTTTTAAATGAGGGCCCCCAGGTGATTCTTATGACTGGGGAATAATACTTAGGCTCTAAGCTCTGCTGGAAAGGGGCTACGGTCTATCATCCTCAGCTGTTCCTCCAAGCATAGCACAGACTGGCTCATATCAACCATTCAAATATTTTATATTAATTAATTAATTCACTTAATTTTAAAGTGGAAATGAGTGAAAAAAATTGACAAAATTAAAAATGCCACTTGTGACTGTTTTTATACTAGAGATTTACAAAAGTAGAGTTGTGAAGAATTTCATGAGTTTCAAGGGTTCTCTTTTAAGACTTACTATAAATATTGCAATGTAATCAATTAATTGGCCTGCATTCAAGTATTCAGAATTCTTTGCAAGATGGTATTTTCCAGTGAATGCTAAATTCCTTCTGTATAATCACTTATTAAAAAGTCACAAGCGAAAGGAATTGCTGAGAGCAAACTCTATAATCTATGTGAATCAAGGAATACAATTGTACCTAATAGGTAACAGAAAAACAATTAATAATTTGTTGATTTGTACTTGATTGCTGTTTTTTAAAAAAATGAAGGATTTTTATATTTTGTATTCAAATGAAAGGCAAACACATACATCAACTTAAAAGAATTATTAAAATTTTTAATCAATTTTTTCTTTAGTACCTTCTGAAATCTTCACTAACTTAGTTAAATCCACCTTCAAAATTAAAATTCTTTTAGCCTTTACTAGCATTGTCATTTAAAATTATCTGTCATTTGTCATCAGCAAGTTGGCTGTTTTTAAATTATCACTAATTATTTTCCTTTATAGTCACTCGAATAAGCTGACACTCAAAAACAGCCCTCAGATCTAGACCTAGACCCCCAATTAATTAGCTGTGTTATATAAAAATAAATATCTGTATGGATGAGAATATTGTGGAGTGTTTTTCCATCTACATTCTTGACCTATAAAGGAACAAGTGAGGGATTAATCGCAATAACAACTGTCATTTCTATAGTGCTTCACACTTTAGAGGATGCTTTCATATATATCTCTCTTGGGAGTGCCATGGCCACTCTGTTGGAAACATCACTGTTTCATTGATTACAGTGTTGTTATATTATTTACTTAAATACAGAAAAGACCATTTATTTGATGTTTGCAGTGATGTTTGGTTTCAACATCAAAAAATTTGGAAAATGGACTTTACCAAGAAAACAAAGATAGCTGCTAGTATTAAGTAAAAAACATTAAAATGTTTAGCTGTAAACCATGTTTTGTAAGCTCCAATGCCACAAAATGAGCATATAAATTGGACCAGGTATAAACTGGTAAGTTGGTAGGTGGTGGGGTCTATGACAAATTGAAAAGTACCTTCCTGCCTAAAGCTACACATTTAAAAATATTTAAACATTATGGGCCAAAGAAGACATATCCGTATGCCTCATATGCAACTTCTGCTCCATACTAGCAGAACATGGGGTGTAGAAGAAGAAATAAAGCAGAAACACAGAAGTACAAGGAGATGGTATGAGAAATGGTTTGGGTCACAGGAATTGCGCCTATAGGACTGAAGTACAAAGAGCAAGGTTGATCAATGTGGCCAATGCTCATCCAATATCACCCAGCCTCCTCCTATCTCTCTGTACTGACTTGGTTTCGCTGTTGTGGTTGCATCAGCATAATATAGCTATAAGCATGTGGCTGTCGGCTTAATATCTTTAGTCAGTTTCCTTACAGTAAAATGGACATAATAATAACTGTATTATAGGATTGCTGTGAAATTAAATGAAAGCATACATAACAAGGGCTTAGAAGAGGTTTTTCACATTGTAAACACTGAATAAATTCTCATCATCATCATCGGAAAGAACCACTTCCTAAAGCATTCCTTGATTTATATGGTAAGAAACTTATAAGGGAAAAGGCAAAGTGTTTTCCTTTCACTCAAATAAATTAACAACCACAAAACCAAAGATAGAAGTGTCCCCTCTCTGTGGGCTGATCTGTAAGCTCAAACAACTTCTTTCTTTTAGAACTGTAAAAGGTATTGGGCAAGTTAGTCAGACTCTATCTACAAGGGGTCATACTTGTACCAACTAGGCCATTGCTTTCTGAAATGACATTCATCGAAATGTCTCAAGAATTTGGTTCATTTAAAAATGCATTGACTGAACACCTCTGTGTAAGACACTATGTTTAGTTTTGGAAATCTGAGATGAAGAGCACAGGATTGCTCTTCCTGAGGCCCTGACCTGCCCAGAAAAGTTGGGGAGAGAAACATGGAAACAAGTCATTTCAATACAAATGTAATGCCTGAGTTCCTCACTCTATTACATACATCTTTCCCTCTACCTCTTTCAATGAGAAGGACTTTGTAAGCATTGTGCAAATACAAGGATTAGTATGCTATAAAAAGACTGAGGAAAGATACATACCTATCCTTCAAAGTCTAGTTTTAGCTCTACATCCTCCAGGAAGCTTTCCATTCTACTTTGAGCTTTAATTTACTCAAAATCTTTTGAAAATTGCTGATTAATCATTTTGGCCCTTAATCATTTTCCACCTTAAATGGCAATTAATTTGCTTCCTGGGCATATGTTTTATGTCCCTAACCACATTGTAGTAATAAACCCTGAGGAGAAGGACTTAGACTCTTTTGGGCAGTACACATGCTACATTTGCATTAAACTGAAAAACTTGTTTTATTGCTACCAGATTAAAGAGTAGTAGAAAATAGTCCACAAATAATAAATACAAGAATTTGGTACTCTATTATATTGAAGGCACCCATGAAATAGTGTTTCATAAGACTTGAAGACTTTTTGGCACAATTTAAGTGTTTAGGTTAGATTAGAGACAGAAAAATTGGTAAATATAAACTTATATCTGTTACATAATACATGTTCTATTTTCACTTTTAATCAACAACATTTATATTTTTGGTCCTGCTTTATAACCTGGTGGCAACAACTTACACTTATTCACAGGGCAAGAGAACACACTTTCAGTTGCCCCACAAGTGAAGCGTTGCAGCAAGAGAAAACTTTCAGTGAGCACATTTGTTTCAATGACACATGCAAAGATAGTTGGGATAACGAAACAATACTCTTAAAACTCACAAATCACCAGTTTGAATTATGCTAATTTATCACCTAAATCTGTTTCCTGAACATTGTTACTGAAACCCAAAGAAAAAATATGTTTATTAACATAAATATTTTTAAAAGAGAGGTAAAGAAAATAACAGGGAAGAAATAAATTTTATTTGAAAACTAGTAAACAATTATAAATAGATTGAGTCCTATATGTTTACTTCCAATATTTAAGATTCAACCACTCTTCATATCTAATTTATTTTATCTCTCCTATCTGTCTCTTCCTTTCATTTCCTCTGCCATTAGTGAACTTCTGCTTTTCATTACTTATCTAGGTCATTGCAACAACTGCTTCACTCATTTCCCTTCAAGTTGATCTATAATAAAGACGCTGAATTAATCTTTCCATACTACAGTCCCAAATTTGTGACTCCTTGCTCTAACATCCTCAGTGCCTCCTTCTTGCTTACAGAACAAGGTCTAAACTACCTTACTCTAGCATTCACTAATTTCTGTGCTCTTGTTTCAGTTTATTTTTCTCTCCCAAGAGTCCTCTTCACACATTAAATACACTACCTACATTTATACATTTCATCTACTGAAGGAAACCATTCAGTGCTCCTATACATGCCTTTAACTTTCTAATCTCTCTCTCTTTTTTTTTTATGTCTTCCCTAAGCTTAGGATATTCTTCCAAATTCTAACCATCTTTTATGGCCAAGCCCAAAGGTCACCTATTCCATAAAGTTGTTCTAAATTTCTCAGAAGTAATTAATATTCTTCTTTCTGAAATTTTATAGAAAATATTTCACTATTTCCTTAAGAGAACTTGTTATTTTTACACTTAGAGCATATTTAGGTATTTTTCTCCTCTACTAGAGTAGTAAAGCTCCTTGAGAATGGAGTCTATGGAAGTTTCACTTGGCTCTACTGTGCCAAGTATAAAGGCTTTGAACATAGCAGCTACCCAAATAGTTACTGAACAAATGACTGGAGAAATTAATGAATACTTAGCAGTTTTAGAACTGTGAGCTTTGTATAAAGGATCATATATGGGATCTACTTGAACCTTACTGGCAACCATGAAATGAAAGTTATTGATTTTGAATAATCCAGCTTATTTCATAAACCAGTGGTTTATCAGATTGGTGGTTTTCCAGATATTCTCCTTAGCACCTTTGAGATTCCAGAGAGATGGCCCAAGGATCTCCCTCTTTGGCAGTGGGAAATGGTAAATGAACAGAATTTTCCACTGTATACTCTGCCTTCAACTAAAGCTGCTCCTTTTGTGTATCGGCCTTTCTCTAAGACTTCACTTAGAGAAAGTGTTCACTATTTAAAAAAAAAAAAAAGAAAACCTTGGGGTTCCACCACCAAAACATTCTAGTTCTGTATTTGTTTCAAGTCTCCATTCCACATGAAAACATCTTCACATGATAACCAGGTAAATGAGCTGCTGTGTTTTGGCTGAGTTTATAATTATAAGGAAAATAACAAAATGTTAGCACAAAAATAGCATTTCAGATAATTTTATAACAGGTCCTACTATAATACCTGACTTTGTATGAGACATGACATTCTATAATGGTCATTGATCGCAATCCTTGATCTGACTTTACTGGCCTGAGAACTAGCCAGCTGGTGAATCTTACAGATGTCATAGTCTTTCTGCATATTTTTCACAGATTTTAAAGGTCCCTGAGAGGCAGTTTATACAGCTTTCTATTTCTGTAAAAGACAATGACAAACCTTTCTATCCGCTAGGCTTATGGTAGCCTGTCCCCTTACCCACAGAGTAGAAAACCGTGTTCTGCAATAAATCTAAAATGTATCTTCACTGAAATCTGTCTTAGACTCCTAGTAAGTTACACAATTCCAAGTTCATTATTTAGAGGGAAAAAATACCTGTTTAAGTCACGGTGTATAATTGGCTGTGTCAAGTTGTGAAGGTACTCCATACCTTTGGCAACATCTACTGCAATAATTAATTTAGACTGCAAGTCAAGAATCCTAGAATTTAAAAATAGATTTAATGAGGATGAAATGGTCAAAGCCAATACCATACCTTTCTAAAAGAAATCAGAAGTGTGTGTGATTTGTTATTCTGTATAATTTCAGCCTTTTTTGCTTGATTGAACATTAAGCTAAAAATTCAACAAATTTGGAAAAATAGCTTTTCTACATCTGATAATGCTTAATTATAGATCAATTCAGATACCAGCCCCTCTTATTTAAACAGTCAACTTGATTTTATAATCTTTGTAATTTTATATTTAATTTCTTTGTAATAACATAAAAATGGAATCTAATCACTGAGTAAAAACCACATTCTAATTATCATATGCATAGATCTAGGAAGTAAATTCAAATTAGACTCGTGCAAGACTATTCTTTCTTAAAACTTAAAAAAATAAATACTGTGACCCCTGGTCATTATTTTCTTCTGATCTTAGACATATCTGCTTTACTGGTAGGTCAAATTTAGCCTAATTATTATAAGCTTCAGTTACTAATTTAAATTCCTTGAATTTGTTATCTTAAACTGAATTCCTGTTAAGAAAGTACAGAAATCTTTCTAGTCATTAAAACACAATTATTGGGCATAAATTATTGCCATCTTTAAAATGTCACATTTCCTAGCGCTCAGAGATATCAGAAGGTAAAAGCTCACCTAAGCAGAAAGCATATGAGGTGTTGCAACTGTAATTCCAATGACATGTAAAATGATAAGTCAGAGACCATACCTCTTCTGTTCATGAAGGAGGGAGAATAGAGAACCCCCTGATATGTACTGAGTGACGATGGCAAACTGGCTGGGATCATTCAAGCAAGCACCCACAAACTGAATGACACAAGGATGATTGAGCCGGCAGAGAATGGACACCTCTCGGCAAAACATATCCACATCTGACTTGGAGCAGTAGGTGTTGGCTCGATAACTGGAAATGACAGCAACAGGAAGTCTTCAGTCAACACATGAATCAAAACAAGGGGCTACCCATGCATATGCTTCTCAGTTTACTGCTCTACTTGGATGCTAAAGTTTCTCATTTGCTTGCTTACCGCTTTATAGCCACTATTTTATTTCTGCATCGTCCTTTATACACTTTCCCAAAAGAACCTAAAATTGTTTAAGAGAAACAAGTAAACACATATTATCAAACTGAAATCATTAAACTAAACTCATTAAACTAAAACAGACTAGTATTTTCTTAGGTTACCTGAGCCGATAATCTCATGGAACTCAATTTCTGAGAGCTGAAGATGGAAATGTGAAGGCAATCCAGCCCTTAGAAGGAGAACATCTGCCTTCTCTGCAAACAGGAATTATTATTTTATTTTTTAAGATAAAAAGCACACATTTGGATGCTTACACATACATGCACATGTATACTTAACCAAAAACATCATACCCTAGTAACATTTAATTTTCCAACTGTAATTGAGTACTTGGAGATACTAAAACCTTATCACAAATGATCCCTATTCCCCTACATTAAAAGCCCGTTAGTTCTCTGTCTCTGTTACCGGACCTTTGTTATCAGAGCTAAGGGTTTATTCCTGATTTGGTCAGCCACTAGCTTGTCTGTATGATGTGGCAACTCTGGAGTACAATCCGTATCACATCATGATATAAAGAGTCTTATCTGGTCAATCCCTGCAACCTGTCACAAAAAGCTTAGTCAAATATCCATAAACTAAACCTTCAAGAGATGCCAATTAGGAAATAAGCATATGAATTATTCAGAAGAAACATTCAAAACCAAAAATAATTTTTAAAAACTTCAAATTCTAAATAAATATAAATTTACAGTTGAATATTTTTTACTTTCCTGATTCAATGGTATTAATTTCTGTGTATAGCCTACATTCAAAAGAGTTCCCAAAGTATTACCTATTTGGGATCTTTTGAAAAGTAATTTATTTTTCAATTTTTTTCCCTATGACAAACCTTTTCCCAGTTCTCCTTAAAGATATTAATATTTATAATTTATATTTCATTAAAAATACAAATGTCTATGTGAATTTGATCTTCTTTTAATATTCATATGGAATTTTCACCATTATACCTTTATGAACTAGGAGGACATATGCAAAATAACATAGCAGATGAGGTTAATTATGGAAAGAACGGTCTGTTAATAATATTGTTTATGCTTGCAAAATAGTCATTTGTAATATATAAAACAAAATAGAAAGTTATCATATTTGAGGCAATAGTTACTGTTAGTAATAAAATATAACAACTGTCCCATATTAAAATACCTTTTGTCATGCTTTTAATCTTCCCCAAAGGGGATGGAACAGACACATAGGAGCCATCTAGAAATCAAATTATAGAGTTAAAGGTAGCAAATATTTTTTTCCATAAAAGCTAAACACTATAAAAAGTAGCACATGACAAAAGAAATTTGCTAAGAACACCAAATGAGACTCTAACTTAAGTCTAGGCTTTTCTCTAGATACTGAAACTGTACAGCAAGTCTTTATTTAGAGGGTACATAAAATGATTAAAAATAAAAATCCAAGGTCTAGCAGACTCCAGTGGATTTAATTTGTGTCTGCATATGAGTATTCTCTGTCCTGTCTTAATAGATTATTGAAATGGAAAATGACTGCTCTCAGCTTACCCAGGCCTTCCCAGTCATGCACCAGCCTCATAAACATCCAGTCCAGGGAATGTAAAACTTGGAGGAACTGCAGATTGGTGAGTTAGAAAGTAGCCTAAGTGGGGGCTTCTTTATTTTCATCCTCACCCAAATGTAAATCTTCTTAAAATAAAGCTGATCAGACATGCCTTCATCTCTAACCCCAGAATGTTGGTAATAGAAACACAGGTTTACCTTTAGGTACAATATTGCACTAACAATGAAAATTTAATAAGAAAGGGGGTACCTCCTCCAGGCTGAGAATATTCATTACAGGGCAATTCATCCTGAGGTCTCTTATAATGTTTCAGGAGTGTGACAATTGCATCATGTCCTTTATGAAAAGACAAAGAAGGACAAAGGGTCTTAATTCTTGTTTGATTTATTCAGCTCACCACCTAATTGAAAAATAACCAAGGTAGCTTGAAACAAGATTAATCTTAAGAGGTAATACATTGCAATAGGAATTTAGTGCTTTCATTCATTCATTCAAACTCTACTATCATTTTGTAATGTATAACAGTATTGAATCACTAAGTTGTACACCTGAAACTAATATAATATTGTAAGTCAAGTACACTTCAATTAACAACAAAAAAAGACTGATATATGTGATGTGCTATTTTAGGTACTATGTTAGGTATGGGGGGATGCAATGAGCAAGGCAACTATGGTCCTACCCTCAGGAAGTTTAGTGTAATTGAACAAATAATAAAAATGATAAGAATTTCTAAATGAGTACATATCAAGTGCTATGGGAGTATATAATAAGAGCACGATTAAAAGGGTGAAAGCATATTTGGTAACCAGGAAGGACAGATGTATTTGCTGTGATTGAGCATTACATTTGGCTGGCAACTGCAGTATAACAGGGCATTAAGATAATCTGCATAGGTTTTTGTGGCAGGAGACAGCTGGCTGCCTACCAATATTTGTAGTTCCCATTCACAGAGTGATTTTGTCACTGGGAATGGCTGCCCACCCAGGGACAACAACTCCGTATCCCCCTTGCAGCCAATTGTGGCCTTGTGACAAATTCCCATCAAGTAAATATGAGCAAAAGTGAAATCACTTCCAGGCCTGGACTTTAAGAAATAAGTGAGTCTTCTCTCCCTACCTGCTGGCTGGATGCAGAGGGCTCTGAGGCCATACAGGAGGGGAGAAAGACATCCACTGACCAGAAATGTCCACCCTGGACTATTACATGACTGAGAAATAAATTTCTATTTCATAACACCACCAAAATTGGGGAGTTTGTTAATTGTACTAGGGACTTATAATTCTGAAAATGCTAAATAAAATATAAAAATAAAAATGCTAAATGCTCCTCTGAGTAGAAACAATTTTCAATAGAACTACACTTTGATACTATCTTATGCTTTAACTGTGAAAATAATCTACTGTAGCTAATTTATACAAGAAGAAAACAAAATCAACCTTAAAGACCCTGCCAAGAAACTTGTGAAATGCAACAGAACTCACTGTAAAAAGGGCAAAATTTAGAAACTGAAAAAGTATAAGTGCTTATCCACCATGAAGCGTTCATAGTTAACACTGGTTTGAATACACCTAGCTAATGTATAGAGTATATGCTGTGAGTTGTGCCTGCTTATTAAATCCTCCCTTCAAAAAAGAATTAAAATTAATAGAGCATGAAGGATCATAAGATGAAATGATTAAGATGTTTATCAGCACTAAAAGCTTTTTCAAATGTAACATTCCAAGTCCAGATTCCTCAAGAAAAAAAAAAAAAGAATTGTGACTATGATTGTTAAAACTTGTAGCAAAACTGAAATCTACAGAGTTAACAACTAGTGTCCATTTTCTTATCATCCATAGCTTTCTATTCATGACTGGCAGATCTATGATTTTCTCAAATCATAGACACAGGTTATGATGAAATAATGGGGAACCAGTCCCATCAATACTTTTTCTTTGGACTCTCATGTGCTCACAATCAGGGAAACCTCAAAACATGAAAGACATAAGCCAACAGGTAAATTTCTAAAGGAAGAGCCTACTAGTCAGAAGGAAAAGAGAATGTAAAGAGTCCCAAATGGGAGAAAGCATGACATGTTCAGAAAATGAAAGATGGCCAGTGTGGCTGGAGCATTGCAAGCAAGGATGAGTGGTACCAGGCTTGGCTGGAGAAGTCGGTGAGTGCACATCATGTGGGGTAGTGCTTCTCAAATTTTATCGTATGAGAATCACCTGGAGTGCATGTTGAACTACAGATTCCTGAGCCCTACTCTCAGGGATCCTGATTGAAAAGGTCTTTAGTGGGACCTGAGAGTTGCTTTTCTAACAAAGTCCCAGGTGGTGCTGACCAGCAGTCCACACTTTGATATTATTGATGTGGAGCTTTATAGCTTTATAGGTTAGGATAAGGAGTTTGTGTTTTAAAGCAGATGAGATGGGGGGCTACTAGAGGATTTTAATTAATTGAAGGACATGGTTTGTCTTTACTTTTCAAACATATCCTTGTTTACAGATTACAACTGATGATACATCTTCATAAGGCTGTTGTAAAGACTAAGTGAGATTATATATGTAATATGCCTAACAGTTCTAACACATAAATATGCCTTTTGGATCTTTTCACTGTTTTCTTGCTTCACTATTTTGCCTCAAGAATTGTAAATGAACTTGGAAACTCGTTTTTGGAACTTCAGATAAATGTTCTAAATACCAATATATTCAATTTTTGTTGCTGCCATTGTTAATTACCACAAATCTAGCGGCCTAACCAATTCAACTTTGTTATTTTATAGTCCTGGAAGTCAGAGTCCAACACGGTTCTCACTGTGCTAAAATCAAGGTGTTGGTAGGGCTGCATTCCTCCTAGAGGAACATCAGTTTCCTTGCCTTTTCCAGCTTCTAGAGGCCACCAACATTTCTTGGCTTGCAGCCCCCTTTCTATATCTTCAAAGCCATCAATGGCTGGCCTGAGTCCTTCTCACATCGTATCACTCTGGCTTCTGTTTCTGCTTCCATATTTAAGGACCCCCATCATTACCTTGGGCCCACCTGGAAAATCCAGGATATTCTCTCTCTCAAAGTCAGCTAGTCATCAGCCTTAATTCCATCTGCAATCCTAATTCCCTTTGCTATTTGCCATGTAAGGCAGCATACTCACAGGTTCCAGGGAATAGGACCTGGGCATCTTTGGGGGCCATTGCTCTGCCTACTACCTTTAGTTGTGATGAAAATCAAATCTCAGTGTGCTTTGTTTGCATGTTGGTACAGCTTTTCTTTCTTCCCCATCGCTAATGGCCATTTGAGCCTAAGGATAAATTAGCACCACCACCAAGAATTTCCTCTGGAATTAAAACACCCCTTCATCTGTCCCCTTGCTAGATTCTTAGGTTCTAAGGTTTTATCTGCTCCTATCCACACTGTCTGCTCCTACTTTAACAGGACCTGTGGTGCTTTCGGAGTTTTTCTTTTACTTAATTTGATCTTTAAGTGTTTGGGACAAGGAAAAACAAATCAAAAACAAGGTTTTTTTTCTTATTTCTGTTTTTTCCTAGGACAGGCTCCTTTGGGGAAAGAAAACAACCCAAACCACAAGCATTTACCCAAGTACAACAAAGGTTAATTCACAGAGCCCACCTCCGCACCTGTCTCAGCCCCTCTGCTGGACTGACTGTGACTGACAGCCGAGAGGGCCTCCTGCTTTCCCTAGTGAAGCAGAAAGCCACATCTTGAATTCTGAAGGCCTGTGTGAGTCAGTGATCACACCCTTGATGTTACCTTTCATCTCAACAGCTCTCTTGGCTCCACTTGCTCTGAGCAGTTTTAATTTCCTGCCAGCGCAGTGGCACAATTTGCTGGCATTTTCTTTAGGATGCTTTTCATCAAGAGCCTAATGAGTGCCTGGGTTCTAGCTGATGATAAGCATGAGGCTGCCAGGGAAATGCTAAGAGGCCCCCTTGGCTCTGGAAGGCATTTCCGCCTGATTTCCCACCTCCTGCTAACTGTGGACTGAGGCACACATGTATGGGAAATTCTCCTCTGCTCTCACTGCACTGACAAACTACAAGTGTATGCAAAGATAACTGAAAACCACTAGGACCCAGCTCCCTGATACTTGGCTATGAGGGGTTAAGCAGAAAAATGCCTTGATGGAACTCACTAAATGGACTTGTAAGCCAAACTCCTGATAATGAATATATCCAGATAACCAAGGCACACTAATGGAACACGTCCAGAGATAATCGAAGTCCCACTAATTAAATAAAAATGTTTTCCCATATCTAAGAATTTACTATCTACATCCAAGTATTTTACCCAAATAGGAGGTTGCTATGATATTAGCCTAATGCAGTTAGAATAATGATTTGTACTTTCAGAGTATTATTCATTAGTGCCCCCAAGGGTTTTGGCAAATGGGACTCTCCTGCTGGCTTGAAGTGACTTTCATTTCCTCCTCCCTACTCTTCTAGTCTTGTCTATATTCCCGAAATGCCATGCTTCCCCTTTCATTTGTCTTTTTCTTATGTTCCTTTACTCCTTACATTTGGAGTGATTTTCCCCACCCCACCCCCAAACTTTCTGAATAGCTCTTTATTTTAAAACCTAGGTTGTTCTTTAAGGCTACAAGTCCATCCAAAGGGCTGTTACATGGAGAATTTAGTATCTACATCACGGTCATGTATACAACAGAGGATTCCTAATTATTCAAGAAGAAAAAGTACAAATTTTATTATTTCCCTATAAGGTTGTCCCTCAGTCTCCACCATTTCATCTTAGAAACAATGAATGCTGTTCATCGTTATGAGAAATTATTTTAAGAACATAGAAGAAAGCTTGCTACGAAAATCATTTTAAGAACTAGATCTGAAGATTAATGGTGAATGACACCGGTACTAAGACCTTTGTGACTCTGACACCCTGTGTCTGAGATTAAGTAGAAAACATGGAGATTTGATCTCGATTACGGAAGCCAAGAAATTCTTATTGATCTCGTATGTACCACATGCCCGGGTCATCAAAAGAGCAGTCTGGGCCATTCTTTACATGTGCCTCAAAAAATAAAACTCTCACAGCAATGATATTGATGAGACTTTGCTCAATATTTTGCTATCCCCCTTTCCCATCATGTTAAAAACGCACTTTCCAGAAACATTGAAAAGTGAGATCAGAGGATGGCCCCTGATGTTTGCACTTCTATGGCTCATTTTCCTCCTGACAGTACTGGTCCCATTCACTGACAATTAAATCAGAGGCAACAAATATTCCAGACTTGCTACATCTTCTCATGACTTAAATCTGAAAAATACTTTACTTTGATATCACAAGAAAGAGAACACACCCCCTGCTTCCTCCATGATTCTTATCCCTTAATCACCAGGCCCAGACAAGAATGTCACCAGTCCTCCTTCATCTTGAGATAAGAATCCACAAGGATGAATGCTGTTGCCAAAAGGACATTATATACAAACCAAGCCATTTAACATTCCTCTTTCCTCTTTTTCTCCCTTCCCATTTTGCCTTTATTTTCCCTTCCCTTTCCTTCCACAGATATTTATTGAGTGCCCATTAGAGACCAGCTCAAACAACATCTTCCCAGGAAAGCCCTCTGTGACTTTTCCATTTTAGTGTCCTTGAACTTTTTACTTACCATCTTTGTACTTTTTACTTTACTTTTTACTTAACAACTTTTTACTTACTTTTTATTTTATTCATAGCACTTATTATTATCTGATAGTTTCCATTTGTTATCTTGCTCATGACCTGTGTTTTCTGTTAGAAATGAAAACTTTTTAAGCACAGGGAGATATTGTCTGTTTCATTCACTGTTTTACCTCAGTTCCTAGTATACTGTCTAGAACATATTAAGTTTATAACACTTTTTTTGAATGAATGAAGGAATGGTACAAAGTACGAGAGTGTAATGTTGAAACAGAAATGCTCTTTACTGTTGTAATGAATGTTGTGTAGTAGAAAAGAAAAGAAAAGAAATATATATATATAAATGTTCACTCAAAATTGTATTTAGCCAAGCTCTAGGAAGGAAAGGTAGAGGATGCTGTGAATGTGCATAACGATGCTGTTTTACAATAGGCTGGAGGGGTCAGGGAAGAGTTCCTTGAGGAACTGTCTTTTAAGCTGAACTTGAAAGATAAGCATGAGTTGATTAAGCAAAAAAGGAGAATAAAATAATTCTAGTCAGAGTAAAAAGTTTTGCAGTTCCAATTAATAGAAAGAGGAGCTGTATTTAGAATATTCTTTAAAATCTTCTGCCTATTAATTTGAGTATTAGGATTGTTCAGTTAATAAAAAACCTATGATATTTCAAAAATCCCTACAGAGAAAACAGAATAGTGGTAATTAGTATTCTTGAAAAGATCAACTATATTATGACTGATCAGATGCCATTTAGTGAGACATGGAATAGAATGTTATGACTGAAATATCTGCTCATTCTCTATTTCACTTCAACAAATGTGTATTGAGCAGCTATTAGGAATCAGCCATTGAACTAAGTTTTTGGAAGATCGAGATTAACAGCCCAAATGTTTGTTCTCAAAAAGTTTAGGGGGAGAGTGTTTCAACATGCGATAGAAATGTGCATATGGCACAATAAAACATCAAGAAAGGATGTGTGTATTAGGCTGGAATGTCAGGGGAGACTTTCTGGAAGAGAGGATCTATAAACTGAGTCTTGAAGGTTAAATAGAATTAAGAAATTTAAGAAGTGAAGTCAGGTAGGCAGGGTGGGAGGGTATAGAGAAAGAGAGGACTGCTTAAGAAAAGGCTTGGAAGCATGGAATAACATGATATGCATAGAGGAGTGAGTAGTTTTGCATAACTACCATGTAAACAGACTTTGGTTTAACAGGGTTGTTGTGTAGATTTGATGGGATAATGTGATATAGAATGTGCTTGGCATAGAATGAACCCCTAGTGAATGGTAGGGATCTAGTGAATGTGATGATGATTGCAGCATGTGGGGTCACTCATGTGCCAGGAGGGACTGGATATGAGGTTTGAGAAGTAGGAAGGGCACAGCGTATGCTATGATAATAAACTGAGACTTTTTTTCCTAAGGTGATAGTTGTCAGTGAAGGATTTTAAGCTGGGGAATGATATGGCCCTATTTACAGCTTGGATACATCTTTCAGACTACAGTTAGAAAATGGAATCAAAAGATGCCGAAGACAAAAAAAAAAAAGTAGTTATGAGACTATTAAAATGGATCAGGAGAAGGAGAATAAGGTTATGGATTAGAACAGTGACAATAAAATTTTAAAAATTGATGGATTTAAAATGTAAGTATGAAGTAAAATAAAAAGACTTTTTGATTGAATGGATATGGGGGGAAGGGAAGTTGAGAGAGAAAAAGTAGTCAAGCATCAATCCAGATTTTTGACTCAAGTGCTAAGTGAATGGCAATGCCGTTAAATGACATAATGAATAAGGGATATGGTAGATGAACCTGACCGATGAGGACAAAAAAGATATTAATTTCAATCTTGGACTTGTTGAGTTTTACATGCTCCTCAGATATCTAAGTAAAAGGATCCAGCACGTCAGATGGTGTGATGTTTTGAAAACATGGCCACAGAATCTTTGATACTTCTCCATGACTGAGGAGGAAAACCCTGATGTAGTAAAGAGACTTGCAAATTTGTACTAAAATTTTAAAATATTATCTATACATATTAGAACAATGATTTGAAATTGCTTAATATTTTGATTAGTGATTTTCAAAACCTCTTTGATCTTGCTGTAGTCCTTAAATTTTAAGTTTTAAATGAATTATTTTACTTAAGTCATAAACAAGAAATATATATACAACCAAATAACACAAGCTTTTATATATTCCAGGTTTGTCTAGTGGTGTTTGGCAGGGATAAAATGCTTCATTAGGAGGCTTAAAGAAGATGACCATTATCCTAATATGTCAATGTCATATTTCTTACTGGACACTAAAGCATGTTGTAAATGAGGAAAGACTGTAAGATTTGGAAGCTTTGTGGAGCATGATTGTATCTCTGCTATGCACTTAATAACAACAGATACCACTATTTTTATTGAGAATCTGTTATCCAGACATTTACATCTTATCCCTAACCCTCAGCAGAATTCTTAAAGTGGTTATTAATTTACTCATTTTAAATTTGAAGATTAAGGCTCAGTTAAATAACTTGCCCAAGGTCATTTGGTCATTTGGGATTTGGACTTAGATCTATCTGATTCTGAGTGAGGTGGTAAGTGGTTGAAATGTGCAATGAGACAGACCTCTGTTTGGTATCAGCTCTCCACCTAAGAGCTGTGTGGTTTGAGCTAGTGTGACAACACCTCCAAGTCTCAAACATTTTATCTGTAATACAAAGGTAATACCAATTTAAAGGGTTATTTTGAAAATTAAATTATATACATATTATATATGCATATGTAATAAGTGATTAATTAATGTAAGTTCTCTTCTGCTGTTTGTATTAATGTTTAATTAATGTTTTTATTATTAATTAATGTTTTTATTGCTTAACTGATTTTAATAACATGACATAAAGCCCCTACACTTGATATAATTGTTATGCAAAATACATAGGTGAATACTGTCTTCTTTTAAAAATATAAAATAAATAAGCAAGACATGTGAAAATAGGCATTTCCATTAAATAAATGAAAAGTTTAAAAAAAGTTTTTCTTTCCATATCATTTGAAGAAGGGAAATTATCATTTTATGCAATATTCAAGTTTATTAAACAAATTTAAAAAGTATTATAAAATGTTTAACTTTCATCAGCTTCAAGGTTTATGTTACTCCCAAATTTTGCATATAACTGAACTTTCAAATCTGCTAACACCCGCTGAATTGATTCCACCCTGGATTCTAAGGCATCAATTTCTTCTTGCAAATTTTAAACTGTAGCTTCTTACACAGTTATTATGTCTCAATTCTTTTTTGTGTTATCCCCCATAAGAATAAAAGTTCTTCCTATTCTAATGAGAGTTGGTATTATTTTATTTATTTATTTTTTAAAGATAGAGTTAACTAAACATGTAGAAAAGTAACCAGTAGACACAAAATTGCACATAGATTTTAAAACACCATCTAAATCTTTTGTTTATTCCTTCCTCTATCCCAACCCAATCCACCCTAGCACACTAAACTATGTTCATTAAACTAAGTAACTAAACTCCAAAGAGGTAAGAATTCAAAAGAGAAGAAGCTTGGGAGTTTATAATCCATGGATGAATATTTATCAAAAAATTTAATGAAGCCACCTCTTCTTCCTTCTACTCCTCTCTCACCCTTATCTCTTAGTTATTTTTTACTGGCTGAAAACTGTAGAAACTCACAACTGTAAGACTTCATTACTTTTAGAGAATACACTATGGTACGTTTACTATAAATAATTCACACCACACTACACTTGTCAAAAGGAATGAACAAAGTATATATCATGGTACAGGAACCTTGATTTTTATTGTTTTTGCTCACTTACTCACTAATTCTCCAACTGCAGCTCCTTGTCACTGTGAATTAGAGTAGTTCTGCTGTATACAAATATTGTATTCTGGGTAATTAGATATTGGGATAGGAGCCTCTGTAAATTACTTTAACTCGTGTCAATACTGAAGCAAATAAGTTTTAGTTCTGTTTCTAGTTTGGGTTATTTTCTGACCCTAAACAGCCTGACATAAAGGAGTGCTTTTCTTTGTCAAAGGCAGCCTTTTCAAATCTAACTGCCAGACACACTATTGAGCTATGTGCTCAATTCTAATTGGCTGAGATCTTTTCAATTCAGCAGCTTCATCTTTAATGCAGTGGATGTAAGATTATGTGTAGGTCTTTTCAATGGGTTTTCCCTACTGATGATTGGGGCAGAGGATTTGAACATAAGCAGGGTGCTGGCTATTTCTTCTGGCCAATTTAAATTGATTCATAGAAGTCCTTTGTGCCCAAGGGAAAGAGAAGAACAAATCCAAGTGAGTGAGACAGTTGGAACGGTAGGAAAGAAGAGGGAGGACAGACTGGGGAGAGGAAACGTTCTAAGTATTATAAAATTGGAGCTCTGAACAATCTGGCAGTGAAATATTGAAACTTAACCAGTAGGCTTCTGGTTACTGGTTAAAACAAAGGTCACCAGGAAAATTATTTATAAGATTGATTTTGATATCTTTAGGTTAAAAAGTCTATGTAAATTTGGAAAATATTTTTCATACCTGATCCCACAGGGAGCCATAGTGAATAAACTCTTTTCTAAAAATATTCCAAAAGATAGTAGATAATTCTTTTCAGAACTCCAAATCACCTTTGAATGTGCTATAACAGAATAGCAGAGAGGGTCAACTAAAAATTTTGTTTGGGACAGATGAAAAATTTGCCTTCTAACCATTCAGAGATGAGTGCTGTTGAAAAAGCCTCCTAGTTCTATCTTAAGAGGGTAGACTAAGATGAACTATTCAAACTGGGCACATTCAAAAGTATTCCTTTTTAAATAGACAGACCCTGGTTATGAAGTCTCTTCTGAGTTTTCTAAGGACTGGATAGGGTACAGGGCAAGCCATGATGGGGCCATTTTTACATCATCTCTATTCCACAAAGAAAGAACTCCAAGTGAAGTTTTAGTGCTTTTTCAACTCCATCTCCAAGTTGCTCAAGAAAATCCTTGGTACGCCATATCAATTAATTTGGTGACTCCCTCTCTGAAGGAGAAAGCAAAGCCAAAGAAAACAAGGACAGTGCACTGCTGACAATATTTTAACAAGGCCATTTCAATCTTCCCTGAACACATGAAAACAATGCAACGTTTCTCTAGCAAGAGAAAATAGCAACAAATTTATTTTGTTGGTTTAACTTGCTCTGCCCTAGAACATATGCAAAACATCCATCTGTCTCCTGAGTAGTAACATTCAATTTGTTAAAATTCATAGTAATAATGAAATGCAACACTGATGCCTGGCACATTAGTTGAACAAATAAGGGTGACAAGTATGGCATATATTGCAGAGACCAGTGGGTAAGTCCTCTAAGCTACAGGACTTTTGTTGTTGTCGTTTGGTAGGAAATCTTAGGAGCTTACACAATGATTCACTGTTTTATAAAGTGTGGAATTCCACAAAAAATAAAAGTAAAGCCAGTTTTCAACCATTATTCTCAATCAAGTAAAAACAAACAAAGCCAAACCCTGTGAAGAGATAAGCTGCAGCAGCTACTTCTGAGCTGTCTTCCGGAAGACTAATGATTTGTAAACAGTCTTTCTCTGAAACTCAGATTTATTGAGAGACACTGTCTGAGAATCATTGGAATAAATGCAACATAACTAGAACTTAGTAAGGTCTCTCGAGGCTTCAGAATATGTAAGATTTTCCAACTGATATGCAAATATATAATTACCTGAACTTTCTTTTACACAAAGTAGAAGGCAGTTATACCTAACAGAAATGTATATAGTTATTCATCAAAAGACACGTACGTGACATGTACATGTATAACAACAGTGCTCCTAATAGTCCCCAATTGAAAGTTATCCAAATGCCCTGAAAAAGCAGAATGAATGAATTGTGATATAATTAAAAACATAATACCATACAAGAATGAACAGTCTAGAGCTACCTGCAACAATATGGATGAATCTCACAAACTGTTGGTCAAAAGAGGCCAGACATAAAGCTGTATATAGCATAACATTTCACTTATATTAAGTACAGAAAGAGGTAAAGTTAGTCTATGCCTCGAAAAGGCAGTGGTACCCTCTTTGGGGAGTGAGTGGAAGACAATGTAAGTAGGGCTTCTGGGTGCTGACCATGTTCAGTTTCTTCATCTGGACGCTGAGTGAGTTCAGTTTGTGAAAATTCATTGAGCTATAATGTGCAAGTACACGTGTGCACACGCAAATGTGTGTTTATACAGTACTCAAGTAAAAAGTAAGAAACATAACAGGCCTATATTTTAACTCATTCCTTGCTATTCCATGTCTGTTCACTTGTCTCTAGTAAAGTAACTCCTATATCATTTCCTCACTAGCAGTCTTCAGACCTATATGTTTTTCTCTCCCCTTGTCTGTATGCTTAAAATAGCTCTCTGTTTCTATCCATCAAACTTCATCTCTCTGTTCATTAATGGACTTCTGTGTCCTATTTCATGCAGAAAACCTTTTAGATCATCTTGGTAGCCTAAGAAATCTTCCAGTTTAGTAATTGCTCTTTTTAAGTACGGTTTTCTAAGATTCTAACATTTAAAAAGATAAGAATACTTCTTTACATACTTTAAACATCCTAATAAGACAATGCAGGCATCAAAGTGTGATATATTTTACAGTATTTAGTTGTAACTCTGATTTCAGTACTGTTCCATGTCACCTGTAAATTTACACTCTGTTGGAGTTTATGCGTTTATGTAGAGCTCTCTTAAGAGGTATAGTATATTTTAATAACAATGACAAAGATGCTATTTTACCTTCTAATTGTGTCTAGTTTCCTCTCCTTTAAAATAAAAAAATTCACTATTAATAATCTTTATTTCTGGACTACTACTATTACCACAGTTATTATTACTGAAATGCCAATTATTAGGTATTTATTCTGTGCCAGCCACATTTATAAGCAATTTGCACATATTATCTAATTTAATCTTTACAACCTTATGAAGTTGTTATTGTCCTCATTTTTCAGATGAAAAACTAAAGCTCAGCAAGAATAAATAACTTGCCCAGATCAAGCAACATGGTTTGATTTAAAACCAGGTGTTCTGCCCAAGCTTTCACCTCTTTGAGCTCAAATAAGTTTATACTTAAGCATTAAACATGGTTGCCTTACTTTTTCTACTGCAGGCATTGTTAGCAGGGTTAGATGTGACAAATACTCCTTTTCTTTCTTTGCATTAATTTCATTTTTAATAATTTGAATCCACATCAAAATTCTCCTGTATAAGAGATAAAGACTAGTTCTGCATCTACTCTAAGAAAGTAGCTATCGTTACCTATCACAATTTTGTTTCTCCAGGATCTAGAAATGTGATATCTCCTTCTCCCTTCAAACTGCCAATACCAAGAATGCCTTCAGCTCATCTGCAGCCCAGGAGTTGCTTTCCCTATTGTACTCTTTGATCCAAGTCTCCAACGATTCAAATACAATCTCCAGAAGAAATGGGAGTATACAAGTCATGCAAGCAAAAGAATTATTGATGCACTGGCATAATCTGTGCACAGAGTTCAATGTTATCACTATAGAGATGCAATGGTGAAAAATATACCTTTTTCATAAGCCCACATTAGACATGTCTGCTCATCTTTTTCACCACTAGACCTGCTTGGATCACAAGCTACCAGATTCATATCAGCTCCGTTATCCAGTAAGAACTGAACCAGGTGAATGTGACCATGGTAGCAAGCAGAGTGCAGTCCTATAATAGAATAAGAATGAAAGTGTGAAAGGAGAAAAGGGGAAAACTGAAACCCAATTTTCAAAAGACAGTCATTACCACATAATAGAATTGTTGCCAGAGATATACAGCAAGGGTTGATTTCTTTGACAAAGAATTAATTCTGTCTTTGAGCAAACAAGACATAGTTTAGGAAAAGAAGTACCTAGTTGATCTATATAGACTACCTTTTGCTTAGCACAATTTCTAGTATTTCTATATCCACTGTAATTACCAGAATAAATGTTAGCAACTTTGTACAAACCAAAGAACAAATACCCCAAACAAGGGCAAGGCAGTGTGATCAGTCTGTTCCTGGTGCAGATCATAATGGGTGCATTGACTGTAGATACTTTAGCACAATAATGAAACTGACCAAAGTCAGTCTGCTTTTCATTATCACCATGCACCATCAATTTAAATGATGTCATTGATAAAATATTCCCCCTCATTGGGGTAGACCACTCCCACACATCCCCCCCACCCCGAGCCCACCACTTCTCTTGAGCATTCACATGCATCAGAAACTGGTGATGTTCTCACCACAGTCTTACCTGTGTGCCCATCCCTTCCTTGGTGGTTGATGCTTATGACATTCTGATCAAGAAGAAATTTAACCAGGTCAATGCTCTTGCCATAGGTACAAGCACTGCAAAAATATAACACAGGGAAAATAGAAGGCTGAATGTATGCACTCCAAATTAATATGTTGAAGCCCTAACTCCCATAACCTTATAATGTGACTATAATTTAAAGGGGTATAATTTACAGAGGTAATTAAGTGGAAATGGAATAATTAGGATGGGCCCTCACCAAATATGACCGGTGTCCTTATAAGAAAGGAAGATTAGTATACAGATGACATGAATAGAGGGACAACCATGTAAAGACACAAAAAGAAGGTGGCCATCTGCAATACAAAGAGAAAGGTCTCAGAAGAAACCGAACCTGACACCTTGATCTTGGACTTCCAGACTCTAGAATTGTGAGAAAATAAATTTCTGGTGTTCAAGCCACCCAGTCTGTGGTATTTAGTTATGGTAGCCCTAGAAAATTAAAACAGCCCTGATTCACCCAGGATATTCTAGATGCTGATGTTTACATAAGTGCCAAAAAGACAGATGAAAGAAGGAGGGAAAGAGAGAGGAGAAGGAGGTGATAAGAAAAAAAAAAAAGCACATAAAGCAATAAAATCCTAAGATTCTCAAATATGGGCCTTCAAGAAAGGAGCTGTATAAAATTTCTAGCATTTTCTTATTAAATATTAAATACTTCCTATGATATTAATTCTTTTTTAGGCATTCTGCAGGGCAACTGAATGGAATGGGGGAACACAGGAAGGTTCTGAGAGATTTAAGTGACAAGTTAGACTTGTGATTGCACCTGAAGTGGGAAGAGGGGCAGTCTTGTGAGATCTGATGCTAATTCCAGGTAGGCAGTGCCAAACTGAAATGAATTTTAGGACACCCACTCGGTGTCTGTAGAGAATTGGAGAATTGTTTCATGTAGAAAAATCTCACACAAAACCGGTATCATGTGTTTCAGAAGTGAGGTATTGAGTGTTGAGGTAGAGTACAGAAAAACAGTGTTTTTTCCTTCCAGATTTGTTCTGGAAGTGGTAATTCACTGGGTCTTACTCCTTCCTCTCCCTGGGATGACTTTGCCTAAATCCTTTTTCTCTCATGGGATATTATTATTTTCTTTAAATAAATGCTATTATTTATCTAGTTGAACTATTGCTTCCTCTATGAAGTCTTCTCATGAACCAAAGGCTGAGTTCATTGCTATCTCCTCTGCTTCCTTATAATTTGAGTTTTATGGCACTTATCATATTGTGTTATGGTAATGGATACACACACTTTTCTGTGTTTTGATACCTTACAATAGAGTTCCCTTAAGGAGGGAAGGGACTGTGTTATGTTAATGTTCCTACCAGCAACAACACAAGGCAGGTCCTTAACAAGCCTTTCTTGAATAATTAAGTGAATAAAAAACAACCATCTCAGTGTAATAGATCTTATCACCATTAGTTATTTGTATTATAAATAGGACCATTAACACTATACTTTTATTGCTCCATTATCTGAATTACCTCATTGTTTCTGTTCAAAGCAACTATTTATAGGAAATGATGAATTCTGAACATATATATATATATATGTGTGTGTGTGTGTGTGTGTGTGTGTGTATGTACATGTGTATACAAATGTGTATACATACAGACATATGAAAACAATAACAGGAATGTACTAAGTGCTGACTATGTGTAAAGCACTGTGATTGGTACATAGAAAAATTCATAACTGTAGTCAGTTCCTTATGTAAAAGGAGAATTTCTTTTATAAATATGTACTTAAAATGAATAGAATGAAAATATTAATATGTTATTCCTAGCAGCCACAGGTTTGCACAAAATAAAACAATTGGATACATACTTTTAACTCACTTCACTAATCTTGTCATATAGACAATTTTCTGAAGGTGACAATAACCCTCTGAGTATAGTCGGTTTCAATTTATGTGCACAAAGTAGCAAAATGATTTGAAAACTAGCCTGTGGTGTCAGCCTCTACAAGAATGACCTAATGGGTAGAGGAC
Source organism: Mesoplodon densirostris (assembly GCF_025265405.1). Classification (NCBI taxonomy): domain Eukaryota; kingdom Metazoa; phylum Chordata; class Mammalia; order Artiodactyla; family Ziphiidae; genus Mesoplodon; species Mesoplodon densirostris. Next base: position 66,351,915 of record NC_082662.1, on the reverse strand, counting down.
ACTAGTAACCCATACATATCAGTTCTGCCACCTGTCCCCTTCAGGGACAAATTCCACTGGTACACTTTGAAGGCATGATCTGAAGAGTTCTTGCATCTGTTCTGTTACAGAGTGTGTAGAAAACAGACAAAATATTTTGGTACTAGAACATGAAGATATATAAAAACACAGGATTTGGAATTAGTCAGGCATTTAATACATGTTTTTTTAGCCATAAGAATCTTTGGCAAGTTACTTAGTTTTCTTGAGCTTCAATTTTCTCATTGGTAAAAAAGGGATAGTAAATCCAACTTCATAAAATGGTTATGAGGATTAAATGAGATAATGGATGCAAATCATCCAGCACATATTCACTGTTCCATAAATGGTAGTTTTCTTCACCTCCCTTTTGGCTGACCTCTTTGGGTGATAAGAAAAATCTGGAAATCCAAGTGAAATTTGACAAGTTGATGCCTGATGCAGAAGTGTAAGCTTAATTTTAGTTCAGTATTAAAAAAAAAAGTGTCTCATTTCTATTATTCACTAGTACAGGACAAACACTACGTAAATAACATACTAGTCTCAAATACATGTTTTAGAGGTTGCTAACTAGCCAAGAGATCTGTAATATGTAGGTAAATAATCTTATATTCAAGGTTTACTCAATTCAAATGACTATGTTTTTATTTTTATAAGCAAAACAGTAACCTGTTAAAAAATGAGGGTTTTAAATTTTATAAAACACCTGCCTTCCTTTTGGACATTTTAGGGAGTTATGTGCTTGAGTTCTTAGCAAATTTTCCCTCCCTCTCTCTCTTTCTTTTTTTCTTTGTCACAACTTTTCCAAACCCAGCTGCTCCTTCAGAGTGCTTTTCCAGAGCATGTTGCAAAGGACTGTAATCGATTCCTAGCAAGGAGCTAATGCCTTCTTAGGTACCTCAGTGGCCATCATGACTAAGCTCTTACAGGCTGACAGATGGACGTCTTAGATAGGTAGATACATTTGCACATAAGGTTTAAGTGGTAAGGAAAAAAATGTCACATTTGATGCTGATGAATTCTGGTAATGATATTCTTGTCAGAGGAGGATTATGGGCACTGCTCCTTTTGGCAGCTTTCTGCAGAGTTAAGTGGAATAGGAGCAATATGCTTACAGATGTTGACATGCTTGTTGCCTTGGCAACATCAGTCCCTGTCTTTGTGGCTGCTGCCAGGAAGGCAGCATCTGGCTCCGGCCCCATCTGTTGTACTGACTGCAGCATATGCGTCTACCTTTTCTTCTGTGCATCTAGCTTGGGCTCCTTGTCCTCTGCCCACCCTCTGGTCTTGCTCTCTGATTGCAACATCTGCCACTATTCATTCTTGCTTCATGTACATGACTTCCAGTGTTGTAGGGTGTTAGCTAAGTTTAGAGGCTATTGCACTTAAATATTCTTTTACCTGTGAAAAGCTGTTTCACTGAAGATGTTTTCTTTAGTCAGACTTTCTATCCCTGATATTTGGATGATTTCCTTGGCAACTTCAAATTTGCCATTGTAGCATGCCCTAGAGTTAAGAAAATATTTTGAGAATAGTAAGAAGGTAAACATAGTATACCTGGAGTACCTATGGAAGTATACATAATACTCACAGGTGCAAAGGGGTGTCTCCATAGATATTAACAACATGTGGCTGAACTTCTAAATTGCTCTGGAGCAGGTACTTCACTATATCATGGTGTCCAAAGCGAGAACAGAAGTGGAGTGGAACATGATCTTCATTGTCCTGAGCATTCACTGTCATTAAAAGAAAGGGAAAGATATGTTATCTGGAATCCTCTATTTCTCAACCTGCTCATGTGTAGTATCAGGTACTTTTCTAAGTGCCTGAGAGACTCCTGGAAATTGCCAGTTAATAACAATAATAAAGGAAATTAAGTGCCACCAATTTTAAAAGTTATAATTTTATCCTATAGCCTATTTCCACATTAAGCAGGCTTTCTTCTAGCTCCCATAAATCTATGGAATGCATCTAATCAAATCTACCTTGCATACCATATGACCCATCAATCCCACTACTGGGCATATACCCTGAGAAAACCATAATTCAAGAAGAATCATGTACCACAATGTTCATTGCAGCTCTATTTACAATAGCCAGGACATGGAAGCAACCTAAGTGTCCATCGACCGATGAATGGATAAAGAAGACATGGCACATATATACAATGGAATATTACTCAGCTGTAAAAAAAACAAAATTGAGTTATTTGTAGTGAGGTGGATGGACCTAGAATCTGTCATACAGAGTGAAGTAAGTCAGAAAGAGAAAAACAAATACTGTATGCTAACACATATATCTGAAGAAACTAGGGGCAGGACAGGAATAAAGACGCAGATGTAGAGAATGGACTTGAGGACATGGGGAGGGGAAAGGGTAAGCTGGGAAGAAGTGAGAGAGTGTCATGGACATATATACACTACCAAATGTAAAATACATAGCTAGTGGGAAGTAGCCACATAGCACAGGGAGATCAACTCGGTGCTTTGTGACCACTTAGAAGGGTGGGATAGGGAGGGTGGGAGGGAGAGGCAAGAGGGAGGAGACATGGGGATATATGTATATGTATAGCTGATTCACTTTATTATAAAGCAGAAACTAACACACCAGTGTAAAGCAATTATACTCCAATAAAGATGTTAAAAAAAATCTACCTTGCACAATGGAAGAGTTCAGGAAACTAATAAGTATCTAAAAGGTACTCATAGCCTTATTTCCACAAGCATCTCCTTTCAAATTGATTCCCCTTTCACCCCCATGGAAGATGTTAAAAATTTCAGACTCTGGACAGAACATCATTTCCCAAAATTTTGGCTCAATATGTTAGCGTGGGGCCTAGTACTCTGTATGTTAGCAATACTGTGTAGGAGGTTCTGATGTCCCCTTAACTGAGAAATGTCATGCTGCGGTATACAAAGCATAGTATAATGAAAAGGCGGCAAGTTTTAGAGTGAGGAAGACCTCATTAATTGTATGACCTAAGATAGTTATTTAACATTAACTGTTAAATTGATGACTCAGTAGTGGGCATTTGACCTTCTCTTTGTCCAATCCAGCCTTATAACCTCTTCCGACATTTGGGAAATTCCCTATACTGAAAGTACTGACTAGAGGCCAAGATAACCTTTTATCATAGAAGCGAAAATATGCTTTCCAAGCCTCCTTTGCAGTTAGGGGCACAGAATTAGTAGAGGGTGACCATATGTCCTGGTTTAGCCTTGTTATCCTAGTATAATTTTTAATAGTGACCCTTTCACTCTCAACCACGTCCTGGTTGGACACTCATCTACAGGCTCTTTCAATCAACATGTTATTTCAGACTCTGACATCAGAGCTGATGACACACAAAAGGAGAGTCTGTTCTATCTTGGCAAAGTAGCAGTGGTAGAATAGCTCCATCTAATTTCCAGCGGTACTGTTGCCCAGCAACAGACTGGGTGCCCCACATTGTTGGTGCCAGAAACACAAGTGTTGGTGTGTGTGCCTAGCTGGGGTGGCAGTGTGCCTTCAAAGGATTAGTTTTGGGGTGTGATTCTGGACACCATTTCTCACTGTGAGAATTCCAAACCTGGCTTTCTACTCTGTCCTGGGGAAGATTCTGTGTGCTAATTGATATCCTTTAATATTTCCCTTCATGCTTAAACTAGCAAGCTTTAGTTTCCAACACTTGCATATAAGAACACCTGACTGAAACATAGTCATTCCTCAACAAGTATTAAATAATCAATATGCACCAAGCACTGTGCTAGGTGTTGGAAATATTGATTTCTTATAAGTAACAGTGGATATAATAACACTATTGGTGCAGCAGGGATGCTGAAATGATTAAAGGAGATCATTTCTAGAAAGTGTCTAGCATGATACTTATCACAAATTAGATACTTAATAAAAATCTTCACTCTCCCTTTTTACTAATTTCCCTCTTAGAATTTTGTTAAGTGTTAAGGCAAATAAGCTATAAATGCACAGAATCTATACCCTCAAATAATTTACAATCTAGTTGAATAGTCAATAATTACAGGCCTGAAGTAATAACAAATCAACACCAAGCTGCTAAATTCTAGATCTGCTTTAGCACAATTTTTCAAACCAAAAATAACCAGATCGACTGTTCTACAACCATTTGTTTTATTATTTTACTACTTTGTCCATCTGTACAGGGTGTTTTATTCAAAATAGAAAATAATAGCCCTTAACAAATCCCATTCATTCTCATTCTTATGTATATCTATAAAAGAAATTATCCATAAAGCCAAAATAATTGATAGAATTACTTTTTTAATGATGAAGGATTGGAAGGAAAAGAAAGGCAAGATAAGAGTTAATTTTAAAAAGTTCAAATATAATCATTATTTAACATTTAATGAACACTGGTTTAGGCCTTATAGCTGCTATATTTGTAGACAATAATTCTTATTTTATCAACCTGCAAGATCTTAAGCCAAAGGGAAATCTTTAACAAAGTTCCTGAACTCCTCCTCCCAAGACTGTTATTGAAAAATAAATCTTTGAATCTTTTCTATTCATGAGTAGCTCAGAAGGACGCACTTCCTTCAGAAGAATTTTCCTGGTTGTTTTGATTATCTTCCTTTTTAAGATACTTTTCCTTTGTTCACATTCTGTTGGAAGCCAGGGAAAGTCAATACCATGAGTCAAAGCTTGAGGACCGCAGGGAGTCCAGGGCATCAGGATGTCACATGTGAGTTCTTGAGGGCCAGAGGGGACATTGTAAAGCAGAATGGAGCACAATATTCCATTAATTCATAATTTTCCTTTAGCCATGCCTGGCCCCACCCAACATTATTCTTCTCTAGTTGAATCAATAAACTTCAAAGCAGACTCTTTACTTGGTGAATTACCTGCAATGGCCTAGACATTATTCCCATCAAAGAAGATATATAAATACCAACCAAAGGGACAAGCCAGGAGAAATCTGCATCAGACGCAGAGTTTATATATATATATATATATATATATATATATATATATATATATATATATATATATATATATACACCTGTATTTCTGCTTCAGTCCTTCTGATCCCTTAATTTTGTCTTGGACCAATTTGCAAAAACAAAAAGTGCATATATTATTATTATTACCTGAGGAAAACTGAATGTATGAATGATATTCTGTTTGCTCTAACATCTTATTTAGAAATTTAAGTAAAGGAAAATTTCAAGCAAAGGAATACATATAAATTATTATTAGGAAAATATTTGGTCACTAGTCCTCTACTTTGAAGAGAGTAAATGTTCAGTAATGTCTTTTGAAAGAAAGATTGGATGAATGGGTAGGTAGCTGGATGCTACTTCTTGCTTATTTCTGCTCATTGATCTTAAAGATAAAATAAACATTTCCATATTAACCCAGCAATGTTAGGACATCCCACCAGCTCTCTAAAGCAACTCCCAAGTGTGTCTTAAATAAATTTTCAGTAACAAATCTGTGTGATAGTTCTGACAAGACACATTTTAAAAAATAAATTACTTCTCCTTACTGACCATGCCCTAGAAATTTTTGTGACTTTCTCTAGTATCCAGTTCTCCAGTTAAGAGAACTATAGCATTCAACATTCAGATGACAAAAAATTAATAGTTTCTGAATTTAACATTTTCCATTTTTAGCTTTATTAAAATGATAAATTGTGAGAATTGTGTCTCTATTTTCCTCCTATGGAGTCCAGCAATATTTTGACCTTTTCAATCTCATTCGATAAGCATTGCAGTTCTCCTTTTTAATTGCCCTATGAGGTATAAGGAAGAAGATTAGAGACTTAAAACATATGTGACTGAATAGGTCAACCTCACAAACATGCAGAACGTGCTTTCGGAAATACATTTTGGCTAATTTGCAACTTGAATTTATTTTCATTTGTGACATTCTGTTACCACAGAAACATGCTGTAAATACCAGATTTCAAATTGCACTCCTTTTGGGGTCATTCATTTATTCTTCCCCTTATGTCCATTAACCACAGGCAAAGTCCAGATCTAAAATAAATCATCTGGAGGCTTAGATACATTTTGGAATAAGTAAACCAGCTGATAATAAATCTTGTGCAGTGTCCACCAGCACAAAAGATTTTCTGATTTATTCTTTGCAATTAGTTGAAGTGCAAAAGGGACTTAAATATCAAGTGTATATTAGAAGGAAGTAAAAATACTTAAAAATCTGAGTCATGTCACTTGATTTTTTTGAATGATTGAGTAGGAGGCATGTAGTGCTTGTGTGAGTCAGAAAGAAAATGTTAAAAATTATATCATATGATGCTGGTATGTACCGGGAATCTGGGTGCAGTACACATTTCAATGCCTTTTGTAGAAGAGTCCTTTGATCCTGGAGACATGCTGATCATAAATGATACTCATTTTGACACCACTGAGCTTTGGAGTTGTGCAGAGGAATAAAAGGCTGAGGTTGGCCTTGATAATAAAGGAAAAATGTGAGCAGTTCCTGACCCCTTGGAAGAGTGAGGCAGTTTCAAAAACAATTATGTGTTCGGTGATTCACATTGGTGTACCTCTGCCTATCCTAAACCAACAGAATCAAAGAGACTGCTTAAACAAGGTCCAGACAACAGCATTCCTTGCATGCTGACAACACAAGTTGTTTATGATAATGTTACAGAAAAAATTCCTGAGTTATTACACACTGGCTCAGAAAATGATACAAACTACGTTTCGCAAATGTTACCAGATAAAATGGCCCTGTTTCCAACATGGAAATGAAATTGCCCTAGCCTCTTGTTACAGTTGTCTCTGGGAGCCTTTGTGTTTTCCTTAGAGTAATGAAAACATTGATTAGTTTTATTAACTGAATACCAATCTCAATTTTGGACCAAGGAAATGGCAGTTCTATAGATCTAACAACCTTGTGCTTTTGGAAATGTGCATCATTTCTGCTGCAAAGGCCAGCAGTTCTTACAGCTGGGCTTTTAATTAGGTCTCTTGGGGGTCAGTGGAAGAATGCTGGATATGCCTGAGAGAATTTAATGACAAGATGTAACTCTGAGTGAATTTGTGTCAAAAAATTAAGTTTGTGAGGAAGAGGAAAAAAAGAGAAAGAAAATTTTTTCAATACTTTCAATTTTCCAAAATTCATTTTGTAATTAAAAAACTAAAAAGTTGCAGGAAATTCTATTCTACTAAATGCATCTAAAATCTTTCTGTGTATTCTAAAGGTTTTTTTTCCCAACCTGATCACATTCTAACTCTATTTCCATTAAAAATAACAGTAGTATCAAATACTGGAGAGGATGTGGGGAGCAACTGGAACTCTCATATATAGCTGTGGGAGTGAAAAATATTGCAAACATTGCAAATATTGAAAGTTGTCTGAAATTTCCTAAAAGTTAACCATGTGCATGCCCTTTGATGCAGTAATTCTCTCTCTGTCTCTCTCTCTAAATACACACACACACACACACACACACACACACACAATGAAGAGCGATTAACACGTATATTCACAAGAAGAATTGAATGTTTCTGGCAGCTATATTCACAAAAGTCAAACACTAGAAACATTTAACCTTCCATTACAAGGAGAATGGATAAACAGTTAAATTGTGGGAAATTCACAGAATTTTTGGTAATAAAAAAGAGCAAATTATGATTCATGCAACAACATGGATAAAAGTCAAAATCATCTTGTTGATCAAAAGAAAGCAGTCACAAAATTATCAAATTCAAGAACAGGAAAAAAGCTAACCTATAGCAATAGAAGCCAGAATATTGATTATCTTTGGTGGTGAAAGCTATTTACTGAGAAGTGGGAAATAAGGAACTTTCCAGGTGAAATATTTTCAACTTTCCAGATGAAAATATGTCTATATCTTGATCTGGGTGGTTTTTACATGGATGTATCCACAAGCAAATATTCACTTAAGTCAATATTCAGTTAAGATTTGAGAATTTTGCTATATGTAAAATTTACCTCAATTAAAAAAAGATTAGTGAATAACAAAAAGTAGGAAAAATTTAGGAAAACCCCTTATTTTTACTGCAGCACCTAATACATTAAGAGTTGAGCTAAAATATGTAAAGAAGGATTAACATATAGGTTTAATTAATATATTAAAAATAATAAATTATGACTTGTGGAACAAATTAGTACATGAGTACAAGATTAATCAACTTAGATTATTCTCTAATAAATAAGTAAAGTAGAAGGAAAAAGCATACATAAATTAAAAGATAGCAAATCTCTTCTTCTAAACATAATCTTACCATCTGCTTTGTTGCCTTCTTCCACCAAGAGTTTCGCAATATTAAAGAATCCTTTTGCAGATGCTAGGTGGAGGGGCCTATCTCCGACTTCACCGCTTACATTTACATCAGCACCAAATTTCAAAAGGAGGCGGGTTACCTAAAGGATCCATGCATTTGAAATTAGTATCAAATGCCAAACAGTAATTCAATGCCTTCAGCAATATGGAAGGAGACATATCATTTAGGTTTTCTCTTGGATAATTTTTGCCTGAAAATAACAGAAAATCCTAACTCAACTGGCCTAAACAATAAGGAATTTATTATTATATCACCTAGCAAGAAATCTAAAACTGGAGCAATTTCAGGGTTGGGTCTTCATTGTATCAATACATAAATAATCTTCTCTCAAGTCACCCATAATCTTCTCTGAACAATCTTTTCTAAGGTCTCCTTCTGGCCAGAGCCAGCAGTGCTTACTTGATTCTTGATTTTCATAGTGGTTCCATGCATAGGTCACCAATGGTAATCTTGCTACTGGGGTTCTGGGTCCTTTTTTGATTTGTGAGTAAACAGGAGATAGCCACACTAGCCCCCAGCATCTTCCCAAATTAGCTGAGATTCACATCCAAGAGGACAGAGAGAGATGAAGTAATAAACAACTCAAGAGTTTCCAGGGGTTGTTTCAGGTAATTTATGGGATTCCTTCAAATTATTTATATATTCAATTAGGAACCTTCCAAATAATTTCTTTAAAATTGACATTACCTCCCCTGTGAATTTTAGGACTTATCATAGTGATCCCAAGAGATAAGTTAGGATGCACCCGTACCATTAAAATAACAGTTATGGGAGGACTCCTCAAAAGTCTTGACCATTGTGGCATCAACATAAAAGTGAATTCAAGCTCTAAAACTATTTTGTGGCAGCAAATAAACATATCTTGAGCAGAAGCCTCTGAAGAATATATTATATATTAGATAGAAATTCTAGGCAAAAAATTAGCTGGGTGGGATTTGGGAAAACTTCCTATTTCATGCAGTAGGTAAAGAACAAAGTTTCTGAAATTGGGCTTCTGCTTATTAGGTATGTCACCTTGAATAAATTATTTGGCCTTTTGAAAATTCAGTTTCTTCGTTGTTAAAATGGGAATGCCTCATAGAGTTGTTGTGATAATTAAATAAGTTATTACACATAAATCACTTAGAAAAGTGCCTGGTATTCAATAAATGATAGCAGAAGTGGTAGCACCAATATGAAACATGTGTATTTTATCTATTTCTTGGCTAATGGGTAGACCAATACTTAATTCAAGAGAAATCTGAACAGTAGACTTTTAGTCTCAAGAACCTTGCACACCTAAGCAGATACTTCCACTTACATAGGCTCCATAAATTCTGATTATGTGACTTTATAATGGACAGATTTAAATTATCTTTGAAATCGATTGTCTATTAAGCACTATTATTATATACCTAGGAAATACTGCTGTTGATAAAAGACATCTACTCTTCCACTTAAAATAAGTAAATAAGCAAATGGCAAGGAACATGGCACATTAGGCACATTTATATATAGAATGTGCCATTCTCCTGTCAGCATATTTTAGTAAATGACAATAGCTTCCATAAATTACTTATGTGTTGTCTTTGCACATAGAAAGTGAATCCCTTATCATAAAAGAACCATCCACATTTTAGCATAATTTTATAATACTGTGACTATATATTCAGGGAAAGTAAACAAATTTAGGTCTCCACACAACATACATAGAAGCTCTTTATGTTTCTGCTGGGTCATGAGATTAATCGCCAAAGAGGATGACTCTACAAATAACAGGCACTGTGTATATCCTCTCTGTGCCTGAAGTCAGAAAAGTATGAAGTTTTCTCATCACCTGAGTTTTGGACCCAGTACTTTCAGAAGCATTTTCAGTGCTCAGCTCTCCAGGGCACCCCAGTGCAGTCTGAGCAGCATATCAATGAAATGAGCAGTCTCCCCTAGCTAGAGGTCACACTTTGCAGGTCTGAGACTGTCCAGTCACATGCCAGCCAGCAAAGAAAGAAAGGCACAATGACTAGAACAGCACAGAGACACAAGGAAGTTTGATTTTTAACTTGGGATCCTCAGGCAGTGCAATGGCATGAACTGTACAAAGGTAAAAAGGCATAATTCTGCTGCATAACTGAGACCAGATCTAGAGAGATAAAATGAGGAAGAGTAAAAACAGAATGTCAAAAGAACAGTTAAGTTTTGATTATCTAATTACATTTGTATTTCTGTTTTATTTGGTTCTATTGAGTTTCTTGAGTATAGCTAAAAGACAGTGTTTGAAAAGAGCATATAAAATTTTTCTTTCAATATGTTAAGGTTGAAAATCAACAGACTGTGGAATTACAGCACCAGGCCTTGAATTCTAGCTCCACTACTTCAGTAAATGGCCTGGACTTTATGATTTCTCTCACTGATAAAAGAGGGATAAGAAGAGGCTCTTTGGTACAACAGAATGAAGATGGGTTTTGGGATCAGACAGACCTGAATACATACTCCAGCTCTTCTACTTATTAGCTGCATGACTCTGGCATGCTACCTGACCTGAGTAAGCTCCATGCGTATCATTGATTAGAAGGGGTAAATAACAGCTGATTTTAGGGTTGGGGCAAATTTAGAAAAATATCCACATAAAGGCCTTAACATAGTGCCTGTCCCATAGTATGAGTTTGCTCACATGGTAACTCTTATTAAGTTCATAAGGTTGTCATGAAGGTCAAATGAAATTATTTGTTGAATGATGCTACACTGTAAACTTTAAAGCATTCTATACATATCATTACTTAATTACAGATTAACAAAATTTATAAATATGTTTCTGATACGTAACTATATATTTAAAGCAAATTATATATTTAAAGCATATTTAGTGATCATTTTTTAGTTTATCTAGGTTATTCCATATATTAGTTTCCCATTGCAACTGTAGCAAATTACCACAAAATTATTGGATGAAAAAAACACATTTTTATTCTCTTAGAGTTCTGGAGGTCAGAAGTCCAAAATCAAGGTGTTGGCAGGTTGCATTCCTTCTGGAGGCTTTCATTTCCTTACTTTTCAGCTTCTACAGCCTGCCTGAATCCCTTAGCTTGTGGCCCCTTCTTGTAGCACTTTATTGTACTGCTTCCATTGTCACATCTCCTACTACTCACTCTGATTTTCTGCTCTCTATTATATGGACCCTTGTGATTACATCAGGTTTACGCAGATAATCCAGGATAATCTCCCCATTTCAAGATCCTTAACTTGATCACATCTGCAAAGTCCCTTTTAAGGTAACATTCACAGGTTCCACAAATTAGAACGTGAACATGTGAACATATTTTGGTAGACATTTTTTAGCCTACCACATGCCAGGTCACTAGAAAAGAGGAAACTCCATTTCTAAAAGTTATCTTTTTTCAGAGAACTTTTGGAATGGGCTTTATGATTTGTTTTATTGTTAGTGTCAGTATCATCCCAGTGACGTTCATTGAGCATTTGCCAAACACTTTAAATTAATATATCATCAGAAGAGCTACCCTATGAGGTAGGTGCTATTAATATTTTTTTCATTTTATAGACAAGAAACTGAGGATCAGGGATGTTATACAACCTACACATGGTCATAAAGCTAGTAATTTTTCAAATTCAGGCCGATTTCTATAGCCACACGCTTAGCCATATACTCTACTGCCTCCCTCGTGTACTAAAGTAGTCAGTAAAAATGTATAACTTGGTAGCTGCTATGTTTCTATGTATCTACAAAAGCTCTTCAAGGGGGGAACTGATGAGCAGATGGCAAAACTAAAGGATATCTTAAATATCCTTTCTTTGAACCTAGTACAGTTCAAGAAAAACCTGGAACACCTAAGTGATGCCCCAGGCTTCAGAAATGCCACTGAATTACCTGTTCGTGCCCATAGTATGCTGCAATGTGCAATGGAGTGAAAAAAACTGCATCTTGAACGTTGATGTTAGCTCCATGTTGCAGTAGTACATCAGCAGCCTGGACAAGAAAGAGAACTGGGTTAGGAGATTCATTGGTGGCATCTGCCCATCAAAATTCATTTTACAATTACAATGTACAACTCTTCTTTGGGGGTCACCATTCTAAAACACAATTTTCTTCCATCTCCCTTCTCTGCAATCTCCAATGGCTTGCTTTGGCCTAGAAAATAAAAACCAAGGCCCTCACTGTCACATTCAAGGTCCTCTCAATCTGATGGTATCCTTTTAAATGTATTTCCCATTACTCCCTTTCATAAACCCAACTGTACAAACAAACTGCACTCAATTTCGTACTTCTCAGAGTCTTTGCTCACATTATTTCCTCAGTCAAAAGTTCTCTTCTGTCCAATCTACAGATGTTTAAACACAAGCTAAATGCCATCTCCTCCGAGATTTCTTTACTTTCCCTCCCTTCGTCGCCAACTGACTTGCTAAAATTGTCTTCCTTCCTTTTAAATCTCATTTAACTTTTTTTCATGTCATTTAGAACATTTAAAAATTTATATATATATGCCTTATCCTTATTAAAGAGCAAATTCTTTAAGGACAAAGTATATATCAAATTCATCTTTATAATCCTACACTAGCATGTTGCCATGCAAATAGTAATAATTCAACAAGAATTTGTTGAATGAATGAATGAATAAATGAATGAATGAGTGAAAAAAACTAGAAGGAGCTATTGGCCAATGAAAGGCACAGATTGCCAACAAATCTGCTCACCCTTTAGATTTCTTCTACTAAAGGCTCATCTCTAAGACTCTTTTCTCTAGAAACCTGATTGAAATAATTTCCTCCAAATGTGTTCATTTTCACTGTGAATTTTCTTAATGCACTCTCTATTCTTCAGTTGGTAAAATAATACACATTTGGGGAAATTTTCAAAAGTCTGTTAGACTTAGAACAGAGTACATGAAGATGAGATCCAAGAGCTCAAGGAACATATGCTCCCACACCTCTTCTGTACCTAGAAAGAAATTGCCTCCTAAGTCAAGTTTCCTTGCCTGTTTGAATCAGAGCCCTTCAGAAGAGGTGAGGAATCATGGACATTACATAACAAACCAGTATGTTTTAAAGAGGAAGAAATCAAGAATCAAAGGAATTAGGAAATTTCTCAAAGTCATGGAGCAAGTCAGTGTTAGCAGGGAAGTGAATCACTAGTCTCTCACCTCAAGCTTTGTTTCCAAGTGCTCCAGAGTAGTAAATAGTTCATTCATTCAATCATCCATTTGTTCATGTGTCAATACACCATTTATTGAGCATATATGAACTGAAATGATGTTATTTTACATGATTATTCTTACAATTTATTCAATCACTGGGATAGCATTAGAACTGATTGTAATTGTCATACAAAGAGAAAAGGAATTCTTGTTGGAACAGCTGAAATTTCTGGTGGGTCCAAAAATATAATAAGCGGGTGTATAGGCTTCTATACATTCCAAGAACAATGCTTTTTGCTAATATTTGGATATTGCTGACTAATGATCAGCAGAATACACAATGTGTACGGTGAGTTGTTTTTCTAATAAAAAATTAAAATTACAATTAACATTTATTGAGGGCACATTATGTATCAGATCCTGAACTAAGTGCATAAATGGTAACTGGAGTGCCTCTGTTTCACTCCAAAACATAGAAAGATATGTTCTACTCTCCCATTTTAAAGGTGAAGAAACTGAGCCTCAGGGAGGCTTTGTTACCTATTTGAGGTCATACGACTAGTAAGAAGCAGAACTGGAATTCAAATTTAGGCCTGTTTGACTTCGTAGTTTCTTTCCATAAGGCCCTTCCTGTGACCTTGATCTCATTAACACTAACCTTTAAGTAAATGAACTAACTGACTCAATCTCAGATAAGAGGAAGCTCTCTGTCAGTAGAAGCTTTGTAGATTCAGCTTGGAAAGAATGCTGGATCCATTTATATCAAATGTCTGGTATCTTAGACTTCACATGCCTGTCAGTTCAATCTTGGGAACCTCTAAAGGAGGTCACAAACGATCAAGGTAAATGAAACTTTTTACAAATTCTCTTATTTTAAATATAGCATAAAAGAAAGTAGACAGCATGAATTTTTATTGTAAAAAGAATTCTCAAATGTTAAAATATAGAGCTAATTTCTTAGGCATAGTTCTAGAACTTACTTTCATTCTAAAATATAATGGCTTTTAGGCTTGAATAAATAGTCCAAAGCAATTTTTTTTCCTCCTAAGTTTGCACTTATCCAGTCATTCAGAAGGTCAACCTTTTGGCTGAACAGTCATTAATTATGAAGTGTTGGCCTTCTAAGAAACTTTCAAAAGTAAGTTTTAATGAAACCACACAGTCATTATTGAACTATAGGCTTTATTTAGTTTGTTTTAAAATTCAACGAAACATTTAACTATTGAGAGCAATATACACTGGAATTATCTGAATAATTTCACAGGTTATTTATATAAGTTGAATGCATTTATTGATTCTTATATTTCAAGTCATGATAGGGAGTGTATCTCCTAGAAACCTTATGGGGATATAATGTATTGTGATATACCAATATGCCTGTCATGTGGTTAAGACAAATGCACTCATAATAGTGTTTAGGCTGGAACATATATCTATCAAATCATTTTTTTCTTTTGCGGTATGTGGGCCTCTCACTGTTGTGGCCTCTCCCGTTGCGGAGCACAGGCTCCGGACGCGCAGGCTCAGCGGCCATGGCTCACGGGCCTAGCCACTCTGCGGCACGTGGGATCTTCTCGGACCGGGTCACGAACCCGCATCCCCTGCATCAGCAGGCGGACTCTCAACCACTGCGCCATCAGGGAAGCCCTATCAAATCATTTTAACCATGCTTCCCCTACTCCAGAACCTGAAAGAGCTGGTAGGTCAACTTCACATTTTTTCCACTACATGAAGTCCCATGAAGTCACAAACTGAATCTCTTTTATTCACCACTATGCTAAGCGTAGAATAGGCATCTGAATAATGGTTGAATTGGACTGTATTTCTAGTTTAAAAAAAAAAGGAATATATATCTACCATCAGTCAGAAGGGAAGTTAAACATTAACAATTAGGACCCAATTATATGATAGAAATTTTAAATAATTCAATTCAACAAACATTTATTGATCATTTATTTTGAATTAACCTTTAGCAAATCCCAAGTCCCTGTTCCATGCCAGGAGCTGTGACTGGAGTTTTACATACATTGTCTCATTAAGATTTTTGCAGGGCATAAAATTCTGTTGTATTAAAATTTTTTGAGAAAATACATAGTTTTGATTTCTTTCCCCAAAAACAATAACAAAACTACTGGTGAAATTGTATACTTGAAACAAGTCTTATCACAGAAAGGATATCTTAATAATCTTTAAACTCTTTATAGAAATGAATTTTATCATACTTAGATTTGTATAACTGACATATATATTAGTATTATTATTATTAAAGAACCAAGGGGCTAATAACTTGGGCTAGTAACTTGGTATCCTTTACTGATGGAAGGAATGAGCACCACAAATGCCTATCATTAAGTGGTTGTTTTACAAGCACAAAAAAAATGGATCAGAACCCTTTGTTTTGATAGAAGAGAATTACTGTATACATTACCCTTTAAAGATATTTTTATTTGCCAGTTGACTCCTCAAAAGATCCAAGTAGAGTCTCTACAATTTCCAGGTTGTAATTTAAACACTTATTCAAACATTCTGCTCTTTCTTCCTAGAAAACCTCTGTTCTCTTTCTCTGCCTATAATATACCCAGTCTCAAGGCCAA
This sequence comes from Mesoplodon densirostris, assembly GCF_025265405.1. NCBI lineage: Eukaryota > Metazoa > Chordata > Mammalia > Artiodactyla > Ziphiidae > Mesoplodon > Mesoplodon densirostris. The sequence continues at coordinate 66,335,886 of NC_082662.1, read as the reverse complement.
GCTCAGTTCCCAGGTTCTCTGAGAACCTTCCACAAATCCTTTACTGTATTAAGCATTTCTTTCTCTAAATGCTTATACTATTTATCCTCACAACTTAATCTTTTCATTAATTATCACTGTGGGTAAATGATTATTATAACAATATCAATTTTTTTTGTGTGCGTGTGTGTTACGTGGCCCTCCCACTGTTGTGGCCTCTCCCGTTGCGGAGCACAGGCTCCAGACACGCAGGCTCAGCGGCCATGGCTCACGGGCCCAGCCACTCCGTGGCATGTGGGATCTTCCCGGACCGGGGCACGAACCTGTGTCCCCTGCATCGGCAGGCGGACTCCCAACCACTGTGCCACTAGGGAAGCCCAATATCAATTTTTTAAACTATTTTTTTCATGTTCTAAGCTTGTCTCAATGAAGTATAAGAAGGTTTGATTCCAGGTTAAAAAGATTTTTCACCTGAGGTACTGGAGTTTAATCCTTCTAACTAAAATAGCCAGACCTCATGATTTAAAATTCCAGAGATTTAAAAAGTAATGCCTACAAGAACAAAGGTTCTCACTGTTATTGTTTGCTGAATGTTTCTCCTACAGTAGGACTTTAACTTATTGACTTGGTCGCATTTGGCTCTCCCTCTGAACATCATCTTATGAAAACCAATGACAGCAATGAAGAAGAAAAACATGACTGTATCAATAGGAACTAAATGTCTCATGGAAGAGAAAGTAGAATAAGGTAAATTTTACATGGGATAAAATGGCAATCAATCAGAGTTGAAATTGCCAAAATTAAATATAGTGTCTTATACTACCAAGTAGACCTTCAATAAATATCTACACTTTGAAATTAAATTTTTCTGGGCTTTAAGTGATATCTCATTTCCTATGACTTCTTTGGAGTCTTCCTCAAATTCAAACTTACACTGATGTTTTCCTTAGGATTTATAGTTTGTTTAAAGCTACAGTTTTCTCTTCTGTATATCTTTATCTAACCTTTATTACTGAGACTTATAAAGAGCAGAACTATGAAGCTATTCTGGATTAATATCCATTTCCATTTAGTAGAAAATTCTGTATTATCAAAGCTTTAGAAGAAAATGTTTTCTAAAGTTTATGTCTCAGGAATTCAAAATGATCCCAAAGATATTAACATGCAAGTGGATTTAGATTTGAAATTTTTCAATTATTTCCAGTTCTAACTTTCAATAACCAGTTCCAATTGTGTCCCAAAGAACCATTGCCTTCTCTCCTAAACGTTTCAATTTCTTTTGAGAGTAGTCTACACCTTTCATTCACTATCCTCACCTCCTATTCAATCCTCAGCCCACCTACAATCTGACTTCAGACCTCACTGCTTCAGGGAAATTTCTCTGGAATATGACATCAGAGGCCTACTAATTGTCAATTCCAATGGACACTCTTGGCTCTTTTCCTTATTTTAATACTTCCCCAGCATTTGTTACTATTTGTCTTCTCCTTAAGATCTGATCCTCCCTTGGATTAATTGACATAACGATCTTTGAGTTTGGTCCCTACCTCTCTGCCAACTTCTTATTGTTCCTCTATAGAGGTGACTCTCTGTTCATCTCTTAAGTGTTTCTTAAGTATTGCTTTTTCCTCACTAAAACTTACGTTTTCTCCTGATTTCCTTTGTCTGCTTTAATTCTCTTGTAATAATTAAGTTAATACATGGAAAGAATTTGGGACATATTCTTGGTAAGCTAAGAATAAGTATTCAGTATGTGGTAGTTATTAGCTATCTTGCCTTATACATTCTCTAGTTGATTCTATCATTACTACTACTACTGCTACTATTTCTACAACACACACAGACACAAACACATACACACTCTCTCTCTCTCTCTCTCTCTCTCTCTCTCTCTCTCTCTTTCTCTCTCTCTCTCTCTCTCTTCTCTCTCCAGCTGCATGTGTTTTTCCCAGACTTCCTCCAATACAGGGTCTACCTTATTTGGCAACTCATAGTCTGGTTATATATTTCTCCTCTATTTCCCAATTACCTTTACTCTGGGTTTATACTGTCCCCTGCATTGATCTCATCTTTATCACTTGTCCTTTGATTTTTGTTAATGTGAATGAAGCATTAGAATGTGTGCTTTGAGAATATCTATGAGCTAAATGAGAATATCTCATTTAATGCTCACACAATCTCATGGAATTGTTACTAACAGCCCCATTTTAAAAATAGGAAAAATAAGGTTAAGAATTACACAGTTTTAAGGAAAAGCACCAAAGTTTAAACTCAGATCTATAGGAGTCCAAAGCGCCATACTGCCCTATACTGTTTTTTCTTTAATTTAAAAAAATATTAATGAATTAATTAATTTTTGGCTGCTTTGGGTCTTCATTCTTGTATGTGGGCTTTCTCTAGTTGCAGCGAGCAGGAGCTACCCTTCATTGCAGTGCGTGGGCTTCTCATTGCGGTCGCTTCTCTTGCTGCGGAGCACAGGCTCTAGGTGCGTGGGCTTCAGTAATTGTGGCACATGAGCTCAGTAGTTGTGGCTTGCGGGCTCTAGAGCACAGGCTCAGTAGTTATGGCACATGGGCTTAGTTGCTCCATGGCGTGTGGGATCTCCTCAGACCAGGGCTCAAACCCATGTCCCTTGAATTGGCAGGTGGATTCTTAACCACTGAACCACCAGGGAAGTCCACTGTTTTTCTTCTTATGTGTGATTTTATTTGGGGCCAACTAGCAATTCCTTGCCATCTCAGATAGTTCTGCACAGGATATAGCTCTTGGTTGATGTTGCTCTTCAAGGATTTTCAAGGATACCTATATAGCCAGTATATCAATAAGAATGATCCTGACTTTGTAATTGTTTGTACATGACTGAAAAATAAATAACGTTAAAACTTATTCTAAGTAGAAGTTGTATGTTAGGGATCTTAAAGAGTTATATGTACAATGACAAGAAGTTTAGGATTTTTCCTAAATTTTTTCAGTATGGGGTTTCACCAAGAGATTTCAAGTAGGAGCAAAATATATTCTGATTTGCATCTTCAAAAGATCCTTCTGGTAAAAGCCTAGCAAATGGATTGAAGAAGGAACAAAACTAGAGTGATCAGTTAGCAGGGTCTTGCAGTAAGTTGAAAATAAAGAGATAAGGATAAAAATGATCTGAGGTAGAAGTAGTGGGCTAGAGATGGAGAATGGGTGTTAGAGACATTAATATGATAGAATCACATGACTCAGCATACTGGGGATGGGGAGAGATGATGGAAATTATCAATAAATGATGACTATAAAAGAAGAAGCCTATATGGGAAAATGAGCATGAGGATAAAATTGTGTCTAATTCATGAATTTAGAAAGTAGGAACATTACTTATAGTTTTTTTTTTTTTTCTGTCTAGGTATTTTATTTATTTATTTATTTATTTATTTATTTTTATAGATCTTTATTGGAGTACAGAGTGAAGTAAGTCACCTATAGTTTCTATCTCTCCGATTAATCACTTGTCATAACTAGTTTCTTCCAATTACCCTTAGCAGTTCATTGTGATCTTTTCCAACACCACAGCTGTTTCAGTTGGGGTCAATCCCTCAATCAAGATGTGAACATAATTCTAGAGTTTTCAAACAACTACCAAAAGCTATACCAGTTAAAAATACCAATAATTGCTTATTCATTTGGATTCAAGGCTTACATTACTTAGCATTTAGATGGTAGCATTGCTTTAACTTAATAAGCACTTATTTTGACTTTATGCTCTACATTCTGTAGAATTTTTTATTTTTATGTATATATACTGACTTCTTGACACCCATTACAACTGTTCAGTGAGAACTCTATATACTTATAGAGGTTTTCACTTAAAACACTGACTATTTTTGTAATGACTTTTTTTTTAACCTGATATAGCTCTAATTAAATATTTGAGTACAAAAACTTATTGGAAAATAGTTTCTTCAGGCTGTCACAGAAATGAGGTTCTCATGTGATCTTTCTCTTATTATCTCAGGTTAAAATTAAATTTGGTTTGACAATTACTCAGAAATTGATTCCACAAGATAATATTATCAAAGAAATTAAAGGGAAACTCCATATTCTTAAGCTGTAGAAATACAGCTTAAAGATATACCAACTTAGGGCTTCCCTTGTGGCGCAGTGGTTGAGCGTCCACCTGCCGATGCAGGGGATATGGGTTCGTGCCCCAGTCCGAGAAGATCCCACATGCCACGGAGCGGCTAGGCCCGTGAGCCATGGCCGCTGAGCCTGTGCATCCAGAGCCTGTGCTCCACAATGGGAGAGGCCACAACAGTGAGAGGCCCACGTACCACAAAAAAAAGAAGAAAAAAAAAGATATACCAACTTATATACATATAATAAAAGAATTCCATTGATTATATAAATCCATAGCTTCTCAGGAAATTATGATAACATACATAGAAAAGCTGGTGGATGAAGAGTGATGAGAAGCCATGAGGCCAAGGCTGAAGATACAAGTGGTACCATTTTAGAGAAGTAATAATTAAAGCTAGGAGATAACACCACTTCCAGAAGGTAAGAGGACATATCTGTGGGATATTTATGGCTAAAAAGTGGGAAGGAAGGGAGCCAGCAAAGGAAAGAGAAGAGTCATCCAAGAAGGAAAGGAGAACAAAGGAATGCCTGTTAAGGAAGCCCATGGAAGAGAAACTTTTAAGAAAAGAGGGGCAAATTTATCTGAGCCTTTCAGCTAATCATCATCTTACTGTGCTATTTTCTTCCTTATAGATATACTTTTTTTGCAGCATTTCCTTATGTGAGGGTCTTATTTTAAAATCCCTGGCTGAGAAAACAGGCTTTCAATGTTCACTGTGTTATGAATACATCATGTTCTATGCATTTCAAAAGCCACAATTTTTTTCTTATGAGGTTTATTTTTATAACTTGCCAAAGGTCCAACATTTTTCACTATATTGCAATTGTAGAGACTTGACAACTGTAGTACAAGTTAGGCTCCCTCTCAGTGATGTTCCTCCCCACACTGCACACACCCTGGACATTATAATCATGGAGAGGTGCCAGTACCATCTGACAAAGAGTTTTCTCATGACTTTTGTTCTCCAGCCCAAGTCACCTATTGAAAACATGTAATTTGCCTCTACTTGAAAAATCAACTTCTACATTACACTTTGAAGGTGAGTTGCAGTCAACTAATAGAACATAAGAAGGAACACATAAAGATGTTGGTTCTTAGATAAAAATGAGTAATAAGAATCCTTCTAAAAATTATTTCAATGATCAATTAATTTCCAGAAGCTAGAATTTAAAAACAAAAAAGACAGCATCAACAGTTAAGTCTCAGGTTCAGGGGTTAGTCCTGTTACGAGCACAGTATATGGAATATTTAGTGCTTCCCTTTTTGAGCTTCCTCATTAATTAAGCCAGAAAATTCACTATTTGATGAACTGCAAGATACTACCTTAATGTAGGCAATCAATTACATCCTACAGGCTCTTTATTTAACAACATAATTGAAAATGTTGGTCTGCAATAACTTAGAATAAGTGACACAATGATATTGGTAAATCTACAGTTGTAAAAATATTTTAACTGATTATGAAACAATATGCATTGACAGGTATAGAAATCAATTATAGATAATTTTCTTTCTAGATAAGAAGTTTATTAAAAGAACACACATCATTCAGTCAGAGACCTATTATCAGGACAGAAAACAGTAGGAATAATGATGGTAAATGTATTAACCATTCCATTGGTCATGTTAAACTAAGATAAATACAGGGTGACTAATAAGTGAAGCCTACAATGAAAATGAAAAGAAGCGCAATATCAAATCTGCCCAAGTAGTTTTGGCTTCAGACACAGAAAGGGCCAAGAAATAACTGTGGGTGGTACCAAGTCCAGACTTCTCAATCCCTTCACATGTGTAGCAAATGGCAGAACCTGGATACAAAGAAACCTAGGCAGGCTGGTTCCCAAGCCCACTTACCTAATGACTATGCCATATTATACTGCTATAGCCAAAAAACATTGCTCTAGAATTTCTCAAGCATTTCAAACAATTTTTTCAAACTTTTAATTAATGAACTCAGCAATAAGTACTCAACAGAGGTACTATGGTAGAATTAGGTTGGGTGGCACCTGAATGTAAGGGGCATGAGCTTAGCACTCCTTCCTTTCTCCTTGATTAACTTCTGAGGTACCACTGGAATGCTAGACATCCAGAGAGTGCATACTGGAAATCATTGTTAAACAAAAAAGAGTTGCTAGTTTTTGGAGAATAGAATTGCCACCGTATCTACCTGCTAGTCCTCTTTGATTCTAAGAAAAGACAGGGCCAAATAACATGAGTATAGAATCATGCCAAGTTTCTTGGGTTAATAGAGCCCTTATCTTCCAGACATAACACATAATCCCTCTATAAATCCATCTATGTATATATTTGTTATTGTTTTTGAGAAAACATAAGTGGTATTGCTATCTATGAGGCTAAATAGTACTCTTGAGTGTGGGCTTGACATTTCTCATGAATAGAGCATGGCAAAAGTTATGGAATCACTTGTAACTTAATCACTTCCGAGATTAGGTTACAAAAAGACTGTGACTTCATCTAACTTGCCCTCTTTTGATCTCTCCATTACTCTCTCTGATAGAAACCAGATGTCTTATTATGAGCTTTCCTATGAATAGGATCACATGGCAAGGAACTGATGTCTCTGGATAACAGCCCAGGAGGATGAAGCTTGTCAACAGCTACAAGAGTGAACACAAAAGTGGATTCTCTACATTTAGTCTTTGAGATGACTACAGCCCCACCCGAAACCTTGTGAGAGACTTTAAGTGAGGGGACTCAGATAAGGTACCTTGAGGTTCCTGAGCTACAAAAATGGCAAAATAACAAATGTTTGTTGTTTTAAGCCACAAAGTTTTGGGATAATTTTTCTATGCAGCAAAAGTTCGCTAATATACTATTGTGCCTGTCAATTCATTACTAAAAATATCCAGGTCATAACTGACTTCTACATTAAAATAGTTACCTCCTGCCCACTTCTGAATATTAAAAGAGGAACAGCAGTTCAAATCAACAAATATTTTTGAGCACCTAAGTTTTCTAGGCAGTGTGCTAGGTTCTGGGGATCAAAGATAAATTAATTGCTCAAAAGCAATATACAGGTTAGTAGAAGAAACAAAACAAAATGACTACGATATAAAGATGGATTTGATGGAGATAATATATGGGCTATCATAACAAAAGAAAGGAGGTATAAGTTATAAATTTGGTCTGGGAAAGATAGATAAATCTGTAGAGCGGGAATGTGCCTGGAAATTGAAGTAGAAGTTTGCTAAGTGAAAAAACGAAGATCAATCAATTCATTCATCCCTCAAACATATTTGATCATCCAACAGTACCTAGAACAGAACATATGTTTGCCAAATTCTACTATTTCTTAAAATTTACTTCAAATTCTACTTGCCTCATGAAATCTTTTTAGACCTCTAGGTTCATTGATGTCATCACTGAGACAAGTGATTAAATATCCCAATAGCTTTAGAAACACATTGAGGCTTTATAAGAATTTATTATAGATACCCTCCCTGGAATTACTGAATCAGAATCGCTAGATACTAAAAATATGCATTTAAAAAAAGTTTCTTAGATGCATCCATTATGTAGTAACAAGGACTAGTCTGGAGAAGCCAAGGTAGCTAAAATTCATAAGACAGAGTACTAGACACAAGAAAGTTGCACAAAGAGAGAAATACAAAGATCTGCAGAAGGTATCCTTAGAGGGTAAAGTTGAGCATTGATTAGTGTGTGTTTGTGAAGCAACTACAGCTGACTGGGAAAAAACCCAACAGAGATTAGTGATAACTTTGCCCAGTGCTCACACAAGGCCAGGGATAATGCTTATTCTCATCACCCAGACTGGAAAAGCTCATGATTCATGGGGCATTGGGTAAAATACTCACAAGAGACTTTCCTCAGTACTCAGTAGTGGTTATTAGCCTTGCCCTGAGCACTGCTCCATTCTCACCAAACAAATCTTAAAAGCTAGACCTAAAAGGAGCAAATTGTTTCTAAGTAAGTTAATTGCATCCCAGTAGAGATGGAGGGCTTGTCTTAAGACTATTTGTAGGAATTCAAAATATCTAGCACCTAACAAAATAAATTTTATAATATCTGGAATCCAATCAGAAATTAATAGGAATGAAAAAGGCAGGAAAATATGACTTATAATGAAGAGAAAGAGTAATCAATCAAAACTGACCCCAAATTGATTCAGATGTTAGAGTTTTCAAACAAGGACAATAAAATAGTTATTAATACTATATTCTATATGTTTAGGAAGTAGACACCCAAAAGATATAAAAATGACCAAAATCAAATTTTGAGAGATGAAAGCTGTAATATGGGAGATAAAAATGCTCTAGATGGGATTAGTAGTATATTAAACATTATAGAAGAAAAAGTTAATAAACTTGAAGATACAGCAATGGAAATTCTATTGAATGAAATATGGAGAGAAAAGAGAAATTTGAAAAAATGAAAAGAACATCATTGAGGATTTTGGCAACATCCAACAGACAAATGTACACGTAATTGAAGAGGAGACAGAAAAAAATATTTAAAGGAATAATGGCAGAAAGTTTTCCAAAGTTAATGAAAACTATAAACAAACAGATGCAAGAAATTTAATAAACCCTGAACACAAGAAAGAAGAAGAAAACTATACTAAGACAAATCATAATTAAATTGCTCAAAATCAGTGATAAAGAGAAAATCTTAGAAGAAGCCAGAGCAAAACACACATTGAGGGACAGAAATAAAAAGGACAGAAGATTTTTTTTGTCAGAGATAATGCAAGTAAGAAGACAGTAGAGTAATAGGTTTAAAATACCAAAATTGAAAAAAAAAAGTAACTTAGAATCCTATGTCTAGTGAAAATATCTTTTTAACACAATGAGGAAATCAAGTCTTTTTCAACCAAGTAATATTATGGGCAAGATACTTGAACAGGCAGTCCACCAAAGAAGATATACAAAGGGCAGATAAGCACATAAAAATATGCTTAACTCATTGGACATTAGGGAAATATAAATTAAAAGCACAATGAGATACCACTCATTCCCTATTAGAATGGTTAAAATTTAAAAGATTGAATATACCAAGTGTTGCTGCTGAGGATATGGAATAATTGAAACCCTTATGCACTGCTGGTAGGAATGTGAAATAGTACAACAGTTTGTCAAAGTACAATCACTTTGGAAACAGTCTGTCAATATCTTAAAAAGTTATATATAAACTTACCAAATGATCTAGCCATTCTACTCTTAATATTTGCCCAAGATAAATAAAAGCACATGTCCATACAAAGACTTGTACAGAAATCTTCATTGCAGCTTTACTTGTAATCCCTAAAAATTGGAAAGAACTCAAATGTCCAGCAACAGGTGGATAAACACTGTGGCATATAGAAACAATGAAATCCTACCTACTGACTAGACATCTTATTTGATCAGTTATCATGTAACTGACGTTTAAAATCTTCACATTTATGGATCCTCAACCCTCCACCTCCCATTTTACACACATACACAAACATGATATTCTTCCATTGTTCCCCATAACAATGAAGTAGAAATCCTTTATTCAGTTGCTGACACCAGAAACCCAGGAGTTTTTGTTGACACCAACTTCTCCTACATCCTGCTCACAGGTAACCAATCATCAAATTAGTTTGATTTTTACCCTCTAAATATTTTGCAAATCTGTTCTTGTCTCTCCATCTCTACTAATGCCACCCATACCCAGGCAATCATTATAGATTATTGCCTCCAAATATACCTGCCTGCATAAATTCTTCAAATTCAGTTGATTTTAAATATTGTAACTAGAGTGTTTTATCAGAATGGAAATCTGATCACGTTACCACTTCTTAATGGTTTCTCATTACTCTTAGGAAAGAGAGAGAACTCCTGAACTCAGTTTATCATCCAACCCAGGGAGATTTTGAGAGTAAAAGGGGGTTCACTTAATTACACCAGGCCAACAGGTATGAACAGGAACTTTCCTGAGGAATCAGGAGTATGAGTCACTCTACAAATAAATCCATTGGCCACCTGGCCCCCAGCCTTTTTCTCCATGTTCTTCCTTTTCCACCACATCCCCCAACTCTATGAGCTCCATCCACACACACACTTTTACTGTCTCCTCGATGTATTTCCTATAGTCAGAAAGTTTTACACATATGTTTTCCTCTTCCTGGAAAGCTCTCTCTGTGTCTCAACTTCTCATCCGTAAAGTGGAGATAATAATTCTACCTATTCTGAAGGGCTGTTTAAAGGATTAAGAGTTAATATATGTAAAACACTTAGTACTTAGTTAACACTAAAGGTAATTGTTATTGTTACTACTGCTACTATCAGTATTATTTCTTCTTCTCTTTACTTGCTTAACATTTACTTAGGTCCTTGAGTTATAAGCCAAATTAACAGTTCCTCAGAGATTCACTCCTAACCTCAATAACTATGGACATATTCATTTAAAAAATGCTAATTGTGTGTCTGAGGACAACAGAGAGAAAAAAAACAAAAAAGGTTATGTCTTTGTTGATCTTATATTTTAGCACAGGAGACAGATGGTAAAGCAGAGTAAATATATAATAGGCTGTTATATAGTGATCAGTGCTGGAGAGAAATAAAAGAGGGAAGAGATTAGAGAGTACCAGAGATTTGATATTTCATTTAAACAGGATATCTGGGAAAACCTTATTGAGAAAATTCCATTTGAACCAGGATCTTAAGAAAATAAGGGAGTAAGATATTCAGTTAGTAAAAAAAGAGCAATCTAGACAGTGAGAAGAGCAATACAAAGGCCCTGAGGCAGGAGCATGCCTGGTATGTCTGAGGAACTTAAGGATGAGAAACAACAAATAATAAAAAGGTGGAAGTTACTTTTCCAAATTCTAAATGAAATACATTTTAAAAGGCTCACTCAGGCTGCCTTGTCAGGATAGGCTGGGGGGAAAGGGCAGAAGAAGGGAGACTAAATTACCCTCTTTAAGGCATAGAACCATGGTGACATTCATAGCTCTTATTACAGTGGCAATTTTGTTTGTTTGTGTGATTCTTTGATTGCCTATGTTTTCCACCAGACTGTAAGCTCTGTGAGACTAAGTTTTACTCATCATTAAATTACCAGTGCCAAAATACAGATATTGGAACCTATTAGTTCCTCAGTAGATATTCATTGAATAACTGAGTGAAAGAAAGAATGAATACATATTATTATATTCTACTTTTTGATTTCTTTACCAGATTGCAAGCTCCTAGATGGCATTTAAAGCTATATTTTATACTTCTGTCCATTTCTACCACAACTAGCCTATGTTCTTGTGTGTAAATGCTCAATAAGCATTTACTGACTTGATTTGTTCTTCCCTAGTCAATTTTTACATCTTCTACACTATAAATATCCTTGAAGAATAATTTGTCGAATAACAAAAGAAAAGTTTTATAAGTCAAGATAAGCCTTAAAAAGTCTAAACAGGGAACATGAACTCTTAAGGTTTACATATTGCCAGAAACTATGAAACTCACATAAGGGAGAACCAAAGATGACTTTTTTCTTGTCTTTTGGGAAATAAGACTTTATAATAGAATTTTATTTATAATCATAGCTGTAAAATTGCCTCTAGGAAAGCAATAATAATGGGGCAAACTATCTTGTTTTCTAACAGATCCAATTAAAACAAGAAACTAAAACTCAGTCGTATTTGTAAAAAATACACTGAGAAAATCTATGATACTTACCAGTCAAGTCTCAGTCCAGTTTACTAACATTGCAATGTACAAATGTAGGCATTTGTTGACTGAAAAATGCAATAAAAATATATTTTCACTTGGGATTACTTGATACATTTGAAATGCACAATAAATACATTATTCATTCTCTAGTGGTTCTTCGCTGGGCTGAAAATATATAATGTTTTTAAACACCAGGCTTAGGAATAGCAGGCCAATAATGGACTCTTCACTGTCTCTGATTACTTTTTCTTCTCTAAAGACACCTTTACTTGTAGACTTGCTGTTATGAGCTCTCTTTCATTATGCCACAAATTCCCAGTACTAAATCATGACAAAACCTAATTTCTTCCTATAAACACTTTGTATGCAAATCATGGACAATGTAGCATTCATATAAGAGAGAAGTTCCAATGAGTTGTGGCTTCTTTCCAGAAATACACTTCCATATGCTTGTATTTTGGTCACAATTAGTGGAGGTTTAGTAAAAGATATTTCGTGACTCTTTCATGATAATTATTGTAGTAATTATAATTATTATAATAATCCCTGACTCTCATTTTAATTAAGATTCTCCCCTTCTCCTCTATAGAACCTTTAATCAGTGACTAGTGAAAAGGCCAGATGCCATGATCTCTTCTTTTCCTAACCATCCAATCAAGGTGATGATAAAGACAGAAATGGCCAAAAAGACCATATGGCAAGGTTAGATTGACCACTTTGCCAAGTAGAAAATAGTCCAGAATAATCAGGAATTGACCTCTTGATCTAAGCCCTCCTTTTAATTTAAATTCTTTATGCTTATTTAGATTGAAAATGAAAAAGACCTCATCACCATCTTCTAGTAAGTCTGCAAAGAAAAGAAGATCAGTCTTCAGTAGATCTAACTTCAGTAGAAGACACCCTGACTTTTGTCCTTATGTTTTGTTTGCTCTTAACTTGTCTCTGCTGCAACTCCATGAACACATTCTGTGATAAGCTTTGTATCTTATATAAATGTGTTGCCCTGGACCCAAAGCGGTCAATGCCATACACTATAGGACATGTACATCTTGGCATAGAGGATCACTGAGAAGCCAGAAGGACCTCCAGTTCCTGGCTTCTTAGGCAGGTGACTGCTTATAACTAGTGAGACTGATGTTGATTTATCTTATTTTTAAGAATCTATAAAAGAGAGGTTCCACTATTTCTCTGTATTTACGTCTCCCTCCTGACTTGCTTTTTATGACCATATGCTTCATAAATAAATACATAAATAAATAAATAAACATATGTAAATTTCCACACAAGAAGTATCAATATAATAATCAGATATCCCCAGAAAAGCTGTTCTTCTTTAAAAAATCAAGGGAACAGGGAACTCATAGAATGCTAACACATACGATATGAAATGGAAATCACAGAGGTTATAAAGGCTATTAATTTTATAAAGTTAGAGAGGCAAAATACAAAGATTTATTGTTTATATTTTAATCACTCATGATTAGGCCAGAAAGCTGTGAAGTTTGTAAATTCCTTCACAACACACACCTACACAATATATATTGTATTCATCATTTAGCACAGAACTTTATATAAAAAGCAGGGGATTTTCTCTGCACAAAATTTCAGTATTCAGAGGAGACGTGTGAACAAAGAGACCAAAATTTCATTTTCAAACCCATGGCAAGACTCACTCCCATTTACATGATAAAATGTCCAAAGAACAAAGAAATCTCAAATTTGGTCCAGATAACAGAAATTTCCTAACCATACTAAAAACAATTTACTGCTTTTGATACTGTCATAAAATGTGCTCTGGGAGTCTATTATAGAAAGAAGGGCTTGCATCTACTTTTGTCATGTTTCAGGTATTATATTCTTCTGTGTTAATATATTTATAGCTATTTTCATATAAAAAAATAGGGAGCATAACATATCTAATCCGACTTCATTTGAAACCAAGGGGACTTATAATTGGACTAATGAATTTTTTCTTTTTTCTAAGAGGGAAATTAATTAAGTAATAATTTTAAAAACCCTCCATCGTATATGACAGATTGTTTTTTTCCTGACAGCTAGAAACCTACAAGTTCTGAATTAATTTTCTGGTTATGAGAACTGAAAACTTATTAGTATAACTCACTTTAACTCCTAAATTGCTCCACATTTGTGAAAGAAGAATAATGATTAAAAGTTATGTTTTCAAATACTAAACAGCTCTAAATTTACCATATATAGTATAGTTCAAAGTCAATGAATCTTGCATTTTAAAATTAGTTGTGAAAAAAATTTAAAATGAACTAATCCAACAATAAGCAGTTCTATAATTTGAAATCTCTATCCTGAAAAGTAATAATGTTTAACTGGGGACCACCTGACTTAGAGCTGTCTAAAAGTTAGCCTTGTTTTGTTTGTAAGTACCAAGGGGTGGTGGAGATTATTGTACTTGACCATCCTCTATCATCTTGGGTAGAATGAGGTACCCCATCAGTGAAACTAAATGAACAAGAGGTGTCATGTCATCAAATTCAAATAGGAGGCATGGCAGATACTTGTGCACTAGACAGGAAGGGGTTGATTTCCCATCATGTTACATATAGTCAGCTACATCCTCAGAAGCAAGGCAGATTCAGCATAGTGAAGAAGCATCTGGGAGTGATAAAGCAAGATGGTAGAGTAGGAGATACCAGCCTTTGTCCCTCCAGCAATAAGACAACAATTAGACTGCTATCCATGAAGGAAAATAGCCCTGGTATGGCCCAACAGTCCAATTAAGAACCAGCAGCAACGCAGTGGAGCAAAAACTGGAGAACAATCACACTCATAGGATTTCTGAGGAGATTGGGATAGCTGAAATGTCTGGAGAGGGCTAGGAACAAAGAAGGGTGAGGGCTATCAGTATCAGCCACACAGTGGGTACCACCACGGTCCTCAGTGACCTGCACTGCAGAGGATCCCAGCAGCCTTTTCTCTGAAGACCTCAATAGCCTCTATGTTAGATGGCAGTCACAGACTCTCCACAGCTTTCACAGTGGAGGACCCCACAGTGTTCATTGGTATGGACCCAGTGGCCTGCTCTACAGAGGACATATATATAGAAACCCTTAAACCCTAACCCTAATGCTAACCCTAACTGAGTTAAAAAAACTTTTAAAATCACCAAGTAAATTCAATGCAAATGCAAGACATGAAATAAACAAAATCAAAACACAAAAATCAGTTGTACAAATATTTGAAGAAACAAATAAATGGAAAGATATCTCATGTTTATGGATTAGAAGTATTAAAGTTGTTAAAATGTCCATATTTCTCAAAGCAGTATACAGGTTCAATGCAATTCCTATCAAAATTCCAATGGCATTTCTCACAAAAATAGAAGAAACAATTTATATGGAAACCACAAGAGCCCAAATAGCTAAGGCAATCTTGAGTAAGAACAAAACTGAAGGTATCACACTCACTACATTCAAATTATTAAATTACAAGGTGATAAAAATCAAAACAGTATGCTACCAGTTTAAAAACAGACACTTAGACCAATGGAACAGAATACAGAACTCAGAAATAAACCCACACATACATGTTCAACTAATCTTCAACAACGGTGCCAAGAATACACAATGGGGAAAGGATAGCTCTTTCAATAAATGATATTGGGAAAACTGGATATCTACATGCAAAAAAATAAAATTGGGTGCTTCTTTTATACTATGCACAAAAATCAACTCAACGTGGATTAAAGACTTAAACATAAGACCTGAAACCATAAAACTCATAGAAAAAAACATAAGGGAAAGCTCCCTAATATAGGTCTTGGCAATGATTTTTTGGCACAAACAACACAAGCAAAAATAAAGTGGGACTATATCACACAATAGTTTCTGCACAGCAAAAGAGACAATTAACAAAATGAAGGGGGAACTCAAGGAATGGGAGATAAGGTTTTCAAAGCATATGTATGGTCAGGGGCTAATAACCAAAATATGTAAGGAACTCATGTAACTCAAGAGAAAAACAAAAACAAAAAACAAAAAAACACACAAAACAAAACCAAAGAAGTCAATTTAAAAATGGGCAAAGGATCTGAATAGAAATTTTTACAAAGAAGACACACAAATGGCCAATAGGTATATGAAAGATGCTTAACGTCACTAATGGTCAGAGAAATTTACAAATCAAAACCACAACGAGATACTACCTCACCTCTTAGTATGGCTATTACCAAAAGTCAAAAGATAGTGTTGGTGAATAGAGAAAAGAAAACCCTTGTACACTGTTGATGGGTATGTAAATTGGAACAGCAATTATGGAAAACAGTATGGAGGTTCCTCAAAAAATTAAAAATGTAACTATCATATGATCCAGCAATTCTCACTTCTGTATACATATCCAAGGGAAATAAAATCATTATCTCAAACTGGTATTTGCACATCCATGATCATTGCAGCATTATAGTAGACAAGATATGGAAACAACCTAAGTGCCCATCAACAGATGAATGGATAAAGAAAATATAATGAAATATTATCTATCCTTAAGAAAAAGGAAATCCAGCCATTTGCAACAACATGGATTAACCTAGAGGACACTATGCTAAGTGAGTTAAACCAGACACAAAAGATAAATACTTCATGATCTCACTTATATGTGGACTCAAAAAAAAAAAATCAAACTCATAGTAACAGAGGGTAGAGTGGTGGTTACCAGGGGCTAAGGGGATGGCGGAAATAAGGAGATGTTGATCAGAGGCTAAAAACTCTGTTATATGATGAATAAGTTCTGGAGACCTAATGTACAGCTTGATGACTATAGTTAATAATAATGTATTGTATTGTACACTTTAAATTCCTAAGAGAGTAGATCCCAAGTCTTCACATCACACACACACATAATTGTAATTATGTGAAATGATGGTTAATTAGCTTGATTGTGGTAATTATTTCACAATGTATATGCATATCAAAATATCATGTGGTACAACTTAAATATATACAATTTTTATTTGTCAATCATGCCTCAATAAAGTTGAAAAAAAATCAGCATAGCAACAAGAACTGCCGTGGGAACTCACATAGCCTGTTCCAAAGTGACTGCTGCTTATATAGTAAAACAGAGACTGGTGATATATTGCCCAAACATTTACAACTGGTAGGTCTCTTTCTAGAACTTCACTTCCTTTGATCTGAACCATCTGCTTTCCAAAAATAAGTCATATTTCATCTCAAATCTGATAATGCTAGTTTTCTTGTTATTTTATATATGTAATTTATATGAATATTAAAGAAGACTAATGAAATATAACCAGATAAAAGTAGTGATAAAAATTATCAAAATTTTATACTCAGATTACTTTGCATATATCTTTAAATTCTTACTTCATTCAAAAGAAACTAAAACAATAAATTGTAGCTGATCCATTGTAAGGGTTGTTTAAGCAGGAAAGAGGATTCTGAATCCAACCTAGTGACTTGCATTTAAAGTAAAGGCCTTGGCCTCATATCAAAAGAATGATGAATAAATGTGTATTTATATGTTAAATGAAAACAAAATAGTCAACTATAGTATGTATTTGAATATAAGTTCTCTCTTTTATCAGTGGGTCCTGATCACCTGAGATAAGAGGCTTTGTAATGTCTGAAGAATGTATTACCTAAGCTGCTGGGAATACTGATGGGACAATAGCACAGCCCTCAGCTGTCTGCCTTCTCTGGAGATTTCCCTTGGCTAAAGAGAGCTGCCTTGCAACCATTAGAATCTAATGATTGGTTATTTTGCCAATATAAAAGCCCAGCCTCTTCATTCCAACTTGAAAAACTCTCAAAGGTCATCCCAGCTTCAGAGCTCTCTAAGGGATTGCCTGAGATTTTGTTGAGACTGTATCACAGTCCAGTTTCTCCCCAGCTCAGTCCTACTTTCTCCCCTTCCCTATAGGTGTTGATCCTGAAAGCAGGCTCTGATAAACATCCTGAACTTAATGTCTGTGTGAGTCTGCTTCCTGTGAGTTCCACGGTAGGTTTCCACAGTGCTTTCACTTTAATCTGGCTCTCAAAGAACTTCTAACAGCTTTCATCCTGCCTGAGGATCAATGTCAAAGTTGACAGTCTGACTTAGACACAATCTAGAGATACAGTCCACAACTTCTTTCTGTCCTTTTACCGCTTTCAACTCCTCTCTCCATGCCTCCTCCTCTTGCGGAGGCCCACAGAAATGAACAGCAGATGTCTTATTTCAGTATACTGTAACTTTCATTATATCATTACCATATCATTGTAATTAATAACTATAATATGGTAACACCAGCTATTGTAATAAACAGACCCTCAAATTTATGTCTCAAACCCAATAGAAGTTCATTGTTTGATCATTTACCAATAATTAATAGGTAAACAAATTGGCGTTATAGCCCTCTTCTACACAGTTGTTTGGAAGTTTCTGCTATTTTCACCAAATGGTTTCCAAGGTTTCTCTGAGAGCTGACTTCATTCTAGTCAACAAAAAGGGGAAAAATGTATGGAGGAGCAGCTAAGGGAGTTTTTGGAGGCAACACCTGGAAATGGTGCACCTGACTTTCACTGAGTCCTCAGTCGGAGACCACACCAAACCGCCAGAAAGACTGGGAAATGAAGTCTTCGTGAACATCCAGGAAGAAGGAAAGAACACAGATTTTGGCGAGCAGCTCTGACACACTAGGGTCATACAAAGACTTCATCTCCCAGAACACAGTGGGTCAATTCTCTGCACTCAGTTTCAATTCTGTTTTGGGGACTTGTGACTATTCTGTGAATTTGAATTCTCCTCTGTTAGACTTTTTCTCCACCTGAGCATTTAATATGACTATTGCTGTTGATCTCTTTTCGTACCTTTTCTGAAATTATCTAGGTTACTTCCAAGTTTCTATATCACTCCTTACTAACAGACAAGAGAAAAATGTGTACATATTTTATTTTTAAGCAGTTTTACTGTAGTATAATTTATACACTAAGAATTGCATATATTTAATGTGTACAATTTGATGAGTTTGGATATATGAAAACACTCATGGTATCATCCCTACAATCAAGGCAATAAACATATCCATCACTTTCCAGAGTTTCCTGAATATGACACCAAAAGCACAGGCAACAAAAGCACAGACAGGCAAGTGGAACTACATCAAACTAAAAAGTTTCTTCACAGCAAAGGAAACAATCAACAGAATGAAAATGCAACCTGAAGAATGGGAGAAAATATTTGCAAACCATATACCTGATAAGGGACTAATTTCCAAAATATGCAAGGAACTCAACTCAATAACAAAAACACAAACAGTTCTACTAAAAATGGGCAAAGGACTTGAACAGACATTTCTCCAAAGACATACAAAGAGCCAACGTGAATGTAAAAATTGCTTAATATCATTATCCGGGAAATGTAAATCCACAATGAGATGTCACCTTACACCTGTTAGGATGGCTATTATTTAAAAAAAAAAAGAAGAGAACAAGTGTTGGTGAGGTTGTGGAAAAACAGGAAATTTGTATACTGTTCGCAGGAATATAAAATGCACAGCAGCTATGGAAGTATGGCTATTCCTCAAAAATTAAAAATGGACCTACTGTTTGAGTTAGCAATCCCACTTCTGGATATACATCCAAAAGAATTGAAATCAGTATCTCAAAAAAATATTAGCTCTCCCATGGTCATTGCAGAACTATTCAAGATAGCCAATATATGGAAATAACCCAAGTGTCCATCAAAAGATGAATAAAGAAAATGTGTTACATACTGCAATAGAATATTATTCAGCCTTAAACAAGAAATTTTGCCATAGACAACAACATGCATGAACCTGGAGGACATCATGCTAAGTGAAATAAGCAAGGACAGAAGGACAAATACTGCATGATTCTTCTTATATGATGTATAACTAGCAGAGAATACAATAGTGGCTGCCAGGGGCTGGTGGGTGGGGAAAATGGGGAGTTGTTGTTCAATAGATATGAAGTTTCAGTTATGCTAGATGAATACATTCTAGAAATTTGCTGTACACTATAGTGCCCATAGTTAACAATATTGTATTGCGCATTTCAAAATGTTAAGAGGGCAGATCTCATGTTAAGTGTTCTTACCACAAACAAAACAAAGGGAATGTTTATGTATTTTATTGTCATATCTTTTACAGAGTTCCTATATACACCTACATTGAAATACGCAATCACACTTTATCAGCATATTTATGCTGAATAAAGGAAACAGAACCTGCATATATCAGTATCAGTCAGAGTTCTAGGTTCTTTCATTACATTTATTCCTCACAACAACGTACAAAGTAAATACTGTTATCATGATTAGATTAGAGAGAAAAAAATTTAGGGTTAGAGGTAAAGCAATCACTCCACCCCTACCCAAGGCCAACCAGGTAGTAAACAGTAAAATTGACACTGGAAACCTAAATTTGTCTCCAGAGCGTTACCACAGTATTAACCAACAGGTATATTGCCTCAGGACTGGTATCTGTTCAAAACTGGGGTAGGAATCATGAATAATCATGCTCAATTTTAGTGTAATATCTTAGTAGAAGTGCGGTTTTTACTAGACATAGAACACCAACGTTCTGGGTTTAAGATTTTAGTGTTCTACGCTCCTCTCCAGACACTCTCCTGACTTTCACTTTGCTCTCTGGCAAATCATTTATGTGATTCAATCTTCAGCTCTAATACCGAAATGATAATTCTGTAATTCCACTCAAGGTGTTTCTATCAGGAATGGTAACTAACATTGGCTGAAGGTCACATATGAGCTGTGTTTAAAGCAAACCCTTAGAAACTTGAGATACTGATATATGTAGCTATATAAATACACTGTAAAATATATAACTTTGTGAATGTTCTAGGTCTTTTAAAAGTTGACTTTTCATACAAAAACAATTCTTGTGGTCCACAGCCTTGATTTAATGCATCTCTGGCTAAATAAGTCTTTTCAGAAATGTTTCTTACCATGTCCTTAGATGTCTAATGAGCTGCTTAGATTTTTGTTTCTTGGAAATTATGACAGATTCCATTTAATCCTGCCCACAAAATTAATGAGGTGAAGAAGATAGTTCTACAGCCACAAGTGTGAACTTAAAATGAAAACAAATATATAGAATTCTAAGTTATAAAATTAGCTAGAAATTTTGGAAAGCTTTTTACTGTGAAGAAAAATAATAAAAAAATTTGTCATTTGGTACCTCTTTAACTCAACATATTTATTTAGATGCCAATATCAGCAAATAATTCAGTTTAATACAATATAACAAATATTGGTTTCCTACCCTGAAGGTGACATACAAGTCTCACTATAAAAGAGCCACTTCCTGACTCTCCAGCATCATTTTTCCAAATCCCCTTATCTTAAATTTCGAAGTTTAGACACAGAACTTCTTGTATTCCCCCACATACACCATGATGTTTCTTGCCTCTGTGACTTTGTTTGTACTGTTTCATCCACCTCAAATGTTCCCACATCAAATAGGGTGACTTGGCTTCCACATCTATAAAATGAGGATAATAATATCACCTATCTTATGGAGTTATTATGAGAATATAAAGAGATAATCAATGTAAAGTGCTTCGAAAATAACTGGCATTTTGAAAACACTCAATAAAAGTTGTTTTCACAGACAGGTGGCTTAATCTGTGTTATATTTTACTTCCCAATAATTTAGCCAATGACATACTGTTAGTGGAAATCTACTATATCAAGATGTCTCTTTCAAAAATTCTAAAGTCTGCTTATGTGACATGTAACTGTAAAAATTGGGCTCACACTAGCAGCATGATAAATAGCAAGATAAACAGATTATACACATATACAATGATAAATTATCTAAGTGAAAAATAAACTTCAATGTTCTGTCATGTAAGTGCAAAAGCCAATAACCATAAGCATCCAAACACATAAGGTCATCACTAATCAGCACACCTCAGGTTAGAGGCTATTATCTTTATGGTGGCAAATCAGGTGACATGTTTCACAAAATCAATAATTCAAGAGGTTCTTTATTTCTGTTTTTTCCCCATCTGAAGAACAGGACTTCACTTGTCTCTTTCCACCTCTGATATAATTCAGAAAGAATAATATCAAGTCTTAATTTAAAATGAGTGATGTAGTACAGAGTTTCAGACCATATATCTCTTCAAAGCTGTCAGTTTCTGTTCACTACTTTTCCTATATTCCAAAAACAATTTTAAATTAAACATAGATCAATAATAAATCTGCTAGTTGCTGTCTTATTTATGGCATTGCAAGAAGAGATATTGATGTTATTTTTATAAGCCAAGATGGACACTTTCTGATTCCTTTAGAATTTAAATTAAAACAACTAAAATATTTTATGGAATTTCATTAACCATGAGATGTCTACTATTTTGATGATCTTAAGTATTATTCCCTCATGTGTCTCTCATATAAGGTACAGGAAAGCATGTCCTATATAGTACATGGGAGAAGAACCTCAGTTTTCATAGCCCAAACTTGATAAGTATAAAATTATGATATGATTTGAGGATTTAAAAGGATGATAGATGGTTTATCCAAATACCTAAGACCTGATCTATTCCAGATTTATGATACTTCTAAGAATTTAGATGATTTAACTCCAAAGTTGAATGATGAAATATTAGCTAATATATAGCATAATAAAAATTGTAGTTATGGGCTTCCATGGTGGCGCAGTGGTTGAGAGTCCGCCTGCCGATGCAGGGGACACGGGTTCGTGCCCCGATCCCGGAAGATCCCACATGCCGCAGAGCGGCTGGGCCCGCGAGCCATGGCCGCGGAGCCTGTGTGTCCGGAGCCTGTGCTCCGCAACGGGAGAGGCCACAGCAGTGAGAGGCCCGCGTACAGCAAAAAAAAAAAAAAAAAATTGTAGTTATCAATTTGCTGTTGTGCATTTATATTTAAATGCAACTTATACACACACAGCACAACTTATTACTTTAATACTTACCTTCAAAATTGTATAAATGCCCAAGGGCCCTCACAGCTCACTACAATCATTAATTACTATTTGCATTCCCTGACTATGTTGTGGTGTTTGAATCTTCGTGACACCAATATCAGGTTATCTGTTGTGTACCTTCATTGTCTACTTTTTGAACAGGTATGCCTATTGTGATAATCTATGCCTAGTTCACCACTGTATGCTAGGTGTATGAAAGACAGATAACTTGTCTCTTTAGTTCACGGGAATTCAGATTGAGATAAATCATAGTAGAGATACTGAACTAAAGGAGCCTCATCTACATTTGGACCTAATTTATCTTATGAGATTCTGGAATCTGAGCATGATGTAGTAATGATATATGGCTTTTGTAGTGACATTGGAGGGGTGAGTATATTTTGAATATGGGATTAAAGTAAGTAAATGAAAAACAACACAGTTGTAACATCCCAGAAACTGACAAACTGATTTTTAAAATTATAATGGATGTAAAAGGCCAAAACTGGCAAAGAAAAATCTTAAGAACAAGATTAGTACATTTATACTCCTGGATATCAAAACTCATTATAAGGCTTCAGCAATGAAGACAGAGTGGTTTTGACATACAACAAACAAATAGAGCAGTAGGACAAAATAAGAGTCCAGAAACAGACCATCACGAATACAGACACCTAATTTTTGGCATAAAGCAAGATGGAACAAATGGAAGTACAAAACAAACTGGCAGATTTAACACTGAATATATAAGTAATAACACTCAATGCAAATGGATTAGTCTTTAAATTAAAACAATGAATATTGGGGCAGGATAAAATAAAATTCAATTTTATGCTACTTATAAGAAACACCTCTAAGTATAGTATTTATAAAAGCTTAAACTAAAAGGATAAAAAAAGATATGCCCAATAAATTCTAAGCAGGAAAAATTGGTGAGAAAAATTAGACTATTGGGTAAAGCAAAGCATTGCTGGAGATAAAGAAGGTCTATTCATTGTAACGAAAGGATCATTTCCCCAGGAAACTATAATCATGTTAAATTCCTGCATACCTAATAACACATAGCACCCAAATATACTAGGTAAAAACCTTACAGAACTAAAACAAGAAACAGATGCACAGTCATGGTGGGAGATTTCAACACATAGTTGACAGAATAAGCACCCCACCACCACCCAAAAGGATATAAAAGATATGAAGGACCAAATATTTGACCTAATTGGCACACACAAAACATGTAACAAACAACGGCAGAGTGCATATTCGTTGAAAGGACACATGAAACAGTCACAACATTGACCATATATTGGCCCATATAGCAACACTTAATATATTTGAAATACTGGGAAGCCTAATGATGAAGTTCTCTGACCACGGTGCAAATTAACTTAAAAATCAATAACAAAAGGGTAAATAAAAAATATTGTTTGTAAAGTTGGAAACTTACTTCTAAATAATATGTGGGTCAAAAATAATTCAGAGTAGAAGTAAGAAAATATTTTGAACTGAATAATAACAAAATATGACATATCAAAACTTGAACAATATAGTTAAAATAGAATATTGAAATGTATAGCCTTAAAAGTTATGAGAAAAAAGGCTAAAAATCAGTGAGTTAAGCTATGCATCCACCTTAAGGAATTAGGAAACAAATAGCAAAAATTAACTCAAATAAATTTGAAGGTAAGATAAGAAAGAAAGGTACGAGTAGAAGTTGGTGAAAAAGAAAAGAAACATGTAATAAACAACGAAGCCAGAAGTTGATTCTTTGAAAAGACTTATAAAATTGCTAAACTTCTGATGAGAATGACAAGTAAAAAGAGACACCAAAATAATGAAATGAAATGGAATGAAAAAGGAATGAAAAAGAATATACCACTATTGATACTGTAGAAAACTAAAAATACTAAGAGGATATTGTAAGCAATTTTATGTGATGTTTGAAGATTTAGATAGAAAGTCTAAGATTTTTTCTATTAATTAAGATAATCTGATAATGTTCTATGGATAGACAAATTGACCAATCAAACAGAATAAAATCTAGAAACGGACTCACAGATAGACACAATATATCATAGAGTTGATATTGCAGATCATCAATAAGGAAAATATAGGCTTTTTAATAAATGTTGAGACAATTGAACATAGAAAAAAATTAAGCTGGACCCATACCTCACACCATAAACTGGAATCAATTTTAGATGGGTAAAACACTTAATATTAAAGACAAACCATAGAACTTTAAGAAGAAAATAGCTTCATGAAATTAGGTCTGGGGGATTCTTGAACACTATATGCAAGCATTAACCATAAATCAGGAGAAGCCATTTATAGCACATACGACCATAAAGGAGAAAGGAGAGGCAGTTTAGAACTGTGGTTAAGGTCAGGGATTGTGAAGTCATACAACCTAGGATAGAACACCATCTACATCACTTACTAGCTATGTGACCTACATAAAGTTATTTAACCATTCTACATCTCAGTTTCTTAATTTGTAAAACAAGACTAACAATGATGTTTATCCCCTAGAAAAGACAAGATAATTTGTATAATGTGCTCAGAACATTTCCTGGCACATAATAACCCCTGTAAGCATGTATAAATCTATTATTATTATTCATAATACATTGAAAATAATTCCAATGAATCAAAGTAGACTAACAATTCAATGGAAAAATACAAAAAGGCACTTCACAGAAAGAGTAAACTCCAATAGCCACATACATATAAGAAAGGTTCAATCTCATAAGTAATCAGATAAATGCAAATTAAAACCAAAATGGAATGGCGTTCCATAGCCACCATTTTGGGGGCAAAAACAAGTCTACTATACTCATGTTGGTGACAATGTGAAGCAAGAAAACACTCACATATTCAATCATCCACTGGGCGGGACTGTAAAATAGTTCAATTTCTTGAACATTCACATACTCTATAACCTAGCAATTCTTAGATTTATACCCTAGGGAAGATCTTATGATAATACTCCAGGAAACATGTACAAAACTTATCCTACAACCTTGTCTGTAATAGAAAATTATTTAAATCGGTTCAAATATCCATTCAAGATTAAATTGAATAAATACATTGTGGGAAAATAAATGAATCATAGCTATACAAATTAACATGGATCTTACAAATTTAATGTTGAACAAAATAAACTAAGTCACAAAAATTTTATGTGTGTGATTTCATTTACACAATGCTCAAGAACATAAAAAATTAGAAACAATATAATTCATGATGTTATACATGTACACATACATATACATAATACCTAGGAAAGCAAGAGAATAGTTATCATAAGTCAAAAGAGAGAGAAAGAGAGAGAGCGATTACTCTAGGGAAACAAGATGAAACCAGAAGGGCACATAAAGCTCTTATGAGGAAGCTCTTATAAGTTTATATATATCCTTGTATATGCACGATAATTTTCTCAATAAATATAAATTTTAGAAAGGATAAAAAATGTTTTGCACAGTTGGAAAGCTGTCCAAAGTATTTTTTAAATAAGCAAAAGATGCTTTAGAAGCATTTGGTATGATTCTATTTTTGAAGAAAATATGTATATATGAAAATATCTTGAAGAATATCCATCAAAATATCAAAAGCAGTTACCTTTGGGTAACAGTGACTGGGGAGAGGTGTGTAGCCATTAATTGTATAGTCATTTCTGTAAAGTTCTTTTTTTTAAGAAAATGTATTCACTATAGTAATAAGATAGAAAAAAAAAACCTTAAATGTAATAAGTAAGCTTAAATAACATTATATATTTCACAAGTCCTTGTTTACCTCTTTCCATGTCAATGTATAGCCTTGCACAATGTCATGCTTAATGACTGCAGACTATCCCACTGTGCCATGTACCTTTTTAAAATTAATTTTTATTGAAGTATAGTTGCTTTACAATGTTGTGTTAGTTTCTACTGTACAGCAAAGTGAATCAGATATACATATACATACATGCCGTCTTTATTGGATTTCCTTCCCATTTAGGTCACCACAGAGCATTAAGTTGAGTTCCCTGAGCTATACGGTAGGTTCTCATTACCACATATCTTTTTGATTTAGTCAGTGTTTATTGCTGGGCATTTAGCTTGTTTTACTTACTTAACTTACATGGGCACCCTTGCAATTCAATTTCTTATAATTTCCATAAAATAAATTTCTAGAAGTGGATTTGCTGGATCATAACATATGCAAAATTTTAAGGCCAAAAATGCAGGAAGTTATCATAATTTGACAGCAGTGTTTCAATGGTAAATTTATTATTCACATATTGGTACTGGGTTTTGTTCAATCACAAATGTTATGTAAGCTCAGAGAGATGCAAAATGCTTAGTTACCAAAATTAGACACAATCTCAACAATTCCAGCAGCTCCAGGGAGGGCCCATACTTGATCTCTTGAAAAAAGAAAGAAATGTAGAATGCCAAAATATCTTAAGCAAAGAATGCATCCCATACATCCTTGTCACTCCATAGCTGGTATATTACCTCATATTTGGAAATGCTCAGAAAGTGCTTACTTAGCTGGAAATTCTAAGTTTGCCTGATTCACAGGAGATTCACAGGGGAAACACAGAAAAGTTAGTAGAACTTAACTTTTTAAGTCCGTATTAGAACAACACATTTCAACCCTCCTTAGCATCATCAGTTTAAAAGTTGTGTATTCACTTTGGCAACCAATTACACTAAAAGATATAAAATCAAACTGGAGAGGGACTAGACATATAGTAATTCTCTAAGTATTACATCAGTGGGGGGGGAAAGTGGATATAAATAATCCAAAGATCTTTATTTATCTTGACATTTCATAAATGGATCACAAGCTATGAATGTTGAAGCTGTGTGATAGCACAGCACTGTGAGTCAGTAACTGATTTTATGCCAGAGAGCACAATTCTCATGTTAGATTGGAGACAACACTGTTGATTAGAATGGGGATTAGTAAAGTTCAGCCAAGTCATAGAGAGACATGCAGATCTCACAGTGAATGCTCCCTTTTTGTGGAGTAGAATTAAATTTAAATTCTACTATGCTCTCTTGTTAGGGTCAAGCTTCATCATTAGATTAAGTCCAAATTCCTCCTTTATGTTTTAAATAGGTCAAAAGATATATTGAATGGAAAGAGAAAAAATTTTAAAGGTAAAACTTGATCATTAGTTTTGTTTGCATAGGCTGTATACGTACTTCATTTTATAGAACTTATAAGAATAATTTGTATGAAGCTATTCAGAAAAATTGCTTGTGATTTGGTAAGCTACTTTTCTCATAAAAGGTATCATTAGAATCTCTTCTGCATTTATTGAGAGGAGAAATGATTTTACTCATTTTGTATAATTTCTAAAATAACACTTAAATAATCATTAATTTAGTCATTCAGCAAACATTTATTAAAAATGTGTACTATATGCAAAAGCACAAAACTTGTACCTG
Organism: Mesoplodon densirostris; assembly: GCF_025265405.1. Taxonomy (NCBI): domain Eukaryota; kingdom Metazoa; phylum Chordata; class Mammalia; order Artiodactyla; family Ziphiidae; genus Mesoplodon; species Mesoplodon densirostris. The sequence continues at coordinate 66,307,740 of NC_082662.1, read as the reverse complement.
TGAGGGCTGTAATGATTTTAACATGCAGTTCCTATGCTCAAGAAAAATATATAATAAAACAATTAAATAAAGCCATGTTTATAAAACACACAGTATTAAATGCTACAAAAAAGGTATAAAGTGTTGTGCCTGTTAAGAGCATAGAAACACCTCAAGGTAGAGGGATCTAACAGTTTCATGAAGGTGTCATTTTAGCTGAACTTTGAGGATGGGTGGGAGGGGCAAACCATAAAGAAACTGTGGTGTGATAAAAGCACAGGGCATATAAATGGGTCATTTAATTTAATTTAGAGCATGGGTTGCAAAATGAAGAATATGAGGACCCATGGCTGAAAAGGTAGGGGAGCTGGGTCATTACTTCTGGGTGTATTTTGGAGTCACCAAGGTTCTTGGTCAGAGGAGTGACTTTATCAAAGTCATGCTTTAGATAACCTGGTACTTTTTTAGTTTTTAGGATGAAGTGAACTATAAAATATTGGGGGACAGCCTTATAAGTCAGAGTACTACTACAAGAAGTACAGGAGGATGACGACAGTCCTTTACAGTTCTAGACAAAAGATTTGCATTCATAGCCCTTTGTCTTATTTAATTTGGAATTTCTTCCAAGTTTTCTGGATAGTCAATGCATACCTTTTCAGGAGGGAATTATGAGAATGATTCTTCAACTTCTGTCAGGACCTGTCCAGGTGTGGAGATCTGCAGTAATTATGGGATAGCTTAGCCCAGAAATTAGGAAGTCCATTAGTAGCCAGCTTCAGGGCACAGAAAAAAGGAAAAAGGTAGCAAGGTTAAAGATGCTACAAGGGGTTACACTTGAATTGCTTCTCAAAGTAACTCTAGAAGGCTTTATGTGCCTTTCTTAATTGATCCATGCTTAACCATAGCTACATCTGTCTGGTACTCAGTTGTGCAGGAACATGTGATGAGGCAGAGGTGCTGAGTGCCCTTAAGGGGTAACTCAGAAAAGAGATGCTGTGAGAGAGGGTAGCTGCTTAGGACCAGTCATGGGGGTTCTAGCCTCTCACTCCACCTAACCTCAGCAAATTTATAAAGGTTTCTTGGATATCCACCAAAGGGATTCATCAAGGAGAATAACTCACACAATCTTCAAAGAAGATAAAATACTTAAAGGACTCTACTCCCTAAATACCATCCCAGAAGGAAGCATTCCTGAGAGAAAGTTACCAATCTATTGGCACCCACAATCTACTTTACTGTTATCTATTTACTGTTGGATTTGAAGGTCAGGTAGAACATATTGGTCTTCCAATGTATTCCTAATTGAGGGGAAGAAGAGTAATAATTTTTTGCCCTCCTGAGACATAGGAAGCTTGGAGGCTCTGAAACTTTGGGGATGTGACTTGAGCAAGCTATAGAAATCTTGATTCAAAACTCAGTCTTCAAATACCGTAGGGAGTATGGCATGGGAAAAGAAAGTTAAGTGCAGATGCATCAAAATATATAGCTGTTTCTTATATACCTAACAGGGAAATTATTTCTGTAGCTGATAATTGTATAGTTTATATATGAATGATATATGATATATAAAGACCATTATATCTATATTTACACCTATCTATCTATCTATCTATCTATTTTTTTAATGTATGAAGGACCTAGGGTGTTGGAATCAATTCAGTATATAGAAGCACTGGCATAGAGAGGCAAATTCACAAAAAAACACTGACTGGTAACAAAGGGATTTCTAATTCAGATTGATTTGATTAGCAATAATCTTTAAATCTAATTTCTCAAGTGATGTTTCTTTCATCGTTTTCCAGGGTAGCAAGCTGATGAACATCTCATTTATATTTTTATTAGCCTATAAAGTTTTCCTGCTTATGCTTTTTATACCTTACCCCAAAAGCAATACTTAATGTTTAATAATAGCTTATAGAATCTATGGCAAAGACTTAGGTGCCAAAAAGAAAAGTGACACTTAGCTAGCATACCCTTACATCATTCTTACAATTAATACATGCTTAAAGCATTGTTTCTGAGACCATAAAATTACTGATTATGATGCATGATCTATGATTTTGTCTCAATTTCCAGACCTAAAGCCTAGACAGTAGGAGACTGCCTCCTTGCCTTTAATAAACAGTATTCTGTAACACAGGGCACATTCAGTAATTGGAACATAGAGTTTCTGGCTTCGACTTCTGAGAAAACCACTTTTGAATGCCACAGAAGATATAGTGTTCCTAAATCAAGTCTCAGTTAGTTAAGACTGTGTGTTTAGTTTCAGACTTAACGAACTTGACATGAAGCTTTCTCAGACTTTGCCATCATAGAACTGCAAATGACTATTCAGACCAAGTTTAAAGTTAATACCAATGAATAGTGATAAGAATACCTATCCATCATTAATGGATAGAGTAATATTTAAGCAATAATTTATAATGATGTGGATTGACTGGTATAGTTGGTCCTTGCCTATGCTTTTTGTACCTGAATTGTGGTAGCCCATGATGTTCATATAGGATTTGTTCCTCTGTCTGCAAAATTTGGGAGAAATCAGAGATAAGGTAACAGTGCTACATACTGTAAAATCACATAGAGTTACATACCAGAACCTCAGAGAAAGAAAGACAGACAGACAGACCCAGAGAGAGAAAGTTTCTAAACTCTTTTTACAAATCCAGCATTGATTCGAAAGCCTGACAAAGATAATTGCAATGGACTGAATGGGTCCTGAACTCTGTCAAATTCATATGTTGAAGCCCTAAACCCCAGTACCTCAGAATGTAATTGTATTCTGAGATAAGATCTTTAAAGACATAATTAAGTTACGGTGGTCCCTAATCCAATACTGGTACCCTTATAAGAAGAGGAGATTAGGACAGAGAGAGAGAGACACCAGACATCTGTACACCAATACAACCATGTGAACACGCAGCAAGAAGGCCACCTGCAAGCCAAGGAGAGAAGCTTCAGAAGAAACAAAACCTGCCTACACCTTGATCTTGAACTTTTAGCTTCCAAACTGTGAGAAAATAAATAGTTATTTAAGTCATCTAGTCTGTGGTATTTTGTTATGGAAGACCTAGCAAACTAATACAAAAACACAGAAAAGAAAACCATAGACTAACCTCACTTATGAAATATTAGCAAAACATGTTTAGTAGCAAGCTAAGAGAATAATGTGCCTTGACCAATTGTATCACTCTAGGAGTACAAAATCATTCAATGGAAGAATGACAATTGTTCTGGAAGCATCAGCCAATGCAATTAGGAGAGAGAAAAGCAAGATTTTAATTATTAGAAGGAAGCAATATTATTACCACATCTAGGAAATATAATTGTCAACAAGGAATATACAAAAGACTCACCTAAGATATCTACACGAAACAATAAGATAAATCAGTAAGTTCAATGGTTATAACATTAAAAATCAATAATCAATAAAGTTTCCTATATACAAACTACAACAAATTTAAAAAAAATACAATGTCATTTGCATTAGCAGCCAAAAGATAGAATCCCTCGGAATAAATTTTAACAAACTCACAAGGAAAATATTCTGCAGAAACTTAAATAAATGGAAAGAAACATATTGTTCTTGAATAGGAAGACCCAATATTATGGGGTTTTTAATTTTTCCTAAATTAATATATAAATTAGGATTCAACCTAGTTAGGATACTATCACACTTTTTTCCTTAGGGAAAAAAACAAATAATAAAATCAGAAACAAAATAGAACAAATAAAAAATGATAACCTACTTTGTTAGCAATTGTGTTCTAGGCAGTGCCTAAGACTTAACATATATTAAGTCACTTAATACACACACACACACACACACACAGCCAATAAGGTGGGTAATAATATAATCTGCTTTCTAAAGTTAGAAAACTGAGACCCAGAGAGGATAAATGACTTTCCCAATGGCATACAGCTAGTAAGTTGTAGATGTTTTCTGAGATTTAAATGTAGAGAGTCTGGCTTTGGAACCCATGCTTTTTACTATTGTAATCTAGTGCCCCTAAAGTTCATATAAACATTAAAAATGTAAGAATAGTCAGGAAATTCTGAAAAAAAAAAGAAGTGCCAGGGGAGAGTACCTGCACTTTTAGATATTAAAACATAACCTAAATGTACACTAACTAATAAAAGAGTTGTGCTTGCTATTAGCATTGGAATACACAGATAGACCTAAATAGAAGACAAAGGAGAAAATAAGGAGTATTCAATACATATTGTTTGACTATCTGAATAACCTTTTGGGGAGAAAAATAAAAACTGAATTCCTATTTCATTCCTTATACTAAAAGACATTCCTGATAGAATCTACATATAGTGGGGAAAACAAAATTAAAAGTACTTGAGGTAAATATTTGTGATTTCCTTTTTACACAATCTTTGAAGGACCAAGTCTTTCTAAGCAGAGGCCACAAAGCAAAATATTAAAAATCTAGTCACATAAATTTGAAAACATATATAGAAAAATGCTTGAAGAGGAAACTAATAAAATAGGCTGCAACAGATATGACAAAGCTTAAATCCTCAATGTACAAGGGTATCTTCCAAGTCAGTAAGAAAAAAAAGTTAATACAAAAATAGGCAGCCTATAGGATAAGGAATTCAAAGAATCAACAGTATATCAATTAAAAAAACCTCAATCCCTTATACTTAACAAGATTTTATTATTTATATAATTGGGAAAGGTAATAGATATTGCTATTTTATGCAAAGGAAAGCAGGTATTCATACTGTAAAAGGTAAATAAATCCACTTTTTGAAAGGCTTTTTGGAAATAATTATCAAAATATAAAATTCACATACCCTTTTGCCCAGCTACAAATATATGCATAAATAATCATGGATGTTAAAAAGATAAGTCCATTACACTCCTCCTACCACAACAGCGTTCACAAGTTAATGACATTTCCAGGGTTCAACTATGTTGTAGCATGTATAAATACTTCATTCCTTTTTATTGATGAATAAAATTCCATAGTATGGATATACCAAATTTTATTTATTCACTCATCAGCTGATATATATTTGTTTCTACTCTTTGATTATCATGAATAATAATGGTATGAACGTTCATGTACAAGTTTTCATATGTCTTGGGTATATACCTAAAGTGGAATTACTGGGTCCTATAGTAATTCTATGTTTTACTTTTTAAAGAACTGCCACACTGTTCCAAAGCAGCTGCACCATTTTATCTTCCCACCAATAATGTATGTGTGTTCCAGTTTCTCCATATCCTTACCAATCCTTGATATGATTTTTTTTATTATATTCATCTTACTGGATATGATGTGGTATATCACTGTGGTTTTGACTTGCTTTTCCCTAATGACTAATGATGGACATCTTTTCATGTGCTTCTTGGCCATTTGTATACCTTCTTTGGAGAAATGTCAGTTCAAATCCTGAGCCTATGTTTTAACTGGGTTATTTATAATTATTGTGTTGTATCTCTGTTATATTTTAAACTTTCATTTATATTAAATACTGCTCCTATAAGATTTTACATCTCAGAAAGGAAAAGAGAGGTTAATATTCATGGAGTGCCTACTATGTGTCATAGTACAAGGCATATGTTACACATAGTGAGTAGTCATTATCCTGAGCTCTAGAATAAGCCCTGAATGATGCTTCAAAAGTTATTAAAATAATTTGAATTGGGGTCAGCCAAAAGCAAAATTGTAAAACAAATGAAGGTGGTACCTCTTTCTAATTATTCATTCATATTTTCAAGCTACCTTTCTCTCAGATATCTTTAAATCTAATTTCTCCTAATACTTTTTAGGGTAGTGTTTCTTAAGTTTGAATATGTATATCAATCACCTGGGAATCTTGTTAAAGTGCTGACTTTACATAGGTCTGAGATTCTATTTTTTAACTAGTTCCCTGATGATCCTACATTGCTGGTCAGTGGATCATATTTCAATTAGCAAGGTTTGAGGGTATGAGCTGATTACTAAGATTTTAACTATAAGAGCTAACCTCAAGGATTAGGAAATTTTGCATTTTTACAGAGGTGCCCTAAAATTTATAACTGCTTCAAAATCTAAAGAGTGAGTCTATGGTAGGCAGGGTAATTGATAATCTTGAACAGCGGCCTTATCTAGCATGTAAGAGGTGGTACACCCATTCAGGAAGAGGCCCTACTTGGCCACTTTCTCTAATGGAGGTGTTCCTAGCCTGACAACTTGAACACATGCTTGTGACTACATAATGCAGGTTTAGAACCTGAAGGTTTAGTTGAAATTTTTCTTCCAGCATCAATTTATAATGAAAATAGAGGAGTAGTTGAAAAGAACTCCAGTTACACTACTGGTTGAACTGTATACATTTTGCTGTTTTGCTAAATAAAGGCATTTATAATTATAACATGATTCTGATATAAACCAACCCTGTTGAAATAAATAAACCTTGAAAATGTTATGCTAAATAAAAGAAGTCAATCACAAAAGATCACATATTTTATGATTCCATTTATATGAAATGTCTAGAATAGCCAAAACTATAGAGATGGACAGTATGTTAGTGGTTGTCTAGGTCTGAGCAGTGAAGGGTAGATGGGACTGATGGCTATTGGATATTATGTTTCCTTTTAGGGTGACAAAAATGTTCTAAAATTATAGTGATGATTACACAATTCTGTGAATTTGCTAAAAAATCCATTGAATTGTACATTTAAATGGGTGACCTACATGGCATATAAATTTTATCTCAACAAAGCTGTTTAAAAATGTAATGCAGAAATATCAGAGATAAGGCATAGAGCTTAGAAGAATGGGTTTCATATAAAGAGACACCAGAATACCTTGATGTGCTTAGTCTTTGAGACAATTCAGAACTGAGAATAGAGCACACTTCCCTGATATTTAAATTCTAAGTTTCTATCTACCACTCCCAAAGCTTAAATTCGGGTCAGGTGGACTGAGAAGTTGCTGTTTGGATTAAAAGAAGGGCAGTGTAGCATTGTGAGGGCTGGCTCTGACACCACACAGCATATAAACACCCACTCTACCAATTATTACGTCTGTCACCTTGGACAAGTTATGTAACTCCTCTCTGCCTCAGTTTTTTCTTCTGGAAAATGAGGATAAAATCTCGAATGAGGATGAAGTCAGTTTTCTGATTCCAGATGAAGTTCATAAGGGACTATTGTCTAGTCATAAACTGGAGGCATATCTGATACTTTTAAGCTATAAAACTCATGAGCACATTATCTCTTTAAAAAAGAGAGAGAGAGAGAGAGAGAGAGAGAGAGAGAAACCACATTTTATAATTCCAAGAATTCACTTGTTTGTGCCTTTGGAAAGAAAATTCAAGCCATTTTAGAAGAAATAACAGGGTCAGAAGCTTCTTGGTATACAAAACTCTCTCCTGAAACATTCAGATGATTTAGTTAAGAAGGAACTGGAACAACATCAACAACATTTCCTTGAAATCAGATATAAATTCCGAAAGAACTGGGAAGCATTTGTGAAGCAGTGCTTGAGTAAGTGCTTACAATCCAAAAATGGGATGAGGTAGGATAGAATAAATTAAACTATGAAAATAATACTATCGCCTGCACAAAGTATATATGAAACTATACCTTTCTGTGAAAAAGAAAACACTCCATAATCCCTATACATTATATATTACATCATCCCAGACATGCTTTTCTCTTTGCTATTCAGTTGCCTAAAGCTACACATAATTGATTTGTCTTCTTATAACTGCAGAAACGACTGCATGAAACACCAAAGTGTAACAGCTTTTAAAAGAGATATTCGACTAAGTATGAAGTGGGGTGTATACACTTGGGGTGTATGTATGTGTGTGCTTGTGAGGGTATGTGTGTGTATTGAATGCTCACATACATACATACCTCCATGGGTTCTTGTGCCCATTTACTAAGTGCCATATACAGTTATACTTGAATCAATTAATATTGCTTTAATTGTACATGTAGCAATATCTGGGCCTTAGATAGTAACATATTCAGTTTCTGTTTTGTTTTCTCAATACTTGTTTAGTGTCTTATGGCTGCAAGCCCTGTTTCAGCAATACATACAAGAGTCATAAGGGAGTAATTTTTTTTTTATTTACAAAACTACAGATGTGAAGTAAGAAAACCAGGTTTGAGTCCTATCCATCTCATTTATTTATTATCTGCATGGTCCTGTGAAAGTCATTTAATTTCTTCAATCCTCAGTTTCCTCACTGGTAAACTGAGTCTAAAGGTAACTATCTCACAGGCGAACCAAATGACAAATGTATGTGAATGATAAAACACTATCACATGTTAGTTAATTGTTCTCATTTCCCATGCTTGAGAGAGTATATGACTCATGTGCCCTCTGGACTCAAAGGGGGGAAGAGGGTTTAATGCCTGTTTATTGATTGCTGACAGAATCTCCGGCCTTGTGTAAAGCAGCACATGAATATGTATTGATAGATGGATAAATTAGTCAGGGAGAAGTAGTGAGACTCAGGACAACCAATATTTGCCTGCTTTTCAGAGCACAGTAAATCTAAATCTGAGTCTCAAATTGCAGTCAGCATGTCTAGGAGTTTGCAGCACATGTTCTCCTCTATTATTGAAGAAGACAGCTGCCTAGTCAATGTAAATTTTATTTTAAAATTGTTTAATAGAATTACAATTATGGGAGGACAAACACACTTGAGACACTAATGGAGGGTCTGAATTTGATATGTGTAGACAAAGAGGCCTGTCAGACTTAGCATCAGTTATTGTTTCACAGAAAAATTGGGCAATAAAGGAAAGTGATTACTGATGAAAGGAAACTCCCACTGATCCATTGCCACCATTCCTGCTAACCAAGAGTAAAAACTAGGAGTGGAATAAGCATCTAAATTTTTGGTATAGCAAATAAATACTATTATGTATATTTTACCCTATTGCACTCAACTTTTATACACCATATGATACCCAGGATCTTTATCTATTGAAACTCTCTATACCTTTAATTATTGTGAGACTATATTATCCTTGTTTCCCTCATACCACTCTGACCAATCCTTCTTTGTGTCCTCAATGGCTATTCAGTAATTCCTAAAGCCTCTGTGGGTGTTCTCTTAGGCTTAGCCCTTGGCCAAATTTCAGCTACTGTTATGGCTGCAAATATCACATATAATTTCCAAAAGCTTTCATTAAGTCCCAACTTCTCCACTGAATACTAGTTGTATATTTTTAAATGATTAACAAACATTTCCACTTGAAAATTTGTATGTGATCAGCAAATCAACGTGTCTAGAGGTAACTGGTTTTTCCTCAGAATTGAATCCTTTACCCAATCCTTTATCTTTGTATATTTAATCATCATATCATCACTCTGGAATCCACACTAAATACTGAAGTCAAAGAAATCCTCTTCAACACATTATTTATTATGTCTCCAATCATTCTCTTGCTCAAAAAGTCTCAATGGCTCCTCATTTCCTAGTGGAAAAAAATCCTATTGTCTGTAAGTGTCTTTAAGAGTGGGAACTTCTGTGTTCTATTCATCTGTTTATCTACCACACCATATAGTCTTGTGTATTGTACATCATAAACTATGATAGTTACTTATTGAATTGAATTAAACTCTTTGGACTTCCATTTTCAGTTTCTTTAGTCTGGTCCATTCCTAACATCCTACAAGGACACTTCACAATCTGTTTCATGCTATCATTCTATTCTACTCTCCCCTAAATGTACTCGACTCATTTGTCCTTCTCAGTTTTAGACATGATTCCTCTTCTTTTCTCTGTCCAGTTCTTACCACTTTTCAAAGTGCAGCCCAATTTCAAACCACCTCTCATAAATCCTTCCCTAAATCTTCTAGTCCACCTTGATCTCTATTCCCAGTGAAATACTAACACTTCTAAATTTGTGTTCTTTGCCATTCCTTGCTATGTACTGATCATATTTCTAATTATTCCAAATATCAAACCCGCTCTGACCTTTGACTCTTTCCTCTTCTATAGTTATGACTATATCGATATTTTACTTTTGAATTGCTTATATAAACTTTCTTGTGTATTTATTTTGTGTGTCCAGCTATACTATAAAGTCTTTAGGGGGAAAAACTATGCCTTATTTTCTTGTATCATTCCCATATTCTAGCACAATGTTATGGAAAAAGTAGAGGCTCAAAAATATTTGTTAAATGGATGAATGAGTGTGTGTGTGTGGGGAAATGCATTAAAAGTGGGTATTGCAATTAACAGTTGTGAAGGAAATAATCTAAATTTAAAAATTCTGTATTTTGAATAAGATGCTTTCAGGTTTTTTGGATACCATTTTCCTATATGATCTGTAACTTAATTAGCTCATTAGATAAGAGAATAAAGACTAACATATATAGCTGTTTTATGCAGTATCCATGATTGACTATAAAAGTTATTAAATGTTATACCAGAGCTAATGAAGGAAGTTGGAGAACCCATGGAGAACTGTGAGACAAGAGTAGAGATCTGTTTGGAATTATTTTGGTAAAATTTGCCCTAAGGCTGGTAGAAGCAATATAATATCTCCTTCCATACTATGATAAAGCAAAAAAAACAGTTATTTGAATAGATGAAGAGACCAAGCTCTTAACCACCTTGTTTTTGACCCTGTTATAATTCTATCACTCAAAAATGTGATTAGCTCAGTACTAGACAAAAAGGATTTTGTTTTGCAAAACATATTCTGAAAAGATGTGGCACATATATACAATAGAATATTACTCAGCCATAAAGAAACAAAATTGAGTCATTTGTAGTGAGGTGGATGGACCTAGAGACTGTCATACAAAGTGAAGTCAGTCAGAAAGAGAAGAACAAATACCATATACTAACACATATATATGGAATCTAAAAAAAAATAAAAGGTTCTGAAGAACCTAGGGGCAGGACAGGAATAAAGACACAGACATAGAGAATGGACTTGAGGACACGGGGAGGGGGAAGGGCAAGCTGGAATGAAGTGAGAGAGTGGCATGGACATATATACACTACCAAATGTAAAATAGATAGCTAGTGGGAAGCAGCCGCCTAGCACAGGGAGATCAGCTTGGTGCTTTGTGTACACCTAGAGGAATGGGATAGGGAGGGTGGGAGGGAGACACAAGAGGGAGGAGATATGGGGATATATGTATACATATAGCTGATTCACTTTGTTATACAGCAGCAACTAACACACCATTGTAAAGCAATTATACTCCAATAAAGATGTTAAAAAAATTAAAAAACTTCTGTCATTTTCCTGGAATTAAGAGGTTGAATGTGTTAGTCACTGGGACTTAATGTCTACCTCATTAATTCTTCTACCCAGACTTCATATAATTACCTTCCATTTACTTTATCACTAACCTCGATTTCTTTTTTGGAAACCATTTACATTTAAGTGATTCTAATGGGATTTTCCCTCTCCTAATAAGTAATACAAATTCATTTATATTTATAATAAATATCATAAAAAACATTTATTTTCTGGGAAATAAGATAATTTATTTTCAGGGGAATATAGTAAGGAGTGGAAATGTCAACATGAAGGAAACTATTTTGCTCCCATTGAGATATATTAATATTTTTTGAATGAAAAGCCCTTCAAATTGACACTGTTAAGAGAGATGACTCACACCTATTTTACAGGTTTTATGTATGACTTTATATGCAGCTCTATTTGTTCACAATTGTGCATGTGTGTGTAAGTGAGGAAAGTACACTTTAACTTGCAACATGACTAAATGGGAGAAATAGATAACTACTTAATAATGAAGACATAAGACTGCTCATTTATTAACTCTGTTGAGCTTGCATGTGATTACCACAATTAATAGAGTGTGAAAATCATGGAAGTTTGAGTAAAATGACCAAGATTCCAGACATGGCTTTTTTTTCTCAATGGCTTTGTAATCTGTAAAAACAATTACTGTACAGAGCCTTGGTTTTATATCTATTAAATGGCAGTGACAATAAAAACTATTTCATGAAGATCTGTTCAGTAAATTAAATAAACAATGCAAATTAAAGTGCTCTGCATATATGAAATTAATACTTCAACAATTAAGTTTAAGATAAGAGCCAGAGTCCCTCCTCTAGCCTTTAAAACACTGTAATCTTGTTTGTAACCATCACCTTGTCTCCATCACTCTGCCTCCAGCGCATATACACTAGTGACTTTGGATCACTCGTGCCCCTCCAATACACTTAGCTATTTTCTGCCCCAGGGCCTTTGCCGATACTACTATATATATTAATGATAGCTTCACTATATAGCTTATTTAAAATGGTGCCCACTTCTCCACTCTGCTTTCATTTTACCTCATTTTATTATTTTTCTTGTACTCACTAACATTATACTAACATTATATAGTATTTTTTTCCTTATTGTTTGTCTTGTTGTCTACAACTAAATTTCAAAAAATTGCCTGTTTTACTTGTTACAGTCACCTCAGTAAGTAGAATGGTATCTGGCACACAACAGATGCTTAATAAATCAAATAGTACACATGTGATTTAATTAATGAATAATTTTTCATTGAGTCCTTACCATGAATGAAACAATCTGCAAAGTGCTTTATACCGATTATCTAATTTAATCATTACAATAGGCTTATCACTATTTCTATTTTATAAATGAGGAAAACAGAGGTGTCTGAAGGTACAGTAACTTGCTTGAAGTAAATATAGCAAGTGGTAGAAACAGTTGCCTGACTCCAATACTTATGCTTTTAATCACTGCTATATAGCCTCTGTATATCCAGCCATCTTTATATTAATTGATGTTTGATTGCACTGTTACAAAATAGACTGAATTTGTTATCAAAAGAACATTTATATAGCTTAATTTGAACCCAAAAAGAAATGTGTGTGTGTTCATTAGTTAAAATTAAACCAACTCCTAGAATCTCAAAAGCCACCATTTGAAAACAAGAATCCAAAGAGGTAGGTTTGTTTTCACAGGTGGCCAAGATATGACTTACCTCCAGGTGACCAGCAATTGTAGCAATATGCAGGGCAGTGAGGCCGCCATACCCAACCTGCTGTATGTCAGCTCCACTGTGAAGCAGAGAAGTGATCAATTCTGCACTATCCTGCAAGGAAACACATCTTTAGTGTTACTTTTCTCTCAATAGCAGCTTTGAACACTGTGCAACAGGATATATTGATTCCCTGACTGTCAGCCAATTTAGGCGCTCAAAGAAAACTTAAGTGTGATTTCTGGCACAAGAGCACATGAGAAAGCAAGGAGCAGTTCTCAGATGGTTGAAATGTAGAAACAGATGACAGGCTGTTCAGTTATAATCAATCTCCTACCACTTGACCATGAAAGACAGAAAGGACATTTACCTATGGTGAGGCTCTTGCAAACTCAACTCAAACGTACATGTAGATCACGCCAGTAAATGTGCTTTCTCCAGCAACTGCACTATTGAACTGGCTGCAGTGGGCCACTTCATGGTAGTTCAGTACTTGATTTTTCTCTAACACATATGTGTCATGGATCCTATACATAATTAACGACATAATGTCATGGGCTGTATATGTAATTAATCAGTAGTGTCTTTCTTAACTTGACTTATTAAAATGTTTTCACTCAGTGAAAATGTTTGAAACATTGCTTGAGCATTTAAGTTAGAATACTTTATGCAATAACCAAAATAATCCTTACTTTCTTCACACTATTATTTGCACTGTATTTCTGTCTTTGGAGAGACATGGTGCTTTTTAATAATATTAATAGAAATTAACATTCATTGAATTTTTATTATGTAATTAACCTTTCATACCCATTAACTTATTTAAACCTGGCACATGGAGACTTCAAAAATAGTTGTTGATAAAAAATGAATTAAATATTTCTCTAAGTAATCCTATGAAAAATTACTACTATAAACCTCATTTTATAAGTCAGAACACTCAAAACAGTAATGTGGAGGGTCACAAATTCACAAAACTCCAGATCTGGAAGGGAATGCAAAGAAAGCTCTTCATGTTTAACTCTCTCCCTCAAAGTGAGAATTCAAACCACAACTTCTATAATACTTGGCCCATCAATATCTCAAGCACACCCAGTAGCAAGAAAGTCAAGTCTTCATGGGATAGGCATTGCATTTATGCATATACATAAAATTTCAAATACTGACAGTTAAGAAAATCCTCCCATTAAAAAACAAAGTTTGATTTCTTAATGCTGTCACACATAAGTGAAGGTTGAGAAGTTATAAAAATTGAAAAAAACTTTGGAAAAAACTTCAAACAACAAAATTAATGTTATAGTTTCCAAATCTTCCACTCTACACCTGCTCTAGCAAGAAAGTTAAAGATTTCATCTTCCTTTACTCTTCCATTGCCTCCCTCTGCTAAGGTTACAGACTTAACATTTTCTCCATTCTAAAACAAACAAACAAACAAAAAAAACCCAGCATTTTTTCCACTGAGGTAAACTAATTTTATCTATATCCTTTCTGTCTCCAAAAATTGACTGATTTAGGAGCTTAGCCCTAAACTATTTTCTCATTCTAATTGCCACCTTTGGTAATTCTTATACAATCTGATAACTTCATTTTTGGTCCTGACTTCTCTGTTAAGTCTAAATTCCATATATCCTGCCTTCCAATGACATCTCAAATTAAAAATTCAAAAGTGCTCTTGTGAATACCATTCATAATTTTCCAAGTGTGACCTATCATCTCCTAGCATTCCTTATTCACATTAATGGCACTTTCTTATTCCAAATGACCTTGAGTCACTTCAACTCAATCAGTTTCAGAATTCTGCTGGTTTTGACTCACTAGTACCTCTCACATTTCTTCTTATTTCCAACATCACCCTCCATAGCCTCCTGAGTGGTCCCCTTGACTAAGACTTTTTTCGTTGCAGTCCATCATCTACACTATTAGCAGATAAATTTTCTTACATACAGTTTTGACCACATCATTCTCCTTTTCAATAAACCTTTCATACACTCAACAAATACTTCTTGAATATATAAATATGCTCACAACATATGTGTTGAAACAATGTTTGAGCAGTGGGAACACTGAGGTGAGTGAGATAGTTAAATCTCTGCTTTCATGGAGCTTATATTTTTACTGTGTATATATGTCAGAGGAGACAGAGAAAATAAACAAATAAAAAATATTATATACAGTGTCATAAAGTACCAATGGCTACAAGAGGAAAGAGGCAAATGATAAAATGGTTACTTTAACTTGAGTAGTCAGGGAAAGTTTCACTGAGGAGGTAAACTTTGAGATAAATGGTAAATTCCAAATAGGGGAAATCTAAGTCACAGTTTCGAGGATGGCCATTAAATGACAGGGAGTAGCTAGTGCAACAGTCCTAAGATGGAAGTAAGCTTAGTCTAAGACCAGTGTTGAGTATAAGTTTAAGAAATAAAAGAAGGAAAAAGTATTATGCAAGATAAGGTCAAAGACATCTGATCTTGTAGGACTTTGCAGGCCACTGTATTAGGTATTCAAATTTTTTCCAAGAGCAATAAATAGCAGTAGAATGACATGACACAGAGATAGGGAAGAACAGGAAAAGGTAGTTTCTGAGGCAGAAATAAAATGTTTTGTTTTTCACATGTTAAATTTGGTATGTTTACAATGCAGGGTTAAGATTGTGGGTACTAGAATTAGCCTCCCTAGTTAGAATACCAGTACTGCTAATGACTATGTAATCTAAGGCAAGTTATGTAACACATTTACACTAATTTCCTTGGTTATAAAAAAAGGGGACAATAATTGTATGCACCTGATTTGATACACATATAAACTGTATATCCACAATTGATGTGATAATGCATATACACTAAAGCACTTAAATGGTACCTGGCAAAACAATACTAAGTAAATTCATTACCATTAGACATGGAAGTCTCAGACTCAGTATAGCTTCCAAAAAAGATATCGATTTGACTCCATCGTCTAGCTCCTCTTTCTCCTTTCATTTTACTTCCTCCCCACACTTCACTTCTGCTTCACTAGTTACTCATGGAAATAATCAAAAGAATAAAACATAAAAAAGCTCTGAACCAGTACTGGAAATTAAGAAACGTCTACTAGTTCTGCCTCCTCTAAAAAAAAAAAAAAAAAAAAAACAATTCACAGAAATTCACTCCCACCTCACCAATAACCTTTAATTTTGAATGGTGAGGGCTAAAGACATGAATAGTCTCTAGATAAACGGGAAAGCCATCACCTTAAAGTATTTTTCCTTGCCGATGAACAGGCATTTAAATGCAGGGAGGTGAAGATGGTATTTTTAAGCATAAAATCATTTTTTTAATAGAGGGAAATATGAGCAAATAAAAGTATTAGAAAAACATAATATTATAAGATAAATGACAAATTGGAGAAATATATACAACATATAAAACTGACAAGTGGTTTGTATATTTAATATATGAAGAACTCATAAAAATCATTAAAAAGATGGATATTCTTTAATTCAACAAATATTTATTAATGAACATCTACCTTATGACAAGTACCATATTAGGCTAAATTAAAATAAATTATATGAAAATCATGGAGCATATGAAATATTTATCTATCAGGCAGATTCTTGTAAACACACATTCATCTTTTCCTCAACTGTCTTTGTATTTTATTTAACTGGAATCTGTGGATTTTAAGAGAAAGCATGTTATTCCTTCAGAATAGGCAAATAGTGTGGTCAAAAGTTAAAAGTAATAAATTACCCTTTCGTATCTTGGTTGGATTTCTCAAGCTGACCTCTGATTGATCTAAATATATCTTTTTATTAAGTACTATAAAAATAGAACTCTAATTTTACCAAGCTATGCTAAAATGTAACAAAACAATCACTGCTACTTATAAATTATTTACTATGGGTTACGTACCAAGTAAAATCATCTCTTTCCAACTTCACAATTTACTTATGAGAAGAATATTATAAACCCTATTTTATAGTTGATGACAGTCAGGTTCAAGAATTTAAAGTACTTGCAGAGCCTTAAGTAGTTTGTAAGTGTTGGAGCTAGATACAAACTCAGGTCTGTATGATGCCAAAGTCCATACTTCACTTTTGACTTTCCATAGTGCTTTCACTGGTCTTTCCTTGGTGCCAAGCTCAAGGAAACAGTTGAGAGGATACAATTTTATTGTATTTTGTTGTATTTAACTGACAAGTCCCAAATATTTCTCCCCTACTCTACAGAAATATTGTTTCCTGATGGAATAATTTTAAAATTCAGCAATCTGGTGCACATCTCCTGGAAAGGAAGTTCATAGAAAATAAAAACATCAGGCAAATTTTAAATATTATAAAGCTGATCTCACTTATTGCTTGTACTCTGCAATATACAAAAAGTATCTGGGGCAAGTTTTTTAAAAGACTCTTAAGACTTGCATTAGGAATATTATTCTGGGGAACTGACAGGTTTTCCCTTAGGTTTTTCCCTCTCTAGCCAAATTTACATTATTATTATTCAGTGGGCCACACAGAAGCATTCTAAACTGTGGGGGTAAATAAGCCTCTGTAATGAATTCACATGTATGATACTTATTATTTTTAAACAAAGGAAAATCCTATGTGGAAAGGTGAAGCTTGGACAAAAAAAGTCAGTCCAACTATCTCCTTGAAAAATAGAATTGGGGGTACAATAGACCTCTGAAGATTTATGTAAATGGATGAACATTTTTTGTAGTGGTAGCAACTCCAACTTTGTCCTACACATAAAACTCTAATACTACTCTCTTGCTTCTTGTTAACTCTGTAATTGTTACTATAGATAAATCCAGGAAAAGTAGCTATTAGTGTCAGAGAGCTCAGATTCTCTACTACCAAATTACATAAATTAAAGACACACACACACATACTCACACACACACACACACACACACACACACAGGTTTTTGCCAATTCTATTCCAGAATAAAAATTAAACTGGGACTATGTAATGTCTAAATTTTACTTTCTTCTGTTTATGGAAGTATGTCCTCTGGAAGTTTTAAACTATAGCAAGCATTCATTTACAATCTCATGATTTAGATGTGAAATTTATGTCCCTTCTCCTTGCATCTGGGTGGATTGTGACCAATAAAGTATGGCAGGGCTTCCCTGGTGGCGCAGTGGTTAAGAATCCACCTGCCAATGCGGCGGACACGGGTTCAAGCCCTGGTCTGGGAAGATCCCACATGCCGTGGAGCAACTAAGCCCATGCACCACAACTACTGAGCCTGCGCTCTAGGGCCTGTGAGTCACAACTACTGAGCCCGAGTGCCTACAGCCCATGCTCCGCAGCAAGAGAAGCCACCGCAATGAGAAGCCCGCACACTGCAATGAAGAGTAGCCCCCACTCGCTGCAACTAAAGAAAGCCTGCATGCAGCAGCAAAGACCCAACACAGCCAATAAATAAATAAATATAATAAATCTATTAAAAAAAAAGACTATGGCAGAAGTGAACTATGTTTCTTCCAAGGCTAGGCCATAGAAAGTCACATAGCTTTCTCCTTGTTTTCTGGAAAACTTGCTCCTGAAGCTCTGAGCTACCATGTAAGAAGTTTGACTAACTTGAGGAAGCCATGCTGTAAGGAAGTTGAGGCCATATGGAGAAGGTACATAGCACATAAAGATTCTCCAATCAAATGACTCACCTAAGACCAGCCTTATAGTCACCCCAGCCCAGGCACCAGACATGTGAATCCTCCAGAGGATTCTAATTCCCCAGCTGATGGAGTAACTCCCAGTCATTCATGTCTTCTCAGCTAAGGCCCTAAATACAGTAGAGAATAATCAAGCCATCCCCACTATGTCTTGTCTGAATTTCTGAAATGAGAATCCATGAGAATAATAAAATGATTGTTATATTATAGGACTAAGTTTGGCGTAGTTGATGTTGCCTCAACAGATAACCAAAATATCTCATAGAAGAAAATATAGAAAATAAAGGAATAAATAAAAATTTAATAACCTGCAGCCCTACCATTAATCACTATTATCATTTATGTGTGTGTTTATTTTCTTTCATTCTTTTTCCTAGGTATGTACCTTCATAAAACTACATAGAGCTCAGATTAGCACAGCAAAGCAAACCTGTATTTGCATACTGATGGCCACTTCCTACATTTGGAACTCATTTCTTAACCTCTTGAGCTGTGGGTTCTTTTATTTTCTGTAAAATGAAATTCATAATAGTATAAATCTCATAGAGTTGTGAGGATTAAATCAAATAATGTAATGCATTTATCACAATGTTTGAAACAATTTTTATCATCAATTACTAGGTACACAATTGAGCTCATACTACACATAGAGGTAGGTAATCTCCCTTTTTCATTTACTATAAAATCATGAGGATCTCCCAATGTTTGGAAGATGTAGAGATGTGCCACTCAGATCTCCCTTCAAGAAAGTGTGCCAGGAGGGTGGTTAGCTGGCAGCTTCCCTTAGCTAGCTCATTCAGGATTCACTGCAGCATTAGAGCTGAGATTACGATATTTTCACGGTGGCCCCCAGTCAGTGACTGAGAAAGGTGGTGGTAAAAAGACCTAGCCATTTCCACTCAATGTGACACGCCTCTAAAAGGCAATGTGTGCTCTGGAGCTCCCACTGGGCTGGCAGAGATTTTAGCAAGTCTGCATTGTGGTCTGACAGCTCCTGCTGACCAATATTTCTTCCTTCCTTCCTTTTCCTTTCACAGGTGTCACTTCCACATAAATCTCTTGCACTACTAAATCCCTTTCAGAGTTTGCTATTCAAGAACTAATCTGGCATACCATATATAAAATGTTTTCTTTTAATGTGCACTTAAATCAAAACTGACCTGGAATTTGAACTTAGGTCTTCTGACTGAATCCTATGCTTTTCTCAACGATATGTTACCTTCCATCCCCAACCACCCTTCTACTCCAAAATGTTTGCCTTTCATGTGCAAGCCCTGACCATGTGCTCTTCACAGAAAAGGGATCTAATACCTGCTGGATTTAATCCATCTTATGTAACTGCAATGAGGAAAAAATGGAATAAAGTACGAGGAAATGTTAGTAAACCCCATATCCTTACAAGTTTCTACATTTATATTAAATGTATTGTCCCCAAAACTGACCTAATTCAATGAGAATATTCACCTTATGTCTCAGTCCACTCTGACTCTAAGATGTTTAATCATGCAATATGGGAGACCTTCAAGATGGTGGAGTAAGACGTGGAGATCACCTTCCTCCCCACAAATACATCAGAAATACATCTACATGTGGAACAACTCCTACAGAACACCTACTGAACACTGGCAGAAGACCTCAGGCCTCCCAGAAGACAAGAAGCTCCCCACGTACCTGGGTAGGGCAAAAGAAAAAACAGAGACAAAAGGATAGGGACGGGACCCGCACCAGTGGGAGGGAGCTGTGAAGGAGGAAAGGTTTCCACACAGTAGGAAGCCCCTTGGCGGACAGAGACTGGGGTGGTGGGGGGAAAGCTTCGGAGCCACAGAGGAAAGCGCAGCAACAGGGCTGCGGAGGGCAAAGCGGAGAGATTCCTGCACAGAGGATCGGTGCCGACCAGCACTCACCAGCCCGAGAGGCTTGTCTGCTCACCCGCTGGGGTGGGCGGGGCTGGGAGCTGAGGCTCGGGCTTGGTCGAATTGCAGGGAGAGGACTGGGGTTGGCTGCGTGAACACAGCCTGAAGGGGGGTAGTGCACCACAGCTAGCCGGGAGGGAGTCTGGGAAAAGGTCTGGAGCTTCCAAATAAGCAATAGACTTTTTCTTGCCTCTTTGTTTTGGGGTGTGCGAGGAGAGGGCATTCATAGCACCATCTGAACGAGCTCCAGAGACGGGCGGAAGCACTGGCTATCAGCGCGGACCCCAGAGATGGGCCTGATGCTGAGGCTGCTGCTGCCACTACCAAGAAGCCTGTGTGCAAGCACAGGTCACTCTCCACACCTCCCCTCCTGGGAGCCTGTGCAGCCCGCCACTGCCAGGGTCCCGTGATACAGGGACAACTTCCCCGGGAGAACGCACGGCGTGCCTCAGCCTGGTGCAACGTCAGGCTGGTCTCTGCCACCGCAGGCCCGCCCTGCATTCCGTACCCCTCCCTCCCCCCGGCCTGAGTGAGCCAGAGCCCCCAAATCAGATGCTACTTTAACCCCGTCCTTTCTGAGCAAAGAACAGACGCCCTCAGGAGACCTACATGCAGAGGCGGGGCCAAATCCATAGCTGAACCACGGGAGCTGTGCGAACAAAGAGAAAGGGAGATCTCTCCTAGCAGCCTTAGGAGCAGCGGATTAAATCCTGCAACCAACATGATGTACCCTGCATCTGTGGAATACCTGAACAGACAACGAATCATCCCAAAATTGAGGCGATGGACTTTGTGTGATTTTGTCTGTATAGCTTTGCTTTTAGCATTTGTCCTAGGGTTCTGTCTGTCCGTGTTTTTTTTTTTTTTTTTTTTTCTTCTAAGTATAGTATTTTAGCGCTTGTTATCATTGGTGAATTCGTTTTTCGGTTTGGTTGCTCTCTTCTTTCTTTTATTTAAAATTACTTTTCAATTTTCTTTTATTTTTAAAATATTTTAATTTTTTATTTTAATAACTTTATTTTATTTTATTTATTTTTTCTTTCTTTCTTTTATTATCCCTTTTTTTCTGAGCCATGCAGCTGACAGGGTCTTGGTGCTCCGGCCAGGTGTGAGACCTGTGCCTCCGAGGTGGGAGAGTCAAGTTCAGGACATTTGTCCACCAGAGACCTCCTGGGTCCACATAATATCAAACAGTGAAAGTTCTCTCAGAGATCTCCATCTCAATGCCAAGACCCAGCTTCACTCAACGACCAGCAAGCTACAGTGCTAGACCCCCTATGCCAAACAACTAGCAACACAGGAATACCACCACACCCATTAGCAGAGAGGCTGCTTAAAATCATAATAAAGTCACAGACACCCCAAAACATACCACCGGACGCGGTCCTGCCCACCAGAAAGACAAGATCCAGCCTCATGCACCAGAACACAGGCACCAGTCCCCTCCACCAGGAAGCCTACACAACCCACTGAACCAACCTTAGTGACTGGGAGCAGACACCAAAAACAATGGGAACTACAAACCTGCAGCGTGCGAAAAGGAGACCCCAAACACAGTAAGTTAAACAAAATGAGAAGACAGAGAAACACACAGCAGATGAAGGAGCAAGGCAAAAACCCACCAGACAAAACAAATGAAGAGGAAATAGGCAGTCTACCTGAAAAAGAATTCAGAGTAATGACAGTAAAGATGATCCAAAATCTTCAAAAGAGAATGGAGAAAATACAAGAAACGTTTAACAAGGACTTAGAAGAACTGAAGAGCAAACAAACAATGATTAACAACACAATAAATGAAATTAAAAATTCTCTAGAAGGAATCAGTAGCAGAATAACTGAGGCAGAAGAACGGATAAGTGACCTGGAAGATAAAATAGTGGAAATAACTACTGCAGAGCAGAATAAAGAAAACAGAATGAAAAGAATTGAGGACAGTCTCAGAGACCTCTGGGACAACATTAAATGCACCAACATTCGAATTATAGGGGTCCCAGAAGAAGAGAAAAAGAAAGGGACTGAGAAAATATTTGAAGAGATTATAGTTGAAAACTTCCCTAATATGGGAAAAACATAGTCAGTCAAGTCCAGGAAGCGCAGAGAGTCCCATACAGGATAAACCCAAGGAGAAACATGCCAAGATACATATTAATCAAGCTATCAAAAAGTAAATACAAGGAAAAACTATTAAAAGCAACAAGGGAAAAACAACAAATAACATACAAGGGAATCCCCATAAGGTTAACAGCTGATCTTTCAGCAGAAACTCTGCAAACCAGAAGGGAGTGGCAGGACATATTTAAAGTGATGAAAGGGAAAAACCTGCAACAAAGATTACTCTACCCAGCAAGAATCTCATTCAGACTTGACAGAGAAATCAACAAATTTACAGACAAGCAAAAGTTAAGAGAGTTCAGCACCACCAAACCAGCTTTACAACAAATACTAAAGGAACTTCTCTATGCAGGAAACACAAGGGAAGGAAAAGACCTACAATAACAAACCCAAAACAATTTAGAAAATGGCAATACGAACATACTTATTGATAACTACCTTAAATGTAAATGGATTAAATGCTCCAAACAAAAGACATAGACTGGCTGAATGGATACAAAAACAAGACCCATATATATGCTGTTTACAAGAGACCCACTTCAGATATGGGGATATATGTATAGCTGATCCATTTTGTTATAAAGCAGAAAATAACACACCATTGTAAAGCAATTATACTCCAATAAAGATGTTAAAAAAATAAAAGTAAATAAAAAATCATGTCATATGTCAATTTCTTTCCTTTTTTTGGCAACAGCTTTATTGAGATATAATATACAAATACAATTAACCCCTTTAAAATATACGATTCAATGGTTTTTAGTATATTCACAGAGTTATGCAGCCATCACCACAATAATAAACTTTAGGACATTTGCATCAACCCTGAAAGGAACGGTGTACCTTTAGCTACGGCATCTCAATCCTCCTCAGCTGTAGGCAATGACTAATCTACTTTCTGTTTCTATAGATTTACCTATACTGGACGTTTCCCAATATTTCTGGGATTGGACATATTTCTGAATTGGACTAAATTGTTCTTTGTAATATCCTATCTGACTCTGATATTTTAATGTTCCCTAAATTGTCCCATCAAGCTACGAGGCAGAACCAAACTTGCTTTGGAAAGAAGACTGCATTTCTGAGTGTGAAAATAGAGACATATAAATAACTATTTTAATAATGTGCCTACTTAAGCAGTTTTTTCTCCATAAACCTAATTAACCCAACATAGCAATTGTTATAGCCTGTTTGTGTTTGTAAAGATAAAAGTAATATAAGCAGTTTTGTACTCTTCAAAGAACATTAAGGTTTCTTCTAGGACAAAGAACTATGCAGGGCTTCAGTATGAAATATATTTAGTTCCAGGTATAAAAATTTAATGGACTAAAGCTGTTTCATGTGTCATAGACATTGTCAATGAATGGATCCATTAATCAGTGTAAAAATAACGGCTCACACATACATGCCTCTTGTTGAAATAATTCTGAATTTATCTTCACAAAAGGTATCAATGATTAAAGACTTCAGTGTGGTGGAAATACTTGACTTTACTTGAAAATTTGAAAAAAAGAAAGAAAAAAGAGAAGGAACACACTCTTAGATTGAGTACATGTACTCTTACTAGGGTAATATCTCCAAATTTGCTTTTGCCCTATTTTTTTCTCATCACCACTGCTGACCGCTTTCCAGTTTCCCATAATCACTTTCTTCCTGTGGGCTGCTTCCAATTGGCCTTTGAGTGTGCTTGTCTTCTCTTTCAATAATATAGATATGATTTAACAGGGAGGAGCTAATCAGAATCTCTGGGAGTTTGGGAGAATGCAAATACATGCTGTTTGAAAAAGCAAATTGAATATTATAATTTCTTTAATTTGCTTTCACTTATATTTTATTTTTAATTAAAAAAATTTTAAAAGACTGTGAATTTTTATGTTTATCCAAAGAGTCAAGACCTTAAAAAAGACTCAAAAACACTATCGTAGAAATCTTTCCATGATCCTACCACTTATCAAGACACTGCCCAATCTTGCCTTTTGAAGGAGCAATCAATATTCATTACCTCATTTTTCCTAATGCCATTTATTTTCAATCTATTTTCACACTTTCTACTCCCACAAATTCACTAAAATATCCCTTACAGAGATATCTGACAATTTCCTAATTTCCAGTTCTAATGACCAAAATAGGATACTATTTTGTTCGATGTCAACATAATTCTTCCTCCTTTGAAGTACTTTTCTTTCTCCCAGTCACCACAGAATTATAACTTTATTCATTTATTTATGCAACACATATATTGATAAATATATACCAGGAATTGTTCTAAGTGCTCAAATAAGATAATTAGCAATATAGATCCAGTCCCTGCCTTGGTAGTGCTCATAATTCCTATCAGAGGTTACAAACAGGCCTCAATGGGAAATGATGTACATGGTTTGTACTGTATATGTGTACATGTATTTAAAACTAAAATTTGTGAATTAATCGCCAACAAACAAGTATCAGGAAACTTGATATAATTTCTGATTTTCTGAAATTTAGGACAATACTGGGCTTACATTCTTATATGGCAATGATTAACTGGACCTGAATATTGACTGCTCCCTTCACATAGGGCATAAATTCTCTAACTTGTTATAGTGTCCACTGCTTTTTGTATCTCAAAAACATTGAGTCTATTAGTTTCTATTTAACTTTGCTGTATTATCTAACACCTTCATTTATGTTAACTGCCTCATTCCTGAAAGCATGAGAGATTGTGAACCCCTAATCTAGAGGAATATGAAGATAAGTAACCAGGAAATGAAATATAGCATTATTCACAGTGAGATAAGGTGCTAAGAGAGTACATGGTATGTAATCCAGACCTGGGGGGATGGGGTCAGGGAATCCTCTTCAAGAAATAGTGCTGTCCAAAACAAGAACTGAAGGATATGTTAACATCTTTAGTTATCCCACTATCTTTTCATTGAGAACTTGTTCATTTAGAAAGAGATTATGAAGTATTTGGTTACTAAGAAGAAATGTGAGTATTAAAAAAATCCATCTTAAAGATTGATCTAATTTGTGGGTATAAATGTTGCCTAGTTCCTTAAAGTATGGATCAAGTCAGTGTTTAAAAGTAGCAATTTAACTGGAAGTTAAGTATGCAAAAAGTGCTTTGGGTCTTGGATTTAGGACAGTTTAAAAAAAAATCTCTCAACTTTGCAATCAAACACATATGCTATGGAAAAAAATATATATATCAGGACAAAAGATACAGTGGTTTCCAGGCTATGAATCACCAGGACTAGAAAACAGAGTTTTCTGATAGGCGTGGTTGTGTAGCAATAAGAACCTAGGTTTAGTGACCCAGACAGAAATAGGCTTGAATTAAATTTTTCCCTCCTTCCTTGTCCTTCCCCTTTGTAATAAATATATAAAATAATTCTTCTGAATGACTGGAATGAGATCTTGCTAGAAATCTACAGGATGGAATAAGTGACCATTCAATATCTGCTTTTATCCTGTGAAATGCTAAAAAGAATTTGACTAATCAAAATACTACTTTTTATTCACAAAGAAATTTCATCAAGTGGCTTGTCTCTATATGTGAGGTTAAATTAGATGGTCTAATAAACTTTTGTTCATTAACATTCTTATTTAAAATCTTTGAAACTATATAAATCTCAATTTTTTCCCCAAAGTCTTGTGTTTCATTTTAGGAGTACAATTTAGATACCATCTAAAGAAGTATGTCTCAAAGTGGAATGCAAATATGACAGGAGTCTTGTAAGGAAATATTCATTAAAGTGCAAGAAGAAAATACTAGAAATTCTGCTTATGTTTATTTATATATAAAAATAATAAAATTTTACCAATATTTAACATGAAAATTTACAATGGTGGTCTCAGTTCATATATCAGTTTGTCATGTGTTACATACAGTACCCAAAGTATAAGAAATCAATATTTGGAATTCCAAATAGAGAGAAGTTGAGAGTTGCCTGCATTTAGTATATGAGTTTTAGCATTTAGTATATGAAGATGCATTATAGCTATGTGAGCCAAATTCAGTGGATTTATAGATTTTAATATCTTATTTAACTGAATTGATCCTTAAAAAATGGCATATTATCTTCAAAAAATTCCTGTGATGAAACTATAGATCAAATACATATTATTAATGTAAGAAGAAGAAAAGGAAAATGGCAGAGCTGCGTTTTTCATTCTATTTACCTGAGCTTTGTATAAGCTAAATTTCCAGGTAAAGTTAATGGCAGTCTAATTATCTTTGAATATATATTTGTCAAAATATTTTGATATTATCAAAAATGATATTTGAAGTATGAATTTACGTCCACAAATTTTAACACTGTCTGCCAAAGAGTTTACTTGCCTTGAGCTTTTAATGGTGATTTTTATTCATGATTATAATTTATGAGCAATTATATGCATTTTGAGGCACTAATTTTATATGGCATATGATAAAAAATATTTGGAGTCCATTGATCTAAGTATAGACTTCATTTCTTTGATATCTAGCGTTAGGTATTCTCATCTCTTCAGAATGCAACAATCCAGAGGACATGTTCCTTTTCTTTTTATTTTTCTGTGTAAAATGGCTGACACATTAGTTCTCTATTAAATGTTTGTTGAAATAGAAGTTCACCAATAATAATTAGCTTTTATTAAGTATTTACTATGTGCTAGTATTTTGCTGCATGTCATAATGCATATGGTTTGTCCTTTTTAAAACTGTAAACTACACAATGAAATAGGTAATTCTATTTGCTCCATTTCAGAGAGACAGTGGGATAGAGTAACTTGCCTAAAAATGAACACTATTAAATCTCAGAACTGAGATATGAACATGAATAGTGTAGCTTTTAAGCTAACAGTATTTATTAAGGTACATTATTATATCAATAAATATCAAGTATTATTTGTACTAATGTTTGGGTACTCATTAATTTCTCAAGAGTATGTATCAAGGATCTTTTACAGGTCCTATACACTGAGGAATCAGAAAGAAAAAGACTCACTACCAAATTCGAATTTCACAGTCCAACATGTGAAATATAGAAATAAACAAATTACAAGTGCTGTAATAAAAAAGAATGTGAATGTGTAACTGAAACCCAAAAGATAGTACAGTAAAATCTGAGAGTTCAAGAAAGCTCAAGAAAGCTCAATTTACCTTGGTTTTAAATAAATAATACTTTCCTATCAGGAAAATAAATTAAAAAGTATTTAAGCAGAAGAAATAACAAGAATAAAAACACTGAAGTATGAAAGTGCTTAATCTAAAGAATGCAGTAATCTAGAACAGTGCTTTTCAAACTTTAGCCTGCAAACCTGCTTTCTGGGATTTTTTTTTTAAAAAGCACATTCTGATTGAATAGGGAGTGAGATTCTTCATTCCTAAAAATCTCTCATTTGAGGCAGACGCAGCTGATTCTCTGGCCACAATTTGAGTTGCAAGACTTGAACTGTGATCCTCAACATGTAGCCTTAGACTGCTTGTATCAAAACTGCCTTGACTCTTTGTTAAAAATTTTATATTCTCAGCCTATCCTAGATGTACCAAATTAGATTGGTGTGAGATGGAGAGGGAAATATTCATTTTAAGCCTGTAGTTACCATATGATTCTCATGCACATTAAATTTGAAAACCATTAGGTTTGGAAGTTCAAAGACTGCACAAAAAGAGTCTGGAAAGTAAATTCAGCAAAACTGTGAACTAAGCGATCTTGAATATCTAATTTAGAAGTTTGAATTTTATTAGACAGGCAATGGGTGACCATAGAACGTTTTAAATGAACATTGACATTGGAGATTTGTGTCTTATGCAGATCACTTTAGAAGCAATCTAAAAATGTATGGGATCATGACAGGACAACTTGTATGGATTTTCCCTACTGACAAGTAAAATCTATAAAGTGGAACAAAATATATGACACAACTCTTCTCAGGCAATGAAGAACATGAAGAAAGAACTGTGATTTTGGGAGAAGGGAAAGATACAAAGTAAGCCCTCACAATATTCCATGACTGCCCTAGCCATCTTCCTGAGAAAAAAAATTCAACACCTTTAAGGGAAGATGACGTAATGAAGATTTCCTGTAACAAATAATACATAATGTCTAACATGCAATAAAAATTGATAAGAAACCAGAAAATGTAACATGTAGTCAAAAGGAAAAGCATTCAATAGAACAAACACTAAGGTAATCCAGATGTTAGAAACAAAAGATAAGGCACTTAAAGCAGTCACTAATGATAGGTTCAAGAATTTAAATGAAAATATGGAAAAATAAATGAACAGATGAGTAATCATAGCAGAGAAGTTGAAATTATATTTTAACACTAAGTGGAAATTCTGGAACTGAAAAATACATCTGAAATAAATAACTCTTAGTAGATTAGAATCAGATGGGAGATGGCAGAGAAATGGTGTTGAAACTGAATTCAAATAAACAGAAATAATCAAATTTTGAAAACAGAAAGGGGATACAAAAAAATGAACAGAGACTTGGTAGTATTTGGAAGATTATCAAACAATCTAACATACATATTTGAAAAAATAATGGTCAAAATTTCTGAATTTGATGAAAACAAATTTACAGATTTAAGAAACTCAATGTTCAAAAATCATTGTACACAGGAAATCATACATAGGATTATTATAACCAATCTGCTGAAAACCAAAGATATTTTCTCTTCTCTTACTTTCTTTAAAAGATATTAATGCTTAACAGAAAAAATCTAACAATGTATTGGAGATTATACATGTATAGATATAAGGTATATGGTAACAATAGTATAAAGAATAAAGATTGAGTGGAACTATACCATTGGAAGGGTCTTACATTTAAAGTGAAGTAGGCCAATATTAACAGAAAGTACCTGTGATATGTTAAGGATCCATAGTGTAATCACTAGAGTCATCAGTTAAAAAATAATGCATAGTATTTTTTTCTCTTTAAATGACATTGTTAAGAAAATGAAAAGGCAAGCCATAGAATGGGAGAAATTTTTTGCAAAATATATATCCAGCAAAGAATCTGTATCCAGAATATATAAAAGCCTGTTACAATTCAAGAAAACAATAAACCAAATTTAAAAATGGGAAAAAGGGTTCAACAGACACTATACCAAAAAAAATTTGGTGACAAGCAAATGAAAATCTATTCAATTTCATTAGTCACTGGGGAAATTCAAAATATTCATAATGAGATACGAATACACATCTAATAGAATGGCTAAGATAAAATATACTGACCATATGAAGTGTTGGCAAAGATGTGGAACAACTACAATTCTAATACATTACTGATGGGATGGAAAATGAGGTAGCTAGTTTGGTAAGGAGTTTGGCATTTTCTTATTAAAATTAAAAATGCACTTATGATATGTTCCAGCAATTTCACTCCTAGATATTGCCCATGAGAAATAAAAACATAGTTCAAAGATTTGTACAAGAAGGTTAATAGCAAATTAATTAATTAATTAATTAATTAATTTGTTTTATTTTATTTATTTTTTGTGGTACGTGGGCCTCTCACTGTTGTGGCCTCTCCCATTGTGGAACACAGGCTCCGGACACGCAGGCTCAGTGGCCATGGCTCACGGGCCTAGCCGCTCCGTGGCATGTGGGATCTTCCCAGACCGGGGCATGAACCCGTATCCCCTGCATTGGTAGGCGGACTCTCAACCACTGCACCACCAGGGAAGCCGAGCAAATTTATTTATAATAGTCAAAATGTAAAAACAACCATCAACAAATTCTTCAACAGATGGATAGTTAAATAAACTGTGGTATATCCTTATAAGGGAATACAACTTTCCAATAAAAGAAATGAATTACTAAACACAGAACAACAGCATTATGATAAGTGGGAGAAACCATATATAAAAGAAAACAAACTGAATAGATTGCATTCATATAAAATTCTAGAAAGGGGAAAACTATAGGGATAGAAAAGACATCAGTGGTTTCCAGAGGTCAGGTGACATGGAGGAGGGAATTGATTGCATAAAGGTATGAGGGAACTTTTGTGTATGATAGAAAAGAGTTATATCATGATAGCGATGATGGTACATAAATATATACATTTTCAAAAGTCATCAACTTGTACACTTAAAATTGTGAATTTTATTGTGTATAAATTATACCACAATAAATCTGACCCCTTAAGAAAACCCAACCAAACAAACAAAAACAAAGCAAAACAACAACAACAACAAAAGTATGAGACCTAACTATCTACATGGAATTTAAAAGCTAAACTTCTGCTCTGTTTTTATTAATGAAAGCAGAGATGCCCTCATTTGTGAAAAACACTCAGGTCTGAGGCAGGCCCAGCATTCGGGGGTGTGTAATTGAATGTGACCAATAAAACGATTTGAAAATCACATTATTCATTTTGTGAGTATTAAGAATAAGATAAAATTCAATTGCAATATTTCTAAAAATCCAAAGAACTGTATAAAAATAATTGTTCTGTATGCATCAAAAATACTAAGATCAAGAAAGGCAAGGAAAGGCAGAGAAACTCCTTCAGTTTAAAGGAGACTGCAGAGAGAAGAAAACTAAAAATATGTGATTCTGGAGTGAATGCTAAACAACAAAAAAATAAACAGCTATAAATGACAGTATTGGGATAACTGACCACATTTGCATTTTGTGTGTAGATTAGATAAAGAGCATAGTATCAATGTCACATTTTCTGATTTTGATAATTGTACTGTGATTATGTAAGTGAATTTCCTTTTTCTTAGGAAATAAAGATAGAAGTATTTAGTAGCTATAGGGAACGTTGTCTTTAATTTACTTTCAAATGATTCTGAAAGAAAATAGAGTGATGATGGAGATGGGACAAAATATAAACAATTAATAAATCTGGATAAAGTGTATATAGGAGTTTCTTGTAATAGTCTGGAAATTATTTTGTTTAAAATAATACTAAAATAAGAATTAAAATATACGGGGGAAGAGAATCACAGCCCAAAATGAATCAGATGCCTACTGCAGTAGTCCAGGGAAGGTATAATTAGAACTATATTTAATACGATAGTAGTATGAATGGCTACTTTATATTGTTTCTGTGTTTAAAGTGGAATGGTAAATTTAATTTGTTTTTATCTTTGTTAAGAAATAAGTAATTATGCATTCTGTTATGGCCTCTTAAGAATCTTTGCCTATCTTGTGTCCTAAGGTTCTAAATTTGTTTAAATTTGTTATAAAAAAGTTATAGTCCATATATCCTCCTGTAAAATATAAGAAAACAGAATAACTAGAGCAAAGAGAACTCTAAAAATGGAAATTTAGGTTTGATAAACAGAGGTGGAAGAACTATATTTTCTTAAGATTGTAGCCTTAGATCATTCAGAACACATTTGTGTGGCTGTGTCATGCTAAGTCTTGGGAAAATGAACTAATACAGAATCTCCCAGACAGTCAAATTCAGAATTCATGGTTTCACAATACCACCTTGACTATCCACCACCCACTTCCTATTCCTTGAAGCTCTTCTACTTTCACCTCCTGCCATTCCGCAGAAAAGCCGGTGTCAGACTCTATTTCCTACACCCTGAACTCAGTCTCCATTCAAGTTTTGTAGGATGATTAGTAGGTATTAAAGACAATTTAGCACTTACTGACACTTTTTTCCCAGAAGGAATAGGACAAATTGACTAG
Source organism: Mesoplodon densirostris (assembly GCF_025265405.1). Classification (NCBI taxonomy): domain Eukaryota; kingdom Metazoa; phylum Chordata; class Mammalia; order Artiodactyla; family Ziphiidae; genus Mesoplodon; species Mesoplodon densirostris. Next base: position 66,275,505 of record NC_082662.1, on the reverse strand, counting down.
GCATTGATGGGGCCTGAAAAAGGATGAGTATTAGAGCATTTGCATGGTGAATCACAGGAATATTTGTGAATGTGAATCATGGGAAAACATGGCTCTCTTCCCCCACAGTGATAAACTCTCTAAAGGTTGGGGGAAGGTTGCAGAGCAAAGTGAAAGTGATCCAGATACAAGCAAAGGGCTGTCCCCAGCCCCCGCCTCTGCCACCACCACACCTGCACATACAAAACTGAAATAAAATCCTGTCACAGACTCACATGACATTGAGAAAGAACAAAATATTTTGCAATATAACAGTAAGGCTCAACTGTACTTGATTCTAATCATTATCCTAACATTTACTGAATAACCAACTTTGATCTTAAATTTTCTTTTCAGTAAAATAAGGACTAATATGAAGCTCACCAAGTTATTTTAATGATAGAAGAAATAATGTATATAAAACCTAGCATGATATTTAGCTCATAATAAGTACAGAGTAAGTTGAAACTTACTACAATCAGAAAATGATCATTTATATGTAATTTATATGTTACATAAATTCATATTTATGACAATCTCAAGGATCTGTCCCAACACTGAGTATCCCAGCCTTTCCAATCCACTTTTATATTTACTTTATGATCAGGTACTGAAATTATGTTGGAACCAAGGATTAATGTAAGGAAAAAAACAACTGAAGCAAAAGTAGGAGAAATAAAAGAAAGAAACTAAAGAGAACCCTAGAGGTATATTTTTATTAAAGAAAACATGCAGAAAAATGCAGCTTCAATATGATTCTTTCATCCTCAAATGCAACCTCATCTTCTGCACAGAGGCAGCTTGGTCTCCTTGTAAGGAGCTTTGGCAAGAGAACCAGATTGCCAGGTCTTAAATTCTGGCTAACCACTAGCTAACCATGTAACCCTGGAGATAATAATAGTATTCATTCTCAGGGTTCTTGTGAAAATTAAATGAGATAAACATGGAAAACAATAGAAAAGAATGTGTTTTGATGATATCTGCTCAACAAAGAGTTAGCTAGAAGTTTATCCAGTAATGTAATTCTGTGGTCACTCTGCATATTTTCCATGATCACTAATTTGCAAAAAAAAAAAAAAAAAAAGCCTACAGATACACATCATCTTTGGTTCTAATACAAAACTTCTGTACCTTGTAAACTGCCAAATGCAAGGCTGTAAATCCATTTCTTGTCAGTCGAGATGGGCGGAGACCTTTTAACATAAGGGTTCTAATATGTGACTTGTTGCCTTAGAGAAAAAATGAAAAAAGTTAAATTGTGGGGATAGACTAAGTGACTTAAAAATCTCTCTTTAACTTAATGATAAATAAACCACTGATGTATGAAAATGTCAGACTGTTATTCTGGAGGCCATTTGTAAAATTTTCTGTTAATTGACAGCCTTACTTAGTAGTGTACATTTCTACATTTATAAAACTTTGTATCAGTGCTGTATATTTTAATGCATTTGTGTTACATTTTTTATTTGGTGCTCTCCTCATCATGTTTTAAAACATAAAAACCTGAAAAAATTCTCCCTAGTAAACTATTTGTGAAAAAGCTTAGATAGAAATCTAGCTGTGCAGGATTCATCAGAACATCATTAGCAATGGAGATTATTTAGATCAGAGAAATCTGGAGAAAATGACTAAGGTTGGGAAGGTGTGTTTAAATTTGGGAAGAAGATCTGTTAAGTAGGGTCTGTTTGGGAGGAGTAGTTAAGGGATATGTTTAGTGTCAATACTACACATTAGTGTTCTTTTAAAAACTGAGTTCAAAGGATACTAGTTTGGATTAACAAAAAAGTATTCATTCACTAATTCAGTAAATTTACTGAGTACCTACTATAAGCCAGGTACCATCCTAGGTGCTTGGGATATATTAATGAACCAAACATAACAAGATATGAGCGAAATTAAACTCTTAGTCTTCACTTTGATCAATCTTCACTTTGGGATTTTATCTTTGGCATTTATTACCTTCCACATATCTTACTACAGACTGTGAAGCAACTGCTTGATGATATTTTGGGAAATGCTTTAAGTGCTTCTGAATTTAACCTTATCCGTGACTGGCATGCCCGATACTGAAACATACTTTTTTTTTTCCCCCAAGTAAACTTGATTCAAGGTAGGAGCACAATAAAACTTAAATTCAGAGCTAAGTCAATTGTAATATCTGCCTGGTAGTTAGTTACTTCTTCAGCTAAAGGTTATCAGGGTTCTAGGGGCAAAGCAAAAGAGGAAATTGGGTATGAATAGAATTCTCTTGTAGATTATTAAGCAGTTCAAATCACTGACCATATAAACATACAGCCAGCTTATAAAGTATTGAGTTCCAAGCACTCACCTCCACAAATGCAACATAAATGAAGTAGAGACAGACCATTTTCTGTGCGGTAATTTAAATTGACTTTACTGAAGGCATCATCAGAACTGAAAAAAAATATTTTACAGATGATTACAAATTTCAGCTTTTAGTTTATCATTTTTCATTTGAAAAATTATAATAGGGAATCCTGTTACTACAAATTCAGAAATATATGTCTTCTAGGATTCTTTTGTACCTAGAGAAAAGAATTTTGAGTATACCTCTAGATGAATAATAACTAAAATCATGAGAAAATAATATTAAAAGTTTGAGAGACCAAGTTTAAATTAAAGACTATCATACAAGTTCTATGTTCTACGTATAATTTGAACTTTTCAGGACACCTTAATGAATTAAAATTTGTTTATAAGTAGAAAACACAGGTATTTGAAAATAAACCCATTTCTCTTACAATCAAAACCTTATATAATATTTAGGGAGAAATTCAAGAAATTCTCTCCAAAAAGAAAAGAAAAAAAAAAAGGTAGCAGTTGATAAGAGACTGGAGAAAGGAATACAGTCCCAATGTATTACAAATTCTGCCTGAAGCAGTTTCCTTGTACTCTGACTGGGTCAGATTTCACAGATAAAGAAGGTCTAAACTCTGATAAGGTACTATGATACAGTCCCAGGTGAGAAGAGAAGTAGTGTTAGTGATTCAATTAATGAAATCCTTGCCTTTGAACAAAGACCATTGCACCAGGAGGGCCCTAGAGAGCCATAGGTAGCCTTTGAAAAAAATGTAAAGCTAAAATTCTCGACCTCTTGAGGTCACTGGTACACCCAGGACATTTTTCAGTAGAAATGTGATCATATCTTTGGCCTCCCAGGTTAATTTCAAGCTGCCTCCTGCCTATTTAAATCTCTAGCAGCTTTAGTGAGATAGCAAAGTCTTTGGTGAATGAGTCTTCCATATCATTTGTAAAGTACTTACACTTGGAAGGTACTATAAATTCAGAACATTATCATCAAAGCACATAGTTAAGAACTTCAAAAGCTACTGAAATTTTAAAACAGAAAAAGAAAAGGTGTTATTCTCCAGGGTGCTGCTAAAAAGACAAGCTTCTAATTCCAGGGATTTTGAAGGATTTCAGTGAAATGCTTTAATTAGAAATGGCAAGTCCAGTGGTTTGTTTTCATAGACATGGGAATATTGCAGAACTTTCTCACCCTCTTCACTTTCTTGCTTTCCATGTTCAACTTCCCAGTAGCAAAGCCCACAGACATAGTTACTCACATTGAGAAATATAACTCAACTTGCTTTAGAATGCCACACGTTGAAGTACAATGAATACCAAGTCATTTTTACAAATGTTGCTAATATAATATAGCAAGGAGCCCAGGATTTCATGACAAATAGTTAAGAATTTAACTCACTTCTATCTGCACCTTCCTCAGCTGAATGAACGATGCAAACAAACAAAAAAATCTGATGAAAATACCACTATTTAAAATGTCTACCAAAGGAGCCTAATTGTAAATGGTATAGCTATTTCATGGTATGAACAGAAACTTTACAAAATAATATGGTTCTTGGAAATATGTGGCCTTTGCCTGAGCCAGACATCTAAATTCTCAAAGCCAGGTGTATTATAGATGTCTTGGAGAAATTCAACTAATAGGTGCTATTAAACAAAGTGCACTCAGCAGCCCAACTTGGAAATGTATTCATAGAGGTCTTCTCCGTGGTTATGATTTCAAATAGTACAGATTTTCTGAAGAACTGAACTCTGCTTTTAAAGCTAGGTAGATTGGACTTCTCTCTTAAAGTTTATAGGAAATGAGTGTCCATAAATAAAAAGGAAAAGAAAACTGTAGCTAGCAATTGAAGATGTTGATTGACAGTGATTCAGAAGCTCTGAGCTGCTTTGGCTTTTCTTCCTTGGTCCTTCCATTATCTAGCAAATGAAACACACAATAAGAACACAAGACAGAAAACAAAGTATTGGAGTAGGGCAGGAGAGGGAAGCCTTCTGTTAAATGTAAAGAACTATACAACCTTCAGCCTAAGAGAAAAAGAGAAAAGGAAGTATTGACACTTTCTTTTGAGCTAACTATAACAAACTGAATGGCAAATACTGAAAGAAGATAAAGCTTGAGAGCTCCTCTGTAGCAATAAACCCTTGAGAAAAATTAGTTTTTCAATGTGTATCTCTAATATTATACAGCAATGCCTACCATGTTCTGATGATTTAAAAGTGGAAAAAATCATTTCAGCAGTGTAGGTACTTCTTAAATCTTGGGCCTTGTATTCACACCAGGACTGAAATCCTATCCTGTTTCTGTCTTTAAGTAGTGCTTTTTTTTTTCTTTTTTCTTTTTCTTTTTCTCCAATTTGGGCAAGTTATTTAACCTCCCCAAGTCTATTTTCTTCAGTTATAAAATTATTAAAATGATTCATATGACATTGTGTTGTGAAGAAAAATGAAATTAAGTGCTTACTATAGTACTTGGTACATGATATGTTATTACTATTTTTAGCAAGTTTACTGTGAATGTACAACTTTCCTTTTGTAGTCTAAGTCTTGAGAGAACTTTAGCACAATTTTCAAACCAAGTTTGAACTTCTTTGACCTCTCACATTTCACAACCTGTAAAATTTCCCTATTTTGACCAAGTTCACTGTTGTGACACCTAGTACCTACCAGTGATTCAGAGCAACTACTAGAATCACAGTTTTGTAATACAAGTTCAGCAGCATCATTACTATGAGGAAGGTATTTTCAACACTGGAGATATTAAAAGAACAACAAAATCCAAAGGAAAAAAAGGTTGTGCTGAAAATCATTTTATTGAGAAGGTAGACTCAATTGCTTTCTTTTTCCAAGTTCTAACTTTGATGATATATTCAATAAGTCTGGCACAACACCTACTGAACACCCAACTGTGTACTCCACCTCTGTTCTTAATGCTCATTTCAGGTTGTTTTCAAGAGTCTACTTGATAGGAATTATTCACTAATTCCTGGATCGTTTAAGTGTGTCAGTCTTGGGAACACACACAATAGAGAGAATCCTGCAATTGACCTTAGCATTAGTCCTGATCTCTAATGCTCCAAGCAGCTTTGCAAAGAAAGTACACACTGAATAAACAGAAAAATAAGGTGATAAAGTCCATTGTTTTATTTAAAAAAAAAAAACTAAATGAATGTATATTGTTTACATAAATAAGACTGAAAGTATGAATTATATTAGAGACTTTTTATTCAACAATCATTCTTTAACTTACTGAATCTTACACTAGATTTGACAATTCATAAGTAAGTCAGTATACAGTCCTAAATAGATCCTTGAGCTGTAGTCTCTTACTTTTATTTTCCTCTTGAATTTTTCCTCTTGAATTTTATTTTCCTCTTGAATTCTATTTTCCCTGAATTCATGCAACTCTATTAATGCCAACAAAATGAATAAACAGAGAATAGACTCCCACAGTGTTTGGCAGTTAAGTGCAATTTTAATAGTAAAATTTTTATCTTAACTTTAATAACTGGAATGTAATTTTTTTTTAAATGAGAGTTACTTTGGGGCTATACTTGAATCCTAATTCTCACTTCCTGTTAACTTCTAGTCAAATGTTCCTGTCAAATGTTTGATACATGCAATTAAAATATTTGAGATTTTAAAGCAATCATTCCTAGGGGAGATATTTTCCCTTCTTTTGCCTCTTCTAAAGGAACTGTATGTGTCAAATTCACTGCCAATTGAGCATCACTTATGTATTCTAATATCCTAAGCTCAATTTATTTTTTAATTTTCCCTTACATTTTTTATCACCTGCCATGCCATACTGTAACTTAACATATCCTAATGAGTTCACAGTGCTTGTTGGCGCATGAATGAAGTTCCTAATTAAAACGAAGTCACTATATGAATATATTTCTAATAGTAAATTCTGTCCTTCATCATTAAAAATGGTAGTTTTGGGCACAAAGGTTACTTTCTTTCTTGTAGCATAATGAACTCTTTTCTTAGCCTTTACCTTTTATCCAGAAAAGTATGCAGTTTTGTGATCCAATTAAACTTCTCATGACCTCATCCTTTCAAGAAGATATCTGACATGTTCACAAATGGAAACCTATTAAAATGTAACATTTGAACACTTGGCCAAAGCCAAAATATTCAGATAAGTAGATACATTTCTTAAATTAATTCATTGGCTGAAATGTAGGTAAAGGCCAAGAAAGCAGAAAGAAGGTAAAAATTTGTTATGGATCATCTAGTTTCCAAAATTGATAATTTAGGTTTCAAATGGCTGGGTGTAAATTCTTGTGCAGTTCTTGATGGCTGCTGCTGATTTCCCCCAAAACAATAAAAACAGAAAAATCATCAATAAGATCTGTTCCCAAGATATATCCCCAAGAAATATCCAGAAACATATTTGTCCAATATCTTCCAGATCAAATCTGCAAACTGACAATATGAGGCATATTCATTCTTTCATTCATACAATAAACAATTATTGAGATACAGTGGCAGGGTAAGAATAATTAAGGATAAAACTGGTACAATAATAATTATTATCTCATAGGGTTATTGTGAGGTTTAAATGGGTTAGATCTTTTAAGACTTTTATAAATACTAGCTGCTATAATAACTATTTTTACTAAAGCATTGATACAATTTTAACTTTTTTATTGTTTTGCTTTGCATTTGAGAAGGGGGATAGGAAAGTGAAAGGGAAGATGGAGGCAGTATGGGATAGGAGGGAAGAATAGCGGGAGGATAAAAGGGGGAGAGATAGTGAGAGCGAGTGATGTACTAAGCTAGAGAGAAAGAGACAGAGACAGGGACAGAAAGAGTGTTTGAGATCAGGCTGCTTCAAGGTTTTTTACAAGATATTTCTGTAAAACTATTACTTAGCTAGTTTTACCTAGACAAGCAAGAAAAGAAATAGAGAGGTAGACAGTCTTGGGACAATGTGAATTCTCTGCTTTTTGGTTTGAGGTCTTTTTGTTGTTTTCTGTTTCATTGCTAATTAACACAATGCATTTATCAAACATACCGAATAATCCTTTCACTCAATTTTATTTTTTTTAAGATGGAATTTACTCCCTCAATACTCTACTTAGCACCTTGATAGAAAATTTCACTCTCCTTTGGTAAGGTCAGTCTGTGATGTTTCTGGAGCTATTCATTTTATAATAGCTAATTTTCATAATTGGTTATAGTTCTGAAAAAGTAGGTTTTTGGAAGATATTTCATTTGGAGCATAAGTATGGTGGAATGCAGCTGGGCCCAGAGGAACTTTTCAGGGAAAAAATAAGCAGGAAGGTACATCTCAGAAAACTTCCTTCGGTTTTTTTCTTTTTCAATTCTTCTAAATATTGCAACTGCTTTCCCATGGAACAGGGCATCCTCTTGACTACTTTTATTCATTAAACATAATCAATTTCAAAGTGAGATATTAGCATTATTGACCAATTTACTCAAGGCCAAAATGAGATTAAAAATGAGAAAAAAAATAGGGTTTTTCTGATTATGTTGAAAAGTCACAGCACTGAAAAATTATAACTTCTTTGGAATCTCTTCATAGACATATTACAGATTAAGCAGATTAAAAGTAGTCTTGACAATGAAATCAGAAAAACATAGTTCTAAAATTTCTAAAGATTTAAAAACATTGAAACAAAATAATTTAATTGGAAGCTTTTTAAAAGTTGCATGTGGAGAACCATCATGTAAGTGGTTTTCAAAGTTCATGTAAGGGTCCGTGTATCACCAAGGTGTGGGAGTGGGAGTGTAAAATATATTCTTCCACTCCCACATGCAGGGACAGTTCTAGTACACAGGACATAACAAACTTGTAGAGTGGCATGGAGTAGGTGAAAAGTTTTCAAAGATAATTCTTATCCATACTTCTTTCCCCTTCCTAGTTTGAGAACTAAGCTCATGAAGATCATACATTTTGAAGTGAAGTACAGATGGGTGGAATCCCTGCACAACTGTACAAGTTGTGTAACATGGCTCAAGCCAGTTTAATTTGATTAGCCTTATTTTCTTCAGGTATAAAATGGCAAGCACAATACCTACTCCAGAAGGATGTGAACATAAACAATGACAATTAGTTTTTAACTAACATTTTTGCGTGTTTACCATGTGCCAGTCACCGAGCTCAAAGCATCCTACATATATACATTTATGATTACATGAGCTAATGCATATTAAAATACCTAGGAGTATGCCTGGCATATGGTAGGCACTAAGTTGTTAATTTGTTTTCCTTTCAAGTGCTATACAAATAGCTATTACAAATACATACAAATATAAATAAAGCTAAGTAGACAAAGAAGCTGCCTTTAGTGAACACGTATACTAGTGGTTAGACAGACCTGTAAAATGAATAAAGACAACACCAGGTAGTAAGTGATATTATATTGATAAATGTAAAGATCAGAGAGAGCAAAGAGGAGGAAATAACCTCACAATGTACTCCAGTGTACCACTTCTGTTTTTCCTTCTTCTGCCTTCTCTATTTCCTCATTTTTTCCAGTCTCTCCTCTATTATCTTGACAGATGTTCAAAATTATGAATGAACTCAACTTTATTGTGGAAGATGAAGGAACATTCAATTTCCATTCCTCTTCGTTCCCATAGCAAGCTCTTTTTTCAAAGCTGCTATAAATTGGCATAAGCAAGATAATGGTTTAGTTCTGTTTGTCTTTTTTAAGTTTAGTACTTATATTGTTCTGTACTATATTGTGTGTGAAAGCTATACCAGGAGATTGTGTATTTGAGGTGACATAAGTTTTGCTTTATGATGCAGAAAATCTCTTTTAATGAATGGAATTAGTATCTACCATGAATGCTATAAAGAAACTTGTCAACAAATGAAAACAACCAAAAAAGCTGCAAAAAGAAAAACCACAGGCAAATCTATGTTTACACTAGTGATCTATGACTCTAGTATTAAATGCTTCTTTTAAGGCACCTTATAGTTTTCCTTCTATCTCTATGTTTAGAGGAAGCCTGATGTCAAGCAGCATTACACAGTTGTCCATCACAGAAGTATTTCTTACATCACATAAAGCATGAATAAAGATGAGAAGGAAAGATTCTAAGATTTAACACCTAAAATGTCCTAGATACTCGATTAAATGTGATCTCATACAATATTATGTTTAAACTTCCCAACTACTCTGAAAATTTTGGTGTGAAAGCCAATGAGTAAGACAATTTATATTCTCAATATTCCATTCTTTTCTTTCCTTGTCATCTATCATATTATTCTAGGGAAAAGAAAATCCTGAGAACACTGCCCTAGGCAGGATTGACTTTCTTTCCCTATGATGCTATCTGCCTTGATGGAAGCAGACAAAGCAGAGTACTCTGGTTCTGTTTGTTTGTTTGTTTGCTCCCTTGACTCTCTGTAGACCATACTAATTGCCTGATTTCTATTTTCATATTCCTCATCCCTTCACCCATATCACCGCAGACAGAGTTCTCAGTGCAACTTAGGTATCTTTCTAGAAGTGTAGTTTTCAAACTTTAGCTGAAGTATCATTTTTAGCATGCAAAAGTATTACCTGGGGAGCTTGTTAAAAATTTAGGTCTCTGGAAATCATCCCCAGAGATTCTAATTCATTTGATATGGGGTAGAATCATGGATTCTAACATTTTTGCAAGAATTGTTGGGTATTTTACTGCGGGGGGTCCTTAGCCCTTGGAGAAACATGATTCTAGGCTGTGGGTAATCCTCTCCTCAGCCTCATTATTATCACTTCTGGCTAATGGGACATTTCTGAAGGTTCTTTAAGGGCTTCAGCACCAGGCTACCAGTCTTCCTCTCCTCAAAATGCCCTACCGTTATTCTCAGGGAATTTGACATCCATTTTGATGAGCCTTCTAATACTCTAGTCTGAAAATTCTTCAAATACCTCTTGATCTCAATCTTTAAAAGCTATATTTCAGATTTTGGCACCATTTTGAATTGTTCTAACATATTACATTTTTATTTTTGAAAACATCCTCTTGATATAAAAACACTTTATCCTAACTTTCTCACTTCTTAACTTTGAATAAACTATTTGTTACTCCCACTTGGTAATAAAGTCTTCAGTCTTTCAAACTGCCCTTATTTACCCAATCAATCATGATAATAGAAACCTCCAGTTATTCAATGCTTACTGTGCATTAGGCTCTGTATTCAGCATTTGACATCATTTTTCAAATGTCCTGTAAGGTCGTTATTATTAACCTCATTTTACAGATGAAAATGAGCCTCAAGGAGATTAAGTAATATACCCAAAGATACATTGCTTGTAAATAAAAGAAACTGGATTTAAAACTATGGTTGCGAGACTTCCGGGTAAGATGGCGGAAGAGTAAGACGCGGAGATCACCTTCCTCCCCACAGATACACCAGAAATACAGCTACACGTGCAACAACTCCTACAGAACACCTACTGAACGCTGGCAGAAGACCCCAGACCTCCCAAAAGGCAAGAAACTCTCCACATACCTGGGTAGGGCAAAGCAGAGAGATTCCCGCACAGAGGAGCGGTGCCGAGCGGCACTCACCAGCCCGAGAGGCTTGTCTGCTCCCCCGCCAGGGCGGGCGGCGCTGGAGCTGAGGCTCAGGCTTCGGTCAGAGCGCAGGGAGAGGACTGGGACTGGCGGCGAGAACTCAGCCTGAAGGGGGCTAATGTGCCACAGCTAGCCGGGAGGGAGTCCGGGAAAACTCTGGAGCTGCCGAAGAGGCAGGAGACTTTTTCTTCCCTCTTGGTTTCCTGGTGCGCGAGGAGAGGGGATTAAGAGCGCCGCGTAAAGGAGCTCCAGAGACGGGCGCGAGTCGCGGCTGAAAGCGCGGAGCCCAGAGACGGGCGTGGGACGCTGGGGCTGCTGCTGCCGCCGCCAAGAAGCCTGTGTGCGAGCGCAGGACACTGTCCACACCGCCCTTCCGGGAGCCTGTGCAGCCTGCCACTGCCGGGGTCCCGGGATCCAGGGGCGGCTTCCCTGGGAGAACGCACGGCGCGCCTCGGGCTGGTGCAACGTCACGCCGACCTCTGCCGCTGCAGGCTCGCCCCGCACTCCGTGCCCCTCCCTCCCGCCCGGCCTGAGTGAGCCAGAGTCCCCGAAGAGGCTGCTCCTTTAACCCTGTCCTGTCTGAGCGAAGAACAGACGCCCTCCGGCGACCTACACGCAGAGGCGGGGCCAAATCCAAAGCTGAGACCCAGGAGCTGTGAGAACAAAGAAGAGAAAGGGAAACCTCTCCCAGCAGCCTCAGAAGCAGCGGATTAAAGCTCCACAATCAACTTGATGTACCCTGCATCCGTGGAATACATGAATAGACAACAAATCATCCCAAATTGAGGAGCCAGGAGTCAGTGCTGTGCCTCTGAGGTGGGAGAGCGAACTTCAGGACACTGGTCCACAAGAGACCTCCCAGCTCCACATAATATCAAACGGCGAAAATCTTCCAGAGATCTCCATCTCAACACCAGCACCCAGCTTCACTCAACGGCCAGCAAGCTACAGTGCTGGACACCCTATGCCAAACAACTAGCAAGACAGGAACACAACACCACCCATTAGCAGAGAGGCTGCCTCAAATCATAAAAAGTCCGCAAACACCCCAAAACACACCACCAGACGTGGACCTGCCCACCAGAAAGACAAGATCCAGCCTCATCCACCAGAACACAGGCAGTAGTCCCCTCCACCAAGAAGCCTACACAACCCACTAAACCAACCTTAGCCACTGGGGACAGACACCAAAAACAACGGGAACTACGAACCTGCAGCCTGCAAAGAGGAGACCCCAAACACAGTAACATAAGCAAAATGAGAAGACAGAAAAACACACAGCAGGAGAAGGAGCAAGATAAAAACCCACCAGACCTAACAAATGAAGAGGTAATAGGCAGTCTATCTGAAAAAGAATTCAGAATAATGATGGTAAAGATGATCCAAAATCTTGGAAATAGAATAGACAAAATGCAAGAAACAGTTAACAAGGACCTAGAAGAACTAAAGACGAATCAAGCATCGATTAAAAACACAATAAATGAAATAAAAAATACTCTAGATGGGATCAATAGCAGAATAACTGAGGCAGAAGAACGGATAAGTGAGGTGGAAGATAAAATAGTGGAAATAACTGCTGCACAGCAAAATAAAGAAAAAAGAATGAAAAGAACAGAGGACAGTCTCAGAGACCTCTGGGACAACATTAAACGCACCAATATTCGAATTATAGGGGTTCCAGAAGAAGAAGAGAAAAAGAAAGGGACTGAGAAAATATTTGAAGAGATTATAGTTGAAAACTTCCCTAATATGGGAAAGGAAATAGTTAATCAAGTCCAGGAGGCACAGAGAGTCCCATACAGAATAAATCCAAGGAGAAATACACCAAGACACATATTAATCAAACTGTCAAAAATTAAACACAAAGAAATCATATTAAAAGCAGCAAGGCAAAAACAACAAATAACACACAAGGGAATCCCCATCAGGATAACAGCTGATCTCTCAGCAGAAACTCTACAAGCCAGAAGGGAGTGGCAGGACATACTTAAAGTGATGAAGGAGAAAAACCTGCAACCAAGATTACTCTACCCAGCAAGGATCTCATTCAGATTTGATGGAGAAATTAAAACCTTTACAGACAAGCAAAAGCTGAGAGAGTTCAGCACCACCAAACCAGCTTTACAACAAATGCTAAAGGAACTTCTCTAGGCAAGAAACACAACAGAAGGAAAAGAACTACAATAACGAACCCAAAACAATTAAGAAAATGGGAATAGGAACATACATATCAATAATTACCTTAAATGTAAATGGACTAAATGCTCCCACCAAAAGACACAGACTGGCTGAATGGATACAAAAACAAGACCCATATATATGCTGTCTACAAGAGACCCACTTCAGACCTAGAGATACATACAGACTGAAAGTAAGGGGATGGAAAAAGATATTCCATGCAAATGGAAACCAAAAGAAAGCTGGAGTAGCAATTCTCATATCAGACAAAATAGACTTTAAAATAAAGACTACTAGAAGAGACAAAGAAGGACACTACATAATGATCAAGGGATCAATCCAAGAAGAAGATATAACAATTGTAAATATTTATGCACCAAACATAGGAGCACCTCAATACATAAGGGAAATATTAACAGCCATAAAAGGAGAAATTGACAGTAACACAATCATAGTAGGGGACTTTAACACCCCACTTTCACCAATGGACAGGTCATCCAAAATGAAAATAAATAAGGAAACACAAGCTTTAAATGATACATTAAACAAGATGGACTTAATTGATATTTATAGGACATTCCATCCAAAAACAACAGAACACACATTTTTCTCAAGTGCTCATGGAACATTCTCCAGGATAGATCATATCTTGGGTCACAAATCAAGCCTTGGTAAATTTAAGAAAATTGAAATTGTATCAAGTATCTTTTCCGACCACAATGCTATGAGACTAGATATCAATTACAGGAAAAGAGCTGTAAAACATACAAACACATGGAGGCTAAACAATACACTACTTAATAACGAAGTGATCACTGAAGAAATCAAAGAGGAAATTAAAAAATACCTAGGAACAAATGACAATGGAGACACGACGACCCAAAACCTATGGGATGCAGCAAAAGCAGTTCTAAGAGGGAAGTTTATGGCAATACAATCCCACCTTAAGAAACAGGAAATATCTCGAATAAACAACCTAACCTTGCACCTAAAGCAATTAGAGAAAGAAGAACAAAAACATCCCAAAGTTAGCAGAAGGAAAGAAATCATAAAAATCAGATCAGAAATAAATGAAAAAGAAATGAAGGAAACGATAGCAAAGATCAATAAAACTAAAAGCTGGTTCTTTGAGAAGATAAACAAAATTGATAAACCATTAGCCAGACTCATCAAGAAAAAAAGGGAGAAGACTCAAATCAATAGAATTAGAAATGAAAAAGGAGAAGTAACAACTGACACTGCAGAAATACAAAAGATCATGAGAGATTACTATAAGCAACTCTATGCCAATAAAATGGACAACCTGGAAGAAATGGACAAATTCTTAGAAATGCACAACCTGCCAAGACTGAATCAGGAAGAAATAGAAAATATGAACAGACCAATCACAAGCACTGAAATTGAAACTGTGATTAAAAATCTTCCAACAAACAAAAGCCCAGGACCAGATGGCTTCACAGGCGAATTCTATCAAGCATTTAGAGAAGAGCTAACACCTATCCTTCTCAAACTCTTCCAAAATATAGCAGAGGGAGGAACACTCCCAAACTCATTCTACGAGGCCACCATCACCTTGATACCAAAACCAGACAAGGATGTCACAAAGAAAGAAAACTACAGGCCAATATCACTGATGAACATAGATGCAAAAATCCTCAACAAAATACTAGCAAACAGAATCCAACAGCACATTAAAAGGATCATACACCATGATCAAGTGGGGTTTATTCCAGGAATGCAAGGATTCTTCAATATACGCAAATCAATCAATGTGATACACCATATTAACAAGTTGAAGGAGAAAAACCATATGATCATCTCAATAGATGCAGAGAAAGCTTTTGACAAAATTCAACACCAATTTATGATAAAAACCCTGCAGAAAGTAGGCATAGAGGGAACTTTCCTCAACATAATAAAGGCCATATATGACAAACCCACAGCCAGCATCGTCCTCAATGGTGAAAAACTGAAACCATTTCCACTAAGATCAGGAACAAGACAAGGTTGCCCACTCTCACCACTCTTATTCAACCTAGTTTTGGAAGTTTTAGCCACAGCAATCAGAGAAGAAAAGGAAATAAAAGGAATCCAAATTGGAAAAGAAGAAGTAAAGCTGTCACTGTTTGCAGATGACATGATACTATACATAGAGAATCCTAAAGATGCTACCAGAAAACTACTAGAGCTAATCAATGAATTTGGTAAAGTTGCAGGATACAAAATTAATGCACAGAAATCTCTGGCATTCCTATATACTAATGATGAAAAATCTGAAAGTGAAATCAAGGAAACACTCCCATTTACCATTGCAACAAAAAGAATAAAATATCTAGGAATAAACCTACCTAAGGAGACAAAAGACCTGTATGCAGAAAATTATAAGACACTGATGAAAGAAATTAAAGATGATACAAATGGATGGAGAGATGTACCATGTTCTTGGATTGGAAGAATCAACATTGTGAAAATGACTCTACTACCCAAAGCAATCTACAGATTCAATGCAATACCTATCAAACTACCAATGGCATTTTTCACAGAACTAGAACAAAAAATTTCACAATTTGTATGGAAACACAAAAGACCCCGAATAGCCAAAGCAATCTTGAGAACGAAAAATGGAGCTGGAGGAATCAGGCTCCCTGACTTCAGACTATACTACAAAGCTACAGTAATCAAGACAGTATGGTACTGGCACAAAAACAGAAAGATAGATCAATGGAACAGGATAGAAAGCCCAGAGATAAACCCACGGACATATGGTCACCTTATCTTTGATAAAGGAGGCAGGAATGTACAGTGGAGAAAGGACAGTCTCTTCAATAAGTGGTGCTGGGAAAACTGGACAGGGACATGTAAAAGTATGAGATTAGATCACTCCTTAACACCATACACAAAAATTAGCTCAAAATGGATTAAAGACCTAAATGTAAGGCCAGACACTATCAAACTCCTAGAGGAAAACATAGGCAGAACACTCTATGACATAAATCACAGCAAGATCCTTTTTGACCCACCTCCTAGAGAAATGGAAATAAAGACAAAAATAAACACATGGGACCTAATGAAACTTCAAAGCTTTTGCACAGCAAAGGAAACCATAAACAAGACCAAAAGACAACCCTCAGAATGGGAGAAAATATTTGCAAATGAAGCAACTGACAAAGGATTAATATCCAAAATTTATAAGCAGCTCATGCAGCTCAATAGCAAAAAAACAAACAACCCAATCCAAAAATGGGCAGAAGACCTAAATAGACATTTCTCCACAGAAGATATACAGACAGCCAACAAACACATGAAAGGATGCTCAACATCTTTACTCATTAGAGAAATGCAAATCAAAACTACAATGAGATATCATCTCACACCAGTCAGAATGGCCATCATCAAAAAATCTAGAAACAATAAATGCTGGAGAGGGTGTGGAAAAAAGGGAACACTCTTGCACTGCTGGTGGGAATGTGAATTGGTACAGCCACTATGGAGAACAGTATGGAGGTTCCTTAAAAAACTACAAATAGAACTACCATATGACCCAGCAATCCCACTACTGGGCATATACCCTGAGAAAACCATAATTCAAAAAGAGACATGTACCAAAATGTTCATAGCAGCCCTATTTACAATAGCCCGGAGATGGAAACAACCTAAGTGTCCATCATCGGATGAATGGATAAAGAAGATGTGGCACATATATACAATGGAATATTACTCAGCCATAAAAAGAAATGAAATTGAGCTATTTGTAATGAGGTGGATGGACCTAGAGTCTGTCATACAGAGTGAAGTAAGTCAGAAAGAGAAAGACAAATACTGTATGCTGACACATATATATGGAATTTAAGAAAAAAATGTCATCAAGAACATAGGGGTAAGACAGGAATAAAGACACAGACCTACTAGAGCATGGACTT
Organism: Mesoplodon densirostris; assembly: GCF_025265405.1. Lineage (NCBI taxonomy): Eukaryota > Metazoa > Chordata > Mammalia > Artiodactyla > Ziphiidae > Mesoplodon > Mesoplodon densirostris. Next base: position 66,258,517 of record NC_082662.1, on the reverse strand, counting down.
GAGGATATGGGGAGGGGGAAGGGTAAGCTGTGACAAAGTGAAAGAGCGGCATGGACATATATACACTACCAAATGTAAGATAGATAGCTAGTGGGAAACAGCCGCATAGCACAGGGAGATCAGCTCGGTTCTTTGTGACCACCTGGAGGGGTGGGATAGGGAGGGTGGGAGGGAGACGCAAAAGGGAGGGGATATGGGAACATATGTATATGTATAACTGATTAATTTTGTAAAATAAAAAAAATAAATAAAATAAATAAAATAGCTATTTAAAAAAAAAAAAAAAAAAAAAAAAAAAAACTATGGTTGCAAAATCCTTATGCTGACCGACACAGCTTTCTTACTCAGCTTAGGTAAAATGGTCAAGACATTAAGTTTTCTTGCTACCAGTAGACTTTCCATGGTACTCATCCATTCTTGCCTATATATCTTTACTCAACTATGCCTTTTATCTGGAATGCTTTACAAAACCAATGAATAAATCAAGACAACAAACCTTCTTTTTTTGTATTTGAAAGCCATCTTGTTTTTTCTTCCACTTAGCACTTGTCATAGGCTGTCTTCTGTGAGTTATTTATATATGCCTTTCCCTTCAACCAGATTGTGAAACTCCGGGAGCAAGAATCAGTGTGTAGTAGGAAGGTGGGGAGACCTTGCTACAAATCACAGTTCCAGTGCTTACTGACCATATGACCTTGACAAGATCCAACGTCTCTGCTCCTTTATTATCCACCAGAAGTAATATTATCTATCACACAGGGTCATGGTGTGGATTAAATAATGGTTTATATTTGATGTGTCTGGAATAACACCTTGAATATAGCTGACACAATAAATCCAGCTACAGTAGGACCTGCAGAAACAGCTGCTTGTTGATGTGGTAAGAGAAAAAAGTACATTTCAAGCTTAATGCTTAAAAGGATATGTCTGTTTAAATTAGCCTTGACATATTCGCATAACACTTCCCAAATTTAAAAAATAACAACAAATAAATGAGATTTTAACTTTATAAACTTGAGGAAAATCTCCAATTTGATCACATTTCATTCAGCATATTTATCTGTCAATAAGAGCTAGAGGGTTTATGATTAAGTTCTACATTCATAGCTCTTTTCCAACAAAATTAATATGTATGTATAAATCTATTATACCAAAGTGCCAGTCACATCTCTACAGGACTTTCAAATGTTTTCCCATAAGTGAGCATATGATAATACTTGCAAAGTTCATCCCAGTGTATCTCATCATGAGTGTCAAAGCTGAGTTAATCATTTTGGGCTAAATAACATGGAAAATTAACTACTTCCCAAACCATAAATTGAATACTTATGAAGGCCTTATTAACCCACTGACAAATTTTATATAAACTATATTATACATGGGTAATTTTATTTGCCAGTTATGTGAGCTTTGTATGTTTACTATATCTGAAATTTCTTTTGAAAAATATGTCATTTGGTCATTGCTTTACACTTATTTTCTGAGTAAAATGGTTAGAGTTCTTTGTCATCAGTGCATTGCATGAATAACACAGCTGTAAGTAAACATGGCTAATTGGCCTTTGTGGAACTTTTCCTCAGTCAGGCAGCTAACTTAAATTGACTCTCCAAAATACATTGTTTCTCAATGCCAAGATTCAATTTCTCCAAAAGTTTGCTTGTGTATATAAGGGATCTATCCCTCTTTTCTGAACATTTTGTGTCTTACAAGGTTGTGACAATATGCCAGATTATTTTTATCTTGTTATCATGGAACAAAACCCACTGAAAGCCTGAAGCCAATATTATACATCAGCATATGATTGTTCAGGGGAAGAATGATACACAGTTTCATTAACAGACAGCGTTTCAATGTCAAGAGACCAAAGGGTTTGTTAAAATTGGAGTTCTCTAGTAGTCCAAAAAGAAAAATGTGGCCAATATTCTACCACCATTTGGGAAGAGAAGTCTTATTGTTTGTTGCTGGCATGGCTCGCAAGAATGATCTAATTCTAGAGAAGATTATTCAGATCAGCAACAGTTTGTATTCAAAGGCTAGCCTTTAGATTCCTTTCTCTTTAAACTTTAGTGATGGGAACAGGCAAGGCATATTTTAAGGAGATAAGATATTTGCATTTTAGGGGCTATATGAATGGGTAGGAAGAGATAACCCTATATTCTAAGGTTAACATAGGAGGTTATATGGGTTGTGTTTTTAAACACAGATATAGCTAAAAACTAGATCAACAGTGAAAACACTTATACAGAGAAATAATAACGCTGACAACTTTACCCAAATATATGTCTTAGTTCTGTAAGTTCTTTTTCTTTGATCTGCAGGTCATCTTCTAATCTTTCTATTACAATAACATAAGATTCACTGACTTTCTTCTTCCATTCATCTAGTAAAGAAAAACAAAAGGGATTGACTCATAGCTCTTCTTTGCAAAATATAGACACAGATCATAACATACAAGTGATTAAAACTCTGTTTTTTACTCTGAATTATACAATACTTAATTTAAATTACTGATTGTGAGTTTAAAATGCAGATGTTTATATTTAAAATGCAATCATATTGAATCGTAGTAATTAAGAACCCATTTGATATTGGATAATATATTTACATAGAAGAATATATTTGACTTATTTCATTTGATTTTATTGCATTATAATTATAGCAATCTCTAGTTGCTAGACAAGAATTTTTAGGTTTTAAATACTAGATACTTAAGATGTAATCCTAAAATCCCTATATTCAACAGTATTCCAAAATTTTTTCTATAACATTATACCTAGGAACTAGTAGAAACAGAAAATTATAAGAAATTTTCTGTTTTTTTCTAAAGACCTTTCAGAGAAAAATAATTTGAGTTCAGATAATCTTCTTAACACTTTCATATAATATGTTGTCTTATCCTCTTGTAAAAATTAGTAGATATTCCAGTGAAATGTTAACTATATATAACAACTATTGAACTATATTACATTTAAAGATATAAGAATAATTACCAGTACAAGTTTGGGTTGGTCTGGATTTATAATTTCCCATTTGTTAGAAGATTCTTCTTTTCCCAAGTGCAGTTCCTCAGGTTACAAGATTCCAAGTTCAAGTGAAGTGGCAGTCCAGTTGAAAAATACTTTGATAGTCTGGCTAAAAATAAGCTGACTGCCAAATGGAATGTCATACAACAATGACAAAGAACAAAATAGTTTGTGCTTTCAAGGGTGAAATCATAAAAGGAATTAATCAGACTGTTTAAAAGAGCTGTATCAAAGATAAATAGTAAATGCTTTCATAAGATTATTTCCCTTCATCAGTTGGTTATCTACCCCTATATACCTTGATGGGTATTTCTTTAATCTAGAAAATTATTCAGTTACATCTGAGGTTCACAAAGAGCCATTAAAACTACCTAGATCTTCTTTCAGGATCATTTTCTCCTGAGCCAAAGTAATGGCAGTTGGAAAAGAGTGACAGGTGATAGAATTTGTCTCTATAGTATATATATAATGGAAACCCACATCTATGGCATGCTACTAATAGAAATGAATGTAAATTTGGCCACATCTTATGGCATGCTACTAATAGAAATGGATATAAATTTGGCCTAGAGTAGAGCTATAAAATTATTTTTGTAGGAAGAAATTCTCAACATAGACCATGATTAAGTTACACCACTTGTTGATTATATTGACCATAAGAGTCACAGTTAAGAATATGACACTGAGTTCTACAAATAACAATGCATAAAATATCAAGAATAATATCACAAATAGTAAGATGGAATGCTTACAGTGTGCCAGACACTAGTCTAAATGCTTTACATACATTTTGTCATTTATACCTCATACAATCCTGCAAGGTATATATTATTCTCCTGTTATAGATGAGAAAAATCTATATTTGCTAGCAGGTGGAGGAATCTGGAATCAATTCTGAGTCTATATGATTCTAAAGTCCAAGTTAGATATTATTTTTGATGTTTCCCATAATTCCTCTTTAATTCACCTTCCATTTACTTCATGGGGGCATTTCTCTTTGTACATGCATATTTCTATTGATATAAATGAACTCAGGGTAAGATGGAAAATAAATGGAAAACCCAGAAAGAAAAGTTATCTAATTTTTAACTATATATTTCTTTTGGATAATGTAATTATACCTAGAATATATACATTTCAATCTTGAAATTCATCTCCAGAGGCTATAGTTTCAATGTAATAGGTATGAATTTTATATTTATTATAGTTGAATGTTCAAACAACTGTTTCCTTTTGAAGCAAATGCTTAGACAAATTTATTATTCCCCACAAATTTTTCTCAGCAAAGGTAATTTAAGTTTCAGATGGAGGGTTTTCATACTGATCAGATATAGTTGGAGAAGCAGGTATCTGGGGTTATGGACATCTCTGTCCTCCCCTGGATATAACTTTCCTTATCCCTCCTCCTCAGTATATGCTGCCATGGCCGTTGATGTCTGTTACACTGTGGTGGCCTTTGGTTACTTGATCCATGCACTCTGCATTTTCCTTGTTTGAAGGCCAGACATCTTCAGTTACACCAGCTTTCTCTCAGCACTTGTGTGATCCCCATCCCTTCAGGTCAGAAAGCCTTTGCTTTCCCCAGACATGCTGCCCTCAGGCCCATCAGCCTATGCAGCTGACTTCCTAAATGCTTGGTACTGGAGACCAAGCATTCAGTACAGTCTTAAAGACCAAACTGGATAGTCTTCTTTAAGAGGCTTGAAATCTTCCAGGGCTACACCTTGGGAAGTAATGCACAAGCGTCCTTCTCTCATATTTCCATGGTTGTCATACTTTGAGTCCAGAGGGATAGGGATGGGAGCCAGGGCCCTTGACCTTCTTGAGGACATCTAAATCTGTCTATTTTCCCCGATCTTCTTTCTTATTTCTCTCTCCACTATTTCCAATCTTATACCTGTGTGTGTGTGTGTGTGTGTGTGTGTGTGTGTGTGTGAGTGTCTGTGTGTGTTGCCTCTACCAATGAAAGAAAAGCTAGTTCTTATATCATATTACGTTGTCTTTCTAATTTCCTCTTTGGTACATAAATTTAATGCACTGATTTTTAGAACTTTTCCTTTTAATTTTTGAAAATATTTTTATTCTCTCAGAAAGGCTGGCTCTTACAAATGAAAGCTTAGACTTTCAAAGCTACAATTTTTGCTGAGTTTGAAAATCCAATCAGCAACTCAATTGAATTTTTCTACACCCTGAGGCAATAAATTTTGCTAAAGAATGGTGAAAATGATAATCTCAATACCTAAAATATTAAATGTTATTGAATTTCCTACTTCCAAAAGAACACTATCTATTAGCCCTTTTATGACTGTGAGTCTAGGTCATGGATTGAGGTCAATGGAGGTGCCTTCAGGGCTGTGAAGAAAAGGCTGGAATAAGTAAATGATCCAGGATAACAATCCTGCTTTTCTTTCCTGAAGAATCCTGGAGGGCAGCCACATGATAGCAGAAATATTTTCTCCGCTTCTCTGTACATTTCTGTAAAAATTATTTTTACCTTGAGTTGATGATATGCTCTAAATTGAACTCTACTCTACCAGTTCTGAGATTTCCAGAAGTGCAGAATGTCATATATTATCAAAAACACAACTAATTACAAAAATGGTCGCCTTCTCAAACTTTAGTGAGAGTAGACACTATCTGAGGAGCTTTATAAAAAAAAAAAAAATAGAAACCGGGGCTCCATACCCAGAAATTCTGATTAAGTAGATCAGGAGTAGCGCCTAGAATATGAATTTTAACAGGCATCCCTAGTGATTCTAATGTAGATGCTACTTGTAGCTTACTTCGAGGAGCACTATTTTAAAATGGCTTAAAGTGAGATGCATACTCACTAGAAGGTTTTTGAGCCTTTGAATTCCACATAAGAGAAAATAAGAGAGAAAACTGAAATAAAGAGAAAAATAAGATTGTTTCACATTCTCAATAGGTTCTATCCTATGGTAATCAGTGAGGCAATAGATGATTTGGCTGTGCATATATAGTGTCATATTGTAAAGCTGAATCACAAAAGTGGAAGCAATCAAGATGCCTTTTCACAGGTGAATAGATAAACAAATGTGTATGTACATTCATACAGTGGAAATTTATTCAGCAATAAAAGAAAGGAGGTACCAAGCCGAGAAAAATCACGGAAGAACCTTAAACAAATATTGCTAATTGAAAAAGCCAATCAGATAAGGCTGTATACTATATGATTCTAACTACACGACATTTTGGGAAAGGCAAAACTTTGGAGACAGTAAAAAGATGAATGGTTGCCAGGGGAGCAGGGAGGGAGGAATAGATGGAGCACAGGAAATCTTCAGGGTCATGGTATTCTCCTGTATGATATTCTAAGGGTGGATATATGCCATTATACATTTGGAAGAAACCACAGAACTGTAAAACACTAATGTAAACTATGGACTTTAGCTAATAATAATGTATCAATATTGGCTCATCAATGGAAACAAATGTACCAAACCAACTTAAGATGTTGATAATAGGGGAAACTGTGGGGGGCCGGGAGAGGAGAAGGGAAGGAATATGGAAACTCTGTGCTTTCTGCTCCGTTTTTCTGTAAATCTAAAACTGTTTTAACAAAAAGGTTTATTAATTTTTTAATTAAGGAAAATATAAAACAATAAATAAGTAAGACCAAAAAACAGTAATTCTTTAACAAGACCATTTGAGTTTTTCCAGGAATGTTTGTTATAACTTATAAGGAAAAGCCTTCTCTAAGGAATACATAACTAATAGCATTCCTTTTTCTTTTACACTTGCTTGTGTTTTTTTTTTTTTTTTCTTTTCAGTCAGAATGTCAGGGTAGATTTAGTAAATACATTATTTCTTCAGCTATTCCTTTTTGACCAAACTTCGTGTTCTACTGAATTACCTAAATCTAATGTTAATGCCTTCATCTTTTCAACTGATTTATCAGAACACTTCAGCATATACATAGATATGTTCTAATACTCCTTCAATAAGCCTATTTACATGCTTTTTGAATTCCTTTATTTTCGGTTATATGATTTATTTATCCCAATCTACACTTGTGCATCTGCTATTTATATTTTATACTAGTCTCTTCATAAATATTTAAAAGGATGCTTTTAAGATGAAAAATACAAATTTGACCTTGACACTTCTCCTACCTTTATGATTCTAACAGAGAAATTATAAAGAACATGTATCCCATGAAATCAAACTGATACACTTAGAACAATTTTTATCACATTTAGGATGGTGAATTCATTTACACCTAAAAGCTAGATCATTCTTCCATTGTATATGAGTTCTTGTTAAGATGTGCCCAAGCTTTAGGAAAGTTTAAATTTTTGATGTGTTGCATCTGGTTGACAAGCAATTAAAAGAATCATTGCTTTAAACACAATAAACCAGAATTACTAATTGGTATATATTTAGGTTTTTTCCTTCTCTTAATAAACATTAAATTATTCATATTGAAATAAAGTTATCTAAAAGAAAAATTGAGCACTAAGGTGTCTATACCAATTCAATTAAAATCATTCTTTAATTTCTCTCTAAACAATATATTTTTGCATTAGACAAGCATAATTTGTAAGATTCTTATTTGTCAAACAAATTTCCTTTCTTTTCCACTAGAATATCTAAATTTATGGTATGTTGGATGGAACTGTAAATCACCATTATGAATCTGAACATTGTTGAGGTAATATTCAGATTAATCCTCAAAAATGAATAGGACTTGTTATATAATATTGAAAGTAACTATTATATAATAATGAAAGTAAATGTGAACAAATCAATAGCACAGTAATTTAAACAGGTGTTCTCAATATCTCTAAATGTAAGAGTATATTAAAGAAAGAAAAAAATATTACTCTTTCTGTTTCCAATATACTATGACTGAAAATGAAAAGATTTTAATCTTTCTTGTGCCTTCCTTTGTTGCTGGGTGAACAGGAAGTAAAGTTTATAAAGAATCTAAACAGTAATATCTCTGTCATTGGCTAAAACTTTCTTTCCCAAATTGATAGTACTTCTTTCAATTGTCAGCTTAGCTCTTTATTCGTTGATTGATTCATTATTCATTCAATAAGCACATACTGTACCAAGCACTCCAAAGAGCTCACGGGGCCAGGGATAGACATGTAAATAGGCAATTGTAATAAAGCATCTGTATTATGATAGAGACATACATGACTCGTAATGAGAAGATACATTTAATAAAACCTACCTTTCAATTGGAAAATATTTCTCTGAGGCATTGAAACCATCAGAACAATCTAAACTTCATGACTCAGGCCACTTCCATTCCTTCTTCATCTTTCTTTCCCTCCTCCTAAGAGTCAGCTGGCCTGCTAAGGAAATAACATTGTGTTGTAATTATAGTTCAATTAATAACTAATTATTGTCTTTGGGCAAATACCTTATTTCCATGTCTTGAGGTTTGTCATTTAAAAACAAAGGAAAAAAAGGTGGAGAAGGGAAAAAATTTAGTTCTACTTAATTTTTTCTTTTTACTTATTAATTAGTCACTTGTGGCTGTTCCTCAAAGTGAAAACTAATTTGATGTTGGTAGGACAAATTACTTAAAGTTTCAAAAATGGATCTATATAATATGTGGTTGTTAGAGAGCTTGCTGAGTGATTCTATAAGAACAGTTCTTTGTTTAGTCCCTCCAAGCAGAAACAATCTCAGTAAGTAGTCTGTCTAAGCGTAGTTATCATTATTTTTGTTACATCTCCTCCTATGTCTTCTTAGTGGAAGAATAGTGATAATGGTTATCATGCCATACACTTTCATGCCCCCCTTCTTCCCATTTGATATAATGTCAATGTCAGAAATGGCATCAGCCTTTGGCATGTACTCAAAAGTTCTTCATTTCCCTTCAGTTTATATTGTCCAGCTCAGTATGCCACCAATCAGAACTGACAATGACTGAATTGTAAAATGTATTCTATCCATGTTATACTATAATTGTGGAACTGAGATGGCTCCCTTCACAGCTGAAATTTTATAACATATAATCTTGAATGTCCTGAATATAAATTAAAAGGAGTGCTATGGTTAAATTAGTGTAAATTTGTTGGGGGTAAAAAAAAGTCAACTTTTACCCACATCTTTGTTAACAGATCAATACTTTTAGTTGGGTGAAAGTATTTGGTTGGGACAGTTTATAGGTCCACCCAGTATCTGATTTCTTCTTGCAGGGGCTATTGTCTCTGAAGCCAGTTATTAGGGGACTTGTTATAGCAAGTAATGTTTCAGAATATCCTTAATACCAGGCAGACTTTTGATAATAAACCCAAGTGCTTCCAATTTTATATAGTCAATATATGCCCTAATATATTTACATCTAATTTTATTGGCATCCAAATAATACATCCTTCCATTTAGAATTCAAGTTTAATAATCTAAGTACATATAAAAAAAAATTATGTTTTCAATTAGAATTTGTGAACAAGTTACACATGTTTTCTTCACAATTTTACCCCCTTCTTTAACATGGATTATCAAGAGTAGACTATAATTGTTGTGAACTTCAAGACAATTTGTTTTAATGTAAAGCCATATTTATAAGTTAACACTGCATTTGAAGTGTGTATTGTACTTTCCCAGTTTGGTAACCTGGAGAGTGATTGCCTTTACTATTCCTGCCCGTGTCTCCCATGAAAAGTAGTATTCCTACTTCAGGACTCAGTTTAGGTGTCAGCACCTTGGAGGGGTGTTTACAACTTCATTAACTATTTATGCCACCTTCTTCTTGCTGTATCTAGATTCTGCTTTGTCTTTGGAACCCATAATTGTGGCCACTTGAGCTTCATACTAATGTGGGGAAGGAAGATGTGAATTAGTAGATTTATCTCAGTCTAAAAGCTTTAAAAAATTGTCAACCACACTAGTGATGCTTTCTGTGAATTACAGAGTGGTAGAAACTGTTAGAAGCACCTCCATCCTGCCCGAGGATCCCCACTCTTATCATAATACAAACCTTACTTTTTAAGATCACAATCTCCCCTGAGATCTAGAGCAAATAATGCAACTTGGGTGTCTCACATGGCTAGGTATGTTAAGCCATGGTGGAATATACTAGACTTAAATTCCGAGTCTTAATTCTAATTGTTTAAGTTGGTCTACTATGTGATAACATTTTCTAATTGTTGCCCAGAGTTTTCCAAGTTGAGGTCTAGGTCTGATTACACAATCAGTTAACCTAAAATTGTCCCCATATTTTCCTTCTTCATATATGCAGCCATGGAAAAAATGATGGAGACTTTGGTGAAGGGTTATGAAGAATTTGGAACTTGTGAGGGTTTAGGTATATCAGAGTGAGAGATGAATGTTTGTCATCAATTGGGGTTTAACAAATTAATTCCCTGTATATATATATATACTTTTTACAAGAGCAACAATAAAACAAACTGACATTGTAAAGTCCTACTCTGAGTTAAGCCTATATGAGGGCAACACTTACTTCTATTAAAGCACCCATTAGGGAAGACAGAATTAATGCATTCATCTCTCCTGTTAGGCTGTGAGCAACTTAAGAGCAGAAATTATGTCTTACTCATTTTTGCATTCCCAACAGCCTAGCACAGTGCCTGATGTATATAGATATAAATTTAATTGTTTTGGATTGAATTGAATTGAACTAAACTGAATCAAACTGAATTAGATTGAACCAATTGAACTGAGTAGAATCAATCCCTTCAGTAAAGGAAATTTTACTGAATATTTCCCTTCTCAGTTCTGGAACAGAGGTAAAGTGAATACAGATGAAGCCATCATCAATTCTGTAGACAAAATACTACAGCATTTTGAAATTCCATGCAAAGATATATATATATGTGTGTGTGTGTGTGTGTGTGTGGTACACGGGCCTCTCACTATTGTGGCCTCTCCCGTTGCAGAGCACAGGTTCCGGACGCGCAGGCTCAGCGGCCATGGCTCACGGGCCCAGCCACTCCGTGGCATGTGGGATCTTCCTGGACTGGGGCACGAACCCGCGTCCCCTGCATCGGCAGGCAGACTTTCAACCACTGCGCCACCAGGGAAGCCCAAAGATAAATAATTTTTAACCTCTTTATTTTCCACATCTTCCCTTTAAAAATTTATCTATATCTTAAGAGGTTTTTGCATTACTTGGAGTTATTAGCGTTAATCATTTATATAAGATATATGATGATCCAGCAATAGTTTACAAATCGGACTTCAGGGAGATTTTTTTAAACACTACAATTACCAGGACCTATTCATGATCAAGTAAATCAGAATCCATTGGGGTTAGGCCCTTGAATTAGAAAAAATCAAAGCTCCAAAAGTGATTTGGACACAGCTTGTCCATAAAATAAGTATACAGCAGGGTCCTTGCCTATATATATGCCTGCTGAATATAAGCTAATTTTACATGCCTGCTGAATATAACCTAATTTGTTTTTTTTTTTTTTTGGTTGTGTTGGGTCTTTTGTTGCTGCCTGCAGGCTATAACCCAATTTTATATTCAAAAGTATTACCTACCTACAAAGTAGCTTTTGATGAATGTCAAATAATGATGCAAAACCAAACAAAACAAAAAAAACAAAACAAACCACATGCTATATAATTTAAGAAGAGGAAAAGACTGGCTAAAGAAGGAGTTTTGAACATAGCATTACTTAAATAGGTCTTACTTCTGTGGAGTTTTTAAAATCTTGGAACAGAAATAACTAAGCTTGAGCATATGATAAATTGAGAGCTTGGACACAATTTAAATCATTATATCATTATAGAGTTCAGAGAAATTATTAAGATGATGTTCATTAAAGTCCCTATTATTGCTCTATACAGTAAAACAAACTAAACAAAACTGATGGGATCAAAGTAATTTAAACTTAATTTTGATTTTTTTGAGACTAAACAATTGATGAAGTTAAGTTGGGCAAAGTCATAAATATCAAATAACAGTACATAAAGTGGTAGCAATGGTGGAAAATAGGAACAGGAATGATAATAAGAGTTTCAAAAGGAAAAAAAAGTCAAACCAGGAGAGCTTAGAAAAATAAGAAAACTTTAATTATCAGAGGAGAGAAGCACCTGGGGAGTAGCATAAGCCACTGTCTATCAGTGAGAGGACTATGAGAACTGTATATGAATTCCTGGTACATTATGGCAAGAAACATTGAGGAAACTGAGTGGTGTAAAGAGAGACATCATTTCATAGAGAGGATAATAAAAATTTTGTTTGTTATAAGTCTCTTGAGATTACATTTGAAATGTAGTGTTCAATGCTGGACACCTACCTCATTATCATGAAAGAAAGAACAATCAAAGAAAGAAAACTTTTCTTGGAAATACAGAAATGGGTTATGAAATGTATTTGTTCTGGCTAAAGACAGTAATTGTACATATTCTCTAAATGCACCTTTAACAATTCCATTAAATTTTCCTAGATATCATAATTGAATGGGCTGCACATTTTTACCCATTTAGAAGGTGTTTTGTTTTAAATTTAAATTTGCAAAAGGCTTTCTAGTAAGTTCTATCAAACCATTCCAAACTTACATTGCCCAGTGGCCTTTGGTGTTCATATATCTTAACTTATGCAGATCACAGGGAGCTAATGGTAAGCTAGGAACCAATCTAAAACACTGTCCAATTTTTATACTTTGCTCTACGTTTAGCTTTCTGCTTAAGTAGAAGATTTTATTCTATTTTGACTCACTGGAAAACTTTGAAGATGGTTTCATTGTTTTTGCTAATATCTGATTATGGGCTATAAAATATGTATTTATGTAAGTATTTTGGTTATTACTGATGTCATTTTTCTACTGTGTAGCTTTCTACTATGTATCTTACTACAGAAACACATTCGTTTTGCTCTTTAAATCAGATTGATATAATAACATCATATGTGGTGTCATTTATATATTAATAAAAGTCACCTGCATACTGAATTTTTAGTTCAGCACAGATGATGATAAAATCTTACAAAGACAAAAGGTAGCTCTTCATGCCTAAACAAGAACATTCCCCAGAAATATGTGTTTAAAGAGAATATAAAATACAGGATTAAATACTAAAGTGTTGAGATCAATCAGCTTTTCTTTTTTTTTCAGGTTCAAAGTAAGTAAGACTCTGTGAAATATTATGTTAACCTGCTTGTGAACTTTCTTTTTCCCAGCTTTTTCTTGGTTCAGTTCTACACAGTTCAGCATGCACTACTTATGGTTAAGCAAACTTATTACATGATCACCACTTTCCCTTAATTTATAGTTTTACTAGGAAGTGATCTGTGGGGATACACTGGATTTTTTTTTTTACTTCCCTATTTCTTACTGTTCAACAGAGTCTAGTGTCCACTTTGTCACTTGGTAGTCAAATACTAGAACAATTACCCTCACCCATCACACACACTACTACTAGTACTACTATTACTACTACTACTACCACCACTGCTACAACTACATCACTTCCTTCCTTCTTCTCTGAAAAAGATTATCAATCTTATTTTTGGTCAGCATTTTAATTTCTAATAAGGTACCTAGACATTTTTATAAAAGACTCTAAGTTAACCTAAAGTGTAGACATTTCCCCAAGCCACTCATTCTCACACATTACACTTCAGACTGGACCTCTTTTAGACTCTCCTACGATCAGGCACTCTCTCCTCCCAATCTTCACAGTGTTCTCACTGCTAATATACATTCCTTTGCTCATTCTCCCTCCTCCTTCCCACCACAAAAACAATCAAAGAAATATAAACAGGCCAATCTTATTCTCCTCTTAGGTCTCAGTATAAATGTCACTTCCCCTGAGAGGCCTTTCCTGATCATGTAGTTTTGTTAGTCCCTTATCCTGGAAGCTCCCATAACATCCTGTAGTTTGCTTCTTGTAGCTCTAATCACAAGTTACTGCAATGGCTTTTATTCCCTTGTCTTATCATTTGCTAGACTGGAAAACCCTGAGAGCAAGGAAAAATAGCCCTAGTGTGTAGCAAAGGCCCTGACACATAGTTAACATTCTATATACGTTTGACAATTTGAAGTTAGAGAGGGCATAACAGTGGTCTATATTATTTATCTGTTTCAAACTATAATCTTATTTTTGAAGGAACTATGTAGATTCATTTCCTACTTCAAAGCACATACATTGAACATGCCTTTTGTCTGCTTAGGCATTCCCTGACTTCCTCTGTAAAACAGTTAGTTTATCATCTCTATAACAGGCATTATGTTAGGTGCTGCGCTGTCTACCTCATTATATGGTTTCTTTAATATGGACTAAAAGGGATGAGGTTCTTATCCCATTTTTTTCCTTCTTAACCCTTCCTAAATTTAGCATTTCCATGATCATTACAGTCCATGACCATGACATCCATTACAAAAATATACCATGCCCTCTACTATTAAAAATATACCATCACTAGGGAAAATATTGAATAAGTCAATTAAAGAACTATAATTTATGCTTCATATAAATGAGAATAGATGACTGATTTTTAAATTCTAAACAAAATATAAAAGTAATAATCACAAAAATAATGAAGAAATAAAAATAATAATGGAGTATTTACAGACCATTTTAGAGAAAAGCTTGAACTAAGAAATATAAATGGAAAATGGAGTATATTTTTGCCTTGAGGAATTTGCTAAAAACATACATTTGGTCTTAGGTTCCAAATAATCAGAGCGTGGCCCAGGGCTCCCACATGTTGGAAATTCTTAGAGGGGATTTTTGATTTATTAAGCTGGAACTCCCCCCAAAATATGCCTTCAGATTAAGGATCAACTAGAAGTAAATCTGTCATACTATATGCCAGACCAAAAGAATTGTGGAAAGGCTGCTTCGGCATTGAGCAAAACAGGATAAATTAAAAAGAAAGTAAAATAAGGTCCCTGAGAAATTATGGCCCTAAATATGCTCACTATGGATATGTCCTGTGGATGTGCACAGCCTGTGGGCTAGAGAACCTCAGCTGAACATAGTTTAAGATTGTTACCAATTGGTAATGCCTCTCCTGTCTCCTGACAGAAGCAAATGCAAAGCCCCAGGGGCAGGGTCCATTCATCTTAGACCATGGGGAATTTCTACAGATACTTTACCAAGGACAATGAGCAGCAAACAAAATTAATCTGACACACAGGAAAGCATGGCAACGTGAGCTGCAAAACAAGAATCAGAAGCAGATCCCCACTGACTTCAGCTAGTGGAATTATCAAATGCAGTTATAAAACAACTCTGCTTGCTTACCATATTTAAAGGAAAAAAGAAAGGGTAAGCACAAGAGAGATGACAATGGTAAACTATCTCTAGGGAACAGGAAACTCTAAAAAGGGGAAAGCAGACTTCAGTGAAAAGGAAACCCTATGAAGTAAAAAAAAATTTAAAAATCAGAAATTTTTCATTTCATTTTTTTCCAAATATTGTCAAGAAACCAACTAAATTATATTTTCATTTTAAATTCAAATCTTGAATTTAAACTGAAAAGAAAAAATATACACCCTCCAAAAATTATTGATCAACTTAATAAAAAATGGTTAACAATTTTATTGTGTTATACATTTGAATTTTTAGAGCCCCAAATTATTTTAAAAAGATCTTTGTAAAGTTTAACTCTCTCCTTTACCTAATGTTAGCCATTATTGCTGAAACTCCCTTAATTCAGATTCCTGATATTTCAAAGACCACTGGGAAGTAACTATATTTATTTTGCTCTTAGTAATTCTTAAACACACATGGACTCAAAGCTCAACCCAAAGTATGGTAAGCACTGGACACCTGTTATTCCTTGATTCCTGTCTGAAACAAAATTATTAGGAGTCCCTGCTATGTTGATGGTATATTCTGGGCACTTCTTGGAATAAATAATGTACAGGAATCATTCAAATGCATATTCAGTGGGAAGCCATCTGGCTCCGTGTGAATTTATGAATATTTTAGCTTGCTCAGCTAGTCAAAAGTAAAATCTGGCACTTGGGATTATCATGTAGATTTGTGACATATATTACAAAAAAATTTGCTTCTATAAATCAATGATTGACATATCTACTAAAGCATAGTTTCTTTCTTTCATCATTGATTGAGTCCACTTAAACTATGTATAATATGGCATGCTTAGTTTGGAAGTCATCATAATTCAACTTGAATTACAACATGCAATGTTTTATTAAAATAGTTGCATATAAAAAGAGAATCTCGGCATTGGGTTAGACTTTATAGGTTACTGTAGGGGACACTGTGATGTGGCACCCACATTTTTTCTTCAATGAAGGGCTTATTACCTTATTACTTTAGCTACCAGGAGTGCTGTCAGTAGACACGTTTCAGCTGTCAGCACCATTCACAGACTGCCTCAGCCACAGAGAGCTATCTTGCCCAAGATACTCCTTCCCAAGATGGCTATATCCAGTGATGACTTATTTGGGCTATAAATTGTGGCCACTCTGGTCCAACTCAGGACAGCACTAAAGTGCCATTCTGGCACCAGAACTCCTCCTGAGATTAGCCAATCAAGACTGTCATTGGGACTGCATCACAGCTTGACTTCTCCCTTCTGTTCAATCCTGCTTCTGTTCCCTTCCTTGAACAATTATTAGTCTCAAGAGCACTTATTAAGAAATGTACAGCACTCTAAACTCCATTTCAGATCCTGCTTTCCAGAACACTCAACCAGCAGTCATTATCTAATCCTACCTCTTACCTAAAACAAGTACTTCCTGGGAAAACTCTTGTGTAAATTGTATCCCAATCACTTTGCTTCAATACTTCTGGCATTAGGAAGCTTAGTATCTCATAAGACAATTCACTCTATTATTGAGCAAAGTTATTTCTAATATTGTATAGACTTTCTTCCTTGTAACATCTGAAACAATATGAAACCAACTTCATCATCCTACTGATTTAATCATTAATGAATTAAATGGCATTCTCATGAATGCTCATAATTTATAGGAGAATTACATTTTTAACATCTTTGTGAATTATACTTTCATAATTACAAATATAGATTTGAGAGTTGATAGCACACAGATGATATGAGAATGAATGATATCCCAAAGGAGTAAATGTGGGTAGAGAAACCTAAAGACAAAGACCTGTGACCTTCCAGTAATATGAGGTAAGAATGATGACGAGGAACAAGTTAAGGAGACTTCAAAGGAAGGATGAATGAGTTAGGAAAAGAACTAGTAGTGTGGGGTTCCTTGAAGCCAAATGAGGAATGCATTTCAAAGAAGGAGTGATTACTTGAGACAAATGCTGTTGAACTGGATTGAAGATGAGAACTAGATAGAATACTGAATTGTTTTTCTTCCAGTTTTATTGAGACATAATGGACATACATCACTGTATAACTTTAAGGTGGACAGCATAATAATTTGACTTACATACATCATGAAATGACGATTATAGTAAGTTTAGTAAACATCCATCATTTCATATAGATACAAAATAAAAGTGAAAAGTATTCTTCCTTCTGATGAGAGCTCAGTATTTACTATCTTAAAACTTTCATATATAACATATAGAGTGTTAATTATATTATTCATGTGGTATATCACATCCTTAGTACTTATTTATAAGTGTAAGTTTGTACTTTTTGATCACCATCATCCTATTCCCTCTCCCCCCACCTCCTGCCCTTGGTAATCACAGATCTGATCTCTTTTCCTATCAGCTTGTTTGTTTGCTTATTTTTTCAAGTGTTATGGACTTTTAACATTATGTTAGTTCCTGGTGTACAATATAGAGATTCAATATTTCTATACATTACAAAATGATCAACATGATAATAAGTCTAGTTACTATCTGTTGCAAAGATATTACTGGATTTATCAAAACAGAGAGTCCTGGAAATCCTCAGAGGAGCAAGTTCAGTGGAGTAAAGAGGTAAAGACTGAACTAGGTTGGAGAGAGAATAGGATAAAAGATATTGCAGAATGGAAGTTCAGATAATTTATTCTAGGAATTTTAGTGTTAAGGGAGCAGAGAAATGAAGTAATAGCTGAAGGAAGTGGAGTCAAGAAATAATTCTTTTTTTTAATTAGAAAAATAACAATATATTTTTGTACTGATGAGAACGACCCAGTAGAGAGGGAAAACTGTTGATACAAGAGAGAAGAGAGAATTGTTGGAGTAGTATCCCTGTTCAAAAGAATGTAAAATTACAAAGAAAATCACATTTTAATGATCTTATTGCTAAATGACGGTGATTTAGAAAACTCAAAGTACTGTATACGTTCATTTGCAGATAGGCAACTTCAGGAATAATATACTATATTCCTAGAACACATTTCAGAAATTGTATCTTCTTTGGAGTCACTAGAATACTGCAGCAAAGACACAGACAAGATTACAGAGTCTTACAGGGTTTCTGATTTCATGAGAGTAGAAAATAAAATGCTTCAAACTCAGTTGATAAGAGTAAGATATATTAGTTTTTATAGACAAAAATTCTCTTTATACAATACTATTCACAGTATCTTTTAAGTTCGGCCTCCTCCCATAATCACAGTAAATCATCATCCAAAAATATGTAGCAGAGGCTATTACTTAGAAAAGGGTTATAGTAAGGACATGTGCCCAGTCAGTCAGTAATAACAGGAACACATTTTGGCTGTACTAGTTTACCTTATGCACCTTTATAGCAGGGGGAAATGTCTATTTATATCTGTAAAGCTTGCTAATGAAAGTATATCTTTTTTTTTTTTTTTTTTCGGTACGCAGGCCTCTCACTGTTGTGGCCTCTCCCGTTGCGGAGCACAAGCTCCGGACGCGCAGGCCCAGCGGCCATGGCTCACGAACCCAGCCGCTCCGCGGCATGTGGGATCTTCCTGGACAGGGACACGAACCCGTGTCCCCTGCATCGGCAGGTGGACTCTCAACCAGTGCACCACCAGGGAAGCCCGAAAGTATATCTTGGTAATGAAAAGCCCTTAGGTTCTGTTAAGTATCATGATGTGTCTGAATATGTGCAGATCAGTCTAGTGTTTGGAATATGGTCTGGAGAGAGCAGAACTGGGCAACCTATTAGAATGAGAAGGATTAAACTTTCCAGATATAATCTACGTGATTTACATACATATATAGTGAGGGGAAAGGGATTTTTCAGGGAACAAAAAAATCTACTTTTTCTACTAAACTCATGGCAAATACTTATTTTGTATTTAAACACCAGCAGTTGTAACAAGTAAAAAAAGAATTTCTACACTTTCTCCCTCCCTTCTCATAGACTAGCTTCCACAGACAGTTTCTGATTTGACTGGATAATGGTTAATTAGAAACTCTATTAACTTTAACCAATTATAATGAGTGATGATCTTTATTATTAAATTTCATTAAAAATTGATCTCACTGATATATAAGCAGTGAATTTCATAAGTTAATTTATGATACTGTCAGTGCACCTGTACATTTAAAACTGTACTTGGACCACTTGATATACTCATAATTATTTCTTTGTGTAGTAAAAGTTTTCCAGTTCTAGGCATTATTAAGTGTTTGAAATTTCCCTGAAGAGCTGTGTTTTAAAAGATTTTTGCCTCAAGATGTAAATGCTTTCATTCTTTTCAGGGCAACGTGATACTCTCCTACAATGAAATGGTAAATGAAAACTAACTTGAACCATCTGAATGATCTGCAGAGAGAAAAGAGCCGATACTAGTGAAGAAAAGAAATTTTAAAAATCATTCACATTACTTAGCCACAAAGTGTTGGTTGTAGCAAAGATTTTGAGAGCTTTTAAGGAGGCTGGAGATTCAACAAGCAGATTGGTAACACACCATAAGAGAGTGCTCAAAGAATATAGACATTAGAGTTTTGATTGTCTCAGAGATGCATTGAAGCACAATTGAAGAATTATAATTCTGGCATAGAGAGCTAGGAAATGACAGTAGCAGATGGATTGCACCAATCTGCCACAATCAGGGATGAATTGCTCTGTTTGAATGATTGGATTTTATACTTTGGAAGGCTACTAGACTCCTATAGCCAGAGGCTTCAAAAGATAGACTATTTGTCCAACAAGCCCAGAAGGAAACATTGTTAGTTTCAAATCATTTACTTACATGGGTAATAACGTCCTTGGGTTCAACATCTTTAGACACAAATGTCAATAATCAAGCTGTGGCACAGGTAGATGATGGCAGTGACTAATTCACAGGTAGTTTCCCCCTTAACCTCCTGTTTTTGCAAATATCAATGCAGTAGGGAATCAGCAGCATTTATTATCCCTTTAATCCATTTTGGGGGCATTTTTAACTGAGGTATAGTAGACATACAACATTATATTAGTTTCAGGTAGACAACATGGTGATTTAAATTTTGTATATATTGTGAAATGATCACTACAATAAGTCCAGTTAATATACATCACCATGTATATAGACTTTTTTCTTCTGATGAGAACTTTTAAGATCTACTTTCTTAGAAACTTTCAAATATGCAATATAGTATTATTAATTACAGCCACCATAATGTACATTACATCCCCATGACTTATTTATTTTATAACTGGAAGTTTCTACCTTTTGACTCTAGTCACCCATGTGGCCCACCCCTCATTCTCCACCTCTGGCAACTATCAATCTGTTCTCCATATCAATGAGGTTGGTTTTAATTTTAATTTTTTTTGTTGTTTGTTGCTCTTTATTTTTTTTTATTCCACAATACTCCACTTTGAATTCCATTATATATATGTGTTTGTGTGTGTGTGTGTATGTGTGTGTGCGTGTGTGTGTGTATGTGTATATAGATAGATAGATAGATAGATAGATAGATAGATAGATAGATAGATAGATATAGCCCACTTCTTTATCCATTCATCCATGAATGAAGACTTAGGTTGTTTCCAAATCTTGGCTATTATAAATAATACTGAAATGTATAAGGGAGTACATATATCTCTTTGAATTCATGTTTTTATTTTTTTTGGATAAATACTCAGAAGAGGAATTCCTGGATCATGTGGTAATTCTATTTTTAATTTTTTGAGGAATCTTCATACTGTTTTCCATAGTGGCTGTACTGATTTACATTCCTCTGATGCACAAGGGTTCCTTTTTCTCCACATCTTTTCCAACATTTGTTATTTCTTGTCTTAAAATATATCCATTCTAACAGGTATGAGGTGATATCTCATTGTGCTTTGGATTTACATTTCTCTGATGATTAATGATGTTGAACCTGTTTTCATATACCTTTTGGCCATCTGTATGTCTTATTTGGAAAAATATCCATTCGGATCTTCTGGCCATTTTTTAATCAAATTATTTGTTTCTTTGGTATAGAGTTTTATGAGTTCATATAATTTGGATATTAGTCCTCATCAGATATATGATTTGCAAATATTTTCTCCTGTTCAGTAAGTTGCCTTTTCATTTTGTTGATGTTTGCCTTTTACTGTGCAGAAGCTTTTCAGTTTAATGTAGTCCCACTTGTTCATTTTTGCTTTTGTTGCTTTTGCTTTGGTGTCAGATTCAAAAAATTATCACCAAGACCTATGTCAAGAAGCTTACTGCATATGTTTTCTTCTAGAAGTTTTATGGTTTCAGGTATTATTGTGTTGGCCAAAAGTTTCCTTCGATTAAGTAAAAATAAAAGACATATTTCTCATTTTCACCAAGGACTTTATTAAACAACATATTCACTGTTTTGTTCTACTACCTTTTGCCATTTTTCAGGCAGCTTCATAATTCCATCTTCCCAAAACATTTTATCTTTTTGAGCAAAGAACTGTTCCAGGTGCCTTTCACAGTCTTCCAGGGAATTGAAAATTTTTCCATTAAGAGAATTTTGTAAAGACTGAAATAAATGGAAATCTGAAAGTGGAATGTCTGGTGAATATGGCAGATGAATCAGAAGTTCCCAGCCAAGCTGTAAAAGTTTTTGCCTGGTCACCAAAGAAACATGCGGTCTTGCGTTATCCTGATGGAAGATTATGAGTTTTCTGTTGACTAATTCTGGATGCTTTTCGTCGAGTACTGCTTTCAGTTGGTCTAACTGGGAGCAGTACTTCTTGGAATTAATCATTTGGTTTTCCAGTAGGAGCTCATAATAGAGGACTCCCAATCCCACAATATATACAACATTACCTTCTTTGGATGCAGACCGGGCTTTGGTGTCGTTGGTGGTGGTTCATTTTGCTTACCCCACAATCTCTTCCATTCCACATTATTGTACAGTATCCACTTTTAATCTCCCATCACAATTTGTTTTAAAAACAGAACATTTTCATTACATTTAAGTAGAGAATCACATGCGGAATATGGTCAAGAAGGTTTTATTGCTTAACTTACATGGAACCCAAACATCAAAGCAATTCACATAACCAAGCTGGTGCAAATGATTTTCAGTGCTTGATTTGGATATTTTGAGTATGCCAGCTATCTCCTGTGTGGTACAAAGTTGATTGTTCTTAATGTCTCAATTTGATCGCTATCAACTTCAACTGGTCTACCCGACCATGGAGCATCATCCAGCAAGAAATCTCCAGCACAAAACTTCACAAACCACTTCTGACACGTTTGATCAGTCACAGCACCTTCTCCATACACTGCAAAAATCTTTTTTGTGTGTTTCAGTTGCATTTTTACATTTCTTGAAATAATAAAGCATAATATGCCAAAAATGTTGCTTTTTTTCCCTTTCATCTTCAGTATTAAAATGGCTACACAGGGCTTCCCTGGTGGCACAGTGGTTGAGAGTCTGCCTGCCAATGCAGGGGACACGGGTTCGTGCCCTGGTCTGGGAAGATCCCACATGCCGTGGAGTGGCTAGGCCCGTGAGCCACGGCCACTGAGCCTGCGTGTCCAGAGCTTGTGCTCCACAACGGGAGAGGCCACAACAGTGAGAGGCCCACATACCACAAAAAAAAAAAAAAAAAAAAAAGGCTACACAAAATTTCACCAATTTTAATGTTTTTTTTTAATGCATGCTGATATTAGAGCTGTCACAATACAATCTAACAAAATTGTTTTGAATGAAGTTAAAGACAGCTAAGCACTACTAGAGCCATCTTACAGAAAAAACTGAACGAACGTTTTGGCCAACCCAATACTTCAAGTCTTTAATCCATTTTGAGTTAATTTTTGTGTATGGCACAGGATAATGGAGAAGTTTCATTCTTTTGCATGTTGCTGTCTAGTTTTTCCAACACCGTTTATTGAAGAGGTGGTTCTTTTCCCACTGTATACTCTTGGTTCCATTAGCATAAATTAATCAAACATACATGTGTGGTTTTATTTCTGGGCTCTCTATTGTATATTATGTGGTGGGTTTTATGCCAGTAAAATGCTGTTCAAATTACTATAGCTTTATAATACAGTTTTAAATCAATGACTGTGATGCCTCCAGCTCTGTTCTTTTTTCTCGAGGTTGCTTTGGCTATTAGGGATCTTCTGTGGTTCCATGCAAATTTTAGGATTTTTCTATTTCTGTGAAAAATGCCATTGGAGTTTTGACAGGGAGTGTACTGAATCTGTAGACTGCTTTAGGTAGGATGGGCATTTAACCATATTAATTCTTCTAGTCCATGAGCATAGAATCTTTCCATTTATTTGTGTCTTCTTAAACTTTTTCATTAATGTCTCATAATTTTCAATATACAGATCTTTCATCTCCTTTGTTAAATTTAATCCTAGATATTTTATTCTTTTTGATGCAACTGTAAGTGAAATTGTTTTAATTTCTCTGATAGTTTCTCATTAGTATATAGAAAGGCAACATATTTTTGTGTACTGATTTTGTATCCTGCAACTTTACTAATTTTTTTTATTAGTTGTAACAGTTTATTTTGTGGAGTCTTTAGGGTTTTCTATATATAGTATCATGCCACCTGCAATAGTGATAATTTTACTTCTTCCTTTCCAGTTAGTATGTCTTTTATTTCTTTTTCTTGCCTAACTGCTCTGGTTAGGACTTCCAAAACTATGTCGAAGAAAAGTGACAAGAGTGGGTATCCTTGTCTTCTCGTTGAAGTTAGAGAAATGGTTTTCAGCTTTTAACCTCTGAATTTGATGTTAGCTGTGGGCTTTTCATACATAGCCTCTATTATATGGAGGTGCAGTTCCTCTATACCCATTTCATTGAGAGTTTTTACCATAAATGGATGTTGCATTTTGTCAAATGATCTTTCTACATCTATGGAGATAATCATATGATTTTCATCCTTCATTTTTGTTAATGTGGTATATCATGTTGACTGATTTGTGGATGTCAATCCATCCTTGCATCCCTGGAATAAATCTCACTTGATCATGGTGTAGGATCCTTTTAATATATTGCTGAATTCAGTTTGATAATATTCTGTTGAGGATTTTTACATCTATGTTTATCAGGGATATTAGCCTGTAATTTTCCTTTTTTATGGTGTCTTTGACTGGTTTTGGTATCAGCTTAATACTGGCCTCATAAAATGAATTTGGAAGTGTTCTTTCCCCTTCTACTTTTAGGTAGAGTTTGAGAAGCTCTTGTATTAATTTTGTTGAATGTTTGGTTGAATTCACCAGTGGAAGAGTCTGGTTCTGGACTTTTGTTTGTAGAGAGTTTTGAAATTACTGACTCAATCTCCTTACTAGTAATTGGTCTCTTCAGATTTTCTATTTCTTCATGATTCAGTTGTGGAAAGTTGTGTTTCTAGGAATTTATCCATTTCTTCTGGCTTGTCCAATTTGTGGATGTTTAATTGTTCACAGTAGTCTTTTATAATCCTTTGTATTTTTGTGGCATCAGTTGTAACATCTCCTATTTCTAATTGTAATTATTTAAGCCCTTTGTCTTTTTTTCTTGGTGAGTCTAGCTAAATATTTGTTAGCTTTATTTTTTTTAAAGAACCAGCTCTTTGTTACACTGATATGTATATGTCATTATATCTCCCAAATTCAGTGAGCATCTTTGTGACCATTACTTTGAACCCTTTATCAGGTAAATTACTTACCTCTGTTTAAAGGTTATTTCATGAGGTTTTATCTTATTCTTTCATTTGGAGCATATACTTCATCTTTGTTTTTTTCTTATTTTGCTTAACACTCTGTTGGTTTCTACACAGTAGATGAAACAACCATCTCACTCTGTCTTGAAGGAGTGATCTCATGTAGGAGGTGCACCTTGTCATTCAACCCACCCCAGCTCTTGACTGTCCCTCAAACCTTTGTGCTTGTCCAAGCAGCTATTATATTTTTAATAGCTCCTAGTAGATAAGGATGCTCCAAACCTGTCAGTGTTCCAAAGGGGAGGATATCAGTACCTAGATTCAGGCTGACAGGAAGCCAGACCTTCATGCAGCAGTTTTCAAGAGTATGCAAATATATACTGTCCTGTGGGACCACAAGCCCAAGCCCTACTGGCCACCAGAGCCAGGTAATCTGGAGGTGTCCCCTATGCAGTAGTTGCAAAAATCAGTGCTCCAGACAAGTGAATGAGCTCTTCGTGGGAGATACCAAAAAAACTCCAAAAAAAACTAGTCCAAAATTTTTATGAATACAGATGGGAACACGAACACTAGCATGTTGGAGCTTAGCACACCGGTATTGAAGGGAAGACTGTGTAGTGACTTGTGACAAAGTTCAGTACAAAGAGTATTAATAATACAATTTCAGTAAGTATAAACAACTAAAGTTCTGTTCCTCAGCCACAATAGAAATCAGCTTTGTCTAAACATATTTAATAGGCACAAAAGATTTAAGTTAAACTAAGCAGCTAACGGTAGCTTGAATTATTTCTCCTGCACTAAGTGAATTTATAAAGGTAACTTTCAAGTACCTTTAAAAAGGTCTTTTCTTTATTAATAAAAATTTAGTTATAGACATAGAGGAAGACTTGTGTTTCATAAGAGCACCGGAATTCCCTAAGACAATTTTGAACAAATTAATATTTTTTCCTTAGTTATATCTTTTTTTTATTTTTTATTAGTTTCTGCTTTATAACAAAGTGAATCAGTCATACATATACATCTGTTCCCACATCCCTTCCCTCATGCATCTCCCTCCCTCCCACCCTCCCCATCCCACCCCTCCAGGAGGTCACAAAGCACCGAGCTGATCTCCCTGTGCTCTGCGGCTGCTTCCCACTATCTATCTACCTTACGTTTGGTAGTGTATATATGTCCATGCATCTCTTTTGTTTTGTCACAGCTTACCCTTCCCCCTCCCCATATCCTCAAGTCCATTCTCAAGTAGGTCTGTGTCTTTATTCCTGTTTTACCACTAGGTTCTTCATGACATATTTTTTTAAATTCCATATATATGTGTTAGCATACGGTATTTGTCTTTCTCTTTCTGACTTACTTCACTCTGTATGACAGACTCTAGGTCTATCCACCTCATTACAAATAGCTCAGTTTCGTTTCTTTTTATGGCTGAGTAATATTCCATTGTATATATGTGCCACATTTTCTTTATCCATTCATCCGATGATGGACACTTAGGTTGTTTCCAGCTCCGGGCTACTGTGAATACAGCTGCAATAAACATTTTGGTACATGTCTCTTTTTGAATTATGGTTTTCTCAGGGTATATGCCTAGTAGTGGGATTGCTGGGTCATATGGTAGTTCTATTTTTAGTTTTTTAAGGAACCTCCATACTGTTCTCCATAGTGGCTGTACCAATTCACATTCCCACCAGCAGTGCAAGAGTGTTCCCTTTTCTCCACACCCTCTCCAGCATTTATTGTTTCTAGATTTCTTGATGATGGCCATTCTGACTGGTGTGAGATGATATCTCATTATAGTTTTGATTTGCATTTCTCTAATGACTAATGATGTTGAGCATCCTTTCATGTGTTTGTTGGCAGTCTGTATATCTTCTGTGGAGAAATGTCTATTTAGGTCTTCTGCCCATTTTTGGATTGGGCTGTTGGTTTTTTTGTTATTGAGCTGCATGAGCTGCTTATAAATTTGGGAGATTAATCCTTTGTCAGTTGCTTCATTCGCAAATATTTTCTCCCATTCTGAGGGTTGTGTTTTGGTCTTGTTTATGGTTTCCTTTGCTGTGCAAAAGCTTTGAAGTTTCATTAGGTCCCATTTGTTTATCTTTGCTTTTATTTCCATTTCTCTAGGAGGTGGGTCCAAAAGGATCTTGCTGTGACTTATGTCATAGAGTGTTCTGCCTATGTTTTCCTCTAAGAGTTTGATAGTTTCTGGCCTTACATTTAGGTCTTTAAACCATTTTCAGCTTATTTTTGTGTATGGTGTTAGGGAGTGATCTAATCTCATACTTTTACATGTCCCTGTCCAGTTTTCCCAGCACCACTTATTGAAGAGGCTGTCCTTTCTCCGCTGTACATTCCTGCCTCCTTTATCAAAGATAAGGTGACCATATGTGCGTGGGTTTATCTCTGGGCTTTCTATCCTGTTCCATTGATCTATCTTTCTGTTTTTGTGCCAGTACCACACTGTCTTGATTACTGTAGCTTTGTAGTATAGTCTGAATTCAGGGAGCCTGATTCCTCCAGCTCCATTTTTCGTTCTCAAGATTGCTTTGGCTATTCGGGGTCTTTTGTTTTTCCAAACAAATTTTGAAATTTTTTGTTCTAGTTCTGTGAAAAATGCCAGTGGTAGTTTGATAGGGATTGCATTGAATCTGTAGATTGCTTTGGGTAGTAGAGTCATTTTCACAATATTGATTCTTCCAATCCAGGAGCATGGTATATCTCTCCATCTATTTGTATCATCTTTAATTTCTTTCATCAGTGTCTTATAATTTTCTGCATACAGGTCTTTTGTTTCCTTAGGTAGGTTTATTCCTAGATATTTTATTCTTTTTGTTGCAATGGTAAATGGGAGTGTTTTCTAGATTTCATTTTCAGATTTTTCATCATTAGTGTACAGGAATGCCAGAGATTTCTGTGCATTAATTTTGTATCCTGCTACTTTACCAAATTCATTCATTAGCTCTAGTAGTTTTCTGAAAGCATCCTTAGGATTCTCTATGTATAGTATCATGTCATCTGCAAACAGTTACAGCTTTACCTCTTCTTTTCCAATTTGGATTCCTTTTATTTCCTTTTCTTCTCTGATTGCTGTGGCTAAAACTTCCAAAACTAGGTTGAATAAGAGTGGTGAGAGTGGGCAGCCTTGTCTTGTTCCTGATCTTAGTGGAAATGGATTCAGTTTTTCACCATTGAGGACAATGTTGGCTGTGGGTTTGTCATATATGGCCTTTTTATGTTGAGGAAAGTTCCCTCTATGCCTGCTTTCTGCAGGGTTTTATCATAAATGGGTGTTGAATTTTGTTGAAAGCTTTCTCTGCATCTATTGAGATGATCATATGGTTTTTCTCCTTCAACTTGTTAATATGGTGTATCACATTGATTGATTTGCGTATATTGAAGAATCCTTGCATTCCTGGAATAAACCCCACTTGATCATGGTGTATGATCCTTTTAATGTGCTGTTGGATTCTGTTTGCTAGTATTTTGTTGAGGATTTTTGCATCTATGTTCACCAGTGATATTGGCCTGTAGTTTTCTTTCTTTGTGACATCCTTGCCTGGTTTTGGTATCAAGGTGATGGTGGCCTCGTAGAATGGGTTTGGGAATGTTCCTTCCTCTGAAATTCTTTGAAAGAGTTTGAGAAGGATGGGTGTTAGCTCTTCTCTAAATGTTTGATAGAATTCGCCTGTGAAGCCATCTGGTCCTGGGCTTTTGTTTGTTGGAAGATTTTTAATCACAGTATCAATTTCAGTGCTTGTGATTGGTCTATTCATATTTTCTATTTCTTCCTGATTCAGTCTTGGCAGGTTGTGCATTTCTAAGAATTTGTCCATTTCTTCCAGGTTGTCCATTTTATTGGCATAGAGTTTCTTGTAGTAATCTCTCATGATCTTTTGTATTTCTGCAGTGTCAGTTGTTACTTCTCCTTTTTCTTTTCTAATTCTATTGATTTCAGTCTTCTCCCTTTTTTCCTTGATGAGTCTGGCTAATGGTTTGTCAATTTTGTTTATCTTCTCAAAGAACCAGCTTTTAGTTTTATTGATCTTTGCTATCGTTTCCTTCATTTCTTTTTCATTTATTTCTGATCTGATCTTTATGATTTCTTTCCTTCTGCTCGCTTTGGGGTTTTTTTGTTCTTCTTTCTCTAATTGCTTTAGGTGCAGGGTCAGGTTGTTTGCTCGACATGTTTTCTGTTTCTTTTTTTTTTTTTTTTTTTTTTTTTTTTCCCTGCGGTATGCGGGCCTCCCACTGCCGCGGCCTCCCCCGCTGCGGAGCACAGGCTCCGGACGCGCAGGATCCGGACGCGCAGGCCCAGCGGCCAAGGCCCACGGGCCCAGCCGCCCCGCGGCACACGGGATCCCCCCAGACCGGGGCACGAACCCGCATCTCCTGCATCGGCAGGCGGACTCCCAACCACTTGCGCCACCAGGGAGGCCCTGTTTTCTGTTTCTTAAGGTGGGATTGTATTGCTATAAACTTCCCCCTTAGAACTGCTTTTGCTGCGTCCCATAGGTTTTGGGTCATCGTGTCTCCATTGTCATTTGTTTCTAGGTATTTTTTAATTTCCTCTTTGATTTCTTCAGTGATCACTTCGTTATTGAGTAGTGTATTGTTTAGCCTCCATGTGTTTGTATTTTTTACAGATCTTTTCCTGTAATTGATGTCTAGTCTCATAGCATTGTGGTCGGAAAAGATACTTGATACAATTTCAAATTTCTTAAATTTACCAAGGCTTGATTTGTGACCCAAGATGTGATCTATCCTGGAGAATGTTCCATGAGCACTTGAGAAAAATGTGTATTCTGTTGTTTTTGGATGGAATGTCCTATAAATATCAATTAAGTCCATCTTGTTTAATGTATCATTTAAAGCTCATGTTTCCTTATTTATTTTCATTTTGGATGATCTGTCCATTGGTGAAAGTGGGGTGTTACAGTCCCCTACTATGATTGTGTTACTGTCAATTTCCCCTTTTATGGCTGTTAGTATTTGCCTTATGTATTGAGGTGCTCCTATGTTGGGTGCATAAATATTTACAATTGTTATATCTTCTTCTTGGATCGATCCCTTTATCATTATGTAGTGTCCTTCTTTGTCTCTTCTAATAGTCTTTATTTTAAAGTCTATTTTGTCTGATATAAGAATTGCTACTCCAGCTTTCTTTTGATTTCCATTTGCATGGAATATCTTTTTCCATCCCCTTACTTTCAATCTGTATGTGCCTCTAGGTCTGAAGTGGGTCTCTTGTAGACAGCATATATATGGGTCTTGTTTCTGTATCCATTCAGCCACTCTGTGTCTTTTGGTGGGAGCATTTAGTCCATTTACATTTAAGGTAATTATTGATATGTATGTTCCTATTCCCATTTCCTTAATTGCTTTGGGTTCGTTATTGTAGGTATATTCCTTCTGTTGTGTTTCTTGCCTAGAGAAGTCCCTTTAGCATTTGTTGTAAAGCTGGTTTGGTGGTGCTGAACTCTCTCAGCTTTTGCTTGTCTGTAAAGGTTTTAATTTCTCCATGAAATCTGAATGAGATCCTTGCTGGGTAGAGTAATCTTGGTTGCAGGTTTCTCTCCTTCATCACTTTAATTATGTCCTGCCACTCCCTTCTGGCTTGTAGAGTTTCTGCTGAGAGATCAGCTGTTAACCTGATGGGGATTCCCTTGTGTGCTATTTGTTTTTTTTCCCTTGCTGCTTTTAATATGATTTCTTTGTGTTTAATTTTTGACAGTTTGATTAACATGTGTCTTGGCGTATTTCTCCTTGGATTTATTCTGTATGGGACTCTCTGTGCCTCCTGGACTTGATTAACTATTTCCTTTCCCATAGTAGGGAAGTTTTCAACTATAATCTCTTCAAATATTTTCTCAGTCCCTTTCTTTTTCTCTTCTTCTTCTGGAACCCCTATAATTCGAAGGTTGGTGCATTTAATGTTGTCCCAGAGGTCTCTGAGACTGTCCTCTGTTCTTTTCATTCTTTTTTCTTTATTTTGCTCTGCAGCAGTTATTGCCACTATTTTATCTTCCACCTCACTTATCCATTCTTCTGCCTCAGTTATTCTGCTATTGATCCCATCTAGAGTATTTTTCATTTCATTTATTGTGTTTTTAATCGATGCTTGATTCATCTTTAGTTCTTCTAGGTCCTTGTTAACTGTTTCTTGCATTTTGTCTATTCTATTTCCAAGATTTTGGATCTTGCAAATACAATCTTGGATCATCTTTACTATCATTATTCTGAATTCTTTTTCAGGTAGACTGCCTATTACCTCTTCATTTGTTAGGTCTGGTGGGTTTTTATCTTGCTCCTTCACCTGCTGTGTGTTTTTCTGTCTTCTCATTTTGCTTATCTTACTGTGTTTGGGGTCTCCTTTTTGCAGGCTGCAGATTCGTAGTTCCTGTTGTTTTTGGTGTCTGTCCCCAGTGGCTAAGTTTGTTTCAGTAGGTTGTGTAGGCTTCCTGGTGGGGGGGACTAGTGCCTGTGTTCTGGTGGTTGAGGCTCGATCTTGCTTTTCTGGTGGACAGATCCACGTCTGGTGGTGTGTTTTGGGGTGCCCGTGGCCTTATTATGTTTTTAGGCAGCCTCTCTGTTAATGGGTGGGGTTGTGTTCCTGCCTTGCTAGTTGCTTGGCATAGGGTGACCAGCACTGTAGTTTGCTGGTCGTTGACTGAAGCTGGGTGCTGGTGTTGAGATGGAGATCTCTGGGAGATTTTCGCTGCTTGATATTATGTGGAGCTGGGAGGTCTCTTGTGGACCCGTGTCCTGAAGTTGGCTCTCCCACTTCAGAGGCACAGCACTGACTCCTGGCTGCAGCACCAAGAGCCTTTCATCTACCCGGCTCAGAATAAAAG
The DNA here is from genome assembly GCF_025265405.1 of Mesoplodon densirostris. Lineage (NCBI taxonomy): Eukaryota > Metazoa > Chordata > Mammalia > Artiodactyla > Ziphiidae > Mesoplodon > Mesoplodon densirostris. The sequence goes on along the minus strand of NC_082662.1, from coordinate 66,226,772 downwards.
GGAGAAAAAGTAGAAAGAAAGAATTAGTAGAAGAAAGAAAGAGAGAGAGAAAGAAAGGAATAAGGAAAGAAAGGAAGGAAGGAAGAAAGAGAGTAAGGAGGGAGGAAAGGAGGAAGGATGGAAAGAAAGAAAGGAGGGAGAGAGGGAGGAACGAAAGAAAAAGGAAGAGTGAATGGAAGAAGGGAGGGAGGGAGGGAGGAAGGAAAGAAAGAAAGAAAGAAAGACAGGAGGGAGGGAGGGAGGAAGGAAAGAAAAAGAAAGTGAAAGGAAGAGCGGTGGGAGGGAGGGAGGAAGGAAAGAAAGACAGGAGGCAGAGAGGGAGGAAGGAAAGAAAAAGAGAAAGAAGGAAAGGAGGGGCAGAGGGAGGGAGGGAGGGAGGAAGGGAAGGTAGGAAAAAAAGAAAGAGCAGGTAAAGTAAAATAGAATAAAATATGAAATATAGTAGCGTTATTAAAATTAAAAAGTAATTATTGAAAAAAAAAAACGGACAGATAGAACCCTGGGACATATGGTGGAAGTAAAACTATACAGAGAGAATCTTACACAGAAGAATACACATACACATTCACAAAAAGAGAGCAGGGGGAAAAATCAAAAATCTTGCTCTCCAAGTCCACCTCCTCAATTTGGGATACTTCGTTGTAAAAAGAGGAAAAGGGCGAGAAGTCTGAAATCTTGCTCTCTAAGTCCACCTCCTTAATTTGGGATAATTCGTTGTAAAAAGAGGAAAAGGGGGGAAAGTCTTAAATCTTGTCCTCAAAGTCCACTTCCTCAATTTGGGATGATTCGCTGTCCATTCATGCACTCCACAGATGCAGGGCACATCAAGTGGACCGTGGAGCTTTAATCCGCTGCCTCCGAGGCTGCACAGAGAGATTTCCCTGTCTCTGCTCTCACAGCTCCCGGGTCTCAGCCTTGGACCTGTCCCCGCCTCTGCGCGTAGGTCGCCGGAGGGCGTCCGTTCTTCGCTCAGACAGGACGGGTTTATAGGAGCCGCTGATTCGGGGGCTCTGGCTCACTCAGGCAGAGGGGAGGGAGGGGCGCGCAGTGTGGGGTGGGCCTGCGGCGGCAGAGGTCGCCGTGACGTTGCACCAGACCGAGGCGCTCCGTGCGCTTTCCCGGGAAAGCCGTCCCCGGGTTCCGGGACCCCGGCAGTGGCGGGGTGCACAGGCCCCCTGGAAGGTGGGGCGGACAGTGACCCGCGCTCGCACACAGGCCCCGTGGCGGCGGCAGCAGCAGCAGCAGCCCCAGCGTCCCACGCCCGTCTCCGGGGTCCGCGCCTTTAGCCGCGGCTCGCGCCCCGTCTCCGGCGCTTCCCAAAGCAGCCCTCTTATTGCCCTCTCCTCGCGCACCAGGAAACAAAAGGGAAGAAAAAGCCTCTGCCACTTCGGCAGCTCCAGACCCTTTCCCCGGACTCCCTCCGGGATAGCCGTGGTGCACTAACCCCTTCAGGCTCTCTTCCTGCCGCCAGCCCCAGTCCTCTCCCTGCGCTCCAACTGAAAGTCGATACCCGAGCCTCAGCTCCCAGCCCCGCCCGCCCCGGCGGTCGAGCAGACAAACCTCTCGGGCTGGTGTGTGCCTGAGGGCACCGATCCTCTGTGCCAGAATCTCTCCGCTTTGCCCTCCACACCCCTGTTGCTGTGCTCTCCTCTGCTACTCCGAAGCTTTCCCCCTCCGCCACCTGCAGTCTCCGCCCGCGAAGGGGCTTCTAGTGTGTGGAAACCTTTCCTCCTTCACGGCTCCCTCCCACTGGTGCAGGTCCCGTCCCTATCCTTTTGTCTCTGTTTATTCTTTTTCCTTTTGCCCTACCCAGGTATGTGGGGAGTTTCTTGCCTTTAGGGGGGTCTGAGGTCTTCTGTCAGCGTTCAGTAGGTGTTCTGTAGGAGTTGTTCCACGTGTAGATGAATTTCTGATGTATCTGTGGGGAGGAAGGTGATCTCCGCGTCTTACTCTTCCGCCATCTTCCCAGGGTCCCCTCTCCTTAGTTATTTCTATGTTAATTCTGCTAGACTACAAGTTTCCTAAGTTCTGGGTCTCCAGGTTGCTGAAGTCCAAAGGGCATTATGGTGTATGTGAATGGCATGTGTAGCACACCAGTTACCAGCTGTGATAGCTATACATATATTTTGCAGCAGGCAAGTTTTGATTTTGGCTCTGTGCTAAATCTGGTAATCTTTATATAACATAGGTAGTATTGCTTAGCCTCAGAAGATGAGTGGATCATCACAGCTTGTGAGAATTGATTCTGGATTCATTCCATCAAATTTTTGTGATTTTCAGCAGCATATACCTTGGATTTTCAAAGCTTTATTCCCAGTTAGTATGCATTAATGCACACTCTTTATTTCTGCTTTGTTTAGTTTGCAAGACAAATGCCCAAGGGAGATTAATATCAAAAGTTGCATTTTTTTCCCATGCCTTCTTGGTCATTGTTAATTATTAACTCATTAATAAGTTTACAGAATATATTTAGTTACAAATTGTAGCTGTCCTTCACAAACCTTGAAAGTATATGATTTAAGGGCTGTGATTTTACGAAATAAAAATGATAAATCAAGAGAAAATGTCCAATTTATTACTTATTCATGCATGTGATTATCACATTGGTTGAGTTAGATACACTGCTGGTGATACATGTGTGGTACTACACACCAAGTGATGCATATAAAGGAAAGAGACACTGCCAAATTCTTTGGAACAGATAACATTTCAAAGCAATTAGAATCTATACATTGTGCAGGAATAGGATTAACGTGGTGACCACCAATTTGTCAGAAACCTCCCACTGATTTAAATAGAACTACATTCTAGAGACGTGATTAAGGTAAAAGTGAAACAACTCTGTAAAGTAATAAAGCATCAGCATCCAACTTGCAGAATAGGTATCTGGTGTCCACAGTTTGAAGGTAAATCCAGGCATCAGTGTGGTGGTGGCACTTGTAGAATATGCAGCTCTACCAATACCTTTGATAGCACAGAAGATGGTACTAGATGGTATTAGAAGATAGCACATGGATATCAACCACTCAAGTTGAAAATTGCTTTAGAAAAGTTTGACTCTAGATGTGAAGCTTTAGAAAAGTCTTGACTGTATCTTAATATTTCACTTTTTTGTTCCTCTACACGTATTTGCAAAAGGGTTAAATGACACAAATCTATATTTTAGTGCTTTTAAAAAAGATTTCCAATAAATAAAAACTTCAAGTATCAAGAAAAGCATTGCACATTTTATTGGTAGTGTTTTCTCTTTTTCAGTGGAACATAAAATAATGTTGATTGTTAATAACTGATGGCACCTTATATCAATTAGATTAGAAATACAGCATAGAACTTTTAATGAGTGACAAACACATAACATCCTCTGAAATATCTGCAAGTAAATCAGTAAATGCTAAACAATGGTTACCATATATCTTTATTTACTCCTTGGGAAGAAACTTGAAAAGTATTAATACTTATTTATTAATTAAGACTATCACAATATTATTATTATTATTATTTTTTTTTTTTGCGGTATGCGGGCCTCTCACTGTTGTGGCCTCTCCCGTTGCGGAGCAACAGGCTCCAGACACCCAGGCTCAGCGGCCATGGCTCACGGGCCCAGCCGCTCCGCGGCATGTGGGATCCTCCTGGACCGGGGCACGAACCCGTGTCCCCTGCATCGGCTGGCGGACTCTCAACCACTGCGCCACCAGGGAAGCCCTATCACAATATTTTAAGCATTCATTTTACTCTGTCAGCCATGGATTTGTTTCTGAAAAAGTACTTCTACAGTATTCCTACAGTGCTTTGAAGACCCTACAGCATGACATTTTTATTAGTTCATCAGAATAGGTCTAATGCACTTGAGAACTGCCAATGGACACTTAGAACTTCATTGGAACCAAGGTCCAAAAGAAGGTAAAAAAATTCTGAAGGTATATTTAGAAAATTACCTTTAAAACAATTATAGTATTTTGTGAACAAAATAATGCTCCACGAGTCCATCTTTATAAAAGAAAAATTTAAATAGTGATAAATATTTTAAAAAATCACTTTTCTGAACTTACATCCTTAAGCTATTCTTTCATCAAAAAATGGTTTATTTTTGTTATTTTATTTTTATTTATTTTTATTTTTATTTATTTTTATTTTTTTTGCGGTACGCGGGCCTCTCACTGTTGTGGCCTCTCCCGTTGCGGAGCACAGGCTCCAGACGCGCAGGCCCAGCGGCCATGGCTCACGGGACCAGCCGCTCCGCGGCATGTGGGATCCTCCCAAACCGGGGCACGAACCCGTGTCCCCTGCATCGGCAGGCGGACTCTCAACCACTGCGCCACCAGAGAAGCCCTATTTTTGTTATTAATTTTATGCTACAGCAATCATGTTAATATAATTTTCATTAATTCACTTCAATTAAAAAACAACAGTCTACAGAAAACTCCTGCATCTGTAATCTTGTTCAGTCAAGAAAGGCAGAGTATACAATAATTAAGATGTCTCTAAATCAGACTGCTTTCTATTCAAAGTAATTTCTAGAAAAATTTGCTCCCTATAAGTTATCATGTCTTCCACATCTTTGTAGAAAAGCATTTCTTCAATGGACAACAGCTTATATTTATTCAGGCTGAATGCTGACTTGTTCTGTACAGCATTTAACATCTTTAGGGATGTTGTAACTGAATCACTCAAAGAAGAACAAACTGGGAAAATACGAGCATTCCACAAACTCAAACATGTCTTGTTTCCAGAGAACAGTTCCTCTGTAACTTTGAGATTCCAAATGTCTAAGCATGACAGGAAACAGACTCCAAAGAATTGAAGTAACTTTATATCTGACAGTGTTTTAACATTCTTTTTCAAGTTGTCTTGCACTCCACATGCCATAGTTGAATACTTTAAGTGTCTATTCATCTTCAAGCTTAAGGAACACACAAAAGAATGTGCAGACAGGACGGCTGTTGTTATGATATAAGAACCACTAATAATGCAATTTTCCCCCACTGAAACATCAGGCCCCAATCTGGAATACTCTACAACTGAGCCAGGTGCCACAGAACATCTTGAATCCAATATACTTTGAATGATACAGGATTTGTTACTAGAGAATTCTGGTATTGCTGGAAAGATGCTAAAAGCTATGGACTGTAAGCCAAGCTCTGACTTCAAATTGCTATCAGAAGTAAAATGAAACAAATATTCTTCAGTTGTTCCAATATGATAAAATTTGGAGTTATTAAGAACAACAACATTTAGTGATGTTCCTTTAAGAAGATGAAATATTCTTTGCCTCATGTCTACCAGCTCTGACTCTTCTTTAGTAACATTTGATGTATTTCTGGTATATTCCACAGTTGCTCCAGGTCCCAAAGCCTGCAGAAAGTCTCCATAGGCATCTATTTCACAGTTTAGTGTACCTATTTTTTCATAAAAAGCAAGTAACTTTTTCGCTGTTTTATGATCCATGTAAAACAGGCTGTCTGTGTAGACATACTCAGGGTCTAATTTAAGAGAGGGTATGTCACCCCCAGCAAAGTTTTGTTGAAAAAAATTTCTAGGTCTATACACAGCATCAAACTGATACATCTTTTCTATGCTGGGCTTATGAAGGAAACAATGGCAACTTCTGTACTCGAGGTCTCTATGTTCTAAATAGTTAAAAGGTTCTAAGACAAATACTCCATGTGTTGTACCTACAGTCAAACTAGAAGGATGAGCTAAAGCAGTAAAGCCAGGTTTGTCAAACCTAATATACTCAGATTCTCCAATACTATAAAGTTCAATATCATCTGCACAGGTAACCAGAATCCCAGGATTCATATGTGAGGGGAAATCAATGTACATGGCTAGTTTTAATTCCAACATCTGATAAATGGGGCTACCAAAAGGTAAAGCAGTGAAAATTTTCCCCAGAGCACTTGCATTTGGAAGGCGTTGACTGTAGCCACCTATATAAAATTAAACAGAATAACTGTTTTAAATGTTTATAAGATTAAAAAACCCAGGAGCATCAGTTACAACTCTAAATATCTCTAAAGATATTTAAAATATACAATATATTACTGTATCCCAGGAAATAATAATAAATTCCAGATTACAAATTCACAGAGCAATTCTGTAGAGATTTGCTATAATGCAGTTCTAGATTAGGAAAGAACTGTAATATGCTTTACAGACTATGAATTGTTTTAACTCAACTGGATAACAAGTAAAAAGGACAGTGAGCTAAAATATGACCTTATATTTACATTTTACACAATAAATTTCAACCATGTTTAAATGCCTACATTAAAAATCCACTTCATGGGGAAAAAATGTCACAAAAAACTAAAATACATAATTATCTATTAAAGAGTAATTTCCAGATGGAATGTGTTTCCTCTATTACATACACTTAAAGGAAGTAAAGGTGCATTTATTTAAAAGCATTTTACAATGTATATTTGTTTTTAATTTAATTTAATTTTATTTATTTATTTATTTTTTTTTTTGCGGTAGGCGGGCCTCTCACTGTTGTGGCCTCTCCCCTTGCGGAGCACAGGCTCCGGACGCGCAGGCTCAGCGGCCATGGCTCACGGGCCTAGCCGCTCCGCGGCATGTGGGATCCTCCCAGACCGGGGCACGAACCCGTGTCCCCTGCATCGGCAGGCGGACTCTCAACCACTGCGCCACCAGGGAAGCCCTGTTTTTAATTTTAAAAGGCTTTTCCCTCTAAGATGAGCCTTATGACTTAATTCCTTGAAAAGTGTGTTCTCTTAAGTACATTAAATAGCTTATATCATTTTTACATAACTAATTATAGTGAAAGGTATAGTAGAAAGAGTCACACAAAAATGCTTTCAAATTCTGGTTCACCACTTTTTAATTGTTTATCTTTGGACTTAACACTAAATCAGCAGATGTAAATACTTGCTTTATCATGTTTTATGAGATCAACAATACATGTAAAGCACTTAACTACAGAGTACATCATTCAACCAATGAGAGCTAATACTTTCTTTTTCATTTTCCAAATACTAACCAACAGTAAAGTTCAGCATTGTAAGAATTACCTACTTTGAATTACACTTGACTCTTGAACAATAAGGGTTTGAACTCTACCAGTCCACTTATATGAGGATTTTTTTCAATAAATACTGTAAGACTATATGACCCGATGTTGGTTGAATCCCTGATGAGAAACTGTGGCTATGGAGAGTGGAACTGCCTATACAGAAGACCAACTATGAAGTTACATGCAGATTTTAGACTGTGTGAGGGTCAGCACCACTCACAGATCAATGCATTATTATATATTTTCAAGGATCTATTGTATTAATATATATTATCTGGTGTCTAACTTAATTTTTACTAAATTAGTAATAATAATGCTCGTTCTGGAGTAAAACTGTAAATTTGAATTTTTCTTTTACTTTTTCAGTTAGTCTTAAAATCAGAACTTAGATGCTTTACTTGATATCATCTTTAAAAAGAATCACTGTCCCATATATGAATCCTAAAAAATGATAAGTGCCTTGGTAACCATGTGGATGAGTGGCTCTAAAATATCTGTTCCTGAACTGGTACAAGTCCATGACAAAGTTTTGCCAGCCTCCAGTACATAGAGGAAAAATAACAGAGGTTTCTTTCATATAACCAAAATTTTCATACAGCCAAATTTGTCCAATTTAAAAAATTATATTCTGAGATTACTTCCTTCCTACCTTTCTGTTCCCTTTTTTGGTGTGTGATTTTCCCTCTTTTATTCTTTCTTGTCAACTCCATGTTCTGTCACCACCTTTTCTTTTTGTTTTTAAACTCCGAAGGATTATGGACTTTGGCCACCAATAACTAGATAAAAATGTGTTAACAGAAGGTTTTGTGTAAAGTCTGGTAATCACAGTACTAAACCAGCCTCTCCCCTACAGCAAGAATCCTTTCTAAAGCATTGTCAAGAAATGTTCATATTTTGATGAGTTCTATCTTAGGAAAATAACTTTCGATATGTATACCAAAAACAATACATGAAAAGTTGAGGATGTATGTGATCTACAATTTTAAGGTTAAATTTTGTGAAAAATATTATGCTACTTACAACCTAAAAATATCAAGGAAAGCATAAAATATTTGTTTCCAAAGCAGAATAACTTCAAAGACAAAAGAAAAAAAAAAAAAAAAAAAAGGAAGAGGGGATAGTTTTAGTAAGGGAGAAAAAAGCCCCTTAGATATAAAAGGTAATATACTAAAAGAAAATGTAAATTAGTAAAGTGTAACATTACCAGAGTGAATTAATAGGATGGTAAAAGAATTCCATTCATCTCCATAAAGCTTTTCCAAACATCGAAGGGCACAAAGTGTCGATCCTCCATTTCCTTGAAAATAAAGTTAAAAAGCTCAATTTATTTCACAGAAAGTTACAAAAACTTTCTTATTACAGTAAATTTAAGTGTTATAACTTTGAGGATATGACCTTTGCCTACAATTAACCAGGCAGAAAGCAAAGGTACAGGCAGAACAATCAAATTAAATACACATTTCTTAGCAATTAAATAATTAGTAATAAAACCCAAAGATGAGCCCTTGGTAATAAACGTTGAGTTAATCTTCTCCTGAAAATAGTGGTAAAAAGAAAGAAATGATAAATTAAGCAATCTGCAACACTATAAAACTGTAAGTTTACACATTCACTTGGAGTTATGAACTGTAAAACCCATTAAAATAATTCTCCCATGTGATCATATATATGTGTTAGATTTACTTTCTAAAAAGTTTTTTAGGACTTGTTTTCCTAAAAAACATCTTAAATGTAACTTCCACTTACTAGTTACTACAGGCAAGTTATTTAACATTTTGTGCCTGAATCTCATTCAAACATGGGAATCAGAAAAGTACTGACCACATATTTATGAGGATTAAAACACTGGCTAATTAGGACATGCCAGTATCAGATACAGATACCCTAACTCTGGTATCAACGAGCTTCAGCTTTAAGTATCACATGGAAAATGGCCCCCAGGAAAATAGCATGTATTTTTATTTGCAAGGTAAGGTCAAAAGGCAAAGTGGACAAACTGGTTTTTAAAAGTAAACATCTATGATAATTATGCCATTAGACTGAGCTCTTTCGCATTCTGCATTGTGGTCCCAAGAGGCCAAATATTTTTTTTTTCCTGATTTGATCTCTTCATCTAAGTTTCTGAACAAATTGTGTAGTTCAGAGGGACCTTAAGAGCTCTACTGATAAGGTCCAAAAGAATATTCACCATCTGAGTAAATTTTATTAAGACTAATTAAATTCTCTTTTAAGTAACATAACATTCTGGAAGTTTTTCATGGTAAGTCCACAATGTGTAAAAACAGTTGCAATGCCTTTTATCTTTCTTAAAAAATAGTGAACTTACATAAAAATTTTAAAGTTTGTAAAGATTATAGGTGGTAAGACACACAGTATAAACTGTAAGCCACAGGAAAGCTTTTCTTCAATGATTATTCTGCCCACAATTTATGATATAAATCTGACCATAAATGTGTACCAATTTTGGCTCCAGCAGGATCAACAAAAACATGATATTGAACTCCAAGTGGTAACTCCTTTTTTTTCAGCTTTTCTGACAGCTGTTGCTTATAAGCAAGTTCCTGTTTATCATCAGCTGCTGTTATTGCAACAATATCCCAGAATTCTCCAGCTGCCACAGGTTTGCCTATGTGTAAGAAGAAAGTGATAAATATTATCAGAATTCTCTAGCTGTTACAGGTTTACCTATTTGGAAAGAAGGAAAAAAGAGGTAATAGTGTCTCCAAAAATGTATCTTCTGCTTTTGAGAATTAGGGAATAATGAGTGGTCCGCTAGTAGCATTCAAAATAGTTCTAATGAGGACTGTTCACAAATTCTACTTTTTTTTTCCTTTTAGATTACTTGCTCCTTTTATGGTCTACAGTCCCATTTATTTAGATTTTCTGAGAGTTGTAATGTTTCTTGATTAAGAGAAGTACTTTTGACTTGCTAAAGATGAGCTCAATTCTTAAATAAAGAGAGGAGACAAAGGAATAAATTAATCTCCAGCTTTGAAAATCAATTTTCACATACAGGGACCACTTAATGTTTGTTGGCTAAGAAAGATTAAATCCAAGGACCCATTGCTACAATGTTGGTGTTCATAAATGTGGGCACTTTACTTTTTAATTGCCTTAAAATGAGCCATGCAAGTTTACAAAGATTACTGGAGAATGACACCAAATTCTGGATAACAGAAAAGTTCCCAGCTCCCTGATGAACTCAATAAGAGACTGAACTTTTGGCTGACAGTTGGAAGCTCTTCTTTATTGATAAACAAGACGAAAAGGGTTTTTATTAGTTAACAAATTCTAGTAAGCTAGAATCTAATAGTCCTGAACATTTTACTGTAATCCAAGTATTATTTTCTGTACTTTTAAAGCAGTAACGTCAACAAAAATATGACCAATTAGATAGTTGTACAGGAAATGACAAGTGGCATAGTCCTTTAAAAAAACATTTTGATACAAAGTTACCCCTTTTAATTTTTAATCCATAATTCCACCGTGTTGTTTCGCTTTTAACTTAGTAAGCGTTCACATCATGGAACAAATTGGTGAAGTAGGTAGGGAGTGGAAGAACGCTAAACTCGGATTTGTAAGAGTCAAATCACTATGCTTTAGATCTTTTAGGTTTATTTAAAATAATTTTTGCTAATGAGCTAACCAAACGAATAACTTGGATTTATAGCTTCACTAGTCAGGCTAATAACTGTCTTCTCATTCCTCCTCATACATATATACGCAACTGGGAATAAACTTAAAGAAAGTAACAAGCATAACGTAAAGAAAGGAGAGTGACAGAAGAATAAAAAACTCAAGAGGAACATTAACTGCGCCTGGGCCAGCGTCCTAGGCCCGCAAGTGATTAGTAAAAGGAAGTGGTAGTCCAGCAAATACCCCAGCACGTAAAGCGCCCTCCCTCTCCAATGCCGGGGAGAGCCAGCGTTCCTCCTTTGGTACCTCTAAGCTCTGAAAACCTCTGCAACCTTCGCTGGGTGGCTTCTCGCAAAGATACGCCTGGAAGGGCACTCGGGGCTGCCATAGCTCACTTTCCCAACACCGCCAAGAACTTCCAGCTATCCCGCAGCCCAGCACCACACGCATGCGCCCTGGGACGTAACCCGTTCTTTGGTCCGGTTTCGTCTCTGTCCCGCCCCCTACGTGCGTCACTCACGTAACTACGCCCCCGAACTGCCTAAGGAAAACCACTACGCGGTGAGCCCAGGGCTTTGCTCCGTTTCCCTAGCAACGGTCTCCGGAACGGATAAATGGCCACCTAGTGATTTGTCGGACTGTGCCTCTTGTTCCCAACTCATAAAGCCTTGCAACTCGGTAGACCCGGTGAGTGGTCCTGCTTGGGCGGCGAAATTTCGAGAACTGACCCGCTTAAGGAGAAGTCCAAACTACAACATAGCTTCTAGCTTTCTCTCAAAGGCCATTCGTCCTTTCTAACTCGTGGTTTGTTTTAGCCAGGGGCAGTTCCCAAGGACCTCTTGAGAGTTAATTCCTCCCCTTGGGTCGTCGTCTGAAGCCATCTGCCCCAACCCCAGGTCCAGATACATACACAGTCTGAACTTTTAAAATCTGTACTCTCTTCAGGAAGCTTTGTGGCTTTTTTGCCCTTGCAGTTACTAGAGAGTGAGCCTCTCCACACCTCTCAGTTTTGAGATCACTTAATTGGCTTTTGAAAGTTGTATAAAATTCTGCAATGAGGCCCTTAACGTTTGGGGCTTTTTGACTGTTTCTCTGGCAACCTTTTGTGTATGCAGATTAATCTAGAACTTTCATTGGCATTCCTGGGAATAAGTTGGCCTTATTGGATGTGTTTTTGGTAGGTATCGATAGATAAGTTTCTTCTCTTGTGAAACACCAAGTTTATGATGAGCTTTACAGATTCTTCTATTTATCTTTACACGTGAGAAAGCTATGAATGAGAGAGAATAGTGACTTAGTCAGGCTCTCACAATTAGTTAAGTAGTAGAGAGAAGATTTAAGCAAGATATTTCAATCCCAAACTCCGACATCATTCTACCGCACCATACAGTTTAATTTAGTTGAGAAGCCTGTCTTCATTAAAGTTTCATCAGGAACATAGGCATTCAAGGCCTTACAAGTTCTTACCATGAACTTAACTTAGTTTTTCTTCTACAGAATTGACCCTGTTATTTAATTCAGTACTTAGAGCGAAAGAATTTGAGTGAAAAGGGAGATTACGCTTTCATAGTTTATTGTTTAAAAGCTCTCTTTTTTGTTAATAAAAACAACATTCTTATTAAGAACATTTAGAAAACACAAAAGACTTAAGTGAGGTGAGAGAGAACAAAGGTGAAAGTAACGAGGGAGAAAGTCAGATAACAACGGCTTAAATAAAGGATTTTTTTTTTTTAACTGAGTGAAACAAAGCCATTGCAAGGTTTTTATGTGACTTACATTAGGTTTAAAAGGAGCATTTCACGGAAATGTGAAAATAGACTCTAGCGGAGAGTGGGGCAATGATAGAAGCAGGGAGACTTATTTGGAGGCTACTGCAGCAAAACAGGTGAGAGTTGGTGAAGGCTTGGCCAGGATGGTAACAGTGGGGGTGATGAGAAGTTGGTTAGATTCTGGATATATGTTTGAAGGCATAATTAATACAATTTGCTAAAGGAATGGCTGTGGAATGTGAAAGAAAGAGAGGAGTCAAGGATAACTGCCTGAAGGCTGGAGCGACCATCAGTTGAAATGGGAAAGGATATGGATGGGGAAGTAGGGACGGTTACTGGGGTGGTAGGGAGAGTCCCAAATTTGGTTTTGGATGCAGAAAGTAAACAGATGTATATGTGTGCAGTGCATATGTAATGGGAGTTTGTATGTATATGTGTTTGCATTATACATGAGTCTGGAGTTTGCAAGACAGGTCTGGACTTAGAGATATAATTTTGGGAATTGTCAGCATATAGACGGAGTTAATTTTTAAACTACAGAACTAGAGGAGGTCCTAAGGAAAGAAAGGTCAATAGAGCCTATAAACTGAGGGATTGTACATACTAATGAGGTAATTGCTGAAAAAGGTAACTGAATAAGAAAACTTCAGAAATAATAAGAACTGTGAGGGGACTAAAACAGGGTGATGTGATAGACTCTATAACAGAGTGTTAAGTGTATGTTAGAGCATTTCTTGGACCTGGGAAGAATGGCCATAGAAATGGATGCTACTCTTTTGCTGATATGATTATATTACTCACATAAAATGTGCTGGATGTAAATATACTATGTCAGCTATGTTTTTTGTCCTTCTTCTGTCTTTTCTGTTTTCTTCAAATTTTCACTAATATTAATTTTTAAATACAAAATGAAAAAGTTGTATACTTTTTTTTTACATCTTTGTTAGAGTATAATTGCTTTACAATGGTGTGTCAGTTTCTGCTTTACCACAAAGTGAATCAGTTATACATATACATATGTTCCCATATCTCTTCCCTCTTGCGTCTCCCTCCCTCCCACCCTCCCTATCCCACCCTATCCCACCCCTCTAGGCGGTCACAAAGCACCTAGCTGATCTCCCAGTGCTATGCGGCTGCTTCCCACTATCTATCTACCTTACGTTTGGTAGTGTATATGTGTCCATGCCACTCTCTCACTTTGTCACAGCTTACCCTTCCCCCTCCCCATATCCTCAAGTCCATTCTCTAGTAGGTCTGTGTCTTTATTCCTGTCTTACCCCTAGGTTCTTCATGATATTTTTTCCCCTTAAATTCCATATATATGTGTTAGCATATGATATTTGTCTTTCTCTTTCTGACTTACTTCACTCTGTATGACAGACTCTAGGTCCATCCACCTCATTACAAATAGCTCAATTTCGTTTCTTTTTATGGCTAAGTAATATTCCATTGTATATATGTGCCACATTTTCTTTATCCATTCATCTGATGATGGACACTTAGGTTGTTTCCATCTCCTGGCTATTGTGAATAGAGCTGCAATGAACATTTTGGTACATGACTCTTTTTGAATTATGGTTTTCTCAGAGTTATATGCCCAGTAGTGGGATTGCTGGGTCATATGGTAGTTCTATTTGTAGTTTTTAAAGGAACCTCCATACTGTCCTACATAGTGGCTGTACCAGTTCACATTCCCACCAGCAGTGCAAGAGTGTTCCCTTTTCCCCACACCCTCTCCAGCATTTATCGTTTCTAGATTTTTTGATGATGGCCATTCTGACTGGTGTGAGATGATATCTCATTGTAGTTTTGATTTCTATTTCTCTAATGATTAATGATGTTGAGCATTCTTTCATGTGTTTGTTGGCAGTCTGTATATCTTCTTTGGAGAAATGTCTATTTAGGTCTTCTGCCCATTTTTGGATTGGGTTGTTTGTTTTTTTGTTATTGAGCTGCATGAGCTGCTTGTAAATTTTGGAGATTAATCCTTTGTCACTTGCTTCATTCGCAAATATTTTCTCCCATTCTGAGAGTTGTGTTTTGGTCTTGTTTATGGTTTCCTTTGCTGTGCAAAAGGCTTGAAGTTTCATTAGGTCCCATTTGTTTATTTTTGTTTTTATTTCCATTTCTGTAGGAGGTGGGTCAAAAAGGATCTTGCTGTGACTTATGTCATAGAGTGTTCTGCCTATGTTTTCCTCTAAGAGTTTGATAGTTTCTGGCCTTACATTTAGGTCTTTAATCCATTTTGAGCTTATTTTTGTGTATGGTGTTAGGGAATGATCTAATCTCATACTTTTACATGTCCCTGTCCAGTTTTCCCAGCACCACTTATTGAAGAGACTGTCCTTTCTCCACTGTACATTCCTGCCTTCTTTATCAAAGATAAGGTGACCATATGTGCATGAGTTTATCTCTGGGCTTTCTATCCTGTTCCATTGATCTATCTTTCTGTTTTTGTGCCAGTACCATACTGTCTTGATTGTATACTATGTGACTGGGAGTAAATTTCTGGTAGTTGATTGTAGTTGGTAAAAAAGTCAAGGGATTTTATTTAAGTTTAGGTTTTATATAATCAGATAGTGTGATAATGGTTGTTTAAACAGTCTTAAGCTACCGTGAGCAGAATAAAATATGTCAATACAGGTCAGTAGTAAACCGATTATTCTGTATAAAATGGAAATGATGTGTTTGATCTTGAATTCCACATTTCAAAAGAGACATCAAAATCATAAGAAATATGATTTAAAATAAAGATTTCAAAGATTTGTTGATGAAAAAAAAAAGGGGGACATCAGACAAACCAAACTATAATAAGTTGAAAAAAGATGTTCTTTGGAGGCATTTAGGCTTTTTTATTTTATTTTTTCTATTGGAGGAGAGTATCTGAAGAAGTGGCATGAAAAGAAGTGAGATAGACTTTTTAAGAACTTTACCGAGGTATACTTTACCTATCATTAACCTATTGTAAGTGAGCAGTTTAATGATTTTTAGTAAATGTACTGAGTTGTGCAACTGTGATCAAAAGTTAGGTATAGAACATTTCCATCACCCCAATAAGATACCTTGTGTTTATCTACAATTAATGCCTGTTAGGTTATTTTTATTACTATAGGCATGGATATGACTGTTGTGTGAAAGTTGTAGAGAAGCATATTAAATTTTTTCTTCTCCTTCATAAAAAAGAAGCTTAAGCCAAATGGAGCAGGTCCTTGTTTACGGAGTATGGAGCTTAGGTTCATGGCTTGGCCAGTTCATGCTGGGGCTCTCATCTTTTCTGTTACTTGTGCATCATCTCTGTTTAACCAGTCTTCCTCCTCTTACTCTTCCTGATGAGGAGTGTAAAGCAAAAATCTCATTTTTACTGTTTCCTTTCTTTGAATTTAATTACTCAGCTAGCCTGGTCGCAGACTATTTCTTCACTAATTTTTCCCACTGTAACCTATTGAAGGAACCCTCACCACCTTTCTCGAGGGCAAAGGAAAACTTTTTTTCCCTAAACTTCTATTTTACTTTCTCTCTTAAATTTTTAAAGACTTTATTTTCAGAGCAGATTTAGGTTCACAGCAAAATTAGGAAGAAGATACAGAGGTTTCCAGTATACCCTCGTATATACCCACACATGCATAGCTTCCCCCATTATCAACATACCTCACCAGAGTGGTACATTAGTTAAAATTGATGAACCGATAATGACACATCACAATCACTCAAAGTCTGTAGCTTCCCTTAGGATTCACTCTTGGTTTTTTATATTCTATGGGTTTGGCCACAGTATAAGGACATGTATACATTGTTATAATACTATTCAGAGTAGTTTCACTATCCTAAAAATCCTCTGTGCTCTGCCTATTCATCCCTCATTCCCCAAATCCTGCAAATCCTTCAGCCACTGATCTTTTTGTTGTTTCCATGTTTTGCTTTTTCCAGAATGTCATATGGGTGGAATTCTACAGTATAAGCCTTTTTAGATTGGCTTATTTCACTTAATAATATGCATTTAAGGTTATACCATGTCTTTTCATTGCTTGATAGCTAATTTATTTTTAGTGCTGAGTAAACAGTCCATTGTATGGATGTACCACAGGTTATTTATCCATTCACCTACTGAAGAACTTCTTGATTCCTCCCAATTTTGGTGATTGTGAGTAAAGCTGCTATAAATATCCATGTGCAGGGTTTTGTGTGAAAATAAGTATTCAACTCCTTTGGGTAAATACCAAAGAATGCAATTACTGGATTTTATGGTAAGAGTGTATTTAGTTTTTTGAGAAACCCCCAAACTATCTTCCAGAGTGGCTATACCATTTGGCACTCCTACCAGAATGAATGAAAGTTCCTATTCTTCCACATCCTTGTCATCAGTTTGTGTTATCAGTGTTAGACTTTTGGCCATTCTAATCGGTGTGTTATGGTATCTCATTGTTTTCTTAATTTGCATTTTCCTGATGACATGTGTTAAGGAGAGACTACCATATGCTTATTTGCCACGTATGTATCTTCTTTGCTGAAGTGTCTGTTAAGGTTTTTGGCTTATTTTTTAATCTGATTGTTCATTTTCTTATTGTTGAATTTTAAGAGTTCTTTGTATATTTTGTATAAGAGTCCTTTAGCAGATGTGTCTTTTTTTTTCTTTTTTCTTTTTTCTTTTTTTATTAGTTTCTGCTTTATAACAAAGTGAATCAGTCATACATATACATCTGTTCCCACATCCCTTCCCTCATGCATCTTCCTCCCTCCCACCCTCCCCATCCCACCCCTCCAGGAGGTCACAAAGCACCGAGCTGATCTCCCTGTGCTCTGCGGCTGCTTCCCACTATCTATCTACCTTACGTTTGGTAGTGTATATATGTCCATGCCTCTCTTTCGCTTTGTCACAGCTTACCCTTCCCCCTCCCCATATCCTCAAGTCCATTCTCAAGTAGGTCTGTGTCTTTATTCCCGTTTTACCCCTAGGTTCTTCATGACATTTTTTTTTAATTCCATATATATGTGTTAGCATACGGTATTTGTCTTTCTCTTTCTGACTTACTTCACTCTGTATGACAGACTCTAGGTCCATCCACCTCATTATAAATAGCTCAATTTCGTTTCTTTTTATGGCTGAGTAATATTCCATTGTATATATGTGCCACATTTTCTTTATCCATTCATCTGATGATGGACACTTAGGTTGTTTCCATCTCCTGGCTATTGTGAATAGAGCTGCAATGAACATTTTGGTACATGTCTCTTTTTGAATTATGGTTTTCTCAGGGTATATGCCTAGTAGTGGGATTGCTGGGTCATATGGTAGTTCTATTTTTAGTTTTTTAAGGAACCTCCATACTGTTCTCCATAGTGGCTGTACCAATTCACATTCCCACCAGCAGTGCAAGAGTGTTCCCTTTTCTCCACACCCTCTCCAGCATTTATTGTTTCTAGATTTCTTGATGATGGCCATTCTGACTGGTGTGAGATGATATCTCATTGTAGTTTTGATTTGCATTTCTCTAATGAGTAAAGATGTTGAGCATCCTTTCATGTGTTTGTTGGCAGTCTGTATATCTTCTGTGGAGAAATGTCTATTTAGGTCTTCTGCCCATTTTTGGATTGGGCTGTTGGTTTTTTTGTTATTGAGCTGCATGAGCTGCTTATAAATTTGGGAGATTAATCCTTTGTCAGTTGCTTCATTCGCAAATATTTTCTCCCATTCTGAGGGTTGTGTTTTGGTCTTGTTTATGGTTTCCTTTGCTGTGCAAAAGCTTTGAAGTTTCATTAGGTCCCATTTGTTTATCTTTGCTTTTATTTCCATTTCTCTAGGAGGTGGGTCCAAAAGGATCTTGCTGTGACTTATGTCATAGAGTGTTCTGCCTATGTTTTCCTCTAAGAGTTTGATAGTTTCTGGCCTTACATTTAGGTCTTTAAACCATTTTCAGCTTATTTTTGTGTATGGTGTTAGGGAGTGATCTAATCTCATACTTTTACATGTCCCTGTCCAGTTTTCCCAGCACCACTTATTGAAGAGGCTGTCCTTTCTCCGCTGTACATTCCTGCCTCCTTTATCAAAGATAAGGTGACCATATGTGCGTGGGTTTATCTCTGGGCTTTCTATCCTGTTCCATTGATCTATCTTTCTGTTTTTGTGCCAGTACCACACTGTCTTGATTACTGTAGCTTTGTAGTATAGTCTGAATTCAGGGAGCCTGATTCCTCCAGCTCCATTTTTCGTTCTCAAGATTGCTTTGGCTATTCGGGGTCTTTTGTTTTTCCAAACAAATTTTGAAATTTTTTGTTCTAGTTCTGTGAAAAATGCCAGTGGTAGTTTGATAGGGATTGCATTGAATCTGTAGATTGCTTTGGGTAGTAGAGTCATTTTCACAATATTGATTCTTCCAATCCAGGAGCATGGTATATCTCTCCATCTATTTGTATCATCTTTAATTTCTTTCATCAGTGTCTTATAATTTTCTGCATACAGGTCTTTTGTTTCCTTAGGTAGGTTTATTCCTAGATATTTTATTCTTTTTGTTGCAATGGTAAATGGGAGTGTTTTCTAGATTTCATTTTCAGATTTTTCATCATTAGTGTACAGGAATGCCAGAGATTTCTGTGCATTAATTTTGTATCCTGCTACTTTACCAAATTCATTCATTAGCTCTAGTAGTTTTCTGAAAGCATCCTTAGGATTCTCTATGTATAGTATCATGTCATCTGCAAACAGTTACAGCTTTACCTCTTCTTTTCCAATTTGGATTCCTTTTATTTCCTTTTCTTCTCTGATTGCTGTGGCTAAAACTTCCAAAACTAGGTTGAATAAGAGTGGTGAGAGTGGGCAGCCTTGTCTTGTTCCTGATCTTAGTGGAAATGGATTCAGTTTTTCACCATTGAGGACAATGTTGGCTGTGGGTTTGTCATATATGGCCTTTTTATGTTGAGGAAAGTTCCCTCTATGCCTGCTTTCTGCAGGGTTTTATCATAAATGGGTGTTGAATTTTGTTGAAAGCTTTCTCTGCATCTATTGAGATGATCATATGGTTTTTCTCCTTCAACTTGTTAATATGGTGTATCACATTGATTGATTTGCGTATATTGAAGAATCCTTGCATTCCTGGAATAAACCCCACTTGATCATGGTGTATGATCCTTTTAATGTGCTGTTGGATTCTGTTTGCTAGTATTTTGTTGAGGATTTTTGCATCTATGTTCACCAGTGATATTGGCCTGTAGTTTTCTTTCTTTGTGACATCCTTGCCTGGTTTTGGTATCAAGGTGATGGTGGCCTCGTAGAATGGGTTTGGGAATGTTCCTTCCTCTGAAATTCTTTGAAAGAGTTTGAGAAGGATGGGTGTTAGCTCTTCTCTAAATGTTTGATAGAATTCGCCTGTGAAGCCATCTGGTCCTGGGCTTTTGTTTGTTGGAAGATTTTTAATCACAGTATCAATTTCAGTGCTTGTGATTGGTCTATTCATATTTTCTATTTCTTCCTGATTCAGTCTTGGCAGGTTGTGCATTTCTAAGAATTTGTCCATTTCTTCCAGGTTGTCCATTTTATTGGCATAGAGTTTCTTGTAGTAATCTCTCATGATCTTTTGTATTTCTGCAGTGTCAGTTGTTACTTCTCCTTTTTCTTTTCTAATTCTATTGATTTCAGTCTTCTCCCTTTTTTCCTTGATGAGTCTGGCTAATGGTTTGTCAATTTTGTTTATCTTCTCAAAGAACCAGCTTTTAGTTTTATTGATCTTTGCTATCGTTTCCTTCATTTCTTTTTCATTTATTTCTGATCTGATCTTTATGATTTCTTTCCTTCTGCTCGCTTTGGGGTTTTTTTGTTCTTCTTTCTCTAATTGCTTTAGGTGCAGGGTCAGGTTGTTTGCTCGACATGTTTTTTGTCTCTTAAGGTGGGATTGTATTGCTATTAACTTCCCCCTTAGAACTGCTTTTGCTGCGTCCCATAGGTTTTGGGTCGTCGTGTCTCCATTGTCATTTGTTTCTAGGTATTTTTTAATTTCCTCTTTGATTTCTTCAGTGATCACTTCGTTATTGAGTAGTGTATTGTTTAGCCTCCATGTGTTTGTATTTTTTACAGATCTTTTCCTGTAATTGATGTCTAGTCTCATAGCATTGTGGTCGGAAAAGATACTTGATACAATTTCAAATTTCTTAAATTTACCAAGGCTTGATTTGTGACCCAAGATATGATCTATCCTGGAGAATGTTCCATGAGCACTTGAGAAAAATGTGTATTCTGTTGTTTTTGGATGGAATGTCCTATAAATATTAATTAAGTCCATCTTGTTTAATGTATCATTTAAAGCTCGTGTTTCCTTATTTATTTTCATTTTGGATGATCTGTCCATTGGTGAAAGTGGGGTGTTAAAGTCCCCTACTATGATTGTGTTACTGTCAATTTCCCCTTTTATGGCTGTTAGTATTTGCCTTATGTATTGAGGTGCTCCTATGTTGGGTGCATAAATATTTACAATTGTTATATCTTCTTCTTGGATCGATCCCTTTATCATTATGTAGTGTCCTTCTTTGTCTCTTCTAATAGTCTTTATTTTAAAGTCTATTTTGTCTGATATAAGAATTGCTACTCCAGCTTTCTTTTGATTTCCATTTGCATGGAATAACTTTTTCCATCCCCTTACTTTCAATCTGTATGTGCCTCTAGGTCTGAAGTGGGTCTCTTGTAGACAGCATATATATGGGTCTTGTTTCTGTATCCATTCAGCCACTCTGTGTCTTTTGGTGGGAGCATTTAGTCCATTTACATTTAAGGTAATTATTGATATGTATGTTCCTATTCCCATTTCCTTAATTGCTTTGGGTTCGTTATTGTAGGTATATTCCTTCTGTTGTGTTTCTTGCCTAGAGAAGTCCCTTTAGCATTTGTTGTAAAGCTGGTTTGGTGGTGCTGAACTCTCTCAGCTTTTGCTTGTCTGTAAAGGTTTTAATTTCTCCATGAAATCTGAATGAGATCCTTGCTGGGTAGAGTAATCTTGGTTGCAGGTTTCTCTCCTTCATCACTTTAATTATGTCCTGCCACTCCCTTCTGGCTTGTAGAGTTTCTGCTGAGAGATCAGCTGTTAACCTGATGGGGATTCCCTTGTGTGCTATTTGTTTTTTTTCCCTTGCTGCTTTTAATATGATTTCTTTGTGTTTAATTTTTGACAGTTTGATTAATATGTGTCTTGGCGTATTTCTCCTTGGATTTATTCTGTATGGGACTCTCTGTGCCTCCTGGAGTTGATTAACTATTTCCTTTCCCATAGTAGGGAAGTTTTCAACTATAATCTCTTCAAATATTTTCTCAGTCCCTTTCTTTTTCTCTTCTTCTTCTGGAACCCCTATAATTCGAAGGTTGGTGCATTTAATGTTGTCCCAGAGGTCTCTGAGACTGTCCTCTGTTCTTTTCATTCTTTTTTCTTTATTTTGCTCTGCAGCAGTTATTGCCACTATTTTATCTTCCACCTCACTTATCCATTCTTCTGCCTCAGTTATTCTGCTATTGATCCCATCTAGAGTATTTTTCATTTCATTTATTGTGTTTTTAATCGATGCTTGATTCATCTTTAGTTCTTCTAGGTCCTTGTTAACTGTTTCTTGCATTTTGTCTATTCTATTTCCAAGATTTTGGATCTTGCAAATACAATCTTGGATCATCTTTACTATCATTATTCTGAATTCTTTTTCAGGTAGACTGCCTATTACCTCTTCATTTGTTAGGTCTGGTGGGTTTTTATCTTGCTCCTTCACCTGCTGTGTGTTTTTCTGTCTTCTCATTTTGCTTATCTTACTGTGTTTGGGGTCTCCTTTTTGCAGGCTGCAGATTCGTAGTTCCTGTTGTTTTTGGTGTCTGTCCCCAGTGGCTAAGTTTGTTTCAGTAGGTTGTGTAGGCTTCCTGGTGGGGGGGACTAGTGCCTGTGTTCTGGTGGTTGAGGCTCGATCTTGCCTTTCTGGTGGACAGATCCACATCTGGTGGTGTGTTTTGGGGTGCCCGTGGCCTTATTATGTTTTTAGGCAGCCTCTCTGTTAATGGGTGGGGTTGTGTTCCTGCCTTGCTAGTTGCTTGGCATAGGGTGACCAGCACTGTAGTTTGCTGGTCGTTGACTGAAGCTGGGTGCTGGTGTTGAGATGGAGATCTCTGGGAGATTTTCACTGCTTGATATTATGTGGAGCTGGGAGGTCTCTTGTGGACTCGTGTCCTGAAGTTGGCTCTCCCACTTCAGAGGCACAGCACTGACTCCTGGCTGCAGCACCAAGAGCCTTTCATCTACCCGGCTCAGAATAAAAGGGAGAAAAAGTAGAAAGAAAGAATTAGTAGAAGAAAGAAAGAGAGAGAGAAAGAAAGGAAGAAGGAAAGAAAGGAAGGAAGGAAGGAAGAAAGAGAGTAAGGAGGGAGGGAAGGAGGAAGGATGGAAAGAAAGAAAGGAGGGAGAGAGGGAGGAATGAAAGAGAAAGGAAGAGTGAATGGAAGAAGGGAGGGAAGGAGGGAGGAAGGAAAGAAAGAAAGAAAGAAAGAAAGAAAGAAAGAAAGAAAGACAGGAGTGAGGGAGGGAGGAAGGAAAGAAAAAGAAAGAGTGAAAGGAAGTAGGGTGGGAGCTAGGGAGGAAGGAAAGACAGACAGACAGGAGGGGGGGAGGGAGGAAGGAAGGAAAGAAAAAGAAAGAGTGAAAGGAAGAAGGGAGGGAGGGAGGAAGGAAAGAAAGAGAGAAAGACGGAAAGGAGGGGCGGAGGGAGGAAGGGAAGGTAGAAAAAAAGAAAGAACAGGTAAAGTAAAATAGAATAAAGTATAAAATATAGTAGCATTATTAAAATTAAAAAGTAATTATTGAAAAAAATAAAAAAACGGACAGATAGAACCCTGGGACATATGGTGGAAGCAAAGCTATACAGAGAGAATCTTACACAGAAGAATACACATACACATTCACAAAAAGAGAGCAGGGGCAAAAATCAAAAATCTTGCTCTCCAAGTCCACCTCCTCAATTTGGGGTAATTCGTTGTAAAAAGAGGAAAAGGGGGAAAAGTCTGAAATCTTGCTCTCAAGTCCACCTCCTTAATTTGGGATAATTCATTGTAAAAAGAGGAAAAGGGGGGAAAGTCTTAAATCTTGTCCTCAGAGTCCACTTCCTCAATTTGGGATGATTCGCTGTCCATTCATGCACTCCAAAGACGTAGGGCACATCAAGTGGACCATGGAGGTTTAATCCGCTGCCTCCGAGGCTGCACAGAGAGATTTCCCTGTCTCTTCTCTGCTCTCACAGCTCCCGGACTTGGCCCCACCTCTGCGCGTAGGTCGCCGGAGGGCGTCCGTTCTTCGCTCAGACAGGACGGGTTTAAAGGAGCCGCTGATGCGGGGGCTCTGGCTCACTCAGGCAGAGTGGAGGGAGGGGCGCGCAGTGTGGGGCGGGCCTGCGGCGGGAGAGGCCGGCGTGACGTTGCACCAGACTGAGGCGCTCCGTGCGCTTTCCTGGGAAAGCCGTCCCTGGGTACCGGGACCCCGGCAGTGGTGGGGTGCACAGGCTCCCCGGAAGCCAGGGTGGATAGTGACCTGCTCTTGCACACAGGCCTTGTGGTGGTGGCAGCAGCAGCCCCAGCGTCCCACGCCCGTCTCCGGTGTCTGCGCCTTTAGCCGCGGCTCGTGCCCGTCTCTGGTGCTTCTTTAAGCAGCCCTCTTAATGCCCTCTCCTCGTGCACCAGGAAACAAAAGGGAAGAAAAAGCCTCTGCCACTTCGGCAGCTCCAGACCCTTTCCCCGGACTCCCTCCGGGATAGCCGTGGTGCACTAACCCCTTCAGGCTCTCTTCCTGCCGCCAGCCCCAGTCCTCTCCCTGCGTTCCGACTGAAAGCCGATACCCGAACCTCAGCTCCCAGCCCCGCCCGCCCCGGCGGTCGAGCAGACAAACCTCTCGGGCTGGTGTGTGCCTGAGGGCACCGATCCTCTGTGCCGGAATCTCTCCGCTTTGCCCTCCACACCCCTGTTGCTGTGCTCTCCTCCACTACTTCGAAGCTTTCCCCCTCCGCCACCTGCAGTCTCCGCCCGTGAAGGGGCTTCTAGTGTGTGGAAACCTTTCCTCCTTCACGGCTCCCTCCCACTGGTGCAGGTCCCGTCCCTATCCTTTTGTCTCTGTTTATTCTTTTTTCTTTTGTCCTACCCAGGTATGTGGGGAGTTTCTTGCCTTTTGGGGGGTCTGAGGTCTTCTGTCAGCGTTCAGTAGGTGTTCTGTAGGAGTTGTTCCACGTGTAGATGAATTTCTGATGTATCTGTGGGGAGGAAGGTGATCTCCGCGTCTTACTCTTCCGCCGTCTTCCTCCAGGGTCCAGCAGATGTGTCCTTTCAAAGGATTTTCTCCGTCTGTGACTTGTCTTCTCATTCATTTGGCATTACCTTTTGCAGATTGTGTCTTTAATAGTAATGAGCTATAGATTATAAACTTTTTTTATTGATTATATTTTTGATATTGTATCTAACAAAGTCATCATCATCCTTATGTCGTCTCGGTTTTCTCCTAAGTTATCTTCTAAGAGTTTTATTGTTTTATGTTTTACATTTAGGTCATATATCCAATTTGAATTATTCTTTCTGGAGGTATAAAGTCTGTGTCCAGATTCATTTTCTTTTTCATGTGGCTGTCCAGCTGTTTCATCACCATTTTTTGAAAGTCTGTCTTTGCTCCACTGTAGTGCTTTTTCTCCTTTGTCAAAGATCAGTTGACTGTATTTATGTCTGTCTGTTTCTAGGCTCTCTATTCTGTTCCACTGATCTATCTTTCCTTTGACAATCCTAGACTGTCCTGATTACTACAGCTTTATAGTAAGTATTGAAGTCAGATGGTATCATTTTTCCAACTTTGTACTTCTTAAGTATTGTGTTAGATACTGGGAGGTCTTTTGCCTCTATATATAAACTTTAGAATCAGTTTGTCAATAGTGATAAAATAACTTGCTGAGATTTTGACTAGAGTTGTATTGAATCTATAGATACGTTGGGAAGAACAGACATCTTGATAATTTTGAGTCATTCTATCCATGAACATTGTCTTTCTCCATTCATTTATTCTTTGAATTTGCTCATCAACATTTGTTTGTTTGTTTTCCTCTTATAGATCTTGTACATATTTTGTTCCATTTATATTAAATATTTCATTCATGGTAGTGGTAATGGAAATGGTATTGTGTTTTTAACTTATTCATTGCTGGTGTATAGGGAAGTGATTGACTTTTGTGTATTAACCCTGAATATACAACTTTGCTCTAATCACTTATAGTTCCAAGGGTATTTGTCTGTTCTTTTGAATTTTCTTCACTGACAGTCATGTCATCTGTGAACAGAGATGTGGTCTATACATTTTTATTTCCTTTTTTTTTTTTTTTTTTTTTGTCTCATTGCATTAGCTAGGACTTTCAGTACAATCTTGGGAAGAAATGGTGAGAAGGGACATCCTAGCCTTGGACTTCATCTTAGTGGAAAAGCTTCTAATTTCTCACCATTAAGCACAATGTTAGCTGTAGATTTTTTGTAAATAGTCTTTATCAAGTTGAGGAAGTTCTTTTCTATTCCTAGTTGACTGAGAGTTTTATCATAAATAGGTGTTGGATTGCATCACATGCTTTTCCTGCATCTGTGATTCTTCTTTTTAGCCTCTTGTTGTGATGGATTACATTAACTGGTTTTTGAATGTTGAAACAGTCTTGTATACCTGGGATAAATCCAGCTTGATTGTAGGTGTATGATTCTTTTTATACATTGTTGGATTTGATTTACTATTTTTTTTTAGTATTTTTGCATCTGTTTTCATGAGAAATACTGGTCTGTAGTTTTGTAATGTCTTTGACTGGCCTTAGTATTAGGATAATGCTGGCCTCATAGAACGAATTATAAAGCATTCCCTTCACTTCTATATTCTTAAAGAGATTGTAGAGAATTCATGTAACTTCTTCCTTAAATTTTGGTAGTATTTCCCAATGAACCCATCTGGGCTTGGTGCTTCTGTTTTGGAAGGTTATTAATTATTGACTCGATTTCTCATAGGTATACACCTATTCAGATTGTCTATTTATTCTTGTGTGAGTTTTGGCAGATTATTTCTTTTAAGAAATCAGTTCAATTTCATCTAGGTTATTAAATTTGTGTGCATGGAGTTCTTCATAGTATTTCTTTATTTTTCTTCCAATATCCACAGGATCTGTAGTATTGTCCCCTTTTCCATTTCTGATATTAGTAATTTCTGTCCTCTCTTTCTCTCTCTCTCTCTCTTTGGCTTGGCTAGAGGTTTATCAGTTTTATTGATCTCTTCAAAGAACCAGTTTTTAGTTTAATGGATTTTCTCTGTTGATTTCCTGTTTTCAATTTCATTGATTTCTGCTCTAATTCTTATTAGTTCTTTTATTCTCCTTACTTTGGATTTAATTTTCTCTTTTTTTTTCCAGTTTACTAAGATGGAAGTTTAGATTGTTACTTTTAGATCTTTCTTCTTTTGTAGTATCTGCATTCAGTGCTATAAACTCCCCTCTAAGCACTGCTTTGGTGCATCCCACACATTTTGATATGTTGTATTTTTATTTTCATTTGGTTAAAAATATTAAACAATTTATCTTGTGATCTTCTTTGGCCTATGTGTTATTTAGAAATATGTGTTACTTAGAAATGTGTTGTGAATCTCCACCTGCTTGGAGATTTCCTAGATATCTTTCTGCTATTGATGTCTAGTTTAATTTCATTGTGATCTGGGGAAGATATTATATAGTTTCTATTCTTTTAAGTTTGCTAAAGTGTATTTTATGATTCAGAATATATTCTGTCTTGGCAAATGTTTCATGTGAGCTTTTGATGAGTGTGTATTCAGCCGTTGTTGGATGAAGTAGTCTGAATGTATCAATTATATCCAGTTGATTGATAGTGTTGTTGAGTTCAACTATGTCCTTACTGATTTTCTGTCTGCTGGATCAGCCCATTTCTGATAAAAAGGTATTGAAGTCTCCAACCATGATAGTGAGTTCATCTGTTTCTTCTTGCAGTTCTTTTAATTTTGCATCACATAGTTTTACCCTCTGTTGTTAGGAGCATAAACCTTACCAGTTGGTATGTCTTCTTGGAGAAATGACCCTGTTATCATTATGTAATGCTCTCATTATCTCTGATAACTTTTCTTGCTTTGAAGTCTGCTCTGTCTGAAGTTAATATAGCCACTCCTACTTTCTTTTGATTAGTATTAGCATTGTATATCTTTCTCCATCACTTTAATCTGTATGTCTTTAAAGTGGGCTTTATTGTAGACAATGTGTAGGTGGGTCTTGTTTTTTAATTTATTTTTTTTAATCTTCTCTGACAGTCTCTTGATTGGTGCATTTTGATTATTGATGATCATAATGATTATTGGTATAGTTGGATTAATATCTGCCATATTCATTACTGTTTTCTATTTATTGCCATTGTTTTTTGTTCCTATTTTTGCCTTCCATACTTTTTCTGGCTTTTGTGGTTTTAACTGAACATTGTATATGATTCTGTTTTCTCTCCTTTCTTAACATATTGGTTATAGTTCTTATTTTACTTTTTTTAGTGGTTGCCCTAAAGTTTGCAATCACATTTATAACTAATCCAATTCCATTTTCAAGTAACATTATACCTTTTCCCAGGTAGTGTAAGTACCCTACCTTATAATAAGAAAATAAACCTAATTCCTTCCTCTGTCCCTTATTACTGCTATCTTTAATTTCACTTATGTATAAGCAGTCATACATATATGATATGTACTTAAGCATAGATAATTTCATACATTTTTTGCTATTAGTATTTTGACAAATTGTTATCTGATAGATCAATTAAGAATAAGAAAAATGAAAGATTTTTATTTTACCTACACATTTTTTTTTCCCAGTGCTCTTGCTTGCTTTATGTAGAACTGAGTTTCTGAACTACAGTATATTCCTTTTCTTTAAAGAACTTCTTTTAACATTTATTGCCAGGTAATTCTACTGGCAACAAATTCCCTCAATATTTGTTTGTCTGAGAAAGTCATTATTTCTCCTTCACTTTGAAGGATAATTTCAGAGGGTGCAGAATTCTAGGTTGGTGAGTTTTTTTCTAGCAACACTTTAAATATTGTACTCCACTCTCTTGCTTGCATGGTTTCTGAGGAGAAGTCAAGTATAATTCTTTGTTCTTATGTTAGAAAGATGTTTTATCTTCTGGCCTCTTTCAGGAATTTATCTTTGATTTTCTGTAACTCTCTTAGTTTTTCTGTAGAATATTTCAAATGACTGTCAGGTAATAAAATCATAATATACCTGACCCAATATTAGCATGAGTTTTTTTTCCAAGGCATAGAGAGGGCAAGTGGTGAAGAATATAAATGAGGAGGGTCAATAACTAAATTTCAATTAGTAAGTACACTATTTATTACTCTTACTAGAAGTATATTAATGACCCAACTTTAGAATATTCAAACTCTGTTTTATGAATGCTAACCAAAGTTTTTAAGCTAGAAGAAACAAATATTTGCTATGTTAAATTTTTCTTATTAATTTCTTATTTTCTTATTTCTGTCCATGTATTTTTCTGGCTGTTTTAATTAGTTTTGGTTGTTTTATATCTATCTTCTGGCTTATCACCCTTTAGTTTTTTCAGGTTTATGATTTTATAATCAATGAGTGTGGAATAGAAACAGAAATTGAAAACTGGCACTTTCACAAAAGTTTTTTTTTTTTAATAACAAATATATGTAGCTTTCTAAATTTTAGAAAGCAAATATATTTCCAGGGGAAAAAATAAGATGTCTTGATTACAAGTGAGTCTTGATTTCTTGCTCCAAATGATATTTTATGTCATTTGAAATGAGCATGTAATGTTTCAAAGAAGCAAGCTTATTTACATTAATTTATAAACCAACTACATTTTATTTTTATTTTCTAGGAGACATGTACTGTTCTGACTGTTCTACTAAAACCCCTCTCTTTAGTTTTTAAAGAGCATACATTTCTCTTGTCAACATGCTGCTGGAAAGTCTAGCTAGTGCAATAAAGTAAGAAAAGGAAATAAAATATATACAGAAGAGAAAAGAATAAAACTATTTGCAGATGAAATGATCACGTATGTGGAAAATACCACAGAATCTACCAAAAAAATCTCTTAGAACTAAAAAGTGAGCTTAGCAAGGCTGCAGGGTTCCAGGTAAACAAACAAAAATCAATCATATTTCTATGTACTAAAAATGAATATATGGTCACCAAAATTAAATATATAATGTAATTTATAATCACTCAAAAATGAAATACTTAGGTGTAAATCTAACAAAATATGCACAGAACTTGATGGAAAAAATATAGCCTTTTCAATAAATGTTACTTGGAACAATTGCGCACGCACGCACACACACACACACACACAAATGACCCTCAATGTAAGTTTCACAGCTCATACAAAAGTTAACTCAAAATAGATCTTGGAGTTAAACGTAAAACTTAAAACTAAAAAACTTTTAGGAAAATAAAACTGAAAGAAACCTTTGGGATCTAGGATGAGGCAAAGACTTAGACATGATACTAAAAGCACAGTGTTTAAAAAGAAAAAATGGTAAAGTGAACTTCATTAAATTAAATATATATATATATGTTCTGTAAAAGACCCTATTAAATGAATGAAAAGATAAGCTCAGAGTTGGGGAAAGTATTTGGAAGTGAACATATTTTAAATGATAATAGGTACTTCAAGTGGTGGAAATTTGTGTAAAGTTTTTGTTCTTGTCTATGCTTTTCTTCTTTTCTAAAAATTTTATTGTATTTTATTATTATGGTTCTAAATTTTATTTTGTTATC
Organism: Mesoplodon densirostris; assembly: GCF_025265405.1. NCBI lineage: Eukaryota > Metazoa > Chordata > Mammalia > Artiodactyla > Ziphiidae > Mesoplodon > Mesoplodon densirostris. The sequence continues at coordinate 66,196,535 of NC_082662.1, read as the reverse complement.
TAATGTTGCTTGATTCAGGTGAATATTTTTTTGATTTGTGAATTGACTATAGTGTGTTCCCAAAGCGTTTACCAGTGATCCTTAGAAATAGTTATAAAATAATAAAAAATCTTCCTAGCTTTTGTGGGGAGTTTCACACAGGTACTCACCATTTCATGTGACTATTAAAGTGAATATATTACAGATGGAGTAAAAGGGTGAAAACTGCATGTGTTTATTCTATTTGAAAGAAATACTTGTGGGATTAGTATGATTTACATTTTTCAATTATGCTGAGAAAATCTGTGTCAAATTAGGAAATTCTGATTAAAAAAACAAATGGAATAGAAAAAGGTAGACTTTAGGGGCTAGATACATATAAAATAAATAAAAACATGGAAAAAATAAAGAAAAAATTAAATAAGTACAAATGTACTGAGAATACCAAATTAATTGGTAATCTCTTTATATAATTACATGCAGTCTGAATGGAACGTAGCTTTAGATTTTTTTTAAAGTACTCTTCCTGTTGGAACACAAAGTACTCTCTTCCATCTGAGTCACTTTTACAAAAGTCTTAACTTTTCTTTTGAAATGCCTCATTATGCTTTATACCAGGGTTAACAGTAGCCCTATTTTCATCCCAGGATTACAATAGCAAGTGGTAGAGTATAGATATTTCATTATTCTATCAACTGTTTTATTGATTCTTGATAGTATTATGCCTAAGCATGTGTTGTCCTTTGTTAAGCTTTTACTACAATACTTTAATTCCTTTTATTGGATTGAAAATATTAGTACTAATTATCCTTTATAGTTAATTTATTAATTTTAAATTTTACATTATGTTAGTTTGGATAAATTGCTTAGTAAATTACTAATTTTTTAAGTTTCAAATAATGTATACAGAGGTCCTTAAACTGTTGACAGATAACATTGTTTGGATGCTTGGAATGTTTTAGCACTGTTCTAAGTGCTTTACCAAGTATTTTCTCACAAAAACCCAGTGAAGTTATCTCTGTTTTACAGATGATGAATAGGGGACAGATGGGTTACTTACCCTAGATCACATAGCTAGTAAGTGGTAGAACTGGAATTTAAACCCAGGCAGTTTTTCTCCAGAGTCATCACTCACATAGTGGAGGAAATGCATTACTTTCCCTTAGAAAGTAGATACATCCATTTGTTCTCAGATATCAAATGGTTATGCCATTTGTTCAAGTTTGCAGTGATATCTTTATTGGCATTTTACTGGATAATTGTTTTAGGACATCATAAAACTTGAGTATTGTCTTGAGGTTACTTGTTTTCTGGCAGGGACACTAACTCCACCCACAGCTGATTATTATTCCATTTATCTCTTTAAAGAGATGAGTTATTCATAGGTTGGTGGGAAGCAGGACTCTGCTGTAAACTGCAGTGTGAGCTTAATGGTTCTCTGCTGGTGAGAACTGCAGCATCTGACCAGGACCACTTAAACCTAGTTATCTAAATTCCCTCCTGTATTCTTCTCCCTCACTTCTTACTTATGCAATCAACCTCCCTGCTCCCAAACTACTGTAGGGGAGCAAAGATAATTTTCTCTCTACCCTTCTGAGTTCTTGGCAGAGACCCCTGTAATATAAGACAGATTACAAGAGAAAAACAAACAAGTTTACTAACATTTATACCTCATGTATACTGAGAAGATACCCAGGGAAAAATGAGTAACTCCCCGAGGTGAGAATTCATGCTTAAATACCATCTAAGGGCTTCCCTGGTGGCGCAGTGGTTGAGAGTCCGCCTGCCGATGCAGGGGACGCGGGTTCGTGCCCCGGTCTGGGAAATCCCACATGCCGTGGAGCAGCTGGGCCCGTGAGCCATGGCCGCTGAGCCTGTGCTCCACAACGGGAGAGGCTACAACAGTAAGAGGCCTGTGTAACGCAAAAAAAACCCCAAAAAACCAAAAAAACAAAAAAAACCCATCTAAATAAGGAAAGGGAGGGAGGGTGTAGGCCTCTTATGAGTGAGTAAATTATTATTATTATTTTTGGTACGCGGGCCTCTAACTGTTGTGGCCTCTCCCATTGTGGAGCACAAGCTCCTGACACGCAGGCTCAGTGGCCATGGCTCACGGGCCCAGCCGCTCCATGGCATGTGGTATCTTCCCGGACCGGGGCACGAACTCGTGTCCCCTGCATTGGCAGGTGGACTCTCAACCACTGCACCACCAGGGAAGCCCACGAGTAAATTATTTTTAAGAAAGATGAATGGGTTCGTAGAAGAATAGATGGGAGTTTGTGACAAAATTCATTTGGTTGTGTCTTCTCCTAATTTCCTCCCCTTCCAATAACCTTCTAATCTCCTTTCTTGTGATAAGACTTCTTCCCTGGTTGTTGAAACTCCTGGGAGGGGAATTATGACAATTGAATGCCTTTTGGAGGATCTGTCTTTAGACAGATAAAGGAGGTTCAGAGAATGCCTCTCCCTGCATTTGCTGTTTTTCAAGTGCCTATGGCTCAAAATAGTCAATATACTGAAGGAGCATATTTGAAGTGGCATATTTTGTTACCCTAAACACAAACATACACACACACTCAAACACACACATGCACACACACACACCATGAGACCAAATGTGATGAAAAAAAAACCATAAAATTACAGGAAATCACATCTATACCAGAAACCAGTAAAGGATAACATTTAAATAAAAGATTATATCATAGGGGCTTCCCTGGTGGTGCAGTGGTTGAGAGTCCGCCTGCCAATGCAGATAATGAAGATAAGACTGAATCAAAGTTAGGAACTAGCTCAGCCTGACTTTAAGCTATTCTTCTTGATATGTAAGACAAAATGACAAGAACTAGAGGGGATTCTGCAAATCCCCCTATTTGTCAAGGGTAATGGTGGACCAGATGACAGATAGGATCCGTTGCTACAGACCACAGGATAAATTTCATGGAGAGGCCCTAATACAGGCAGGGTTACAATAGCAAACTATTATGTGGCAGGACTCATCTGTGATAGGGCAGAAAGGACTTTCAGAAAGGAGGTTAGTCTCAGCCACATAACTGAAGTAGTTGACAAGTTAATAAAAAACCTCAATATGAGAAAGCTAACCTATGATAGAATGTCTTCACCAAATTGAGAAAAAATACCTGAAAATGATGAGAAAAAAATATGACATGGAGGTGAGTTCCAGGATGTCTAATATACATGAATAGGAATTATAGTAGAGAAAATAAAACAAATTAAGGAGAAGCAATAATCAAAGAAGTAATGAGAAAAAATAGGGATCTGAGTATAGGACAAAATCTGTGAAAGAACTACATATATTTTCTTTAAAAATCTTTGAAGTTCACATCTCTTGTCATGGAAAAAAAGCAAAATCAAAAATATTTATACTTCAGATGAGTTTTTTGAATATAAGAAATCAGGCAGGCGGAGGTGTTGGCGAGTGTAGAGCATGTGAGGCAGAGTGAAAAGCATTTGCAAAGGCACAGAGGTAACGCTTGGTGTAGTCAAGTGACAACAAGTAATTTATTGTCCTTGGAGTTCAGAAAACATGTTTGGGCATGTCAGATGATGCTGGAGACAAAAACAGGATTAATAGAACAAAGGGTGTTATGTGTGATACTAAGAAGATAGGACTGTATCTTGTAAGATTTTGGGGAAATATTTAAGGATTTTACATGACCTGATTTTCATTGTAGAAAAAAATCCTATATTCTTTAATTTTGGAGTGGAGGGAAATCGAATGTAGGGAAATTAGAGGAGAGTCTATAGTTTGGGCCCTAGGTTGTAAGAGCTGATTTAATAAATAAGTAGAGGGGTATAGATTATAGGGAACAGATTGAAGAGAGACATATTTAATAGAATTTAGTGATTTATGGGATGGAAAGGGGAAGAGAGAAAGAGGAATGTGAGTTTATTTGGTTGACAAGGTAGAGAATAATTTTAATGACTGTATATGTAATGTAGTATGAAGTGTGGATTGGAGATGTTTTCAAATGGGGGAAATAATTACTTCAGTTTTTGACATGTAAGTAGAGAAATGAAATTGGAAGTTCATTTTATACGTTTGTAATCTAAGGGGTAATTCTTGCCAGGAGATATAGCTATATAGGATAATCAACATATGTGAGATAGTAAGATGTAGTAAGGAAGGTGATCGAACATTCGAGGAGACTTAGTAAAGAGAAGTGAAAAAGGAAGCAAACCTAAATTGTACTATATTTAAATGGTTTGCAGAAGAAGAGGAACCAGGAAAACAGACTGAAAAATAAAAACCAAAAAGGTAGAAAAATTAGTATGTTACTATAGCCAAGTAAGAGTTAAGTTATAAAGAACAGATTGACATTGCCAAATCAAGCTTGGAGACCAAATATGACAGTACCAAATATGACACTGTGTAAGTGACTGTTACTTAGTGATTTAATAGTCAACTGATATTTGAATGCCAGTTATAGACTAGATAACTTACTTAGTCATAGCGATATAGGATAAAAAAAGAGTTGTTAAACTTGGTGAGTTTATGTTGCAGTGGGAAAGACAGACCAATAATTGCATTATAGCATAACCTTGTCAAATAAAAAAAACAAATCAAGACTTAAGAAGAGAGTTTTTGCAAGAGGATTATTGCAAGGGAGAGAAAGGGGCTATTGCAATAGGCAAAGGGATGCTATTGCAATAGGGAGAATACTCTGATCATTAAGGTCTGCAAACATCTTAAAGGTTAGGCAAAAAAGGGTTTTTCTGATATATGAGGGAGTAAGCAAGGCTAGAAAGAAATGATGTGGCTAAGTAGGATGAAGGGGAGTGGCATGATCTGACAACAGATCAGATAATATTTTACCCTGAGAGTAGTCTATCTCAAGATAGGCTGTTAAGGAAGAGTTGCATGCCGGCTCAGGCTGAGGGTGGGGCAAAGTTCAAGGGACTAGGGGAAGGAGAGAGAATCTTAACCAAAGTTTGGTTAACAAGTGTTTTATTCCGACTGCTCAGTATAGACAAAGCAGTTAAACTGATCATTAATAGGCAAAGAATGTGAATTTAGAAAGCCTGTGTCTGGGCCTTGTCAAGGATGAATAAGAGGGACGTTCGTGGGTACAATGTAAGTAATATGGTGGAAGCGTTCTTCTTTGTATAAAACCATTTCCTAAAATAAAGGGATAAGGAGATTTCTTAACCTTCAGTGTTTTCCAGGATCACAGGGCTCAGATAAAATTCAACATTGCCAAGTGTGACAAATAAGTTATTAACACAGGATAATATTGTAGAAGGATGTTAAACTCAGATCAATGTCAAGAAAGGCTTCTTGGAGAAAAGAACTGAGTCTCCAAAAGACTAAGATAGTAAGACAAGTAATTGAGAAAGGCAGTCAAGAAACTGGAATGGCATGCAAAAAGCACTGAGGTTTGATTATCAGGTAGTTTTCAGGAATGAAAGTGGTTGAATATTGCCAGAATGGAAGGTATTATATATAGGGTGAAGGAAGATGAGATTGAGAAGGTAAGAAGGGACTAGATCAAGGATTTTGTGTGCCAAGTCAAGAAATTTGTAATTGATCTTTCAATCATATACCAGCAAAAATGCCATATCATCATATCATATCATTGCATTTTGAAAAGTTCATTCTAGCAATAGTGCATATTTTGATTTGAAGGGAGTAGGGAGTATGGATTATTTCAGATATCAGGACATTTTTAGTAAGTTAGAGAAGTGCTAAAGACATGCAATAAAGCAATGGTAGAGAACAGAAGAAAATGTAGAGATCAGTTGTTTAGGATGTTGAATATATTGGATCTAACAATATTTGTATATGAAGAAGTGAAAGAGAAAGAGAGCCTGGGATGGTTCTAGGGTTTCTGGGTTAGGTTCATCTGGGCAATAGCACCATCCACTAAGAGCATGTGAGAAAGCAAGTAGGGAAGAAGATTCATGTTTGGGCAAGTTGAGTTTACAGGAATATCTTGTTTTATTGCACTTCACTTTACTGTGCTTCACACATAATGCACTTATCACAAATTGAAGGTTTGTGGCAACCCTGCATGGAGCAAGTTTATAAGTGCCATTTTTTTGGACAGCATTTACTCACTTCATGTCTCTGTGTTACATTTTGGTAATTCTCACACTATTTCAAACGTTTTCATTATTATTATGTTTGTTATGAGGATCTGTGATTAGTGATTTTTGATGTTTCTACCATAGAAAGATTACAACTTGCTAAAGGCTCTGATGATGGTTAGCTTTATTAGCAATAAAGTATTTTTTAAATTAAGGCATGTACATTTTTTTGACAATGCTGTTGCACACTTAATAGACTACATTATAGTGTAAACATAATTTTTTTTATGAACTGGGAAACCAAAAAATTCATGTGACTTGATGTATTTCAATATTCCTTTTTTTGTGGTGGTCTGGAACTCAATCTGCAGTATCTCCAATGTAAGCCTGTAATTGGATAATCAGTTTGACCATATTGTTCTGTAGCTCCAGAGAGAGTTCCTGCTTAAAGTGAGAAATCTGAGAGACATCAGGACATAGGTGAGTGTTGGAGCTGTGGATTTGGTTGCATCATCTGGACAGTGTGTTCAGATTGAAAAAAGACAAATGGAGAAAATCCGTTCAGTGTGACATTAAGTAGCGTATGGATATGTCTTTAAAAAGTCCAGAAGTAAACATTAGTTATAGGAAAACCAAGAGTGTGGTGTATAGAAGCCAAGGGAAGTGCTTCAATGAGAAATGTCCAATGATAATTTTGTAAAAGTATTAGATAGGATGATAGGGATAGAAGTCAGTGGATTGAGATACAGGAAGAGAGAAGGTTGGACAGCAAGTGTGGAATTCTGTTTCAAGGACTCTTAATAAAAGTTAGATACAAAGGATGGAGGGTTGGGATGTGTATGATTATTTGTGTGTGTGCATTTTACAGATCGGTGAGACTACATCATATTTATAGGTGAGGCATAGGGACAGTAGCAGAGAAATAATTGAAAACAGGGAGATTAAACCTAACCATGATGGAGAGCCAATCTTGGGCAGGAAGTGAGATACTTCTTGTTTTAAGATTAAGTAGAAGTTGCTTCTATTCAGTATGGATAGGTAAGAGTTAAGTGGGAATATAGTTAAATTTGTAGGGAAGAGAGGAGTGTTAGTTGATGGAGTTCAGACTTGATAGTCCTATATTCTCTGTGAGAAGGAAGCAAGATGTTTAGTTAGCACTAGGGAAAAGGCTTTATTGAGAATAGTACTGAAGGTTTACAGTAGCTCCTGTTGGAAACAGAAGCAAGCCGGGGCCAAGTAAAGGATTTGCTAATTAGCAATGAATGTTTGTAAGTGTAAATCTGAAGTAGTACTAATCTACAAGGCTTTGTGATTTTTTTTTTAGCAGCTGATTAAGTGTATATGTAGTAAAGGTATTTTTTTTTAAAACATGATGGGGTTGATAATTTTCAGAGTAGGTACCTTACAAAAAATGTGTTAGGTTTTTAATGCATAATTCTTACATTCAAGACATAACTAGAGTGGCTTTTTCTAACCAGTCAAATGATCAGTAGGATATAAGGAGTCTATGATCCCAAATAAAAAATTTGCAGGAACAATAACCTTAGAGATAATTTCTTTAAAGGCAATATAGAATATCTTTCCCCAGGAGAATGTGCTGTCTTCCAGTAAAAGTGTGCAACATTCTAGTTAAGATGCCACAAAGTTTTGAACTACTGTAAGTTGTTTTATGAATCCATTATGTATCAGTTTCCTCTGTGATGATCCACAGAATACTTTCAGAGTTTCATTGGATGTCTATTCATGCCATTATCTTTCAGAGATCAACGTGATTATGGGCAAAATTTTATAACTATGATAGCAGATTGTGAGAAGAATCTAGAGTGGAGAAAGTTATTCTCATTGATCTTGCATTTTTTTGTAGAGAATTAAAATTATTTGGTGCTATTAATTCTTGGTCTTCTGATCTAATAAAAATAGATATGAAAATGTATTTATTATTTAACTGTTATGTGTATAATAAGATACCCGTGAATGTTTTAATAGTTTATACCATCAGACTACCAAGTTAAAATATCTTTTGGAAATACTTTCATGAACTTTAAATATTAAATATATTTTCTTTATACAGGGATCAACCTATGAGGATGAAATTGATAATATCAAATGTATTATTTCAAAAATTAATGAAATTCTGGCTCATAACTCGCCAGTTTTGATTGTTCAAAGATGGATACGTGGTTTCTTAGGAAAAAGTGAGGTATGTTTTATTTTCTTCGCTATTTGAATATTAAAAGATGATAAAAAGACATTTCTCTAATACATGCTTTTTTGTATTCCCTATCAAAATGGTACTTTATAGACTATTTAAACTAATTTTTAGGAACACACCACAGATTCTATAGTAATATAATATTGAGCATAATCAAAATTTGATTCTCTTATTTTTTCTTTTAAATTGACCATATAAATAACTAATCGTTAAAGTTTTTATTAATCATTGTCTGAGTAATTCTGACAGTTATTTTAAATTAAACTTAAAAACATTAGTCAAAAATATATATTACATTTCTCTCATGTAATGGGATATAATAGAAATATAAGCCAGGTACAATATAACATGAGAGAAATATAAACCATATATATATATATATATATATATATATATATATACACACACACATATATGTATATATATGAGGATTTTGCATTTTGTTTGAATATGAAGATAGTTTTGCCAAAACATCTGGTACCACATCAGTCTACATTACCCTTTGATTAATGCTTTTTCCTCTCTCTTTGTTCCTTACATCCCTTTCGAGTAGCTGACATTTTACAAACAGAGGAAAACTTTTCCTGTAAGAATCTCTCAACATTGTACTTGGGGAGATAAGATAGGATACTCTGTCATCAATTTATTTTAGTCGTGACAAACATCAAACATATGAAAAAAGAAATGAACATTCTCCTATAGTTTATTCTCAGATGCTAAATGGGAGAATTCATAAGATAGAAATAGAACATGGCCCTGAAATATAGGTAGGATTAAATAGATCTGGAGTTGGGAAATAGACATTCCCTGAGAAAGAAAGATTAGGACATTTCACTGAAGTGATATTCAACATTCTGTGGTAAGACAGAGAGGATGTTCTTATGTGTTAGCCTGCATGTGCTAAATCATAGATGGCAATAGTCCTGATTAAGAGAGATAGTATGAGAGAAAAAACTGAACATAATATAGTGCCTGCAACTTCTGAGGATGAGGTTCCATATACTTTTCAAACCAACGTCAAAGTGAGAGAGAGTGGGTTCATCAGTGGGGGAAAAGTAAAGTGATTTGGAATAAAAGATGTGAAAAGAATCAGGCAATTGCTAACAGATACATATTTATTTAAAATATTCTATCTCATATGTTCCATTTAAATTAAATATGCATTTTCTGTGAAATAAACATCTAATTAAAGGGGTTTGTCTTTAGTTTATGCCCCTGGGACTGAGTTTTTCTCTCTTAGAATCAAATTTCCTTTGATATTCCTGTAACATGAGATAAAAACCTTGTACATGGAAACAATATCTGAAAATTCAGCATGGATGAAAAGAATTTGAATGAGCTTTGTGGGGAGAAATGTCAGTAGTAATAATATGTCACAGTGGTTTGATACAGACTGACTTTAATTCTTTTTCTCTTTAAAATGCTGTTCCATTAGGCACATTACTTAACTACTCTGGGCCTGAATTTCCTCATATGTTAAATGGTAGACAGCAGGGATTAATAGCAGTACTTAGTTCGCTGCTTGCTTATGAGAATTGAGGTCATGAATATAAAGCACATAGCATCTGGCAAATGTGGATATTACATTCTTATTAGCTGCTATTTAAAAAAAAATTATTATTGTTGTTGTTCTACCTTATGCTCCCTGCATTATATGATTTTGTGGGAAACTTACTCTTTCCTTGGATTTCTTGCTCCTTTCCAATTACATTTACCACAGCATGTGCAGAGCAATCTTTCAAAATTATAAACCTAATCTTATTCACCAACCTAAAAATCCTCCAGTTGCTCTCAATTTGCTTAGGGAAAACTATTGTGATATCTGCCTCTGCAATGTTTATCACATACTTTCATTATCAACACTTACAATACTGTATTGAAGTTGTCTGCCTAATTATCTATATCTCCAAATGTACTACATACCCTGTATCTATAGTATGTAACAGAATGCTTGACACATGTTAGATGCTCAAAAAATATTTGCTGAATTGATTAATATATTAATAAATAGAGAGACTGTGGAAGCTAGAATCAGAAAAATATTTCTGGATTCATCTGTGGAAAAGCAAAAGCAGAAACAACTGAGAAACATGCAAAGCTGCCCTGAGAGGTGCCTGTGGATTCCTCCAACCTAAAGGTCCAAGTTATTAGTCCTCTCATATGTCTATTTCTAGCCATGAGAAATGTCTCCCTAGGCGCAAATATTTTGTACTCTGCTTGAAATTTGTTCACTTAAACTGGTTGATATTTTATATACAGCCTTGAAGTACTGTCTAAATTTAGAAAATTATTATGATTAATGCTGTTATCTTTTTTAACATCTTTATTGGAGTATAATTGCTTTAAAATGTGTTATATAACAAAATGAATCAGTTATATGTATATGGGGATATATGTATACATGATGCTGTATCTTTTGAAGTGGTATTATTCTAACATAAATGATATGGTACAAGGGAGGTATACTTTTATTCTTAGAATGAAATATTGGGATCAGATTGGCAGCCTCCTAAACCTAAGTAAGGGTAACTACATTGAGGTCACAAGGAGGATTATTAGTTGGGTCAATGGGATGTAAAAAATGTAAAAGAACGGAAACAAACATTTATTGAATGTGTGGTGTATGCAAAGTACCATGTTAGGTATTTTAATCCACTTTATATCATTTAATACAGCAGAGCTTTTGAGTTTGTCCTGTATTTTCTATCTTATGGATGAAGAATTAAGAAGTTAAACTTGGTTGAGAGGTTGGGATATGTATCCAATGGCAGACAGCTATGGTGTGTTGGATATTTGTGGTCAGTTATAAAGAGATGAAGCTGTGTATGTTAAATCTACAAGTGTTACGTCCTTTTGTTTAACATAGCCCAAATTCTGTGCTCTTTTTAATTTTATTTCTGAAGACCTGGAAACAGCTACTTTCCAAAGAGCCCTAGTATTTTTAGTAGGGAATGGTATTTAGGAACCAAGGTCTGGGCACTAAATGTGTTCATTGCTACTGGAGTGTCATGGTTCTTAGGCTATTTCAGCAGACAGAATAGAAAATGGATTTTTAAAATCATAAATTCATATTTCTAATGCTAATCCAACACAGAAGGTTCTTCACTGACTTCTTCTTTGCACATTACACTTCCCTTCTTCCACCATGTGAATTCTGGTTGCTAACATTATCAGTAATGTTACTCATTAGCTGAATCCTAATAAACACAAAATAGTTTTAGGATTACTATACATAAACTACTATCAACAAGAAACATTTAATAAAGTTAAAACGTGTTAAAGGATTTTTTTGTCTTTAGATTGGAGATATATAAAATAATTGGTTTTTTTAAAATAATTGTTGAATGGGTACTTAGTATAATCATAGTATATTAGTTCGTTATCTAATGATTTTATTTCTTTTTAATTTTTAAAATCTTATTTTCATCTTCCATTTCTCTTAGGGTATTTTCTGTTCTGTTCATTATAATTATCCTTCTCCTAGGTTAGTATTTATTTATAAAATGAGTTTTAAATGTCTCATTCTGAGTCCTATCATTGCATTTCTAAATTAGTCTAATTCTAGTTTATGTGGTCTTGTATGTCTTTTATAATTTTCTTGATACCTTTTAGTTTATTTTTTAAAATAAGACTTTTATTTTAGAGTAGTTTCGGTTACAAAGAAAAATTAAGCAGGAGGTACAGAGATTTCCATTATACTCCCAGCCCTTACCCATGCATAGCCTCCCCCATTATAAACATTCCCTATCAGAATGGTACACTTTTTTAAATTGATGAACTTACACTGACATACCATAATCACCCAAAGTCTATAGTTTACAGTAAACTCTTGGTATTGAACATTCTGTGAGTTTGGACAAATGTACAATGACATATATCCATCATTATGGAATCACATTGTTTAATTTTACTGCCCCCTAAAATCCTCAGTCCTCTGCCTAGTCACCCCTATCCCCCTCTCTAACTCTGTCAACCATTCATCTTTTTATTGTCTCCATAGTTTTGCCTATTCCAGAATGTCATATAGTTAGAATCATACAGTATATACCCTTTTCAGATTGGCTTCTTTCATTTAGTAACATGGATTTAAGATTCCTCTATGTATTTTCATAGCTTGATAAGATAATTTCGTTTTAGAGCTGAATAATACTACATCGTCTGGATTTACTAGTTTCTTTATTCATATACTTACTGAAGGATGTGTTGATTACTTCCACATTTTAGCATTTATGAATAAACCTATTAACATCGATGTGCAGTTTTTTTTTGTGGACAGTTTTCTGCATCTTTGGATAAATACCAAGGAGCACAATTGCTGGATTGTATGGTAAGATTTTGATTAGTTTTATAAGAAATTGCCGAACTCTTTTCCAGTGGCTATACTATTTGCATGCCCACCAGCAATGAATGAGAGTTCCTATTGCTCCACATCTTCACTAGCATCTGGTGTTATTGTTCTGGATTTTGGCATGTGTGGTGGTATCTTATTGTTGTTTTAATTTGTATTTCACTGATGATACATAACGTGGACCATCTTTTCATATGCTTATTTGTCATCTATATATCTTTTTGGTGAGGTGTCTGTTAAGGTATTTGACTCTTTAAAAATGAGTTCTTTGTTTACTTCTTGTTGAGTTTTAAGAGTTCTTTGTATATTTTGAATAACAGTTCTTTTTTAGGTGCCTTTTTCAAAAATTTACTCCTAGTCTGTGGCTCATATTCTCATTCTCGTAACTTTGTCTTTTGTGGAGCAGAAGTTTTAAAATTTTAATGAAGCCAAGCTTGTCAATTCTTTCTTTCATGGATTATGTCTTTGGTGTTATATCTAAAAAGTCATTGCCATACCCAAGGTCATCTAGGTTTTCTCCTATGTTATCTTCTAGGAGTTTTATAATTTTGCACTTTACAATTATGTAATAGATCTATTTTTGAGTTAATTTTCATGAAAGGAATAAGTTCTGTGTCTAGTTTTTTTGTGTGTTCATTTTCTGCACATGACTATTTTAACATCATTTGTTGAAAAGACTATCTTTGCTCCATTGTATTGCCTTTGTTCCTTCATCAAAGATCAGTTGACTATATTTATTTCTGTCTATTTCTGAGTTCTCTCTTCTGTTCCATTGATATATTCTTTTGCCAGTACCACATTATCTTGATTACTGTAGCTTTATAGTAATCTCGAAGTTGGGTGGTATCTCAGTCCTCTAATTTGTTCTTTTCCTTCAATTGTCTTAGCTATTCTGGATTTTGTACCTCTCAATAGAAACTTTAGAATCAGTTTGTCAATACCTACACAATAACATGCTGGTATTCTGATTGGTATTGCATTGAATATATAGATAAGTTGAGAAGAACTGATATCTCATCTATATAAAATCTTCCTATCCATGAACATGGAATATCTCCTATTTATTTAGTTATTTGCTTTTGTTCCTCAGATTTTTTTTAACATCTTTATTGGAGTATAATTGCTTTACAACTGTGTGTTAGTTTCTGCTTTATAACAAAGTGAATCATCTGTACATATACATATATGCCCATATAGAAAAGCTTTTAAAAAGTTCTCCTTGTGCCTAAGAAAATAATATATCTTATTGTGGATAGTTACAAAAATACAGAAAGCTACAAAGTTATATTAAAATTTCCCTTACCTCATAATGCAGTGATAACCACTTTTTTTTCATTTTTTTCATTTTTATTTTTTTAACATCTTTACTGTAGTATAATTGCTTTACAATGGTGTGTTAGTTTCTTTTTTTTAAACATCTTTATTAGAGTATAATTGCTTTACAATGGTGTGTCAGTTTCTGCTTTATAACAAAGTGAATCAGTTATACATATACATATGTCCCCATATCTCTTCCCTCTTGCATCTCTCTCCCTCCCACCCTCCCTATCCCACCCCTCTAGGTGGTCACAAAGCACCAAGCTGATCTCCCTGTGCTATGCAGATGCTTCCCACTAGCTATCTGTTTCGGTAGTGTATATATGTCCATGACACTCTCTTACTTTGTCTCAGCTTACTCTTCCCCCTCCCCATATCCTCAAGTCCATTCTCTACTAGGTCTGCATCTTTATTCTCATCTTGCCCCTAGGTTCTTCTACGTTCTTTTTTTTTTTTTCTTTTTAGATTCCATATATATGTGTTAGCATACGGTATTTGTTTTTATCTTTCTGACTTACTCCACTCTGTATGACAGTCTCTAGGTCCATCCACCTCATGAAAAATAACTCAGTTTTGTTCCTTTTATGGCTGAGTAATATTCCATTGTATATATGTGCCACATCTTCTTTATCCTTTCATCTGATGATGGACACTTAGGTTGTTTCCATCTCCTGGCTATTGTAAATAGGGCTGCAATGAACATTGTGGTACATGACTCTTTTTCAGTTATGGTTTTCTCAGGGTATATGCTCAGTAGTGGGATTGCTGGGTCGTATGGTAGTTCTATTTGTAGTTTTTTAAGGAAGCTCCATACTGTTCTCATAGTGGCTGTATCAATTTACATTCCCACCAACAGTGCAAGAGGGTTCCCTTTTCTCCACACCCTCTCCAGCATTTATTGTTTGTAGATTTTTTGATGATGACCATTCTGACTGCTGTGAGATGACATCTCATTATAGTTTTGATTTGCATTTCTCTAATGATTAATGATGTTGAGCATTCTTTCATGTGTCTGTTGGCAATCTGTATATCTTCTTTGGAGAAATGTCTATTTAGGTCTTCTGCCCATTTTTGGATTGGGTTTTTTTTTTTTTTTTTTTTTTTGATACTGAGCTGCATGAGCTGCTTGTAAATTTTGGAGATTCATCCTTTGTCAGTTGCTTCATTTCCAACTATTTTCTCCCATGCTGTGGGTTGTCTTTTCATCTTGTTTCCTTTGCTGTGCGAAAGCTTTTAAATTTCATTAGGTCCCTTTTGTTTATTTTTGTTTTTACTTCCATTTCTCTAGGAGGTGGGTCAAAAAGGATCTTACTGTGATTTATGTCATGGAGTGTTGTGCCTATGATTTTCTCTAAGGGTTTTATGGTATCTGGCCTTACATTTAGGTCTTTAATCCATTTTGAGTTTATTTTTGTGTACGGTGTTAGGGAGTGTTCTAATTTCATTCTTTTACATGTAGCTGTCCAGTTTTCCCAGCACCACTTATTGAAGAGGCTGTCTTTTCTCCACTGTATATTCTTGCCTCCTTTATCAAAGATAAAGTGACCATACGTGCGTGGGTTTATCTCTGGACTTTCTGTCCTGTTCCATTGATCTATATTTCTGTTTTTGTGCGAGTAACATACTGTCTTGATTACTGTAGCTTTGTAGTATAGTCTGAAATCAGGGAGCCTGATTCCTCCAGCTCCATTTGTCTTCTCAAGATTGCTTTGGCTATATGGGGTCTTTTGTGTTTCCATACAAATTGTGAAATTTTTTGTTCTAGTTCTGTGAAAAATGCCATTGGTAATTTGATAGGGATTGCATTGAATCTGTAGATTGCTTTGGGTAGTATAGTCATTTTCACAATGTTGATTCTTCCAAACCAGGAACATGGTATATCTCTCCATCTATTTGTATCATCTTTAATTTCTTTCATCAGTGTCATAATTTTCTGCACACAGGTCTTTTGTCTCCTTAGATAGGTTTATTCCTATGTATTTTATTCTCTTTGTTGCAGTGGTAAATGGGAGTGTTTCCTTAACTTCTTTCAGATTTTTCATCATTTGTGTATAGGAATGCAAAAGATTTCTGTGCATTAATTTTGTATCCTGCTACTTTACCAAATTCATTGATTAGCTCTAGTAGTTTTCTGGTAGCATCTTTAGGATTCTCTATGTAGAGTATCATGTCATCTGCAAACAGTGACAGCTTTACTTCTTCTTTTCCAATTTGGATTCCTTTTATTTCCTTTTCTTCTCTGATTGCTGTGGCTAAAACTTCCAAAACTATGTTAAATAATAGTCATGAGAGTGAGCAACCTTATCTTGTTCCTGATCTTAGTGGGAATGGTTTCAGTTTTTCACCATTGAGGATGATGTTGGCTGTGGGTTTCTCATATATGGCTTTTATTATGTTGAGGTAAGTTCCCTGTATGCCTACTTTCTGGGGGTTTTTTATTATAAATTGGTGTTGAATTTTGTCAAAAGCTTTTTCTACATCTGTTGAGATGATCATATGGTTTTTATTCTTCAATTTGTTTATATGGTGTACCACATTGACTCTTCGTGTATATTGAAGAATCCTTGCATTCCTGGAATAAACCCCACTTGATCATGGTGTATGATCCTTTTAATGTGCTGTTGGATTCTGTTTGCTAGTATTTTGTTGAGGATTTTTGCATCTATGTTCATCAGTGATATTGGCCTGTAGTTTTCTTTCTTTTTAACATCTTTGTCTGGTTTTTGTATCAGGGTTATAGTGGCCTCGTAGAATGAGTTTGGGAGTGTTCCTCCCTCTTCTGTCTTTTAGAGGGGTTTGAGAACAATAGGTATTAGCTCTTCTCTAAATATTTGATGGAATTCACATGTGAAGCCATCTGGTCCTGGGCTTTTGTTTGTTGGAAGATTTTTAATCACAGTTTCAATTTCAGTGCTTGTGATTGGTCTGTTTATATTTTCTATTTCTTCCTGGTTCAGTCTCAGAAGGTTGTGCATTTCTAAGAATTTGTCCATTTCTTCCAGGTTTTCCACTTTATTGGCATAGAATTGCTTGTTGTAATCTCTCATGATCCTTTGCATTTCTGCAGTGTCAGTTGTTACTTCTCCTTTTTCATTTCTAATTCTGTTGATTTGAGTCTTCTCCCTTTTTTTCTTGTTGAGTCTGGTTAATGGTTTATCCATTTTGTTTATCTTCTCAAAGAACCAGCTTTTAGTTTTATTGATCTTTGCTGTCATTTCCTTCATTTCTTTTTCATTTATTTCTGATCTGATCTTTATGATTTCTTTCCTTCTGCTACCTTTGGGGTTGTTTTGTTCTTTTTCTCTAATTCCTTTAGGTGTAGGGTTAGGTTGTTTATTTGAGATGTTTCTTGTTTCTTAAGGTAGGATTGTATTACTATAAACTTCCCTCTTAGAACTGCTTTTGCTGCATCCCATAGGTTTTCGGTTGTCATGTTTTCATGTCATTTGTTTCTAAGTATTTTTTGATTTTGTCTTGGATTTCTTCAGTGATCTCTTGGTTATTAAGTAGTGTATTGTTTAGCCTCCATATATTTATATTTTTTACAGATTTTTTTTCCTGTAATTGATATCTAGTCTCATACCATTGTGCTCAGAAAAGATACTTGATATGATTTCAATTTTCTTAAATTTACCAAGGCTTGATTTGTGACGCAAGATATCATGTATCCTGGAGAATGTTCCATGAGCCCTTGAGAAGAAAGTGTATTCTGTTGTTTTTGGATGGAATGTCCTATTAATATCAGTTAAGTCCATCTTGTTTAATGTATCATTTAAAGCTTGTGTTTCCTTATTTATTTTCATTTTGGATGTTATGTCCATTGGTGAAAGTGGGGTGTTAAAGTCCCCTACTATGATTGTGTTACTGTTTCTTTCCCCTTTTATGGCTGTTAGCATTTGCTTTATTGATTGAGGTACTCTTATGTTGGGTACATAAATATTTACAATTGTTATGTCTTTTTCTTGGATTGATCCCTTGATCATTCTGTAGTGTCCTTCTTTGTCTCTTGTAATAGTCTTTTTTTAATGTCTATTTTGTGTGATATGAGAATTGCTACTCCTGCTTTCTTTTGATTTCCAAGTTCATGGAATATCTTTTTCCATCCCCTCACTTTCAGTCTGTATGTGTCCCTAGGTCTGAAGTGGGTGTCTTGTAGACAGCATATATATGGGTCTTATGTTTGTATCTATTCAGCCAGTCTGTGTCTCTTGGTTGGAGCTTTTACTCCATTTACATTTATGGTAATTATTCATATGTATGTTCCTATTACCATTTTCTTAATTGTTTTGGGTTTGTTATTGCACGTCTTTTCTTTCTGTTGTGTTTCCTGCCTAGAGAAGTTCCTTTAGCATTTGTTGTAAAGCTGGTTAAGTGGTACTGAATTCTCTTAGCTTTTGCTTGTCTGTAAAGGTTTTGATTTCTCCGTCGAATCTGAATGAGATCCTAGCTGGGTAGAGTAATCTTGGTTGTAGGTTTTTCTCTTTCATCATTTTAAATATGTTCTGCCAGTCCCTTCTGTCTTGCAGAGTTTCTGCTGAAATATCAGCTGTTAACTTTATGGTGATTCCCTTGTATGTTATTTGTTGTTTTTCCCTTGCTGCTTTTAATATGTTTTTCTTTGTATTTCATTTTTGATAGTTTGGTTAATCTGTGTCTTGGCGTGTTTCTTCTTGCGTTTATCCTGTATGGGACTCTCTGCCCTTCCTGGACTTGATTAACTATTTCCTTTCCCATATTCAGGAAGTTTTCAACTATAATCTCTTCAGATAGTTTTTCAGTCCCTTTCTTTTTCTCTTCTTCTCCTGGGACCCCTATAATTCGAATGTTGATGTGTTTAATGTTGTCCCAGAGGTCTCTGAGACTGTCCTCAATTCTTTACATTGTGTTTTATTTATTCCCCTCTGCGGTAGTTAGTTCCACTATTTTATCTTCCTGGTCATTTATCCATTCTTCTACCTCAGTTATTCTGCTATTGATTCCTTCTAGAGATTTAAAAATTTCATTTATTGTGTTGTTTATCATTGTTTATTTGCTCTTTCATTCTTCTAGGTCCTTGTTAAATGTTTTTTTGTATTTTCTCGATTCTATTTCCAAGATTTTGGATCATCTTTACTATCATTATTCTGAATTCTTCTTTATGTAGACTGACTATTTCCTCTTCATTTGTTTTGTCTGGTGGGTTTTTTTCTTGGTCCTGTATCTGCTGTGTGTTTCTTGTGTTCTCATTTTGCTTAACTTCATGTGCTTGGGGTCTCCTTTTTGCAGGCTGCAAGTTCGTAGTTCCTGTTGTTTTTGGTGTCTGTCCCTAGTGGCTAAGGTTGTTTCAGTGGGTTGTGTAGGCCTCCTGGTGGAGGGCACTAGTGCCTGTGTTCTGGCGGATAAGGCTGGATCTTGTCTTTCTTTTGGGCAGTTCCACGGCCGGTGGTGTGTTTTGGGGTGTCTGTGACCTTATTATAATTTAAGGCAGACTTTCTGCTAGTGGGTGGGTTTGTGTTCCCATCCTCATAATTGTTTGGCATGGTGTTCAGCACTGTAGCTTGCTGGTCATTGAGTGGAGCTGGGTCTTGGCATTGAGATGGAGATCTCCTGGAGATTTTTGCTGTTTGATATTACGTGGAGCTGGGAAGTTTCCAGTGAATCAATGTCCTGAACTCAGCTCTCCCACCTCAGAGGCACAGGCCTGACAGCCGGCCAGAGCACCACGACCCTGTCAGCCACATTGAAAAAGTGAAAAAGGAAAAAACAAAAAACAAATATATATATATATATCGTTGCTCCCAAAGTCCACTTCCTCAATTTAGTATGATTCGTTGTCTCTTCAGGTATTCCACAGATTCAGGGTACATCAAGTTGATTGTGGAGATTTAATCCGCTGCTCCTGAGGCTGCTGGGAGAGATTTCCCTTTCTCTTCTTTGTTCGCACATCTCCTGGGGCTCAGGTTTGGATCTGGCCCCACCTCTGTGTGTAGGTTTCCTGAGAGTATCTGTTCCTGCTCAGACTGGATGGGGTTAAAGGAGCAGCTGATTATGTGGCTCTGGCTCACTCAGGCTTGGGCGGTGGGGTGGGTACAGAATGTGGGGTGAGCCTGTGTTAGGAGAGGCCAGCGTAACATTGCAATGGCCTGTGGTGCTCCGTGTGTTCTCCCGGGGAAGTTGTCTCTGGATCATGGGACCCTGGCGGTGGTGGGCTGCACAGGCTCCGAGGAGGGGAGATGTTGATAATAACCTGTGCTTGCACACAGGCTTTTTGTTGGCTGCAGCAGCAGCCTTGGCATCTCATGCTCGCCTCTGAGGTCCAAGCTGATAGCCACAGCTCATGCTCATCTCTGGAGCTCGTTTAGGTGGTGCTCCGTATCCCCTCCCCTTGTGCACCTCAAAACATAGAGGCAAGAAAAAGTCTGTTTCTTCTTCGGCAGTTCCATACATTTTCCTGGACTCCCTCCTGGCTAGCTGTGGCACACTAGCCCCCTTCAGGCTGTGTTCTCACAGGCAACCCCAGTCCTCTCCCTCGGATCCAACCTCCGAAGCCAAAGCCGGAGCCTCAGCTCCCAGCCCCCACCCACCCCAGCGGGTGAGCAGAAAAGCTTTTCAGGCTGGTGAGTGCTGGTCGGCACTGATCCTCTGGGAATCTCTTTGCTTTGCCCTCTGCACCCCTGTTGCTGTGCTCTCCACTGTGGCTCCGAAGCTTCCCCCCTGCCACCCACTGTCTCTGCCAGTGAAGGGGCCTCCTAGTGTGTGGAAACTTTTCCTCCTTCCCAGCTCCCTCCCAGAGGGGCAGATCCCATCCCTATTCTTTTGTCTCTTTTTCCTTTTTTCTTTTGCCCTACCCAGTTACATGGGGAGTTTCTTGGCTTTTGAGAGGTCTGAGCTCTTCTGCCAGTGTTGAGTAGGTGTTATAGGAGTTGTTCCACATGTAGATGTATTTCTGATGTATTTGTGGGGAGGAAGGTGATCTCCATGCCTTACTCTTCCACCATCTTGAAGGTTTCCTCTTTCTACATCATATTTTATATCTTTTTGTTTTTTGTATCCCTTAACTCCTTATTGTGGATATAGATAAATTTACTACTTTTCTCTTTTAACCTTCCTACTAGCTTTATAAGTGCTTGGTTCACTACTTTTATTGCATGTTTGCCTTTACCAATAACATTTTTCCTTTCATAATTTTCGTATTTCTAGACCTGGTCTTTTCTTTTCTGCTTAGAAAAGATCTTTTAACATTTCTTTTAAAAGTGGTTTGGTGGGCTTCCCTGGTGGCGCAGTGGTTGGGAGTCTGCCTGCCGATGTGGGGGACGCGGGTTCGTGCCCCGGTCTGGGAGGATCCCGCGTGCTGCGGAGCGGCTGGGCCCATGGGCCGTGGCTGCTGGGCCTGCGCGTCCGGAGCCTGTGCTCCGCAGCGGGGGAGGCCGCAGCAGTGAGAGGCCCGTGTGCAGCAAGAAAAAAAAAAAAATGTGGTTTGGTGATATTGAACTTTTTTAGCTTTTGCTTGTCTGCAAAAACTTTTTATTTTTTCTTAAAATCTGAATAAAGTCTTGACAGGTAGAGTATTCTTGGTTGTAGGGGTTTTCCTTTTATCACTTTGAATATATTGTGCTACCCTCTTCTGCCCTTCAAAGTTTTTGATGAAAAGTCAGCTGATAGTTTAATGGGAGTTCCCTTTTACTTCACTAGTTGCTTTTCTCTTGCTGCTTTTAGGATTGTCTCTCTGTCTTTAATTTTAGCAATTTTAACTATAATGTGTCTTGTTGTGGACCTCCTTGGATTCATCTTATTTGGGACTCTGTGTGCTTCCTGGACCTTGATGTCTGTTTTCTTTCCCAAGTTAAGGAAGTTTTCAACAATTATTTTATTCAAATAAGTTCTCTGCCCTTTTCTCTATCTCTTTGCCTTCTGGGACCCTTATAATGTAAAAGTTATTATGCTTTATTTTTCACAGAGTTCTCTTAACTAACCTGTTTTTAAACTTCTTTTTTTCCCTTATTTTCTGTTTAGCTTGTGTGATTTCCACTACTCTGTCTTTCAGTTTGCTGATCTTTTCTTCTGTGTCACTTAATCTACTGTTGATTTCTTCTAGTGTATTTTTACTTTTAGTTTTTTTATTCTCCAGGTAGGTTTGGCTCTTTATGTTTTTCAACTCCTCATTAAAATTCTCACCGTGTTCATCCATTATTTTCTCGAGTTTTTTGAGCATCGTTATGATCATTACCTTGAACTCCTCAAGGTAGATTGCTTATTTCCACTTCATTTTGTTCTTTTTCTGAGGTTCTGCCTTGTTCCTTTGTTTGGAACATATTCTTTTGTCTCCTCATTTTGCCTAATTCTCTGTGTTTATTTCTATTTATTAGGTTGATTATATTTCCCAATCTTGGAGAAATGGCCTTATGTGGGAGATATCCTATGGGGCCCAGCAGCATACTCTCCTCTGGTCACCAGAGCTATATGCTCTAGGGGATGTCCCCTATGTGGGTTGCATGGGCCCTTCTAATGTGGTGGGGCTGACTACTATAGGTGTGCTGGCAGTTGGGGCTGGCACCCATAATAATAGGCTAGAGGGAGGACTTCATAATGGCTCTTGCCAGTGTTAATGTCCTTGGTGTAGAATGACCTCCCCAAAATGGCTACTGCCAGAGTCTTTGTGCCCATGAGGAATCCCAGCTGCCTCCTGCCTCTCTGGGAGAATCTCCAAGGTCAGTTAGTGGGTCTGACCAAGCTCTTTTCAAATTACTGCATTTGCACTGGCACTCAGAGCAATGTGAAATTTTGTACACACTACTTAAGAGCAGAGTCTCTGTTTCCTACAGCCTTCAAGCTCTCCCATATGGAAGCCCCACTGGCCTTCAAAGCCAGACATTCTGGGGAATCATCTTTCCAGTGCAGGACCCATGGGCTAGGGAGTCCAATGTAGAGCTTGGACCCCTAGCTCCTTGGGGACAACCTCTGAAGTTGTTATTATCTTCCTATTTGTCAGTTACCTACTGGGGTTGGGGGTCTTGATTATATCACAGCTCCGCCCCTACTACCCATCTCATTATGGTTGCTTCTTTATATCTTTAGTTGTAGAAAATCTTTTCTGCTAGTCTTTAGGTTGTTATAGATAATTGCTCTATCAATAGTTGTAATTTTGGTGTGCCTGTGGGAAGAGGTGAGCTTAGGGTCTTCCTACTCCATCTTGGCAACACACTGCAACCTCTGTTTTTAAATTTGTGCATTTAGACTATTAACTTTTTAGTGATAATTGGTACAGTTTGATTAATATCTGTCATATCCATTACTGTTTTTTATTTGTTGCCATTGTTTTCCTATTTTACATTCCACTTTTTTCTTCCTTTTGTGGTTTTAAGTGAGCATTTTATATGATTCCATTTTCTCTCCTTTCTTCGCATATTGATTACCACTTTTATAGTGTTTGCCCTAGAGATTGCAATATACATATATAGCTAATCCAAGCCCAGTTTCAAACACTATACCATTTTTACAGGTAGTATTAGTATCATATAATAACAAAACAGTCCTAATTCCCCCTTCCTGTCCGTTGTATCACTGACTTCAGTTATTTCACTGATACATACGTTAGCATATATATGTATGTATGTTGTATGTAGATGTGTATATATTATATATATACATAATTGAATATATTGATGCTATTGTTTTGTACAAACTGTTATCTCTTAAGTATAAGAAAAATAAAGATTTTATTTTATTTTCACTTATTCCTTCTTTGATTCTCCTCCTTACTCTTTGTAAGTGCAAGATAATGACTTTTTTTTTTCTCTCTAAAGAACTTCTTTTAGCATTTCTTATAAAGCAGTACTGGCAAAAAAACTCCCTAGGTTTTTGTCTTTATTTCCTTTTCACTTTGAAAGATAATTTCATAGGGAATAAAATTGTAGGTTAGAGGATTTTTTCTCTCAATACTTTAAATATGTCACCCCATTTTCTTCTTGCATGATGTCTGTGGAGAAGTCATATATACTTCTTATCTTTATTCCTCTATAGGTAAGATTTTTCTCCCTCTGACTTCTTTCTGATATGCTTTAGTTTGAAAATGATGTAAAGTTTTTGGCATTTTTCCTGCTTTGTAACCTCTGATCTTCCTGGATCTGTGGTTTGTTGTCTGGCTTTAATATGGAGAAATTCTCCATCATTATAGTTTCAAATATTTCTTCTTTTCATTTATCTCTTCTTCTGGTATTTCCATCACAGGTATGTTGCACCTTTATAGTTCCACAGCCCTTGCATATCCTATCCTGCTTTTTTTGTCTTTGTTCTTTTTGCTTTTTTGTTTTCAAGTATTCTACTGATGTTCTTTCCTTAGCCATATCCAATCTAGTAATAAGCCCATCGTAGACATATTCATTTCTGTTGCAGTGTTTTGATCTCTAGCATTTCTTTTTGATTCTATCTTAGTTTTTTTCTCTCTCTGCTTACATTGCCCATCTATTCTTGTAAGCTGTGTGGTTAATCCATTAGAGCCTTTAGCATATTATTCATAATTGTTTTAAAAGTTCTGGTCTGATAATTCCAACTTCCCTGCCATGTGTTTCTGATCATTGTTCAGTTTCTTTAAATTGTGCTTTTTTTCCCCTTTTGGTATGTCTTGTCATTTTTTTTTTTTTTTTCTGATAGCTCGACATTATGTACCAGGTAAAAGGAACTGTTGAAAATAGGTCTTGGTTATTGATGCTGAGGTGTGGGGAGGGGTAGCATTCTATACTCCTATGATTAAGTCTTAGACTTCTAGTGAGTCTGTGCATGTGAACTATAAACTGATAAGAGCTTCTCATTTCTTTTCTCCCCCCTTTGGTGTGACTAGATTGCTAGAGTGAGCTGGAGTTTAGTACAGCTGACCCTTGAACAACATGGGTTTGAACTGCATGGGTCCACTTATGCACAGATTTCTTTCAGCAAATACAGACTACAGTACTACATGATCTAATGTTTGTTGAATCTGTAGATGTGGAACCGTGGATATGGAGGGTTGACTTTATAAAGTTATATGTGGATTTTTGACTGTGTGAGAGGTTGATGCTTCTAACCCCCATGTTGTTCAAGGTTCAACTCTATTTCCTTTCTCTCATGTGGAAGGCTTGGGCCAGTTGCAGTTGGGTTTTCCCTTCTCCCAGGTCAGTTAGGCTCTGATAATACCCCAACAGGTTAGGCTGTAGTTAATTACATTCACCTGAGGGCAGGCCTTGTTTAAAAAGAACAGAGTGCTCTGATATTTTTCAAATTGTTTCATTTTCCCCTCCCACTTTTGGAAGCACAAGGAGATTTTTCTCTGATGTTTACTGTGGGAATCTGGTCGAGCTCCTGGAGGTAAATCTCACAGTACTGTGGTAGTCTCCTTATGACTGAGTACCCCTGGAGTTTTAAACTCTCAGTGTTGTCCACACTGAGCCTCCAGCAATTTGTCACTGATAGTTCAGATTTTCCTACCTCGGCACTGGTTTTGGTGGCAGTTTCCTCTAATGAGTGTTTGCTCAGGTAATCTGTGATGATTTATATTCACCTATCTCTCAAATCTTAAAGGCAACAGTGTGCCCTGTGTTCTCCTCTGTCTTAGAGATCCAAGAAAAGTCATTGGCTTTTCAATCTATTCAGCTTTTTAGTTGTTGTTAGGACAGAATGACAGTTTCCAAGCTCCTAATATGCAGAACTGGACTTAAATTTATTTTGAAATAATAGGTTATAGTTTTATCTTTTTTGCAGGCTTCACTGTCTGGCTTGCTTTCATTGTCTATAGTGATGTTACTTTGCTTCTTGTTGTCTTTTTGCTTTATAATAACTCTATAATAAATCTTTATGGCTTTAGATAGTGATCCTATTGTATTGCCCATTTTATGAGAAATCAGTTTTTAATCAACTTTAAGAGGCTTTTTTCAGGTTCTAAAGTTCTTTATTCTGTTCTTATTTGTTTGTTTGTTTGTGTGTGTGTGTGTGTGTGTGTGTTTAGTTTCCGAAAGTATCATGGCTTACTTTCTGAATTCTCTTTCTCTGGTCCCCAGCACTCCCTTTTTAATGCAGACTTTTTTTTTCCTCTCTATTTTTCTCCATTGTTTCTGTGTTGCTCAATTTTGATTCTGTCTTCAGGAGTTTCTTCTCAGTTTTGGGCTTTGACCTAGAGAAAAGCACTGGCTAGTTAGTTTTGTGGGTTTGTAGGCCCAGAATACTCTAGGACCTTCAGATCTTACCACTGAACCCTTGTATTCACACACTATTGGAATATGCAAAACCCCACTAGGATTTAGCTACTGTTGTTTTTAAAAAAATTTTTCTTGAAGTATAGTTGATTTTGGCCATCATCAAAAAAATCTACAAACAATAAATGCTGGAGAGGGTGTGGAGAAAAGGAAACCCTCATACACTGTTGGTGGGAATGTAAATTGGTACAGCAACTATGGAGAAAAATATGGAGGTTCCTTAAAAAACTAAAAATAGCTCTGTTCTTAAATTGTCTCTCCAAGCTTTCCAGGGAGTGTCTTTAGATTTTTTGTTTTATTTCTATCCATCACATGCATTGCTTTCCTTTGTTTCCTACTGCATAATTGCTAATATCACAGTGGTCTGATGGATGTCAGTGGTTTTTCCGTATTCCTGTAAATTTTGGATTTCCTGGGCATATCTTCTCACATAATGTTGGTATAGGTAATGGAAAATTTTTGCTATCTAGTTGTTATATCTGTTTTTACATGGGAATATGGGTAGATTTAAAAACTATGTGACTGCCATGATTATTATTTCAGAGTACCCTTATAAAACATGAAGCTGGTTGACCAGCATCATTTACCAGGTATTTCTAATAAGCTAAATTTCTGTGACTTCCATATTTTTGATGATATGTATTATCTGGATTTAGTTCCTAAAAATATAAGAGGGTTGCGGAAATCAAATATCCTACAATTACAAGAAAGAATGGTTAGAGGTACTTGGATATTTACATATCAGAAGAGTTACCTAAGGATATTTCAAAATAGCTGAATAGTTTATGGTATTGCATATAAAATAGTATATATACAATATATACTAGTGTAGTATACTGTTAGTATATATATGCTATATACAAATAGTAAACAGAATAGATAAAAGGATCAAGAATAAGGATGGGACTTTCAGAAAGACAAGTTTCAGCTTGTTTTTTAAGAATAATATCTAACTATTATGATTGTTTGAATGGTATGGTTATAAATTTCTTTTGATATATAGTGTTAAAGTAGGAATTGTCTGCATGCCAGTGTTGTAATAAACTGGGTTTTAGCAGAGATCACATATGTATAACATCCAACACCTTTTTTTATATGTACAGATGGCACATGGTGCCAATTTTATCTGCAGATATTACAGCATTCAAAGTTTACAAATTACACCTTTGCCACAGCCTTGGCTAAATCTTGAACTAGTGCAGAATTCAGCTGTGCTAAGGAGCTGATCTTAGCATGCTTAGACATCATATACTTGTTCTTGATAGTCATGTGCTTTATAAGCCCACAATTCAGCATGACTGCGTTTTTAGTCAGGTGTTGCATAACAACAACAAGGGATTCTTCGGTGTATGAAAGGTAATCCTGTAGAATTGGTGTCCATTCAGTATTATCAAGAATTTTCAGTGCTAAGTCAAATGTCCCACGGCAATCTGAGGAGGAAAGTGCACCATATTGTAGTCCAAAATAGTTCCATAAGATATGTATATAAATAGGAAAATAATATGTGATCCTATTCAGACCAGGAGCAAAATACAGAGGCCTGTAGTCAGCACTATTATATTAAAACTACTGAAAGCTTTATCTAATTTGATAATATTTTTTTAAAAAGAAGAAACAATGTATGTTTTAGTCATAATTGGATTCAGTTCTGTGTAACAGAGACCTCCTAAAATAATGGTTTAAACTAGGCAAAAGTTTTACTTTTTATATTAGAAGAGTCCATAGTCCAAGAAGTACAAAGTGTACTTTGTACAAGTGTGACTCTGCACAAAATCAGGACCCAAGTATCCTTTTTATTCTATCTTCCTATCTTGTGTGTTCTATCCTAAGTTCACATGTGTTTCAGAATGGCTGCCAAAGTTCCAATTGCTATATCTGGTTGCATGCTGGAAGGCTCATGCAGTACTGAATGGCAGAAAGGGCACATCACCACACTAAAGCGGAAACTTTAATCAGCCTAATTGGGAATAAAGCATTTCCTCTTAACAGTTCCTTGGCCAGAATTTAGTAATATGGGCACACTGGCAACAAGGAATGCTAAGAAACAGGATCTTTTATCTGGCCATTTTGCTACTTGTATGAAATTTGGTTTCTGTTACAAAGGCTAAAAGGGAGGATTTGAATTGGAAGGTAGTTAGCAGTTTCTACTACAGCATATTTGAAAGCAAAAGACAAAATTATAATTATTGCCTAATAGATCTAAATTCACATATAAAAAAGGAAGAAGTTTGACATATCAAGGATCTAAGCATCTGTCTCATGAAGATAGAAAAGTAGCAGAAGTTACACCCAAAAAGAGTAAAAGGAAAGGAATAATAAATTAGTGTCAGAAATAGATGAAATATAAAACAAGCATACAATGTACATGAGAAAATGTGCATAAAAATCAATAAAGCCAAATGGACATATATACACTAACAAATGTAAAATAGCTAGTGGGAAGCAGCTGCCTAGCACAGGGAGATCAGCTCGGTGCTTTGTGACCACCTAAAGGGGTGGGATAAGGAGGGTGGGAGGGAGATGTAAGAGGGAGGAAATATGGGGATATATGCATATGTATAGCTGGTTCACTTTGTTATAAAGCAGAAACCAACACACCATTGTAAAGCAATTATACTCCAATAAAGATGTTTAAAAAATCAATAAAGCCAAGAATTGGTTATTTTCAAAGAGTAATAAATTGATAAAGCTCTAGCAAGACTGCTATAACAAAGAGATAGAGGAAAAAATTCAAATTACCATGATAAAGAACATCGCTGCAGCTTCACAGAAGTTAAGGGAAATACAATGAATAACTTTATGCAAAATAATTTGACAGTTTGTGTGAAATGGACAAATTCTTTGAAGAAATACAATTTTCAGTCTGACAGAAGAAGAAATAAAAATGCTGAATAGTCCTTCATACATTAAGGAAATTGAATCCATTATTAAAATCTTTCCCACAAAGAGACTTCAGGTCTATATGACTTTGCTGGTGAGTTACCCTGCACATCTAAGGAACATATAACACCATCTTAACCAAAATTTCCGAAGAGTGAATAAGAATACTTTTCATGTTTTGAGAGGTCAGCATAACATTAAAAGCAAAACCTGAAAAGGACCTTACAAGAAAGAGAATTGCAGGCCTGTTTTATGTATGCACATGTAAAAATTATAAAACAAAATATTAGAAAATTAGATCTAGTGACATATAAAGTGGTTAATACCCTATAGCCAACATAAGTTTATTTGAAGAATAAAAAATTAGCTTAACATTAGAAAATGAGTCACATAACAATATGAGTGGGGGAAAACACCTCAGTGTTTCTCACTTTGCCCAGTATCAGGTTAACTAAAATTTGTGTAT
The DNA here is from genome assembly GCF_025265405.1 of Mesoplodon densirostris. Classification (NCBI taxonomy): domain Eukaryota; kingdom Metazoa; phylum Chordata; class Mammalia; order Artiodactyla; family Ziphiidae; genus Mesoplodon; species Mesoplodon densirostris. The sequence continues at coordinate 66,167,082 of NC_082662.1, read as the reverse complement.
ATTTTGAATGAATGTGTCCTCATTTTTCAAGGTTCCAAAGTAACTGAGACTTGATCTCATTTGATCTCATCTAACTTGTGATAGGCAGAATTTCAAGATGGCCCACATGATCTTTGTTCCCTGGTGTTACTCCCACAATCATGTTATATTATGCAGCAGATGATATTTTGCAGATGTTATTAAGGTTCCTTACTAATCAGTTGACCTTAAGATAGATTATCTGAGTGGGTCTAACCTAATCAAATGATCTCTTTAAAAACAAAGAGTGTTCTCTGGCTGATGGTGGAACAGGATATCAGAGAAAGTTGAAGCACAAGAAGGATTTGATGTACTGTTGCTATCTTAAAGGTGAAGGGGACCACATTTAAGTGACATGAGAGTGACTTTATGAGCTAGGAGTGACCCTACACCAATAACCAGCAAAAAAATGGAGACTTTAGTCCTATGCAAGAAAGTGGATTCTACCAACTAGTTGAATGAGCTTAGAAGGAGATTTTTTCCAGATAAGAAAGAACCCAGACCGGCCACAAAGTTTGTGCAATTCGTTACTCAGTAATAGAAAACTAATATATAATAGAGTTGTGCAAAGTGAGGTTATAGTTCTGGTATATGCAGCGTTTCATTAATGCAGTACCTTGTAAAGTGAGGTCTACGTGTATACAATCCTTTCAATGTCTGCACCAAAATCATAAAACTCAACAGTCATTTAAGGTTAAATATATATATATATATATATATATATATATATATATATATATATTTAGCAATCTAGGATTAGAAGGAAACTTTCTTAATCTAGCAATACATATATTTTAACTCATTTATTAATACTTAGTAGTGAAATATTGGAATTATTCCCCCTGAGGCCAGGAACAAAACAAGGGTGTCAACTGTTAGTATTTTTATTTAGTACTGAAATGGTGAACATAGATCAGTGGAACAAAGTAAGGAAAATAAAAAGGAAGTTAAAAGATTAGAAAATAAGGAAATTGTAATTTCTTGTAGATGTCATGATTTTGAATGTGCAAGCTAGTAAAATAATAATACAAAAACCAATAGTATTTAAATATATTGTAACAATCACCAATTGGAAAATTAAATTAAAAGCTACCATTTTTAGTAGTATAAAAACCTCACCATTTGTTGGATTGGTCTTCCAAAGGCAGACACAAAAACAGGATGAGTTGTATAAGAAATTTATTGGGAGAAATACCTTTGACAAACAAAAGAGGAAGGAGTAGGAATAGGCAGGGAAAAACCTTCACATTCTGATGATAATTTGACACCTGTGAAGGGAGAGAGACAATAGATTGGGCAGAAAGAGACTCAGCAACACAATTCTGAAGAAATTTAGGCCAGGCCTTTGGGGAATCCCTGAGCAAAACTTGAACATTGGAGGAATCCTGCATCAGGCAGATATGGGCCAGCACTAGTACAATACCTCAGTCATTGACTGGGAATAGCCTTGGCAAAAATGTAGTGATGGATCTAAAGAGGCAGCAGCTGGGGCTGCCAGTCAGCTGTGCTTCTTATAGTGGGTTCTCTTCAAGGAGATCTGAGCAGCACACTTCCATGGCTGTCATAAACCACGGACTAAGGATACATGAAAGGAAAGGTGTGAATTAGCTCTGAAAAGAAAGCTACCAAACATTACTGATAGAACAAGATGAAAATAAATAGAAGAATACATCATTTTTATGATATTGGATGAATCAATGTAATAAAGATGTCTGTTCTTTCTAAATTGATCTATCTATGCAGTGCATTCCTCAACAAAATTCTAGCAGTTTTCCTTTAATAACACATACTTTGAAAAATAATATTGTGTTGGCATTTCAGTTTGCCTCTACTCACTCTCTAAATCCCATTAAACTGATAGTATGAGGATTTAGAAAGGCAGAGGGCAAGAGAAGGGCAAAGAGAAAGAGAGCAACACATTTTTGCAAACTAGGAAGCAGATAGGTATGTATAACTGACTTTGCAGATCTTAGGAACCTGTAGCTAGAGATCAGAAATCTCTGGTCTTTAAGATGGCTACCTGATTTTGTCAATAAATTATATTGGAACACCGTCACACCCATTCTTTTATATATTGTCTATCAATGTGCTTTTAAGCTACAATGGAAAAGCTAAGTAGTTAGATAGAGACTGTAGTACCCAGATACCTAACATTTTTACTGTCTGTATTTGGCTCTTTAAAGAAAAAGTTTGCCAACCTCTGCTATAGCCTGTCCTGAAAGTATCAGAAGGCAAAGATTGAGGCTGATTCATACTGCAGAACCCAGGAATGATTAGGATTTAAAGATTCTAGGAACCTCTTGTAAATGCTGCTGCAAATAGGAGAATTTATTGAATCTCTGTTTTAGAATCAGTTAAACTCTCCTATTCCATTCTGAACTGAGATATTCAGTGTTTTATTTTAGAGATGAAAGTATAGCCATAATGCCTCTAAAAGTATAATGCCTTTGCAAACAGTGACAGTTTTACTACTTCTTTTCCAATTGGGATTCTTTTTATTCAATCCAAAAACAGCAGAGTACACATTCTTTTCAAGTGCACATGGAACATTCTCCAGGATAGGTCACATGCTAACCACAAAGCAAGCCTTGGTAAATTTAAGAAAATTAAAATGATATCAAGCATCTTTTCCAACCAGTGCTATGAGACTAGCAAAAAACAAACCCATGGAGGCTAAACAATATGCTTCTAAGCGATCAGTGAATCACTGAAGAAATCAAAGAGGAAATTAAAAAATATGTGGAGAGAAAGGAAAATGAAAACACAACTGTCCAAAGTCTATGGGATGCAGCAAAAGTAGTTGTAAGAGGGAAATTTATAGCAATACAAACGTACCTCAGAAAACAAGAAAAATCTCAAATAACAACCTGACCTTACACTTAAATGAACTGGAAAAAGAAGAACAATAGAACCTTAAGTTAGTAGAAAGAAAGAAAGCATAAAGATCAGAGCAGAAATACATAAAATAGAGATTAAAACAATTTAAAAAATCAATGAAACTAAGAGCTGGTTCTTTGAAAAGATAAACAAAATTGATCAACTTTTAGCCAGACTCATCAAGAAAAAAATGAGAGGGCTCAAATCAATAAAGTCAGAAATGAAAAAGGAGAAGTTAAAACCAATACCACAGAAACACAAAGTATCATAAGAGACTACTTCAGGCAACTATATGCCAATAAAATGGACAACCTAGAATAAATGGACAAATTATTAGAAAGGTGCAATCTCCCAGGACTGAACCAGAAATAGAAAATATGAACAGACGAATTACAAGTGAGAAACAAATGAATCCATTATTATAGTGGGAGAAATCAACACTGGCTATCAGAAATAGATCCAGCAGGCAGAAAATCAGGAAAAACATAGTTCACCTCAACATCATCAGTCAACTGGATAAAAAGGACATTTATAGATTACTTCATTCAACAACAGGACCAGAATCCACATTCATCTCAGGCTTACATGGAACATTCACCCAAATAGACCACATTCTGGGCCATAAAACACAACTTTAAAAGAATAGGAAGCATGCAGTGTTATGTTCCCAGACCCAATGGAATGAAACAAGACATCAACGACAAATTTAGCTGGAAAATTCCAAATTACTTGAAGACTGAAAAATTTCTAACACTTCCAAATAACACATAGTTTAAAGAAGAAATCTCAGGAGAAATTTTAAAACATTTTTGGCTAAATGAAAGTTAAATCAGGACTTATCAAAATTTGTGGGATGCAGAGAAAGTAGTGCTTAGAGGGACATTTATAGGACTAAATGCATATATTAGAATAGAACAAATGTCTAAAACAGTCATGTAAGTTTCCACTTTAGGAAACTAGAAAAAGCAAATTAAAGTACACAGAAACAAAATAATTAGAGCAGAAATCAATGAAATTAAAAAATAACATACTTTTGCCATATGATCCTTACCATATGCTTCTTGGTATTTACCCAAAGCAGTTGTATATTTATGCCTACACAAAAACCTGTACATCGTTGTTTATAGCAGTTTTATTCATAATAGCAAAAATTTGGAAGCAACCAAAACATCCTTTAGTAAGTGACTGGATGAATAAATAACATGTTGGATCCAGACAATAGAATAATTTTAGTGATAAAAAATGAGCTGTGAAACCATGAAAAGACATGGACAAACTTAAATGTATATTACTAAGTGGAAGAATTGAAAAGGCTACATACTTTGTGGTTCAAACTATCTGACATTTTGGAAAAGGCAAAACTATGAAGATAGTACAGAGATCAGTGGTTACCAGGGTTGACGTGAGGGAGGGCTGAATAGGCAGAGTACAGAGGATTTTTAGGGCAGTGAAATACTCAGTATCTCACATGATGATTACTTGTCATTATACATTTGTCCAAATCCAAAGAATGTGTACCACCGAGAGTGAACCTTAATGTAAACTATGGTCTTTGGATGATAGTGATGTGTCAATGTACGTTCTTCAATTGTAACATACTGTTCTGGTGAGGGATGTTAACAATGAGAGAGGCTATGCATGTGTGGGAGCAAAGGGTATATAGGAGTTCTCTATACCTTCCTCGCAGTTTTGCTGTGAACCTAATACTGCTCTAAAATGTAAAATTCATTAGAAATAATTTTTAAAATTAACACAAAAATTTAGTACACAGTGGGTGTCACTAAAGATTTTGGTTTAAGGGATTACATGAATAGTAGCCAAACCTTACTCATTCCCTTCCTCCACTTTCCTTTTCCTTCCCTCGCTTCCTTCCTTAGCAGGTTGAAGTTATTATCTACCTTTTTAATAGCAATCGCAATTCCATACTTGTTAAGATTTTACATATATATCTTTAGAGTTTATTCAAAGTTGCTGATTATATGAAATCTGCAGTAGCAAATAGTATGCAAACTATTGTGTCTTGTTGGGTTTTGTTATTTAATAAAAGTAAAGTGTTACAAATCAAATTTGAATGAATACAAAATTTAAATACAGGATGTTTTTAAATTTTTGATCACTTTTCTCCTATAATTATGCTAGATATATGGCCTATTAAATATATATCATTTTTATGCTGATAATTATAAAGACCTTCCTGGCCCATAAGATCTGACAGGAGTTTCAGTATGAAAATGAACTAAAATGTTTCCCCCTTCAGCCTTAACTTCTGCTGAAGAGAGGAGACATAATGAAGTAGGATAAGATAATTTTTTAATTCACAATGAAGAAAAATAATGACTAAGAACAGGCTTCCCAACATGCCTCTTAGAATCTGACTAGAATAACCAAAGTAAAAGCAAAAACTGTGAGTAGTGAGTGGAGAAGGTAGATAGAGCTCATTAATGCTCAAAATAAGGAATAATGCCAACCACATAACCAAAAATCCTGAAGAATTGTTGCCATCTCTAATATATATTGAATTAGATACATCTCTTCTTCCTGGATTCCTGTGGAATTCTTTATTTTTGAAATTGCTGATAAGCCACCCACTAGAGTGCCAGAAGGCTGTCCTGCAAAGTTACTTACTGGTGTGCTAGAGAATCTCTCTGGGAGGTGAGAAGTGACCTGACCTAGAAATTGGGAGAACTGGTATGCCCTTGCTCCAGCTCTTGGTCCTTGAGTGAGCTGAATCTCCTCTGAGGCTCAAAACACAGGAACAGTAATGTTTGTGAGGACAGACTGAGATAATACCTGTTAGGTGCTTAGGAGTGATTGGTGCATAGGCAGTGCTTTACAAATGTTAGTTCTTAGAAGTATTATGATTCTATGACTCCACAGTTTACTGCTATTTTGTATCTAAATCACTATCTTTCTTATAACAGAATTGGCAAAGGAGTTGGATCCTGTAATTTTAAAAAGTCGTCTTTCTTCCTGCTTCTAAGGTAATCCTAAGGCAAATGCCTTTACAGTGGAAACCTCCATATTACAAAGAATTTTCCATTCCTTTTATTTAAAAAAAAAGAAGAATCCATCACTATCTGGCCTGCTGGCAAAACTCTCCCTGGAGTCGTACAAAGTATTGAGATATGTTCCCTCCTTTATTTTCTGGACGAGTTTGTGAAGGATTTTCTTTTTTCCTTAAATGTTTGGTAGAATTCACCAATGAAGTCATCTTGGCCTGGGCTTTCTTTTATTGTAATATTTTAAATTACTAATTCAGTGGGGGTTTTTTTGGTTTTGTTTCTTTGGTTGTTATAAGTCTGTTTCATTTTTCTACTCCTTATTAAGTTAGGTTTGGAAATTTGTATCTTTTGGGGAATTTTTCCATTTCATCTAAATTGTCTACTTTTTTGACCTAATGCTGTTCCTAGTGTTCTCTTATGGCACTTCTAATTTCTGTAAGGTCAACAGTAATGTAGTTTCTTTTTAAAAATAACTTATGACTTCTTTTCTTAGCATAGCTAGAGATTCGCCTTTTTAAAAAATGTTTTCGAGAAATCATGTATTAATTTCATTGGATTTCCCTATTTGTTTTCTAATTTTCTATTTCACTGATTTCCTCTCTAATCTTTATTTCCTTTCATTATGCCGCCTGTGGGTTTGATTTACTCTCCCCCCCCCAATTTCTTAAAGTGGAAGCTTCCTTTCTTTAAAAGAGCTCCACGTTCTTCCCCCTCCTTTGTGTTTTTATATATATCATATGTATATATACATACACACACACACACACATCTTTAAGAAGAAAATGTGTTTTTACTTTTTTTTTTATATATAATTCTATATGCACAGTTGACCCTAGAACAACACGGGTTTGAACTGTGAAGGTCCACTTACGCATGGATGTTTTTCAATAGTAAATAATATAGTACTACAGTGATTTTAATTAGAATCCTGGTTTTGTAGAGACACTTGAAAATATGCTTTTAAAGTTTCCAAGGAAATAAATGTCTTAGAATAGTCAAGAAACAACAGAAAAAGAAAAATTTTCCAAGCCATTATAATCAATATTTGGTGATTGGCACAGGTATAGAGAAATGAGATGAACAGAATAAAGCATCCTAAAAAGATCTGTATATGAGAGAGATCTTAAAGAATGGAAGTAATACTTTAATATGATGGGAAAAGGATGGTTTATTTAATAATTGGTAATGGCAAAATTGGTTATCTTTCTGAACAAAACCATAATTGCTTCTCTGTTGCATGCCATATTAAAAAATATATATTTCAGATGGGTTAAAGCATTAAATATAAAACTTTAAAAGATAATTCAGTTGAATATTCTTATAACTTTATGGTGAGGGAGAGGCAAGCTGTAAACAGAGAAGTGTTTACATTAAAAAGGATGCACCATGGACTTCCCTGGTGGTCCAGTGTTTAAAGAATCCACCTTCCAATGCAGGGGACGTGGGTTTGATCCCTGCTCAGGGAAATAAGATCCCACATGCTGTGGAGCAACTAAGCCCATGCGCCACAACTACTGAGCCCACACGCTCTAGAGCCCATGTGCCACAACTAGAGAGCCCACGCACTGCAACTACTGAGCCCATGTGCTCTCGGAGCCTGCATGCCACAACTAGAGAGAAGCCCGCGCACCGCAATGAAGAGCCCATGTGCCACAATGAAAGATCCTCAAAAGTTTGCAAGGGCAAAAGTTTGTATCCATGTGAGGAAGGGAAAAATATACAAACTTTTGCCTCAGCGGAGATCCTGCGTGCTGCAGCTAAGACCCCGCACAGACAAAAACAAACAAACAAACAAACAAAAACAAAAAAGAATGTGTCAGGATAAATCAGAAAATGTTAACATATAAAGAACTCATACAAATAGTAGGACAAAGAAAAACAACTCAGATTAAAAAAAATGGGTGGAAGATGTGAACAGACAGCTCATAAAAGACATATAAGTTACCAACATAAATATGAAAAGATTATTAATCTCATTAATAGTCAAAGATATGCAAATTAAAGAAACAATGAGATACTATTTTTTTCCTAACAGATTGACAAAGGTTAAAAATTGTGATAATGTTTCTTATGAGGATTTAAGGATGAACCTAACATTGACAGATCATAATCACCCAAAGTCCATATGGTTCATACTTGGTGTTGTACATTGTATGTGTTTAGACAAATGTATAATAACATGTATCTATCATTATGGTGTCATACAGAGTATTTTCTCTGCCCTAAAACTCATCTCTGTTCTGCCTATTCATTGTTCCTGCCCCCTTCCCCATGATGGTTAATTTTATGTCTCAATTTGGCTAGACTATGATGCCCAGTTGTTTGGTTAAACACTGGTCTAGATATTGCTGTAAAGGTATTTTTTAGATGTGATTAACAGTTAAATCAGTAGACTTTGAGTGATGATTACCATTCATGTTGTGGACGGGTTTCATCTCATTAGTTGAAGCCCTTAAGAACAAAGACTGCAATTTCCAGGTGAAGCATTTTGTTTCTAGACTGCAAGGTAGAAACCCTGACTGAGTTTCCAGCCTGCAGATTCTGGACTCAAGACTGCAGCATCGGCTCTTCCCTGAATTTCCAGCCTGCTGACCTGCTTTACAGATTTTAGAGTTGTCAGCTCCCATTATTGCATGGACCAATTCCTTAAAATCTCTCTCTCTCTTCGCCGTATATTTGTTCTGTATCTCTGTTGAATTTTGACTAATGCACTCTCACATCAGCAATAACACTTTTGAAATTTCTACTTGAAAGATAAAGTGTGTGTGTGTGTGTATGTGTGTGTGAGAGGAAGAGAGGGAGGGAGATGGGAGAGGAGAGAGTTATGAGGGGCAGGCTGGGAGCAAGATTGTGTTATTTGTAGTAAAAAAAAAAAAACTAGAAAAACGTATGTATCCTCTGTTGAAAGTTTATGATTCAGAGATAGTATAAAATACTCTACAGTTGTTAAAAATAACATTAGTTCTAAAATCTATTTAACAGAGATTTCAGTGATTATTAAGAGAAAAGCAAGTTACAAAGAAATATATATAGCAAAATCCAGTGTTTATAAAAAGCAAGGGCAAAAGTTTGTATCCATGTGAGGAAGGGAAAAATATACAACCAAATGTGTAGATGGGGGTTGGGCAATGGTATGTAAGGAGAGGGAATGGTAAAGACTGATAATCTGTGTCTGTGTGTGTATTTCTTTAAATGTATATATATATGTATATAATTTTTACAAAAATGATTGTATTTATACCTCTTATTATCTAACATGCTTGTTTTTATTTTCTGTAATGTTGAATGTTATTGTACAAGAATTTTTAATAGCTAGATGTATTCTTTTAAATAGATATATTCTACTTAGGTGAGCTTTCCTGTTGGACATTAATGTTGTTTTTATTTTCTCCAAATTGTAAAAATTATAGGGATAAAAAGCCATAAACATATATTTATGCATATTCATTATTATGTACTTAGAAGCAATTTCTAGAATTTGAATTGGCATATAAATGGATATATAAATTTCTATTTTTTATCATTTTATTACTAGTAGTAGTAATTGTCATACTATGTAATATTAATATTATGAATATAATAGCTGTTACTGTATTACTTCTGCTAGTAATATGACTATTGCTAATAAGTATAATAAAGAAGACCTTATTAAAATTTGCTTCATTCTTTCTAGATGAGAATCTTATCATTAAGTAAACTTTATTTAATGTAATGAGCCACATGGGTGAATGTGGTTGGAGGAAGTATTTAAAGGCTGTGTCAACTACTAATATTTCTATGCATACATTTAACATCTATCTATATTTTTTTCTCTCAACCACCGTAAAAGTTATCTGGAAAATTATCATTTATCATTGCTCCTGTATTAACTTCTCTTTATAATATCATATTTTGAGATATAAGTGTTCTAAAGATGATGACTATTTTTGTTTTACTGACTATAATGATTATTTTTTAATAATTTGATATACCTGATGAAACCAGGTAACTAACAGCAAACTATAAGAGGTCAAACTTAACTTTTAAACAATCATCCTATAATTTTGTTATTTATAATACCTATGTTGAATTTTAAATTAGGAATTAATCTAATAAATTGTGTTGTTACTTAATCCCATAGAAAAGAATCACAATTTCTTTTCCTAACATTTCTTCTGGATCTTTGTTCAGTGGGGAGGAGCATTGTATCTGGTGAATATATGTCTTCATTTTAGAAACTATTTATGGGGCCTTATGTTAGCTTTCTAGTCATCAGGTTTCAAGTCATTATAGTATTCCTTAATATATGATTCCAATTTTCCAGAGTTATGAAAGGACAGAGTGAACCATGTAAATGGAATCATTCAGTATTTGTCTTTCTGTTACCAGTTTATTTACTTAACATAATGTCCTCAAGATTCATACATGTTGCTGCATATTGAAAAATTTGCTTCTTTTTTAAGACTAAATAATATTTTATTTTAGGCATATATCACATTTTATTTATCCATTCTGCTGTTGATTGGCATTTAAGTGTTTCCACACCTGCTCAGGGAGACACTGAGAGCTAGACATTTTGTCTACTTGCTCTGTGCTGAACTGGGAGCAAGGGATATGGTGACTGCCAACCCAAATCTCCATCTCTATTCTCACTAGTCCCCAAGAAGCTAGGTTATGCCAGGTCTTATCAGCACTTGACTGTTAGCAAGTCAGAAGCCAGTACTTTGGGCAGCCCCAAGAAAAAATTGTGGCATTCTAGGCAACTGTGGTTTCTGTTGACTTATTCAGTGGTGAGCCAGGGAAAAGGAATTATGGCATCCACCAACCAAAGTATCTGTCTCCATACTCCTCCAGGTGAGTAGACTGTGTCAGACTATCAAAGCTCTGAGAATGGCAAGAGAGAAGCCAACCCTTTGAAGAGGTCCCTCAGAAAAGTTGGGGACATTGGACATGTGAACAGCTCTTTCCCTCCCCTCAAAGAAGCTGGGAGCTAGGAGTTCTCTTCTTGATCATATTGTACAGTGCCAGGGGTAGGGATTTTGAAGAAAGGATGTCCTGAATTTCCCTACTTGCTTTGGTGAGCCTAGTTTCATGTTCACCAGGATGCATGAGCCTTTCAATCAGCTTGTGGATTTCTCACAATAGGAATTAGTCCCTGAATTGTTGCTGAATTGGTGGGTTTGTTGGTGGGAAGTGGGGGCCCAGGGCTTCTTCCTTGTCATCTTGCTGACTCATTATGCATTTTAAATGTTTGAGACTTGCTTTTTCTTATCCTTTTTATTGTTATTTACTTTGATTCCTCTACTCTTTTAGAACATTCTTATTTATTTTAATGTCTGTTTCAAGGTTTAAACTTTGAGGAGGAGGTCACAGATTCCTTTGAAAATCTGATGAAAGTTATAAGCATTATTTCCAGTGTAATCTGTACATGCATACTCAAATAAAATGTGCTTACAATTTCACTGGGTTCATGACCTCCAAGTTAAACTCTGGCATATACCATAACTTTTTTATTTTCACATTTTAGCCTTTAAACTTAGAAAATTAGAGTCAATGTGAATACTTCTGTGGACAACCACCCACCCCAAGTTTCCTTGACTTCTTAAGATCTAGACCGTCTCACACTGTCCAAGAAGAATCTTGATAGATTAATGAACCCATATGTCAGAGGCAAACCTAAGTTTTACAATCAACCCACATTTCTTTAAACTCATGAACTATATTCTATTTTCTAATGAGAGTTTTTAATTTTTAAGGAGACCAGATGATTCAGGTCCTCTGGCCAGCAGTCAATAAGAAGAGAGTTCCTAATTGGAAAGTTACTTAGAGATCCTCAAGTAAAATTAAAATGGAATATAAATATTAGGCAACTGTTTTTGAACTGAAATAAGTGATTTCTTTAAACTTACTTTTTAAGATTTTTCCCCTATAATTCATATTATAAGAAAAAAGAGAATCTACTGCCAAGAATTTCCTCCAATGTAAGTTCTATAAGACCAGGAACTCTGGAATTTTACAACATATTCCCAGAGTCTAGAGCAGTGCATTTTGAATAAGTGTTTGAGCAATAAGTGAAAGAGTAAATGAATAAATAACTCTGATAAAAAGGAAACTGCATTTTAATATCAACAGGTTGTGGAAATGATTTTTACCTCTTCTCAATCTGTGGATCTACCTCATGTCATTATAAAAATAAGTCATTAAATAAGAAATTTGTTGTTGTTGTTGTTGTTGTTGTACGCGGGCCTCTCACTGTTGTGGCCTCTCCCATTGTGGAGCACAGGCTCTGGACATGCAGGCTCGGAGGCCATGGCTCATGGGCCCAGCCGCTCCGCGGCATGTGGGATCTTCCTGGACTGGGGCACAAACCAGTGTCCCCTGCATCAACAGGCAGACTCTCAACCACTGCGCCACCAGGGAAGCCCAAGAAATTAAAAAAAAAAAAATGTATTAAAAAGTAAAATTATATTTAAAATAGGAACCATTAAGTTTAATAATCTGAGATCAAAAACATAAGATAATTTAAGATAATCCTAAATATTAACATCATTCACAGATGCATCTAATATCTTTTTGTTCCTTTTATACTCCTATACTACTTTTGTTGTATTGAGTAAATATTGTATAGTGTAACATTTAAATTTCTTTCATGATGTTTTAATTGTATAATTTTAGTTATTGGTGTTTTTACTAGGGCTTAGAATATACATCTGAACTTATTTATTTCGGGTATATAGTGACAAGTCTAGTGAGATATAAAAATGTTACTTCTGGGGCTTCCCTGGTGGTGCAGTGGTTGAGAGTCTGCCTGCCGATGCAGGGGACACGAGTTTGTGCCCCGGTCCAGGAAGATCCCACATGCCGTGGAGCAGCTAGGCCTGTGAGCCATGGCCACTGAGCCTGCGTGTCCAGAGCCTGTGCTCTACAACGGGAGAGGCCACAACAGGGAGAGGCCTGCGTACCACACACACACAAAAAAAAACAAAAAACAAAAGTTACTTCTGTATATGTTTATCACCTCTTCCAACTTTTTGTGCTATTAATGTTATACATATTACATATATATATGTTACAAACCCAAAAGTATATTATTATAATTATCACTTTATAAAGTGTTATATCCTTTAAAGGAGCTAAGGCAAAAAAGAACAACTATATATTCATTGAGTTTGCTACATTGACAGTACTATTTATCATATTTCTAGTTCTTTTCATTTTTTTTCCTGTGGATTTAAATTACAATCTAGTATTATTTTGTTACTCCAAAACAGCTTTGCTTCCACCTGCTGCCTTGTGCTATTATTGTCAAATACATTACATTTATACGTGTTTTAGACAAAAATACAATTATATAAATATTATACAATTGTTTTTTAAATTAGTTAAGAGAAGAAACGAGTAGAAATTTGAATTTATATTGTTTTATAATTACACAATTTTTTTACCAGCACTCTTTATTTATTTATTTTTTGTGTGTGGATTTAAATTACTGTTTGAGGTCACTTGCTTTCAACCTGAAGAACTTCCTTTAGTATTTCTTATAAGGCATGTCTGGGGTTTAGATATAATTTTGAGTTGGTGCTTTTTGTTGGGGGGTAGTTTGGATATATGTTCAGAACTGAAATTGCTGAGTCATGTCATAGTTCTGCTTTTAATTTTTTGAGGATTCTTAATACTGTTCTTTATAGTGGCTATATCAGTTTATGATCCCACCAGCAGTGCACAAGGCTTCCTTCCCTTCTGCATCCTTGGCAGCCTTTGTTGTCTGTTGTCTTTTTGATGATGGCCATTCTAACAGGTATGAGGTGATACTGCATTGTGTTTCTGATTTGCATTTCCCTGATGATTAGTGATGTTAAGCATCTTTTCTTGTGTCTGTTGACCATGTGGAATTCTTTGGGAAAATGTCTGTTCAGGTCTTTTACCCATTTTAAATTGGATTATTCATTTTTTGTTTGTTTTTGAGTTCTATGAGTTCTTTATATATTTTGGATATTAACCCCTTATCAGATATATGGCTTACAAATATTTTTTCACATTCTGTAGCTTGTCTTTTCATCTTGTTGCTTATTTCTTTTGCTGTGCAGAAGCTTTTTAATTTGATGTAGTTCCACTTGTTTACTTTTGATTTTGTTGCTTGTACTGCTATCCAAAAAATCATTGCCAAGAACCATGCCAATGACCTTTTTCCTATGTCGACTTCCAAGGAGTTTCATGGTTTCATGTCTTACATTTAAGTCTTTCATCCATTTTGAGTTAATTTTTGTGTATGCTGTAAGATAGTGGAGGAGTTTCATTCTTTTGCATGTTGCTGTTTGGTTTTCTCAATGCTGTTTATTGAAGAGACTGTCCTTTTACCATTGTTGATTCTTGGCTCCTTTGTCATAAATTAATTGACCCATATAGGCACGGTTTTATTTCTGTGCTCCTTATTCTGTTTCGTTGATATATGGGCTTGTTTTTATGTCAATACAATACTGTTTTAATTACTATAACTTTGTAATATAGTTTGAAATCAGGGCATGTAATGCCTCCAGTGTTGTTCTTCTTTCTCAGGATTGCTTTGGCTATTTTGGGTATATAGTGGCTCCATATAAATATTAGGATTTTTTCCTACTCCTATGAAAAATGCCATTGGAATCTTGATAGAGATTTCATTGAATCTGTAGATGGTTTCTGGATGTATTGACATTTTAACAATATTCATTTTCCCTATCTATGAACATGGGATACTTTTCTATTTATTTGTGTCTTCAGTTTCTTTCATTAATATTTTATTGTTTTCAGAGTAGAAATCTTTCACCTCCTTAGTTTATTCCTGATATTTTATTGTTTTTGATGCTATTTTAAATGGGATTTTTTTCTCTATTTCTTTTCCATATAGTCGATAGTGGTAGAAACATTACTGATTTTTGAGTGTTTATTTTGTATCCTACAGTTGTACTGACATTTTCAGTTATATCTAACAGTTTTTTTTAATGGAGTCTTTAAGATTTTCTGTATATAAAATCATGTCATCTGCAAACAGAGATAATTTTACTTCTTTTCCAACATTTTCCTATGTTTTCTTTTATTTCTTTTCTCTCATTGTCTTGCCTGATTGCTCTGGCAAGGACTTCCAGTTCTATGTTGAATAGGAGTGGTGAGAGTGGGCACCCTTGTCTTACTCCTGATTCTAGAAGAAACTATTTCAGCTTTTCATGATTAAGTATGATGATAGCTGAGTGCTTATTAAATATGGCCTTTATTTTGTTATATTCCTTCTATACCTAATTTCTTGAGAGTTTTTATCATGAACAGAAGTTGAATTTTGTCAAATACTTTTTCTGCATCTCTTGAGATGATCATATGATTTTTTCTTTCATTCTATTTATGTGATGGATCACATTTATTTGCATATTTTGAACCTTCTTTGCATCCCATGTATAAATCCCACTTGATCATGGTGAAGGATCTTTACCTGTGTTTGCTAATGTTTTATTGAGACTTTTTGCACCTATATTCAACAGGGATTGAATTGTAGTTTTCTTTTCTGTTACTGTCCTTATCTGGCTTTGGTATCAGAGTAACGCTGGCCTCATAAAATGAGTCTGGGAGTGTTTCCTCCTCTTTGATTTTTTGGGAGAGTTTAAGAATAATTGGTGCTAATTCTTTAAATGTTTGGTAAAATTCACCAGTGAAGCCATCTGGTCCTGGGCTTCTCTTCACTGGGAGACATTTTATTACTGATTTGATCTCTTTATTGGTAATTGGTCTATTCAGACTTTCTGTTTATTCCTAATTTGTTTCAAGTAGTTGTGTTTCTAATAATTTTTCAGTTTCTTCTAAGTTGTCCAGTTTGTTGGCATATAGTGGTTCATAATGGTCTCTTATGATGTGTCATGTCTCTGTGGTATAAATTGTAATGTCTCATTTTTCATTTATAATTTTGTCAATTTGGGTCATTTCTCTTTTTTTTTTTTCTTTTTTTCCCCCCTTAGTCTAGCTAAAGCTTTGTGATTTTCTTTATCTTTTCAAAGAACCAACTCTTAGGTTGGTTACATTTTCTGTTGTTTTCCTGTTCTCTATTTCATGTATTTCCTCTCTAATCTTTATTATTTTCTTCCTTCTTCTAACTTCAGGATCATTTTATTATTCTTTTTCTACTTTTTCTGCTAACTTTGGTCTCAATTTGTTCTACTTTTTCTATAGATAGGACTTGTTTTTTAATTCAGTCAGCTATCTTATGTCTTTTGATTGGAGCATTTAGTCCATTGACATCTAAAGTAACTATTGATAGGTATGTACTTATTGTCATTTTATCACTTATTGATAGGTATGTACTTATTGCCATTTTATCACTTATTTTCTGGGTTTTTTATAGTTCTTCTCTGTTGTTTTCTTCTTCTATTAGTTTCTTCCCTGTGAATTGATGATTTTCTTTAATTGAATGCTGTGTTCCTTTCTAGTTTTTGTGTATCTATGGTAGGTTTTTGATTTATGGTTACCATGGGGTTCATATATGTTGACCTGTAACTATATCTATTTGTTTTAAATGTGTAGTCCTTTAAATTCAAACACATTCTAAAATATCTACACTTTTTACTCCCCTCCCACACATATTGTTTTTGATGTCATATATTACATCTTCATGTGTGTCCTTTACTGACTATTGTAGTGATAGTTGATTTTACAATTTTTTTTGTTTTTAAATATTTGTACTAGCTTATTTCAGTGGTTGATTTTCATCCTTTACTATGTATTTGTCTTAACTAGTGGGATTTTTCCTTTATAGATTCTTTCTTCTTGTTATAGCCTTTTCTTTTCCACTTAGAAAAGATTCTTTAACATTTCTTTTAGGGTAGGTTTAGTATTAATGAACTCTTCTTGTTTTTGCTTGTCTGAGAAGTTATCTTTCCAATTCTAAATGACAATCATGCTGGGTAGTGTGTCCTAGGTTGCAGTTTTCCCCTTTCAGCACTTTGAATATATCATGCTACTCCCTTCTGGCCTGTAATTTTTCTGCATAAAAATCAGCTGATAGCCTCATAAGGCTATCAGCTGATTTTTGAGGGTTCCCTTGTATATGATGCTTTGTTTTTGTCTTGCTACCTTTAGAATTCTCTCTTTAGCTTTTGTCATTTTAATTATGATATGTCCTGGTGTGGGTCTGTTTGGGTTCATCTTGTTTGGGACCCACTGTGCTTACTGTACCTGGATATCTATTTCCTTCTTCATGTTTGGGAAGTTTTCAGTCATAATTTCATCAAATACATTTTCAACCCTCTTCTCTCTTTTTCTCAGATCCCTATAATAAAAATGTTGGTTTTTCTTTTAGTTTGTTTTTCATTTCAGTTACTGTATTCTCCAGTTCTGATTGGTTCTTTTTTTATATTTCTAGTCCCTTGTTAAAATTTGCACTTTATTAATCTGTAATTTTCTCTAATTCATTTAGCATTCTTATTACTAATGGTTTGAACTCTTTATCTGGTTAATTATTTCTTTCTGTTTCATTGGTTGTTTTTCAGGTGTTTTCTCTTGCCTTTTCAATTGAAACAAAATTCCTCTATCTTCTCATTTTGCTTAACTTTCTCTGTCTCTATGAAATTAGGTGAAACAGTAACTTATAACAGTCCTGAAAAATGTCCTTGTGTGGAAGCATTTCTCTACAGTCTGTGTGTGCCCAGTGGCCTTGATGGGAGAGCTAGATCTGACAATACTAGTCACATCTTTCCTCAAGGTGTGCTT
This sequence comes from Mesoplodon densirostris, assembly GCF_025265405.1. Classification (NCBI taxonomy): domain Eukaryota; kingdom Metazoa; phylum Chordata; class Mammalia; order Artiodactyla; family Ziphiidae; genus Mesoplodon; species Mesoplodon densirostris. The sequence continues at coordinate 66,149,479 of NC_082662.1, read as the reverse complement.
GCAGCTATCACCTTAGTAAGAGGTGGGGCTGGAGAAGGAGTGGCTAGGTCCAGAGCCATGAGTGAGCTGGGGCTTTTCCTCTGCTCAGTGGCTGTCACCACCCTGTTGGGGGAAGGGGCCTGTCCCAAGTTGCTGGAGCAGAAGCCCTGGGGTTCATATTCAAGCCGGCTCTGGCTGTTCCCATTAAATGTTTGCCCTTCCCACTCCCAGCACCGGCACTCTCACGCCAGAGGGAAGCAATGATGGGGCAAGAGTGGCTAGCATGTGGGCTTGGTGTGGGTTGGGGCATAAACTCTGTTGGTCCGGCCTTGGCAGGGACCTGGACTGTTTCCAATGAACTACCTGTGTGAGCACCAGTAATGGTTGCCCCTGCTTTGCTCAGTTGCTGCTTTGTGTCTGAGTGTCCTTTGTCCCTCAGCCACAGAGCCCTTTCCCCAGTGTGGAGCTGCATTATGAGTGACCACTCTCCTTAAGTTGGTACACAGGCCAGGGCAGTTCCAGGAAATCAGCCAGCCACCGTGCAGTCTCAATCCATCCCCTCTGCACTGTTTCAGGAGCAAGGGAGTTTGTGCATACTCCTCACAAGCAGGCTTCCCACAGCCCTGCTGTTAGTCCCACCGGCCCTAGAACCAGACAAGTGGGCTTGCCTTCCCAGTGTCGGACCCCAGAGCTGGGGTGCTCAATATGTGGCTCAAACTGCTCATTCCCCAGGGAGGGTCTCCACCTGTGTAGTATCTCTTTTCCTCTGAGTCTCCTCCCAGGGGCAAAGGTCCTGACCTGATCACATCTCTTCCTTCCTACCTGATTCTGTGGGGATCTTTCTCACAGCTTTGGTTGTACAGGAATATTTCTTCCAGTCTCTGCTTACTTTTCAGTGAGGATTGTTCCACATGTAGATGTATTTTTGATGTGTTCATTGGGGGGAGGTTATTTCCACATCCTCCTACTTCACCATCTTGATCTTCTCTGATCTCAAAGCCATTCTTCTGCTTAAAACTCTGCAGTGACTGTCCATCCCAGTGAGCTTCCTGTTCTTCAAACATGCCAAGTGTGTTCTTGCCTCCCTAAGCATACTTCCACCTGGCCTTTTGTACTTGTCATTTGCTTTACTAGAATGTTTTTCTGAGATCCTCACTATAACTTGTTTCCTCTTAGAAATACTATCCCAATCCAGCCTATGTGAAAAGCAATTCATTTTTTATATATTTAGTGTTTTATTTCCATATTGTCTAACTCTACTTATTAGAGAATATAACCTTCGTGGTATTACAGACTTTCTTCTCTTCACAGAGCACATAGTGGTCAGTTTCAAAATACTACTTTTTCCTTGAAAATCCATTCTTTTCTTTTCTTTTAGCAGTTGCATAACTACTAGAGATTTTGTTAACCAATTTTACTTGCAGCTAAGTGTGTTCATCTGACTATATTTTTGTTAGATTTGTAAGTGAACAGAATTAATGACCACAACTGCTGCTTCAAATACTTAAATGGTAATTGTACCCCCTTTATTTTCATGACTTTCCCTTCCCATGGGCTGGAAGGCATTAGTCATGTGGGTTAACAACTGTCTTTGAGTATGGTGAGGCAAGATTGAATTATTTTATGGAGCAGCACTCTCCACCAGTGTAGACTGCATGTGAGAAAAGTAAAATTCTGTCTTATTTGAACCATTATAAGTTTTATTCTCAATATATTTTACCCTAACTAATTTTTAGATCATCAGTGAAAATATTTGAATGAAGGAATGAACAGGTGGAGCCCACTTTAAAAATCTGAGAAATGGAAAAATTGCTTTTCCTTGGACAATTTTGTTTTTCTTTTGCTGTTTAATAATAATGGTAACAGTAAAGTTTCTACCTGTTTCATCATTTTAATTCAAATGATTTTGCTCTTTCATCACATATATGAATATTACTGTTTTTTGGTAATCTGTCTCCATGGTATTGAAGTAGTTTACTTTGATATCCTCTCTTACAAAAAATTTAAAATAAAGATTAGCTGCTGAATGTTATCCAATGCCTTTCTGCATCTATTTATATACTCTTACATTTTTCTCTTCATTAAATTGTTTATGTCATGAGCTTTGTAATACTTGGTCATAGTCTTATTATACTTTGCTTACATTGCTGGATTCTTTTTATTAGTATTTAGAATTTTTGCATCTGTATTCAAAGATTATATTGGTATATGGTTTTCTTTTATTGCCTTATTGGACTGAGTAGGACTGTGAGTACAGTGTTGAATAGATTGGGTGAGAGATGTTATCCTTCCCTTGTTTTTGATCTTACAGAGCTAACATTTAGTATTTTACTATTGTGATATTAGTTTGTTGATGCCATTTATCTAGTAATATTTTGAATACATTAGGTTAAATAAAACATAATACAGTCATCGCTTGCTATCTGCAAGAGATTGGTTCCAGGACCTGCTGCAGATACCAAACTCTGCAGATGCTCTAGTCCTTTACACTTGTCCCTGTGTACTTGCAGGTTCCGCAGTGTGGTGGGTTCAGCCAATCACAGATAGTATAGTACTATTTTTATTGAAAAAAATCATATATAATAACTCATGCAGTTCACAGTTGTGTTGTGCAAGGGTAAATGTATTTAAATTAATCTCATCTGTTTCTTTTTACTTTTTTTTTAGTGTGGCTAATAGAAAATTTTAAGTTATTTTATGGCATACATTATATTCTCTTGGACAATACTGCTGTAAAGTAGTTTTCCTAGGTGGAAATAAGAAGTTATTTCTTCACTGGAGAAGAAAGATAAAAAGAGTTTATATTGGTTAACATATTTCTATAGATATTTTAGTCATGTTCTCTCTGACATTATATTATAAAATGCATAGCCAGATGTAGTTACAGAATTGTTTGTGCATTCATGTCCCCAGAGATTTCTCAGCACTCATTCATCCCTTGATGAATGTTGATGAGCCAGCCCTAATGCCTAGTTTTATATAGTAATAATATGAAAGCAAATATTACATTAAGTTTACCACTATGTTTTCTAAGATGTAAGTGAACTCATAAGTAGTTTTTTTTTTTTTTGCAAAAAAACTAAATGACAGTTCTCTCCCCCCCCCTTATATTCAGCCTCTTGTTCTTGTGTAAAAAACATCAGGAAAAAACTATTAGTGAAAGTGAAAAAAAATGGATTTACAAACACAAAGGATTTGAAGATAAGCTCTTTAAGGATCTCATTTTTCAGCCTGGAACCAATATAACAGAAAAGCTTGCACATTGGAAACATGTAAGTGTAATTATTTTATTACTTTTCTTTGAAATATTTTTAAGACACTATAGTTATAGTTTATATTGCATTAGTAATAATTTCTTTAATCTCTTTTAAATGTCTTCTATTATCTTGTTAATATTATGCTTGAGATTTTCTTGATGAGATAAAAGTCATATAATGTAGTATAAATGTAGTTTTTGTGGTGTATTAATCACTCTTAACAGAACCATTTTATAATTTATGCTTTATATATGTGTTTTCTCTTATTAATTATTGGAAGTAGTTAGTAATATAAAATATATTCTCCGTAGCTGAAAATATAAAGAAATATTTAGTTTATTAAAGGCTGATAATTGTACATATAGTATAATATTCACTCAGTATTTTGTGCAAAATCATGTATTGCTTTAAGGACACAATAAAAATAGAAAGAAATTTATATTTATTGAGTACCTACTATGTACCAGGCACTGTGCTAGATATTTTGCATGTGGTATGTAATTTATTCTTCATGATACTGTAAGATAGATATTTTTACCTCTTTTTTTATGATTAGGGAAACTAAGGCTCATAGGGGTTGATTAACTTACCAAAAGCCAAACAGTTAAGTGACATTTGTAGGACTTAACTCGAGATCATCTGACTCCAAAGTTTGTGCTTTTTTATTTTTAGAATTTTGTTTTGCTTTTACCATTAAGTAATGGTAAAAATGAAAGCTCGGCATTATAGTATAATTAACTGGAATGAACTTTTTATAATTTATAAAGCAATGTGTTTGTCTGTAAACTCCTTCATATTCACACCTGTACCTGAATAGCCTGAGCTACAAACGTTTCCATTACATTAACATAATTAGAAGGGAATACAAACTGTCCAGACTGACACTAGTCTGATTTCAATGTAATTGAGGACACGTGTTCTAGATATAGTACAGTAATGTCCTCAAGCCATTAAATCCCACCAAAGTTTATCCATTGAATAAAAACATAGGTTTAAAAGGCAAATGTATCCTATGTAAAACGTTTTCCTCATTAGCACGCAGTGCCAACTGTATTAATTTGCTCCAGATGATAGTATGCTCTATAAAGTTTATGTGAAGTGTCTTTTGGCCCTCTTTGTAGAATATAAACGTGTTGATTTCAGGCATGTCACCTGCTTTTTATATGCTTTATATAGAGATGACTTTCACTGATGTATACTGATATCCAAGTTGGATATGGGTATGTTTTATACTGATAACCATTTTGGATATACTGATAGCCAACACCCATATATAAATGTAAATGTATATATACATATCCATATATGTTTATTTGTATATATGTTGTGTTATGGCAAGTGACTATTATATATACATAAATAGGAATAATATATATTATAAATGTTATGTTATTTAATACTTATGAAGTTACATATAATATACCATTTCAAGATTTTGGAAGTATTTTGAATGTTATAAATCTTTTGCTAAAATATATTAATTATAAGGAGTTTTCTAAAGGTCTTTGATATTAGTAATTCTACTAACCACATCACTACTTATATCATTTATTAAAAACCATTCTTTCATAGTCTATAAATATGTACATTTTCCTATGCTTTTTTCATTGTTTGTAGCTACCATTCATACAACATTATGAAGTTGTCTTCAAAGCTCACTTTCTTATAGTAACTGAAATAATTTTTCATTGTACGACTCATCTTTGAATCTATTTCTTCTATATATAATTGTCATTCCATCTTCTGCTAGCTTCATTTTTAGTCTTCAGCTCACTCCGTTGATATTATTTTTACTACTCACATGTCTAGTCTTTAGTGACTTGGAACTTGGTTTATTAGAAGCTATAGTGAGAACAGTTAATACTATAGAATACCTAAGAGAACCTAGGATCCAGAAAACATTAAAAGAGTAGGGAGTAGGGAAAGGGGAGGGGTTGAGAAATATTAGCATTTAATACTGGGAGTGCATTAGAAAAAGATACTGTGAGCAAAGTAATGGAAAGGTTAATCAAGAATGGAATTCGATTTCAGTAATTAGATAAAGCAATCATTGTCTGAATCTGCTCCTGTTTGGGGATAAAACGTGCTTGGTCTCCCAAGGGCTTAAAATTTCTGATATTAATGGTAACCTACAATGGAAAGAACCAGAAGAGTGAGTTCAAGTCACATTCATTTAGGAAATGCTGTGGTGCAAAGCCAGAAGTCCATATAAACATCCAGAGTTAACGGTGCAAAAATAAACTGTAAATGATATACAGAACCAAAAGTTAGAAGCCATGATGAAAGAATCTGATAAAAAACTGGATTGGAGTAGAAGACATTGAGGATCTAAAACAATTGCTAGGGATATTATTTATCCATGGCTTACAGATATTGGTCAGAAGGTGGTTTTTCTTCTGTTATTGAATAGACTGACATGAATACAGAATTATGGTGGTCAATTAGATCAAGCTTTAGGGACATTTGTATATCATTATGTAGGATTTTAGGGAAATCTAGATACTATTATGATGGGTTTTGCTGGGGCATACAAGGCTATTTGAAATCTGCTTTTGCACAGTCAATCCTTTTACTCAAAAGTTACCAAGGAAAATATATGTACTGGGAGTAATAGCAAACAAAGCAGTTCCTAACTGAGGCTTTGGTCTAAAATTCCATTGCAATATTTTAGTAATCTGGGCTAGACTGTGAGATATTCTTTGTTACCCATGCTTTTTATTTATTTTTATTTTATTTATTTATTTATTTATTTATTTGTAGTATGCGGGCCTCTCACTGTTGTGGCCTCTCCCATTGCAGAGCACAGGCTCCGGATGCGCAGGCTCATCAGCCATGGCTCACGGGCCCAGCTGCTCCGCGACCCATGCTTTTTTATCTTGAATAGTTGTTTCCTATATTGCAAACATGAATTTTAGAAGGGGTATAGTATGAAAGAAAGTCACACTCATTATAGCCAAAAGGACAGAGATTAAGAGCAGAGGAAAGAAATTTGCCATATATTTATCTCAGAGAAGGTTAGTTGCCCTCTTTCCTCTTACCTCCACACCCTCACATTTGAAGCTTCCTTAAGCTGGTTTAGTCTTATGTTGTTAGGAAGGAAAGAAAGCACCTAAACGGTAAGAAAGAGTGATGGCCAGGAACCCTTATTGTTATAACCTCATGGAAAGATAAAACAAATCTATGTGTTGTGGATCTCTGTCTTCTTTGACAGCCCACCTCCTAGAATCATGATCTAATTTTTTCTTAGGACTTCAACACCCTCTTGCCTTGAAGCATTAATATTGGAATTTCACACCCTTTATCTTGACTCATCTTCTGGAGAGTGTGCATATGATCTCCCTAGTTATCAACAGAATGAGGAAAAAGATCCATAGGGCAAGCCAGTCAATTTCTCTGGAAGAGATTTCTTACATTGAACCACTTCTAGCACATTGAATGTTCACATCTTGTTCTCCTTTATGGCATTCTATAGTTCCTGGAAACATAATATAATATGGCAGTCATCTATACTAAAGTAAGATTTGCTTTAGAACTGATGATTTGGTTGAATTCTAGGATATTTTTATTGATTTTCCTTTGGTTCCAAAGATTCATTTTTCTCATAACTAATATGGTTGGAACTATATACATTCCATGTTGAATACCATTTTTGTAAAACAAAATAGAGCAAAATATACTCGAAGATAATCCTCCTGTGAACCCTTTCCATTAATTACTATTAAATACATTTTCTTAAAGGTGTGTGTGTGTATATATATATATATATATATATATATATATATATATATATATACACACACACGTACGTACCTGAGGAACTGTTTGTCTTTTAATATATTATAATTTTTAATAAGGATTCAAAAATATAAAGTAACTTTTTAATTGTACCACATATGCATTAAAATACATGAAAATCACAATCATCAATCTGTTAATAGTGGTTATTTAAGTGGTAGAATGTTAGGTGATTATTCCTTTCTGACAATTTTGTATATTCTTTCTAATCAGAGATCATGTTTTATTTATATAATAAAAAAAGATTTTGCATTGTGGATAAAAACATTTTATCTCCATTTTTTATAACATAAATATAGAAATATTCCCTTCAGGAACCTCTATTTTGTATTATATTCCACATGAACAATTCTCTTTTCTTAGTTAATAAACATCCTTTTTAGAGCACTTTTAGGTTCACAGCAAAATTAGCAGAAAGTATAGAGAGTCACCATGTTACTCCCTGTCCCCACATATGTACAGTATCCATTATCCACATCCTGCACCACAATGGTATATTTGTTACAATCAATGAACCCACATTAACACAGCATTATCACCCAAAGTCCAGTTTACATTAGGGTTCACTCTTGGTGTTATACCTTCTATGGGTTTTGACAAATATGTAATGACATATCCACCATTACAGTATTGTACAGAATAGTTTCACTGCCGTAAAAATCCTCTGTGTTCTGCCTATTCATCCTTATTTTCCCCTAACCTTTGGCAACCTATAATATTTTTACTGCCTCCATAGTTTTTCCTTTTCCAGAATGTCATATAGTTGGAATAATATAGTATGTAGCATGTGTAGCCTTTTTAGACTGGCTTCTTTCACTTAGTAATATGCATTTAAGTTTCCTCCATGTCTTTTCATGGCTTATTAACTCATTGCTTTTTAGAACTAAAGAATATTCCATTGTCTGGAGGTACAACAATTTATCCATTCACCTATTGAAGGACATCTTGGTTACTTACAAATTTTAGCAATTATGAACAAAGTGGATATAAACATCCATGTGCAGGTTTTTGTGTGCACATACATTTTCAACTTGTTTGGATAAATACAAGGACACTTGATTGCTGGGTTTTATCGTAGGAGGATGCTTAGTTTTGAAAAAAAAAACTGCAAAACCATCTTCCAAAGTGGTTGTACCATTTTGCATTCCCACTAGCAATGAATGAGGTTCTTGTTGCTCCACATTTTCACCAGCATTTGGTATTGTCAGTGTAAGTAGGTTTTGGCCATTCTAATAGGTATGCAATAGTGTCTCATTGTTGCTTTAATTTGCAATTCCTTAATGACATGTGATGACATCTTTTCAGATGTTTACTTGCCATCCGTATATCTTTTAGTGGGGTATAGTTCTCTTTTTACTATTAAAAAAATGTAATGATTTATAATCACATGCCCTATGTGAGTAAGAGAGGAACGAGATGACTTTACCTTACTCAGGGCTGCTGCTTTGCACGTTGCATGAGTGCATTTATATCACAGTCTGTGTGGATAACATTCCCTGGAGTTCTGTGGAGCACAGCTTGCATGGCAGGATGAAGTTGTGTTAATTTTAATTTTACAAATCCAAGTAACTAATTATATTTGAGTTTGGGGTTTTTTGTGCCTACTTTGAATTCAGGTAAATAGAGGGGGCAGGGAGAATGAATAATCAGCTCCATAATTTTAGAAGACAACAAATAATGAAACGACTTTTGCCCTCTTCTCTGTTTCATTTAACAGTAGGAGATACTAAGAAAATATTGCGAGCATTGATCTCATATCAGATTCAGGGGATGTGGAATGGGTCACCTTATTTTATTATGTGGAGAGTTAAAAAGAAACTTATGGATAGATGTTTCATTTTTTTAATTTCAGTGTTTTGTGAAGAGTCCTTACACTGGAAAGTGACCTTTATTATCAATGAGTTTCTGTGATGTTGTACTAACTTATGAAAGTCTTAAGAAAAAAGCTTTGTAATGACATTCTTACATGCTTTTTGTTATTGCCTAACAGTCATTTTCAGGCTCCATCAGCAATACAGTTCATTTCAAATGGGTATTTTTTGACTATTTAGAATGTCCTTAGCACTGTAACAAATTCTAAGGCCTTAAAGATTGCCATAAAGCAACTCCTATGCTGGAACTTGTAGGGAGAGGGGAAAGAAATAGGAATAACTTACTAGGTAGGGACTGATTATATAAAGTATGGAATTGACAGGAGTATACAAATTCAAATCCAGTTTAGTCAGTTGCCTACAGCTAAGGGTCTGATCAAAGGAGTTGGAGTTGTGCTGAGTATTAAGACTTATGGGAAATAATGACTTTTAGGGTCAGGTAGAAGTATGAGATATTTATCAGAAGAGTCACTAAGGGCTAGCAGGGGCTAAGGGTAATTTAATTTAAGTTTAATTCACCTATGTTTTGGGATCCAAAGAAGCAAAAATGATGACTTAGAAGTGAAACTGTAGCTTTTTGACTTAATCAACACATAATGGGCTAACTTTATCCATTTAATAACATTTTTCAGATATTTACTAGGTGCTTTCTAAATATCAGGTCCTCTGCTTGTCACTGGCAGTAAAAATAAAATAAGCAAAGACTGTGCCCTTCAATCAAAGATTTTACTGAGACTGAAAGGAGAAAACTTGGAGCTAAATGAATAAGATTAGGACAGAGGCATACAAGGGTAATATTAGACACCATTTGTGGCTGCTCAGGTGCAAGGAGTGTGGCTAGCTGACAGCTCCAGCTGTTAGATTGTTCAGGGTCCACCTCTGCTTTCAAGTAGAGGTCACACTATTCTCTAGGCAGCCTTCAGGCAATTACTGAGTAAGGCAGTGTTACAAGGGCCTGGCCATTACTGCTCATTGTTGGACCTTCAGATAGAGACATACTTTGCTTCAGAGCTCCTGGTCGGTTGGCAGAAACTTTGACTCTCCCTGCTTAATCTACTTCCTCCGTTTTCCTTTAAAGAGTATTACTTCCCAATAAACCTTTTGCACACTTAAGTGTCTTGGTATCTCCTTTCTGGAAAAACCTGGGATACCATATATTATGCTTGACTCCATAGATATGGATACGAAAATTTTTACAACCAAGCAATTTCAGAATTATTTTTAAAAAGCAGCAAGTGGATGCTAGATTAATACATAATCTGAGTTGTTAAACTGTGAGGGTTGCCAACGTCAACAGAGAGATCACTAGGAAAATGAGAGAATTGAGCAGACGACTTATAGCATAACACATGTGGGAAAAGCATAGGGACAGGAACTATGAAGTGCTCACAGTACCTTTCAACAAATACTTTGTGAATTGAGGTGAATAAAGGAAAATTATGTGACTTAAACCTGAAATAGATAGAAATTAGGAAAAAATTATAAGGGAGATACTTATAAATTATGCCAGATGGTAACTTTCTTGGCATCTTTTAACATCTTGCAAAATCAATTCTGTTGGTCCCATGCACATACCTAAGAGCTGTAATATCAGTAACATATGATACACTGACTCTCTCCTAGGGGTCACAAGACAAATATAAATACAAATGTAAGTAAAAATTCCTTTATTCTTAATATTATTCAATGAAGTGTCCATTTTTCCTTTATTGAAACATTTGTTTTTTGTAATCATAGTTCCATCTCAGCTGTTCACCCAGAACACTCACATATCTGCATGCTATCCTGACCTTTTAGAACCAGTTAGAGGAAAACTGGCACTGTAACCACAGAACTTTTTTGTTAAAATACACAATGTGGAAGTTATCTTTTACTCTGTGTATAAAGATATTGTGTCTACATTCCAAGGACTACAAGGAGTATTTCTGCCTAAATTATTTCATGCAGAGACTGGAAATCTACCTGGTACCGTTCAGCTTAGTTCTCTTCGGTATTCAAAGTTTCTCAGTCTTTTTGGGCAACTGACTCAGAGGTGAAGACTGATTTTATAACAGGAAGAAAACTGGCTCAAATTTATGTCCTTCTGTCCTGCCTCATTTTCCAGACTGTAGGCACTTTGCCACTCTTTTTTAAGACAGGTTTTCTGGCATGATCATAGTTTTCATTCTGTGCTTCTGAAACCATATCCCTATTGCACATTTCCAGATAGCTGTCCTTTTGCTTATCCTTCTCCTTGCCTAGAAATAAAATAAATTTGCTGTAGGCCCCCTTCCTGGTAAGCTCCTGACCTATTACTGTAATTTCTCTTTCCATTATGCTCCAAGTTATTAATTTTCCCTTCTAAATGACACCCTATGGTTCATTTGCTCTTCCCTCTTATCATGTCACAATTTGATAATGAATTTTTAAAATTTGTAAAAGTTAAATGATTTTGATTTGTAAAACTTAAACTCCTTTGGGAATGTCTAAACAAATAAGCTAACGTAGTTTTATTAAGAAACATGCAGATTTAACTTACATCATACTTATCATTAATAAAAGATAACTTTTTTATGTTGACCACTTTTATTCTGTACTTTTATTTTCTTTCTCTTTATTTGTTCATATCCTTTGTTCATTGTTCTATTGGTATGGACTTGCTATATAGAATTTTACTCCATTTAACTTTGAAGGGACAATTTCAGTGAAATTTTCCCTTATCATATGTTTTTTCCAGTTTATCATTTGTGTATTAGTTTTATCTATAGTGTCTTTTGCTGTTCAGAAAACTTTAATTCTAATGTGGTCAAACCGGTGAGTATTTGGGGTGTCTATTCTTTATAGAATGCTAAAAAATGTTCTTCACAACTCTAGGCTTATAAAAAGATGAGTTATTTTATTCTGACATTTTTATGTTTTTATATTTTTACTTTTAAATATCATCCACTTGGAAATTATTTTAGTTTGGGGTTGTAGTAAGGATAAAACTACATATTTGAATGAAATGCTGCCATTTGCAGCAATGTGGATGGACCTAGAGAATATTATGCTTAGTGAACTGTCAGAGAAATACAAATATTATATGATATCACTTATATGTGAAATATGAAAAATTATAGAAATTGAAGTATATGAAAACAGAAACAGACTCACCATATAAAAGACAAATTTGTGGTTACCAGAGGGGAGAAGGGGAAAGGGAGAGGGACAAATTAGGGATATGGGATTAACAGATACAGACTACTATATATAAAATAGATAAGCAATAAAGATATACTATTTAGCACAGGGAATTATACCCATTATCTTTTAATAACCTATAATGAAGTATAATCTGCAAAAATACTGAATCACTATGATCTACACCTTAAACTAACATAATATTATAAATCAACTGTACTTCAATTTTTTTTAATAATTAATTTTAGAGGAAAAGAAAAAAACTTTATATTTTTATATATAGTAAATTATTCCAACACCATTTGTTAATTATTATTCTACCAGGTATTTAAAATAGTACAGTTATCACATATGATAATCTCCTGTATCTACTTATTTGAAAACAACATCATTTTAATATTTTAGCTATGTGATGTTGATTTGTGATAAGACAAACCAATTTTCATTATTATTGGCTATTTTTGTGTTTTATTTATTCAAATGAAGTTTAAGATCATTTTGTATATTAAAAGATATTTATTTTAATGGCATTGTATTTAGAAAGTGATTATGGGAGAATAGACATGTTATAATGTTGAGTCATTTGTTTAAGCACCTTTGTATATATTTCTATTTATTCAGTTATTTCTATGATTTTCACTGACGTTGTGTAGTATTATTCACGTAGCTCTTGCACATTTAAGATTATTCCAAAAATAATACATAAAACATAAAAACAATTATTTTATGTTGAGACTTGAATTTTTTTAAATTATAATTTCAGACTAGTATTTTTATAAAAGAGAGTGTTGATTTTTTTAGTCACTGTCTTGTTATTTGAAATGATTTTTCAGTTTATTCTGTTAGATTGTCAGAGTATTCTTTAGAAAATGATCACTTTTCCTTTTCAACAATCATACTTTTTCCTATTTTTCTTGTTTTCTTGAGTAGATTTCAAATTCCAGAATAATATTGGTGGTAAATGGGTATTCTTGTAATTCTTGTATTATTTCTGACTTTGATCCTAATACCACTATTATTTCATCTTGAAATATGATATTGCAAAATTTCTGGTAGGTACTCTTCATCATGTTAAGAAAGTATTTTAGTACTGAGATGTTGGATTAAATATAAAGCACAAGTATTTGTTGAACATTATTACATGTCTTTTCAAATTCTATTGAGAGTTCTTCATTTTTTTTCCTAGTATGCTAAGGTAATGAATTAAATCAATATATCTTGTTATTTTGAACCGTGCTTGCATTCTTAAAACAGACCTTAGTCATTGTGTGTTTTTGTTTGAATGGGAATCACTCAGTTGGGATAGCTAATACTTATTTTAAGATTTTACCCTCTGTAATAATGAGTGAGGTTGTATTGTTTTCTTTTGGTGCCTGCTTTTTGAGGTATTGATATCAGGACAGTGGTCTGTCTAAAGACACTTTCCTTTTCCCTATGCTTTGAAACAATTTCAGGAATATAGGAATTAGGTATCCTTTGAATATTTGCTAAGGAGCCTTTCCCATGCAATTGTCAAGTTCATATGACTTTTTAAATTGTCAAAGACTTGTAAATCTTTGACAACAAATTTGGTCATTTCTCATCATTATATGATTCAGATTTTAGGAATTCTTAAGTAAGCTTAGTAAACAAATTTTGAATGTAACTAAAATTGTCTCTTTCAACTAAATATTTTAAAAGTTATTACTTTGTATCATGTTTATTTTCTCTTTATTTTCTCTTTCTGACTTTCCAGCATTTTTATAGATATACTTTTAAGATATTTTTCACACTTATTCATTTGAATACATAATTTTCTCAATTTTTTTCTGATTTCTAATGAACATTCAACATTATACCTTTATTTACCTTTCAGTTCAGATAATACTATATCCTATAGTTTTGAGAATAGTAGTCTCATTTTCATTATTTTCTTTCCCCCTCACATCCCCTTCCTCTCTGGCAAACGCCTGTTTTCTGTATTTATGACTCTTTTTCTGTTTTGTTGTGTTTGTTCATTTACTTTGTTTTTTAGATTCCACATACAAGTGAAATCATACAGTACTTGTCTTTCTCTGTCTGACTTATTTCACTTAGCATATAACCCTAGAGGTCCATCCATGTCACAAATGGAAAGATTTCTTTCTTTTTTATGGCTGAGTAATAATCCATTCTGTGTGTGTGTATCTATATATAGATGTATAAATATCACATCTTCTTTAACCATACATCTATTAATGGACACTTAGGTTTCTCCCATATCTTGGCTATTGTAAATAATGCTGTAGTGAACAGAGTGGTGCATATATCTTTTCTAATTAGTGTTTTTGCTCTCTTTGCTTAAATATCCAGGAGAGGAATTGCTGGATTGTATGGCAGTTCTATTTTTAATTTTTTGAGGAACCACCATACTTTTTCCATAGCAGCTGTACCAATTTGCATTTCCACCAACAGTGTATCAGGGTTTCCTTTTCTCCACCTTCTCACTGACACTTGTTATCTGTTGTCTTTTTGACAATAACTGTTTAGACAACTGCAAGGTGATATTTCATTGTGGTTTTGATTTGCATTTTTGTGGTGATTAGTGATGTTGAGCATCTTTTTATGTGTCTGTTGGCCATCTGTATATCTTTCTTGGAAAAAATGTCTGTTCAAGTCCTCTCCCCATTTTTAAAATGAGTTATTTGTTTTTTGATGTTGAGTTGTATGAGTTCTTTGTATGTTTTTGATACTAATACCTTATTAGATATATCATTTGCAAATATTTTTCCTATCTAGTAGGCAGCCTTTTCATTTTATTAACAGTTTCCTTTGCTGGGCAAAAGCTTTTTAGTTTGCTGTAGTCCCGTTTGTTTATTTTTGCTTTTGTTTCCCTTGCCTGAGGTGGCATAGCCAAAAAAAATTCCTAAGTCCAATGTCAAAGAGCATACTGATTATGATTTCTTGTAGGATTTTTATTCGTACAAGTTTTCAGGTCTTATATTTAAGTCTTTAATCAATTTTGATTTTATTTTTGTATATAGTTTGAGAAAGTAGTCTAGTTTGATTATTTTGCATGCAGCTCTCTAGTTTTCCAAGCACCATTCATTGAAGAGGTTGTCTTTTCCCCATTGTGTATTCTTGCCTCCTTTGTTTTAGGTTAATTGACCATAAAGTGTAGGTTCATTTCAGAGCTCTCTATTCTACCCCATTGACCTATAAGTCTTTTTTTTTGGGCCAGAACCATACTGTTTTGATTACTGTAGATTTGTAGTATAGGTTGAAATCAGGGTGTGTGACACCTCCAGCTTTGATCTTCTTCCTCAAGATTGTTTTGGCTATCCAGGGTCTTATGTATTTCCATACAAATTTTAGAATTTTTTTTCAGTTTAGTGAAAAATGCCATGGATATTTTGATAGGAATTGAATTCAATCTGTAGAATGCTTTGGGTAGTATGATCATTTTAACAATATGAATTTTTCCGATCCATGGACAAGGTATATCTTTCATTTGTTTGTATTATCTTCAGTTTCATTCATCAGAGTCTTACAATTTATCAAGTTTGTATAGATTTATTCCTAGGAATTTTATCATTTTTGATGAAATTGGAAATGGGATTGTTTTCTTAATTTCTCTTTCTGATAGATTACTGTTAGTGTATAGAAATGTAACAGATTTCTGTATACTAATTATGTATCCTTCAACTTTACTAATTCATTGATGAATTCTAATAGTTTTTTTGGTAGCATATTTAGGATTTTCTCTATACTGTATCATGTTATATGAACACAGCCACTGTTTTATTTATTCCTTTCCAATTTGGATTACTTTTATTTATTTTTTTCTTGTCTGATTGCTATAACTCGTACTTATTCAAGAACTATGTTGCATAAAGTGATGGGAGTGGGCATCCTTGTCTTTTCCCTCTTTTTAGAGGAAATGCTTTCAGCTTTTCACTGTTGAGTATGATGTTAGCTGTGGGCTTGTCATATATGCCCTTTATTATGTTGAGGAATGTTTCCTTTATACCCACTTCATTGAAAGTTTTTATAAATGGATGTTGAATTTTGTCAAAAGCTTTTTCTGTATCAATTGAGATGATTATATGATTTTTATTCTTCAATTTGTTAATGTGGTGTATCACATTGAATGATTTGTGAATATTGAATCATCCTTGCAACCCTGGGATAAATCCCACTTGATCATGGTCTGTAATCTTTTTAATGTTGTTTAGTTTAGTTTGGTAACATTTTGTTTAGGATTTTTCCATCTTTGTTCATCAATGATATTGGCCTCTACTTTACTTCTTTTTGGTGTCTTTTTCTGGTTTTGGTATCAGGAAGATGCTGGTCTCATAAAATGAGTTCAGAAGCATTCCTTCCTCCACAATATTTTGGAATAGTTGTAGAAGGATAGGTGTTAACTCTTCTTTAAATGTTTGGTGGAATTCACCTGTGAAGATTTCTGGTTCTGGACTTTTGTTTGTTGGGAGATTTTTTTTATTACTGATTCAATTTTATTACTGATAATTGGTTTATTCATGTTTTCTATTTCTTATAGATTCAGTCTTAGAAGATTGTACATTTCTAGGAATTGGTACATATCTTATAGGTTGTCCATTTTATTAGTGTATAATTGTGCACAGTCATATCTTGTGATCCTTTGTGTTTCTACATTTCCAGGAATTGGTACATTTCTTATAGGTTGTCCAATTTATTAGTGTATAATTGTGCATAGTAGTATCTTGTGATCCTTTGTATTTCTGTGGTGTAGGTTTTAACTTCTTTTTCATTTTTGATTTTATTTATTTGGACCCTCCCTCTCTTTTTTTGTTGTTGAGTCTAACTGAATATTTATCAATTTTGTTTATCTTTTCCAAGAACCAGCTCTTAGTTTCATTTATCTTTTCTATGTTTTTAGTCTCTCTTTCATTTATTTATGTTCTGATCTTTATTTTTTTCTTTCCTTCTACTAACTCTGGGCTTTGTTCTTCCTTATCTGGTTCCTTTAGGTGTAGGTTTAGATTGTTTATTTAAGATTTTTATTGTTTCCTGAGGTAAGCTTATATTGCTGTAAACTTCCTTGTTAGAACTGCTTTTGCAGTTCTAACAGATTTGCAGTTCTAACAGTTCTAAAAAAATCTAACAGATTTTTCAGTGTCCCACAGATTTGTGATCATCCTGTTTCCTTTTTTATTTTTCTCCAGGTATTTTTTTTTCCTCTTTGCTTTCTTCAGTAACCCATTTGTTGTTTAGAGAATATTATTTAGTCTCCATGTGTTTGTCTTTTTTGCAACTTTTTTCTTGTAGTTGATTTCTAATCTCATAGCATTATGGTCAGAAAAGATGCTTGATATGATTTCAATCCTCTTAAACTTATTGAGATTTGTTTTGCATTCTAGAATGTGATCTATCCTGAGGAATGTTCCATGTGAACCTGAAAAAATGTGTATTCTGATGCTTTTGGATGGAATGTTCCATACACATCCATGAAGTCCATTGATCTAATGTGTTGTTTAAAGCAATTCTTGCCTTATTGATTTTCTGTCTGGATGATCTGTCCATTGATGTAAATAGGGTGTTAAAATCCACTAATGTTATTGTTTTACTGTCAATTTCTCCCTTTATGTTTGTTAATGTTTGCTTTATGCATTTAGATACTCTCATTTTCCTTATTTTCTATATGTTATTTTCCTTTTTTTCCCTTTCTCTTGACCCAAGAGAAATTGTGGAAAACAGTTATTTTTAGAATCTACTCTGTCACCTTGATATAATCTCCAAATTGTATTCCCTTACAATTATGAGTATTTTTGTACATTTTGACTGGACTTCATATAATAAGTTCTATTTTGTGAGGTTGTATTTTATAGCTATTCTGTATAATAGTGGTTCTTAAAGTGTAATCCAGGAACTGCTGCGGATGTTTGAAATCCTTTAAGGTTATCTCCAATGCCAAAATAATTTTAATAATAACACTAAACTTTACTAATTTTTTTCAGTCTCATTCTCTTATATCATGAAGCTTTTCCAGAGACTTCATGACTTGTGAGAGATTGATTGTATAAGCAAATGTGAAAATTTGCCTTCTACTAAGCCAGAAATTAAATAGATTTGCAAAAATATAAAATGATCCCACTCTTTTTACTTTTTGAAATATAGTTCTGTTTTATAAAATTGTATAATTTCTGTGAACATGGAACAGATTTGCTATTCTATTTCAAAATAAATTAATAAATATTTTAAACATTTATACTTTTAATTTCTAATACCAGTAAATATTGAAAGATATAAACACATAAACAAAAGCTCTTTGAGGGTCTTATAATTTTTTAGAGTATAAAGGAATCCTGTAACCAAAAATTTGAGAGCCTGTGTTAAACATCAACTCTATCAGATGCAATTTTGTCATTTGTTTTTAAATGAAACTACATAATGATAAAGGAACACTTGAATTAGGTATGCTTTATATAAACCTATTAGTAGTAATGACCTAAATGTATTTCTAAATTTTTTGTATGCTATGTCTTATGTGGCTGTAATGTAGTTACACATGGCTATAATTTTATAGTGTCTTTGCTGTCTACACAAACATGCATTCTTACTAATTACCTAGAAATTTTGAGCCTAATGTCAGTTGCTCATGAGACTTATCTAGACATCATATATTTAATTAATGAGATTCCTTCTAAACCTCTTACTTATAATAGTTCACAAGACATGCATCTTTAAATGACTGCACCAGTGTTATATTTTAAAGGCAGACTTTTGTCCTACATGTAATGGGTGTGTATCCAGAGGAACCAGTGCAAAGTAAAGTGAAAAGTTCTATGACAGAATTAAAAGAGAAGGAAGGGAGAGCATTAGTTAGAATTGGGAGTAATTGACCCCTAATGACAGCGACTTAAAACAGAAATTTGTTTGTCTCTCACATAAAAATCTGGAGATAGTGCATGGCTGGTATAGCAGCTCTGAATCAAAACATTCTCACAGTCCTTAACTCTTTCTACCCTGTTGCCCCACCATGCATGGCATCTATCCCCAGGGTCATTTTATGGTTCATGATGGCTTTTCCAGCTCCAGGCATCAGATCTTCATTGTAACTAGAAGGAAAGAAGTGGGGATAAAGGAGGAGGGAGCAAAGGGGTTGTGTTCACTTTGTGGGAAGTTCTTGGAAGCCGACACTCAATATTCTGCTTACATCTGGTTGACTAAAAATTAGGCATATGGGGCTTCCCTGGTGGCGCAGTGGTTGAGAGTTCGCCTGCCGATGCAGGGGACACGGGTTCGTGCCCCGATCCCGGAAGATCCCACATGCCGCGGAGCGGCTGGGCCCGCGAGCCATGGCTGCGGAGCCTGTGTGTCCGGAGCCTGTGCTCCGCAGCGGGAGAGGCCACAGCAGTGAGAGGCCCGCATACAGCAAAAAAAAAAAAAAAAAAAAAAAAAAAAAATTAGGCATATGGCTACAGGAGGCTAAAAAATATAATCTCATTCTGACCAGACACATGACCAGCTAAAGCATGGTATTCTTTCATTATAGAGGAAGGTTTTAATGAATATTGAAGAACAGTTTCAAACATTCTCATATATCCTTCCCAAACACAGAACACAAACCTCTGCCAAAGGAGGAAAACCTAAAGGCTATGCCACTGCTATATTCAGCTAAAATTCCAGCATCTCTGGGTGTGGCAGTGAGTGATGGTTGCTCCCCAATATCTTTTCTCTCTTTCTTCCTCAGTGATAGAACTCCCATATTTTAACTGCTTCAAATAATCTACATTTCCCAACTTCTCTTGAAGGTATATGTTGCCATGTATATTAGTTTTTTATTGCTGTTGTAACAAATTATCGCAAATTTGGTAACATAAAACAACACAAATTTATTATCTTACAGTTCTAGAGACTAGGAGTCTGAAATTAGTTTTACTAAAATCAAAGTGTTGGCAGGACTAGTTCTTTCTGAAGGCACTAGAGGATCATCCATTTCTTTGCCTTTTCTAGTTTCTGCAAACTGCCTGCAGTACATGGCTTATAACCTTTACCTCACATCACTCCAACTACTTGCTTCCATTGGTACAGCTCCTACTTTCTCTCTGATTGCCTGGCCCCCTCTTATAAGGACTCTTATGATTAAATCATACACTCTCCTTACCCCAGATAATCAACTGATCTCAAGATCCTTAATCACATTTGTGAACCCTTTTTATAAATGTCTTATGGACTGAATATTTGTGTCCTCCTGCACACTACAAAATTTATATCTTAAAGCCCTAGTGCCCAGTGTGTTTGGCTATATTTGGAGATGGGACTTTAAGGAAATAATTAAGTTTAAAAAAGGTCATAAGGGTGAGGCACTGATCTGATACGATTAGTGTCCTTATAAAAAGAGACACCGGAGAATGTATTCTCTCCCCCTACCATCCATTCCATGCATGCACCAAGGAGAGGCCATGTGATGACACAGAGAAAAGGGGGCTGGCTCACTGCAAGCCAGGAAGAGAACACTCACCAGAAATCAAATCAGCTAACATTTGATCCTAGACTTTCAGCTTTCAGAACTTTGAGAAAATAAATTTTTGTTGTTTAAGCCATCCAGTCTATAGTATTTTGTTATGTCAGCCTGAGCAGACTAACATATGAGGTAACATTCACAGGGTTTTGGGGATTAGGGTGCAGACATCTAGGAAGGCCATTATTCAGTTTACCATACCACACTGTGTCATGAGTGGAAGTATGATGTGGCAGATTCCAGGAAATTTCACTAAAAGACAGTTGGTAATGCCTTTGTTGTCTCTTTTTCCCACCTTTCTCCAATCCTGTTACTTGGAACATGTGTATCATGGCTGGAATTCCACATTAGACCATTGGAATGAAGGTACAGTTAGGGTGGTGGAGTGGAAAGCTGGAAGTATACTAGATTGAAGCAAATTGTCATACTAGTTCTGGACTTCTTAAAATTGGATATTCATGTAAGATGGAAATAAATTCCTATTTTGAATAAGTCACCACTTGTTCATTTCTGGTCCAGCTCGGAATAAGCTTGAAAGTTGCCACTCCATCCTAACAACAACTAAAAAACTGAAAAAGCTGAAAAATCAACCCCTCTTTGATTTGTGAGGGAAGTAAGGTCACAGACAAAACACTGCCACCAAAAATTGAGAGACTGACAGGTAAATACAGAGAACCACACTTACCAGAGCAGAAACCCACAAACTGAAGCCACTGTTTGAACCAGTGCTGTAGTAGGCAAGCTGAATTGTAATTGATGACTTCCTGGAGGCTCAGGATGGACAAGTCTGAATAATAAAAACTCCAGGGTGACCCAGTTGCTGGTGGGAGGCAGGGGGGTGATGGGGGTTGGGTCTCACACACACTCTTTTGTAAGTTTACCTCCTGTAAATATGTGAGAAAAATCTCCATGTGCTTCAAGCAGGGAGAAGGGAAAAGGAACCATTTTGAAGTAAGCCAGAGCATTCTGTTCTTCTTAACAAGGTCTGTCCTCAGCAGAAAATAGTTAACCAGAGCCTAACCTGCTGGGATTTTATCAGAGACTAACTGACCTAGGGGAAGAGAAATACCCAACTCCAGCCCACTCTAATCATCCAGTCCCACCTAAGGGAGAGAGAGTCTGAGAAGCATGTGTGGGGTTTTCAGTCCAGAGGCACAAGCTTCCTGAAAGACTGAGACCTAATCATGGGACTACACAATGCTTTCCCTCTACCCGTATCTTACCACTACATTATTTATGGAAGTTTCTTTTATCTAGTATGTCATACCTGCCATCAAGAAAAAATTACAAGTCATACTAATAGGCAAAATACAGAACTTGAAAAGACAGGACAAGCATCGAACCAGAGTAAGATGTGGCAGAGATGTAATTATCAGACCAGAAATTTAAAACAACTATGATTAATATGCTGAGGGATCTAATATATAAAGTTGACAGCTTGAAAGAACAGGTGGCTAATGTAAACAGAGAGATGGAAATTCCATTAAAGAACCAAAAGCTAATATTAGAGATTAAAAAAAAAACTGTACAGAAAGGATAACTGCCTTTAGTGGGCTTATTAGTGAACTGAACACTGAGTAAAGAATCTCTGAGTTTGGGGATATCTCAATAAAACATTCAAAATTAAAAACCAAAGCAAAAAACTGGAAAAAAAGAATTAGAAAAAGAACAGAATATCTAAGAACTGTAACACACATAATGGGGATACCAGAAAGAGAAGACAGAGAAGAGAGAGAAGAAATACTTGACACAAGAATGGCAGAGAAGTTCCCCAAATTAATGTCAGATATCAAACCACAGATCCAGAAAGCTCAGAGAACACCAAGCAGGATAAATGAAGAAAAAGCTACACTTTAGGCATATTGTTTCAAACTACAGAAAATCACAGATAAAGAAAAAATCCTGAAAGAAGCCAAAAAATGCCTCATTTATAGAAGAGCAAGACAAGAATTACATCTGCCTTCTCTTAAGAAACCATGTAAACTGTTAGATAATGGGTGGAAAGTTTAAAGTGTTGAGAGAAAGAACCCACCAACCTAAAATTCTGATCTTTGGGAAATTATCCTTCAAAAGTGAAGGAGAGATAGAGACTCACAGACAGACAGAAGTTGAGGAAATTTGTTGCTAGCGGATCTGACTTACAGGAGATTTTAAATGAAGTTCTTTAAAGAGAAGGAAAATTATATAAATCAGAAAATTACATCTACATAAAAAAGGAAAGAGCATCAGAGAAGGAATAAGTGGAGGTAATTAAAATTTTTAGTTTTTCTTTACCTTAATTGATCTAACAAATAATGCTTTGTTCAAAATAATAATAGCAATAATGTATTCAATTATGTAAGCTTATATACATATATATTCACTTATGACTGCTTATGTATAAGTTTAATGACAATAGTGATACAAAGCACAAGAGGGAAATATTAGGACTATTTTATTATTAAAAGGCCCTCATGCTACCTGTAAAGCCGTATGGTGTTATTTTTTTTTTTTTTTTTTGCGGTATGCGGGCCTCTCACTGTTGTGGCCTCCCCCGTTGTGGAGCACAGGCTCCGGACGCACAGGCTCCGGACGCGCAGGCTCAGCGGCCATGGCTCAAGGGCCCAGCCGCTCCGCGGCATATGGGATCCTCCCAGACCGGGGCACGAACCCGTATCCCCTGCATCGGCAGGCGGACTCTCAACCACTTGCGCCACCAGGGAGGCCCATCGTATGGTGTTATTTAAAAGGAGACTTGGGTGAGTTGGAAATTTATATTGCAAACTGTAAGGCAATGATTAAAAATGTTTTAAAAAATGCATTAACTAATATGCTAAGAAAGGAGAGAAAATGGAATCATATAAAATGCTCTATTAAAACTACAAAAGTCAGAGATAGTATAGAAGACAAAAATAAGAACAAAGAACAGAAGAAGAAATGGAAAATAGAAACAAATAAGATAGATATTAATCTGACTATACAATAATCACTTTGAATGAAGATCCAACTACATGTTGTATATAAGACACTCACTTTAATTATTAAAGACACATATAGATTAAAAATAAATGGTTGGAGAAGGATATACCATGCTAACACTAATCAAAAGGAAATGGAAATGGCTATATTAATTTCAGACAGAGCAGACTTCAGAACAAGGAAAGTTATCAGGAATAAAGAGAAGCATTACACAGCAGTAAAAATGTGTATTCTCCAAGATGTTATGACAATCCTTAATATGTAGGCAACTAAAAAAAGAATGTCAAAAATATGTGAGGCAAAAACTGGTAGAACTCCAAGGAGAAATAGATGAATCCACTATTATAGTTGGAGACTTCAACAACTGTCTATCAGAAATGGACAGATCCAGCCCACAAAAAATCAGTAAGGACATCGTTGAACTCAATATCATCAATCAACTGGATAAAATGGACATCTACTTCTTGTAACAACAGCAGAATCCACATTCATCTCAAGCTCACATGGAACATTCACCTAAATAGGCCACATTCTGGGCCATAAAACATACCTTAACACTTTTATAAGAAGAGAAATCATACAACATCTTTTCTCAGACCATAATGGAATAAAACTAGATAAGCAGTAACAGAGTATAGCTGGAAAATCCCAAATTACTTAGAGATTAAACAACTTATAACACTTCCAAATAACACATGGGTCAAAGAAGTCTCAAGAGAAATTTAAAATATTTTGAACTAAGTGAAAATGAAAACAGAACTTATCAAAATCTGTTGGATACAGTGAGAGCAGTTCTTGGAAATTTATAGCATTGAATGCATATATTAGAAAAGAAGAAAGATCTAAAGGCAATAATCTAAGCTTCTACTTTAGAAAAAAGAGAGAAAAGGAAGAGCAACTTAAATCCAAATCAGAAAAAAAAATTAGTGAAAACTAGAGCAGAAATCAATGAAATGGAATATTACTCTCAGCCAAGCTTAATTTCAGTTGTTATACTAGTGGATGTCCAGTCTTCTTCACCTAAAAAAAAAAAAAAAAAAAAAAAAAAAGTAACACTTCATGATCTAGCAACCTATAAGTTAAAATATAAAATATGCCCTCCACATACACAGTATATAAGGTGGCATAGAAACAGAATAACCATAATTAAAATTTCCCATTTGGAAAAGGGTAGTAAGAAGCAGAGTTGTCACTGGCCCCATAGCAGTTGCCAAATCTATCTGACAGGAAGAGTGAAAACTTTCTTCTTTCACAGTAGTGTAAGCACATCTGGAAATTCTTTGGATCTTCCCTGTGAAAAGATTTTATCTGTCCATAATCATTTATGGTCACATCTGAAGTGGACTTCAGAGTATTTGTCCTTCTTGAGTGTAGAACAGTTTTACAGCCTTGAAAGATTTCAGGACCTATGGGTTGCTTTAGAGACTGAAAAACCACAGGCATTTTCAGGCCAGACTTTAATTTCTTTGGCAACACATTTCCTTCAAAAACTTAGTAGCCTTCTGACTTAACTGATTTCAGTAAGTTTTATGGTTAGGTAACTACAATGATCTTGTCTAAACATAGCTTATAATCCTGCAGACTCTGTTCTTTTACTTACTGGCTTTTGTTCTCAACTCTTTTTTCTCTTTTTTCAAATTAATATGATCTACCATGGTTGGACTCTCTGAAACAAAAGGCTTTGGAGGGAAGGGAAAATTCTTCATCTTATCTTTGCCTATAGACACTTATCCCTCAGGATATCAACATTTCCACTTTGAAGCCCCCTATTGAAAATGTTTCAATTTGAGGAATAGAGCTGTTGACATTTTCATCTATCCAAGGCTTCAATTACTATAATCTCAGTAAACTTAAATTGCAGATTCCAGATTAGAGTACATGCCTTATAAAAGTTGTATTCTATTTCCATCTCTGATTCATGCTGGCTAGCTATAACCAGATTTATTTTTCTCATAAGACTTAAAGCTGCCAAGGGGGAAAGGGGTGGGTGGGTGGGATGAATTGGGAGATTAGGGTTGACATATATGCAATGTTGATACCATGTATAAAATAAATAACTAATGAGAACCTACTGTATAGCACAGGGAACTCTACTCAGTGCTCTGTGGTGATCTAAATAAGAAGGAAATCCAAAAAATAGGGGATATACGTATATGTACAGCTGATTCACTTTGCCGTATGGTAGAAACTAACACAACATTGTAAAGCAACTATACTCCAATAAAAATTTTTTTAAAAAAAGAAAGCTACAGGTAACATCTAAATCTTAAATTCAGATTTTGTTATATAATTTCCTCTAACATCATAGTCTCAGTCAGCATATAGTCTGCCTTTCAAAGTGGAAATGTTTTGAAGCCATAATAACAGAGCTCACAAGCTTGTAAGCCTGCAATATACTGTACTAAGATAGTGCTGTATATTATACCTTCTTTTATTTGTAGCATCCACCTCCAAATACCACATTGGTGTCAATTTAAATTAGATTCAGCTCTGAGTAACAGAGATTCAAAATGTTACTAACTTAAACAAGGTAGTAGTTTGTTCTCTCATATAAAATTCTAGAAGTAAACAGTTTAGGACTGATATGATGGCACCATTCCATGAAATATTTAGTGACTCATACTCTTTTTATCTCATGGTTCTCTGTGCATAGCCTCCATTCAGAGATCACTTCAAGATCCAAAATGACTGCCCTTGTTCAGCCAGCATATGTACTCCTCAGCTATCAAGGAAGAGAGAGTGAGGAGACTTGTAAGTGTTTTTCAAGTAAAGTTCCTAAATGATGCCTCACAATATATCTTTGGCCAGAATTTAGTCACATTGTTACATTAAACTACAAGGAAATCTTAAAATATGTAGTGTTTATTTTGTGCAGAAATGTTTCCAGACAAAAATCAAGGATTCTATTATGAAAGTGAAGGAGAACCAGTATTGGAGAACAAATAGCCATCTTTGCTACAGAGCAGATGTAGAATACAAATACAAAAGAAGGTAGAAAGTAAGAAGTAAAGAAAGGAAGTATTTAATAAATGTAGAATATTATGATACAATATTATGAAATAAAATTAATACTTAAATGTTAGATGACATGCAGCTTTCCGTATGAATTAATATATTCACCTGATACAGTTAAAGCAAAGCTAAGTTCCATTGAGGTAAAAAATCTTGTAATAGGATGTTTACTATTTATTACTAATGAACTTGCATTCTCTATGATCCTTCTTTTCTCTTCTACATATTTCATTTTTTGGTTTCTCCATGATTCTTTCTGAAATTTTTATTCAGCTTCTCCTCCAGTTCAGTAATTATCTTGTTAGCTGTGTCTATTCTGTCATTGGATCATGCATTTTCATTCCTAATTGATATGGATTTATTCTTCAGATTTCTAAGGTTTTTTTGGTTCTTTTCCAAACTTTCCTTTTTACTTTTTACATTTTCCTTTTTGATTTTTTCTGTAGCTATGTCAAACTTGACTTTTCTTTTTTAAAACATAGCAAACAGAGTAATTCTGTAGTCTGCATCAATTAATTTCAGTAACTTGGGTCTTTTGTACTGCTCATTATATTTGAAATGTTACTTGTGGGAATTTTGGACTCTTGAATGAAAATACTTTCCTCCAGATAATATTTTAATTTGCTGTCACCAACTACCGCCAATACTGGGCTACCTGAAAGTTCAAAACTTGGGATTTTATGAATTATGAAGCTTTCATTTTAGTTTAGGGCTGTTCACTTATATTTCGTCATGTAGCCCTTTGAGTTCCCAGTTGAATGTAGACAGCATCCTCTCCTTGAGTGGACATGGGCTTTGATATTTGACTCCTGACCTCCTGAGCCACCAAACATGTGCTTTAGTTTAAAAATTGTTTCTTCCTGATGTCCAGGTAGTCTGAGAACAAAAGCTGCTTTGAGTGCTGGGCTTACCTCACTGGTGTCTTGCCTTCCCGACATTCTTGATAAATCTCTCCTGTTTTTCAAAAGACTTAAAAATTCTTTCATCTGGCATTTATAAACTTCAGAATTGGCCCAAATTTCTATTCTACCAATTGTGGATGCATCTTGACTCTGCATGTTTCCCTTCTGTTATTAAATAACTATTACAGTTTTCTTTTGACCTGATAACCATCCTCTTTTTTTTTCGAGTACGTTTTAAATCTCAAATCTGATTGACTTTATGTTGATTTTATAATTTAAAGTGTTAAATTTATTAGTCAGTGTTTCTTCTTCCTATCACTGCCATAACAGTCTGTATGTTGTACATTACTTCTTTTTAAATTTATTTATTCTATTTTATTTTTATTTTTGGCTGCATTGGGTCTTCGTTGCTGTGTGTGGTCTTTCTCTAGTTGTGGCGAGTGGGGGCTACTCTTCGTTGCGGTACACGGGCTTCTCATTGCAGTGGCTTCTCTTGTTGCGGAGCATGGGCTCTAGGCATGTCGGGTTCAGTAGTTGTGATGCACAGGCTTAGTTCCTCCATGGCATATGGGATCTTCCTGGAAGAGGGCTTGAACCCGTGTCCCCTGCACTGGCAGGCAGATTCTCAACCACTGCGTCACCAGGGAAGCCCATGTATGTTGTACATTACTTCTTGATATTGAGCAGCTATTCTGTATTTGGGGGAATATGTACCTAATAATTGTCAGCACTCTTTTTTTTACAGGTGAATTCTAATAACATTTTACCTCAGTTTTAAAAAAAATGACTTTGTAGGTTTCTGTTTCTGTTCTAAGTAATATAACTTGAAACTTGATTCATTATGACTTTGTAAATGCCACTAAATTATTTGTATTTAGGATTCAAAAAGAAATAAAACATTAAAATTCTATTAATAAATTCAAAGGAAATAAAACATATTAAAATTCTATTAATAAATTCAAAGGTTCTAAAAGTGTTATATGGTTAATTTTTGATAAATGAGGTGTTTTGCACAGTTTACTTATTTTATGCTTCAGTTTTAGCAAATGCTAAAAAAAAAATTCTGCATGTCTATTTGGCTTTTTGTTTACATTGTTGAATTATCATGAAGAACAATACTTTATAGTTTTTTGAAAACTTGAATCCTAAAACACCTGGAAAATCAGGTCTCTTTCTATTATATTTATTATTTTTTGGTACTTCACATTTTTTACATTTCATTAGAATTCTGACAAGCACTACCAAAATTGTATTGTTAACTTCACAATATTTTTTGTAACATCTTTACTGAGATATAACTTACATAACATAAAATTAATCCTTCTTAAGTACATAATTCAGTGGTTTTTAGTCTTTTTACAAACTTTTGCAACAATTATCACTATCTAATTCTAGAACATTTTCATCAACCCCAAAAGAAATCCCATACCTATTAGCAGTACTCCCAAGAGATCTTAACAACCATTAAGATATTTTCTATCTCTATGAGTGTGCCTATTCTGGGCATTTAATATAATGGAAGATAAAATATGTGGTATTTTGTGTATGGCTTCTGTCACTTAGCATATTTTTAGGATTTATCCATGTTGTAACATGTATAAGTCCTTTATTCATTTTTATAACTGAGTAATATTTCACTGTATGAATATACCATACTTTAAATCCATTTATTACTTGGGTTGCTTCCAATTTATGACTTATTAATAATTCTGCTATGAACATCCATGTAAAAAGATTTGTGTAGACATACTTTTCAGGTTTTTTGTGTATATATCTAATAGTGAAATAACAGGATGATATGGTAATTCTATGTTTAACTTTTTGGGGAACTGCCAAACTGTTTTCCACAGCAGCTGTGCCATTTTGCATTTACATCATCAATGTATGAGAGTCCTAATTTCTTCAAATCCTCACCAACACTTATTATTTTCTGTATTTTTAATTATAGCCATCATAATGAGTATGAAGTGGTACTTCACTGTGGTTTAGATTTGCATTTCCCTAGTGAGTAATAATGCTGAGAATCTTTTCATATATTTATTGGCCATTTGTATATCTTCTTTGGAGAGCTATCTATTCAAAAATCCTTTGATCATTTTATAATAAGTTGTCTTTTTATTGTTGAATTATAAAATTCCTTATATATTTTTGATACAAGTCTCTTATCATGCATATCATTTGAAAACATTTTCCCATTTTGTGGGTTGTCTGTTCACTTTCTTAATGGTAAATTTTTAATTTTGATGAAATCCAATTTGCATGGGTATTTTTGTCACACATTTTTCTTATGACATCTAAGAAACCATTTTCTAAACCAGTGTCTCAAAGATTTATTTTTATGTTTTTTTCTAAGAGTTTTATAAATTTAGCTCCTAAATTTAGGCATATGATTCATTTTGCACTAATCTTTATATAGTATGAGATAGAGGTTCAAAATCGTTCTTTTATATTGGATATCCGGTTGTCTAGCACCATTTTTTTTTTTTTGAAAGAAAAAGAGAAAAAAACCTGTCATCCTCCTCCTATTGAATTATCTTGGTACCCTTGTGAGAACTTGATTGACCATATGTAAAGATTTATTTATGGACTCTATTCCATTGATCTGTATGTCTATCCCCGACAATCATTTTGTCATTCCAGAATTTTTATTATTTAAATAATATGCTACTGAAAAAAAAGCCCAATATCTTAAGAATCTCTAGCAATGTAGTTTAACTATTGTGTTATACTTTAGATTTAAATCTATTATCCTCGAATTTGTGTTTGATGTCATCATACTCAAATTCAAAGATAAATCAACATGCAAACAAACTCCTCTCATGTGCACAAATGATATATTATTTACCTCCAAATTTTTGAAAAGTTTGCAATTTTAAGATTCATGGATGGATAGAAAATTTGATGTGGAGAGAAAGCTTCTAAGAGTTGACAAGTGGAAAGGATATTCAAAGACCTTAGAGACAATTGATTTTTCCATCCATAGAACATTTATTTATCCCATTGATAGACCACATGGTATATTGCAAATTTCATGGCCTTCATAATCACAAAATCAACTTTGCCTGCATACTTTAAATGTAATAGATATATACTGGCATAAATTTATACATATAAATAGGTATCAATATAAATATTTTTGATATGAGTGTTAAAACTTGTTTTTATTTTTTTATTAATTTTTATTGGAGTATAGTTGCTTTACAGTGTTTTGTTAGTTTCTGCTGTACAGAAAAGTGAATCAGTTATACATATACATATATCCACTCTTTTTTTAGATTCCCTTCCCATTTAGGTCACCACAGAGCATAAATTTCAAGTACTCTGCTCTAACTTCAGTGCTCAGCATACTATGGGAAAATCAAGAAGAGAAATTTTCGTTCTTTCGGAATTTGTTGTTCAGATGAAGTAATAGAATAATGACCAATACATCTATATAAACAAACACCAAATATGTGATGGAACATATAAAAAAATGAATGTCAAAAAAGAGAAGATCAAGGGTTAGACTGAAAAAAAAACCACTATATGAACAAAGTTGTGGAGGTGAAAATTAGCTTTTCAAATGTGTGAATGGGAAAGAAACTATGAGAGGAATTGTGGAAACTGAAGTTGGATAGGGCCGTTAATGGACATTTTAATTTTCACTTGAATGTTTAAAATGATTATTTAGCAAGAAAAATTCTCTCTATACATTTTAATACCATACGCACAGTTACATACCTGTCAAATTACTTAGAATTAACAAGTTACATTTTCTGTTCAACTTTGTGTAGGATAATGGACAATCAGATGTTAGGATGATTATTTAATTCTTTTATTTATGATGTAAAGGAGAGAGTAAAGAGTGAAATTTTATAGCTATCAGCCTTAACTTTTCTATGTATTAAAATGTCACGGACAGAGGACAAGAGAATGTAGGAAGGTTTCCCGAGGCTAGATGAAAGAGCATAATAGAGACCATAGATTCCAGTAGTTTATGGGCATTTTATAATTTTGTGTCAGTTTATCTTTTAATTGTTTCTTGCTTACTATTCTTTTGTACACAGTACAAGTCAGCTGGTTCAGTCTCTTCACCTTTCTCTTCATTCTCCTGTTTGCCTCATGTTTTCCTTATGTAAATTAAGCATTATCTATTTATTTCACATCTGCCGAATTCATGTTCCCAATTTCTTCAGTATGCTTTCCAGTGAGCTCAACCTTCTGATAATATTTACATTTTAAAAAGTATCATGCAAATTGGAACTTTAACATGCATTTTATCTTGCAATTCATGGGAAATGATATATTAATTAAAGCAAAACTGGTTAAGCTAAGAACGAATTTGGACTTGGCCATTGGAGCAGTACAGGAGACAGAATGGTTATAGTGCTAGGAACTAACAAAGGAGGGTCAGTCTGGTAAGTAGCTTTATATCCAGTGAGCTCTATTCACTGTCCACATGGCTAGCAGCAAGTGACCAACTAATATGAAAAGTTGAGCAACATTGAAATTGGGTCAGGTTGAGAAAGAAAGCTGGTATTAATGAAGTCTGTTATTGAGTATCAAAGCCTAGATGCTGTGCTCAATGACTGTTTTAAAAAGAAAACTGGTACTAAAGACTGGATTGCTAGAATGGAGGCTTGGGAAATTATCCAAGGCAGATGTCAAGGTAAAACTGGGAAACATTTCAAAGGCAGAACAGAGTGGTGAAGGCTTCAGAATGACACAAAATACTAATTGCCATAATTATGTGTTAGGCTATGAGCAAAGGTAAATTAATAGGGGACTCCAAGTATTAGTCTGGAGACTAGTCTTATTGTCTTATAGACTTAGTCTTATTATCTCCTATCATAGTTAGGTCCTAGAATTGGAAGGAGAATGGAGTCTGTATGTTGGAGATTTAGTAGCTCCAAAGGAAGGAAAAGATGGTTACAGAAATAGAGCATTATATCTTGCCAGCAGCTTTTCCTTCAGAAAAGAACCATTACTGCATACTGTGAAAGATTCTAGTATGAGAATTAAGCTCGGTAGAATGAACTATATTTCATCTTGGCTGCTATGAATCAGTTAGCCAGTTATTGAGAGCAAAATCTCTTCTTTTTCAGCAATAGGGCTAATATATAAAAGCATCACTATGTGTTCCCTCCAATTCACCTCCTTTCCAGTACATTGCCTTCTTTCTACAATTACACCATCAAACAGTCTCCATCTCAAAGTAGGCACTAAAATGCCTTTGTTCATTCACCTTAAATTAAGTTTTTGATACCAAGGCCAAAACCTCCTTCCTAGAATCTCATCTTTACTTCCTTTTGTTTAAAAATGAGATTATTCCTACAATTGTATCTCTTTATCTATTTCTCTCTTCAGCTTACCAGCATTAAATGAAAGGATAAAGTTCCTGATATCATCCAGAACAAAGATTTCTTCTTTTTTAATGTGAGAGGAAATTAGTTTCTCTTAGTTGGAATATTGTTACTAGTATTTGTCTTACACATATTTCTATTTAAATTTATTTATACCATACTGTATTATGTGAATGTCTTAACTCTAGGAATATAAGCCACTTTATGGCAGGTTGTAATTTAGTTGTTTTGCCACCTTTTACCTAGCATAGTCATATGCACATAGGAGGCACTCAACAAATATTTACTGTTTTAAAATACTATTCGTTGCATTTACAAGAAGTATAATCCAAACTCTACTTATACTTTTTGAGTCATAATTTATAACTCATAGAGTCATTTTAGTATATTTTCTGAAAATATTAATCCACTGTGCTAGTATGAAAAAGAGTAGGTAATAGAATTCTGCTTATCATTGAAATCTTTGTATGGGGGCGGGAAGGATTAAGGTTATCATTGAAAGAAGATAGATTAAAATAAGATGCAAGTCAAAAGTAAAATACAGAGTTCAAAAGGATCTTACAAAGTTATGAACTATGCAGGTAAAACAGATTTTCCTGCTGGTCTTGTTACACTAGAACTTAGAACACCTTTCAAAGATAGAGAAGGAAAAGGGATTACCATACTGTGATAATAAGAATAAAACTCATTATTCTGGAAATGCTATAGGCCAATGATGTAAACAAACTAAATTATATAGATAAATTAATTAATAGTGGATCCTTAATGGGATATTAAAGTAAATGAAAATGTTTTTGCTGGATAGCCTTAACTGTTCACAGTGTTTCTTTTTGCTACTATTAGAGGTGGGATATTTGATTTAGGGGCAATTGATCTGACATACTGTGCCAAGTCATTCTTTTCCCCAAATCTTAGGAATGCTGATGTAATTTTGAAAATGCTAGTTCAGAAACACCATTAGAGTTTTATACAAGATCCACATGTTTTTAAATTGGTGTATAATCTTTATGTGAGAAATTGTGTATATTGTCAATTACTAAATATTTATAGGAAATGCATACACTCATTTCATAAGAAAAATCTTAGGGGAGAGAAGAGGTAGAAGAATATTTTAAAATTATGCCTTTCTTCTTTAGTTTTAAGTTTTGAGTTCTTTGAAATGTGAAAAACCTATCATTCATATTTTTAGGTTTCTTGCTATCATATAGAGAGCCATGATTATTAGAATTCATGAGCACCGAAAAGCAAATCTGGAACTCACTGTCCTCAAGGCAAAATATAATGTTTGCTGATTATCATTAACTAATGGTACACCTCAAGAGTTTAACTGTATTTTTTTCCATCTTTAAACTTTATTACTGTATTTTTCTTCAGGGTAAAAAAAAATTATGGGTCAATTTTCACTGAAGTGGGCTGGATTTATGTATTCACCTCTCATCAGTGTCAAAAGGAATTGTGCCCATCATTCCCTGGACAACAGGATGAAAACCTGTCTCTGATTGGACACTAGGGATATCAGCTGTAAACACAAGATAAGTGTAAAGTTGAAAAGAGAAATACACTTAATAATTCATCCAAGCCAGCATAATTTAACGATTTGATACTTGCATAAAACTGTTCACAAAATTATTTACTTCCTCATGCGAGAAAGCTAATATTACCATTTTTAAGTCCAGTGAAATTTACCAGCATAAAAAATTTGCTTTGCAAAGACTGCTAATGCAAAACTTTTCAAGCTGTCCATCTTTTTAAATAAAAAGATAATAAAATGACCACTTACTTAAAATGGATTTTCATTTATTCAAGGTAAGAGAGAGTGGCTATTTCAGTGTATTTTAATATTGTCGAAGCCTTGAGTGACAAAGATTTGTGTACTATGACTCACCTAGAAATTGACAGTATTAAATTTTCTCAAAACAAATTTAGGTACCATGACATGGAAAATATTAATTATTGAATCATAATGCCGCTCTCTGATCTATTTAAGATAATTTAAGAGATATTCCATCTAAGCATGGGTTTTGGTGATTATATCCACCTAGAAAGCCTGTAGAGACTCACAGTAAATTGCAGGCATTTCTTTATATATAAGTTTTTGTTTAACAAGATACAAGGATTCTGACAATACCTACTTTATTAGCTTAAAAACTGAAAATAAGCCTGTTTGCATTTGAAAGTTTGGTAACTACAGTTTTGAGTCATTTTATCCAGCCTCAGGAATGTTGGACTTCATGTAAATAATAAACATTTGGACCATGATGGAAATATTTCCAATAAGAGCAGTAGGGCTGAGGTAGTTTAGGAAGCTGTGCTGGATACATTGTGAAGTTGGACAGACTGTGATTTGTACTGAGGCTGTAGAACTTGCAGGCTGGCAACTCAGGGTCAGGTATATAGCACTTTATTGAACATCTCTATCTCCTGAGTGTGTGTACATATGCTATTTTATACACACACACATATGTATGCATGTATATTATATAATCTATTTTTTGCTCAAAACAGTCCCTGTAGTTCCTGAGATATATGTATCATTTGGAGGGAAGAAGTATAATTATATGGCATTAGAAACAGCTGTTTTAGTCCTTAGTCTAGTAATAAGAGCTTGTATGAAGCAACATTTACAAATATTCTGAATTCTGCAAATGAGTATATTACTCCCAGTTGCAGAAGGCTAAATCCTCAATTTTAGAAAATATTATCCAAGTAATTTTTACTGAGTCAATTTAATAGTTTGTAAGTATGTATTTATAAAGCATATTTAAGTTGGTTATAATATGTTTTACTTTAGAAACATGATTATATATATGGCTACTATGTTAATTTACTGAGATGTTTTCTTTATGGTAATATAAACCACTCTTTGGATTCTAAACCAATTTAAACCATAAACTTTCTAAAATGCTAGATTTGCTTAAGGTGTGTAGGTTAGAGAACAACCTAAACATCATAAAATATTGGAGGTCTCTTTGTTCTTTTCTCCTCTTCTCATAAATATAAACATTGTTCAAATATACCTAGAAATATAGACTCTTGAGCTGTATATTTTGTTGCCAAGGAAAAAAGTCTTTTGTTTTCCTAGAAAATTCTATTTCACTGCCCATCATTAAATTTTATACCAGCATGTGAGTGGTCTCATTTGGGGATTACTTAAGCAGTGTTAACTTATATTACTAATACATACTATATCCCTTTCATTTAAAATGATTAGATTAAAAATTATTTATTTACTAAATAATTTACTAAATATTATTTTAATCAACTGAGTTAACATTTGAGGTTTAATAAAATGCACATTTTATCAGGAATGTGTTTAGCATTCAACCTGTGCTTTCTACTGTGTTTTTCTCACTTTCAATGTCTTTATCTTGCTTCTCATGTTTTCTATATCTATATAGAGGATTAATCATTAAATTATGCCATATTTTGAGAAGTACAGAATTTAAATATTCACAAAATAATAACTTTGTACCTATGCCTAACATGGTGCCATGGATATAGCTGGCAATCAATACATATTTTTTGAAAAAAAACTAATCAAATGTCTCAATCTTTTTTTTGTTATTTGTGAGTTGATACTGCAACAGAGATTGAAGAATCCATTCAAAGTGGTGCAGGGATATTGAGATAGTTAACCATGGCCCCAGTCCTCAGAGAGAATAATTTCTTCTAAGGATGAAAAATGTACTTAACTATTATATAAGGTAGAACGCAATACGTGCTTGAAAGTTATGAACAAAATTATATCGATTATGTAGAGTTACACTCTTTTTAAATGTGATCCTTAGACAAACAAGATACAGAATTATTTTCAATTATTACTATATAATATGTTGTCTATTAGACAATGTAAAAAAATATATTTTTAAAAGGATTATGAATATAATTGCATTGTCATGTAAATAGTAATCAAATACATTTCTGGAGAGATTTTTCGAAGAAACATAAACTTGTATACTCCGAAATTTCCTCATGCCCTTTACTTTCATTACTCTGCCTACTATCAATTATTACTATTCATGAACTACTGTTGTGTTCTCTGAACTTGAAATTGTAACTTAGTCTAAACTCTGGAAGTTTGCAGCATCTCTTTTTTACTGGGTTTGACAACCACTACTACTAAGCAGTTGCTGTATTACCAGTGTCATATAGCAAAGAGTGAGCCTCAATGGTTTACTCATTGGCACCTCTAAACTTGGTAAGGATAGAACTTAGACTTTAATCATTCTTAAACTGAGGGAGCATATCTTCCTATAATGCTTTTTTTCCCGCATGTTCTTTAACTGGACAATTGCAGCAAAATATAATTTCAGCCATCCTCATTTCCCGTGGCTACTTTTTTGTATAGAAGAGAAATGTCACATTTCTTTCTATATCTACTAGGTTTTCCTATATTTGTTTATCCAGGTCATCCTTTGTGAATTCTCTTCCCCATATATCAAGAATATTGGGATCACATACAAGGTAGTAACAATTTTTTAAATATCAGTTAAACCTGCCAGTTGCTTAAAGGGGACTGTCTTAAAAAGTAACGTTTTCCTCATAAAATTTTTATCTTAAACCATGCCCCTTCCTCCATGGTTTTTCCTGTTAACTAGCACTTATTCTTTAAAGCAGAGATCAAGTGGACCTTGCAATACATGGGTCACTATACATTAGCCTCCCCTCTGGTGAAGGCTTTGCTTGCTAAGTTAATGAGAGGGTGTGTAGTCAAACACTAGAGCTAACAGGTTTTCATTCAGACATAAAAGAACAACTTTTTTTCGTTTCGGTTTTAGCATACTCCTAAAGTTATGTCTTTGAGTATTATATAGAAGACCTAAAATCTGGATTAGCAGTTTTAAAGATGATGTCGTGGCTGAGAAGAGGAAAGGCAACAGAAACAATAACAAAAACAACAAATGGGGTAGGATACCAAGGGGCCGGTGTCTTGGCTGTGATTCTAAAGAGGTTTTTGGAATCATCCTTGAAATGGAGACTACTTACAATGAATAATATATAATATAAACAAAACAAATGCTTGCTTGGGTATAAGATAGTATAGATAGTACAGGGATAAATAGATAACATAACAATGAGTCTCTGTTAACAATATGCTTTGATCAAAGACTTATAATATCCTTTAAAGTCAAAGGACTCTGATTTGCATAATATATAATGTGAAAACAAAACCGAACCATCCTCAGAACACTAACTAGCCTAAGTTTAGAAACTCAAACCACTAAGGGTTGAAAAGGAATCCTGATTTTCAAAGACAGAAAATTTGACATAAATTATTTACCCTTGGTCTAGAAAGGAGTTTGAGGAAATTGTTACCACTGTCACCACTCCTTAGTATTAAATGATGAATTATCATTTCTCTTTGGAGAATTAAATATCTACTCCAGTCATCCATCGGATATTTTACAACCATGTATGTGTTTGGTTTGTCAATTACAGGAAGCTCCATACATCCTCAATCTATTCCAATTTTCAGTAGTACTCTGAGAAAAATTTTTTCTCATTATGATTGAATGATATTTAATCATATACAGATTATCTCTCCCTATTTCCATACCTCTTATAGATGATTTTTTCTTAGCTTCTCCACTCAGTACCATCAAAGAAGAGTTCTTTCATTGTCATTGTGATGTAAGTAGATAGAGACATGTGCCTGAATAAATACATGATTATTCATATCAGATGGTTATGTTTATGTTTTTTTGTGGGTATTGAGAAATGATAAAATAAAAGATGCTTCAGAAAATTTAGAGAATCTGTGTTGATGTACATGATAAAGAGCTTAGAAGAAGGGGATAGGATAATTGTAAAGGGTTGCTCAGTGAAATGCTTTGGAGTAACCATAGAGTATGAAAAATATCAGGAATGAAAGAATAGAATATTGAAAAGTGTTACTTGGGGTAGAGTCCTTTAAAAAATATAAGCTAGGAATTTATTTTAAAATTATGTCTAGTTGTTAGATGCTTTCCATAAAATGAAGTTTATATTATATTATTTTATGTTAGCCAAAGTTCCTAAACCTTCACTCATTCCTTCTAGCACTTCTCTTTAGAACTATTCATTCAACATGTAACAAATAATTATTGAGTATCTGCTGAGTGTCAGGGGCAATTCCTGGCTTTGAGTAAACAAGATAAGCAAAGTCCTTAGCCCTTTGTGGACTAGATTCTAAGGAAAAAGAAAAAAAAAAAACCAAGATGTAACCCTAGTAAACAAACAAATAAAATTGTAATAAATGTTATGAATTAAATATATAAGGTGCTGAAATAGGGAATAATAGGAGGATGCCCACTTCTCATAGGATTGTTACAGAATGTTTTTATCTGAGGAGATAATATTTACAATTAAGACCTAAAGGATGGGAAGCTAGCCATGCAAAGTATAGGAAGGAGAGTGTTCTAGGCAGAGGGAAGAGCTTACACAAGGATCTGAGGTGTGAAGTAACTTGTTTTAGTTGAGTTGGGTTCAAGGGACTGAATGAAATTCAGTGTGGCAGGAGTATAGTGAACAAAGTTGAGTAGCACAAGATGTGTTTGATTGTGTAGTCAAGGGCCATATTTTGCTGGGTTTTTGTACCTCATAGTAAGGACTGAGCACCTTGGACAGCCATTATGGGATTTTAAAGCTAAAGAGAAACATGATCATATTTACCTTTTGACAAATATAAATATATCTTGTAACAGCTAGGGTTAAGGCAGAGACCAATAGGAGACTATTTCTGTTTGGAAAGGATGATTATAGCTTACACTAGAGAAGTAAAGTGAAAACAGAGAGAAGTGAACAGATTTGAAATAGATTCAGAAGGTAGAATTACCAAGATTTGCTGATAACTTAGATAAAGTGTTTCAGAAAATGGATAAAATAGAGATGAAATCCTAAATTTTTATGGTTTGAATAAGAGAATGGTATCATTTTACAAGATGAGGAAGATGGCAGTTGGAGAATGTGAGAAGCCCAGATCTCTTTGTTATCTCTTCTCTACACTAGATTTATACGTGGCTTATTTACATAGGGCTTACTTTAAAAATAGTTCAGTAGGTAGGCTCCTTTCTTTTCATGTTCCAGGTTATCTATAATCATCTGAAAATATGTTGCCCTGACCTGAAACAGTACTTCAGCTATGGTTCAGATATGAAAATGGTAAGATTGCCATTTCCCTCATTCTAGATGGAATGCTTATACAGCATAAAGTCATCACACAATGGACTTTTAATTTACTCTTAACTAAAATATTTTTTATCATTCATGTTTTTAAATCATATTATTGTAGTGATTAAATTCATTTTGCCCAACTGCAATATTTATTCCTATTAATATTCATCTATTCAATTTGACCCATTGCTCCAGTCTATTGATAATCTTTTAAATTTGTCCAGAATTAACTGATTTTGTGCTTTTACCACCCTCTTTGAAAATTTGATAAGCATTTTCTTTATATTTTTATTCACATCATTCATATAACTTGATCAGCACAGGGCTAAGAACATGTCCACATATCAAGACATTAGAGATCTCCCTTCAGGTTGGCATCATTTTATTAATCCTTACTCTTTTCCATGTGATAACTCAACATCTTTGATCTCCACCTAATCATACTGTCTTTCAATAAGTAGTGAAAGTGTTTATCAAACATGTTGCTAAAATGCAGGTTTATCATATCAAGGATATTTGAACCTGAATTAATTCTGACCCTGATAAAAATAAAATTATATCTGATGTAATTAGTTTATTTCCAATATATATTGCTCCTTGGAGATTATTTCTTTTCTAAATGCTACCAAAAATCCTTTAAATGTTTTCCTAAATTATTGAAGACCAGTGTTAAATTTAAGGCACTTTAGTTAATAGAATATCCTTTCTGTTATTGAAAACAAGATATTAGATTTTCTCCAGTGTTGTCATAACTTGTTTTCTCTGTCATTTGGAAGATCAATCAATAAATGGGCACATCCTTTCTTTTTTTTCTTACCGTACATAAAACAAACATTCCATTTTCCTTATGTTGGCAGCTTGTATAAGCCTCAGTTCATTTAGGGCTTTAGACACTCTGATCATTTTTCTATAGATTTGTTTCACTATCACATATGCACCCTCTGTCACGGTTCTTCTTTTATAAAAGCCAAGGAAGGGAAAATTATTTTAAATAATGACAAACAATTATATGTGGATAGTATATAAAAACGGCTAAGTGGGCAAACTAAAGAAAATATATTTCTAAAAGGAACTAGCTAGCTATTGATTTGACTTGGAGGCTTTTAAATTTCATGATTCTGCAAATTAACTTTATTTGTGATAGAGTCTGGATACTCAGATTTGACGGATAGATATATACCTTTTAAAAATGTTCCTTATTCTTTTGGGGGTGTAAAGAAATAAGTACTAGTGGAAACAGAATTGTTGAACATATCCTCTCATTCCACTTTCATTATTTTCTCATGAGGAGAATATAAGTGTGAGATCTAGAGCACAGAAAGGGTCCATTTCTGTGACTGAAGTAGAATTTGAGGTGATTTTTTAACATATGATGAATTGCATTGTCAGGAGGGAAAGACAGAAAGCATTTACCAAAATAGAGCAAAATTCATAGATGTAAGAAGATATAAGAATGATGATATGGCCTGAAGAAGATTGATGGACAAATCTGAGGTTGAAAAAGCATTTAGAACTGATTGTTACAGATTTGATTGCAAAACAGTGGTCTACATTTTTTGTCATGTTTTAATAGTAAGATTGAGC
This sequence comes from Mesoplodon densirostris, assembly GCF_025265405.1. Lineage (NCBI taxonomy): Eukaryota > Metazoa > Chordata > Mammalia > Artiodactyla > Ziphiidae > Mesoplodon > Mesoplodon densirostris. The sequence goes on along the minus strand of NC_082662.1, from coordinate 66,108,004 downwards.
CCAAATGAAAATAGAAACAACATTATTTAAAATATTGTCATGTTTTGATAGTGTATTATTATATTTATTCTTGACAACCTTAAAAATATTTCTAAATATAGAGAGAATACGGTAACTCAAATGTAGCTATTTATTTGTCTTTCTAGCAAAAAGTAATATTTTTGTCATGTAAAGACTGAAAATAGTGTTGTGTAAGAGTTACAGTGAAGGATTTTTTAGAGAGGAATAAAAACAGATTCATTCCAGGATGAGATAATGCCTAGTACCTATCATGAGCATTGAAAAAAATTCTTGCACAATGAGTCACTGCATAGAGACTATGTTTTCAAAAAAATCAATTAGAGGACATTACATATAAAATTTAAAAGATAAAAATAAGATCAAGGATATTTAATTAAATATATCTGTATTATATGGTGTAGGAATTTGGGCATAAAATTAAGTACAGGAGACTAGGACACATATCCAAGTGTTTCTTCTAAATTGTAGAGTAAAGGGGGTTTGGATAAGTGGACAGTCAAGGCAGGGGAAATATGAAAAAAATTATCTGTCTAAAAATTCTATCAGCTATCACATGTTAGAGAATTTATGTGACTTTTTCTCCCCTTGGATGAAGGTAATGCTATTCACTACAACTAGAAATAAGTATTAATAGTCTTAGAGGAAAGATATGACTTCAAATCTCTTGAGTATGTTGTGTCTTTGAGATTTTCCAGGGCGAAAGAACACAGCTCATGGTGGTTATGAGTATTACATAAATTAATATCTATAAAGAGCTTAAAATAATGGCAAATGATAAGCACTGTACAAGTATTCCATAAGCAAATATACAGAACCAAGAATCTCAGAAAAGAGATCTATCTGAGGATATATATTTGTGAATCTTCAGAATTTAGACCAGTGGTTCTCATCAAGGAAAGCATAATATCCTGGGAAAGTTTTTCCAAATACAAACATATGTCCCTTCCCAAGATTCTGATTTTCTTATTTCCTGTAGCAGACTGTTAGTTGCCTACAAATATCTGTCCTCTTCTTTCTTGGTAACAGACCCACCATTTTACTCCAGGAAGTAAAGTACCTAGCTAAAAGTCTGCATTTCTTACCCTCTCTTTTTTAGCTGTGGGAGGTCAGTGAGTTATGAACAGAAATTTTTGGAAGGGCCTCTGGGAAAGTTCCTTAAGACACATGGCCTGTGCCCTTTTGTCATTTTATCCTTTCCTCCATCTTGCTGACTGAAATATAGACATGGTGTTTGATGCTGTAGTAGCTATCTTGACTCATGAGTATATCTTGAGGCTGGAAGCCATGTAGATGATGCAGTAAGAAAGATGATACATTTTGAAAGAGCCTGGATTCCTGATTGACCTGGTTCCTCTGTACCAATCCTGAATGGTCTGTGAAGAGAAAGAGAGATAACACAGAATCAATTATTAAAACATCCCCAACCAGTTTACAGACATTGTATAGTTTACATCTGACAGTGCCTCTGCTTTACACAAAGCTCCTTATCAATATTCTACTTATTATCCCTTCCACACACATCTGATCCATTTGTATTTTTAAGGCCTATGATAATTCTGGCCCCATTTATTTCTACCTATTTTACTATCCTTTAGTATTCTGTGAAATAATTTTGTCCCTCCTTTCTTACTCTGAATCTTCCATCAGGCTTCCTGGGCAACATTATCTTGCTTCTCTTTGTTTATTCTTTATTTCTCCTCCTCTCTGATTCCTTTTGTCATGGCACCCTCCTGACAGATCCCCCTTACTCTCAATTTCCCTTAGAACATGGTCCAAAGTATATCATTAACTCTTAATAGAAAAATAATTTATCAGAATCATACATAATGGAACTCTTTTCATCTTTTCTTAACTCTGCCTACCTCACAGGTTTTTGCTGTTGTTTTTTAAATAAAAGTTAATTATGGTAATGTATTATAAGACATGTGAGGGTTATTTGAGAACTCTAAAACATATATGAGATATTATCATTGATGTCATTGCTTTTATTTTGTTTCCACAGAATATACATTCTCCTGTTGATTTAAAATATTCTAGTGAACAAAGAAAACATGTTTCGTCTATTTTATATGAATTAAAAACAGGAAAACCAAGACATCTCATTCAAAGGTTCGTTATATGAATTTTAAAATTATATTTAATGAACAAATTTTGATGAAGAGTAATTAAATTTGTTAGACGTTGGTCATGTTAATTTTGAACTATAAATATGACTCCATGAAATACATGTTGAGACTTCTAGATAAAATATTCATATCTCCTTCAATAGTTTATAAATATATATATGCAGAAAGTTGTTTCATGGATATGAAGGACTTGATTTTGAGTAGAAGTTGGGAATTAGGAGAAGTAAGTATTAGCAAGAACCATATTGAATTGATAGTTTTGTTCCCATATGGCTGTGCCAGTATGTTACCTCCTTCAGGAAATCTGTCAAGTATCAGATTAATTAATATAAATTATTTCAGTTAAAATGATATTAAATGTCCTTCAGGCTTTGAAGATAATTATTTTTTGTACACAAAAATACATTTTATTGTTAATAAAATTTTGGTCATCATATGTGTACCTGTTTTTATTTTGTTTTTGCAGAATTTCTTCTGATAAAATGTGTTATGATCAGATGACATTCTTTTCTTTACCTCTTTCACAGAAGAATCATAAAAACAGTTTTGTAAAATAATTTGAAGGTCTTAAAACTTTTCTCAAGGTTTCTCTTAAACCTTTTAAACATTATTTTGACAAGAACACTTAGTATGAGGCCTACCCTCTTAACAGATTTTTAAGTGCACAATACAGTATTGTTAGCTATAGGCACAGTGTTGTACAGCAGACCTCTAGGATTTTTCCACCTTGTAAAACTGGAATTTTATAATCTTTAAACAACAACTTCCCATTTTCCCCTCCCTCCATCCTTTTAATTCTGAAATATTTGATTTTTTTTCCTTTTTAAAAATTCATGGTAGTGTCTTTATCCTTATTGATTTTTTTTCTTCTATGTATGTGAACTGGTCAAACTCTACCAGATCCTCATTTGTCAGGCTTTGTTTGTTATTTCCTCACTTCTTTATGAGGTTCATGTACTTTATATATTTCCTAAAGCTCTGCATCATTTATTTAAAAGTAATTTTATTTTAATCCAGTTATTGAACTCCTAGGTTTATAAACCAAAATGAAATGAAGGAAAAATAATAGTCCCATGCTCCATACCTCCCCACTCACGCTTCTTGCTACCCCAAGGCAATAATCATTTAATAATTATTAATGACTCTTCTGTTATTTACTTTTATATTTCCAAGTAATATGCTTATTCTGCTAAAATTTCTTTTTCATTTTAGATATTATGTACAATTTCTACTGTGAAAGATAGAGGTTTAATTATCTTATAAATCCTCCCTAATACACACTCTTAACATGTCCCCTCCTCTTTTCTCCCAATAGAATTATATTATCACTATTTGGGGGTTAATTAATTTTTATTATTTTTATTAGTATTGCTATGTAAATACTACTCAAAGTGGAATCACAAAATATATTAGAATATGTTTACTTTCTTATACTATTTTTTTAAAACTTGTTTGGAAACCTCATAAGAGTCAAACCTCCACTATCACCAAGCACACCCACATATATCTATTTTCAAGATACTTCTGCTTGAGCCCTTAATTTGCTGATTTAATCAGGACTGCTTGCTTTCTAAACTTGTTCTTAACAGCTGTCATCTTGGTATATCACTTCAATTGTGATCCCGAGAATTCATTTTTTTCCATGCTGGGTTGTGATCCTTGTTTCCAGGATTCTATATCTTGTTCTTTCTTGGTTTATTTTCTTAAGTTAATGCAGTGCTTTCTTCCATTAGTTTACTGAGAAATTATATATAGGAGGTAAATTTTTTAAAATCTTGGAAGTCTAAACATGTCTTTATGCTACATTTATGTTTGATTGATGATTTAACTGTGTAGAACCTTCAGAATTTTCTCAGAATTGTTTTATTGTCTTCTAGCTTCCAGTGTTACCTTTGAGAAGTCCATTGCCATTCAGTTCTCAGTCTGATGTGTGTGAACTTCTGTTCGTTGTTTTTCTCTTCTGACTAGAAACTTTCAGCATTTTATCTTTGTACTGGGTGTTCTGCAATTTCACAGTGATTTGGCTCAGATTTTTTTTTGTTTGTTTGCTTGTGTAGATTTTCTTTCAATTCAATTTGTTGTGGCTTTTTAATCTGAAATTTTATATCCCTCATTTATCTATATTTCTCTTGTATTATTTTGATGGTAAATATATATAACACAGAACGTACCATTTTAACCATCTTAACTGTACATTAAGCATATTTATATTATTGTGTAACCATCATGACCATCCATTTGCAGAACCTTTTCATATGCTTCAACTGAAACACTATACACATTAAACAATGACTCCCAATTCGCCCCTCCTCCCAGCTCTTGTAAATCACCATTCTACTTTCTGTTTCTAGAATTCCTATGGGTATGATTACTATGGGTATCTCATAAAAGCAGAATTATACAGTATTTGTCCTTTTGTGACTGTATTATTTTAGTTAGCATAAGGTCGTAAAAGTTCATCCATGTTGTAACATCTAAGAATTTTTTCTTTTTAAGGTTGAATAATATTCCATTATAAGTACCACATTTTTATCCATTCATTTGTCAATTGACACTTGAGTTGCTTCTACATTTCAGCTATTGTGAATAATGCTGCTATGACATGGGTGTACAGATATCTCTTTGAGACCCTGCTTTCAGTTCTTTTGTGTGTATACCCAGAAGTGGAACTTCTGGATCATATGATAATTTTATTTTACTTTTTTGAGGAACTACCATACTTTTTTCCACAGTGGCTATAACGTTCTACATTCTGCATAATAGTGCACAAGAATTTGAATTACTCCACATACTGACCAACACTGGTTATTTTCTGCTGTTGTTGTTGTCCTGTTATTATTGTTGTAGTAGTAGTAGCCATACTAGGGGCTGTGAGGTCATATTTCATTGTGGTTTCTATTTGCCTTTCCGTAATCATTAGTGATGTTGAGCATCTTTTTTTCTTTTTTTAACATCTTTATTACAGTATAATTGTTTTACAATGGTGTGTTAGTTTCTGCTTAATAACAAAGTAAGTCACCTATACATATACATATATCCCCATATCTCCTCCCTCTTGCGTCTCCGTCTCACCCTCCCTATCCCACCCCTCTAGGGGGACACAAAGCACTGAGCTGATCTCCCTGTGCTATGCAGTTGCTTCCCACTAGCTATCTATTTTACATTTGGTAGTGTATATATGTCCATGCCACTCTCTCACTTTGTCCCAGCTTACCCTTCCCCCTCCCTGTGTCCTCAAGTCCATTCTCTAGTAGGTCTCTATCTTTAGTCCCGTCTTGCCCTTAGGGTCTTCATGACCTTTTTTTTTTTTTTTTTTAGATTCCATATATATGTGTTAGAATATGGTATTTGTTTTTCTCTTTCTGACCTACTTCACTCTGTATGGCAGACTCTAGGTCCATCCACCTCATTACAATTAACTCAATTTCATTTCTTTTTATGGCAGAGTAATATTCCATTGTATATATGTGCCACATCTTTATCCATTCATCTGTCGATGGACACTTAGGTTGCTTCCATGTCCTGACTATTGTAAATAGAGCTGCAGTGAACATTGTGTTACATGACTCTCTTTGAAGTATGGTTTTCTCAGGGTATACGCCCAGTAGTGGGATTGCTGTGTCATATGGTAGTTCTATTTTTAGTTTTCTAAGGAAGCTCCATACTGTTCTCCATAGTGGTTGTATCAATTTACATTCCCACCAACAGTGAAAAAGTGTTCCCTTTTCTCTACAACCTCTCCAGCATTTATTGTTTGTAGATTTATTTATTTATTTATTTATTTATTTATTTACATCTTTATTGGAGTATAATTGCTTAACAATGGTGTGTTAGTTTCTGCTTTATAACAAAATTAATCAGTTATACATATACATATGTTCCCATATCCCCTCCCTCTTGCATCTCCCTCCCACCCTCCCTATCCCAGCCCTCCAGGCGGTCACAAAGCACCAAGCTGATCTCCCTGTGCTATGCGGCTGTTTCCCACTAGCTATCTACCTTACGTTTGGTAATGTATATATGTCCATGCCTCTCTTTCGCTTTGTCACAGCTTACCCTTCCCCCTCCCCATATCCTCAAGTCCATTCTCAAGTAGATCTGTGTCTTTATTCCTGTCTTACCCCTATGTTCTTCATGACATTTTTTTTCTTAAATTCCATATATATGTATCAGCATACAGTATTTGTCTTTCTCTTTCTGACTTACTTCACTCTGTATGACAGACTCTAGGTCCATCCACCTCATTACAAATAGCTCAATTTCGTTTCTTTTTATGGCTGAGTAATATTCCATTGTATATATGGATTTTTTGATGATGGCCATTCTGACTGGTGTGAGGTGATACCCCATTGTAGTTTTGATTTGCATTTCTCTAATGATTAGTGATCTTGAGAATCCTTTCATGTGTTTGTTGGCAATCGGTATATCTTCTTTACAGAATGTCTCTTTAGGTCTTCTGCCCATTTTTGGATTGGGTTCTTTGTTTTTTTGATATTCACCTGCATGAGCTACTTATATATTTTGGAGGAAAAACCTTGTCAGTTGCTTCATTTGCAAATATTTTCTCCCATTCTGAGGGTTGTCTTTTTGTCTTGCTTATAGTTTCCTTTGCTGTGCAAAAGCTTTTAAGTTTCACTAGGTCCCATTTGTTCATTTTTGTTTTTATTTCCCTTTCTCTAGGAAACGGGTCAAACAGGACCTTGCTGTGATTTATGTCATAGGGTGTTCTGCCTATTTTTCTTCTAAGAGTCTTATACTGTCTGGCCTTACATTTAGGTCTTTAATCCATTTTACTTTATTTTTGTGTATGATGTTAGGGAATGTTCTAATTTCATTCTTTTCCATGCAGCTGTCCAGTTTTCCCAGCACAAATTACTGAAGAGGCTGTCTTTTCTCCATTGTATATTCTTGCCTCCTTTATCGAAGATAAGGTGCCCATACATGCTTGGGTTTATCTATAAGCTTTCTATCCTGTTCCACTGATCTATATTTCTGGTTTTGTGCCAGTACCCTAATGTCTTGATTACTGTAGCTTTGCAGTATAGTCTGAAGTCAGGGAGCCTGATTCCTCCAGCTCCGTTTTTCGTTCTCAAGATTGCTTTGGCTATTCGGGGTCTTTTGTTTTTCCAAACAAATTTGGAAATTTTTTGTTCTAGTTCTGTGAAGAATGCCAGTGGTAATTTGATAAGGATTGCATTGAATCTGTAGATTGCTTTGGGTAGTAGAGTCATTTTCACAATATTGATTCTTCCAATCCAGAAACATGGTATATCTCTCCATCTATTTGTATCATCTTTAATTTCTTTCATCAATGTCTTATATTTTTCTGCATACAGGTCTTTTGTCTCCTTAGGTAGATTTATTCCTAGGTATTTTATTCTTTTTGTTGCAATGGTAAATGGGAGTGTTTTCTCAATTTCACTTTCAGATTTTTCATCATTAGTGTACAGGAATGCCAGAGATTTCTGTGCATTAATTTTGTATCCTGCTACTTTACCAAATTCATTGATTAGCTCTAGTAGTTTTCTGGTAGCATCTTTAGGATTCTCTATGTATAGTATCATGTCATCTGCAAACAGTGACAGCTTTACTTCTTCTTTTCCAATTTGGATTCCTTTTATTTCCTTTTCTTCTCTGATTGCTGTGGCTAAAACTTCCAAAACTAGGTTGAATAAGAGTGGTGAGAGTGGGCAGCCTTGTCTTGTTCCTGATCTTAGCGGAAATGGTTTCAGTGTTTCACCATTGAGGACGATGTTGGCTGTGGGTTTGTCATATATGGCCTTTATTATGTTGTGGAAATTTCCCTCTATACCTAGTTTCTGCAGGATTTTTATCATAAATTGGTGTTGAATTTTGTCAAAAGCTTTCTCTGCATTTATTGAGATGATCATATGATTTTTCTCCTTTAATTTGTTAATATGGTGTATCACATTGATTGATTTGCATATATTGAAGAATCCTTGCATTCCTGGAATAAACCCACTTGATCATGGTGTATGATCCTTTTAATGTGCTGTTGGATTCTGTTTGCTAGTATTTTGTTGAGGATTTTTGCATCTATGTTCATCAGTGATATTGGCCTGTAGTTTTCTTTCTTTGTGACATCCTTGCCTGGTTTTGGTATCAAGGTGATGGTGGCCTCGTAGAATGAGTTTGGGAGTGTTCCTCCCTCTGCTATATTTTGGAAGAGTTTGAGAAGGATAGGCGTTAGCTCTTCTCTAAATGTTTGATAGAATTTGCATGTGAAGCCATCTGGTCCTGGGCTTTTATTTGTTGGAAGATTTTTAATCACAGTCTCAATTTCAATGCTTGTGATTGGTCTCTTATTTTCTCTTTCTTCCTGGTTCAATCTCGGCAGTTTGTGCTTTTCTAAGAATTTGAATTTCTTCCAGATTATCCATTTTATTGGCATAGAGTTTCTTGTAGTAATCTCTCATGATCCTTTGTATTTTTGTACTGTAAATTGTTATTTCTCCTTTTTCATTTCTCATTCTATTGATATGAGTCTTCTTCCTTTTTTTCTTGATGAGTCTGGCTAATGGTTATTAATTTTGTTTATCTTCTCAAAGAAGCAGCTTTTAGTTTTTTTGATATTTGCTATTGTTTCCTTCATTTCTTTTTCATTTATTTCTGATCTGATCTTTATGATTTCTTTCCTTCTGCTAACATTGGGTTTTTTTGTTCTTCTTTCTCTAATTGCTTTAGGTGTAAGGTGAGTTTGTTTATTTGAGACATTTCTTGTTTCTTGAGGTAGGATTATATTGCTATAAACATCCATGTTAGAACTGCTTTTGATGCTTCCCATAGGTTTTGGTTTGTCGTGTTTTCATTGTCATTTGTTTCTAGGTATTTTTTTATTTCCTCTTTGTTTTCTTCAGTGATCTCTTGGTTATGTGGTAGTGTATTGTTTAGCCTCCATGTCTTTCTATTTTTTACAGATTTTTTTCCTCTAATTGATATCTAATCTCATAGCACTGTGGTTGGAAAAGATACTTGATATAATTTAAATTTTCTTAAATTTACCAGGTTTCATTTGTGACCCAAGATATGATCTATCCTGGAGAATATTCCATGAGCACTTGAGAAGAGAGTGTATTCTGTTGTTTTTGGATGGAATGCCCTATAACTGTCAATTAAGTCCATCTTGTTTAATGTATCATTTAAAGTTTGTGTTTCCTTATTTATTTTCATTTTGGATGATGTGTCCATTAGTGAAAGTGGGGTGTTAAAGTCCTCTACTATGACTGTGTTACTTTCCATTTCCCCTTTTATGGCTGTTAGCATTTGCCTTATGTATTGAGGTCCTCCTATGTTGGGTGCATAAATATTTACAATTATTATATCTTCTTGGATTGATCCCTTCATCATTCTGTAGTGTCCTTTTTTGTCTCTTGTAATAGTCTTTATTTTAATGTCTATTTTATCTGATATGAGAATTGCTACTCCACCTTTTTTTGATTTCCAATTGCATGGAATATCTTTTTCCATCCCCTCACTTTCAGTCTGTATGTTTCCCTAGGTCTGAAGTGGGTCTCTTGTAGACAGCATATATACAGGTCTTGTTTTTGTATCCATTCATCCAGTCTGTGTCTTTTGGTTGGAGTATTTAATTCATTTACATTTAAGGTAATTATTGATATGTATGTTCCTATTACCATTTTCTTAAACAGAAAAGAAATCCACCAATAGATGACAAGTGCTAAAAACTATAGTAAAAAAACCCAAAAAACAAAAAAGAAAATGTACAGACAGAACTGTGGGACAAATAGTAAAAGCAAAGCTATACAGACAAAATCTCACAAAGGAATATACATATGCACACTCACAAAAAGAGAAAAAGGAGAAAAATATATATTTAAAAGAAGGAAAAAAGCAACCAAATCAATAAACAAATCTACCAGTGATAATAAGCTCTAAATACTAAACTAAGACAAACATAAAACCAGAAACAAATTATATGCAGAAAGCAAACCCCAAGTCTACAGTTGCTCCCAAAATCCACCACCTCAATTTTGGGATGTTTCATTTTCCATTCAGGTATTCCACCGATTCAGGGTACATCAAGTTGATTGTGGAGATTCAATCCGATGCTCCTGAGGCTGCTGCGAGAGATTTCCCTTTCTCTTCTTTGTTCGCATAGCATCTTCATTTCAGCTTTGGATTTGGCGCTGCCTCTTCATGTAGGTCACCTGAGGGCATCTGGTTCCCACCCAGACAGGACAGGGTTAAAGTAGCAGTTGATTAGGTGGCTCTGGCTCCCTCAGGCCAGGGGGAGGGAGGGGTACAGAATGCAGGGTGAGCCTGTGGCTGTAGAGGCCAGCTTGACATTGCAACAGCCTGAGGCATGCTGTGTATTCTCCTGGCGAGGTTGTCCCTGGATCACAGGACCCTGGCAGAGGCTGGCTGCACAGGCTCCTTGGAGGGGAGATATGGTTAGTGACTTGTGGTTGCACACAGGCTCCTTGGTGACTGCAAAAGCAGCCTCAGCATTTCATGCCCCCGTCTCTAGTGTCCACACTGATAACTGTGGCTTGCACCTGTCTCTCGAGCTTGTTTAGGTTGTGGTCTGGGTCCCCTCTCCTTGCGCACCCCAAAACAATGGTCTCTTGCCTTAGGCAGTTCCAGGTTTTTTCTTGGACTCCCTCCTGGCTAGCTGTGGTGCACTAGCACCCTTCAGGCTGTGCTCAGGCAACCAACCCCAGTCCTCTCCCTGAGATCTGACCTCTGAAGCCCAAGCCTCAGCTGTCAGCCCCACCCACCCCGGTGGGTGAGCAGACAAGCCTCTCAGGCTGGTGAGTGCTGATCAGTCCTGATCCTCTGTGTGGGGATCTCTCTGCTTTGCCTTCTGAACCCCTGTTCCTGTGCTCTCCTCCGTGGCTCTGAAGCTTCCCCCCACCCACCCCCCATCTCTAACAGTGGAGGGGCTTCCTAGTATGTGGAAACTTTTCCTCCTTCACAGCTTCCTCCCGGAGGTGCAGGTACCATCCCTATTCTGTGTCTGATTTTTCTTTTTTTCTTTTGCCCTACCCAAGTACATGGGGAGTTTCTTGCCTTTGGGGAAGTCTGAAGTCTTCTGCCTGTGTTCAGTAGGTGTTGTGTAGGCATTGTTCCACAAGTAGATGTATTTCTGATGTATTTGTGGGTAGGAAGGTGATCTCCACGTCTTACTCCTCCACCATCTTGAAGGTCCCTCCCTGGGTATCTTTTATTGTGCTTATCTACTGTATGTATATCTTCTTTGGACAAATGTCTATTCATATCTTTTGCCCATTTCCTAATTGGATTGTTTGATATTTGTTGCTGAGTTGTATGATTTTTTATGTATTCTAGATATCAATCCTTTGTTAGATATATGACTTACAAATAGTTTCTCCCATGCTGTGGGTTGCCTTTTTACTTTTGATGCACAAGTTTTAAATTTTGATGAAGTACAGGCTATTTGTTTTTTGTATGTGTCATATGTGCTTTTGGTGTTATAACCAAGAAGTCATTGCACAATCCAATGTCATGAAGCTTTTTACCCTGTGTTTTCCTCTAAGAGTTTTATAGTTTTAGTTCTTATATTTAGACTGTTGATCCATTTGGGGTTAATTTTTGTATATGGTGTTAAGTAAGGAACCCACTTTTTTGCATATGGAATGCAGTTGAAAAGATTGTCCTTCCCCCACTGAATAGTTCTGATACCCATGTTGAAAGGTATTTGACCATGTGTGCAGTTTACATCTGGCCTCTTATTCTGTTTACATTGATCTCTATGTCTTTCTTTATATCAGGGCCACACTGTTTTGATTACCAAAGCTTTGTAATAAGTTTTAAAATGGGGGTGTATGTGTGAGAACAGTTGGATCTTGATAGGGATTGCATTGAATTCGTAGATTACTTTGAATAGTAGCTTAATAATATTAAGTCTTCAAGTTCATAAACACAGGTTGTCTTTCCATTTATTTGTGTCATCTTTAATTTCTTTCAGCAACACATTAAGGTTTCAGTGTACAGGCTGCTCATCTCCTTGGTTAAGTTTGTTCTATATATTTTAGTCTTCTTGATACTATTATAAATGGAATTGTTTTCTTTATTTCCTTTTTGTATTCCTCATTGTTAATGTGTAGAAACACAAATGATATTTGTGTGTTAGCTTTGTATCCTGTAATTTTGCTAAATTTGTCTATTAATTCTGACAGGATTTTGAGTATGGGGTGTGTGTGTGTAAAATCTTTAGGGTTTTCTGCATATAGGATCATGTACTCTATGAAGAGAGAAAATTGTATTTCTTCCTTTCTGATTTGCATGTGTTTTAATTCATTTCCTTGCCTAAATGCTCTGGCTAGGACTTCCAGTACTATATTAAATACAATGGCAAAAGTGGGCATCCTTTTCTTATTTCTGATCTCAGAGGAAAAATTTTCAGTGTTTTACATTGAATATGATGTTAGCTGTGTTTTTTTCTTATATACCTTTATTATGTTGAGGTAGTTTCCTCCTATTCCCTGTTTGTTGGGTGTTTTTATCATCAAAGGGTGTTGAATTTTGTCAATTTTTTTCCTGAATTAATATAATAGTGTGTTTTTTTCCCTTCATTCTGTTAATATATATTACATTGATTTTCATATATTGTGCCATTTTTTCATTCCAGGAATAAATCCCACTTGTTCTTGGTGTATAATATTTTTAATATGCTGTTTACTTGAATTTTCTAGTATTTTGTTGAGGATTTTCACATCAGTATTCATAAGGGATATTCATTTTCATTTCTTATAGTTTCTCTGTCTGGCTTAGGTATCAAGCTAATGTAACCTCATAGGAGTTAGGAGGTAATCCTTGCTCTTCAATTTTTTGGAAGAATTTGAGAAGGATTGCTGTTTATTCTTCTTCACTAGTAGAGCCATCTGGTCTTTGACTTTTTTGGGGAAAATGTTGGGAAGTTTTTGATTACTGATTCTGTTCCTTCATGATTTAATACTGGTAGGTGCATGTTTCTAAGAATTTGACCATTTCATCTAAGTTATCCAATTTATTTGAATACCATTGTTTATAGTACTCTTTTATAATATTTTTTATTTTTCTAATATTGTAATAATGTCCCCTTTGATTTCTGATTTTAGTTATTTGATCCTTATCTCTTTTTTTTCTTTAGTCTTTCTAGATAAAGATTTGTCAATGTTTATCTTTTTGAAGAACCAAATCTTGTTTTCAGTGGCATGCTCTGCTTTTTTTATAATTCTATTTTGGTTATTTCTAATATTCATTATTTCCTTTCTTCTGCTAGCTTTAAGTTTAGTTTGTTCCTCTAGTTCCAAAAAGTATAAAGTTAGGTTGTTTATTTGAGACCTTTCTTCTTTTATAATGTAATCATTTACAGCCATACACTTCCTTCTTAGCACTGATTTTACTGCATCCCATAAGTTTTAAAATATTCTGTATTCATTTTTGTTTGTCTCAAGATATTTTATAATTTCCATTGTGATTTCTTCTTTCATTTATTGGCTGTTTAAGAGTGTGCCATTTAACTTTCACATATTTGTGAATTTTCCAGTTTTCCTTGTGTTGTTGATTTCTTTAATTTCCTTATGATTGGAAAGTATACTTGGTATGATTTTAATATTTTAAAATTTATTAAAATTTGTCTTACAACCTAACATATTGCATATCCTGGATCATGCCCCATGTGCACTTGAGAAAAATGTATATTCTGCTGTTGTTGTAGAGTGTTTTGCATATGTCTCTTAGGTCCAATTGGTCTATAGTTTTGTTAGACTCCTTTGTTTACTTATTGATCTCTTTGTTGTTCTATCCTATATTGAAAGTGAGGCACTGAAGTCTCCTACTATTTAATGCAGAGTTGTTTATTTCTGCTTTCAATTCTGTAAATGTTTGCATCATATATTTTGTAAATCTGATGTTTGGCACATGTGTGTTTATAAGTATTAAATCTTCTTGGTGAATCGACCCTTTTATTATATAATGTCTTTATTTTATCATATAATGTCCTTATTTTATTATATAATGTCTTTTTTGTCTTTATTTTATTATATAATATCCTAAATCATGGTCTACTGGCTAATTGTTAATCTTATCTAAAATATACCTTCACAAAAGCATCTAGAATAATGTGTGACCAAATATCTGGGTACCATGGCCTAAACTGACACATAAAATTGACTATCAAAGATAGTTTTACTAAATACAGAATTCTCAGTTGACAGCTTAAAAAAAAATTATTCAGCACTTTAAATATATCATCCCACTGGATTATAAAGTTTCTGCTGATACATCTTCTTATTGTTGTATTGCAAATGCTTTGTATGCAATGAGTCACTTTTCTCTTTTGGCTTTCAAGGTGCTCTCCTTGTTTTTGGCTTTTGACAGTTTATTTATAATGTCTTTCAATATGGGTCTGATTTTGTTTATCTTCCTTGGAGTTCACAGAGCTTCTTTGATTTGCAAATTTATGTATTTCCTCAAATTTGGGATGTTCAGCCATTATTTGTTCAAATAACCTCTCTGCTCCTTTCTCTCTTCTCCTTTGGGGTCTACCATGATGCATATATCAGTGCATTTGATGGTATCTCATAAGTTTCTTAGTCTCTGTTCACTTATCTTCATTCTCTCTTCATTTTGTTTCTCAGACTCAATTATAACAAATGGGCTGTCTTTAACTTTTTCTGATTCTGCTTTCTTTTTGTTAATGTCTACTTTTGAACCCCTCCAGTGAACTTTTTCAATTTGGTTATTTTATTTTTCTGCCCCCCTGAATTCTGTTTGATTCTTTTTTATTATTTCTGTGTCTTTGTTGATATTCTTTTTTTATTCATATACTGTTTTCCTTATTTCCTTTAGTTCTTTGTCTATATTTTTCTTTTGTCTCTTTGAGCAAATTTTAAAACAGTTGTTTTAAAATCTTTGTCTAGTAAGGCTGATATATGTGTTTCTTCAGGGATGGTTTCAGGGGATTTATTTTTTGTCCTTTGAATGGGCCTTGTTTCCCTATTTCTTTTGTATGCCTTGTGATTCATTGTTGAAAATTAGACATTTGTAAAATAGACACCTTTTCCAGTCTTCGCAGACTTGCATGGAAGACTCCTATTATTTAGTGAACTCCTGAGCCTTGAGTTCAGCTCAGGGTGAATGCTTAAGGTCTTCTTGGGTCTTTTCTGGGCAGGCAGTCTGTCTGGGTCAGTGAATGTGTGGCTTTACATTTCTTTCAGTTTTTCCCAGGTACTTTAAAAATATATATATTGAAATATGGTTGATTTATAATGTTGTTTTAATTTCAGGTTTACAGCAAAGTGACTTAGTTATATATATATATTCTTTTTTTACATTTACTTCCATTATAGGTTATTACAATATATTGAGTATAGTTCCCTGTACTATACAGTAGGTTCTTGTTACCTATTTTATATATAGTAGTGTGTATATTTTAACCTCAGACTCCTAATTTATCCCTCCTCTCCCACCCTTTCACCTTTGGTAACAATAAGTTTGTTTTCTATGTCTGTGAGTCTATTTCTGTTTTGTAAATGAGTTCATTTGTATCACTGTTTTAGATTCCACATATAAGTAATATCATATGATATTTGTCTTTCTCCATCTGGCTTGCTTTACTGATGATAATCTCTAGGTCCATCCATGTTTCTACAAATGGCATTATTTCATTCTTTTGTTTGGCTGAGTAATATTCCATTATACACACACACACATACACACACACATATATCACATCTTCTTTATCCATTCATCTATTGATGGACACTAAGGTTGCTTCCATGTCTTGGCTATTGTAAATAGTACTTCTGTGAACACTGGGATGAATGTATCTTTTCAAATTATGTCTTTCTGCAGATATATGCCTAGGAGTGGTATTGCTGGATCATATGGTAGCTCTATGTTTAGTTTTTTAAGGAACCTCCATACTGTTTTCCACAGTGGCTGTACCAATTTACATTTCCACCAGCACTGTAGGAGGATTCCTTTTTCTCCATACCTTCTTCAGCATTTATTATTTATAGACTTTTTGATGTTGACCATTCTGACCAGTGTGAGGTGATACCTCATGGTAGTTTTGATTTGCGTTTCTCTAATAATTAGCAATGTTGAACATCGTTTCATGTGTCGTTTGGTCATATGTATGTCTTCTTTGGAGAAATGTTTTTTTAGATCTTCTGCCCATTTTTGATTGGGTTGTTTGTTTCTTTTGATATTGAGCTGTATGAGCTGTTTGTATATTTTGGAGAGTAAGCCCTTGTCAGTTGCATCATTTGCAAATATTTTCTCTGATTCTTTAGGTTGTCTTTTTGTTTTGTTTATGGTTTCCTTTCCTGTGCAAAAGCTTTTAAGTTTCATTAGGTCCCATTTGTTTATTTTTGTTTTATGTCCCCTGGTGAAATGTCTTAATTTCCCAAAGGTTTCTTGCCAGCTTTATTTTGGGGCCTTAGATTTTTCTATTGTATTTCTCAGCCCACATTGTTTTCCCCCTGGGGTCTGTGGATCAGCAGTTCCCTGCAGTTTTTGTGGTGCTCACCACTATTTCTTTGGTTTCTAGCCTGGAATCTAAACTGTATTTCCATTTCTCTTCTGAGCCTTGGGTCAGGTGAGACACACACCAGTCCTCCTTCAGCCCAGAAACAGGCTAGAACATTCCAAATAAGTTCTACTCTGTTCCTTCCATCCTAAGGAAGAGAAACTAAAAATGGGCTGATTCCTCCTGACTGTGCTTCACCACACTGGGGTGGGGGTGGGAAACTGCAAGGAAAAATGCTATGAAATATCTTAATGTTTTTTGAATGTGGCTTTTTCTTGATTGGGTATTTGCTTAGTCACTGTAAATCTTTGACTCATTTCCAAAGCGTCTATAAAGTTATTTTAGTCATTCTGTTGTGATTTATCTGATTTTTCTGGCATGGGGCTTCCTAGTCTGCCATCTTGCTAACCCATTATTCTTGTATTTATTTCATCATTTTCAACATTTCATTTTCTCTTTCTAGAACCCCTCTCATTCAGATGGACTTCCTGGACTGATCCTCTAACTTTTCTACTTTTTATCACTTATTTCCTCATCTCTATTTATATTTATCCACTTTCGTGGGATATTTACTCATTTTTTTCTTCTCTTTTTTTAAATTATGTAATAAAATTTCTAAAATACACACACACTGTTCTTAGTTCATAGATGCAATATCTTCTCTATATCTCTGAGGATATTAATATCATATAGATTTGTTTGTGTATTTGTGGATGGTTCTTCTGCATGCTATGTTCTGCTATTCTTCCAAGTTACTTTATTCTTAGAGCTTTTCTAAATAATTCTGCTAATCCTTTGTTCACTCATATTTAAGAATGACCCAGCAATCCCACTCCTGGGCATATACCTGGAGAACACCATAATTCAAAAAGATACATGCATCCCAATGTTCATTGCAGTACTATTTACAGCAGTCAGGACATGGAAGCAACCTAAATGTCCATTAACAGAGGAATAGATAAAGAAGATGTGGTACATATACACAGTGGAATATTACTTGGCCATAACAAAGAACAAAACAATGCCATTTACATCAACATGGATGGGCCTAGAGATTGTCATACTGAGTGAAGTAAGTCAGACACAGAAAGACAAATGTCATATGATATCACTTATATGTGGAATCTTAAAAAAATAAAAGAGTACAAATGAACTTATTTACTAAACAGAAGTAGAGTCACAGATGTAGAAAATAAACTTATGGTTACCAGGGGATAAGGAGGGGAGGGATAAATTGGGAGATTGGGACTGACATATATACACTACTATATATAAAATAGATAACTAATAATAACTTGCTATATAGCACAGGGAATGCTACTCAGTACTCTGTAATGGCCTATAAGGGAAAAGAATCTAAAAAAAAAACAAGTGGATATATGTATATGTATAACTGATTCACTTTGCTATACTAGCACAACACTATAAATCAACTATACTCCAATAAAAAATTTAAAAATAAAAGTGAATAAGAAAAAAAGATAAGATTCTAAAATGCCACTTAGAACCTCTGTTCATACATATGGTTGGGTTTTATTGATTTGTGAGCTTTAATGTAGGATAATTAATTGGGGAATAAATATTCTTTATTCAAGGACCTGTAATATGTGGTTTCTTTAAAAGTTGACTGTTCCAATATCTTGCCTGTGATATTTGAGTAACTGCCACTGTTCTCAGCAAAACTTGGCATGAGGAGTTTCATTTCCCAGTTTTCAGTCAGGTACCCCTGAATCCTTAGCTGTCCTTGATGTCCCTGAATGCAGAATCTCTCTGGTTTAACTTTTCTGGAAGATGAATTTTAGTTTCCCATCAGGACAAAGGGGTGGAAGAGTCACTTGGTTATATATGGTTGCTGAAAGATCTGTTGACCTAATTATGCCTTTCAAACAATTATTTAAACCATGTTTCAAATTCCCTGCCTTTTTAGTGTTCTGTATTGTAAATCAGCTTTCTTCTTCTTTGTTTCCTTGAATTAAATTTAAACTTTATAATATCTATTTTCTGTTACCTTTCATTCATCTGCTTTCCAGCTTCCAACTGTTTCTTTGGTGTTACTGCTATTTTATTTCTTTCTGTCTCATTGTCTTTACATGTTCTTTTCTTTTTGATTATGGTACTGAGGTATAGGGAGGAAACAAAAAAAAACGATATGTTTAAACAATTCTTTCTTTTTTATCTGAAATCTAGATTGATATTTTAAATTGAGCCAACTTGTATTCACATTTTATATTAAATATATGAAAGTAAGGAAAGGTAGGAAGGTGAAAAGGAGGGAATAGGGAGTTTTGGAACACATATTCCGTTACAGACAAGGGATGTTTTAACCCTTGGAAAACATCACTTATAAATCATGTTGAATCCTGATTGACTTCCCTCTCAAGTGAATGCTTTGTGCAGCCACAATCAATGGATCATGAACATTAAAATGTGTTAACCATCCCAGTGCTAGATAGTGTCACATTGTAACATTTAATTTAATTTATTATTTCCCTTTTACAGATGAGGAAGGTGAGTCTAAAGAGCTAAGATAATTTATCCAAGATCACATAATCCAAAAGTTTCAGAGCTGTACTATTCCCAGCCTCTGTTTCCTGATTCAAAATCTAGTGCACTTTCTGTTTCACCATGATGTCTCCTGAGGACTGTAAATGTAGCACTATGTAATAATTAAATCATAAGTATGGGAATATGGTTGTATTAAATTAAGCTATCTGAATCTATGAAACCTAATAAAATCAGTCATTTCATCATTCCAAATATTGTGGACCCACCCATTTTATATAAAGTTCTATTAATTATTTCCCATTTATTTTAATGTTTCTGATGTTTAAAAAAAGCCATGAGGGTTAAAGAGTATCTTATTTATCTAAAATCATTATAATTAGAAGAATTAAAGTAAAATAACATTCCCTCCCCATATTTCTTTTATTTAAATCACAATTAACTTATACTTGCTTTAACAAATTGGTCAATTTTAAAGCAGCCAGAAATTGTATGATGTTGCTTCAACAGTTTATTATTATTTTTTTAGCATGAGTTTTTATCAAGTCAGTATTAAAAATTACTTTTATTTTCTTTAACCAAGTAGTGTTTTCTGTTACTTTGCAATTATTACATTTTTCTATTTAGGATTATTTTAATCCACTTTACCAATTTTTAAGTAATAACATATTCAAATATATAGTTAAGGTCATACAGGATGAGAAATGCCTTTTCTTCTTAGCAGTGTTTCTCCTTCATTCAGTATAAAGATTTCCTTTCAGAATGATTGGTATAATTTCTTTCTCTGACCATACTCAAGTATGGGTTCAACAAACCTTAGTTTGGAAGATTAGGAAGTTTGGCAGTTTCCTCCTTCTACTATTTAGATACTATTAAGTAAAACCATTGTGTTTGAGATGCAAACCTTTCTGGGCTACTTATTCATTTACTCTAAATTGAAAAATGAGCAACTCTGAGAGTACTGAGTGGGAAGAGTGCTGTTGCAGTCCCATAGGAAGCAGCCTCTTTTAACTTTCATGATTTTCCTAAGAAGAATCCTTTTCAATCCCTGCTTCTAACTATTTTTTGGTGTTTGTAAAAAACTATTTATGACAAATTCTCAAGTCCATTGGATCACACTTTTCATTGTTATCCAAATATTCTATTTCTTTGCTGATTTTTCTTTTGTCTACTTAACCAAGAATTGAAAGAGATATGTTGAAATCTTCCACTAAAAATGTGAATTTGTTTGCTTCTCCTTAATTCTGTCAAATTTTGAAGTTATTTTATTAAGTACCCACATGATTATAATTGTTACATATTTTTGGTAAATTGAATCTTTTATTATTATATATTTATCTCATTTATTCCTAATAATGCTTTTTTCTCATACTCTCTATTGTCTGATATTAGTATAGCTGCTCAGGTGTATTTTGGATAAAATCTTCCTAATACATTTTTTTCATCTTTTCACTTTTGAATTTTTGCTTTATATACATACATATATATATATATATATATATATATATATATGTTATGAAAATAGGAAATTGTTGGTCCAGTTTCTGTACTCCATTTATTTTTACTATATTTATTGAGATAGTTGGGCCTATTTCTAGCTTCTACATTTTTTTTCCAGTTTGTTCTGCTCTTTCTCTTTCTGCTTTTTTTCTTATTTTTCTTCATATTTGATATCTACATTTTTTCTTCCCTTTGACTTTTTATTTCGAAATCATTTCAAATTACAGAAGTTACAAAAATAGCAAATTATTCCTAAATATCCTTCACCCATTCCCCATATATTACATCTTATATAATCATAGCACAATTATCAAAACCAGAAATTTAATTAACATTCATACAATACTATCTTATCTGTGAACCATATTCATGTTTTGCCAGTTATCTGACTAATATTCATTTTTTTGTCCAGGGTCAAGTACTATTCTATGAGGCTATAGTAGGAAACCTTTTATCTTTTATTGTAGACAATTTTTTACCCTCACATTTGAACAATAAGTTGGCTAAATTTAAATTAATTAATTAATTTTTTGCCGTGTCGGGTCTTAGTTGTGGCACACGGGATCTTCATTATGGCATGCACGATCTTTCATTGTGGCTTGCAGGCTTCTTTTTAATTGTGGCATGTGGGTTTCTTTCTAATTGTGGTGCGTGGGCTTCTCTCTAGTTTTGTCATGTGGGTTTTTCTCTCTCTAGTTGTGGCATTCAGGCTCCAGGGCACATGGGCTCTGTAGTTGTGGCACACAGGTTCCAGAGCATGTGGGCTTTGTAGTTTGCAGCACGCAGGCTCTCTAGTTGAGGCACACAAGCTCAGTAGTTATGGCAATGGGCTTAGTTGCCCCACAACAAGTGGGATCTTAGTTCCTGGACCAGGCATCGAACGCATGTCCCCTGCATTGTAAGGCAGATTCTTTACCACTGGCCCACCAGGGAAGTACCATAAATTTTAAAGTCTATGTTTAAGATTATTTTCTTTCAATACAGACATACTTCATTTTATTGCACTTTGCTTTATTGCACTTTGTAGATATGTATTTTTTACATATTGAAGGCTTATGGCAGTGTGCATCAAGCAAGTCTATTGGCAGTGTTTTTCCAGCCACATTTTCTCTCTTTGTGTCTCTGTTTCACATTTTGGTAATTCTTGCAGTATTTGAAACTTTTTCATTATTATATTTTTTATGGTGATCTGTAATCAATGATATATTATATTGCTATTATAATTGTTTTGGGGTACCACAAACCATGCCCATAAAAGATGATTAATTTAATCAATAACTGTTATGCGTTTTCTGACTGCTCCACCAACCAGCCATTTCCCCATCTCTTGCCGTCTGTTTGGGCCTCCCTTATTACTTGAGACACAGAAACAGTGAAACTAGGCCAATTAATAACCCTACAATGGCCTCTAAGTGTTCAAGTCAAAGGAAGAGTCAAAAATCTCTCACTTTAAATCAAAAGCTAGAAATGGGGGCTTCCCTGGTGGCACAGTGTTTGAGAATCTGCCTGCCAATGCAGGGGACACAGGTTCGAGCCCTGGTCTGGGAAGATTCCACATGTCGCGGAGCAACTAGGCCTGTGAGCCACAACTACTGAGGCTGCACATCTGGAGCCCGTGCTCTGCAACAAGAGAGGTCACAATAGTGAGAGGCTCGCACACCGCGATGAAGAGTGGCCCCCACTTGCCGCAACTAGGGAAAGCCCTCACACAGAAACGAAGACCCAACACAGCCAAAAATAAATAAATTTTTTAAAAAAGCTAGAAATGATTAAGCTTATTGAGAAAGGCAAGTCAAAAGCTGGGCATCTTGCACCAAACAGTTAGCCAAGTTGTAAATGCAAAGGACAAATTATTGAAGGAAATTAAAAGTGCTACTCCAGTGAACACATGAATAATAAGAAAGCAAAACATTCTTATTACTGATACTGAGAAAGTTTTAGTGGTCTGGATAGAAAATCAAGCCAGCCACAACATTCCCTTAAGGCAAAGCTTAATCCAGAGCAAGACCCTAACTCTCTTCAATCCTATGAATGATGAGAGAGCTGAGGAAACTGCAGAAGAAAAGTTAGAAGCTAGCACAGTTTGGTTTATGAGGTTGAAGGAAAGAAGCCATCTCCATAATATAAAAGTGCAAGGTGGAGCACCAAGTGCTGATGTAGAAGCTGCACCAAGTTATCCAGAAGATCTAGCCAAGATAATTAATGAACGTGCCTACACTAAACAACAGATTTTTAATGTAGACAAAAAAGCCTTATATTGGAAGAAGATGCCATTGAGGACTTTCATAGTTAGAGAGGAAAAGTCAATGTTTGGTTTCAAAGGACCCTCTTGTTATGGGCTAATGCAGCTGGGGATTTTAAGTTGAAGCCAATGCTCATTTACCATCCTGAAAATCCTAGGGTCCTTAGAATTATGCTAAATCTTCTCTGTCTGTTCTATTAATGGAACAATAAAGCCTAGATGACAGCCCATCTCTTTACAACATGGTTTCCTGAATATTAAACCCACTGTTTAGACCTACCACTTAGAAAAAAAAAGATTTCTTTCAAAACATTACTGCTCATTGAAAATGCAGCTGCTCATCCAATAGTTCAGATGGAGATATGTGATGAGATTATTATTTCTCTCATGCCTACTAACACAATATCCATTCTGCAGTCCATTGATCAAGGAGTAATTTCTACTTTCAAATCTTATTTTAAGAAATATATTTTTTACAGCTATAGCTGCCATAAATAGCAATTCATCTGATGGATTTGTGCGAAGTAAATTGAATACCTTCTGGAAAGGATTCACCATTGTAGATGCTGTTAAGAACATTCATGATTTATGGGAGGAGATAAAAATACCAACACTAATAGGAGTTTGAAAGAAGTTGATTCCAACCCTCATGGATGACTTTGAGGAGTTAAAGACTTCAGTGGAGGAAGTAACTGCAGATGTGGTGGAAATACCAAAAGAATTAGAAGTGGAGGCTGAACATGTGACTGAACTGCTTCAATCTCATGATAAAACTTGAACAAATGAGGAGTTGCATCTTGTAGATGAGCAAAGTGGTTTCTTGAGATGGAATCTACTCCTGGTGAAGATGCTGTGAACATTGTTGAAATGACCACAGAGGATTTAGAATATTACATAAAGTTAGTTGACAAAGCAGCGGCAGGGTTTCAGAGGATTGACTTCAATTTTGTAAGTTCTTCTGTGGGTAAAATGCTATAAAACAGCCTTGCATGCTACAGAGAAATTGTTTGTGAAAGGCAGAGTGGATTGACGAGGTAAATTTCATTACTGTCTTATTTTAAGAAATTACCACAATCACCCTGTTGTTCAGCAACTACCACACTTCAGCCAGAAGCCATCAACATCAGGGCAAGATCTCCCAAGACTTGCTGAAATCTCAGAAGATGGTTAGCAGTTTTTAGTAATAAAGTACTTTTAATTAAGGTATATACATTTTTCAACATAACACTATTGCACACTTAATAGACTATACTATAGTGTAAACATAATTTACATCCACTGGGAAACCAAAAAATTTGTGGGTCTCGCTTTATTGCAATATTTGCTTTATCATGGTGGTCTGGAACTGAACCTGTAGTATCTCTGAATTATGCCAGTATTTCAAAACTATCACTCCATTGTCTTCTTGTATTCATTGTTGCTGTTAAGAAATCTGATATCATTTTATTCTTATTCCTTTAGAAGCTTTTAATGTTGTCTCACTGTCTTTGGTCTTTAAATTTCACTATAATATGGTTATATTATATATATATTTATTTTTACTCTTTCTTCTACTTAGCATATCTTACATTTATTTCTTCACATATTTTCTCCTCTCCATTTTTATTTTTCTCACCTTCTGGGACACCAGTTACCTAAGCACTTTTACTTCTCTTCTCTGTATCTTTCAATTTCTTTTTAATTTTGTATCTCTTCATCCTTCCCAGACTTCTTTTGGGAAAATTGCTCAATCTGATCTTTAAACTCATGAATTATTCTTTAGTAACATCCATTTTACTATTTGTATTGTCTACCTAAGATTTTCACTTATATCCTTTATTAATAATTTTTCTCATTCTTGTTTTATATTG
Organism: Mesoplodon densirostris; assembly: GCF_025265405.1. Classification (NCBI taxonomy): domain Eukaryota; kingdom Metazoa; phylum Chordata; class Mammalia; order Artiodactyla; family Ziphiidae; genus Mesoplodon; species Mesoplodon densirostris. The sequence goes on along the minus strand of NC_082662.1, from coordinate 66,083,242 downwards.
CTTTTTATTCCCTTTTCTTTTTTTTGGTAAGTTCAATATAATTATTTGAAATTTTTATTCTAATTTTGCTTCTTGTAGCATCTGTTGTCCAGATTGTTATCTTTTTCTTGACACCATTTTATTTTAACCTGTGAGAACATATTCCCAGAGATTCTCTGATTTCTCAGTGCTTATTCTTCTTTATAAAGGCTATGTTCCAGTTACATATACAGTGCTACTTATAATTCCAAGAATATGACGCTGTGCCTTTGCTTATGTTTTTTTCCTCCAACTGAAATTTATCCATTTTTGCCTGTTGAAACTCACTTGTTCTGCAATACCTTGATTACATTTGTTTTCTCCACAAAGCTTTTGTTCTCCTCAATAATTACAATTAATACCTTCCTCTTACACATCTCATAACACTCTATACGTACTTTTGTAAAATTTTTATTTATTTAATTTATCTATTTTTGGCTGCTTTGGGTCTCGTTGCTGCACATGGGCTCTCTCTAGTTGCGGCAAGTGGAGGCTACTCTTCGTTCTGGTACACAGGCTTCTCATTACAATGGTTTCTCTTGCTGCAGAGCATGGGCTCAGTAGTTGTGGCTTGCAGGCTGTAGAGCACAGGCTCAGGAGTTGTGGGGCATGAGCTTAGTTGCTCCACAGCATGTGGGATCTTCCCAGACCAGGGCTTGAACCTGTGTCCCAGCATTGGCAGGCAGATTCTTAACCACTGCTCCACCAGTGGACTCCTTTATGTACTTTTTTATTATGATTGTTTTTGGCAAACTTCCCCCTGCCAAAATATGAAGTTATTGAAAATAATGACTGAGTTTTCTTTCTCTCTGTCTTCCCTAACATTTGGCAGTGTATCGTACCCACACAGAGTATTCTTAAGTGATCTTGAGTCAATGTATAAAAGAAATCTACCTTTATCTGAGACAGGTAAATTGCATGGCAACAAGTAAGCAAAAGGATAAACATAATGTGGGGAAGCAAACTATCCACAAGGGTAATATATGATTTTTAATGTTTAATTAGAAATAACATATAATTATGTCATACTGTGGTTTTTCTGATCCTTATATTGTTACTATAAGACCAGCCAGAATAATTCATAGTTTATAAACGCTGAGTATTGAAGCTCCTACATGGGACCATATTTCCCTGTTTACTTTCTCACCATGACATTTCAAGTTGCCAAAACTTTTAAAATATTTATCAGATAAACAAATACACTAATGAATGAAGCACCCATGGCTATTTGTACTATGACTGTGTGTCTCACTTTTGCTCTGGAAAGTCTCAATTAGTGCCTGGTGTAATTTTTAGTAATAGTGCCTTTCAGTCTTGAACATGTCCCAATTTGAATGATATATTATATGATTACATAAGTTATGTGCCATCCTCACTTTCTCTCATCCATAGGCCAATTTAAAACTTTACTAATAATTTCAAGGATACAAATAATCAAGAGGCTCAAATGAAGTGGGAGAGATCTGGGACGTCGGGGTGGCTTTCCAGGTTCTTTCTTCCCTTGAAGCATTTGCATGTATGGCCCAGCAAAATAGATGAAATCTCTAGTGGGGTTTATGGGTTTACCTCACACAGAGGCAAGTGTTTCCATTATGAAATATTTCTACCTTATATTTCAGAAAGTTGTATAGTTTCTATGACACTCTCCAGAGAGTGTAACCTCATACATTCTGGGTTTATTTAATACAAGCAATACTTTAGCCAGGCACCATCCTGCTAAGGACATTCAATAGATAAGGTCTCCTCCTAGAAAATATCATTGCCCATTTTTTTTTCTGGAGTTCCAGATGGCATGGGAATTGGACCAGATCATCTGCATTTTTTCCTTTCCCCATGGGCACCTTATAAACAGAATGAATGGGTCACTGTTTGGATACTTTAACTCCTTCCTCCCACACCTCCCACACATTTTGAAATTTAGAGAGTATTTTATTACACTTAGATTTTTTAAAACTACACTTTAGGTTATTACTACATATATATTTTTAACAGCTCTAGGTATTCAAAATCCAACAGTAAACAAGGCATGTAAAACCCTACCCTCATGGAACTAGCATATTAGTGGTAGACATGATATTACATGTGTCAGTAGAACTTCTGTAAGATTATGAAGTTAAAAAGCCCTACCTGTAACATATGCATAAGGATATATACTACATTGTTTCATTTATATTAGCAAATAAATCAGTCAAATTATACATGACAGCTTAACTGCTGATTGTTTTTTATATTATCCAATATTCCTCTTACTAATTACTAGCTTGTAATAAATATATGCTTTATCTTATTTAACTTAAATTAAACCTATCATCACTTCTAGTTTTTATTTTATATTGCTTAACCAAATATTTTATTTTTTCTTTATGAAATACTGCAGGTCAGATTTTTTAAAGAGACATGATGCTTCACAAATGCCTGTTCTATCTCATATTTTGAGTTTTTTCCATTGTTAAAAATTAGACATATAAATTTCTTGATTTATACTGAAAGAGTATGGCATACCAGACAGACACTGCAACCCTACAAGTGTGTGTTAGTAGTGTTTTCTTAACCCTCTATTATAAGTATAGCTGAAAGATGGGACAATTCTATACAGTTATTTCAGACAGCATTTATATTTCAGGTACAGTTATGAGGAAGCAAATTCAGATATTTTTCAGAAAGTGCCAGCTGTTATATAAAAGACATTTCTGAGAACAAAACTGCTATTTCCAATTCAGAATATAAGGTCACAGGGTTAATTATGTGAGGGTCATTATATCCAAGTGCCTGTGATCAGATTTATACAATTTTTAGTTATTTTACCTCCATTATATACTTTGTCTTCCTAAATCCACTTATGAGTCTGCAATGAAGAGTCTAAAGGATATTTTATGGTTTCCATTGAAACACATTACATTTTCTGCCTCCAACATTTTTCTTCCAAATTCATCCAATTTATCATATCTTGCTGATTTCAATCCACTTGTGCTTTAGGCAATTTGAACAGTGCTTTTTCTTTTTTTTTCTTTTCTCCTAAATTGTTTGCTGGAATGACTGAATTTTAGTCCAGGATATAAAGCAGTATCAACTAAATTACTTCAGATGAGTAATTAGAGTATACTCATGCATATAAAATTAAAAACCTTTGTTGCCAGATATAAAATTCAAAGAAAACAAAATATATATATATATATATATATATATATATATATATATTTTTTTTTTTTTTTGCTGTACGCGGGCCTCTCACTGCTGTGGCCTCTCCTGTTGCGGAGCACAGGCTCCGGACACACAGGCTCCGCGGCCATGGCTCGCGGGCCCAGCCGCTCCGCGGCATGTGGGATCTTCTGGGATCGGGGCACGAACCCGTGTCCCCTGCATCGGCAGGCGGACTCTCAACCACTGCGCCACCATGGAAGCCCACAAAAATATATTTTATATCAGTATAATAGTTCACATTGCTTTTCAAGTATATTTAATATTCTTACTACCAAGAACGGAGAAGAAGGTTAAATTCAAATGAAAGTAAGTATAGCTTGATGGAAAGAAAATAGGTTTTTGAGTCAGATATATTTGGATTTACTTTCTGAGTCTAAGCAACAATACCATATATTCCATATACTCTCCTACATTGCTCAGTTTCCCACACACTTAGGATTTATGTGATTATTTATGTCTACTTGACGGTGAGCAAAAGTGAAACTTAATCACTTCAGAGTAAAAGCAATTAAGAGCATCATTCTCTTTCCCTGCTTGTAGATCTTGGAGGCCATGTGTTCCATTAGCATATCTGAAAGTTACTACTGACACACATTGGTTCTTAGATGAGAAATAGATAAATCTTTACTGTGCTAAGCTACTGTGTTTATAGAGATAGAAATTAAGGTTAATTATGCTGATAAATACAGAAATTGATACCATAACAAAACCCTTAAATATTGTCTCATCTTAGTGACCAGATGCAAAAACTGATTGAGACTAGAAAAAACGGCAATCTAAGTTTTGTAGTAGCAAAGCATTTCCCTGTTATAACTTGGAAGGCAAACTATGTGTCTACTAACTTATGGCTTTAGGGAAAAAAGTTGAAAAACAGAGTATTGCTTCTGTGTATTGGTTGTACTGGACTGTGTTTGGCAAATTACCCTATGGAAAGAAAGAAGATCTCAGCAAAGTAGCTGGTTTTCAAGGTAAAATAAAAGAGAATGGAGAGTTCAGAAATTTAGGGCTTTGCACCTATGGAAAATCTGTCTGCTTCTATAATACCAAATAGTAAAACAAAACAGGAGATTTAATAAGGCTTTGAGACAAAGGCCGAAACCTCTTAGTTGAAAATGGTGACTTAGGACAGAGATTAGATTAAGTGTGTGGACTTCCCACCTATTGTTGCAGATAGCTTCATAGTAACTTCCATTAATTGCTAGAGAGATTGGAATAAAGTAAGAAAAGAAAAAACCGATCTGAGTGCTACGTATGACTCCAAAAGACTTCTAAATGTGAATACTGGCACATGGAATGGACAGAAGGAAATAGATCAACATCTGAAATTTTAATGCAGAGGTATTACCAGAGTATCTTAGTCTGAAGTATCTTTGATCATCTAAGACTTAAATATACTCTGGAGTCTCTAATCTTTAGCAATCAAGCAGAAAAATCACTGAGAAAGCTTTTGTAGCCTCCAAAGTAGACAATTCGCCCCACCTGAGATATGGCCAAGGAGGATAATGAAAGATAGAACTCCTCACAAAAAGCAGTATCAGGACTAATCCAGGAACCATCCACACCTAAAGGTAGGAGAGCTTCACAGAGGGTATCAGTGACTAGTGTGTGCCTCCAGTTCTTCCCATTTGTAGTTAATTTTTCCCTATACCAGTATGTATATTCAGTATGTGTATGGATGGGTGGGGCAGGAGGCAGATGACTTGTCTTTCTAATTCATTAGTCTTTAGACAAAACCTCATCCAGACCTGATTAATAGACTGTTGCACACATCTAGAGATGCTGAACTTGATGGGACTTTCAATTTTTTTTCTTCGGGAGTATATTTTATTTATTATTATTATTATTTTTTTTTTTGCTGTACGCGGGCCTCTCACTGCTGTGGCCTCTCCCGTTGCGGAGCACAGGCTCCGGACACACAGGCCCCGCGGCCATGGCTCGCGGGCCCAGGCGCTCCGCGGCATGTGGGATCCTCCGGGATCGGGGCACGAACCCGTGTCCCCCGCATCGGCAGGCGGACTCTCAACCACTGCGCCACCAGGGAGGCCCGAAGGGAGTATATTTTATATTTAGGAAAAAAAGGGATCAAAGGATCTGTGGTGACCTCTGGCAATGATTTTGTGCTTACAAAATATTCCACTTGTTTCTCTGCAGTTCCCAGCTTCTCTCGAAGTTTGATTGGGGCCATAAAATTTATTTATTTATTTTGTTTATTTTATTTTATTTTATTTTTTTATGATATGTGGGCCTCTCACTGTTGTGGCCTCTCCCGTTGCGGAGCACAGGCTCCGGACGTGCAGGCCCAGCGGCCATGGTTCACAGGCCCAGCCGCCCCGCGGCATGTGGGATCTTCCCGGACCGGGGCACAAACCTGTGTCCCCTGCATTGGCAGGCGGACTCTCAACCACTGCGCCACCAGGGAAGCCCAGGGGCCATAAAATTTAGTTCTAGTCAGTAGATTGCCACTCGAAGTAAGTACGTTACTTCTGGGATAAGGTAGCTAAGCACACCATCCCCTCACTTTTCTTCCTTCAAAGTCCTTGGAGAGCTCATGTTTCAGATGGTCTCGCTACACTGTAGAGGAGGGAGGTCCCATCTAATTTAGATTTACATGAGCAAAAAATCAACCTTTATTAACCATTCGATTTTAAGTTTTATCTGCTAGTGTTAATTATTCTAACTATAGTATTGCATCTTATTTATTCAAAAGGGTATAATAAAAGGATGTACTAAAAAGGTATTCCACAAGTGTGCTATAAAAATTAATTAATAACAGATGTGTATAGTATTTGGCATAAGGCTGAGCACATGGCATAAATTCAGTCACACAGTAAAATGTCTAGCATGTAGTAAATGTTCAATAAATGTTATCTGCTGCTGTTATTATTTCTGTTGTTGTTGTTAGACTTCATATGCCGATAGACCTGAGCTTTTATCTATGAAATTTCTCTGTGGTTTCACCAAGAAATTTATCCATTGCATAAAATATTTTTGAGAATTTACCAAGGTAGGTGGTAAATGATAGAGGCCCATAGGGGATTACTGAGTACAGATTATGTCAATTAAATCTAATTTCCATTTTTATGTATTAAAACAACAATAGATAATTTCTATACAGTCTATCTTGATTTCAGGCATATCTTTGAATTAAAGAGATTCTCATAAGAACATTCTGGATAAAGTGGAAAATATTTAGACATAAGTACAGTTTTTTCTAATACTTAACAACAATTATAAATGAATCAGTATTAACTTGGAGTTATATTTTTAATGGAATAGCTTGGTACCCCCTCTTTATTTCACTATTTTTAGGAAAGACCTAGTATAAAGTACAAACAGCATGATTATATATTTCATGAGGCTGGGAGAGTTAGCTAATATCCAATGAAAGAATAGGATTATGAATATTGAGACTGAAACAATAAGCTCAGTCCCATAAAATAATATTTTATAAGAATAGGTATAAATTTTTCACCTAAAAAAACTATTTAAACACAGACTAAAGGATACTTGGCTTAAAGCAAATTCATGTGATATAGAGTTAGTCTTGCAGTTGCCCTCAATCTTATTATGAATGGAGAGTGTATTCTGTGCCTGTTCAATAGCTGGTAGATATTTGGTTTTATATATTATGGCATTTAGAATGAAAGAAAAGCCTATCGTTACACTCTAATGACAGAACTCTTACACCAGTACTTAGTGTTCAGATTATGGTTCACCCTTTAAAAGCATCATAACCAACTGAAGATCATTTAGGGAAGTATAATTTTGATGCTATGGGGCTTGGAATTAAGCAAGGGATGACTTTCTTGATACAAAAACTTTCTTAAAATTAGAGAAGCTTAAAATTAAAATGAACTACTTCAAGAATTAGTGACATCCTTCACTGAAGGTATGCAAGCAAAAGCTGGGATAAGCATTTGCTGAGAGTATATGGAGAAGACAGTAAAATTAATTGGCTGGTTTGTAGTGCCATCTATTTTGTCATAGTTTGTAATTCTTTCATTGTAAATACATTGTCTTTAGGTTGCTACTGTAATATGAGACACTGTAGGCCAGCAGTTCTTTCTGGAGGTCTACAAAGTTTAGATTATTTTCATGATAATAGTAAGACATTATTTGTCCTTTACACTTTCATTCTTTCATAGGTAGAGTTTTCCAGAGGCTATATATGTGATGATAGCATCACTGACTTTAACATGTAATGATTTTATAAATTCTTAAATGAATAATTTTTTAAATTCTGTTTTAATTTATAATATGGTATAAATTTAAAAAGCTCTTCAAAGTTCTCAATTTTTAAACATATAAAGTGATACTATGAATAAGAAGTTGATCTAGGTGCTCTGACTACAGAATCAACATTCCTGATTTCATGGGGTTTACATTCTAAAGCAGGAATATAGACAACAAACAAATGAATGGATAAAGTAGATGTGGCACATATATACAATGGAATATTACTCAGCTATAAAAAGAAACGAAATTGAGTTATTTGTAGCAAGGTGGATGGACCTAGAGTCTGTCATACAGAGAGAAGTAAGTTAGAAAGAGAAAAACAATACCATATGCTAACACATATATCTGGAATCTAAAAAAGAAAAATGGTGCTGATGAACATAGCGGCAGGGCAGGAATAAAGATGTAGACATAGAGAGTGGACTTGAGGACACAGGGAGGGGGGAGGGGGAAGCTGGGGTGAAGTGAGAGTAGCATCGACATATATACACTGCTGAATGGAAAATAGCTAGTGGGAAGCAGCAGCATAGCACAGGGAGATCAGCTCGGTGCTTTGCAATGACCTAGAGGGATTGGGTAAGGAGGGTGGGAGGGAGACGCAAGAGGGAAGGGAGGTGGGGATATATGTATGCATATGGCTGATTCACTTTGTCATACAACAGAAACTAATACAGTGTTGTGAAGCAATTATACTCCAATAAAGATCTATGTTAAAAATGGTAGTAAGTAATATGAATTAAAAATAGAAATCTGATAGAGAGTTTAGGGAAGGGTGATGGGGTACTTTAGGTAACACAACCTTCTTTATATGTCAGTCAGCTTTACAAAAGTAAGGTCACTTCTGAAGAGATAGTACTTGTTCTGTGATGAAAGGGAAAGATCCATGTGAACGTTGTAATATGCCAAAAAGTATGCCAAGCAAAGGCAACAACAAAAGTTATAAAATGGGAACAAGCTTCATATATTTGAGGATCAAAATGAAGTCCTATGAACCTAGTGTATAGTGAGTGAAGAATGATAAGTGTGGCTAAATGGGAAGAGGCTTGTAAGTAACCCAAATATCAGAATTCAGGCCTACCCTGTTGTACTCCTCTTCATAGTTATCTTTAAGTATAACCTTTTCTAGCCATATTCATAAAAGAAAAAAATTATATTCACAACCCCAACAAACCCCAAGCAAAATAATATGTGGCAAAAGCCTAGAGTCACATGGCAAGTTTAATAAAGTTGAAATCCTGTGTAGAAGGGGGACTTCCAGAGGGGACTGTCAGACCCTCTCTCCAGCAAAACCACCATTTAACTGGTGAAAATTATAAAAAACAATAATTTAAAGTCCCTGTAAATTATCCAAAGGACATATAGCAAATGGGGAACATTCATTCAAGAAAATCTACTAAATCTCAGTAAAAAGAGTGAGAGTTTGTGACATGTGAGCCATGACCTGCTTCTTTGCCCACTTCAGTTTTGCTCCAAGTTAAAGAAACAGAACCTCTACCTAGGATATACTCTGGACAGATGAGGCTGAAAAGAATGTTTTTTTTTTTCCTTCAGTTCCTAGTATAGGGCTACAGTTTTACCCTGGAGGGGTAGGCTGTTGGCATTTTCCCTCCCCTAGCCCTATGTTGCAGAAGCTCTATTCCAGTCTGGCAAAGACAGAAGACCCCTACCCTCTCCTAGCCTCTACTCATAAGTGGAAGCTCTATCTCAGGCATGGAAGGGTGAGAAAACTGGGACTAGATTACCCCTACTCCAGCTTCCTCTTAGGTCAGAACTTCCGTACAGGGAGGGGCAAACAAATAAGACCAGAGGCTACCACTTTTCTTTCCATCTGTCTGCTCATAGAGCAGGACTATCATTCCAGTAGAAACAGGCCCCTGCCCTCACCCGACCTTCTATGTAGTGGAACAGAAGTTCTGCCTAGGAGGTGAAGCAGACCATAAGGATGAAGAGTTCTGGAGAACTGACTAAAAAGACTGAGTTTATCTGAAACAGTGGGAAAATTCCATGCCAAAGGACATTGTTTAAAGCAATGGATATTTTGGTGGAGAGCAATAAGAGGGTGTTGATAGTTCCATGAAACTGGTAGCAACAAGTGAAGTGACAGAACAACCAGAAGTTTAACAGAGATACCATGGGAAAGGACAGCAAAGAATACTCCTGGGATCACAGTCAACCTTGAGGATCAAGAAGTTCTGTGCACATGCTCAGGAGCAGTCAGAACAGTTTCCAATGAGAAACAGTGAGCAGAAACCTCTGGAGGAACCAATGCCAGAGTAGGAAAACCTGAAATAATTAATGGATTGCTAGAGGCACAATGTGGGAAAGTCTGAGAGATAAAAGTGACAAGGGGACCCAGTCATTAAAGGACCCCCACATTTTTGTGAGTTTTACCTCCTGGAGCTTTAAATAAGTTCTCACAGTAAATATTGGAGAAATACACTTTCAGGCTTCTCACAAAGGGAGGGTGAAAGGAATCACTTTGAAATACACAGGAGCATTCTATTCTTCCTAACAACAAGGTCTGCCCTTAAGAGAAACTGTATAACAAGAGTCTAAACTACTGAGGTTTAATCAGAGCCTAACTGATTTGAAAGAAATACCTACCTAACCAAAGCCAAGTCTACCTTTCCACATGGAGGATGGGAAATACAACTACCATCTAGCATTCCTATCCCACTTAAGGGAGGAGCTGACTGAAAACACATGTGAAGTTTATAGTCTGGAGGCAAGGCTCACTAAAACACTGAGACCTAATAATAGGACCATAGAATGCTCCCCTTCCCTGACACCTTACTGCAAACGTTAATAAAGGCCTATTTACAGCAATGCATTTTACCCACTACATCCTGTCCACTATCAAGAAAAAACTATAAGACATAAAATTACACAACTTGAATAGATGGGACAAAGATCAGAATTAGACTCAGATATGGTAGGGCTATTGCAATGATCAGACCAGAATTTAAAACAACCATGATAAATATACTAAGGAATCTAATGAATAAAGTAGACAGCATGAAAGAACAGATGGCCTATGTAAGGAGAGAGATGAAAATTCTAAGAAAGAACTGAAAGCAAATACTAGAGATGAAAAACACCTTAACAGTAATGAACAATGTCTTTGATGGGCTTATTAGTAGACAGAGCAGACTTTAGACCATGGAAAGTTATCAGGCATAAATACAGGCATTAAATAACAATAAAGGGTCATTTCTCCAAGAAGACATAGCAGTCTTTAACATTTATGTGCCTAACAACAGAGAATCAAAATATGTGAGGCAAAAACTGAAAAAAACAGCAAAGAGAAATAGGTGAATTCACTGTAATAGTTGAAGACTTCAACACCTGTCTATCAGAAATGGACAGATTCAGCAGGCAGAAAATCTGTAAGGACATAGTTGAACCCCAAATACTATCAAACTACTGAGTATAAGGAACATCTATAGACTACTTCATGCAACAACAGCAGAATACCCATTCTTCTTAAGTTCACATGGAACATTCACCAAGATAGAACATGTCCTGGGCCATTAAAAACACTAAAATTTAAAAGAATAGGAATCATACAATATCTGCTTTCAGACCACAATGGAATGAAACTAGATACCAATAACAGAAAGATAGCTGGAAAGTCCCAAAATACTTGGAAATTAAATAAAATGTTTCTAAATAATATATAAACCAAAGAAGATCTCAAGAGAAATTTTAAATATGTAACTAAATTAAAATACAACTTACCAAAATTACTGGGAAAAAAATTACTGGGATACAGCAAAACCAGGATTTAGAGGGAAATTTAGAGCATTGAATGCATATTTTAAAGTAGGAGAAAGATCTAAATGCAATAATTTAGTCTTCCACCTTAAGAAACTAGAGAAATAAGAGAAATTTATAGTTCAAAGTAAGAGAAGAAAACAGATAATAAAATTTAGAGCAGAAATAAATGAAATTGAAAACAAGAAATCAATAGAGAATATCAACAAAAGAAAAAAAATTGGCTCTTTGAAAATATATATAAAATTGATAAGCCTCTAGGAAAGCTAATTAAGAGAGAAAGGCCACAGTTTTACTAATATCAGATATTTATAAAGAGGCGATATCACTTCTGATCCCATGGTCATTAAAAGGATAATAAATGAATACTACAAACAACTTTATGCCCACAAATTTGATAGTCAAGATGAAATGAATCAATTTATGAAAGACAAAATCTTCCAAAATTCACACAAGAAGAAATTGACAATCAAATAGGCCTATATCTATTAAAGAAATTGAATCAATAATTAATAACCTTCCAAATCATAAAGCAACAGACCTAGATGGATTTATTGGTCAATTCTTCCAAGGATTTAAGGAAAATCACACTTAGTCTCTACAGTTTATTTCAGAAGATATAAGCAGAAGGAATACTTTTTAACTAATTCTATGAGGCCAAAATTACCCTTGTAAGAAAATCAGAAAAAGATATTGCAAGGAAAGAAAACTACAGACCAATGTATTCCATAAACATAGATGTAAAAATTCTCAACAAAATATTGCCATGTTTAATCCACTGATGAATGAAAAGAAACATAACCATGACTAAGTGGGATTTACACCAGGTATCCAAACCTGGTTCAACATACAAAAATCAAATAACATAACCAATTACATGAACAGGCTAAGAAAGAAAAATCATGAGACCATTCAATACAGTAAAATCATTTGACAAAATACAACACACATTGATGATAAAAACTCAAACTAAACTAGGAAACGGGAACTTCCTCAACGTGGGAAAGAATACAAAAGTCGATAGCTAACTTCATGCTTAATGGCAAGAAGCTAGAATTTTTTTTTTTAATGAAAATCAGAATGGATTTTTTTCCCTTTTTTTTGTTGAAGTATAGTTGATATACACTATTATATAATTTAGAGGTGTACAATGTAGTGATTCACAATTGTTAAAGGTTATACTCCATTTAGTGTTATTGTAAATATTTGGCTATATTTCTTGTATTGTACAATGAATCATTGTAGCTAATTTTATACATTATAGTTTGTACTTCTTAATCTCCTACCCCTTTGTTGCCCCTCCCCCCTCCCCTCTCCTAATTGGTAACCACTAGTTTGTTCTCTATATCTGTGAGTCTATTTCTTTTTTTTGTTATTTTCACTAGTTTCTTAGGTTCCACAAATAAGTGATATCATTCTGTATTTGTCTTTCTCTGACTTATTTCACTTAGCATAATACCCTCCAGGTCCATTCATGTTGTTACAAATGACAAAATTTCATTCTTTGTAATGGCTGAGAGTATTCCATCATATATATACTACTACTTCTTTTTTTATAAGTCTTTATTGAATTTGTTACAATATCGCTTCTGTTTTATGTTTTGTTTTTTTTCTGGCCGTGAGGCATGTGGGATCTTAGCTCCCTGACCAGGGATTGAACCCACACCCCCTGCATTGGAAGGCAAAGTCTTAACCACTGGACTGCCAGGGAAGTCCCATATATTACTACTTATTTACCATTAATCTGTTGATGGACACTTAGGTTTCTTCCATATCTTGTAAATAATAATGCTATGAACATTGGAGTGCATGTATCTTTTCAAATTCATGTTTGTTTGTTTTAATATACACCCAGGGGTGGAATTGCTGGCTTATATGGCAGTTCTAATTATAGTTCTTTGAGAAACCTTCATACTGTTTTCCACAGTGGCTGCACCAATTTACATTCCTGCCAACAGTGTACAAGGGCTCCCTTTTCCCCACATCCTTGCCAACATTTATTATTTGTGGGTTTTTTGATGCTAGCTATTCTAACAGGTGTGAAGTGATGTGTCATTATGGTTTAGATTTGCATTTCCCTGATGATTAGCGATGTTGCACATCTATTCACATGCCCATTGGCCATCATCGACCATCTGCGTGTTTTCTTTGGAAAAATGTCTGTTAAGGTCTTCTGCCTATTTTTAAGTGGTCGTTTGATTTTATTGATGTTGAGTTGTATGAGATGTTTATATATTTTGGATATTAACCCGTTATTGGTCATAACATTTCCAAACATTTTCTCCCATTCAGTAAATTGTATTTTCATTTCATCAGTGTTTCCTTTGCTGTGCAAAAGCTTTTAAGTTTTATTAGGTCCAATCTGTTTTGCTTTTATTTCCTTTGCTTTAGGAGACAGATCCAAAACAGTATTGTTGTGATTTATGTCAAAAAGTGTTCTGCCTATGCTTTCCTCTAGGAGTTTTATGGTTCCCAGTCTTACAACTATGTCTTTAATCCATTTTGAGTTTATTTTTGTACATGCTGTGAGAGAATATTCTAATGTTATTCTTTTACATGTATCTGTCCAGTTTTCCCAGCACGACTTATTGAAGAAACTTTCTTTCCTCCATTGTATATTCTTGCCTCCTTTGCTGTAGATTAATTGACCATAAGTGTGTGGGTTGATTTCTGGGCTCCTGATTCTATTCCATTGATTTATATGTCTGTTTTTTGCCAGTACCATACTGTTTTGATTACTGTAGCTTTGTAGTATAGTCAGAAGTCAGGGACCATTATTTCTCCAGCTCTGTGTTCCTTTCTCAATAGTGTTTTGGCTATTTGTGGTCTTTTGTGTTTGCACACAAATTTTAAAATTATTTGTCCTTGTTCTGTGAAAATGCCATTGGTATTTTGATAGAGATTGTATTGAACCTGTAGGTTGCCTTGGGTATTATGGTCTTTTTAACAATATTAAATCTTCCATCCAAGGACATGTTATATCTTTCCATCTGTTTTTGTTGCTTCAACTTCTTTTCTCAGTGTCTTATGGTTTTCTGAGTACAGGTCTTTTACCTCCTTAAGTAGGTTTATTCCTAGGTATTTTATTCTTTTTGGTGCAATGGAAAATGAGATTACCTCCTTGATTTATCTTTCTGATCTTCTGTTGTTAGTGTATAGAAATGCAACAGAGTTCTGTGTATTATTTTTGTATCCTGCAACTTTAATGAATTCACTGATGAGCTCTAGTAGTTTTCTGGTGATATCTTTAGGATGTTCTATATATGCTATCATGTCATCTGCAAACAGTGACAGTTTTACTTCCTTTCCAATTTGTATTCTTTTTATTTCTTTGTTTTTGTCTGATTGTTCTGGCTAGGACTTCCTGTATTATGTTGAATAAAAGTGGCAAGAGTGGGCATCCTGCTCTTGTTCCCGATCTTAGAGAAGATGCTTCTAGCTTTTTACTGCTGAATATGATGTTAGCTGTGGGTTTGTCTTATATGAACTTTATTATGTTGAGGTAGGTTCTCTCTGTGCCCACTTTCTGGAGAGTTTTTATCACAAATTTATGTTAAACTTTGTCAAAAGCTTTTTCTGCATCTATTGAGATAATCATGTTTTTTATTCTTCAATTAGTGTGGTGTATCACATTGATTGATTTGTGGATATTGAAAAATCCTTATATTCCTAGGATAAATCTCACTTGATCTTGGTGTATGATCCTTTTAATAAAGTGTTTGATTTGGTTTGCTAGTATTTTTTTGAATTTTATTTTATTTTTAAGCAGCAGGTTCTTATTAGTTATCTATTTTATACAAATCAGTGTATATATGTCAAGCCCAATCTCCCAATTCATCCCATCACTCACCCCCACTTTTCCCCGTTGGTGTCCATATGTTTGTTCTCTACATTTGTGTCTCTATTTGTGCCTTGAAAACTGGTTCATCTGTACCATTTTTCTAGATTCCACATATATGTGTTAATATACGATATTTGTTTTTCTCTTTCTGACTTACTCCACTCTGTATGACAGTCTCTAGGTCCATCCACATCTCTACAAATGACCCAATTTCTTTCCTTTTTATAGCTGAGTAATATTCCATTGTATATATGTACAACATCTTTTTTATCCATTCATCTGTTGATGGGCATTTAGGTTGCTTCCATGACCTGGCTGTTGAAAACAGTGCTGCAATGAACATTGGGGTGCATGTGTCTTTTTGAATTATGGTTTTCTCTGGGCATATGCCCGGTAGTGGGATTGCTGGGTCATATGGTAATTCTATTTTTAGTTTTTTAAGGAACCTCCATACTGTTCTCCATAGTGGCTGTATCAATTTACATTCCCACTAACAGTACAAGAGGGTTCCCTTTCCTCCACACCCTCTCCAGCATTTGTTGTTTGTAGATTTTCTGAGGATGCCCATTCTAACTGGTATGAGGTGATACCTCATTGTGGTTTGATTTGCACTTCTCTAATAATAATTTGTGATGTTGAGCAGCTTTTCATGTGCCTCTTGGCCATCTGTATGTCTTCTTTGGAGAGATGTCTATTTAGGTCTTCTGCCCACCTTTGGTTTGGGTTTTTTGTTTTTTTAATATTGAGCTACCTGAGCTGTTTATATATTTTGGAGATTAATCCTTTGTCTGTTGTTTCATTTTCAAATATTTTCTTCCAGTCTGAGGGTTGTCTTTTCATCTTGTTTGTAGTTTCCTTTGCTGTACAAAAGCTTTTAAGTTTCATTAGGTCCCATTTATATATTTTTGTTTTTATTTCCATTACTTTAAGAGGTGAATCAAAAAAGATCTTGCAGTGATTTATGTCAAAGTGTGTTCTTCCTATGTTTTCCTCTAAGTGTTTTATAGTGTTCAGTCTTACATTTAGGTCTTTAATCCATTTTGAGTTTATTTTTGTGTATGGTGTTAGGGGGTGTTCTAATTTCATTCTTTTACATATAGCTGTCCAGTTTTCCCAGCACCACTTATTGAAGAGACTGTCTTATCTCCATTGTATATCCTTGCCTCCTTTGTCATAGATTAGTTGACCATAGGTGCATGGGTTTATCTCTGGGCTTTCTATCCTGTTCTATTGATCTGTATTTCTGTTTTTGTGCCAGTATCATATTGTCTTGATTACTGTAGCTTTGTAGTATAGTCTGAAGTCAGGGAGTCTGATTCCTCCAGCTCCATTTTTTTCACTCAAGGTTGCTTTGGCTATTCGGGGTCTTCTGTGCCTCCATACAAATTTTAAGGGTTTTTGTTTGTTTGTTTTGTAAAAGAAAGCCATTGGTAATTTGATAGGGATTGCACTGAATCTGTAGATTTCTTTGGGTATTATAGTCATTTTCACAATACTGATTATTCCTATATTGCCAGAGCCCCAGGTTGGAAGCCTGACGTGGAGCTCAGAAACTTCACTCCAGTGGGTGGACTTCTGTGGTATAATCCTTCTCCAGTTTGTGAGTCACCCACCCAGCGGTTATGGGATTTGATTTTATTGTGATCGTGCCCCTCCTACTGTCTCATTGTGGCTTCTCCTTTGTCTTTGGATGTGCATTATCTTTTTTGGTGAGTTCCAGTGTCTGCATGTTGATAATTGTTCAGCAGTTAGTTGTGATTCTGGTGCTCTCACAAGAGGGAGTGAGCACATGTCCTTCTACTCTGCTATATTGAACTGAGCACCAGTTTGCTAGTATTTTTGTTGATAATTTTTACATTTATGTTTATGAGTGACAATGACCTATAATTTTCTTTTTTCATAATATCTTTGTCTGGTTTTGGTATCAGGGTGCTGCTGGCCTCATAGAATGAATTTGGAAATGTTCCTTTCTCTGAAATTTTTTGGAATAGTTTGAGAAGGATAGGTGTTAACTCTTCTCTAAATGTCTAGTAGAGATCATCTGTGAAGGCATCTGGTCCTGGACTTTTGTTTGTTGGGAGTTTTTAAATTACTGATTCAATTTCCTTACTAGTAATTGGTCTGTTCATATTTTCTATTTCTTCCGATTAAGTCTTGAAAGATTGTACCTTTCTAAGAACTTGTCCATTTCTTCCAGGTTGTCCATTTTATTGGCATGTAGTGCTTGTAGTTGTCTCTTAAGATCTTCTGTATTTCTGTGGGGTCAGTTGTAACTTCTCCATTTTCATTTCTGATTTTATCAATTTGGGCCCTCTTTTTTTCTTGATGAGTTTAGTTAAAGGTTAATCAATTTTGTTTATCTCTTCCACAAACTATCTTTTAGTTTCATTGATTTTTTCTATTGTGTTCTTCATCTCTATTTCATTTATTTCTGCGCTGATCTTTATGATTTCTTTCCTTCTACTAACTTTCAGTTTTGTTTGTTCTTCTTTCTCTAATTCCTTTAGATGTAAGATTAGGTTGTTTATTTGAGATTTTTCTTATTTCCTGAAGTAAGCTTGTATTGCTCTAAATTTCCCTCTTAGAACTGCTTTTGCTGCATCCCATAGATTTTGGAATGGTGTGCACTTGAGAAGAATGTGTATTCTGCTGCTTTTGGATGGAATGTTCTATATATATCAGTTAAGTTCAGTTGGTCTAATGCCAGTATTTCCTTATTGATTTTCTGTCTGGAAATCTGTCCATTGATATAAGTGGGATGTTTAAATCCCCTACTATTATTGTGTTACTCTTGATATGTCCCTTTATGCCTATTTATATTTGCTTTATATATTTAGGTGCTCCTATGTTAGATGCATGTATATATACAATTGTTATATCTTGGATTGATCCCTTGATCATTATGTAGTGTCCTTCTTTGTCTCTTGTAACAGTTTTTATTTTAATGTCAATTTTGTCTGGTATAAGTATTGCTACCTTGGCTTTCTTTTGATTTCCATTTTCATGGAATACCTTTATTCATCCCCTCACTTTCAATCTCTTTGTGCCTTTAGATCTGAAATGAGTCTCCTCTAGGCAGTGTATATATGAGTCTTGTCATATGCATTCAGCCATTTAGTTTTTTTTTACAAAGATCGTCACTGCATTTCTACATCACTCTGGAAATTGTAGTTAATGCAGTAATACAAGAAAAATAAGTGAAATATAAACATGTTAAGGAAGAAGAAATAAAATTTTGTTTGCAAATAACATTATTTTCTATGCATAAATGTTTTTCTTAAAGGCCTTCCTGGAACTATTAAGTGATTATAGCAAGGTTAACGGGTAAAAAGTTAATGTACAAATTCTATCATTTTCCTACATACCAGCAATTAAGAAGTGGAATTTGAAAAGAAAACTTACTATTCACATTAGCAACTGCCCAAATGAAATAGATAAAATATAAATCTGAATTTATCTATCTATCTATATGCATATATTATATACAGTATGTTGGTGAGGAAAACTATAAAACTAGGGTAGACAGTATCAAAGAATGAAATAGCTGGAGAGATATTCTGTTTTCATAGATAGGGAGACACAATATTATCAATATTCCAACTTGATCTACAGTTTTAAAACAATACCAATTATGATCTCAGCAAATCATTTTGCACATTGGGTGTTGTTCCGTAGCCTAACATATGGTCTATCCTGGAGAATGTGGCCACTTGAGAAGAATATGTATTCTGTCATCGGGTGGTCTGTTAGGTCTGATTAACTTATAGTGTTGGTGAAGCCTTCTATATCCTTGTAGATCTTCTGCACTGCTCATTTATTTTTAGTGCTGAATAATATTGCATTGTGTAGATGTTCCCAGTCTACTTATCCATTCATGTATGAAAGGCATCTTGGTTACTTCCAAGTTTGTCAATTATGAATAAAGATGCTATAAATATCCATGTGCAGGTTTTTATGTGGACATAAGTTTTCAGTTCATTTGGTTAAATACCAGGGATCATGATTACTGGATCATATGATAAGACAATGTTTGGTTTTGTAAGAAACTGCCACACTGTCTTCCAAAGTAGCTGTACCATTTTGTATTTCTACCAGCAGTGAATGAGATTTCTTGTTGCTCCACATCCCCACCCAGCATTTGGTATTGTCATTGTTTTGGATTTTCACAGTTCTAATAGAGTGTAATATATCTCTTTGTTGCTTTTATTTGCAATTCCTTAATGATATATGCTGTTGAATATCTTTTCATATGTTTATTTGCCAACTATATATCTTCTCAGGTGAGGTGTCTGTTTTTATCTTTGCCAGTTTTATTAATTGGATTGCTTGTTTTCTTATAGTTGAGTTTTAGGAGCTCTTTCTATATCTTGGATACTAGCCTTTATCTGATATGTCTTTTGCAAATGTTTCCTCTAAGTTTGTGGCTTGTCTTCTCATTCTATTGATGTCATCTTTCTCAGAGCAGAAATTTTTAATTTTAATAAAGTGCAGTGTATCAAATTTTCCTTTCAAGGATTGTGCCTTTGATGCTGCACCTATAAAGCCATTGCTATACCCAAGGTAATCTAGGTTTTCTTCTGTATTTTCATCTAAGTATTAAACCAGGAACAAAATTAGTTGGACTTCTGAAATGCCATATCCTAGTATTTTAGAAAGTAACTTTAAGCTTACTTAAGCTTTAGGTCCGTGACCCATTTTGAGTTGATTTTTGTAAAGGCCTTAAATCTGTGTCTAGGTTCATTTTTTTGCAGGTGGATGTCCAGTTGATCCCACATCACTTGTTGAAAAGACTAGTTTGCTCCATTGTATTGCCTTTGCTTCTTTGTTAATGATTAGTTTACTATATTTATGTGGGTCTATTTCTAGGCTCTTCATTCTGTTCCATTGGTCTATTTTTCTATTCTTCCTCAATACCACACTGTCTTGATTACTGTAATTGCACACTTTAAAAAGATATATTCTTTGGTATGTGAATTATATCTCAATAAACGTGTCATTTGAAAATATCAAAAAGAATAGTGAACAAATAAATGGATAAACAATTACTTTTAAACTAAAAATTAATTGCAAACCTGGATTAATATCAATTTTAAGAGTCACACAATCTAGAATTTTGTTTTGTTTGAAAATAGTCAGGTGTGACAGATATTTGAGGCTAAGAAGTGTATTTCAAGTATATTATAGAGAAAAACTCCAGAAGGGATTTGTAATTTTTGTATAATAAAAGGTTAATCAAAATTTATTATCTCAGATAAAGATAGTAAATGTGTATTGGCTCACAGTGTATTCTGATTAATTGCAGCACTCTGCCTAGAGTGCTGTTTTTAGATTCTGAGATAACATCTGGGAGTGTGAAAAAAGGCCTTTGGGTAAATTAGAAATGTCTGTCATTATCAAGTAAGTGAGAAGTTGTAGAGTTCTAAGTGAAATTTATAGCTTAGATAATAAAACCTAGATTTTAAAAATTCTTCCTATGTGACAAACATTTTTCACTCAATCCTCACAGCTTATCTGTAAAGTAGGCAGTTTTGTTCTTCCATTTTATAGATGAAGAAACTGTGGCCTTGGAAGTTAAATATCTTGCTTAAAGTTACTTTCTGAAATACTAGGATATGACATTTCAGAAATCCAGCTAAATTTGTTCCTGGTTTTATTCACCTAATCACTATCCAACAGTGACTCTTACTGTCCAGTGGTCCAAAATCATCAGAACGGAAGAGGCAAAGCATTTTTTCAATAGAATTGGACTAGTATGATCTGTGTGGTCAGTGTGGTCCAAGTTGAACGCATATTTGACAGGATATCAGGTTAAGAAGTTTAGATCTTCAAATTAAGATCCTGCTGTTGAGCAAAAAAAGGAGGCATCATGTTCCTTAGAAGATTACAGAAATGGTGAACCTGGGTAAAGGGAAATAATATAATCATCAAAAGACTGACTCATAGTAATTCAGGAACCTATAGAAAGTTTGACCTTAATACTGAGCCAACATTTACCCAGAGAGAGGTTTATTTTGGTTTTCACTGTTCATGGCTTGGCATGGAATTGTTTTGAATATTTTGTTCTATCTAAAATTACCAGATAAGTAGAAGTTTATAAAATTATACAAAAGGTAAACTTAAAAAGGAAAGAAATCATAAAGCTGCAATTGAGTTCTTTGGAATAATGAAACTCATCACAAAAGACTACATATTTATGATCTCATTTGTAATAAATGTCCAGAATATATAAATCTATAGGGATGTAAGGTAGATAAGTCATTGCCTAGGTGTGGTGAGGTGGTGGAGGCTGGGGGCTGGAGAGTGTCTCTAATGGTTATAGCATTTCTTTTTGGCATAATAAAAATATTCTAAACCTAGATTGTAGTGATGGTTGCAGATCTCTGAATATATTAGAATCATTGTATTGTACACTTTAATGGTTTAATGGTTAATTTTCATGGTATATTAAATATATCTCAGTAAAGATCTTGAAAAAGTCACAGGTAAACATTTTTAAAACATGTGGATGTCAACAATGGTGATGTTTATCTGAGATGTTGCTGTCATTAACAGGAGCAATTGAAACAACATTGCAATCAAAACAACTATTTGTAAGCAACCTTATTAGTTGATGATCAAGTAACAATATTTTAAGTATTTTACATATTAGTATGTAAGGTGCTTATAAATATGTATTTTACTGCTATCACTTTCAAGGGATTGTTTTTGGAAATTATATGTTTTTGTGGTTAACTTGTAATGCATTACAATTTTTCCCATGTAGAATATAAAGAAATAGGCTCCTGGATAGTAGTTTCACACAGAATGTCTAGTTTTCAGAAATACATTAATAATTAAGTGGAAAGATAATTCCTCTGCATCTTTCTAACTTTCTATCCTATTGCAATCAGTTTCCAATATAACTCTGTTACATGTGAGATATACAGTTTTTTGTAACCTTCTTTAATTATGATGATGATCTTGGATCATATCTTAGATAGGCCATTTATACCACATTATGTGCGTATATGTAATGGGATGGAGTAGCGGAAGACCTTAGACACTTTTGTATTGTTACTAAGAAAATTCATCTTAGAAGAAAATGACCATTGTCACTGTAGTTTCAGTGACATTTATGTGCCTAACAAATCAGGGAAAACAGTGCATGACAGAAGTTGTCTCTGCTTTTTTCTTTACATTTACTTTCTTTTTCCTCTCCTTCCTATTCTTTGCTTCACCAGAACTCAAAGCTGCCTCAAAGCCTATTTACCACACAAGGCCATCCACTTGTGCTGAGATGTCAGACACTTTTGTTGAAAAGATCAACTGCTTCAGATCCATTTTTGAACATTCATATCATAGCTATACTGAAGTCTTAGACCATTTGTTTCTTCACAGGTGGCTCATAAATGTATACTACATTTAGAATAAGCAGATAAGTTCCATTGACCACAAATGGTACTGGCTTCTGTGTTCCTGTGAGTGCTAAAAGTTCATGTGACAGTAAAACTATCTGTTGAGATAATTGAAAATAAATTAATTATAATGAGGTCTAGTTGTTTTGCTCTTAAATAGAGAAGTTAATATGAAGTACAAATATAAGGATAATTTCTTTTTATCAAATATTTATTTTTTATATGGTAAACTATATCTAAACAAATTGTGTTGCCCTTTGTTGAATAATTCAGTTTGTGGAAATTGTAGCTGTACCTCAAAATTACCAGGTGTTCTTAAATAAAATGTATACAAAGGTGTCATTTTCCTCAATTTTTACCTGAGTATTATTAGTAATCATGTAAACAGAAGCAAATAGTATTAGTTCAAAATGATCTTCTTATTTTTAGGATAAAATATTTTAAATGACATTGTATTAACAAAAAATGACTTTTTTAGGTAAAGAATTTAAATGCACCATTAGTGAAACATTAGCTGGTGTTTGAGTATGAAAGCTATGAACTTCAAAAAGAGTAATGCGTATAAGAATATTTAATCTAGGTCACCAAATCTGATTTTTCTCCTGTATTTCTTGTCTCAACACATGGTATCACCATCCATCTGGTCCCTCAATCCAAAATGCTAGCATTCATCCTTGATTGTATTTTTTCCCCTCTCCTCTGTGATCTGATTTGTCATCAAGCCCTATTGGCTTTGCCTTTAAAGCATATCCTAAATCTTTCCTCTTCTGTGCAACTTCATTGCTTTCACTCTAGCCCTACCTGCCATCAAATCTTGTTTGGGCCTCTATGGTAGCCTTTAAAACAGCTTCCCTCCTTTACCCTCTCGTGGTCCACATTCACATCCATTTTATTCATGGTGAAATCACACATCATATCACTCACCTACTTAAATGGCTCTAAATCTCAGAATAATATCCAAACTTTTTTCCTGTGGCCTACAATGTCCCATTTAACCTGGTTCCTGCCGTACTTCTCTGACCACATCTCACACCATCCTCCTTTTGCTCACTGAGGTCTAGCAAAAATGGCTTTCGGGGCTTCCCTGGTGGCGCAATGGTTGAGAGTCCGCCTGCCGATGCAGGGGACACAGGTTCGTGCCCCGGTCCGGGAAGATCCCACATGCCACATAGCGGCCAGGCCCGTGAGCCATGGCCACTGAGTCTGCGTGTCCAGAGCCTGTGCTACGCAATGGGAGAGGCCACAACAGTGAGAGGCCTGCATACAGCCAAAAAAAAAAAAAAAAAAGGCTTTCTTTCTGTATCCCTAACAGACCATGTGTTCCTGTGTATTATCTTTTCAGTAGCTTCTCATTTCTCCTGGAATACTCTTTTCCCCCAAATTTTCCCACTGAATATTCTTTATTATCTTTCAGATTTGAGATAAAATTGAATTTCCTTTAAAAAATCTTTCTTGTATACCTAATATAATTACTAGACTTGCTGTCATTTTAACCTGATTGATTTTCATCAGAGCACTTATTCCTTGATATTTTCTTGTTTATGATTTTATCTGTCTTCTCCCACTAGAAGTTCCATAAGACTGTGCCTTTCATAGTGCCTCATCCCCCTTGTCTACAAAGGTGTCTTACACATAGCAAATGTTCAATGCTAAGTATTCATTTTTCATATATATTATATTTGTTATCTGATTGCTACATTTTATAGCAAAAAACTTTTTTATTAAAGGAAGATTGAAAATATCCATAGAAACCAAATAATTCTAAAACAATTAAAAAGGAAGATAAAATTTAGAGGAAAAATTAAGAACTGGAAGGAGTTTGCATAAGAAATTTTACACTTCTGGTTCCTGAATTTCAACTGAATTTTCAAGCTACTGAAATACGAATGGATGGATGGAAGAATGGATAGATAGATGAATTAATAGATGAATAAATCAAAATGACTCTAGGAAGCTTGAAGCTATTAAGGTCTTCATTGAGACTATATGTAATTTTAAGTAGCTGCCATTGGGAGAAATTGGTATCTATTACATTAATAAAACACTGAAATTGAGAGTTGAGATGTGAGCCTGGATAAATGCTCACAGAGTCTTGGACTTACTAGGTAAATTATCCAAAAAGAAATTAAAATGGAAGAATAATTAACATATCAGAATGAATTATAATTGAAATGAAAGAGATATTAATAATTTAGTAATGAGAAAAAAGAGAAAAATGAACTCTAATATGACCACAAGGAGCAAAAATCCTAAATATCTACATTACAGTGAACTGTATATAGTCTCTGAAGATTCTATGAGGTTTCTGTCATTTCTATTTGTTGATTTATACTTTGAAGCTTGTATCATTGGATCTTATCATAAAATTGGATCATTTAGAGGTTGATATCCTAAGAATTACTTAAAGGGACTTATTTAAATAACACTTAAGGTCTAGCTGTTCTGGCTACTCTAATTGCTGCACTGAAACTTGACAATATCTTTTGGTCTCTGCATATTTAAACTGAAGAAAAATATAAAAGAAAGGGTGAAAGCAAGGAGTAAGGAAATACATCTGTCATTGTTTGCATTGTAGACACTAGTTAAATTCAAAGTGGGGAGGTGCATTTTGTGGATTAGGCCTAACTCTGTACTTTTATAAAAAAAAATATTTTGTTGTGGTAAGAACTCTTAACATGAAATCTACCCTCTTAACAAATTTTAAGTGTACAATACAGTATGTTGACTACTGATACCATGTTGAAAAGCAGATCTCTAGAGCTTATTCATCTTGTTTAACTGAAACTTTATGCCAGTTGATTAGTAACTCCCCATTTCCTTCTCCCCAACCCTTGGCAACAACATTCCACTCTATTCTATGAATTTGACTCTTTTAGATACCTCATATAAATGGAATCATGCAGTATTTGTCTTTCTGTGACTGGCTTATTTCAGTTAGAATAATGTCCTCAAGGCTCATTTATGTTGTCCCATATTGCAGAATTTCCTTTTTTTTTTAAGGCTGAGTGTATTTTATATTCTATTCTATGTATATGTCACGTTTTCTTTATCCATTCATCTGTTACAGACATTTGTTTCCACATTTTGGTTATTGTGAATAATGCTGCAATGAAATAGGAGTGATAATATTTCTTCAAGATCCTGATTTCAGTTCTTTCTGGCAAATACCCAGAAATTGGATTGCTGGATCATATGGGGTAGTTCTATTTTGAATTTTTTTGGACCCTCCATACTGTTTTCCATAGTGGCTGCATTGCCACCAACAGTGTGCAAGGGTTCCAATCTCCACATCCTTACCAACACTTGTCTTTTGGTTTTTTGACCCTGACAGGTATGAGGTGATATCTCATTGTGGTTTTGACTTATATTTTCCTGATGACTAGTGACATTGAACCATTTTTTGTTTGTTTTTTGGCCTTTCACCACCCACTACGTGCTTTTTAAAAAAAAAAAATTTATTGGAGTATAGTCGATTTACAATGTAGTGTTAGTTTCTGCTGTACAGCAAAGTGAATCAGTTACACATATATCCACTCTTTTTTAGATTCTTTTCCATATAGGTCATTACAGAGTATTGTGAAGAGTTCCCTGTGCTATACAGCAGGTACTTATTAGTTATCTATTTTATATATAGTAGTGTGTATATGTCAATCCCAATCTCCCAATTTATCCCTCCCCCTCCAAACATTTTTATTTTGTCTGTTGGCCATTTTGTATATCTTCTTTGGAGAAATATCTATTCATGTCTTTAGTCTATTTTAAAAATTTGAATATTAATTTTTTTTACTATTGACTTGTAGGAGTTTCTTATTTATTTTGGAAATTAAACCTCCAAATGATTTGCAAATATTTTTCCCATTCCATAGGTTGCTTTTTTACTCTGTTGATTGTTTGCTTTGTTGTGCAGAAGCTTTTTAGTTTGATGTAATCTCATTTTTCTATTTTTGCTTTTGTTGCTTGTGCTTTAGGTGTCATATCAATTAAAGCATTGTCAAGACCGATGTCATGACATTTCCCCTTTATTTTCTTCTAGGAGTTTTAGTGTTTCACATCCTATATTTAAGTCTTTAGTCTATTTTGAGTGATTTTTTGTGTTTAATATGAGATAAGGTTTCAATTTTATTCTTTTGCATGTAGAGATCCAGTTTTCCCAACATGGTTTATTTAAGAGACTATCCTTTCTCCCTAGTATATTCTTGGCACCTTTGTTAAATATCAGTTGACTGTATATGCATGGATTTATTTCTGGGCTCTATTCTATTCTCCATTTGTTAAAAGTCTTTCTGCCAGTGCACTAGTGTTTTTATTACTGTAGCTTTGTAATATATTTTGAAATCATGGAGTGTGATGCTTCTAGCTATGTTCTTTCTCAAGGTTGATTTGACAATTTGTGGTCTTTTGTGCTTTCATATCAATTGTAGAATTGTTCTTTTCCTATTTCTGTAAACAATGCCATTAGTATTTTGATAGGGATTGAACTGAATTTGTAGATTGCTTTGTGTAGTATGGACATTTTAACAATATTCTTCTGGTTCTTGAACATGAGATATCTTTCTGTGTATTTGTGTCTTCATTTTCTTTCATCAATGTCTTAATGTTTTCAGTGTAGAGATTTCTCACCTGCTTTGTTAAATTTATTTCTTAGTATTTCATTGTTTTAATGCTATTATAAATTTGACTGATTTATTAATTTCTTTTTCACATAGTTTGTCATTAGTGTATAGAAATGAAACTGATTTGTGTATGTTGATTTTGTATCCTGTAACTTTACTGGATTGCTCAGTTCTAATCATTTGTGTGTGTGTGTGGTGGTGAGGATCTTTAGAGTTTTCTAGATACAGAATCATGTCTTCTGCAAACAGGGAAAATTTTACTTCTCCCTTTCTGATTTTAGAAGCCTTTTATTTCTTTTTCTTCTCTAATTACTCTGGCTAGGACTTCCAATACTATATTGGACAGGATGACATCCTTACTTTGTTCCTGATATTAGAGGAAAAATTGTGGGAATTTATTACCCCTAGACCTGCCTTACAAGAAAATGGCTAAAGGGAGTTCTTCAAGTTGAAAGAAAAGAATGCTAAAAAGCAACATGATAAACTAACTATGTACTTTTAAAATAAGTACTAAGGCATTTTAAGACACTAAGACAGAGACCTATTTTATGTCCTCTATTATCTACCAAAACAGTATTAAACATTTCATCATTTTGTGTGTGTGTGCACTCCTTTTAGCCTTCTGCTTAAGAAATAGCAAAAGAAAGAGAAAACAAAGAAACAGAAAAGCTTCTGAGTATATTTGGACCCTGAGTGTTTTTTGCTTTTTTTTTTTTAAAGTGGGGTGATGTGTTAGATATAAAAGACTTCCTTGCAATGGAGTTTCTCTAAGTGTGAAGGCCATTTTACCACATATTTTGGAACAGAAATCATTGGCAGGCATGACATCCAAACATAATTCCATAATTTTATTAAAGGTTTGCTTAATGGACAGATTCCTTTCTATTTTTTGTAACAACATTAAAAAAAAAACTATCATGAATTTTGCTTCAGTTTCAGATTTTCATGTTATTTGCTTACTAGTTACAATTTGTTAAACATCTCTTTTTATATGGAGGAAGCATAAATAATAATTTCATGGTGAGTGTTAAAGAGCTTCTTGTCATTTAAAAATTCACCCAGGGGTTTCTGAGAACACCTATGTGTGTACCCAGTCATGATTCTGATACCCTGCTCTTGTCTTTCAGATTAAATGTGCATCTAGAAAATATGTTAATACCTTATTTTCTTCAATCTTATGACAGTTCTTTAAATCAATGGCCAAGTAATTGCCATTTTTAAGCCTATAGTTCAAGTACCCAGTTCTAATTATTTTTCTGAAAAAAATTGTTATACAAAGGAGGAGCGTTAAATATAATTATATAAATTATTTTCTTATGTGACTCAGCAGTTTAGGTAAAGGATTAACTCCATAACAGTGTCAAGCAATGTTTAGGAAATAGGCAACAATCTATCTCTTTTCCTATGGTAAGTTTGGGTCAGAGATGCAGTACCAAAACTACCTCATGTCACGTTTTTCCTTTTCTATTTGAACTGTGTTTTGACAGTTCTTTTGCAATATTTTATGTCAATGCCCTTCATATTCAAAGGTGATGCCCGTTATAGTATTGCTTGCCTTATATATATTAGATAGGTGACCTTCAGGACTTTTCATTTGGATTATATTTATTGTCAATTACCTAATTTACCAAAAAGAATGCCATTTTGAGGCCTATTGTTACTGACAAGTTTTTACTGGATATCAAGTCACTCCAGGTTATATAGAAGCTGCTCAGATCACCAATCTGCCTCACAGATTTGAACTTGTATATAAGTGACTTTTGTGATTCTTATTTTTGTCTTGTAATAATATAAAAGAACCAGGGAAAATGTCACCAATACAAAGCTATTATACATGTAGACCTTATACTTGGTGTATGGAAAGTTCACTTTGCAACCTCCTAGATTATTAAAGTCACTGTTTGGCTCTTAATGCTGTCAGCTGGATCTAATAAAGAACCTTGATGCCATTGTCAGGTAATACATAGATGAAGCAAAAATGCTGTTAAGTGGATAAAAGGTGTCAGTAGAACAGAAAAACAGAAAAGAAAGAATAAGTTAACGTGATGAGGAAAGTACATATCAGATAATTCAAATTGGTCATCCCTCTGCTATACTTAAATCTTGTAGTGGAACTCTTGACTTCCTTATAAAACACAAACTGTCTCTGAGAAAAATTAATACATTTAAAAGTCATTTCACATGTATTTTTTAAATTCTAGTTTTGTATATAAATACTTATATTTAATAAATAGTTGAATTTTTTTAATTGTATAACAAAAATGCAGAACACTATGCTAACTGTAGTAGAGGACATAAATATATATATAACATATCCCCTATCCTTTAAAAACTAAAACTTACTGAAAGAGTTAAGATGGGCAGCTATAGCACAAGCAGAATTCTTTATGAACTATCTGAGTGGATTTTGTCCCACTGCTATAAGACAGTGCTTCCAGTTATGGCACAAATCAATAATAATAATATTTGTAAAGTGTGCTAGGTTAAAATGAGAGAAAGTTTGTAACTAGTAGAAAATGTATTGTTTATATTATCTAATTACAGTAATAAATATAGAATATAAAATATGAGATATCAAATTTTGAGTTTATATAAAACTTATAAATAATGTCTTTAAAACCATCTCATTGTTGGACTTGAGCTTGAATTCCATGAACATAAAATATTTACACAAGATGCAGTGATTTTTAAAATATGTCCACAAATCCACTGATACTCTTCCCTTCAAAAAGTGGAGCCTAATTCTCCTCCCCTTGTGGGGTGGACTTAGGGACTTAAATATAAAGAATAGAATATGGCAAAAGAGATGATATGTGACTCACAAGACTCATCACAGAAGATATTTTGTCCTGATCTGGGCTCTCTGTTAGATCACTTGTTCGGGAGAGAGTCAGCTGCCATGTCAGAAGAACACATATGTATACCAAGTAGTTATTTTGAAAGTCCCACAGCAAGGAACTGAGGCCTTCAGCCAACAGCCAGTAAGAAACTTAGACCTTTGTCAATAGTCATGTGAATGAGCAGACTTGGAATGGAATCCTCCAACTCTAGTCAAGCCTTTGGATGTCTGCAACCCTAGTTATAATATCATTAGGAAACTCTGAACCTCAGCCACCCAACTAGGCTACTCTTGCATTTTTAACCCAAAGAAACTGAAATAATAAATGTTTATTGTTTTAAAGCCTTTATGTTTTAGAGTAATTTGTTAAGTAGCAATAGGTATTTAATATACCAAGTTTTAATGATAATCATTTTTAAGTCTTCATAGTCTCCAATAACAAGTAATTTATGCTGAATAACTGATAAAAATATAAAACTTTTTACAGTCATTCAGACATTTCCAATAGTTGAAAGATCTGTGAAAGAATTCATTTTCCCATTTCTTTCATTGACAAGTATAACCTTGATTGTATGTGTGTGAAAATGTGAATGGACTTCAAATCTAATTGAATTTTTATATCATCTTATATTTAAAAATTATGATGAAAGTCTAATTTACAGAAGAAAAGCCATTCTTCTTCTAGGAAGTATGTCATTAAAAATGTTTATCGGGCCTCCCTGGTGGCGCAAGTGGTTGAGAGTCCGCCTGCCGATGCAGGGGATACGGGTTCGTGCCCCGGTCAGGGAGGATCCCATATGCCGCGGAGCGGCTGGGCCCGTGAGCCATGGCCGCTGACCCTGCGCGTCCGGAGCCTGCGCGTCTGGAGCCTGTGCTCCGCAACGGGGGAGGCCACAACAGTGAGAGGCCCGCATACCGCAAAAAAAAAAAAAAAAAAATGTTTATCAACCAAAAGTGGATTGAAGTATCTGATATATGTGTATAGTCAGCCCTCCATATCTGACATTTCCACATCCACAGGTTTAACCAACTCAATCTAAGATATTCAGAAAAAAATTTCCAGAAAGTTTGAAAAAACAAAACTTGAATTTGCTACTCACAGGCAACTATTTACATAGCATTTACCCTGTGTTAGGTATTTTAAGTAATATATAGATGATGCAGGAGTATGTGCGTAGATTATATGCAAATACTATGCCGTTTTATGTAAGGGACATGAGCATCAACCCACTGTGGATACGGAGGGATGACTATAGTCTGGATTTGAGAGCCTCTACCCCAGATCAGCCACATCTTGGGCTATGTGCCATATTAAGCACCTATTTCATGAGTCTCTTGTCAATAGTAAATAGCACCACACACAGTAACTCACTGCTCAAGTACATTTTCAAGTGATAGAAAACCTCCTGAGCCCCCTTCTATTGCCATGACTGTAGAGTAGTGTCAGATCACACTTGATTCCAAAGGCTCTAGATAAAATTTATGGCAAAGGGGTGCCTAGAGGCTGTAGTAACTCCACTCTCCACAAGGGTGATCAGTGTCTCTGGTCACTCCGTTATTCATTAACAGCTCACTAGTATGCCACATCACACCAGCTGGGGGGAACTGTGCTTAGAAATTCAGAAGAGAGGGTACTCCTTTTGTATTAGTCTTCTTGGGCTTCAATAATAAAATGTTACAGAATGGGGAGCTTAAACAACAGAAATGTATTTTCTCACAGTTCTGGAGGCTGGAAATCCAAGATCAGGGTGCTAGCATGGTCATTTTTAGTGAGGCCTCTCATTCTGGCTTGTACATGCCAGACATCTTGCTGTGTGCTCATGTGGCCATTTTAGTGTGTGTGCATGGAGAGGTGGAGAAAGCAAACTGTTTGGTATCTCTTCTTTTAAGGACATTAATCTTATTAGATCAGGACCATTTTACTTGTTTTCTGCTCTGGTTTGTATATGTCTTCAGTTTTTGTTTCTCTGTTTCTTTTTTTCCTGTTTTTTTGATTACTCAAACACATTTTATAATCCATTTTAATTTATCTGTTGGATTTTTCATTGAATCTCTTCACGTTATATATTTATTTTCTCTAGGAATTATAATATAAATCCTTAATTTAGCACAATATACTTAATAGTGTACCACTTCACAGAGACTACAAAAAGGAGGAGCCTAAATGGCATGTGTGGTTGCATGAGTTGTGTATTTTATGTGCAGTGCTATCTTTCATGATATAATTTTCATTAATAGTATGTGTTTTGGGTTATATTGTTGGCATTGCAAATGTTACATAATGCTCTGGATTCTGTTATAAGAATGTTGATCTTTTTTAAAACACACTCTTAAAAACTACTTGCTTTTGAACATTCTCCAGAGTCCTCAGGATTTTTTTGTTTTGTTTTGTTTTTTGCCAGATGTTAGCCAGATGTTAGGATCTTATTTCAACATACTATTTCTTTTTTTTTTTTTTTTTTTCCTTTTTGCGGTATGCGGGCCTCTCACTGTTGTGGCCTCTCCCGCTGCGGAGCACAGGCTCCGGACGCGCAGGCCCAGCGGCCACGGCTCACGGGCCCAGCCGCTCCGCGGCATATGGGATCCCCCCAGATCGGGGCACGAACCCGTATCCCCTGCATCGGCAGGCGGACTCTCAACCACTGCGCCACC
This sequence comes from Mesoplodon densirostris, assembly GCF_025265405.1. Classification (NCBI taxonomy): domain Eukaryota; kingdom Metazoa; phylum Chordata; class Mammalia; order Artiodactyla; family Ziphiidae; genus Mesoplodon; species Mesoplodon densirostris. The sequence continues at coordinate 66,050,674 of NC_082662.1, read as the reverse complement.
AGGGAGGCCCCAACATACTATTTCTTTAAGCCTCAGTTCCTTTATCTGAAAATGGGGATAAAAATAGTACAGTACTAACCTCATAAGATTGGTAAGAGGACTAAATGAGATAATTTGTTTAAAAGACTCAGAACAATTTGACATATAGCAGCCACTCAGTAAATATTAACTGTATAGTTATGATTGGTGATCAGTAATATCTTTCTTATGAGGTAATCAATATTAAAGTAAATGATAAATTGTAGTTGGAAGATTATATTAGGTAAGTAAACAAGTATAAAAGCATGCAAGGCTTTATAGGCCATGACAAGTAATTTGAATTTTATCATGAAGGCATATGGAAGCCATAGATCTTTAAAGACACAATTTCGAGAGATTATTGTGGCTTCATCACTGTGTGGGAAATTGTGTGTTGGGAAACACAGAGACTACTTAAGAAGACATTGCAAATAGTCAAAGTAAGAGTTGATAGAAACCTGAATTAGGGTGATAGCAAGGAAATGGAGGAACAGAATCAGTTAATCTGAGCTATGTTTATGAGGTAAACTCTACAAGACTGATCGATAATATGAATAAGCTATTAGGTATTATTTGTTGAGATAAAGGGCTGATTTTAGAGGGAATTAATTATTGGTAGCAAATGAGATCTTTTGAATGTGTTTTGAATGTGCCAAGTTTGAAAAATACCTATAAGACTTCCAAGTGGAAATGATAAATTTGAAAGTTATCAGCATAGAGATTGATATTTAAAGCCATGAACGTGATTCACTCAGAAGAGAAAGTAGAGATGGGAAGGGAACCTAGTATCAGGTCCTCAACAACTCCAGATATTTGGTGAAAAGAAAGACTCTGAAAACAAAACTAAGAAGAAGTCATCAGAAAGCTGGAAGAAAAATCAGGAGAGCTTTAGACAACATAGGGGAAAATAAAGAGATATCTTCAGGATATCAGGAGAACTTTAGAGAATCTGGAAATCAGAAAATATGAAAAAAGAAAAGATTTCAAGGAGGAGAAATGATCAGCTGTGTTAAATGCCATTGAGAGTTCAAGAAAGATTAGAACAGAAAAAAGTGTCCTTTGTATTTATCACCACAGAAGCTTTTGTTAGGGAGAGTTTCAACAGGTGGGTGAGTACAGTAGAGTTGAAATCCGTATATAAATAAAAAAATGATAAATTGAAAAATTAGTAAAAGGTGAATAAAAGGACATAGTACAGGGAGACAACTGTCACAGTAGTTTTCACTCTAAAATCGAACAGGAAAAATGGAATGGTAGCTAGAGGGCAATGAGGGTCAAGGGAGTGTTGTTGTTCTTGCATTGGTGGTGGTAGAGGTGGTTATGGTAGTTTAAACATGGCTGTGAATGATCCAGTAGTGAGGGGATGATAAAGGAGAAAGTTAAGATAATTGCAGAAGTGAAGCTAAAGGGGGATGGGACCAAAGCACATGTAAAGAATTTGGCCTCTGCTGAAAGAAGGGATGCTTCCTTCATTGTATCAGGGTAGAAGAAGATGCATGAATATACAGACAAGTTTATAAATTTGGTTCTGGAAATATGAGAACATTTCCATCACTTGACTTCTGTTTTTACTATAATGAATGAGATGAATTATAAAGTCTTGAAACAAAATATACATACAAAGAAGGCTTTCCTGTATGTTCTGTGTTAACTGTCCAGTGGATGTTGAGGGGTGTATTAAAATGCTTTGCTGTATTTTCCCCACTCATTACTAAATTATGTGGCTATTTGAACACTATGCCATTGATGGAATTAAAGAGATAAGATAAACTCCTTGTTTTCCATATCAAATATAATGAAAAAACAATAACATTGTTCTTACTCTTTGTCAGGCCCTGTTCTAATAATTATATATTATACCTTATCAGGCTTTTTTCATTTTATTAATTCACTTAATCCTGTTAGAACCCTATAAATTGGGTATTATCATCCACAGTTGTCAGACTGAAGCCCAGAGAATTGAATAACTTGCCTACACTTAGTAAATAGTAGAACTAGATTCAAATCCAGCAAAATTGTCCCCAGATTTTAGGCTTTCACCACTATGCAAAGGACATTGATCTTGAGCAACAGAGTCACTCTTCCATTCATCTACTCATCCATCCAACAAATATATTTATCGGCATTTACTATTTAGTTAAGCCCACTACCCCCCTAAAAAGAAAACCCTACTCTCTGCAAAATACTAAGGATGATGGATGAAAAAAAAAAAAGAAAAGTACAGTCCCTACCACTAAGGAAATTATATCTAGCTTGCTACTATGGCTAAGAATTACTACACAGAGCTTTAATATAAGTGAAATGTGTGGTAAATTCTATAAGGAAGGGAGTGATATGAGAATTTAAAAACTATCCACTCTTATTTAAAGAACAAAGAAAAATGACATGTGAAGAGACCTTGAAAAATGCATAGAATTTGAACTTTCGTAAATAGGGAAAACAACATACTGGACAAAACTTTAAATAACATAAGCAAAAGCCCAAAGATGGAAAGATGTGGCACATGTATAGGGGAAAAAAATGGAGCTCTTCTCCTATAATATAGGATCCTAAGCTTAAATGTAAAGGACCATGAAGGTTTTGTTTTCCTTTGTCTGGATAGAAGGCATGACATGATTAGAGTCCTAGTTTTAAAAGATTAATTATATAGCATTGAGTGATATCTTGAAGCAGAGAAGGAAACTGGGAGGTTTTTAAAAGTGCTAATGGGATTATGTTCAACCAACCACTGAGAAAAATGTCAATCATCAGCCAAAAAGTAATTATAGTTAGTATACACAATGAAGTACAGCTTCTGTCTTCAAAGAGCCTCCAGTTTCACCAAGGAGGCAAGACTGACTTACATTAAACTATTAAGGGACAAACATATATATATTGGTAACTGTGATGTTGCGATTTATAACAAGAAAGATATATTTGGTCTTTGTCCCCAGTTCTGGCATAGAGCTCCTGACACTTCCTAAATGATGAGAGCAGAGCAACAAAGACGTCTTTTGTTATGTTAGTGAGGTGACTTTTAGAACTCATCTAAGGATGGGGGCTGGTTTCCAGGGGAATCAACCACATGATTAGAGGGTTAGAACTTTCAATCCCAAACCTGACCTCTGGGGAGGGAAGAGTAGCTGGAGATTGAGTTCAGTTGTCAACGGCCGGTGATTTGATCAATCACCCCTGTGTAATGAAGCCTCCATAAAACTCCAAAAAGACTGGGTGCAGAGACCTTCCAGATTGGTGAACACATGGAGATTCAGGGAGAGTGATGTGCTTAGAGAGAGAGCATGGAAGCTTCTCACCCTTTTCCAGTCCCTTGCCCTATGCATCTCTTCCCTCTGGTTGTTCCTGAGTTATATCCTTATATCCTAACAAACCAGTAATTTACTAAGTTAAATGTTTGTCTGAGTTCTGTGAGCTGCTCTAGCAAATTAATTGATACCAAGGAGAGGGTTGTTGGAACCTCCAATCTATAGCTGATTGGTCAGAAGCACACATGATAAGATGGACTTGTTGCAGGAAATGGGGTGCAAGAGAATGGTCACATCCCAGGTCTTGGGCAAGTCCTTGGGACAGACCACCAAGTGAGGTTCCTTGGCTTTGCACAGGAAAGCATTCAAGAGCGAGCAGAAATAGAGTGAAAGCAGAATTATTCAGGGAGATACACACTCCATAGACAGAGTGTGGGCTGTCTCAGAAGGCGAGAGGCCCCAAGATATAGGGTTGTTAGCTTTATGGGCTGGGTAATTTCATAGACTAACAAGTGGGAGGATTATTCCAACTAATTTGGGGAAGGGGCAGCAATTTCCAAGAATTAGGCCACTGCCCACTTTTTGGCCTTTTATGGTCAGCCTCGGTACTGTCATGGCACCTGTGGGAGTGACATTTAGCGTGCTGATGTATTACAGTGAGCGTATAATGAGGCTCAAGATCTACTGGAAGTCGAATCTTAAGCCATCTTGGGCCTAGTAGGTTCTAACCAGTTTTTGTGTATCCTCAAGTACAGTGGCATTCTTTTAAAGGTTGTGCCCTCCCCCCTTCCCTCCTATCTCAGACTTGCAATTAGCATCCAAAGAGAGAAGGGAGAGGGCCGGCTGGTAGGACTGAGCTCTGAACCTGTGGGATCTGATCCTATCTTCAGGTAGGTAGTGTCAGAATTAAGTTGAATTGTAGGACACCCAGCTTGTGTCAGAGCATCGCTTGTTGTTATGAGAAAACTCCCTCACTCCACACAAACCAGAACCTTTAGGAATATTTTAGTGTTGCGTTTTCTATCCCTGATATTTTATTCTTGGCCAGGTTTCCCATGTCAAGCTTTACACATAAAATTAAATTTACCCATAAGAGTACCTTTTCTAGGTAGTTGTTCCAGACCACACCCTGTTTACTCTAGACTTGAAATTCTGGCTTTCATCCCTCTGAGTCTCTAGTGCCTTGCTTTGGACTCAAACTCTTAATGCTTATTTTTGGACACTTTGGCTTTCACTTGCTAGCCTTGTTTTTCTACTTTTCTCTAGGCTCTGCTTCCTTTTCTAATGTTAATATTCCTGTGGCCTCAAGTGAAAATCCTACCTGTTCACTTCTTTCCTACTGCCTGACTAGCCCACAGGTTCTGCCCTTCTTCATGGCCACCTTAACATCCATAAATATTCCACCATCAGATTTGGCATTATGACATATAAAAACTTTAAGAGAGTCTTCTATTAGAAGATTAAAAGATTAGAAAAGATGAAACCCTCATAGACTAGAGTTAGCAGAGATTCAATTTCAATAGAGAGAGGGAATCAGTCAAACACAGGAAACATCTTTTCTGAAGATTAATAAGCATTCTTTTTTTACCTGTATTTGCCACCTGATCCTAAATTCATCAACTGGTTTGTCAGAAAATAAATAATGAACAACAATGTGATTCAGGTTTTTATATTGGATAGCTTGGCTCTGATAACAAATAAACCCAGAAACATATATTGATCAAATATAATTACCTTTTATTTCTGGCTTCCATAAGAGTCCAAGCTGGATAATCCTGGTCAGTGAGTACTTTTCCAAGCAGTGATTCAGGGAGCTAGAGTCCTTCTACCTTGTAGATCTACCATCTTCTAACACTTTATCCTAATCTCTGTGCAGTGGGTCAGAAGAAGAAAGAAAATATAGAGGAAGCACATTTGTTTCTTAATAGCCTTGGACCAGAAATGACACATATAACTTTTGCTGACACTGTCCTAGAGAAGACTTAGTCTCACAGCCACACATAATAGCAAGGGAGGCTGAGAGATTTCATTTCTTTGAGTATCCAATGAAGGGAAAAATAATTTTTAAGGCAGCTATTAGTTTCCACCAGAGTTAAGAAAAATAAGGTAAAATGAATTACAAAGTCCTTTGCAAATATGAGATAATAATAATTATATGTAAAGATAATACATATGATTAACTAACAAGTAATAAGTATAAGGTAAAATGTTGCTATTGAGTCAGTGCAAGTTAAATAATTGTGAGAGATAATAAAGGAAATATAGGAATCAGTACATTTCTTTGTTAAAATATTCCAATAGTGATTTTTCTCTCCAAAATCACGATTAAATCACAAATTGAAAAGGAATATCGGTTGGGAAAAATGTCCCTTAATAAAGTAAATAAGAGGTTCTTGTCAATTTTATTAATGTGGCTTTCAAAACAATTGGGACAGAAAATAAACTGTGCTTAACACTTGTATAATGGATTATATTTGTCTTCTGTGTGATGTAGGTCAGAAAGAGTCTGAAGATAAAATTGAGGATGAAGAATTGGATGTCAGTTTTCAGATATCAGTATTCAAACTACCAATACATACTTCAGATTCACTGAGGTATGCTGCATTATTGAAAGCAAAAGAACAAGATTCTTTTCCTATGTATACCCAGCCACTTTCTACCACTCATCAAAAACCAATAATTAAAATAAAAGACATGCTGTTGGAGAAGAGTGTATGAAGAGAGTTTTTTACAACACAAAGAACTGGTATGAAACTCCAAGCACTTTATGATATTGATAAATATTGCTCAGAACAAAAGAAGCAGGCAAGCTATAAAAGTAAAGTAACAGCTGTAAGCATGGCACAAGTGGCCCAAGAATGAGTTAGATTAACTATTCAAGAAAATTTAAATAAGAAAATATATGCTACGCATAAACTAACTGCAAGAGATAATAAGACCATTCAGAATGGTTTACAATGACTTTGGCAGGACAGATCCAACTTGAGAAAGTTAAAGAGAGGAGAGTTCTGTTTCTGGAAGGAAAAAAGCAAAAGGCTAAAGACTGTTTATTAATTCAAAACTTAAATAATGAGCGCACTCTTTTGACCAAAGAAATGACTAAAATTGACAGATTGAAGAAGAAGCAGGCTGTCTTAAAAGAGAAGAGCCTAATTGTTCAGCAAAAACTGGCAACTGAAAAATATCAAAAGGATTTACTTAAACAAATGAAGGAAAGTAGGTAGGTACAGTTTTGATATAATAGAAGCTTTTAAATTGTTGGGGATGAAAAAAATTTCCTCTGCCTTCTAGGTTCTCCTTGCTGGTTTAAGTACTAAATTTATGTGAGACAGATTAACAGGAGAAAATCAAACAACAGTTTAATAACATCTACACGTGGGAGAGACCAGGAAAACTGAGTAACTCCCCCAAGTATCTGGTATCACCTTAAATACCATCTTCAGCTAAAGACAGAAGGAGGTGTTGAGGACGGAGAACCAATTATGAGAGGTTACCAAGAAAAGCTCAGTAAACAAGGGTAAGGTCATAACAGATCTGTCACTGTCTTCTCCATCCAGTTTCTAGAGGTTTGGTCATCTTCCTCTTCCTCAGCTTATAGAGTTGTAAAATAGCTCAAAGAGATGAAAAGACACAGGTAATTCTAAAGGGTACACCAAACAGGACCCCCAGTTATTTTTTTTAACCCTTTTTTACCCTTGTGTGTCTTTCACAGTTTTTTTTTTTTTTTTTTTTTCTGATATTCGATTGAAGCTTATCAGCCACAGTTTTATCCTGGTTATATTTTAAGTGACCAAACTGTGAATACGTATGTTTAAGGCTTATCTAGAAATACTTAAAGATCATTATAACTGCTTATTTCATTTACATTTTTAAATGCTATTGTTTAAAAAAAGTAGTCTGTACTAGAAAGGAGTGTAAAATAAGAAGAAAGCATTTGTCTTTTCCTAGCTATAAGCAAATTTAAAACTATTTACTGAGGTACTTTATATAATACCTTTTTAAGTATGAAAAAAATATTTTTCTCCTCCAAAATTTAAAAACATTTTCCTTAATGTATACTTTGTGTGTGTGTGTGTGTGTGTGTGTGTGTGAGAGAGAGAGAGAGAGAGAGAGAGAGGGAGAGAGAGAGGGAGAGAGAGAGAGAGAGAGAAAGATTTTGAAAATATTTTTTTTTATAATTTAATAGAAAAGAGAATGAAAGCTAGTCTGGTATATCAAAATGTAACTCTAGCACAAATCAATGTTAAAGAAAATATAAACAGCTTAGTTTTATTACAGCAAATTAAATGTCTGGCCATCATTAATCTGTAGAGGATACAGAGTCAAGTGAGCTTCCTAATGTGTATTAACTGAATTATCTTCTCTTATAAGCTCCTGCAAAGATATTATCCTTGAGAGTACACAGGAATGAGGCAATGTTCTGGTTATGTCAATAATGTGTCCTAAAAGGCATTACTGAGTTTTATTATAAATGTTTTCAAATAAAGATTATCAATGTGCAGAAAAGAGCTGTGACTCAAAAAAATAAAATCTGTCTAGAGACTTCAGAAGTTTCTCAGTTCTTTTTCTGCCAATTGATTCTTCATTAACGTATCAAACACTTCACCTAAAAGCATTCTGGTGAATCTCAATAACTAGTGAAGTCATTACTGAGAATATAACTTCCTGATCCTGCTCTGGAATGAGGAAAAATGAATGAAGAAAGGGGAACCATAAAGCTCTAGTTTAGGAAATTGATAAAAAACCCATAGGAGTGTTTAAGAATGAATTAAAAATAGACTTTAAAATGAAAGAATTTCGATATCAGGTAAAAGTTGGTCATAAGTTTCCCCAACTCAAAAAAAGTGATGACACTGCTCAGGGCAGAACAGCGTCGTGTACATTTTGAAGTAGAGTATCATTTAGCTTGGAAGATCTGGCACCTAAGGCAGTTATCCAATTACATCATCTTCTTCTTGTCCTTATTTTTGTCATCAATTGACCTTCTTGACTACCCTCTCATTCCCTGTGGTCTTTATATCCTGATATATAAAGCTTTTCTTTAATCAGCTTCTGCCGTTATCACTGTTAACTTCCAAATTCATAAGAACAACTCTCCCAATTGCCTAACCTAACCTAAACATTTTTGGATCCCAGCACCGTTTAAACTCATTTCCATAGACATATAAATGCCACCTCATCACTTGGAACTGCACCACCTCTTAAATTTTAAACTCATATATTTACTTATGGCTAAAATCTTTATCTTTTCAACTCTTTTCTTCCTTTACTTTCACCACATGTATTATTCAAATATATTGTGACACTCATCCCTCAAATAACCTTTCTTATAGACTTTCTAGTGTAGCTTCCAGGGTTCTTTAATTCGATTATTCTTTTTTCCATTTCACCCAGTGTCTCTGATGTCTTTTTCTTTCATTGCCTCCACCATGCTAACCGCCTCAGCCCCTACCTTGGAACAATCCAATTATCTATCCTCATTTTTTGTATTCAGGTAAAAATGGCTAGAAGGCATCAGTGACTTGTAGATTTATGCTGATATCAATTCCATGGCCTCCAACTTTAGCTGCTCCCTCAGGTGCTTGCTCTTTCTCCCATTACCTACAAAAGTGATTTTAAACCTCATCAACTATAGAGCTTCCTATGCACATACCACCTCTGACCTTTCCTTCTCAACAAGTCACTCTGTCACAAAGGAATTTTAGGCCTTCAAGCTTGAATTTGTTCAATTTTCCAATTCCCTATCTATAAAATTCTACATATCCTATATTTATCCTCATTTCCTTTTCTACTGTCTCAGGATTAGGTTCCCATTTTCGTGTTAAGAGCTAATAATCCCTCTGTTTTTGCTTTGTAAGCCTGGAAGTGGGTAATGCAAGACCTCTGTGCTAGGCAGAATTATGGCCCCCAAGAAGATACCATGCCCTGATCCCTAGGACTAAGAATAGGATAAGAGATGGTGGGGGAGGGGAAATTTCTCCTCTTTCCCCTATTAGTTCTTTTGGCTGGCAAGTAAAATAGCATAAGGCAGATTAACAGGAGAAAATCAAATTTATTACATGTGCAAAGGGAATCCGTATAAGTATGAAGTATTCCAAAGTCAGCAAGGCATGGTAAGGTATATATATACTCTGGACTAAGGAGAAGAAGGTAGGGGTCTGAGGCTTCAAGGGGAAGTAAGGTTATTCACAGGAAGAACAAAAATTGTTAATATTTGGTAAAAGCATGTTTGCTGGGCCATCCTAAGACAATGAGGCACTTTGATTAAATGGGCTTTGCTAGGTTGCTCCCTGTCTACAATGCCTAATACTTTACTATAGTAACTATGGTGACAGCTTGTTCCTGGGACAGGCCCCCTATTTTAATTTCATTTAGGCAGTAAGGGGGAAGTTCAAAGGTTCTTTTGGGCCTGGATTGTTTTTAGCTCAAAGTAATTCACATACTAGAGTGGCATATCTTCGGGAAGCCTGCCCTCGTCCCCGTCAATACTACACTCATGGATATGCTACCTTACATGGCAAAGGGACTCTGCACATGTAATTGAGGGTTGACCTTAAAATAGGAAGATTATTCTGGATTATTCAGATAGGAGCAGCATATTGCATGAGCCTTGAAATTCAGAGACAGGAGAGAAAGTCAGAGGGAGTCAAAGTAGGAGAAAGACTTGACATGACACAGCTGACCTAAAGATGAAGGGAGCCGTGTAGAAAGTGTGAGAAGGAAATGAATTCTGACAACAACCAGCAATCTTGGAAAGAGGACCTCAAGACCTGGATGAGAACTGTGGCCCTGGCTGACACCTTGATTTCAGTCTTGTGAGAACACAAGCAGAAAATCCAGCTGAGCCATGCTGTGCCTGGACTTCTGACCCATGGAAATTATGAGATAATACATGGTAGTTGTTGTAAGCCAATACATTTTATAGTAGTTTGTTTTATAGCAATAGGAAAATACAGACTCTTTTTTTCTCCTTTCTTATGATTGCTTTGGTTATTCCAGGACCTTTGCATTTCCATGTACAATTAGCTTTTAAAACATTCAACTTACCTAAAGTTAATACATTTAAAATAAATGGTAATCTAAATTTAATCACATCTATATTTAAAACAAATTTAAATGTTAATTTCTACCCAAAAAGCTCTTTGCATATTAATTTGGGGAGAACTGACATCTTAGTAATATTGTCTTCCAATCCTTGAACACGATATAACTCTCCATTAATTTAAATTTTCTTTAACTTTTTTCAGCAATATTTTATCATATTCAGGTATAGGCCTTGCATGTTTTTTTTATTAAACTTATGTCAAAGTATTTTTTTTTGATGGTATAGTAAATGGAATTTCTTAATTTCATTTTCCAGTTGTTCGATTCTGGTATATATAAATATTGATATAGTAGATTATTATGTTTTTCACTCTTCAATTCTTTTAAATAGTTTGTTTTTTACATTTTGTCCAAGTTTATAATTGTTTTCTGTAGGAGGGCTATTTCAATAAATGTTTTAGACTGAATTAGTACCATTAATTAATTACATGTGCAAGGTCTATTTTTCTGTGACTTCTACTCTGTTGCATGTCCAGACATGACTACTCTCCAGAGCTCCTATTTCAAAAGAGTTGTAGCTAATTTTCATTGAGTGATTATTAAATACCAGCCTTCCTCTCAGGATTTTAAATGTATTAGCTCATTTACTCCCTACTAAACCCTATGAGTTGGATTGTCCCTTCTTAAAGGTGAAAAAAATGATGCATGTAGAGCTTAAATAACTTGTCCAAAAATCAATCAGTAAGTTGCAGATCTGGATTTCAAATCCAAGCAGAATGGTTTCACTATGTGTACTCCTAACCATAAGCCATTGTTTCTTTGTATTCAACTCCCTAGGCATTTCCATATAGATAGCCAGGCTCTTTAAACTCAGTTTTACCAAAATAGAATTCTAATCTTCCCATCTGGCTGCTCTTAAGTTTCCTATCCTGATGAATGCCACTGTTATCCATACAATAAAGTAAATTATTAAATGTTAGGTACTCTTCTAAGGATTTTAAATGTATTAACTCATTTAGTCCTTTACTAAACCCCATGAGTTGAATTATTTCCTTTTTAAAGATGAAGAAAATGCGATAGAGAGAACTTAAGTAACTTGTCCAAAATCATATAGTCAATAAGTTGCAGACTTTTTAGACTTAGGCCTCTCTTCCACTCCCTAAGTCCACATTTCTGAGTATACTTAAATACAAATAAATATATGTATTTCATTTATATGTTCATATACCTTTATTTCTCTTTATTTTCTATAAGCTTCTCAAAATTATATCATGTCTTATTTATCTTTATGTTTACAGGATCTAGGGATAGTGCCAAGCATTATAATACATAACTCTTGAATGAATGAGGATGAATGAATGAATTTTCCTAAGGTCCATGACATTTCTCAGGTTTGCCAGAGTAACCTGGTTCACCTTTCTCTAACTTAGTAAGAGTCTGCTAGGGCTACCATAACAAAATACCACAGACTGGGTAACCTAAGCAACAGAAATTTGTCTTCTCAAGTTCTGGAGACTAGAAGTCCAAGATGAAGGCGTTGTCAGGTTTGGTTTCCCCTGAGGCCTCTCTCCTTGGTTTGAAGATGCCTGCCTTCTCACTGTATCCTCACATGGCCTTTGTTCTGTGTATACACATCCTGGTGTTCCTTCGTCTTCTCATAAGGACACCTCTAAAAAGCCTTTCTCCAAATACAGTCACATTCTAAGATACTGTGGGTTAGGATTTCAACATATGAATTTGTGGAGGTCATAGTTCAGTCCATAGTAGAGTCCTAAGAGCTTGGATTTAGTGAGGCTTAAGTAAAAGTTCTGCAAATCATGGCAAAGTTTGGTTAGATGCCTCTTTGGGACTCTAAGCCAGCATTTGTAAAAATTCTCAGTTATAGCTAATAGAAAACTTAGAAATATTAGCCCAAGATGAATATTATTTAATGATATAGTAATATTTTAAGCAATAAGTGGAGTTCTGTCTTTTTCCCATTTTGTATACATCTATTTTGAAGACATTTAATTATCATTAACAATTAGATTGATTGTTATGGTTTTAGTCATTTAAAAGTATCTCATTCTGTTACCTTTTTTCTTCTTAGGGCTCAAGAAATATATAAAAGACACTGCAAAGAAAAGTTTGTTAATGATATGATTGCCTTTCAAAAAGCTTGTGAAAGATTTCAAGATGCTAAAACAAAAGCTGCAATTGTGAAAAAGAATTTAATCCTTAATGTTCCCGATGGAATGACAAAGTGAACCAATGCCAGATCACATTCTATGGTCATTTTGAATTATAGCCATTATTTTTAGTTAAAGGACTTTGAAATAATACTATAAAAGAAGAAGAAGTACTCTATGTCACAAGATGGATTTGTATGCAAATCTTATAAAAATATAAAGAGTGATTAAAATGTTTCTAGATCATAATTTAACTTAAATCAGGTTCAGTTGGCTCAACTAAAGGTTCCTTACATATCCAGGTATCCAAGGAACAATGAAAAGTGATTTAATTTATTGCAGGAAATACTGCAAAGGCATTGCATTGCTTCTTATCCTGAGTACAGTAATTTGTAAGCCATTCTCAGTTTCTCTGGCAACCTTAGAATAGTAATTTCGGCCCCAGCTGTTGACTTTTATTAAGACACTGTGTTCTTTGATTAGTTTCTTTGCCTGCTTTCATATATTTAATTATATTTCCTGTTTATTTTGTTAAAACAATTTCTTTTTTCAAAATAAAAGTTTCACCATTATATTGGTGACTCATGTTCTTATAAAAATTCAGAAAATATAAATTGTAAAAGGGAAATTAAACATTCTTATTAACTTCCTAGAAGATTGTAAGATTTTTGTATATTTACTTTCAATGTGTTTGCCTTTGCATATATGGGGGGCAGAGAGGAGAAATAGAGACAGAAAGGATGCATGTAATTGAGTAATTGTGATCATAAAGTATTCAGAAATGGTATATATTCATTTTAAGTCTATTTAATACATATTCATGGTGTAGAATTTAAAAAATAAAGAACATAAAAAGATATAAAAATTCTTTGTAGAATTTTAGTCGACTTTCAATAGTATTTTCAATCTAGAAAGATAAATGTCTCACTTATTATGACATTGCTCACTTAATACAATGTAACTAATGCCATTCAAAATTTCTCTTTAATACTCATCAGTTATATATTCAAGTTTTTAAGTGTTTCTTTTTAAAATTCTCTAATTTTATTAGTCTATGGTAAATTTCCAAAAATTAAATATTTTATAATAGCAGTTGTTCATTGTGCTTCTATGCTGGACTGCTAAAAAATGCTAGTAGCATTTTCCTCATGTTCTGTAAAATAATAGCTGTCTATTTAAATCCATGGTATCAGTTCTCCATTTTCTTGTTAATTTGCAGAAAACTAATGAGCAAGTCATATTGGTGTTTCTAATTATTCCTCAAAAAGAGCAAAGGGGGATACAGTGAAGTGGTAGAAGTGTGACAGATATAGATTTCCATAACAAATTAGATAATCTCTCTGTTACCCCGTTTTTCTGTTCTGTACATATATTTTAGGATTTAATTAAAAATAATAGTCCATGTCATGTAGCATTGTTATGAGACTTGAATGAGAAAAACACAAAAAGCAACATAGTGCATTCCACAGAGTAGGCACTTAATAAAGGTAAGTGTGAAGTAGTGGATGCAGAAGTCTTTTCTGTGTACTTATAGGAGGATTTGTCAACTATCTAAGAGCTGAGGGACAATTTCTCAAGGAATGCTAGAATTTTTTGTATTATATATTTGAATATAATCAATTCATTCAATCAGTACATTTATTTACTATTTGTTGCCCTTTCTATATGTTCCCATTCCATACACCAGATCTTTTATAATCTTTATCACACAACAGGTAATCGATAATTTCCTTGCTAATTTCCACCCAACTGTGAGCTTCTTTAAGGCAAAGACAATTTTACTCATCTCTGTATTTCTATTACTTTGTACTAATGCAGATATTATATCACACACAACACTTTTTCTGTTTATAGCTCTGTTTTCCTATTTATGTGTGGTCCCAGGTCAATCTCATGACTTTTACTGCTGCTTGCTGTTTATGTTTTGAAGAATCAAAAATCTATATCTCTGGGTTATATCTTAAATTTTATATATCTCCTATATTTCCAAATGTATGCTAGATACCTCTACTTTGAAGGCATAAAATCTTTTTAAAAAGTCATACATTGAAATGGAATTTATTATTATTTTTTACCATTTCCCTCCCTTTCCAATCTTGCTTCTCTTTCTATATTCCCAAACTTCCCTAGGTTCATAACCATCTAAAGTTTTCCATATTAAAATTTTAGAATATACCTTTGACTTCTTTCTCTTACCTCACCACATATTAAATCTGAAGCCCCAAAATTCAATTTGCAGCGGGTCTCTTTGGCAGAGACTGGCTAGCTTTTCACCAAACCTATTCTCTGTTTCTTCAGGACACAATTAGCCCATATTTTCCAGCCTCCTTACTCAGTTAATCAAGGCAAAGGACTGAATTTTGACCAATGGAATCTGGGTAAAAGTGATTGGCAGCTATTCCAGGTATATACCATGCACTATCCTCCATTATTTTTCCTCTTCTTTTGCCACCTTGGAAAACACATGTTAAAGATGGCTGAGCCACAAGATGAAAAGAGTCTGGGTTCCCAAATCACTGCTTGTAGTGTGATCAAGAACACATGTTTTGTTCCTTGGCAAACTTTTTCACCAAGGACAAGACAGTAAATATTTTAAGCTTTGTGGACCATATGGTATATGTTGCAACTACTCAGTTCCATGTTGTAGAACAAAAGCAGCCATAGATAAGATGAAAAAAAAATGAGTGTGATTGTGTTGCAGTAAAAATTTATTTACAAAAACAGGAGGTTTGTTGGATTCGGCCCATGGGTGGTGATAGTTTCCCAACCCTTAATATAGATAGTTGGGCTTGCAATTTTTTAGACCTTATATATGCAAGGGTGCTAGATTCTTCTAACCCAATACAAATGTTAAACATAACCAACTTCTCAAATAAATAACTACTTACAACATTTCTTATGCAAATAAGGTTATCCTAAAGTATTTTTACAGATTAAAATAAGTTTGTTTATGCATGCTAACAATACTGAAGTATTTCAAAATAAATCATCATTGAAACCAATGTACAAAAACCAGGCCAAAATTTGCTTAAATAGGAAAGTTCTATACTGAAGTCAAGGTTAACAGGAAGAAGTAGCAGCAGGCTACACTAAAAAAGAGGGTGATGAAAAAAAAAAGGGATTTGAGCCAAAGAGGTGACATACTGTGAGCACTTTCTTTGAATAGTCAGATACTGTTAGAAGAAAAGATTTCTTTTCATTTCTTCCCAGAGTTTCCTTAACAGAAGCAGTGACCACTATAGGCCTGAAGCAGTATCCAGAGATTACAGCAGTAGCATCTCATCTTAGAAGAAAGTTAAGGGGTCACTTAGCAAGCTTTTCCTCTTTATCTTTCTTAGAACTAAGGTTAAATTTGTATTTTCTGTCTGATAATCAATCCAGTAGTCCAAGCTCTATAATAATAGAGTGCAATGATTAAGAGCACAGGCTTTGGAATCAGAAAGACCTGAGCTTAAATTCTTTGGAAGTTATTGAAGTTCAATCGAAATTTCAGTTTCTTCATTAATAAATGAGATGATGTATGTAAAGTGTTTAGGATATTGCTATATCACAGTACGCACCCAGTTCATGCAGTATACTTACGTACAAAGGCAGTAGAGGTTTCATGGATTCATGAGAAATGACTTATTCTCTTTAAATTCACCTGGTGTCTTTTTGATACCTTTGTATTGTGTTTTGAAGAAAATATTTCCTAAGATTGCATTTTTATCTGCCAGCAGGAGTGAGCCTTGGAATTACAGAAGCTAAAAAGACCTATCTAAAGTCATTTGCTGGGAAGGTGAAAGGGACGGACAGGACAAAAGCAAGAGAAAGGAGCCATTATGCAAATATATGTTCATTCACATAATCACGCAAAGGCAAGCATAGTAAGAGACTCTCAAAATGTTCCCAGATAAAAGTTTTATTCCTATTATTTGGCTAGTCTGCCTATTATTTTGACTATTTATTACTAACTACAATAATTTGTTATTGGATACACAATATAAAAAGATGTATTTTGTAACATCAATAACCTAAAATGTAAGGGGGTAAGTATAGTTTATGCTATCAAAGTTAAGTTGTTATCATGTTAATATGTTAGCATAGGATGTTATAACTTTAACACATTTTATGTAAACCTCATGGTAACCACAAAGGAAAAACCTGTAGTAGATACACAAGAGATTAAAGTAAAGAAATCAAAGTATACCACCGCAAGAAGTCATCAAATCAAAAAGGAAGACAGCAAGAGAAGATAAGAACAGAGAAATTGCAAAACGGTCAGTAAACAGTTAACAAAATGGCAATAGTAAGACCTTAACTATCAACAATTACTTTAAATGTAAATGGATTAAGTTCTCCAATCAAGAAATAGAATAACTGAATGGATTAAAAAATAAGATCCAGTGATACTGATGCCTACAAGGAACCCACTTTAGCTTTAAGGATACACATAGGCTCAAAGTGAAAGGATAGGAAAAGATATTGCAAGCAAATGGTAACCATAGAGAGCAGGGGTAGCTATACTTATATCAGAGGAAATACACTTTAGGCTAAAAATGGTGACAAAAGACAACAAGGTCATTATATAATGATAAGGATTCAATTCACAACCAGATAAGAAGATGGTAAATATATATGCACCTAACACTGAAGCACCTAAGTATATATATAAAAAAATACTAACAGAACTAAAAGAAGAAATAAACAACAGTACAATAATAGAGCACTTTAATACTTGACTCACAATGGAAAAATCATCAGACAATTAATGCAGAAACAGTGCATTTGAATATTTTAGACAAGATGGACCTAGCAGACATACCTAGAATATTCCTTTGAACAGCAGCAGAATTCTTCTCCAGCGTATAAAGAAAACTCTCCAGGACAGATCATATGTTGGGCCACAAAGCCTGTCTCAGCAAATTCAAGAAGATAGAAATCATACCAAGTATCTTTTCCAAACACAATACTATGAAACTCTAAATCAATAGCGGGAGTAGAATAGGAAGTCACATTTCCCCATAACAACTAGCCAAAATGGATAACCATTTTCTCTCAGACTCTCTCTCCCTCTCTCTCCATGTATGTGTGTATTATGTATTATGCATGTATGTATCTATCTGACAGTTGGAGAGCTGTAGTTGCAAGGAAAAGTGTAGGCACTGAATTCTTAATAGGGAGGAGCCCTTCCTAGGTGAACAGAAATGTCAAAATCTGGGCATGGGTAGGCTGAGACTTGGCTTGTCAGGCAGAGAGATTTTACTGGGTTAATTTAAAATTTATAAATTTATAGTTTCATAATTTATAAATTTACAAAGATTTTTCGGTTGGTATGATGGATTAGAATCTTTAAAACCCTCAGATGGGGCTTCCCTGGTGGCGCAGTGGTTGAGAGTCTGCCTGCCAATGCAAGGGACGTGGGTTCGTGCCCCGGTCCAGGAGATTCCCAAATGCCGCAGAGCAGTTGGGCCAGTGAGCCATGGCCGCTGGGCCTGCGCGTCCAGAGCCTGTGCTCCACAATGGGAGAGGCCACAGCAGTGAGAGGCCCGCATACCACAAAACAAACAAACAAACAAAAACAAAAACAAAAAAACCCTTCAGATGCAGAGCTAGTTCTCCTTGCTGAATTTCTCCAGTGGAACTTCTGCTGAGTTTTTAGTAATTCAGGAAGCTGGAAGGCTGTGCTTGAAAGCAGAGATAAAGAGAGAGAGATATGTGTAACCTTCATGGTTAGATTCCAAAGACCTGCTAGAATGAGGAATTGGTAATATACATATGGTTGATTTCACCCTCAAAACCACAGAACAAAAAAATACTAAAACTTCAATACTACTCAATCCCTAATTGGATAGAAGTGATCAATTCCTTGCTCTTAGCAGCCTGGAAGGTCTTGCCCTCTTTAAGGGAAAACAAAATGTACTGCATTCTCTCAAGTTATTTTAAGTATATTATCTTACATACAATAAAGAAAGCTGTGAGACACATGAGTACGTAGGAAAACGTGACCACAGATGCCCCAGATGTTGCAATCAGTAGACAAGAACTTTATGTAAAATGTTGCATAAATATTTTAAAAATTAGAGGAAAAATCAACCAAATGGATTAAAAGATGGAGAATTTTAACAGGGATATAAAATCTTTAAAAGAGAACCAAGTCAATTTCTAGAAGTTAAAAATGCCATATAATAAATTAAGAATTTATTGAATGGGTTTAATAGCATACTGGGCAGAGCAGAAAGAACTTGAAGACAGTCAAGAGAAATTAGAAATTACCCAAACTAGAACACACAAAGGGGAATAAATATATATATATATGAAATATTTGAGGCTTTCTCATCTAGAAGTAATTCAAAGTGAACAAAGAATATTGAGAAATGGAAAATTCATAACAAATACTTGTTTCATATCTATCTTACAAATAATTAGTGAAAGCCATGTAAGTGTTACTGGTGTTACTGGTTACTGGCGTTTAAGTGTTACCCATGTTAGTCCCCTCCACTGCCTTTGAATGTCAATATTTTCAGATTGCTTTTGTCTAAAATCAGCACAGAAAGTTTTTCTCAATTAAACTGAAATAGTAATATATATTGTGTATTATATATAAATGTACATTTATATATGTAAATTTATGTGTGTGTGTGTGTGTGTGTGTGTGTGTGTGTATATATATAATTTGTTCCCCTACTCCACTCTTCCAGCCAGTTCATTTTTAAAAGTTTCTTAGAATTCTGTTTCACTCTTTCATAGAATGACTCTTGCCTTCAGTGCAAATTCTAGACTTAATCAGGATGATTTCTTATCTTTCTACCCATAGACAGACACAGATTCCATGTATGTGCAAGCATATACACAATAAAAAAAAATTAAAGAACAATATTTTATCTCTGCCCAGAATTCTCTCTTTAGAAGTGCTATCAAATTCCCTGATTTGTTTCTAGTATTTATCTTCTACTAGTATTCTTGGTTACTTATGTTCCAATCATGCTGAATACCAATGGTTCTTAAAAATGCCATGATTTTCTGCTTTCCTTCTTTGACGTCAGTATTTGTCCCTCCCAGCTGGAATGCTCCATATCACAAACACTAGCAGAATAATTTCTCAAGATACCTAATACCCCAACAATGTGGTCTATGAAAATTTGCCTGATTCTTTCAATTAGATGTATTCTACACCTTCTGAACCACCATAGTACTTAAAATATTGTATTTCAATTATAAAAGCAATATCATTTTTGAAAAGTAGAGAATACATTAAAACTTATAAAATAAAATTAATAGCATTTAAAAGGCTGCAACCTATAGATAATCACTGTTAACATTTTGGAGTCTTTCATTTCAGATTTAGGTGTGTATGTGTGTCCTTTTTACCAATCTCTCTTCCCTGCTTCCCTCCCAACCCCTGCACCCCACTCTACCACTTTCTGGGTCACTGATACATGACTGTTAGCTGAGCTCTTCTTGTCTTTGACCTCACACATAACCCTGTGGTAACTAGGTCTAATATGGGCTAATATCAGCATCACCCAACACATCCAAGCATATCCTCTTTCTGAGCAACTGTTTATTGTAATTCATGTATCATAAGTGGATGAATATACAGAATCATTCAGCAGAATGAAATGTAAATAACAGTACTTGCACATATTGGGAAAGAGTTATCCCATTTTTACGCTACTACAGATCCTGAGTTTGAACCAGGAGGTAGAAGTGATAGGGGAATAATCTATCTTCCTACCTTATTTTAGGAAAGTGGAGTTTTTTCAGCTAATGAGGCAAAGTACTGATAGACTAGAGAATGATTTTCTCAGTTTGGTGGGCATTTAACCTTTTTTTTTTTTTTTAAATCTGTATCTCAACACCCTTCTTATACTTGCAGAAAACCCTCCCACTTTGTGGGATTTTAGGGAATAAACAGGCATGTCTACCACAGTGGACAGAGTCATATATTTTAACAATGGCCTCATAAATACATACAGAAATAAAGATTACAGCTTCTACTCATATCATTTTCATTGTTGTATCATGAACATATTTTTATAGTTTAATTAGTATCTTTTTTTCTTCCTCTCCATTTCCCCTAGTCCATATGTGTAATATTAATGTAATTATAATAGGCCTAAAGAGGAAGGGACATTGTACAATGATCCTGAGCTCCGAGTAGGATATAGCAACTAACGAGACTTTGGATTGTTTCCCTTATAGAAATGGATGTATGGGTTTTTTTTTTGTTGTTATTGAATAAAGAATATTTATGTTAGAATTGAGTCACTTTTGGTGGGAGTGAGAAGTGTTAGCATCAGAAGAAAGGTGTAGCTGGGTATTTGTCAAGTTCTTTTTTTTTTCATTTTTGTCTCTGTATCATCTGAATACCCTTTTTCAGGGGACATATCTTTTGGTTAGATCATGCTTTGAGCTATGGACCTGTGTCCCAACACAAAATTTAGAAGGATCAAATAATTGTCACCCCAACTTCTGCCAGTCATTTGATGCTCATGCTAGTACTTTTCATCCTGAAAAAGTGGTACAAAGACCAAAGACCATTAAGAAGTCATTCACGGTGGCATTAAGAGTTCAATAGTGGCAGCATCAAATTTCCAGCATTAGAAAACCAAAAGTTGATAATTTCTGTGGCATTTTCCAGCCTGGACTACTGCTACCTAGCCTCCTTTGCTTTTAGTTCATTTTTCTGAGCTCAGTCCCCAAATTTCTCCTGTTGATATGAGTTACCTGATATCCTTCCACTGAGTACATTTATTGTTTCACTAGCAATGTTCTCAGTTGCATGCAAGAATAAGAATTCTAATACACTTAGTTGATCTCAACAAACCTTAATTTTCAAGTGTAAATGATTTCTTTTCTGAAAGTGGCACAGTAGGCTTTTTGTCTTAATCATTTGTCAAATGGTTATAATAACCAATCATGGAGATTTTAAAAGTAGTGAATGTAAAACACCCAGAACAGTGCCAGGGCCATAAGAAATGCTATAATAATGTTATTAATTATTGTATTAATTTATATTTACATTAATAAATGATTATTGTTAATCATTTTCAGTGCTGTAACTTTTCAGCTTTTGGGGAAATTGGAAGGGAATGCATCAGAGGCTGGTAATGAGAAGACACATGTTAAAAGTCAGTCATGGTACTTTGAAGCTACAGCCCTGTGACACTCATCTTCCCTTGTATTATGATCATCTGCCTTCTTGTTTAACATCTCCAGTTAGGTTATAAAATCCTGGGGTCAGGAATGTGTGTCACCATTTTTCTGTTCCCAGCTGTCTCTAGCAGAGTCCTATACACTATAGGTGGTCCTCAGTGATCGTTCACTGATGTCTTCCTCAGCTGTGATTTAGTGTGTGTTCACTTTGATAACTAAGTTGAAAGATTTTTCTTAAAGTCTACATCCAAGAAAAGAACAGAAAAACTGCTTATATATATTTATTTTTATTATAAATGTGTATACTGAAATATACATGTCAATTCTGTAAAATCAGATTTCTATTACCTCCTATGACACTCCAGTGACATCACCTTTAAAACTATCATTAATAATCTTCCATTGGTTAAATCAGCAATTTTTAGTCCTTATTTTTCTGGAATTTGTGGAAGCATTGGATAATATTGATTTCTTCCTCTTTGCTACATCTTTTTACACCTCAACTTCCATGATACCATGTGCTGTTCTTCATATTCTTCCTTACTCTTTGACCTTTTTTGCACTCCTATTGCTTTTTCCTTAATGTTGTTGTTACTCATCCTTCCATCTACAATTTTTTTCTCAGTCCATATTTGTTTTCTGATTGACAGAATGCAGGGCCATAGTTTATGGTATAGCTTATATTCTAACAGGTCCTAAAAGCATCTCTCCTGAGCTCCAGATATATTTCTAACCATCCACTGCATATGTTTTCTTGAATGTCCTCCACAGAACTCAAACTCAACATGCTATGAACTAAAATCACTTTCTTTCTGTTTAGAACCTATCCTATGGGTCATCCCAAACATCCTTCTTTACCTCATACCTTATATAATCAAATCTTGTCCATGTTCTTATCTCTGCTTTCAAAACTCTCCATCTCTGACTCTCCAATGGCAATGTTTAATTCTTACTAATTCTTTCCTCAAATCTGCCTCGCATATCCTTCTAAAATGAAAATCTACTCTCTGATTTTGTCTCCATTGTTATAGGATGAAGTCAAAACCCTTTTCATTTAGCAGAAAAAAAATCCTTAATGACCTTGCCAACCCCTGCCTTTCTAGCCAACTCTCAATACCAATGTTCCAGCCATTGGACTATTCACAATTCTCAAATTCCTTTGTCTTAATTTCCCTTATCCTCTTTTCTGCTTGGAGAATTTCTGATTGATCTTTTAGAGTTGAGGGGTATCTCTGCAAGAGTTTTCCCACAGTGCTTCTGTGCATGCCTCCATTATAATATTTATTACATGGCATTACAACAAAATTGATTACATACTGTTCCATCCATTTGACTAGTATTATATTTAATTTTGTATCCCAGTGCTAAGAAAAAATGAAAATAGTATATTTTTAATTTTTCTCTGTATACTATTTAGTCCTTGGAATAGTTTCAAGAACAAAGGATTGTCCTTTAAGATATTTGTTTTTATTAAAATCTTCTCACCTGTGTAGGGGCAACAGATTGAAGTATATAATTTACATACTGATAAAATTGAGATAAAGTCATTAAGTACCACTAAAATCTCAAGAAGAAACTCTCATCTGCCTTATTCTTTGAATTAACCATCTCAACTGTTCTGGTGAGGAAT